>NC_140586.1:70925153-72125153 GCF_964204655.1 Triturus cristatus | reverse complement strand
CCCCCCACACCATCACAGCGCCACCTACGCTCAAGGGTCCCAAATGTCTTGCAAGCCTCAAACCAGGAGCAGTGTCTTGTCACCTACCCTCTCACCCCTTCGGGTCCTCCGGGTCCGAAGAGTTCTCACCGCTAGTCGGGCATGTACGATGTTCAGCTCCAGCGTTTCTGGCCCGGTCTTGTCTGCCATTGTTCCGATTCCCCACCGTGAGCCATCCCTCCAGCCAGTTCCAAGTGTCCTCTGGGGATGAAAAGAACCAGGTCTTACCCTCCGATTCGACCCGGAGCTTGGCAGGGAAGAGCATAGAGTACTTAATCTCCTTGTCTCATAGGGCCTTCTTAAACGCTAGGAAGCTGCGGCGCTGAGCCTGCACTTTGGTCGTGAAGTCTGGGAAGAATGAGATGACACTATTCTCTATTTGTAGGGGCGGTTTGTCCCGGGCCGTCTGAAGGATCACATCCCGGTCTCAAAAGTTGAAGACTCTTGCAATAATTGGTCGCAGGGGAGCCCCGGGCTTGGGCCGCCCCCCCGGGACCCGATGTGCAAGTTCAATGGAGAAATACCCAGACAGGCGTTTCGGCTGGAGCCTCCGCACCACCAGGTCCTCCACAAATAGGTCCGTCGTGGGCCCCTCCGCCTGCTCCGGGACCCCAAGAATGCGGGCGTTATTCCTGCGCGCTCTCCCTTCGTAGTCGTCCAGGAGCGCCTCCATTTTCACCTGCTGGTCCTGGAGCTGGGCTACTTGTTTTTTAAGGATGTCCGAGTCAGACGCCAAAAGTGCCGTGGTGTCTTCCACTTCTTTTACCCTGGCATCCATTTTGCGGAGGTCCGCTCTGATGAGGGAGACCTCTATGTTGACGCTGTCGATTCGGGTCTCCAGGGACGTCCGGACCCCGGCGATGGCCTCCATAACGTCTTGGAGGGTAGGGGCAGAAGGAGAAGATTTAGGGGGAGGGTCATGCGTCCCACCCCCAGCGGCCTGGTCGGAGTCATCACTCGTCTTCCCCCATGCAAATTTAGCAAGTGTCTTTTGGGTCTGGGCCCTGGAAATCTTGCCGCTGGCCATCGCTGGATGTGACCTCTGATCCCGTGGAATCAATGCTGGTACTCGCCGCCGCCTGCCCAGGGAAGGGAGAATCACAGCGCCTCTCCCTGGTGGCCTGTCGGTATTCCCGAGTCGCCAATCAATGTAGTCCGATTCTGGATCTGCCTGAGGCCCAACCAACAACGGAGAGAGGGCGCGGTGGAGGGCCGAGGTGGGAACCTCTATGAAGATATGGGACCCGACAGTCACTAGTAGCTTTTCCTTGAGTGCGCCCGTAGGGGCACACAGCCTCCGGCGTCAGGATAGTGCAGGCCCTCAACCGCCCCACAGCACCCCAGACGAACAGGGCGGGCCCGAGAGGCCTCAACGTGACACAGCAAAAGTCACAGTATATCTGAGGGACCCCTGGTGCCACCAGGCCTCAATCCGGCATCAGACAGTAGAGGGCATTCGGGGGGGGGGGGAGCCCATGCCCCCCACCGGACAGTCGCCTCCCCCCTCCTCTTCTGCGGAGTATTCAGCATCCAGAGGGTCATGCAGAGGGAAATGGTCTGCCCCCCACCAGGGCAACACTGCCCCGATGCAGCAGCGCTTTCTCCGGTCTCCACGTCGCTCCCAGCAGCACCCCAGGGGACTATCTCCCGCCTCAAAGCCCACTGGGGATCAGCAGTGCTGTTTATACTATAGCTGGTCCAGTAAGGCAGGAAGTTCCACCCTCAGCTAGGCCTCAAGCCGAGGTCTCAAGTAAGCAGCAGGCCGAGTCAGTAGCAGGCCACGGGGGGAGGGATGCGGTGCAGCAATCGGTCGCGCTGCTCACCTCCTGTCCGCCCGATGGGACAGCGCCGGTCCGCTGCAGGCCACAACACCACGGGGGGGACCCTGGGGCTCCCGTACACCCACGCGTAGCGTCCTCACTGCTGCCGCGAGTCAGGAGCGGGCCGCCATGTCGCGTCTGGCCGCAACCCGGGGAGCGCCTCTCCGCCGTCGCAGATGTCCGCAATGGGGATGCAGTGCGCCAAGAAACAATGACAGATGAGGATTATTATACCCTTTTCGTGGTTTACTTCATACAAAATATGGCAACTTTAGGGGCAGACCAAATGTTTTGATTGGACAGTTCGGGGTTATCAATAGTTCACTGCACTCTTCCCAGTGCAAACTGGTTCTGCATAGTGTCCTCCGATTCCCATGCGGGGACTGGCAAATGTATCTTTTCAAGGCAAAAGGGTCCTATTGACAGGTACGTTCTTTGTCACTTTCTTGGTTCCCATCCGCTCATCTTCTGGCTTGCGGTCAAGTTCCCAACACATCGACCTTGGCAAGGAGCACGATGTCAGGAGTTAATTTCACCTTGTGATCTCCAGAACTATCTGGGCATGCGCAGAATTCATCGCACGCACATGGTGGCATCTGCTTCAGAGAACGCCATCTTGAGTACTGCGCCTAGTAGGTCCGAATGTTAACTACGCGAAACTAGACAAACTGCAATTAAAATTTAGAAAAGAAGGTTCTAATGTTTAAACCCACACTAATCCCACTGCTTATTAGTATTTTCCTAGCTGCAGCAACATTTAAAGTGATAATACTTATCATACGATAACTTTAAGCCACAATACAATTACAAAGCAATATAAACCATGCAATTTCACTATTTTAACACAATTTAAGCTTAATTTGCGTACCATTGTTAATTATTTAACTTTGCCATGCAATTAGCAATTTAGTCCCACGTGTATTTATGTTTATCAAGGTGTAAATGTTGATGAGTACCACTTCCACTTCAAAACATGGTATGTAAATTAATTTTAGAATGATTACTTTATTAATTTCATGCAAATTAGAGGAGGTATACAAAATTTTGTTTTGCCTGCTCCATCAATCCCCCCTTTGGATATTTAAACATCACAGCTACTCACTAATTTCACTAAATCTAACTAAGGAAATGGTTTTATTCGAATTCGAATCCGCTTTGCACTGTTCTTTTTTGTTTTCTGGTACACATTTTCTTTGATTTCTTCTAACTCTTTTTCTTCTATTTCTCTTTCTCTTATTTATTTTTCTTTCTTTTTCTTATTTTCTCTTTTTATCTTTGTAGGAGAGTAGGGTCTGCTATCCTATGGTCACCCCAAATTTTTGCTTTTTGCTTCACTGGTTTTTGACATACTGAGGATGTGGGCCTGCTAATCAGACCCCCAGCCTGCTGTTCTCTCTACTAAATTGACACTATGCACTTTAGGTGCATAACCAATTGGAATTGGATCACCCTGTGAGCCCCTGTACCAGTGTACACTAGGTACCCAGGGCATTGGTGTATCTAAGGCCTACCAGGGGCTGAAGCATGTATTGTGCCACCCCTGGCCTGGCCTAACAATTTGACACAACTGGCTGATCGCTCAGCTGGGGTAAGTTGGTGTATCCACCTCTTACTTAGGTGTAGTATACCTATACCTAACCTTAAATGGGACACATGTTAACCTATAAGTCACTCCTATGGCAGGCCTTAACAATCCTGAAGGCAGAGTGCTTGGTTTCATGTGAGATGGTGCTCTGGCATGAGCTGAGCCTGTCTGCAGTAGTCGGAACAACTTCCTTCTACCGTTTCCAGATATCGCCATACCATATACTCTATGGTGCATTATGAACCTCGCGGTTAAATGCTATCTTTGGTTTGGCTTTATCAAAACATGTCGAGTAAGGTGTCATACGAATTGGAATACTAACCCCTCGCCAATTCTGGCAACGGGGTTAGCATTCCACCCTTCTAGAGGGACACGACATGTACAGATCCTGAAACCCGGGTAAAATCAGACATAGCCTCAGCTACACAAAATGGACGCTGCCACCACCGACACAAGTCTGCCCTCCTGCTGCTGGGAGTCCTTCCAGCTTGGGAGACGTGGACAAAGGGTTTCCTGCCAGGGGAGGTGCGAGCACCACCCCAGACAGGATTTTGTGTATTGGTCAGGTAGGGCTTGAATAGAATCAGATATGCCTGAGGCTCACAAGGAGCCTCGGTGCATATGCCAGTTCAAACCGGTCCTGGGGCACACCAGCCCCAGACCTGGGGCGAGCTGGACAAAGGATTGGGGGTGTAACTACCCCCCTTCCTGGTCCCACCCTTAGGGAGGGACCTAGCAGGTAGTCCGGCCCCTAGAATCCGCTTAAAGGTAGGAGCTGTGTCCTAAGACTTCAGACATCCTGGAATCAACTTGAAACTAAGAAGAAGACGGGAACTTCGACGTTCTGCTGCACAGAAGACTGAAGGAAATCTCCCCTATGGTCAGGGAGTGACCATCTTGCTAACGCAAGCACCATCCAGCAAATCGACGTCTGCTTTGCCGCCGCCTCCTGCCGGAGCCCGAGCCCAGAGACCAACAAGAACTAGACCTTCAGACCTCTCACCGCCCGATCCACAGTCCCTGCAAAGAAGGAACCCGTGGAGGCACCGAGACACGTGGAGCCAGCCATCTTGGAAGACACTCAACAAGCTGCAAGCGCGACAACAGAGGCTCCCTCCAAGTTGTGCTTTGGGTCCTGAGAAGCCCAACATCCGAGCAGCATCTGCACCAAAGGTGAGCCCTCCAGCATCTCCACGATCTGCGTGGGGCCCCTCTGCACTTTGCGACTCGACGCGCCTAACCGGTCCCTGGCCCGTTGGCTAGTGGCCATCTTGGCAAACCTTTTTGAAAACTACGACACTGGTCTAGTTGCTCCAGACTGGCCCCTGCTTCCATCCAAAGGAGCAGCCCCTCTGACCTTGCTGGTCAGAGCTAACAGCTTTCTTCGATTCCTGCGACTCCTGCTTTTGCCAAGGCTTGTTTACTTCTTTTGAGTTGCCGACACCGCCGACAGCGAGAGCCTGCGTGGGACAGCTCGTGAACCGACTCCTGGACGTCGTCAACCTTCAGGGACCACGTGGCTGCAGAGACAAGATACACCTCTTCACCTGTTTGCACCCGACATCGCCTGGTACCTACCTGGTGCCATGCCGGTCACTGGCTAGTGACTGTGAACACTGTCCCCTCTGCATACAGGTCTTCTACACTTCCGATCCACCCTTGGATCCACCGCATCTCTTCTGGACCGACCGCCTGCAGCATCTTTGTCGTCAGGCTCCATTGAACAGATAGACGAAACCCGACGCACTTCGAGACCTATGCACCCGCTTCCTGTGGGTGAGGTAAAGCTGGCACTCCGGTGCACAAGTGTAGAGTAACATCTCTAATGTCTAGGTTTGAAGTCTTGATTTCGTAGTCCAACCAGAAGACCCTTCTAGCAGTAACTTTTGAACTTTTACGCACCCATTGAAAACCTATGGGAGCCCGCGTGTAACTTTTCTCACTGCACACGCGACCCGTGGACCTCCTGGTCACTAACTGAAGTTAGCTCCTTGTAGGCCCAGCAATTCTAGAGGCCCTAGGCCTTTTCCCTTTCCTGTTCGTGGTACTTATACCACTATTTTAGTATATGGTTTGAGCGGCCGCCAGGGCCTATATATCTGTGTGGTGTCCTTTCATTGGTATAAAAGGGGGTTACATATGGTAAAACAGCTTGCTTAACACGCTTAAACGAGTTTAGCCTCAAAGACTGCTTAGCCTACGCTACCACTAGGGCAGCTGGTCCGAAAAGGTTGACTTACAACCACACCATAAGGGTTGCTTGGCATGGTACAAGGTGGTCACTTTAATTAGTGAATCAACAACAAAAGAGTGAACTAGGTAAGGAGCAAACTAAGAGTAACAGCGTGGGCAAAAACCAGAATAGTGTTTTAAAAGAACCCTCACTCACCAACCTAGTTGGTGCCATGCTTCATCATCGGGTTCCCACCAGAGAGGCCGAGTGCCTCTCTGGTGTGCTGCAACGCCTGAATTACAGCGGAGCTGGTTGTGATAGAACGGGAAGTGAAAATTTAAAAGGTGAATGGTTTTAACCAATAACCAATTTAATCCTGGCAAACCAAAAACCGAATAAAAACAGGTGAATCGGACAAGAGCCGGCCAATTAGGTGGGACAAGGCTCGTCCTATTTACGGGAAGGTCAACATGTTTCTGCTTAACATGCCCAGTTGGCTAAGCATTCGTCAGGACCATGGGGAACACCACGGCGGTATGCACACGCTAAGGTGCACCCTAACCAGTGGTGTTATTAAACGGTAAAACTTACTCTTATACCGCAAAAAGCCATCCTATAATTCAGGGGCTAGTAACGCTCTTATACCGCAAAAAGCCATCCTATAATTCAGGGGCTAGTAACGCTCAGTACAATGGTATTGTTTGCGTCATGGGTCCGAGAGGGGGGTAGTGAGCTATAGTATTTCCATGCTCGCACACTCCCGTGGAATACCTGGCTTCGTCCTGCTCGGCCCGGATATCCGGGCCGAGCAGGACGAAGCCAGGTATTCCACGGGAGTACTATATATGGAAATACTATAGCTCACTACCCCCCTCTCGGACCCATGACGCAAACAATACCATTGTACTGAGCGTTACTAGCCCCTGAATTATAGGATGGCTTTTTGCGGTATAAGAGCGTTACTAGCCCCTGAATTATAGGATGGCTTTTTGCGGTATAAGAGTAAGTTTTACCGTTTAATAACACCACTGGTTAGGGTGCACCTTAGCGTGTGCATACCGCCGTGGTGTTCCCCATGGTCCTGACGAATGCTTAGCCAACTGGGCATGTTAAGCAGAAACATGTTGACCTTCCCGTAAATAGGACGAGCCTTGTCCCACCTAATTGGCCGGCTCTTGTCCGATTCACCTGTTTTTATTCGGTTTTTGGTTTGCCAGGATTAAATTGGTTATTGGTTAAAACCATTCACCTTTTAAATTTTCACTTCCCGTTCTATCACAACCAGCTCCGCTGTAATTCAGGCGTTGCAGCACACCAGAGAGGCACTTGGCCTCTCTGGTGGGAACCCGATGATGAAGCATGTCACCAACTAGGTTGGTGAGTGAGGGTTCTTTTAAAACACTATTCTGGTTTTTGCCCACGCTGTTACTCTTAGTTTGCTCCTTACCTAGTTCACTCTTTTGTTGTTGATTTATTATGAACCAGGGGGATCAAGAGTGATTTTCCCTCAACCTCTTGTTGTTATTGTGTCACTTTAATTAGTGAACATCATATACCAGGCCAACTTCTCACATTGGTGAGCAGCGGTTGGATTTGAGCTTGCTGTGTTTTACCTCTGTAATCTCTTTGTTACCAATTGAAAGATCATACAGGTACCTTTAGGTACATATAAAACAAGTTAGTTATATACTTAAGTTCTACTGAACTTAGTTGTTGCAGAGCAAAGGGAGTAGCACACCCTGACTACAACTACTAGATAGGTTTAGTAGGAAAACCCAAGTGTAGGTAGTTGCAACACATCCACCCACACTTAAGAGCAATGGCTGTGGCAGAGGGGTCCAACGTACCCATCTCTGTCGAGAGTGACCCCCAGAGGGCACCATCCATCTTTGCTACCCTAAACCAAAATGAGCTCAGGCAGTTGGCTAATTCTAGGGGCCTTAAACAGCCCAAGAACCCTACCTCTGCTGAACTCAGAGAACTCTTGCAAGCTGATGAAGATCAGAGAGCTCTCAAGAAAGCCTCCCAGTTAGGCCCCTTAGGGACTGGAACAGGAGGCCCTCCTTCTGAAGATGCTACTGAAGCACCCCTTCCTAACAGTCACCCCTTAGTTGAGAATCAGACTACAGATCATGAGGATTAGCATAGGGACGAGAATGGCAAAGGGGATGAGTCTGATAGTAGTAGTGATTCTGATGGGAGAAATAGCCCAGTGCCAGGTGTTATACTTGGCACAGCTAACTTAAGACTATTGGGGAATGACAATGGGTTCCCCCCATTGAATTTCCCCAGTGGACTTAACCAGGGGTTTGGGAGACAGAGGAATCACTCAGGTGACTCTAATACCTCTCATGCCTCTAGAGGCTCTCAGGGTCATTCCAGAAGAAGGATGACCAGCCCTCCGAGGAGGGAGCATGAGGCCAGAATGCAGGAAGCCCAGCTGAGGATCAGGAAACAGGAGCTAGAGGTAGCCCTGAAGGAAGAGAAACTGAGCAAGGCTAGGCAACCTAGAGAGAGTGGGTCTATACCCACTGGTGGCAGCATTGTCCCTAGGGACAAGGATAGGGTCTTTGATAATAGGAACCTGTCCAAGGTTGTGCCCCCCTACAAAAGTGAGGATGATATCCACAAGTGGATGACTGCCCTTGAGAGAGCCTGCAAAGTGCAGCAGGTTCCTGAGGACCAGTGGGCAGCAATCTTATGGCTCTCCTTTGAAGGTAGAGGCAGAGATAGACTCCTCACTGTTAGAGAGGAGGATGTCAGAAACTACAGAGCCCTGAAGAGTGTCCTGGTTGATGGGTTAGGCTTAACCACTGAACAGTACAGGTTAATGTTCAGAGATACCCAGAACACACAGACTCAGGACTGGTCTGAATATATTGAATGTGCCACTAAGGCTTTGGAGGGTTGGTTGCTGGGAAGTAAGGTTTCAGATTATACAGGATTGTACAATTTGATGATGAGAGAACAGATTTTAAATAACTGTCAAAACCAGCAACTGCATCAACACTTGGTTGACTCGGATCTGACCTCTCCCCAAGAATTGGGAAAGAAGGCAGACAAATGGGTCAGAACCAGGGTTAAGCAAAAGAACCAGAACCAGGGCCAAGGGGGTGATCAGAAGAAAACAGACCAAAAGGGTGGTGATGAGAAATCCAAAGACCAGAAGTCTTCAACAGGGCCCCAAACTAGTACTAATGAGGGTGGGTCCCAACAATCTAAAGGAAAGAAGAAAGAAGGTCCAAAGAAACCCTGGTGCAAATCTTGCAAGAATACAACTCACTGGACTAGTGATTGTAAGAAGGGTGGAGCCTCCAACACTGTAGCCCCTAAGGCACCTGCTCCCAGTAGTACTGTTAGCAGTGTTGGTCCCCAGACAAAGGGTGTAGTGGGAATCACTATGGGAACTGAAGGAGATTCTGACCTAGACAGAACCCTTACACAGGCAGTCTTGATCTGTGATGGGGACATGGATTTGTCCCTGACTGTGAGCCCCAGTAATCTGGGCAAGTACAGACAGACTCCATTGATTAATACAAAAGTGGCTCAAGCCTACAGGGACACATGTGCCAGTGTCACTATGGTGACACCAGGCTTTGTGGATCCTGGACAGTACATACCAGGTGAGAATTACCTGGTGACCAATGCCAGCAATACCACTACTTCCCATAGTGTGGCTATTGTTAACTTCTCATGGGGAGGGGTAACTGGCCTCAAAAGGGTTGTGGTTAGTGCAGACCTCCCAGTAGAATGTTTGTTGGGCAATGACCTAGAGAGTTCTCTATGGTCAGAAGTGGAGTACAGGACACATGCAGAGATGTTAGGTATATCACCACATGTCCTTGCTGTGACCAGGTCACAGGCCAAAAAGTGCCTTACTGAACCTCAGGTCTTGGATTCTGGAACAATGGACCAAGCACCTACCAAGAAGAAGAACAGGAGGGTTAAGGCTGTGCCTTCCCCCTGCCTCCAAGTGATGATCAGTCTTCCCAGGAGGATGATCTAGTGAACCCTGAAGGAACTGTCCCTGAAGAGCTTGAACCTGACCAGGTTGAGTTTCTGGGGACAGGGGGACCTTCCAGGGCTGACTTGGGGCAGGCTCAGTTATCCTGTCCATCTCTTGAACCCCTCAGACAGCTGGCTGCTGCTGAGGCTGCTGGGAATGCTCAAGGTACCCATAAAGTGTATTGGGATGATGGGCTCCTTTATTCAGAGGCTAGAGACCCAAAACCTGGTGCAACCAGGAGGTTGGTTATACCTCTGCAATTTAGGGGCTTCCTTCTTACCTTGGCCCATGATATTCCTCTAGCAGGACACTTAGGCCAGAACAAGACTTGGGACAGGCTTGTCCCTCACTTTCACTGGCCTCACATGAATGAAGATACCAAGGAGTTTTGTCGCTCCTGTGTAACCTGCCAAGCCAGTGGCAAATCAGGTGGCACAACAAAGGCCCCCCTAATACCACTACCTGTGGTGGGGGTCCCCTTTGAAAGAGTGGGAATAGATATAGTGGGTCCCATGGATCCCCCCACTGCATCTGGGCACAGATTTATACTGGCGGTAGTGGATCATGCCATCAGGTATCCAGAGGCAATTCCCCTTAGGACCACAACAGCTCCTGTTGTGGCCAGGGCCTTACTGGGAGTATTCTCCAGAGTGGGGTTTCCTAAGGAGGTAGTTTCTGACAGAGGTACCAACTTCATGTCAGGATACTTGACAGCTCTGTGGAAGGAATGTGGTGTCAACTACAAGTTCACCACTCCTTATCACCCACAATGCAATGGGCTTGTTGAGAGATTCAACAAGACCCTAAAGGGTATGATCAAAGGATTACCTGAAAAGCTCAGGCGAAGATGGAACATCCTTCTACCCTGCCTTCTGTTTGCTTACAGAGAGGTCCCACAAAAAGGGGTTGGCTACAGCCCCTTTGAATTGTTGTTTGGGCACCCTGTAAGAGGCCCCCTATGTCTGGTGAGGGAAGGATGGGAGTTACCTCTCAAAAAGCCTAAGCAAGACATAGTGGACTATGTACTTGGTCTCTGCTCCAGATTGGCTGAGTACATGGAGAAGGCATCCAAAAACCTTGAGGCAAGCCAGGCCTTACAGAAAGCTTTACAACAAACAAATGATGGACGGAATGCTGACAATGCATACATTCTCCCCCAGTCAAGAGATCTGGGTTAAATCCATCGTTCTTTTGCCCACTACACCACCCCAGTTTAGACATGGCCATATGCAAATCAGTCTTGACCCTGTGCCTCATGGGAACAGTCCAGCCCGAACTGCCAAGCCATGTCTTCACTGGACCGGAATCAAGCATCCTAGGACCGGTTTCTGGCTATCAGCCGTCATCAGCCAGGGTAGCTTGACTCCAGTGGCGTAGTGAGCACGGGTCCCACGTCTGGGAATACCCATCCCACTTAGGGCCAAAAGCGTTACAACAAACAAATGATGGACGGAATGCTGACAATGCATACATTCTCCCCCAGTCAAGAGATCTGGGTTAAATCCATCGTTCTTTTGCCCACTACACCACCCCAGTTTAGACATGGTCATATGCAAATCAGTCTTGACCCTGTGCCTCATGGGAACAGTCCAGCCCGAACTGCCAAGCCATGTCTTCACTGGACCGGAATCAAGCATCCTAGGACCGGTTTCTGGCTATCAGCCGTCATCAGCCATGGTAGCTTTACTCCAGTGGCGTAGTGAGCACGGGTCCCACGTCTGGGAATACCCATCCCACTTAGGGCGAAAAGCGTTACAACAAACAAATGATGGACGGAATGCTGACAATGCATACATTCTCCCCCAGTCAAGAGATCTGGGTTAAATCCATCGTTCTTTTGCCCACCACACCACCCCAGTTTAGACATGGCCATATGCAAATCAGTCTTGACCCTGTGCCTCATGGGAACAGTCCAGCCCGAACTGCCAAGCCATGTCTTCACTGGACCGGAATCAAGCATCCTAGGACCGGTTTCTGGCTATCAGCCGTCATCAGCCAGGGTAGCTTGACTCCAGTGGCGTAGTGAGCACGGGTCCCATGTCTGGGAATACCCATCCCACTTAGGGCGAAAAGCGTTACAAAAAACAAATGATGGACGGAATGCTGACAATGCATACATTCTCCCCCAGTCAAGAGATCTGGGTTAAATCCATCGTTCTTTTGCCCACAACACCACCCGAGTTTAGACATGGCCATATGCAAATCAGTCTTGACCCTGTGCCTCATGGGAACAGTCCAGCCCGAACTGCCAAGCCATGTCTTCACTGGACCGGAATCAAGCATCCTAGGACCGGTTTCTGGCTATCAGCCGTCATCAGCCAGGGTAGCTTGACTCCAGTGGCGTAGTGAGCACGGGTCCCACGTCTGGGAATACCCATCCCACTTAGGGCGAAAAGCGTTACAACAAACAAATGATGGACGGAATGCTGACAATGCATACATTCTCCCCCAGTCAAGAGATCTGGGTTAAATCCATCGTTCTTTTGCCCACTACACCACCCCAGTTTAGACATGGCCATATGCAAATCAGTCTTGACCCTGTGCCTCATGGGAACAGTCCAGCCCGAACTGCCAAGCCATGTCTTCACTGGACCGGAATCAAGCATCCTAGGACCGGTTTCTGGCTATCAGCCGTCATCAGCCAGGGTAGCTTGACTTCAGTGGCGTAGTGAGCACGGGTCCCACGTCTGGGAATACCCATCCCACTTAGGGCGAAAAGCGTTACAACAAACAAATGATGGACGGAATGCTGACAATGCATACATTCTCCCCCAGTCAAGAGATCTGGGTTAAATCCATCGTTCTTTTGCCCACTACACCACCCCAGTTTAGACATGGCCATATGCAAATCAGTCTTGACCCTGTGCCTCATGGGAACAGTCCAGCCCGAACTGCCAAGCCATGTCTTCACTGGACCGGAATCAAGCATCCTAGGACCGGTTTCTGGCTATCAGCCGTCATCAGCCAGGGTAGCTTGACTCCAGTGGCGTAGTGAGCACGGGTCCCACGTCTGGGAATACCCATGCCACTTAGGGCGAAAAGCGTTACAACAAACAAATGATGGACGGAATGCTGACAATGCATACATTCTCCCCCAGTCAAGAGATCTGGGTTAAATCCATCGTTCTTTTGCCCACTACACCACCCCAGTTTAGACATGGCCATATGCAAATCAGTCTTGACCCTGTGCCTCATGGGAACAGTCCAGCCCGAACTGCCAAGCCATGTCTTCACTGGACCGGAATCAAGCATCCTAGGACCGGTTTCTGGCTATCAGCCGTCATCAGCCAGGGTAGCTTGACTCCAGTGGCGTAGTGAGCACTGGTCCCACGTCTGGGAATACCCATCCCACTTAGGGCGAAAAGCGTTACAACAAACAAATGATGGACGGAATGCTGACAATGCATACATTCTCCCCCACTCAAGAGATATGGGTTAAATCCATCGTTCTTTTGCCCACTACACCACCCCAGTTTAGACATGGCCATATGCAAATCAGTCTTGACCCTGTGCCTCATGGGAACAGTCCAGCCCGAACTGCCAAGCCATGTCTTCACTGGACCGGAATCAAGCATCCTAGGACCGGTTTCTGGCTATCAGCCGTCATCAGCCAGGGTAGCTTGACTCCAGTGGCGTAGTGTTCCGTCCATCAATTGTTTGTTGTAACGCTTTTCGCCCTAAGTGGGATGGGTATTCCCAGACGTGGGACCCGTGCTCACTACGCCACTGGAGTCAAGCTATCCTGGCTGATGACGGCTGATAGCCAGAAACCGGTCCTAGGATGCTTGATTCCGGTCCAGTGAAGACATGGCTTGGTAGTTTGGGCTGGACTGTTCCCATGAGGCACAGGGTCAAGACTGATTTGCATATGGCCATGTCTAAACTGGGGTGGTGTAGTGGGCAAAAGAACGATGGATTTAACCCAGATCTCTTGACTGGGGGAGAATGTCTGCATTGTCAGCATTCCGTCCATCAATTGTTTGTTGTAACGCTTTTCGCCCTAAGTGGGATGGGTATTCCCAGACGTGGGACCCGTGCTCACTACGCCACTGGAGTCAAGCTATCCTGGCTGATGACGGCTGATAGCCAGAAACCGGTCCTAGGATGCTTGATTCCGGTCCAGTGAAGACATGGCTTGGTAGTTCGGGCTGGACTGTTCCCATGAGGCACAGGGTCAAGACTGATTTGCATATGGTCATGTCTAAACTGGGGTGGTGTAGTGGGCAAAAGAACGATGGATTTAACCCAGATCTCTTGACTGGGGGAGAATGTCTGCATTGTCAGCATTCCGTCCATCAATTGTTTGTTGTAACGCTTTTCGCCCTAAGTGGGATGGGTATTCCCAGACGTGGGACCCGTGCTCACTACGCCACTGGAGTCAAGCTATCCTGGCTGATGACGGCTGATAGCCAGAAACCGGTCCTAGGATTCTTGATTCCGGTCCAGTGAAGACATGGCTTGGTAGTTCAGGCTGGACTGTTCCCATGAGGCACAGGGTCAAGACTGATTTGCATATGGCCATGTCTAAACTGTGGTGGTGTAGTGGGCAAAAGAACGATGGATTTAACCCAGATCTCTTGACTGGGGGAGAATGTCTGCATTGTCAGCATTCCGTCCATCAATTGTTTGTTGTAACGCTTTTCGCCCTAAGTGGGATGGGTATTCCCAGACGTGGGACCCGTGCTCACTACGCCACTGGAGTCAAGCTATCCTGGCTGATGACGGCTGATAGCCAGAAACCGGTCCTAGGATGCTTGATTCCGGTCCAGTGAAGACATGGCTTGGTAGTTCGGGCTGGACTGTTCCCATGAGGCACAGGGTCAAGACTGATTTGCATATGGCCATGTCTAAACTGGGGTGGTGTAGTGGGCAAAAGAACGATGGATTTATCCCAGATCTCTTTACTGGGGGAGAATGTCTGCATTGTCAGCATTCCGTCCATCAATTGTTTGTTGTAACGCTTTTCGCCCTAAGTGGGATGGGTATTCCCAGACGTGGGACCCGTGCTCACTACGCCACTGGAGTCAAGCTATCCTGGCTGATGACGGCTGATAGCCAGAAACCGGTCCTAGGATGCTTGATTCCGGTCCAGTGAAGACATGGCTTGGTAGTTTGGGCTGGACTGTTCCCATGAGGCACAGGGTCAAGACTGATTTGCATATGGCCATGTCTAAACTGGGGTGGTGTAGTGGGCAAAAGAACGATGGATTTAACCCAGATCTCTTGACTGGGGGAGAATGTCTGCATTGTCAGCATTCCGTCCATCAATTGTTTGTTGTAACGCTTTTCGCCCTAAGTGGGATGGGTATTCCCAGACGTGGGACCCGTGCTCACTACGCCACTGGAGTCAAGCTATCCTGGCTGATGACGGCTGATAGCCAGAAACCGGTCCTAGGATGCTTGATTCCGGTCCAGTGAAGACATGGCTTGGTAGTTCGGGCTGGACTGTTCCCATGAGGCACAGGGTCAAGACTGATTTGCATATGGCCATGTCTAAACTGGGGTGGTGTAGTGGGCAAAAGAACGATGGATTTAACCCAGATCTCTTGACTGGGGGAGAATGTCTGCATTGTCAGCATTCCGTCCATCAATTGTTTGTTGTAACGCTTTTCACCCTAAGTGGGATGGGTATTCCCAGACGTGGGACCCGTGCTCACTACGCCACTGGAGTCAAGCTATCCTTGCTGATGACGGCTGATAGCCAGAAACCGGTCCTAGGATGCTTGATTCCGGTCCAGTGAAGACATGGCTTGGTAGTTCGGGCTGGACTGTTCCCATGAGGCACAGGGTCAAGACTGATTTGCATATGGCCATGTCTAAACTGTGGTGGTGTAGTGGGCAAAAGAACAATGGATTTAACCCAGATCTCTTGACTGGGGGAGAATGTCTGCATTGTCAGCATTCCGTCCATCAATTGTTTGTTGTAACGCTTTTCGCCCTAAGTGGGATGGGTATTCCCAGACGTGGGACCCGTGCTCACTACGCCACTGGAGTCAAGCTATCCTGGCTGATGACGGCTGATAGCCAGAAACCGGTCGTAGGATGCTTGATTCCGGTCCAGTGAAGACATGGCTTGGTAGTTCGGGCTGGACTGTTCCCATGAGGCACAGGGTCAAGACTGATTTGCATATGGCCATGTCTAAACTGGGGTGGTGTAGTGGGCAAAAGAACGATGGATTTATCCCAGATCTCTTTACTGGGGGAGAATGTCTGCATTGTCAGCATTCCGTCCATCAATTGTTTGTTGTAACGCTTTTCGCCCTAAGTGGGATGGGTATTCCCAGACGTGGGACCCGTGCTCACTACAACACTGGAGTCAAGCTATCCTGGCTGGTGACGGCTGATAGCCAGAAACCGGTCCTAGGATGCTTGATTCCGGTCCAGTGAAGACATGGCTTGGTAGTTCGGGCTGGACTGTTCCCATGAGGCACTGGGTCAAGACTGATTTGCATATGGCCATGTCTAAACTGGGGTGGTGTAGTGGGCAAAAGAACGATGGATTTAACCCAGATCTCTTGACTGGGGAAGAATGTCTGCATTGTCAGCATTCCGTCCATCAATTGTTTGTTGTAACGCTTTTCGCCCTAAGTGGGATGGGTATTCCCAGACGTGGGACCCGTGCTCACTACGCCACTGGAGTCAAGCTATCCTGGCTGATGACGGCTGATAGCCAGAAACCGGTCCTAGGATGCTTGATTCCGGTCCAGTGAAGACATGGCTTGGTAGTTCGGGCTGGACTGTTCCCATGAGGCACAGGGTCAAGACTGATTTGCATATGGCCATGTCTAAACTGGGGTGGTGTAGTGGGCAAAAGAACGATGGATTTAACCCAGATCTCTTGACTGGGGGAGAATGTCTGCATTGTCAGCATTCCGTCAATCAATTGTTTGTTGTAACGCTTTTCGCCCTAAGTGGGACGGGTATTCCCAGACGTGGGACCCGTGCTCACTACGCCACTGGAGTCAAGCTATCCTGGCTGATGATGGCTGATAGCCAGAAACCGGTCCTAGGATGCTTGATTCCGGTCCAGTGAAGACATGGCTTGGTAGTTCGGGCTGGACTGTTCCCATGAGGCACAGCGTCAAGACTGATTTGCATATGGCCATGTCTAAACTGGGGTGGTGTAGTGGGCAAAAGAACGATGGATTTAACCCAGATCTCTTGACTGGGGGAGAATGTCTGCATTGTCAGCATTCCGTCCATCAATTGTTTGTTGTAACGCTTTTCGCCCTAAGTGGGATGGGTATTCCCAGACGTGGGACCCGTGCTCACTACGCCACTGGAGTCAAGCTATCCTGGCTGATGACGGCTGATAGCCAGAAACCGGTCCTAGGATGCTTGATTCCGGTCCAGTGAAGACATGGCTTGGTAGTTCGGGCTGGACTGTTCCCATGAGGCACAGGGTCAAGACTGATTTGCATATGGCCATGTCTAAACTGGGGTGGTGTAGTGGGCAAAAGAACGATGGATTTATCCCAGATCTCTTTACTGGGGGAGAATGTCTGCATTGTCAGCATTCCGTCCATCAATTGTTTGTTGTAACGCTTTTCGCCCTAAGTGGGATGGGTATTCCCAGACGTGGGACCCGTGCTCACTACGCCACTGGAGTCAAGCTATCCTGGCTGATGACGGCTGATAGCCAGAAACCGGTCCTAGGATGCTTGATTCCGGTCCAGTGAAGACATGGCTTGGTAGTTCGGGCTGGACTGTTCCCATGAGGCACTGGGTCAAGACTGATTTGCATATGGCCATGTCTAAACTGGGGTGGTGTAGTGGGCAAAAGAACGATGGATTTAACCCAGATCTCTTGACTGGGGGAGAATGTCTGCATTGTCAGCATTCCGTCCATCAATTGTTTGTTGTAACGCTTTTCGCCCTAAGTGGGATGGGTATTCCCAGACGTGGGACCCGTGCTCACTACGCCACTGGAGTCAAGCTATCCTGGCTGATGACGGCTGATAGCCAGAAACCGGTCCTAGGATGCTTGATTCCGGTCCAGTGAAGACATGGCTTGGTAGTTCGGGCTGGACTGTTCCCATGAGGCACAGGGTCAAGACTGATTTGCATATGGCCATGTCTAAACTGGGGTGGTGTAGTGGGCAAAAGAACGATGGATTTAACCCAGATCTCTTGACTGGGGGAGAATGTCTGCATTGTCAGCATTCCGTCCATCAATTGTTTGTTGTAACGCTTTTCGCCCTAAGTGGGACGGGTATTCCCAGACGTGGGACCCGTGCTCCCTACACTACTGGAGTCAAGCTATCCTGGCTGATTACGGCTGATAGCCAGAAACCAGTCCTAGGATGCTTGATTCCGGTCCAGTGAAGACATGGCTTGGTAGTTCGGGCTGGACTGTTCCCATGAGGCACAGGGTCAAGACTGATTTGCATATGGCCATGTCTAAACTGGGGTGGTGTAGTGGGCAAAAGAACGATGGATTTAACCCAGATCTCTTGACTGGGGGAGAATGTCTGCATTGTCAGCATTCCGTCCATCAATTGTTTGTTGTAACGCTTTTCGCCCTAAGTGGGATGGGTATTCCCAGACGTGGGACCCGTGCTCACTACGCCACTGGAGTCAAGCTATCCTGGCTGATGACGGCTGATAGCCAGAAACCGGTCCTAGGATGCTTGATTCCGGTCCAGTGAAGACATGGCTTGGTAGTTCGGGCTGGACTGTTCCCATGAGGCACAGGGTCAAGACTGATTTGCATATGGCCATGTCTAAACTGGGGTGGTGTAGTGGGCAAAAGAACGATGGATTTAACCCAGATCTCTTGACTGGGGGAGAATGTCTGCATTGTCAGCATTCCGTCCATCAATTGTTTGTTGTAACGCTTTTCGCCCTAAGTGGGATGGGTATTCCCAGACGTGGGACCCGTGCTCACTACGCCACTGGAGTCAAGCTATCCTGGCTGATGACGGCTGATAGCCAGAAACCGGTCCTAGGATGCTTGATTCCGGTCCAGTGAAGACATGGCTTGGTAGTTCGGGCTGGACTGTTCCCATGAGGCACAGGGTCAAGACTGATTTGCATATGGCCATGTCTAAACTGGGGTGGTGTAGTGGGCAAAAGAACGATGGATTTAACCCAGATCTCTTGACTGGGGGAGAATGTCTGCATTGTCAGCATTCCGTCCATCAATTGTTTGTTGTAACGCTTTTCGCCCTAAGTGGGATGGGTATTCCCAGACGTGGGACCCGTGCTCACTACGCCACTGGAGTCAAGCTATCCTGGCTGATGACGGCTGATAGCCAGAAACCGGTCCTAGGATGCTTGATTCCGGTCCAGTGAAGACATGGCTTGGTAGTTCGGGCTGGACTGTTCCCATGAGGCACAGGGTCAAGACTGATTTGCATATGGCCATGTCTAAACTGGGGTGGTGTAGTGGGCAAAAGAACGATGGATTTAACCCAGATCTCTTGACTGGGGGAGAATGTCTGCATTGTCAGCATTCCGTCCATCAATTGTTTGTTGTAACGCTTTTCGCCCTAAGTGGGACGGGTATTCCCAGACGTGGGACCCGTGCTCCCTACACTACTGGAGTCAAGCTATCCTGGCTGATTACGGCTGATAGCCAGAAACCAGTCCTAGGATGCTTGATTCCGGTCCAGTGAAGACATGGCTTGGTAGTTCGGGCTGGACTGTTCCCATGAGGCACAGGGTCAAGACTGATTTGCATATGGCCATGTCTAAACTGGGGTGGTGTAGTGGGCAAAAGAACGATGGATTTAACCCAGATCTCTTGACTGGGGGAGAATGTCTGCATTGTCAGCATTCCGTCCATCAATTGTTTGTTGTAACGCTTTTCGCCCTAAGTGGGATGGGTATTCCCAGACGTGGGACCCGTGCTCACTACGCCACTGGAGTCAAGCTATCCTGGCTGATGACGGCTGATAGCCAGAAACCGGTCCTAGGATGCTTGATTCCGGTCCAGTGAAGACATGGCTTGGTAGTTCGGGCTGGACTGTTCCCATGAGGCACAGGGTCAAGACTGATTTGCATATGGCCATGTCTAAACTGGGGTGGTGTAGTGGGCAAAAGAACGATGGATTTAACCCAGATCTCTTGACTGGGGGAGAATGTCTGCATTGTCAGCATTCCGTCCATCAATTGTTTGTTGTAACGCTTTTCGCCCTAAGTGGGATGGGTATTCCCAGACGTGGGACCCGTGCTCACTACGCCACTGGAGTCAAGCTATCCTGGCTGATGACGGCTGATAGCCAGAAACCGGTCCTAGGATGCTTGATTCCGGTCCAGTGAAGACATGGCTTGGTAGTTCGGGCTGGACTGTTCCCATGAGGCACAGGGTCAAGACTGATTTGCATATGGCCATGTCTAAACTGGGGTGGTGTAGTGGGCAAAAGAACGATGGATTTAACCCAGATCCCTTGACTGGGGGAGAATGTCTGCATTGTCAGCATTCCGTCCATCAATTGTTTGTTGTAACGCTTTTCGCCCTAAGTGGGATGGGTATTCCCAGACGTGGGACCCGTGCTCACTGCGCCACTGGAGTCAAGCTATCCTGGCTGATGACGGCTGATAGCCAGAAACCGGTCCTAGGATGCTTGATTCCGGTCCAGTGAAGACATGGCTTGGTAGTTCGGGCTGGACTGTTCCCATGAGGCACAGGGTCAAGACTGATTTGCGTATGGCCATGTCTAAACTGGGGTGGTGTAGTGGGCAAAAGAACGATGGATTTATCCCAGATCTCTTTACTGGGGGAGAATGTCTGCATTGTCAGCATTCCGTCCATCAATTGTTTGTTGTAACGCTTTTCGCCCTAAGTGGGATGGGTATTCCCAGACGTGGGACCCGTGCTCACTACGCCACTGGAGTCAAGCTATCCTGGCTGATGACGGCTGATAGCCAGAAACCGGTCCTAGGATGCTTGATTCCGGTCCAGTGAAGACATGGCTTGGTAGTTTGGGCTGGACTGTTCCCATGAGGCACAGGGTCAAGACTGATTTGCATATGGCCATGTCTAAACTGGGGTGGTGTAGTGGGCAAAAGAACGATGGATTTAACCCAGATCTCTTGACTGGGGGAGAATGTCTGCATTGTCAGCATTCCGTCCATCAATTGTTTGTTGTAACGCTTTTCGCCCTAAGTGGGATGGGTATTCCCAGACGTGGGACCCGTGCTCACTACGCCACTGGAGTCAAGCTATCCTGGCTGATGACGGCTGATAGCCAGAAACCGGTCCTAGGATGCTTGATTCCGGTCCAGTGAAGACATGGCTTGGTAGTTCGGGCTGGACTGTTCCCATGAGGCACAGGGTCAAGACTGATTTGCATATGGCCATGTCTAAACTGGGGTGGTGTAGTGGGCAAAAGAACGATGGATTTAACCCAGATCTCTTGACTGGGGGAGAATGTCTGCATTGTCAGCATTCCGTCCATCAATTGTTTGTTGTAACGCTTTTCACCCTAAGTGGGATGGGTATTCCCAGACGTGGGACCCGTGCTCACTACGCCACTGGAGTCAAGCTATCCTGGCTGATGACGGCTGATAGCCAGAAACCGGTCCTAGGATGCTTGATTCCGGTCCAGTGAAGACATGGCTTGGTAGTTCGGGCTGGACTGTTCCCATGAGGCACAGGGTCAAGACTGATTTGCATATGGCCATGTCTAAACTGTGGTGGTGTAGTGGGCAAAAGAACGATGGATTTAACCCAGATCTCTTGACTGGGGGAGAATGTCTGCATTGTCAGCATTCCGTCCATCAATTGTTTGTTGTAACGCTTTTCGCCCTAAGTGGGATGGGTATTCCCAGACGTGGGACCCGTGCTCACTACGCCACTGGAGTCAAGCTATCCTGGCTGATGACGGCTGATAGCCAGAAACCGGTCCTAGGATGCTTGATTCCGGTCCAGTGAAGACATGGCTTGGTAGTTCGGGCTGGACTGTTCCCATGAGGCACAGGGTCAAGACTGATTTGCATATGGCCATGTCTAAACTGGGGTGGTGTAGTGGGCAAAAGAACGATGGATTTATCCCAGATCTCTTTACTGGGGGAGAATGTCTGCATTGTCAGCATTCCGTCCATCAATTGTTTGTTGTAACGCTTTTCGCCCTAAGTGGGATGGGTATTCCCAGACGTGGGACCCGTGCTCACTACAACACTGGAGTCAAGCTATCCTGGCTGATGACGGCTGATAGCCAGAAACCGGTCCTAGGATGCTTGATTCCGGTCCAGTGAAGACATGGCTTGGTAGTTCGGGCTGGACTGTTCCCATGAGGCACTGGGTCAAGACTGATTTGCATATGGCCATGTCTAAACTGGGGTGGTGTAGTGGGCAAAAGAACGATGGATTTAACCCAGATCTCTTGACTGGGGAAGAATGTCTGCATTGTCAGCATTCCGTCCATCAATTGTTTGTTGTAACGCTTTTCGCCCTAAGTGGGATGGGTATTCCCAGACGTGGGACCCGTGCTCACTACGCCACTGGAGTCAAGCTATCCTGGCTGATGACGGCTGATAGCCAGAAACCGGTCCTAGGATGCTTGATTCCGGTCCAGTGAAGACATGGCTTGGTAGTTCGGGCTGGACTGTTCCCATGAGGCACAGGGTCAAGACTGATTTGCATATGGCCATGTCTAAACTGGGGTGGTGTAGAGGGCAAAAGAACGATGGATTTAACCCAGATCTCTTGACTGGGGGAGAATGTCTGCATTGTCAGCATTCCGTCCATCAATTGTTTGTTGTAACGCTTTTCGCCCTAAGTGGGACGGGTATTCCCAGACGTGGGACCCGTGCTCACTACGCCACTGGTGTCAAGCTATCCTGGCTGATGATGGCTGATAGCCAGAAACCGGTCCTAGGATGCTTGATTCCGGTCCAGTGAAGACATGGCTTGGTAGTTCGGGCTGGACTGTTCCCATGAGGCACAGCGTCAAGACTGATTTGCATATGGCCATGTCTAAACTGGGGTGGTGTAGTGGGCAAAAGAACGATGGATTTAACCCAGATCTCTTGACTGGGGGAGAATGTCTGCATTGTCAGCATTCCGTCCATCAATTGTTTGTTGTAACGCTTTTCGCCCTAAGTGGGATGGGTATTCCCAGACGTGGGACCCGTGCTCACTACGCCACTGGAGTCAAGCTATCCTGGCTGATGACGGCTGATAGCCAGAAACCGGTCCTAGGATGCTTGATTCCGGTCCAGTGAAGACATGGCTTGGTAGTTCGGGCTGGACTGTTCCCATGAGGCACAGGGTCAAGACTGATTTGCATATGGCCATGTCTAAACTGGGGTGGTGTAGTGGGCAAAAGAACGATGGATTTATCCCAGATCTCTTTACTGGGGGAGAATGTCTGCATTGTCAGCATTCCGTCCATCAATTGTTTGTTGTAACGCTTTTCGCCCTAAGTGGGATGGGTATTCCCAGACGTGGGACCCGTGCTCACTACGCCACTGGAGTCAAGCTATCCTGGCTGATGACGGCTGATAGCCAGAAACCGGTCCTAGGATGCTTGATTCCGGTCCAGTGAAGACATGGCTTGGTAGTTCGGGCTGGACTGTTCCCATGAGGCACTGGGTCAAGACTGATTTGCATATGGCCATGTCTAAACTGGGGTGGTGTAGTGGGCAAAAGAACGATGGATTTAACCCAGATCTCTTGACTGGGGGAGAATGTCTGCATTGTCAGCATTCCGTCCATCAATTGTTTGTTGTAACGCTTTTCGCCCTAAGTGGGATGGGTATTCCCAGACGTGGGACCCGTGCTCACTACGCCACTGGAGTCAAGCTATCCTGGCTGATGACGGCTGATAGCCAGAAACCGGTCCTAGGATGCTTGATTCCGGTCCAGTGAAGACATGGCTTGGTAGTTCGGGCTGGACTGTTCCCATGAGGCACAGGGTCAAGACTGATTTGCATATGGCCATGTCTAAACTGGGGTGGTGTAGTGGGCAAAAGAACGATGGATTTAACCCAGATCTCTTGACTGGGGAGAATGTCTGCATTGTCAGCATTCCGTCCATCAATTGTTTGTTGTAACGCTTTTCGCCCTAAGTGGGACGGGTATTCCCAGACGTGGGACCCGTGCTCCCTACACCACTGGAGTCAAGCTATCCTGGCTGATTACGGCTGATAGCCAGAAACCAGTCCTAGGATGCTTGATTCCGGTCCAGTGAAGACATGGCTTGGTAGTTCGGGCTGGACTGTTCCCATGAGGCACAGGGTCAAGACTGATTTGCATATGGCCATGTCTAAACTGGGGTGGTGTAGTGGGCAAAAGAACGATGGATTTAACCCAGATCTCTTGACTGGGGGAGAATGTCTGCATTGTCAGCATTCCGTCCATCAATTGTTTGTTGTAACGCTTTTCGCCCTAAGTGGGATGGGTATTCCCAGACGTGGGACCCGTGCTCACTACGCCACTGGAGTCAAGCTATCCTGGCTGATGACGGCTGATAGCCAGAAACCGGTCCTAGGATGCTTGATTCCGGTCCAGTGAAGACATGGCTTGGTAGTTCGGGCTGGACTGTTCCCATGAGGCACAGGGTCAAGACTGATTTGCATATGGCCATGTCTAAACTGGGGTGGTGTAGTGGGCAAAAGAACGATGGATTTAACCCAGATCTCTTGACTGGGGGAGAATGTCTGCATTGTCAGCATTCCGTCCATCAATTGTTTGTTGTAACGCTTTTCGCCCTAAGTGGGATGGGTATTCCCAGACGTGGGACCCGTGCTCACTACGCCACTGGAGTCAAGCTATCCTGGCTGATGACGGCTGATAGCCAGAAACCGGTCCTAGGATGCTTGATTCCGGTCCAGTGAAGACATGGCTTGGTAGTTCGGGCTGGACTGTTCCCATGAGGCACAGGGTCAAGACTGATTTGCATATGGCCATGTCTAAACTGGGGTGGTGTAGTGGGCAAAAGAACGATGGATTTAACCCAGATCTCTTGACTGGGGGAGAATGTCTGCATTGTCAGCATTCCGTCCATCAATTGTTTGTTGTAACGCTTTTCGCCCTAAGTGGGATGGGTATTCCCAGACGTGGGACCCGTGCTCACTACGCCACTGGAGTCAAGCTATCCTGGCTGATGACGGCTGATAGCCAGAAACCGGTCCTAGGATGCTTGATTCCGGTCCAGTGAAGACATGGCTTGGTAGTTCGGGCTGGACTGTTCCCATGAGGCACAGGGTCAAGACTGATTTGCGTATGGCCATGTCTAAACTGGGGTGGTGTAGTGGGCAAAAGAACGATGGATTTAACCCAGATCTCTTGACTGGGGGAGAATGTCTGCATTGTCAGCATTCCGTCCATCAATTGTTTGTTGTAACGCTTTTCGCCCTAAGTGAGATGGGTATTCCCAGACGTGGGACCCGTGCTCACTACGCCACTGGAGTCAAGCTATCCTGGCTGATGACGGCTGATAGCCAGAAACCGGTCCTAGGATGCTTGATTCCGGTCCAGTGAAGACATGGCTTGGTAGTTCGGGCTGGACTGTTCCCATGAGGCACAGGGTCAAGACTGATTTGCATATGGCCATGTCTAAACTGGGGTGGTGTAGTGGGCAAAAGAACGATGGATTTATCCCAGATCTCTTTACTGGGGGAGAATGTCTGCATTGTCAGCATTCCGTCCATCAATTGTTTGTTGTAACGCTTTTCGCCCTAAGTGGGATGGGTATTCCCAGACGTGGGACCCGTGCTCACTACGCCACTGGAGTCAAGCTATCCTGGCTGATGACGGCTGATAGCCAGAAACCGGTCCTAGGATGCTTGATTCCGGTCCAGTGAAGACATGGCTTGGTAGTTTGGGCTGGACTGTTCCCATGAGGCACAGGGTCAAGACTGATTTGCATATGGCCATGTCTAAACTGGGGTGGTGTAGTGGGCAAAAGAACGATGGATTTAACCCAGATCTCTTGACTGGGGGAGAATGTCTGCATTGTCAGCATTCCGTCCATCAATTGTTTGTTGTAACGCTTTTCGCCCTAAGTGGGATGGGTATTCCCAGACGTGGGACCCGTGCTCACTACGCCACTGGAGTCAAGCTATCCTGGCTGATGACGGCTGATAGCCAGAAACCGGTCCTAGGATGCTTGATTCCGGTCCAGTGAAGACATGGCTTGGTAGTTCGGGCTGGACTGTTCCCATGAGGCACAGGGTCAAGACTGATTTGCATATGGCCATGTCTAAACTGGGGTGGTGTAGTGGGCAAAAGAACGATGGATTTAACCCAGATCTCTTGACTGGGGGAGAATGTCTGCATTGTCAGCATTCCGTCCATCAATTGTTTGTTGTAACGCTTTTCACCCTAAGTGGGATGGGTATTCCCAGACGTGGGACCCGTGCTCACTACGCCACTGGAGTCAAGCTATCCTGGCTGATGACGGCTGATAGCCAGAAACCGGTCCTAGGATGCTTGATTCCGGTCCAGTGAAGACATGGCTTGGTAGTTCGGGCTGGACTGTTCCCATGAGGCACAGGGTCAAGACTGATTTGCATATGGCCATGTCTAAACTGTGGTGGTGTAGTGGGCAAAAGAACGATGGATTTAACCCAGATCTCTTGACTGGGGGAGAATGTCTGCATTGTCAGCATTCCGTCCATCAATTGTTTGTTGTAACGCTTTTCGCCCTAAGTGGGATGGGTATTCCCAGACGTGGGACCCGTGCTCACTACGCCACTGGAGTCAAGCTATCCTGGCTGATGACGGCTGATAGCCAGAAACCGGTCCTAGGATGCTTGATTCCGGTCCAGTGAAGACATGGCTTGGTAGTTCGGGCTGGACTGTTCCCATGAGGCACAGGGTCAAGACTGATTTGCATATGGCCATGTCTAAACTGGGGTGGTGTAGTGGGCAAAAGAACGATGGATTTATCCCAGATCTCTTTACTGGGGGAGAATGTCTGCATTGTCAGCATTCCGTCCATCAATTGTTTGTTGTAACGCTTTTCGCCCTAAGTGGGATGGGTATTCCCAGACGTGGGACCCGTGCTCACTACAACACTGGAGTCAAGCTATCCTGGCTGATGACGGCTGATAGCCAGAAACCGGTCCTAGGATGCTTGATTCCGGTCCAGTGAAGACATGGCTTGGTAGTTCGGGCTGGACTGTTCCCATGAGGCACTGGGTCAAGACTGATTTGCATATGGCCATATCTAAACTGGGGTGGTGTAGTGGGCAAAAGAACGATGGATTTAACCCAGATCTCTTGACTGGGGAAGAATGTCTGCATTGTCAGCATTCCGTCCATCAATTGTTTGTTGTAACGCTTTTCGCCCTAAGTGGGATGGGTATTCCCAGACGTGGGACCCGTGCTCACTACGCCACTGGAGTCAAGCTATCCTGGCTGATGACGGCTGATAGCCAGAAACCGGTCCTAGGATGCTTGATTCCGGTCCAGTGAAGACATGGCTTGGTAGTTCGGGCTGGACTGTTCCCATGAGGCACAGGGTCAAGACTGATTTGCATATGGCCATGTCTAAACTGGGGTGGTGTAGTGGGCAAAAGAACGATGGATTTAACCCAGATCTCTTGACTGGGGGAGAATGTCTGCATTGTCAGCATTCCGTCCATCAATTGTTTGTTGTAACGCTTTTCGCCCTAAGTGGGACGGGTATTCCCAGACGTGGGACCCGTGCTCACTACGCCACTGGAGTCAAGCTATCCTGGCTGATGATGGCTGATAGCCAGAAACCGGTCCTAGGATGCTTGATTCCGGTCCAGTGAAGACATGGCTTGGTAGTTCGGGCTGGACTGTTCCCATGAGGCACAGCGTCAAGACTGATTTGCATATGGCCATGTCTAAACTGGGGTGGTGTAGTGGGCAAAAGAACGATGGATTTAACCCAGATCTCTTGACTGGGGGAGAATGTCTGCATTGTCAGCATTCCGTCCATCAATTGTTTGTTGTAACGCTTTTCGCCCTAAGTGGGATGGGTATTCCCAGACGTGGGACCCGTGCTCACTACGCCACTGGAGTCAAGCTATCCTGGCTGATGACGGCTGATAGCCAGAAACCGGTCCTAGGATGCTTGATTCCGGTCCAGTGAAGACATGGCTTGGTAGTTCGGGCTGGACTGTTCCCATGAGGCACAGGGTCAAGACTGATTTGCATATGGCCATGTCTAAACTGGGGTGGTGTAGTGGGCAAAAGAACGATGGATTTATCCCAGATCTCTTTACTGGGGGAGAATGTCTGCATTGTCAGCATTCCGTCCATCAATTGTTTGTTGTAACGCTTTTCGCCCTAAGTGGGATGGGTATTCCCAGACGTGGGACCCGTGCTCACTACGCCACTGGAGTCAAGCTATCCTGGCTGATGACGGCTGATAGCCAGAAACTGGTCCTAGGATGCTTGATTCCGGTCCAGTGAAGACATGGCTTGGTAGTTCGGGCTGGACTGTTCCCATGAGGCACTGGGTCAAGACTGATTTGCATATGGCCATGTCTAAACTGGGGTGGTGTAGTGGGCAAAAGAACGATGGATTTAACCCAGATCTCTTGACTGGGGGAGAATGTTTGCATTGTCAGCATTCCGTCCATCAATTGTTTGTTGTAACGCTTTTCGCCCTAAGTGGGATGGGTATTCCCAGACGTGGGACCCGTACTCACTACGCCACTGGAGTCAAGCTATCCTGGCTGATGACGGCTGATAGCCAGAAACCGGTCCTAGGATGCTTGATTCCGGTCCAGTGAAGACATGGCTTGGTAGTTCGGGCTGGACTGTTCCCATGAGGCACAGGGTCAAGACTGATTTGCATATGGCCATGTCTAAACTGGGGTGGTGTAGTGGGCAAAAGAACGATGGATTTAACCCAGATCTCTTGACTGGGGGAGAATGTCTGCATTGTCAGCATTCCGTCCATCAATTGTTTGTTGTAACGCTTTTCGCCCTAAGTGGGATGGGTATTCCCAGACGTGGGACCCGTGCTCACTACGCCACTGGAGTCAAGCTATCCTGGCTGATGACGGCTGATAGCCAGAAACCGGTCCTAGGATGCTTGATTCCGGTCCAGTGAAGACATGGCTTGGTAGTTCGGGCTGGACTGTTCCCATGAGGCACAGGGTCAAGACTGATTTGCATATGGCCATGTCTAAACTGGGGTGGTGTAGTGGGCAAAAGAACGATGGATTTATCCCAGATCTCTTTACTGGGGGAGAATGTCTGCATTGTCAGCATTCCGTCCATCAATTGTTTGTTGTAACGCTTTTCGCCCTAAGTGGGATGGGTATTCCCAGACGTGGGACCCGTGCTCACTACAACACTGGAGTCAAGCTATCCTGGCTGATGACGGCTGATAGCCAGAAACCGGTCCTAGGATGCTTGATTCCGGTCCAGTGAAGACATGGCTTGGTAGTTCGGGCTGGACTGTTCCCATGAGGCACTGGGTCAAGACTGATTTGCATATGGCCATGTCTAAACTGGGGTGGTGTAGTGGGCAAAAGAACGATGGATTTAACCCAGATCTCTTGACTGGGGAAGAATGTCTGCATTGTCAGCATTCCGTCCATCAATTGTTTGTTGTAACGCTTTTCGCCCTAAGTGGGATGGGTATTCCCAGACGTGGGACCCGTGCTCACTACGCCACTGGAGTCAAGCTATCCTGGCTGATGACGGCTGATAGCCAGAAACCGGTCCTAGGATGCTTGATTCCGGTCCAGTGAAGACATGGCTTGGTAGTTCGGGCTGGACTGTTCCCATGAGGCACAGGGTCAAGACTGATTTGCATATGGCCATGTCTAAACTGGGGTGGTGTAGTGGGCAAAAGAACGATGGATTTAACCCAGATCTCTTGACTGGGGGAGAATGTCTGCATTGTCAGCATTCCGTCCATCAATTGTTTGTTGTAACGCTTTTCGCCCTAAGTGGGACGGGTATTCCCAGACGTGGGACCCGTGCTCACTACGCCACTGGAGTCAAGCTATCCTGGCTGATGATGGCTGATAGCCAGAAACCGGTCCTAGGATGCTTGATTCCGGTCCAGTGAAGACATGGCTTGGTAGTTCGGGCTGGACTGTTCCCATGAGGCACAGCGTCAAGACTGATTTGCATATGGCCATGTCTAAACTGGGGTGGTGTAGTGGGCAAAAGAACGATGGATTTAACCCAGATCTCTTGACTGGGGGAGAATGTCTGCATTGTCAGCATTCCGTCCATCAATTGTTTGTTGTAACGCTTTTCGCCCTAAGTGGGATGGGTATTCCCAGACGTGGGACCCGTGCTCACTACGCCACTGGAGTCAAGCTATCCTGGCTGATGACGGCTGATAGCCAGAAACCGGTCCTAGGATGCTTGATTCCGGTCCAGTGAAGACATGGCTTGGTAGTTCGGGCTGGACTGTTCCCATGAGGCACAGGGTCAAGACTGATTTGCATATGGCCATGTCTAAACTGGGGTGGTGTAGTGGGCAAAAGAACGATGGATTTATCCCAGATCTCTTTACTGGGGGAGAATGTCTGCATTGTCAGCATTCCGTCCATCAATTGTTTGTTGTAACGCTTTTCGCCCTAAGTGGGATGGGTATTCCCAGACGTGGGACCCGTGCTCACTACGCCACTGGAGTCAAGCTATCCTGGCTGATGACGGCTGATAGCCAGAAACCGGTCCTAGGATGCTTGATTCCGGTCCAGTGAAGACATGGCTTGGTAGTTCGGGCTGGACTGTTCCCATGAGGCACAGGGTCAAGACTGATTTGCATATGGCCATGTCTAAACTGGGGTGGTGTAGTGGGCAAAAGAACGATGGATTTAACCCAGATCTCTTGACTGGGGGAGAATGTCTGCATTGTCAGCATTCCGTCCATCAATTGTTTGTTGTAACGCTTTTCACCCTAAGTGGGATGGGTATTCCCAGACGTGGGACCCGTGCTCACTACGCCACTGGAGTCAAGCTATCCTGGCTGATGACGGCTGATAGCCAGAAACCGGTCCTAGGATGCTTGATTCCGGTCCAGTGAAGACATGGCTTGGTAGTTCGGGCTGGACTGTTCCCATGAGGCACAGGGTCAAGACTGATTTGCATATGGCCATGTCTAAACTGTGGTGGTGTAGTGGGCAAAAGAACGATGGATTTAACCCAGATCTCTTGACTGGGGGAGAATGTCTGCATTGTCAGCATTCCGTCCATCAATTGTTTGTTGTAACGCTTTTCGCCCTAAGTGGGATGGGTATTCCCAGACGTGGGACCCGTGCTCACTACGCCACTGGAGTCAAGCTATCCTGGCTGATGACGGCTGATAGCCAGAAACCGGTCCTAGGATGCTTGATTCCGGTCCAGTGAAGACATGGCTTGGTAGTTCGGGCTGGACTGTTCCCATGAGGCACAGGGTCAAGACTGATTTGCATATGGCCATGTCTAAACTGGGGTGGTGTAGTGGGCAAAAGAACGATGGATTTATCCCAGATCTCTTTACTGGGGGAGAATGTCTGCATTGTCAGCATTCCGTCCATCAATTGTTTGTTGTAACGCTTTTCGCCCTAAGTGGGATGGGTATTCCCAGACGTGGGACCCGTGCTCACTACAACACTGGAGTCAAGCTATCCTGGCTGATGACGGCTGATAGCCAGAAACCGGTCCTAGGATGCTTGATTCCGGTCCAGTGAAGACATGGCTTGGTAGTTCGGGCTGGACTGTTCCCATGAGGCACTGGGTCAAGACTGATTTGCATATGGCCATGTCTAAACTGGGGTGGTGTAGTGGGCAAAAGAACGATGGATTTAACCCAGATCTCTTGACTGGGGAAGAATGTCTGCATTGTCAGCATTCCGTCCATCAATTGTTTGTTGTAACGCTTTTCGCCCTAAGTGGGATGGGTATTCCCAGACGTGGGACCCGTGCTCACTACGCCACTGGAGTCAAGCTATCCTGGCTGATGACGGCTGATAGCCAGAAACCGGTCCTAGGATGCTTGATTCCGGTCCAGTGAAGACATGGCTTGGTAGTTCGGGCTGGACTGTTCCCATGAGGCACAGGGTCAAGACTGATTTGCATATGGCCATGTCTAAACTGGGGTGGTGTAGTGGGCAAAAGAACGATGGATTTAACCCAGATCTCTTGACTGGGGGAGAATGTCTGCATTGTCAGCATTCCGTCCATCAATTGTTTGTTGTAACGCTTTTCGCCCTAAGTGGGACGGGTATTCCCAGACGTGGGACCCGTGCTCACTACGCCACTGGAGTCAAGCTATCCTGGCTGATGATGGCTGATAGCCAGAAACCGGTCCTAGGATGCTTGATTCCGGTCCAGTGAAGACATGGCTTGGTAGTTCGGGCTGGACTGTTCCCATGAGGCACAGCGTCAAGACTGATTTGCATATGGCCATGTCTAAACTGGGGTGGTGTAGTGGGCAAAAGAACGATGGATTTAACCCAGATCTCTTGACTGGGGGAGAATGTCTGCATTGTCAGCATTCCGTCCATCAATTGTTTGTTGTAACGCTTTTCGCCCTAAGTGGGATGGGTATTCCCAGACGTGGGACCCGTGCTCACTACGCCACTGGAGTCAAGCTATCCTGGCTGATGACGGCTGATAGCCAGAAACCGGTCCTAGGATGCTTGATTCCGGTCCAGTGAAGACATGGCTTGGTAGTTCGGGCTGGACTGTTCCCATGAGGCACAGGGTCAAGACTGATTTGCATATGGCCATGTCTAAACTGGGGTGGTGTAGTGGGCAAAAGAACGATGGATTTATCCCAGATCTCTTTACTGGGGGAGAATGTCTGCATTGTCAGCATTCCGTCCATCAATTGTTTGTTGTAACGCTTTTCGCCCTAAGTGGGATGGGTATTCCCAGACGTGGGACCCGTGCTCACTACGCCACTGGAGTCAAGCTATCCTGGCTGATGACGGCTGATAGCCAGAAACTGGTCCTAGGATGCTTGATTCCGGTCCAGTGAAGACATGGCTTGGTAGTTCGGGCTGGACTGTTCCCATGAGGCACTGGGTCAAGACTGATTTGCATATGGCCATGTCTAAACTGGGGTGGTGTAGTGGGCAAAAGAACGATGGATTTAACCCAGATCTCTTGACTGGGGGAGAATGTTTGCATTGTCAGCATTCCGTCCATCAATTGTTTGTTGTAACGCTTTTCGCCCTAAGTGGGATGGGTATTCCCAGACGTGGGACCCGTACTCACTACGCCACTGGAGTCAAGCTATCCTGGCTGATGACGGCTGATAGCCAGAAACCGGTCCTAGGATGCTTGATTCCGGTCCAGTGAAGACATGGCTTGGTAGTTCGGGCTGGACTGTTCCCATGAGGCACAGGGTCAAGACTGATTTGCATATGGCCATGTCTAAACTGGGGTGGTGTAGTGGGCAAAAGAACGATGGATTTAACCCAGATCTCTTGACCTGGGGGAGAATGTCTGCATTGTCAGCATTCCGTCCATCAATTGTTTGTTGTAACGCTTTTCGCCCTAAGTGGGACGGGTATTCCCAGACGTGGGACCCGTGCTCCCTACACCACTGGAGTCAAGCTATCCTGGCTGATTACGGCTGATAGCCAGAAACCAGTCCTAGGATGCTTGATTCCGGTCCAGTGAAGACATGGCTTGGTAGTTCGGGCTGGACTGTTCCCATGAGGCACAGGGTCAAGACTGATTTGCATATGGCCATGTCTAAACTGGGGTGGTGTAGTGGGCAAAAGAACGATGGATTTAACCCAGATCTCTTGACTGGGGGAGAATGTCTGCATTGTCAGCATTCCGTCCATCAATTGTTTGTTGTAACGCTTTTCGCCCTAAGTGGGATGGGTATTCCCAGACGTGGGACCCGTGCTCACTACGCCACTGGAGTCAAGCTATCCTGGCTGATGACGGCTGATAGCCAGAAACCGGTCCTAGGATGCTTGATTCCGGTCCAGTGAAGACATGGCTTGGTAGTTCGGGCTGGACTGTTCCCATGAGGCACAGGGTCAAGACTGATTTGCATATGGCCATGTCTAAACTGGGGTGGTGTAGTGGGCAAAAGAACGATGGATTTAACCCAGATCTCTTGACTGGGGGAGAATGTCTGCATTGTCAGCATTCCGTCCATCAATTGTTTGTTGTAACGCTTTTCGCCCTAAGTGGGATGGGTATTCCCAGACGTGGGACCCGTGCTCACTACGCCACTGGAGTCAAGCTATCCTGGCTGATGACGGCTGATAGCCAGAAACCGGTCCTAGGATGCTTGATTCCGGTCCAGTGAAGACATGGCTTGGTAGTTCGGGCTGGACTGTTCCCATGAGGCACAGGGTCAAGACTGATTTGCGTATGGCCATGTCTAAACTGGGGTGGTGTAGTGGGCAAAAGAACGATGGATTTAACCCAGATCTCTTGACTGGGGGAGAATGTCTGCATTGTCAGCATTCCGTCCATCAATTGTTTGTTGTAACGCTTTTCGCCCTAAGTGGGATGGGTATTCCCAGACGTGGGACCCGTGCTCACTACGCCACTGGAGTCAAGCTATCCTGGCTGATGACGGCTGATAGCCAGAAACCGGTCCTAGGATGCTTGATTCCGGTCCAGTGAAGACATGGCTTGGTAGTTCGGGCTGGACTGTTCCCATAAGGCACAGGGTCAAGACTGATTTGCATATGGCCATGTCTAAACTGTGGTGGTGTAGTGGGCAAAAGAACGATGGATTTAACCCAGATCTCTTGACTGGGGGAGAATGTCTGCATTGTCAGCATTCCGTCCATCAATTGTTTGTTGTAACGCTTTTCGCCCTAAGTGGGATGGGTATTCCCAGACGTGGGACCCGTGCTCACTACGCCACTGGAGTCAAGCTATCCTGGCTGATGACGGCTGATAGCCAGAAACCGGTCCTAGGATGCTTGATTCCGGTCCAGTGAAGACATGGCTTGGTAGTTCGGGCTGGACTGATCCCATGAGGCACAGGGTCAAGACTGATTTGCATATGGCCATGTCTAAACTGGGGTGGTGTAGTGGGCAAAAGAACGATGGTTTTATCCCAGATCTCTTTACTGGGGGAGAATGTCTGCATTGTCAGCATTCCGTCCATCAATTGTTTGTTGTAACGCTTTTCGCCCTAAGTGGGATGGGTATTCCCAGACGTGGGACCCGTGCTCACTACGCCACTGGAGTCAAGCTATCCTGGCTGATGACGGCTGATAGCCAGAAACCGGTCCTAGGATGCTTGATTCCGGTCCAGTGAAGACATGGCTTGGTAGTTCGGGCTGGACTGTTCCCATGAGGCACTGGGTCAAGACTGATTTGCATATGGCCATGTCTAAACTGGGGTGGTGTAGTGGGCAAAAGAACGATGGATTTAACCCAGATCTCTTGACTGGGGGAGAATGTCTGCATTGTCAGCATTCCGTCCATCAATTGTTTGTTGTAACGCTTTTCGCCCTAAGTGGGATGGGTATTCCCAGACGTGGGACCCGTGCTCACTACGCCACTGGAGTCAAGCTATCCTGGCTGATGACGGCTGATAGCCAGAAACCGGTCCTAGGATGCTTGATTCCGGTCCAGTGAAGACATGGCTTGGTAGTTCGGGCTGGACTGTTCCCATGAGGCACAGGGTCAAGACTGATTTGCATATGGCCATGTCTAAACTGGGGTGGTGTAGTGGGCAAAAGAACGATGGATTTAACCCAGATCTCTTGACTGGGGGAGAATGTCTGCATTGTCAGCATTCCGTCCATCAATTGTTTGTTGTAACGCTTTTCGCCCTAAGTGGGACGGGTATTCCCAGACGTGGGACCCGTGCTCACTACGCCACTGGAGTCAAGCTATCCTGGCTGATGATGGCTGATAGCCAGAAACCGGTCCTAGGATGCTTGATTCCGGTCCAGTGAAGACATGGCTTGGTAGTTCGGGCTGGACTGTTCCCATGAGGCACAGGGTCAAGACTGATTTGCATATGGCCATGTCTAAACTGGGGTGGTGTAGTGGGCAAAAGAACGATGGATTTAACCCAGATCTCTTGACTGGGGGAGAATGTCTGCATTGTCAGCATTCCGTCCATCAATTGTTTGTTGTAACGCTTTTCGCCCTAAGTGGGATGGGTATTCCCAGACGTGGGACCCGTGCTCACTACGCCACCGGAGTCAAGCTATCCTGGCTGATGACGGCTGATAGCCAGAAACCGGTCCTAGGATGCTTCATTCCGGTCCAGTGAAGACATGGCTTGGTAGTTCAGGCTGGACTGTTCCCATGAGGCACAGGGTCAAGACTGATTTGCATATGGCCATGTCTAAACTGGGGTGGTGTAGTGGGCAAATGAACAATGGATTTAACCCAGATCTCTTGACTGGGGGAGAATGTCTGCATTGTCAGCATTCCGTCCATCAATTGTTTGTTGTAACGCTTTTCGCCCTAAGTGGGATGGGTATTCCCAGACGTGGGACCCGTGCTCACTACGCCACTGGAGTCAAGCTATCCTGGCTGATGACGGCTGATAGCCAGAAACCGGTCCTAGGATGCTTGATTCCGGTCCAGTGAAGACATGGCTTGGTAGTTCGGGCTGGACTGTTCCCATGAGGCACAGGGTCAAGACTGATTTGCATATGGCCATGTCTAAACTGGGGTGGTGTAGTGGGCAAAAGAACGATGGATTTAACCCAGATCTCTTGACTGGGGGAGAATGTCTGCATTGTCAGCATTCCGTCCATCAATTGTTTGTTGTAACGCTTTTCGCCCTAAGTGGGATGGGTATTCCCAGACGTGGGACCCGTGCTCACTACGCCACTGGAGTCAAGCTATCCTGGCTGATGACGGCTGATAGCCAGAAACCGGTCCTAGGATGCTTGATTCCGGTCCAGTGAAGACATGGCTTGGTAGTTCGGGCTGGACTGTTCCCATGAGGCACAGGGTCAAGACTGATTTGCATATGGCCATGTCTAAACTGGGGTGGTGTAGTGGGCAAAAGAACGATGGATTTAACCCAGATCTCTTGACTGGGGGAGAATGTCTGCATTGTCAGCATTCCGTCCATCAATTGTTTGTTGTAACGCTTTTCGCCCTAAGTGGGATGGGTATTCCCAGACGTGGGACCCGTGCTCCCTACGCCACTGGAGTCAAGCTATCCTGGCTGATTACGGCTGATAGTCAGAAACCAGTTCTAGGATGCTTGATTCCGGTCCAGTGAAGACATGGCTTGGTAGTTCGGGCTGGACTGTTCCCATGAGGCACAGGGTCAAGACTGATTTGCATATGGCCATGTCTAAACTGGGGTGGTGTAGTGGGCAAAAGAACGATGGATTTAACCCAGATCTCTTGACTGGGGGAGAATGTCTGCATTGTCAGCATTCCGTCCATCAATTGTTTGTTGTAACGCTTTTCGCCCTAAGTGGGATGGGTATTCCCAGACGTGGGACCCGTGCTCACTACGCCACTGGAGTCAAGCTATCCTGGCTGATGACGGCTGATAGCCAGAAACCGGTCCTAGGATGCTTGATTCCGGTCCAGTGAAGACATGGCTTGGTAGTTCGGGCTGGACTGTTCCCATGAGGCACAGGGTCAAGACTGATTTGCATATGGCCATGTCTAAACTGGGGTGGTGTAGTGGGCAAAAGAACGATGGATTTAACCCAGATCTCTTGACTGGGGGAGAATGTCTGCATTGTCAGCATTCCGTCCATCAATTGTTTGTTGTAACGCTTTTCGCCCTAAGTGGGATGGGTATTCCCAGACGTGGGACCCGTGCTCACTACGCCACTGGAGTCAAGCTATCCTGGCTGATGACGGCTGATAGCCAGAAACCGGTCCTAGGATGCTTGATCCCGGTCCAGTGAAGACATGGCTTGGTAGTTCGGGCTGGACTGTTCCCATGAGGCACAGGGTCAAGACTGATTTGCATATGGCCATGTCTAAACTGGGGTGGTGTAGTGGGCAAAAGAACGATGGATTTAACCCAGATCTCTTGACTGGGGGAGAATGTCTGCATTGTCAGCATTCCGTCCATCAATTGTTTGTTGTAACGCTTTTCGCCCTAAGTGGGATGGGTATTCCCAGACGTGGGACCCGTGCTCACTACGCCACTGGAGTCAAGCTATCCTGGCTGATGACGGCTGATAGCCAGAAACCGGTCCTAGGATGCTTGATTCCGGTCCAGTGAAGACATGGCTTGGTAGTTCGGGCTGGACTGTTCCCATGAGGCACAGGGTCAAGACTGATTTGCATATGGCCATGTCTAAACTGTGGTGGTGTAGTGGGCAAAAGAACGATGGATTTAACCCAGATCTCTTGACTGGGGGAGAATGTCTGCATTGTCAGCATTCCGTCCATCAATTGTTTGTTGTAACGCTTTTCGCCCTAAGTGGGATGGGTATTCCCAGACGTGGGACCCGTGCTCACTACGCCACTGGAGTCAAGCTATCCTGGCTGATGACGGCTGATAGCCAGAAACCGGTCCTAGGATGCTTGATTCCGGTCCAGTGAAGACATGGCTTGGTAGTTCGGGCTGGACTGATCCCATGAGGCACAGGGTCAAGACTGATTTGCATATGGCCATGTCTAAACTGGGGTGGTGTAGTGGGCAAAAGAACGATGGTTTTATCCCAGATCTCTTTACTGGGGGAGAATGTCTGCATTGTCAGCATTCCGTCCATCAATTGTTTGTTGTAACGCTTTTCGCCCTAAGTGGGATGGGTATTCCCAGACGTGGGACCCGTGCTCACTACGCCACTGGAGTCAAGCTATCCTGGCTGATGACGGCTGATAGCCAGAAACCGGTCCTAGGATGCTTGATTCCGGTCCAGTGAAGACATGGCTTGGTAGTTCGGGCTGGACTGTTCCCATGAGGCACTGGGTCAAGACTGATTTGCATATGGCCATGTCTAAACTGGGGTGGTGTAGTGGGCAAAAGAACGATGGATTTAACCCAGATCTCTTGACTGGGGGAGAATGTCTGCATTGTCAGCATTCCGTCCATCAATTGTTTGTTGTAACGCTTTTCGCCCTAAGTGGGATGGGTATTCCCAGACGTGGGACCCGTGCTCACTACGCCACTGGAGTCAAGCTATCCTGGCTGATGACGGCTGATAGCCAGAAACCGGTCCTAGGATGCTTGATTCCGGTCCAGTGAAGACATGGCTTGGTAGTTCGGGCTGGACTGTTCCCATGAGACACAGGGTCAAGACTGATTTGCATATGGCCATGTCTAAACTGGGGTGGTGTAGTGGGCAAAAGAACGATGGATTTAACCCAGATCTCTTGACTGGGGGAGAATGTCTGCATTGTCAGCATTCCGTCCATCAATTGTTTGTTGTAACGCTTTTCGCCCTAAGTGGGACGGGTATTCCCAGACGTGGGACCCGTGCTCACTACGCCACTGGAGTCAAGCTATCCTGGCTGATGATGGCTGATAGCCAGAAACCGGTCCTAGGATGCTTGATTCCGGTCCAGTGAAGACATGGCTTGGTAGTTCGGGCTGGACTGTTCCCATGAGGCACAGGGTCAAGACTGATTTGCATATGGCCATGTCTAAACTGGGGTGGTGTAGTGGGCAAAAGAACGATGGATTTAACCCAGATCTCTTGACTGGGGGAGAATGTCTGCATTGTCAGCATTCCGTCCATCAATTGTTTGTTGTAACGCTTTTCGCCCTAAGTGGGATGGGTATTCCCAGACGTGGGACCCGTGCTCACTACGCCACTGGAGTCAAGCTATCCTGGCTGATGACGGCTGATAGCCAGAAACCGGTCCTAGGATGCTTGATTCCGGTCCAGTGAAGACATGGCTTGGTAGTTCGGGCTGGACTGTTCCCATGAGGCACAGGGTCAAGACTGATTTGCATATGGCCATGTCTAAACTGGGGTGGTGTAGTGGGCAAATGAACAATGGATTTAACCCAGATCTCTTGACTGGGGGAGAATGTCTGCATTGTCAGCATTCCGTCCATCAATTGTTTGTTGTAACGCTTTTTTCCCTAAGTGGGATGGGTATTCCCAGACGTGGGACCCGTGCTCACTACGCCACTGGAGTCAAGCTATCCTGGCTGATGACGGCTGATAGCCAGAAACCGGTCCTAGGATGCTTGATTCCGGTCCAGTGAAGACATGGCTTGGTAGTTCGGGCTGGACTGTTCCCATGAGGCACAGGGTCAAGACTGATTTGCATATGGCCATGTCTAAACTGGGGTGGTGTAGTGGGCAAAAGAACGATGGATTTAACCCAGATCTCTTGACTGGGGGAGAATGTCTGCATTGTCAGCATTCCGTCCATCAATTGTTTGTTGTAACGCTTTTCGCCCTAAGTGGGATGGGTATTCCCAGACGTGGGACCCGTGCTCACTACGCCACTGGAGTCAAGCTATCCTGGCTGATGACGGCTGATAGCCAGAAACCGGTCCTAGGATGCTTGATTCCGGTCCAGTGAAGACATGGCTTGGTAGTTCGGGCTGGACTGTTCCCATGAGGCACAGGGTCAAGACTGATTTGCATATGGCCATGTCTAAACTGGGGTGGTGTAGTGGGCAAAAGAACGATGGATTTAACCCAGATCTCTTGACTGGGGGAGAATGTCTGCATTGTCAGCATTCCGTCCATCAATTGTTTGTTGTAACGCTTTTCGCCCTAAGTGGGATGGGTATTCCCAGACGTGGGACCCGTGCTCCCTACACTACTGGAGTCAAGCTATCCTGGCTGATTACGGCTGATAGCCAGAAACCAGTCCTAGGATGCTTGATTCCGGTCCAGTGAAGACATGGCTTGGTAGTTCGGGCTGGACTGTTCCCATGAGGCACAGGGTCAAGACTGATTTGCATATGGCCATGTCTAAACTGGGGTGGTGTAGTGGGCAAAAGAACGATGGATTTAACCCAGATCTCTTGACTGGGGGAGAATGTCTGCATTGTCAGCATTCCGTCCATCAATTGTTTGTTGTAACGCTTTTCGCCCTAAGTGGGATGGGTATTCCCAGACGTGGGACCCGTGCTCACTACGCCACTGGAGTCAAGCTATCCTGGCTGATGACGGCTGATAGCCAGAAACCGGTCCTAGGATGCTTGATTCCGGTCCAGTGAAGACATGGCTTGGTAGTTCGGGCTGGACTGTTCCCATGAGGCACAGGGTCAAGACTGATTTGCATATGGCCATGTCTAAACTGGGGTGGTGTAGTGGGCAAAAGAACGATGGATTTAACCCAGATCTCTTGACTGGGGGAGAATGTCTGCATTGTCAGCATTCCGTCCATCAATTGTTTGTTGTAACGCTTTTCGCCCTAAGTGGGATGGGTATTCCCAGACGTGGGACCCGTGCTCACTACGCCACTGGAGTCAAGCTATCCTGGCTGATGACGGCTGATAGCCAGAAACCGGTCCTAGGATGCTTGATTCCGGTCCAGTGAAGACATGGCTTGGTAGTTCAGGCTGGACTGTTCCCATGAGGCACAGGGTCAAGACTGATTTGCATATGGCCATGTCTAAACTGGGGTGGTGTAGTGGGCAAAAGAACGATGGATTTAACCCAGATCCCTTGACTGGGGGAGAATGTCTGCATTGTCAGCATTCCGTCCATCAATTGTTTGTTGTAACGCTTTTCGCCCTAAGTGGGATGGGTATTCCCAGACGTGGGACCCGTGCTCACTGCGCCACTGGAGTCAAGCTATCCTGGCTGATGACGGCTGATAGCCAGAAACCGGTCCTAGGATGCTTGATTCCGGTCCAGTGAAGACATGGCTTGGTAGTTCGGGCTGGACTGTTCCCATGAGGCACAGGGTCAAGACTGATTTGCGTATGGCCATGTCTAAACTGGGGTGGTGTAGTGGGCAAAAGAACGATGGATTTATCCCAGATCTCTTTACTGGGGGAGAATGTCTGCATTGTCAGCATTCCGTCCATCAATTGTTTGTTGTAACGCTTTTCGCCCTAAGTGGGATGGGTATTCCCAGACGTGGGACCCGTGCTCACTACGCCACTGGAGTCAAGCTATCCTGGCTGATGACGGCTGATAGCCAGAAACCGGTCCTAGGATGCTTGATTCCGGTCCAGTGAAGACATGGCTTGGTAGTTTGGGCTGGACTGTTCCCATGAGGCACAGGGTCAAGACTGATTTGCATATGGCCATGTCTAAACTGGGGTGGTGTAGTGGGCAAAAGAACGATGGATTTAACCCAGATCTCTTGACTGGGGGAGAATGTCTGCATTGTCAGCATTCCGTCCATCAATTGTTTGTTGTAACGCTTTTCGCCCTAAGTGGGATGGGTATTCCCAGACGTGGGACCCGTGCTCACTACGCCACTGGAGTCAAGCTATCCTGGCTGATGACGGCTGATAGCCAGAAACCGGTCCTAGGATGCTTGATTCCGGTCCAGTGAAGACATGGCTTGGTAGTTCGGGCTGGACTGTTCCCATGAGGCACAGGGTCAAGACTGATTTGCATATGGCCATGTCTAAACTGGGGTGGTGTAGTGGGCAAAAGAACGATGGATTTAACCCAGATCTCTTGACTGGGGGAGAATGTCTGCATTGTCAGCATTCCGTCCATCAATTGTTTGTTGTAACGCTTTTCACCCTAAGTGGGATGGGTATTCCCAGACGTGGGACCCGTGCTCACTACGCCACTGGAGTCAAGCTATCCTGGCTGATGACGGCTGATAGCCAGAAACCGGTCCTAGGATGCTTGATTCCGGTCCAGTGAAGACATGGCTTGGTAGTTCGGGCTGGACTGTTCCCATGAGGCACAGGGTCAAGACTGATTTGCATATGGCCATGTCTAAACTGTGGTGGTGTAGTGGGCAAAAGAACGATGGATTTAACCCAGATCTCTTGACTGGGGGAGAATGTCTGCATTGTCAGCATTCCGTCCATCAATTGTTTGTTGTAACGCTTTTCGCCCTAAGTGGGATGGGTATTCCCAGACGTGGGACCCGTGCTCACTACGCCACTGGAGTCAAGCTATCCTGGCTGATGACGGCTGATAGCCAGAAACCGGTCCTAGGATGCTTGATTCCGGTCCAGTGAAGACATGGCTTGGTAGTTCGGGCTGGACTGTTCCCATGAGGCACAGGGTCAAGACTGATTTGCATATGGCCATGTCTAAACTGGGGTGGTGTAGTGGGCAAAAGAACGATGGATTTATCCCAGATCTCTTTACTGGGGGAGAATGTCTGCATTGTCAGCATTCCGTCCATCAATTGTTTGTTGTAACGCTTTTCGCCCTAAGTGGGATGGGTATTCCCAGACGTGGGACCCGTGCTCACTACAACACTGGAGTCAAGCTATCCTGGCTGATGACGGCTGATAGCCAGAAACCGGTCCTAGGATGCTTGATTCCGGTCCAGTGAAGACATGGCTTGGTAGTTCGGGCTGGACTGTTCCCATGAGGCACTGGGTCAAGACTGATTTGCATATGGCCATGTCTAAACTGGGGTGGTGTAGTGGGCAAAAGAACGATGGATTTAACCCAGATCTCTTGACTGGGGAAGAATGTCTGCATTGTCAGCATTCCGTCCATCAATTGTTTGTTGTAACGCTTTTCGCCCTAAGTGGGATGGGTATTCCCAGACGTGGGACCCGTGCTCACTACGCCACTGGAGTCAAGCTATCCTGGCTGATGACGGCTGATAGCCAGAAACCGGTCCTAGGATGCTTGATTCCGGTCCAGTGAAGACATGGCTTGGTAGTTCGGGCTGGACTGTTCCCATGAGGCACAGGGTCAAGACTGATTTGCATATGGCCATGTCTAAACTGGGGTGGTGTAGTGGGCAAAAGAACGATGGATTTAACCCAGATCTCTTGACTGGGGGAGAATGTCTGCATTGTCAGCATTCCGTCCATCAATTGTTTGTTGTAACGCTTTTCGCCCTAAGTGGGACGGGTATTCCCAGACGTGGGACCCGTGCTCACTACGCCACTGGAGTCAAGCTATCCTGGCTGATGATGGCTGATAGCCAGAAACCGGTCCTAGGATGCTTGATTCCGGTCCAGTGAAGACATGGCTTGGTAGTTCGGGCTGGACTGTTCCCATGAGGCACAGCGTCAAGACTGATTTGCATATGGCCATGTCTAAACTGGGGTGGTGTAGTGGGCAAAAGAACGATGGATTTAACCCAGATCTCTTGACTGGGGGAGAATGTCTGCATTGTCAGCATTCCGTCCATCAATTGTTTGTTGTAACGCTTTTCGCCCTAAGTGGGATGGGTATTCCCAGACGTGGGACCCGTGCTCACTACGCCACTGGAGTCAAGCTATCCTGGCTGATGACGGCTGATAGCCAGAAACCGGTCCTAGGATGCTTGATTCCGGTCCAGTGAAGACATGGCTTGGTAGTTCGGGCTGGACTGTTCCCATGAGGCACAGGGTCAAGACTGATTTGCATATGGCCATGTCTAAACTGGGGTGGTGTAGTGGGCAAAAGAACGATGGATTTATCCCAGATCTCTTTACTGGGGGAGAATGTCTGCATTGTCAGCATTCCGTCCATCAATTGTTTGTTGTAACGCTTTTCGCCCTAAGTGGGATGGGTATTCCCAGACGTGGGACCCGTGCTCACTACGCCACTGGAGTCAAGCTATCCTGGCTGATGACGGCTGATAGCCAGAAACCGGTCCTAGGATGCTTGATTCCGGTCCAGTGAAGACATGGCTTGGTAGTTCGGGCTGGACTGTTCCCATGAGGCACTGGGTCAAGACTGATTTGCATATGGCCATGTCTAAACTGGGGTGGTGTAGTGGGCAAAAGAACGATGGATTTAACCCAGATCTCTTGACTGGGGGAGAATGTCTGCATTGTCAGCATTCCGTCCATCAATTGTTTGTTGTAACGCTTTTCGCCCTAAGTGGGATGGGTATTCCCAGACGTGGGACCCGTGCTCACTACGCCACTGGAGTCAAGCTATCCTGGCTGATGACGGCTGATAGCCAGAAACCGGTCCTAGGATGCTTGATTCCGGTCCAGTGAAGACATGGCTTGGTAGTTCGGGCTGGACTGTTCCCATGAGGCACAGGGTCAAGACTGATTTGCATATGGCCATGTCTAAACTGGGGTGGTGTAGTGGGCAAAAGAACGATGGATTTAACCCAGATCTCTTGACTGGGGGAGAATGTCTGCATTGTCAGCATTCCGTCCATCAATTGTTTGTTGTAACGCTTTTCGCCCTAAGTGGGACGGGTATTCCCAGACGTGGGACCCGTGCTCCCTACACCACTGGAGTCAAGCTATCCTGGCTGATTACGGCTGATAGCCAGAAACCAGTCCTAGGATGCTTGATTCCGGTCCAGTGAAGACATGGCTTGGTAGTTCGGGCTGGACTGTTCCCATGAGGCACAGGGTCAAGACTGATTTGCATATGGCCATGTCTAAACTGGGGTGGTGTAGTGGGCAAAAGAACGATGGATTTAACCCAGATCTCTTGACTGGGGGAGAATGTCTGCATTGTCAGCATTCCGTCCATCAATTGTTTGTTGTAACGCTTTTCGCCCTAAGTGGGATGGGTATTCCCAGACGTGGGACCCGTGCTCACTACGCCACTGGAGTCAAGCTATCCTGGCTGATGACGGCTGATAGCCAGAAACCGGTCCTAGGATGCTTGATTCCGGTCCAGTGAAGACATGGCTTGGTAGTTCGGGCTGGACTGTTCCCATGAGGCACAGGGTCAAGACTGATTTGCATATGGCCATGTCTAAACTGGGGTGGTGTAGTGGGCAAAAGAACGATGGATTTAACCCAGATCTCTTGACTGGGGGAGAATGTCTGCATTGTCAGCATTCCGTCCATCAATTGTTTGTTGTAACGCTTTTCGCCCTAAGTGGGATGGGTATTCCCAGACGTGGGACCCGTGCTCACTACGCCACTGGAGTCAAGCTATCCTGGCTGATGACGGCTGATAGCCAGAAACCGGTCCTAGGATGCTTGATTCCGGTCCAGTGAAGACATGGCTTGGTAGTTCGGGCTGGACTGTTCCCATGAGGCACAGGGTCAAGACTGATTTGCATATGGCCATGTCTAAACTGGGGTGGTGTAGTGGGCAAAAGAACGATGGATTTAACCCAGATCTCTTGACTGGGGGAGAATGTCTGCATTGTCAGCATTCCGTCCATCAATTGTTTGTTGTAACGCTTTTCGCCCTAAGTGGGATGGGTATTCCCAGACGTGGGACCCGTGCTCACTACGCCACTGGAGTCAAGCTATCCTGGCTGATGACGGCTGATAGCCAGAAACCGGTCCTAGGATGCTTGATTCCGGTCCAGTGAAGACATGGCTTGGTAGTTCGGGCTGGACTGTTCCCATGAGGCACAGGGTCAAGACTGATTTGCGTATGGCCATGTCTAAACTGGGGTGGTGTAGTGGGCAAAAGAACGATGGATTTAACCCAGATCTCTTGACTGGGGGAGAATGTCTGCATTGTCAGCATTCCGTCCATCAATTGTTTGTTGTAACGCTTTTCGCCCTAAGTGAGATGGGTATTCCCAGACGTGGGACCCGTGCTCACTACGCCACTGGAGTCAAGCTATCCTGGCTGATGACGGCTGATAGCCAGAAACCGGTCCTAGGATGCTTGATTCCGGTCCAGTGAAGACATGGCTTGGTAGTTCGGGCTGGACTGTTCCCATGAGGCACAGGGTCAAGACTGATTTGCATATGGCCATGTCTAAACTGGGGTGGTGTAGTGGGCAAAAGAACGATGGATTTATCCCAGATCTCTTTACTGGGGGAGAATGTCTGTATTGTCAGCATTCCGTCCATCAATTGTTTGTTGTAACGCTTTTCGCCCTAAGTGGGATGGGTATTCCCAGACGTGGGACCCGTGCTCACTACGCCACTGGAGTCAAGCTATCCTGGCTGATGACGGCTGATAGCCAGAAACCGGTCCTAGGATGCTTGATTCCGGTCCAGTGAAGACATGGCTTGGTAGTTTGGGCTGGACTGTTCCCATGAGGCACAGGGTCAAGACTGATTTGCATATGGCCATGTCTAAACTGGGGTGGTGTAGTGGGCAAAAGAACGATGGATTTAACCCAGATCTCTTGACTGGGGGAGAATGTCTGCATTGTCAGCATTCCGTCCATCAATTGTTTGTTGTAACGCTTTTCGCCCTAAGTGGGATGGGTATTCCCAGACGTGGGACCCGTGCTCACTACGCCACTGGAGTCAAGCTATCCTGGCTGATGACGGCTGATAGCCAGAAACCGGTCCTAGGATGCTTGATTCCGGTCCAGTGAAGACATGGCTTGGTAGTTCGGGCTGGACTGTTCCCATGAGGCACAGGGTCAAGACTGATTTGCATATGGCCATGTCTAAACTGGGGTGGTGTAGTGGGCAAAAGAACGATGGATTTAACCCAGATCTCTTGACTGGGGGAGAATGTCTGCATTGTCAGCATTCCGTCCATCAATTGTTTGTTGTAACGCTTTTCACCCTAAGTGGGATGGGTATTCCCAGACGTGGGACCCGTGCTCACTACGCCACTGGAGTCAAGCTATCCTGGCTGATGACGGCTGATAGCCAGAAACCGGTCCTAGGATGCTTGATTCCGGTCCAGTGAAGACATGGCTTGGTAGTTCGGGCTGGACTGTTCCCATGAGGCACAGGGTCAAGACTGATTTGCATATGGCCATGTCTAAACTGTGGTGGTGTAGTGGGCAAAAGAACGATGGATTTAACCCAGATCTCTTGACTGGGGGAGAATGTCTGCATTGTCAGCATTCCGTCCATCAATTGTTTGTTGTAACGCTTTTCGCCCTAAGTGGGATGGGTATTCCCAGACGTGGGACCCGTGCTCACTACGCCACTGGAGTCAAGCTATCCTGGCTGATGACGGCTGATAGCCAGAAACCGGTCCTAGGATGCTTGATTCCGGTCCAGTGAAGACATGGCTTGGTAGTTCGGGCTGGACTGTTCCCATGAGGCACAGGGTCAAGACTGATTTGCATATGGCCATGTCTAAACTGGGGTGGTGTAGTGGGCAAAAGAACGATGGATTTATCCCAGATCTCTTTACTGGGGGAGAATGTCTGCATTGTCAGCATTCCGTCCATCAATTGTTTGTTGTAACGCTTTTCGCCCTAAGTGGGATGGGTATTCCCAGACGTGGGACCCGTGCTCACTACAACACTGGAGTCAAGCTATCCTGGCTGATGACGGCTGATAGCCAGAAACCGGTCCTAGGATGCTTGATTCCGGTCCAGTGAAGACATGGCTTGGTAGTTCGGGCTGGACTGTTCCCATGAGGCACTGGGTCAAGACTGATTTGCATATGGCCATGTCTAAACTGGGGTGGTGTAGTGGGCAAAAGAACGATGGATTTAACCCAGATCTCTTGACTGGGGAAGAATGTCTGCATTGTCAGCATTCCGTCCATCAATTGTTTGTTGTAACGCTTTTCGCCCTAAGTGGGATGGGTATTCCCAGACGTGGGACCCGTGCTCACTACGCCACTGGAGTCAAGCTATCCTGGCTGATGACGGCTGATAGCCAGAAACCGGTCCTAGGATGCTTGATTCCGGTCCAGTGAAGACATGGCTTGGTAGTTCGGGCTGGACTGTTCCCATGAGGCACAGGGTCAAGACTGATTTGCATATGGCCATGTCTAAACTGGGGTGGTGTAGTGGGCAAAAGAACGATGGATTTAACCCAGATCTCTTGACTGGGGGAGAATGTCTGCATTGTCAGCATTCCGTCCATCAATTGTTTGTTGTAACGCTTTTCGCCCTAAGTGGGACGGGTATTCCCAGACGTGGGACCCGTGCTCACTACGCCACTGGAGTCAAGCTATCCTGGCTGATGATGGCTGATAGCCAGAAACCGGTCCTAGGATGCTTGATTCCGGTCCAGTGAAGACATGGCTTGGTAGTTCGGGCTGGACTGTTCCCATGAGGCACAGCGTCAAGACTGATTTGCATATGGCCATGTCTAAACTGGGGTGGTGTAGTGGGCAAAAGAACGATGGATTTAACCCAGATCTCTTGACTGGGGGAGAATGTCTGCATTGTCAGCATTCCGTCCATCAATTGTTTGTTGTAACGCTTTTCGCCCTAAGTGGGATGGGTATTCCCAGACGTGGGACCCGTGCTCACTACGCCACTGGAGTCAAGCTATCCTGGCTGATGACGGCTGATAGCCAGAAACCGGTCCTAGGATGCTTGATTCCGGTCCAGTGAAGACATGGCTTGGTAGTTCGGGCTGGACTGTTCCCATGAGGCACAGGGTCAAGACTGATTTGCATATGGCCATGTCTAAACTGGGGTGGTGTAGTGGGCAAAAGAACGATGGATTTATCCCAGATCTCTTTACTGGGGGAGAATGTCTGCATTGTCAGCATTCCGTCCATCAATTGTTTGTTGTAACGCTTTTCGCCCTAAGTGGGATGGGTATTCCCAGACGTGGGACCCGTGCTCACTACGCCACTGGAGTCAAGCTATCCTGGCTGATGACGGCTGATAGCCAGAAACTGGTCCTAGGATGCTTGATTCCGGTCCAGTGAAGACATGGCTTGGTAGTTCGGGCTGGACTGTTCCCATGAGGCACTGGGTCAAGACTGATTTGCATATGGCCATGTCTAAACTGGGGTGGTGTAGTGGGCAAAAGAACGATGGATTTAACCCAGATCTCTTGACTGGGGGAGAATGTTTGCATTGTCAGCATTCCGTCCATCAATTGTTTGTTGTAACGCTTTTCGCCCTAAGTGGGATGGGTATTCCCAGACGTGGGACCCGTACTCACTACGCCACTAGAGTCAAGCTATCCTGGCTGATGACGGCTGATAGCCAGAAACCGGTCCTAGGATGCTTGATTCCGGTCCAGTGAAGACATGGCTTGGTAGTTCGGGCTGGACTGTTCCCATGAGGCACAGGGTCAAGACTGATTTGCATATGGCCATGTCTAAACTGGGGTGGTGTAGTGGGCAAAAGAACGATGGATTTAACCCAGATCTCTTGACTGGGGGAGAATGTCTGCATTGTCAGCATTCCGTCCATCAATTGTTTGTTGTAACGCTTTTCGCCCTAAGTGGGACGGGTATTCCCAGACGTGGGACCCGTGCTCCCTACACCACTGGAGTCAAGCTATCCTGGCTGATTACGGCTGATAGCCAGAAACCAGTCCTAGGATGCTTGATTCCGGTCCAGTGAAGACATGGCTTGGTAGTTCGGGCTGGACTGTTCCCATGAGGCACAGGGTCAAGACTGATTTGCATATGGCCATGTCTAAACTGGGGTGGTGTAGTGGGCAAAAGAACGATGGATTTAACCCAGATCTCTTGACTGGGGGAGAATGTCTGCATTGTCAGCATTCCGTCCATCAATTGTTTGTTGTAACGCTTTTCGCCCTAAGTGGGATGGGTATTCCCAGACGTGGGACCCGTGCTCACTACGCCACTGGAGTCAAGCTATCCTGGCTGATGACGGCTGATAGCCAGAAACCGGTCCTAGGATGCTTGATTCCGGTCCAGTGAAGACATGGCTTGGTAGTTCGGGCTGGACTGTTCCCATGAGGCACAGGGTCAAGACTGATTTGCATATGGCCATGTCTAAACTGGGGTGGTGTAGTGGGCAAAAGAACGATGGATTTAACCCAGATCTCTTGACTGGGGGAGAATGTCTGCATTGTCAGCATTCCGTCCATCAATTGTTTGTTGTAACGCTTTTCGCCCTAAGTGGGATGGGTATTCCCAGACGTGGGACCCGTGCTCACTACGCCACTGGAGTCAAGCTATCCTGGCTGATGACGGCTGATAGCCAGAAACCGGTCCTAGGATGCTTGATTCCGGTCCAGTGAAGACATGGCTTGGTAGTTCGGGCTGGACTGTTCCCATGAGGCACAGGGTCAAGACTGATTTGCATATGGCCATGTCTAAACTGGGGTGGTGTAGTGGGCAAAAGAACGATGGATTTAACCCAGATCTCTTGACTGGGGGAGAATGTCTGCATTGTCAGCATTCCGTCCATCAATTGTTTGTTGTAACGCTTTTCGCCCTAAGTGGGATGGGTATTCCCAGACGTGGGACCCGTGCTCACTACGCCACTGGAGTCAAGCTATCCTGGCTGATGACGGCTGATAGCCAGAAACCGGTCCTAGGATGCTTGATTCCGGTCCAGTGAAGACATGGCTTGGTAGTTCGGGCTGGACTGTTCCCATGAGGCACAGGGTCAAGACTGATTTGCGTATGGCCATGTCTAAACTGGGGTGGTGTAGTGGGCAAAAGAACGATGGATTTAACCCAGATCTCTTGACTGGGGGAGAATGTCTGCATTGTCAGCATTCCGTCCATCAATTGTTTGTTGTAACGCTTTTCGCCCTAAGTGGGATGGGTATTCCCAGACGTGGGACCCGTGCTCACTACGCCACTGGAGTCAAGCTATCCTGGCTGATGACGGCTGATAGCCAGAAACCGGTCCTAGGATGCTTGATTCCGGTCCAGTGAAGACATGGCTTGGTAGTTCGGGCTGGACTGTTCCCATAAGGCACAGGGTCAAGACTGATTTGCATATGGCCATGTCTAAACTGTGGTGGTGTAGTGGGCAAAAGAACGATGGATTTAACCCAGATCTCTTGACTGGGGGAGAATGTCTGCATTGTCAGCATTCCGTCCATCAATTGTTTGTTGTAACGCTTTTCGCCCTAAGTGGGATGGGTATTCCCAGACGTGGGACCCGTGCTCACTACGCCACTGGAGTCAAGCTATCCTGGCTGATGACGGCTGATAGCCAGAAACCGGTCCTAGGATGCTTGATTCCGGTCCAGTGAAGACATGGCTTGGTAGTTCGGGCTGGACTGATCCCATGAGGCACAGGGTCAAGACTGATTTGCATATGGCCATGTCTAAACTGGGGTGGTGTAGTGGGCAAAAGAACGATGGTTTTATCCCAGATCTCTTTACTGGGGGAGAATGTCTGCATTGTCAGCATTCCGTCCATCAATTGTTTGTTGTAACGCTTTTCGCCCTAAGTGGGATGGGTATTCCCAGACGTGGGACCCGTGCTCACTACGCCACTGGAGTCAAGCTATCCTGGCTGATGACGGCTGATAGCCAGAAACCGGTCCTAGGATGCTTGATTCCGGTCCAGTGAAGACATGGCTTGGTAGTTCGGGCTGGACTGTTCCCATGAGGCACTGGGTCAAGACTGATTTGCATATGGCCATGTCTAAACTGGGGTGGTGTAGTGGGCAAAAGAACGATGGATTTAACCCAGATCTCTTGACTGGGGGAGAATGTCTGCATTGTCAGCATTCCGTCCATCAATTGTTTGTTGTAACGCTTTTCGCCCTAAGTGGGATGGGTATTCCCAGACGTGGGACCCGTGCTCACTACGCCACTGGAGTCAAGCTATCCTGGCTGATGACGGCTGATAGCCAGAAACCGGTCCTAGGATGCTTGATTCCGGTCCAGTGAAGACATGGCTTGGTAGTTCGGGCTGGACTGTTCCCATGAGGCACAGGGTCAAGACTGATTTGCATATGGCCATGTCTAAACTGGGGTGGTGTAGTGGGCAAAAGAACGATGGATTTAACCCAGATCTCTTGACTGGGGGAGAATGTCTGCATTGTCAGCATTCCGTCCATCAATTGTTTGTTGTAACGCTTTTCGCCCTAAGTGGGACGGGTATTCCCAGACGTGGGACCCGTGCTCACTACGCCACTGGAGTCAAGCTATCCTGGCTGATGATGGCTGATAGCCAGAAACCGGTCCTAGGATGCTTGATTCCGGTCCAGTGAAGACATGGCTTGGTAGTTCGGGCTGGACTGTTCCCATGAGGCACAGGGTCAAGACTGATTTGCATATGGCCATGTCTAAACTGGGGTGGTGTAGTGGGCAAAAGAACGATGGATTTAACCCAGATCTCTTGACTGGGGGAGAATGTCTGCATTGTCAGCATTCCGTCCATCAATTGTTTGTTGTAACGCTTTTCGCCCTAAGTGGGATGGGTATTCCCAGACGTGGGACCCGTGCTCACTACGCCACCGGAGTCAAGCTATCCTGGCTGATGACGGCTGATAGCCAGAAACCGGTCCTAGGATGCTTCATTCCGGTCCAGTGAAGACATGGCTTGGTAGTTCAGGCTGGACTGTTCCCATGAGGCACAGGGTCAAGACTGATTTGCATATGGCCATGTCTAAACTGGGGTGGTGTAGTGGGCAAATGAACAATGGATTTAACCCAGATCTCTTGACTGGGGGAGAATGTCTGCATTGTCAGCATTCCGTCCATCAATTGTTTGTTGTAACGCTTTTCGCCCTAAGTGGGATGGGTATTCCCAGACGTGGGACCCGTGCTCACTACGCCACTGGAGTCAAGCTATCCTGGCTGATGACGGCTGATAGCCAGAAACCGGTCCTAGGATGCTTGATTCCGGTCCAGTGAAGACATGGCTTGGTAGTTCGGGCTGGACTGTTCCCATGAGGCACAGGGTCAAGACTGATTTGCATATGGCCATGTCTAAACTGGGGTGGTGTAGTGGGCAAAAGAACGATGGATTTAACCCAGATCTCTTGACTGGGGGAGAATGTCTGCATTGTCAGCATTCCGTCCATCAATTGTTTGTTGTAACGCTTTTCGCCCTAAGTGGGATGGGTATTCCCAGACGTGGGACCCGTGCTCACTACGCCACTGGAGTCAAGCTATCCTGGCTGATGACGGCTGATAGCCAGAAACCGGTCCTAGGATGCTTGATTCCGGTCCAGTGAAGACATGGCTTGGTAGTTCGGGCTGGACTGTTCCCATGAGGCACAGGGTCAAGACTGATTTGCATATGGCCATGTCTAAACTGGGGTGGTGTAGTGGGCAAAAGAACGATGGATTTAACCCAGATCTCTTGACTGGGGGAGAATGTCTGCATTGTCAGCATTCCGTCCATCAATTGTTTGTTGTAACGCTTTTCGCCCTAAGTGGGATGGGTATTCCCAGACGTGGGACCCGTGCTCCCTACGCCACTGGAGTCAAGCTATCCTGGCTGATTACGGCTGATAGTCAGAAACCAGTTCTAGGATGCTTGATTCCGGTCCAGTGAAGACATGGCTTGGTAGTTCGGGCTGGACTGTTCCCATGAGGCACAGGGTCAAGACTGATTTGCATATGGCCATGTCTAAACTGGGGTGGTGTAGTGGGCAAAAGAACGATGGATTTAACCCAGATCTCTTGACTGGGGGAGAATGTCTGCATTGTCAGCATTCCGTCCATCAATTGTTTGTTGTAACGCTTTTCGCCCTAAGTGGGATGGGTATTCCCAGACGTGGGACCCGTGCTCACTACGCCACTGGAGTCAAGCTATCCTGGCTGATGACGGCTGATAGCCAGAAACCGGTCCTAGGATGCTTGATTCCGGTCCAGTGAAGACATGGCTTGGTAGTTCGGGCTGGACTGTTCCCATGAGGCACAGGGTCAAGACTGATTTGCATATGGCCATGTCTAAACTGGGGTGGTGTAGTGGGCAAAAGAACGATGGATTTAACCCAGATCTCTTGACTGGGGGAGAATGTCTGCATTGTCAGCATTCCGTCCATCAATTGTTTGTTGTAACGCTTTTCGCCCTAAGTGGGATGGGTATTCCCAGACGTGGGACCCGTGCTCACTACGCCACTGGAGTCAAGCTATCCTGGCTGATGACGGCTGATAGCCAGAAACCGGTCCTAGGATGCTTGATCCCGGTCCAGTGAAGACATGGCTTGGTAGTTCGGGCTGGACTGTTCCCATGAGGCACAGGGTCAAGACTGATTTGCATATGGCCATGTCTAAACTGGGGTGGTGTAGTGGGCAAAAGAACGATGGATTTAACCCAGATCTCTTGACTGGGGGAGAATGTCTGCATTGTCAGCATTCCGTCCATCAATTGTTTGTTGTAACGCTTTTCGCCCTAAGTGGGATGGGTATTCCCAGACGTGGGACCCGTGCTCACTACGCCACTGGAGTCAAGCTATCCTGGCTGATGACGGCTGATAGCCAGAAACCGGTCCTAGGATGCTTGATTCCGGTCCAGTGAAGACATGGCTTGGTAGTTCGGGCTGGACTGTTCCCATGAGGCACAGGGTCAAGACTGATTTGCATATGGCCATGTCTAAACTGTGGTGGTGTAGTGGGCAAAAGAACGATGGATTTAACCCAGATCTCTTGACTGGGGGAGAATGTCTGCATTGTCAGCATTCCGTCCATCAATTGTTTGTTGTAACGCTTTTCGCCCTAAGTGGGATGGGTATTCCCAGACGTGGGACCCGTGCTCACTACGCCACTGGAGTCAAGCTATCCTGGCTGATGACGGCTGATAGCCAGAAACCGGTCCTAGGATGCTTGATTCCGGTCCAGTGAAGACATGGCTTGGTAGTTCGGGCTGGACTGATCCCATGAGGCACAGGGTCAAGACTGATTTGCATATGGCCATGTCTAAACTGGGGTGGTGTAGTGGGCAAAAGAACGATGGTTTTATCCCAGATCTCTTTACTGGGGGAGAATGTCTGCATTGTCAGCATTCCGTCCATCAATTGTTTGTTGTAACGCTTTTCGCCCTAAGTGGGATGGGTATTCCCAGACGTGGGACCCGTGCTCACTACGCCACTGGAGTCAAGCTATCCTGGCTGATGACGGCTGATAGCCAGAAACCGGTCCTAGGATGCTTGATTCCGGTCCAGTGAAGACATGGCTTGGTAGTTCGGGCTGGACTGTTCCCATGAGGCACTGGGTCAAGACTGATTTGCATATGGCCATGTCTAAACTGGGGTGGTGTAGTGGGCAAAAGAACGATGGATTTAACCCAGATCTCTTGACTGGGGGAGAATGTCTGCATTGTCAGCATTCCGTCCATCAATTGTTTGTTGTAACGCTTTTCGCCCTAAGTGGGATGGGTATTCCCAGACGTGGGACCCGTGCTCACTACGCCACTGGAGTCAAGCTATCCTGGCTGATGACGGCTGATAGCCAGAAACCGGTCCTAGGATGCTTGATTCCGGTCCAGTGAAGACATGGCTTGGTAGTTCGGGCTGGACTGTTCCCATGAGGCACAGGGTCAAGACTGATTTGCATATGGCCATGTCTAAACTGGGGTGGTGTAGTGGGCAAAAGAACGATGGATTTAACCCAGATCTCTTGACTGGGGGAGAATGTCTGCATTGTCAGCATTCCGTCCATCAATTGTTTGTTGTAACGCTTTTCGCCCTAAGTGGGACGGGTATTCCCAGACGTGGGACCCGTGCTCACTACGCCACTGGAGTCAAGCTATCCTGGCTGATGATGGCTGATAGCCAGAAACCGGTCCTAGGATGCTTGATTCCGGTCCAGTGAAGACATGGCTTGGTAGTTCGGGCTGGACTGTTCCCATGAGGCACAGGGTCAAGACTGATTTGCATATGGCCATGTCTAAACTGGGGTGGTGTAGTGGGCAAAAGAACGATGGATTTAACCCAGATCTCTTGACTGGGGGAGAATGTCTGCATTGTCAGCATTCCGTCCATCAATTGTTTGTTGTAACGCTTTTCGCCCTAAGTGGGATGGGTATTCCCAGACGTGGGACCCGTGCTCACTACGCCACTGGAGTCAAGCTATCCTGGCTGATGACGGCTGATAGCCAGAAACCGGTCCTAGGATGCTTGATTCCGGTCCAGTGAAGACATGGCTTGGTAGTTCGGGCTGGACTGTTCCCATGAGGCACAGGGTCAAGACTGATTTGCATATGGCCATGTCTAAACTGGGGTGGTGTAGTGGGCAAATGAACAATGGATTTAACCCAGATCTCTTGACTGGGGGAGAATGTCTGCATTGTCAGCATTCCGTCCATCAATTGTTTGTTGTAACGCTTTTTTCCCTAAGTGGGATGGGTATTCCCAGACGTGGGACCCGTGCTCACTACGCCACTGGAGTCAAGCTATCCTGGCTGATGACGGCTGATAGCCAGAAACCGGTCCTAGGATGCTTGATTCCGGTCCAGTGAAGACATGGCTTGGTAGTTCGGGCTGGACTGTTCCCATGAGGCACAGGGTCAAGACTGATTTGCATATGGCCATGTCTAAACTGGGGTGGTGTAGTGGGCAAAAGAACGATGGATTTAACCCAGATCTCTTGACTGGGGGAGAATGTCTGCATTGTCAGCATTCCGTCCATCAATTGTTTGTTGTAACGCTTTTCGCCCTAAGTGGGATGGGTATTCCCAGACGTGGGACCCGTGCTCACTACGCCACTGGAGTCAAGCTATCCTGGCTGATGACGGCTGATAGCCAGAAACCGGTCCTAGGATGCTTGATTCCGGTCCAGTGAAGACATGGCTTGGTAGTTCGGGCTGGACTGTTCCCATGAGGCACAGGGTCAAGACTGATTTGCATATGGCCATGTCTAAACTGGGGTGGTGTAGTGGGCAAAAGAACGATGGATTTAACCCAGATCTCTTGACTGGGGGAGAATGTCTGCATTGTCAGCATTCCGTCCATCAATTGTTTGTTGTAACGCTTTTCGCCCTAAGTGATATGGGTATTCCCAGACGTGGGACCCGTGCTCCCTACGCCACTGGAGTCAAGCTATCCTGGCTGATTACGGCTGATAGTCAGAAACCAGTTCTAGGATGCTTGATTCCGGTCCAGTGAAGACATGGCTTGGTAGTTCGGGCTGGACTGTTCCCATGAGGCACAGGGTCAAGACTGATTTGCATATGGCCATGTCTAAACTGGGGTGGTGTAGTGGGCAAAAGAACGATGGATTTAACCCAGATCTCTTGACTGGGGGAGAATGTCTGCATTGTCAGCATTCCGTCCATCAATTGTTTGTTGTAACGCTTTTCGCCCTAAGTGGGATGGGTATTCCCAGACGTGGGACCCGTGCTCACTACGCCACTGGAGTCAAGCTATCCTGGCTGATGACGGCTGATAGCCAGAAACCGGTCCTAGGATGCTTGATTCCAGTCCAGTGAAGACATGGCTTGGTAGTTCGGGCTGGACTGTTCCCATGAGGCACAGGGTCAAGACTGATTTGCATATGGCCATGTCTAAACTGGGGTGGTGTAGTGGGCAAATGAACAATGGATTTAACCCAGATCTCTTGACTGGGGGAGAATGTCTGCATTGTCAGCATTCCGTCCATCAATTGTTTGTTGTAACGCTTTTCGCCCTAAGTGGGATGGGTATTCCCAGACGTGGGACCCGTGCTCACTACGCCACTGGAGTCAAGCTATCCTGGCTGATGACGGCTGATAGCCAGAAACCGGTCCTAGGATGCTTGATTCCGGTCCAGTGAAGACATGGCTTGGTAGTTCGGGCTGGACTGTTCCCATGAGGCACAGGGTCAAGACTGATTTGCATATGGCCATGTCTAAACTGGGGTGGTGTAGTGGGCAAAAGAACGATGGATTTAACCCAGATCTCTTGACTGGGGGAGAATGTCTGCATTGTCAGCATTCCGTCCATCAATTGTTTGTTGTAACGCTTTTCGCCCTAAGTGGGATGGGTATTCCCAGACGTGGGACCCGTGCTCACTACGCCACTGGAGTCAAGCTATCCTGGCTGATGACGGCTGATAGCCAGAAACCGGTCCTAGGATGCTTGATTCCGGTCCAGTGAAGACATGGCTTGGTAGTTCGGGCTGGACTGTTCCCATGAGGCACAGGGTCAAGACTGATTTGCATATGGCCATGTCTAAACTGGGGTGGTGTAGTGGGCAAAAGAACGATGGATTTAACCCAGATCTCTTGACTGGGGGAGAATGTCTGCATTGTCAGCATTCCGTCCATCAATTGTTTGTTGTAACGCTTTTCGCCCTAAGTGGGATGGGTATTCCCAGACGTGGGACCCGTGCTCACTACGCCACTGGAGTCAAGCTATCCTGGCTGATGACGGCTGATAGCCAGAAACCGGTCCTAGGATGCTTGATTCCGGTCCAGTGAAGACATGGCTTGGTAGTTCGGGCTGGACTGTTCCCATGAGGCACAGGGTCAAGACTGATTTGCATATGGCCATGTCTAAACTGGGGTGGTGTAGTGGGCAAAAGAACGATGGATTTAACCCAGATCTCTTGACTGGGGGAGAATGTCTGCATTGTCAGCATTCCGTCCATCAATTGTTTGTTGTAACGCTTTTCGCTCTAAGTGGGATGGGTATTCCCAGACGTGGGACCCGTGCTCACTACGCCACTGGAGTCAAGCTATCCTGGCTGATGACGGCTGATAGCCAGAAACCGGTCCTAGGATGCTTGATTCCGGTCCAGTGAAGACATGGCTTGGTAGTTCGGGCTGGACTGTTCCCATGAGGCACAGGGTCAAGACTGATTTGCATATGGCCATGTCTAAACTGGGGTGGTGTAGTGGGCAAAAGAACGATGGATTTAACCCAGATCTCTTGACTGGGGGAGAATGTCTGCATTGTCAGCATTCCGTCCATCAATTGTTTGTTGTAACGCTTTTCGCCCTAAGTGGGATGGGTATTCCCAGACGTGGGACCCGTGCTCACTACGCCACTGGAGTCAAGCTATCCTGGCTGATGACGGCTGATAGCCAGAAACCGGTCCTAGGATGCTTGATTCCGGTCCAGTGAAGACATGGCTTGGTAGTTCGGGCTGGACTGTTCCCATGAGGCACAGGGTCAAGACTGATTTGCATATGGCCATGTCTAAACTGGGGTGGTGTAGTGGGCAAACGAACGATGGATTTAACCCAGATCTCTTGACTGGGGGAGAATGTCTGTATTGTCAGCATTCCGTCCATCAATTGTTTGTTGTAACGCTTTTCGCCCTAAGTGGGATGGGTATTCCCAGACGTGTGACCCGTGCTCACTACGCCACTGGAGTCAAGCTCTCCTGGCTGATGACGGCTGATAGCCAGAAACCGGTCCTAGGATGCTTGATTTCGGTCCAGTGAAGACATGGCTTGGTAGTTCGGGCTGGACTGTTCCCATGAGGCACAGGGTCAAGACTGATTTGCATATGGCCATGTCTAAACTGGGGTGGTGTAGTGGGCAAAAGAACGATGGATTTAACCCAGATCTCTTGACTGGGGGAGAATGTCTGCATTGTCAGCATTCCGTCCGCTTTTCGCCCTAAGTGGGATGGGTATTCCCAGACGTGGGACCCGTGCTCACTACGCCACTGGAGTCAAGCTATCCTGGCTGATGACGGCTGATAGCCAGAAACCGGTCCTAGGATGCTTGATTCCGGTCCAGTGAAGACATGGCTTGGTAGTTCGGGCTGGACTGTTCCCATGAGGCACAGGGTCAAGACTGATTTGCATATGGCCATGTCTAAACTGGGGTGGTGTAGTAGGCAAAAGAACGATGGATTTAACCCAGATCTCTTGACTGGGGGAGAATGTCTGCATTGTCAGCATTCCGTCCATCAATTGTTTGTTGTAACGCTTTTCGCCCTAAGTGGGATGGGTATTCCCAGACGTGGGACCCGAGCTCACTACGCCACTGGAGTCAAGCTATCCTGGCTGATGACGGCTGATAGCCAGAAACCGGTCCTAGGATGCTTGATTCCGGTCCAGTGAAGACATGGCTTGGTAGTTCGGGCTGGACTGTTCCCATGAGGCACAGGGTCAAGACTGATTTGCATATGGCCATGTCTAAACTGGGGTGGTGTAGTGGGCAAAAGAACGATGGATTTAACCCAGATCTCTTGACTGGGGGAGAATGTCTGCATTGTCAGCATTCCGTCCATCAGTTGTTTGTTGTAACGCTTTTCGCCCTAAGTGGGATGGGTATTCCCAGACGTGGGACCCGTGCTCACTACGCCACTGGAGTCAAGCTATCCTGGCTGATGGCGGCTGATAGCCAGAAACCGGTCCTAGGATGCTTGATTCCGGTCCAGTAAAGACATGGCTTGGAAGTTCGGGCTGGACTGTTCCCATGAGGCACAGGGTCAAGACTGATTTGCATATGGCCATGTCTAAACTGGGGTGGTGTAGTGGACAAAAGAACTATGGATTTAACCCAGATCTCTTGACTGGGGGAGAATGTCTGCATTGTCAGCATTCCGTCCATCAATTGTTTGTTGTAACGCTTTTCGCCCTAAGTGGGATGGGTATTCCCAGACGTGGGACCCGTGCTCACTACGCCACTGGAGTCAAGCTATCCTGGCTGATGGCGGCTGATAGCCAGAAACCGGTCCTAGGATGCTTGATTCCGGTCCAGTAAAGACATGGCTTGGTAGTTCGGGCTGGACTGTTCCCATGAGGCACAGGGTCAAGACTGATTTGCATATGGCCATGTCTAAACTGGGGTGGTGTAGTGGGCAAAAGAACGATGGATTTAACCCAGATCTCTTGACTGGGGTAGAATGTCTGCATTGTCAGCATTCCGTCCATCAATTGTTTGTTGTAACGCTTTTCGCCCTAAGTGGGATGGGTATTCCCAGACGTGGGACCCGTGCTCACTACGCCACTGGAGTCAAGCTATCCTGGCTGATGACAGCTGATAGCCAGAAACCGGTCCTAGGATGCTTGATTCCGGTCCAGTGAAGACATGGCTTGGTAGTTCGGGCTGGACTGTTCCCATGAGGCACAGGGTCAAGACTGATTTGCATATGGCCATGTCTAAACTGGGGTGGTGTAGTGGGCAAAAGAACGATGGATTTAACCCAGATCTCTTGACTGGGGGAGAATGTCTGCATTGTCAGCATTCCGTCCATCAATTGTTTGTTGTAACGCTTTTCGCCCTAAGTGGGATGGGTATTCCCAGACGTGGGACCCGTGCTCACTACGCCACTGGAGTCAAGCTATCCTGGCTGATGACGGCTGATAGCCAGAAACCCGTTCCTAGGATGCTTGATTCCGGTCCAGTGAAGACATGGCTTGGTAGTTCGGGCTGGACTGTTCCCATGAGGCACAGGGTCAAGACTGATTTGCATATGGCCATGTCTAAACTGGGGTGGTGTAGTGGGCAAAAGAACGATGGATTTAACCCAGATCTCTTGACTGGGGGAGAATGTCTGCATTGCCAGCATTCCGTCCATCAATTGTTTGTTGTAACGCTTACAGAAAGCTTGGCATGACCAAAAGGCTGTCTTGGTTGAGTTTCAGCCAGGACAGAAGGTATGGGTGTTGGAGCCAGTGGCCCCAGCAGCACTCCAAGACAAATGGTCTGGACCCCATGCAATCCTGGAAAAGAAGGGAGAGGTTACCTACTTGGTGGACCTAGGCACTCCCAGGAGTCCCCACAGGGTACTCCATGTTAACAGGTTAAAAGCATATGTTGACAGGGCAGACATGGGCTTGCTCATGGCTACAGATGAGGGTCAGGAGGAAGAGAGTGACCCTCTCCCAGACCTGTTGTCTCAGAACCCTGAAGATGGTTCAGTTGAAGGAGTGACCCTTGGAGGCAACCCCACTGAGCATCAGCAAATTGAATGTAGACAAGTTCTACAATCATTTCAGCATATGTTCTCACTGATACCTAGTCAAACTGACTGGTGTACCCATGTGGTGGACACCGGTGACAGTCTTCCTGTGAAGAACAAACTTTACAGACAACCTGACCATGTCAGGGACTGTATAAAGGCTGAGGTACACAAAATGCTGGAACTGGATGTCATTGAGCCCTCAGAGAGCCCCTGGGCTAGCCCAGTGGTTCTGGTCCCCAAACCTCACACCAAAGATGGCAAGAGAGAGATGAGGTTCTGTGTGGATTACAGAGGACTCAATGCTGTCACTAGGACAGATGCACATCCTATTCCAAGGGCAGATGAGCTCATAGATAAACTGGCTTCTGCTAAGTTTTTGAGCACATTTGATTTGACAGCTGGCTATTGGCAAATCAGGTTAGCTGAGGAGTCTAAGGCCAAAACAGCATTTTCAACCCCAGGAGGGCACTACCAATTTTTGGTGATGCCCTTTGGTCTGAAGAATGCACCTGCCACCTTCCAAAGGTTGGTGAATCAAGTCTTTACTGGGTTGGATGACTTTTGTGCAGCATATCTTGATGACATTGCTGTCTTTAGCTCCACCTGGGAGGATCACCTGATCCACCTGAAGAAGGTACTTGGGGCTCTGCAAAAGGCAGGCCTCACTATCAAGGCTACTAAGTGCCAGATAGGGCAGAGTAAGGTTGTGTACTTGGGCCACCTTGTAGGTGGAGGCCAAGTTCAACCACTGAAGAGTAAGATACAATCCATCAAGGACTGGTCTCCTCCAACCACCCAGACTCAAATCCGAGCTTTCTTGGGCTTGACTGGGTACTACAGGAAGTTTGTTAAGAACTATGGGTCCATTGTGACTCCTCTTAATGATCTGACATCCAAAAAGATGCCCAAAAAGGTTCAGTGGACAGTAAGCTGTCAAAAGGCATTTGATGACCTGAAGAAGGCCATGTGCTCTGCACCTATCCTGAAAAGTCCTGACTACTCCAAAGAGTTTATTGTCCAAACAGATGCTTCTGAGTTGGGTGTGGGAGCTGTGCTGTCACAACTTAATGTAGATGGTCAAGACCAACCCATTGCTTTTATTAGCAGAAGGTTGACCCCCAGAGAGAAGAATTGGTCAGCTATTGAGAGGGAGGCCTTTGCTGTGGTGTGGGCCCTGAAGAAGCTGAGGCCATACTTGTTTGGCACTCACTTCAAGATTCAGACCGACCATAAGCCCCTCTTGTGGCTAAATCAGATGAAGGGTGAAAACCCCAAACTGCTTAGGTGGTCCATTTCCCTACAGGGGATGGACTTTACAGTGGAGCACCGGCCAGGTACAGACCATGGGAATGCAGATGGTCTCTCCAGGTACTTCCACTTAGGACATGAAGACGAGACTGGTCAAGGCTAGTTTAATGTCCCTGCGTTTGGGGGGGGGGTTGTGTAGGAGAGTAGGGTCTGCTATCCTATGGTCACCCCAAATTTTTGCTTTTTGCTTCACTGGTTTTTGACATACTGAGGCTGCGGGCCTGCTAATCAGACCCCCAGCCTGCTGTTCTCTCTACTAAATTGACACTATGCACTTTAGGTGCATAACCAATTGGAATTGGATCACCCTGTGAGCCTCTGTACCAGTGTACACTAGGTACCCAGGGCATTGGTGTATCTAAGGCCTACCAGGGGCTGAAGCATGTATTGTGCCACCCCTGGCCTGGCCTAACAATTTGACACAACTGGCTGATTGCTCAGCTGGGGTAAGTTGGTGTATCCGCCTCTTACTTAGGTGTAGTATACCTATACCTAACCTTAAATGGGACACATGTTAACCTATATAAGTCACTCCTATGGCAGGCCTTAACAATCCTGAAGGCAGAGTGCTTGGTTTCATGTGAGATGGTGCTCTGGCATGAGCTGAGCCTGTCTGCAGTAGTCGGAACAACTTCCTTCTACCGTTTCCAGATATCGCCATACCATATACTCTTAAGTGCATTATGAACCTCGCGGTTAAATGCTATCTTTGGTTTGGCTTTATCAAAACATGTCGAGTAAGGTGTCATACGAATTGGAATACTAACCCCTCGCCAATTCTGGCGACGGGGTTAGCATTCCACCCTTCTAGAGGGACACGACACGTACAGATCCTGAAACCCGGGTAAAATCAGACATAGCCTCAGCTACACAAAATGGACGCTGCCACCACCGACACAAGTCTGCCCTCCTGCTGCTGGGAGTCCTTCCAGCTTGGGAGACGTGGACAAAGGGTTTCCTGCCAGGGGACGTGCGAGCACCACCCCAGACAGGATTTTGTGTATTGGTCAGGTAGGGCTTGAATAGAATCAGACATGCCTGAGGCTCACAAGGAGCCTCGGTGCATATGCCAGTTCAAACCGGTCCTGGGGCACACCAGCCCCAGACCTGGGGCGAGCTGGACAAAGGATTGGGGGTGTAACCACCCCACTTCCTGGTCCCACCCTTAGGGAGGGACCTAGCAGGTAGTCCGGCCCCTAGAATCCGCTTAAAGGTAGGAGCTGTGTCCTAAGACTTCAGACATCCTGGAATCAACTTGAAACTAAGAAGAAGACGGGAACTTCGACGTTCTGCTGCACAGAAGACTGAAGGAAATCTCCCCTATGGTCAGGGAGTGACCATCTTGCTAACGAAAGCACCATCCAGCAAATCGACGTCTGCTTTGCCGCCGCCTCCTGCCGGAGCCCGAGCCCAGAGACTGACAAGAACTGGTCCTCCAGACCTCTCTCCGCCCGATCCACAGTCCCTGCAAAGAAGGAACCCGTGGAGGCACCGAGACACGTGGAGCCAGCCATCTTGGAAGACACTCGAAAAGCTGCAAGCGCGACAACAGAGGCTCCCTCCGAGTTGTGCTTTGGGTCCTGAGAAGCCCAACATCCGAGCAGCATCTGCACCAAAGGTGAGCCCTCCAGCATCTCCACGATCTGCATGGGGCCCCTCTGCACTTTGCGACTTGACCCGCCTAACCGGTCCCTGGCCCGTTGGCTAGTGGGCATCTTGGGGAACCTTTTTGAAAACTACGACACTGGTCTGGTTGCTCCAGACTGGCCCCTGCTTCCCTCCAAAGGAGCAGCCCCTCTGACCTTGCTGGTCAGAGCTAACAGCTTTCTTCGATTACTGCGACTCCTGCTTTTGCCAAGGCTTGTTTGCTTCTTTTGAGTCGCCGACACCGCCGACAGCGAGAGCCTGCGTGGGACAGCTCGTGAACCGACTCCTGGACGTCGTCGACCTTCAGGGACCACGTGGCTGCAGAGACAAGCTACACCTCTTCACCTGTTTGCACCCGACATCGCCTGGTACCTACCTGGTGCCACGCCGGTCACTGGCTAGTGGCTGTGAACACTGTCCCCTCTGCTTACAGGTCTTCTACACTTCCGATCCACCCTTGGATCCAACGCATCTCTTCTGGACCGACCGCCTGCAGCATCTTTGTCGTCAGGCTCCATTGAACAGATAGACGAAACCCACGCACTTCGAGACCTATGCACCCGCTTTCTGTGGGTGAGGTAAAGCTGGCACTCCGGTGCACAAGTGTAGAGTAACATCTCTAATGTCTAGGTTTGAAGTCTTGATTTCGTAGTCCAACCAGAAGACCCTTCTAGCAGTAACTTTTGAACTTTTACGCACCCATTGAAAACCTATGGGAGCCCGCGTGTAACTTTCCTCACTGCACACGCGACCCGTGGACCTCCTGGTCACTAACTGAAGTTAGCTCCTTGTAGGCCCAGCGATTCTAGAGGCCCTAGGCCTTTTCCCTTTCCTGTTCGTGGTACTTATACCACTATTTTAGTATATGGTTTGAGCGGCCACCAGGGCCTATCCATATAAAGTGCAACTTCTGTATATTGTGATACTTTCTTGTTAACGATTTGTGCTCCTGTGCTCATAAAGAGTCTAGGGGATACTTTGAGTAATAAATACATATATATTTTGAATATATATCTGTTTGGTGTCCTTTCATTGGTATAAAAGGGGGTTACATATGGTAAAACAGCTTGCTTAACACGCTTAAACGAGTTTAGCCTCAAAGACTGCTTAGCCTACGCTACCACTAGGGCAGCTGGTCCGAAAAGGTTGACTTACAACCACACCATAAGGGTTGCTTGGCATGGTACAAGGTGGTCACTTTAATTAGTGAACATCATATACCAGGCCAACTTCTCACAATCCTATTTTGTAGTTTTCTTCTTTTTATGCACAGACATCCTAATCTCAAAATTAACACTAGAATAATCACAAAAGTCACAGGTATTAGTACTTTGCCCACAACAGAGCTGCCTAATTTTGTTAATAGATTATTAATAGAGGAAAAACTTTTACCAAGTTTCTCCCATACACCTTCAACCTCCATTGGAACAATTTCTTCATGCAATTCAGTTATATTCTTAATATATTCCTCTATATTCTGACTTTTGTCAGGAATGTAGGCACAGCAATCTTGTACTTTCAGCATTCCACAGACTCCTCCCTCTTTTGCTGATATAATTTCAAGGGCAAGTCGATTTTGCATTACCATAGCTCTCATGGCAACCATTTCAGTATTTACCATTAAGAACCCTCCAGCTGTGTTTGTTGATAAACGATCCACAACTGTAGACAATTTTCTAATCTTATGTGCATACAGAGATATTCCAACTGTTGGTATCAGTGTTCCAAAAATATCACCAATAATTTCTGACCAACTTTTCCTCCTTCTACGTGTTAGGTGTCTATCTATTTCATGCAATCCATTTTCTCCCCTTTCCATATGAAATATTTTTGAAAAGACCAGGCCTCCGTAGCAAGGTCCGTACCAATGGTCCGGCAACCTATAATAAACTCTGTTCCCACAAATGTAATATATTCCAGGGAATACCGGTTCTTTTCCTCCTTTAACCCCTTCAGCGCGGCGGGAATTCCCCCGCGGTGCTGAAGGGTTCGAGCGCGGGCGGGGCCATGACGGAATGGTTCCGTCATGAGCACAGCGCAACCGATGCTCATGACGGAACCGTTCCGTCATGGGCATGGAAGGGGTTAAATCCCCATCCTCCCATGATTTTGTATAAATCCTGGCACTCACTTGCACCCACAAAGTAATTGTCATATACAGTATTATCTCTACTTATGCATAATTTCCCTTTCTGAGGCCAATCTAAAGCCTTTGCCGGGTTTGTTTCTCCTTTTAAATGATTTTCATTTCCAGCATCCCAAAGTGGTGTTTCCCTTCTTTCCCCAGTCACCTTCTTTTGCATTTCAACTCTCCTCTTTTCCACCATATTTAGGAAAGTTTTCTCTTCTTTTCTTAAACTACAAGTAAGGTTATTTTAAAACACTTCTTCTAAAGTTAGTTTTCTTGTTTCTAGGAAAAGTCACCAAGAGTTTTACCAGGCTTCACCTTGTTCAATTCAGGAACTACAGGAACTTGTGAGAAAATATTATCTTTGTCACTGTAATAATATTCTAATTTGCCTGTTTTATAAAACAAACTTGCTAGGACACTACAAGTCATCCCATATGTCAGAGGAAGGTGATGATAAGTGACACCTTCAGATACAGATGCAGGCAACTGCATACAGACATAACAATCTCTAACATCCATTGTTTCCACATACTCATAATAGCTTTGTGAAAACATTCTTAGAAAAATCATTTATAGACTTATCTCTGTGAAGTTCTGTTCTATCTACCGGTTTTGTGATATGACTGTCATCAGAGTTTTGACTAATAGATTCATTCATTGAGTGTCTGTCTACGTTTTCAAATGTTATTCTAAATGAAACAGTTATTGCCAATAAAATCCAAACAAGCATTAATAATCATGTACAACAAAAACACATTCTACACCATCTTTGGAAAAATCCAGATGTTGGATTTTCAGTGTTTGCCATGTTGTAAATAATCAGCGTCTTTTGACTTAGCCCCTTTCTTCAACATTTTTCTTTGTCTAAACCTAAGGCTTTTAGTTGCCTACTTCGTTCTTTCTGGTCATCTGTCTTATCCGGGCTTTCAATTCCTTTCAGAGTTCTTTTGTCTCCTAATTCATGTGTGAATCATTCTTATCTGTGGGCTCACAATCTCCATTCAAAATTTCTCGATCATCCGTTTCTTCTATGTTGTCAGTCAATATTACTCTCAGGGTTTCCGAGCCTTCTTCTTCCTTGTCCACTTCCTGCACAGTCACAATCAGACTTTCTTGGCTATCAGCTTCCTCTTGTATATCAGGAAGTGCCACATATGTCCATTCCGGTGACTTGTACTTCTGGTTAGGCCTTCTTATTCTTTTTGTACGTTGCAAGTGCTTCTGATCCGTGTGCTCTTGTTTTTCCTGACTGGACACTTCATTCACTTGTTCAGCATTATTACGCTTTATTCTTGTCAGTCGGTATCTCAATTTCTTAATTTTGTTGGGCCAAGTATCTTCCTTCAATGGCCTTTTCAATTTAGTTCTTTTCTCATCTCATTCGGTTTTCCATGCCCTTTTTCTCAAATTTCTTCCCCCTTTATCTTCTGCTTCACTTTCTTCTGAATCTGTTTCCGTTTGGATATCACTTTCTTTTTATTTTATTCTCAATATTTCAAGTTCAGTGTCAGAATCTATCCCTCCTCGTGTTTGTTCCACACAATCTTCCTGCTGACTATCTGACCCTTTTTCTACCTGTTTGTGTTGTGTCCCTAAACCTCCTCGGGGTTCTTCCGCAATTCCTTCATCCTCACTCTCTATATCTAATTCCTCTCCTTCAATCTCTATAATTTCTGGAGGAATCTCTCTTGTGCTTGTACTCAGGATTTCTTTGTCAAAGATTACTTGTTCAATTTCTCCAGTTTCATGATTAGTTCTTCTTCGTATTCCTGCTTGTTCTGTCCCAGATTCCGAACTGGTATCTGAAATTTCAAGGCGTTGTCTTAATGGTACATTTTCTCGGTCAATAATTTGACTTGGACCTTGTTCATCTGCTTCTGGTTCTTGTCTTGTTTTCGTTTCTTCTGATTCGGATTCTGAACTGGTATCTGATACTTCTCGATGTTCTTCTGCAGATTGGTCTTCTGGATTTGGGACTCTAAGTGTATGACTGGCATGAATCCAGGTCTTCACCCCTGCACACTTTACAGCAGTTGTCGTTGTCAGAATCACTTGACGTGGTCTTCCCGAGCGTGGAACCAGACAATTTCTTCTTCGGTGTACTTTTGTGCGGACCCAATCTCCTGGACTCAGATCGTGAGCTGGCTTCTTTTCAAGAGTGGTCGCATCTTGTCCAACCTGATGAAACACAGAATGTACCATATCAGCCAGTCCTTTACAATAGTCCAAGACTAAGTCATTAGATATAGGCAACAGTTTGTTGACAGGAATGAAAACATGTCTCTTTGCTCTGCCCAGTATGATTTCATGGGGGTTCAGACCAGTTTTCCTATCAGGAATTGATCTAATGCTCATTAAGACAAGAGGCAAGACATCTGGCCATTTGAGACCTGTGGCTAAACACATCTTTTCCAATCTGTTCTTTATGGTGCCATTCATTTGTTCCACTACTCCAGAAGCCTCTGGTCGGTAGGCAAAATGCAATTTTTGTTCTACTTTTATTGCTTCACAAATCAGTTTTATATTTTCATTCTGAAAATATTTTCCTCTATCTTTTTCAATCGTTACTGGGAAACCAAACCTAGGAATGAACTCTCTCAGTAGGAGTTTCGCTACAGTAACTCCATCATTCCTTCTGGTCGGGTAAGCCTCAACCCAACGAGAAAACAGACAAACAATCACTAGTACATATCTTAACCTGTTCCATGAGGGCATTTCAATGAAATCAAGCTGCATACGAGTGAAAGGACCTAACTCCCGTCCTATGGTTCCCAAGCTCACCACAGTTTTCCTTCCTGGATTAAATTGCTGGCATATGAGACATCTCTGGCAAAGGCTCTCAGCTATAAGCCGGAATTTTGCATTATACCAAGTTTGTTTGAAAAGTCTAATCATGGCATCTCTTCCAATGTGTGCTTGGCCATGGTACATCCGTGCCATGGTAGAGATCATGCTATCAGGTATTACTGGTCTTCCATCTCTGTAAACCCAAACTCTGTCTACCTCCCGTTGTGTACATCCTGATTTTATCCATTTTTTTTCTCCTCTTCCTCTTCCTCTGCTGCTTCCTGTAACTGTCTCACCTCATCCCATGTACTTACTGTGTTAGTAAAAAGCAAGGGACATAAATCCATTTCCTTTTCCCTGTTACGATTCACGGCAACTTGAGCAGATCGTACTCCTTTCAAACAAGATGCTTCCAAGACGGTTGCAACAGTGCACACAGCATATGCTTCACTCAAAATTCCTTCTTCAGTTCTCAGGCATGACCGGTCTACAAACATCACATAGTCAGACTCTTTCAAAGGCATGTCCTTTATATCAGGACGTGGTTTGGTGCAAAAATCAAGCACTTCCAGACAATCATGATCAACGTCATCCTTCACTTCTGCATTCACAGCATCGGGCAGTAACGTTGATGGGTTCACATTAGGGCATCTTACAAGATTCACATTTGTAGCACCCAAAATCACCTTTTCATATTTAGTTAGATGACTATGCGTCAAGAACTGTGTTTTACTTGTCGTCAAAAGGATTGCCACATCTTGTGCGACAAACACTCTCACAGGATATCCCATTACAATTCCTTCACTTTGCTCTAAGCTCTTACATATGGCAGCTACTGCTTTCAAACATCCAGGCAATGCTACAGCTACTGGATCTAGTACGGCTGAAAAACAGGCAATTGGTCTTCTCAATCTTCCATGTCTCTGCACTAACACGGAAAAAGCACATCCATTTCTCTCACTGCAATAAAGCTCAAATTCTTTTTAATAATCAGGCATTCCAAGAGCCGGTGCTTCACACAAGCTGTCTCTCAATTGTTTAAAAGATTTCATCTCTTCTTTATTCAGCTCAATTTGATCTCTCACATCACTCTTTGTCAAACGCACCAATGGTTTTGCAATCAAAAAATTACTAATCCACTGGCGACAGTATCCCACATTCTGACTTCTCTCTGTGTCATTGGGGCTCTCATTCCTTTAATGATTTTAATTCTATCCAATGTTACTTTTCTCAGGCCTTTTTCAATCTTATGACCTAAGTATTGTACTTCTTTCTGACAAAACTGCAATTTTGATGGTGATACTTTAAGTCCAACACACAAGATGATGGCCGGAATGTTGCACATTGGCAAAACATTCACCCCTAGTCACAGATCTGAGTTTAATCCATCGTTATTTTGCTCACCTCACCACCCCAGTTCAGACATGGCCATATGCAAATCAGTCTTGACCCTGTGCCTCATGGGAACAGTCCAGACCGAACTGCCAAGCCATGTATTCCCTGGACCGGAATCAAGCATCCTAGGACCGGTTTCGGTGTTTCACCTCTCTTCTGCCAAGATAGCTTGACTCCAGTGGCGTATTGAGCACGGGACCCACGTCTGGGCCGCAGGAGTCACGTCCGTCCCCATACCCACCGGTCCCTGGGACTGATGCGACTCCGGTGGAGATCAGTGCCTTCCTCTCGGCCATGAGAGGCCTGGCTCCGCCGTCGATGCCTGCCTGCGTGCCTTCGGGCCCCGCGGGCTCGACTGGAAGGCCTAGCGAGCCAGCGGCTCCAGCCTCGGCGCCGTCGTCGACTCCCGTCCCGACGCCGCAGGTCCCCGCGGGATCCAGGCCTGGATCCCAGTCGGTGCCGGTCGACCTCACGACCCCTCTGCCGGCGCCGACTCCGGTGCCACCACCGGCACCACATTCGGACGACACTGTTTCCCAGTTTAGTCCCGGTCCGGGCCCAGCGTCGGATCGGCGCCATCCGGTGCCGCACCCGACGCCGATGGGTGGCAATTTCATTTTCCACCCGGCTCCGATCATTCCACCTGTCTACCAGGAATCGGATGACGGTGACGACTGGGAGGGGTCTGATGACCCTCTGGCCCGACAGGGCCAGTTATCACAGGACTGGGCAGATGAGCTAGGGGATGCCAGCGGTCTTGACACCTCCCCTGACACTGGCTTCATCTCTCCTCCGACCGTGGTTTTGGAGGAAGGTGCTGCATTTTCTGTGGTGCTGCGCAAGGCGGCCGAAGCCCTTGGGCTGGAGCTACCTGCTGTGGCCTTGAGGACTAACCTCCTCACAGAGGTGCTCCAACCGTCAGCAAGCTCCTCGGAGCCTCTGCTGCAGTTTAATGAAGCACTTGTGGATGTTCTGAAGGGCACCTGGTCCAAGCCCTCCACAGTACCTCCTGTGCACCGGAACATGGCCCGGCGCCACCGCCCTGCACCGGGCGACCCCAGTTTTCTGTCCATGCACCCCACGCCCGAGAGCCTGGTTATCCAGGCCTCTACTTCCCAGACCTCCTCCCCGTCGGCTCCCCCGGATCGGGAATCCAAGAGACTAGAACAGTTTGGTAAGAAGCTGTTCTCCTCCCTTAGTTTGGGATTGTGGTCTATTAACACCGCTTGTCTCTTGGACCGTTACTCCCACCCCCTGTGGGATACGGTGGAGGACGTGCTGCCCCAGTGTCCGGAGGAGGCCTGGACACGGCTCGCCCAGGCTCTTGCAGAGGGGCGGGATGCAGCGCGGCATGCTATCCGATGTGGACTGGACACTACGGACTCGCTGGTTAGGGCAATGTCTACCACAGTGGCGCTTCGTTGCCACGCCTGGCTGCGGTCCACGAGTTTTTCTGGGGATGTCCAGAGCACCCTCATGGACATGCCCTTCGATGGCAGTCGCCTTTAAGGACTCCAGGGCTACGGCCCGCAAACTTCCGCTTTTCGCCCCTTTCGTGGCCAAGGAAGGGGCACCCCCTCACATCCGCCTAGCCACAGGCCGCAGAACCAACCTCCACGCGGTCACGGACGTGGATTCTGCCGAGGCGGTACAGGGGGACAACGTGCCGGTCCGTCCACATCTACCCCAGCAGCATCCGCCTCAAAGCCCTTCTAATCCGTACTTTCAGGCCCATTCCACGCCAGTGGGAGGCAGAGTTCGCCATCACCTGCACCACTGGCGTTCCATCACGTCAGACAGGTGGGTGCTGCAAATTGTCTGAAGGGGCTACTCCCTCCCATTCGGGGCGACCCCTCCAGCCATGCCACCACAGTGCCACTGAATTTCAGGGGATCACTTGCAACTTCTGCAGGAAGAAGTTACGGCCCTCTTGGCCAAGGGGGCCATCGAGCGCGTTCCTTGTCCAGAAGTAGGTCGAGGTTGTTATTCCCACTACTTTCTAGCTCCCAAGAAGGGCACAGGGGGCCTACGCCCTATCTTGGACCTCAGGAGCGTCAACACCTTCCTCCGGAAGGAGAAGTTCAAGATGCTCACTGTAGCTCAGGTTCTGACTGCCCTAGACCCTGGAGACTGGATGGTAGCGTTGGACTTGCAGGACGCATACTTCCACATCCCCGTCCTGCCGGCCCACCGGCTTTACCTGAGATTCACGGTGGGCCAGGAGCATTTTCAGTTTACCGTGCTTCCCTTCGGCCTCACCAGTGCCCCTTGGGTGTTCACGAAGGTGATGGCGGTGGTCGCAGCTCATCTGCACAGATCAGGGGTTTCAGTCTTCCCCTATCTCGACGACTGGTTGTTGAAGGCGGGCTCGCCCCAGGCAGTCATCTCCCACCTCCAGCCTACGGCAGACCTCTTGCATTCGCTGGGGTTCTCCATCAACGTGCCGAAGTCGCATCTGAGTCCGTCCAGCGGCTCCTCTTCATCGGAGCGGTTCTGGACTTGGCGCAGTTCCGGGCCTATCTTCCGGAACAGCGGGTCTGGGATATTCAGGCTCTGATTCCCATCTTTCGGCCTCTATCCCGGGTTTCGGTCAGGTTGGTGCTGCGGCTTCTGGGTCTGATGGCCTCCTGCATCCTGTTGGCCAATGCGGGCTCTGCAGTGGGACCTGAAGTTTCAGTGGGCCCAGCATCGGGGCAACCTGTCTGACCACGTCCTGATCTCGGAGGGCACTGCGAGTCAGTTGCAGTGGTGGCTCACGGATCACGATTGGGTCAGTGGCAGATCCCTCTCCCTACCCCAACCGGAGCATGTAGTGGTGACGGATGCGTCTCTCCTAGGATGGGGAGGCCACATCGGAGAGGCAGAGATCAGAGGCCTCTGGTCTCCGGCGGAGTCCCGACTCCATATCAACCTTCTGGAGCTGAGGGCGATCCGGCTTGCACTGAAGGCATTCCTTCCCACTGTCCAGGGAAGTGTAGTGCAGGTGTTCACCGACAACACCACCGCCATGTGGTATTGCAGCAAACAAGGCGGGTGGGGTCGTGGACCTTTTGTCAGGAGGCTCTGCGCCTCTGGACATGGCTGGAACATCAGGGCATCACCCTGGTGGTTCAACATCTTGCGGGCTCTCTGAACGCCAGATCAGACGAACTCAGCCGCCGGTGCATGATGGATCACGAATGGCGTCTAAACTCGGACGTGGCGCAAGGCCTCTTTCGACAGTGGGGAGAGCCTTGGTTAGATCTATTCGCTACTGAAGAGAACGCGCAATGTCAGCAGTTCTGCGCGTTGGAGTTTCCAAGGCGGCACTCGCTCAGGGACGCCTTTCGTCGCGAGTGGAGTTGCGGTCTGTTGTACGCCTTTCCGCCTATACCACTTCTGCCCAGAGTGCTGAAGAAGATCAAGCGCGACCGGGCCCAAGTCATCTTGGTGGCTCCAGATTGGGCACGAAGATTCTGGTATCTCGAGCTGACGATCGATCCCCCGATACGACTGCCTCTTCAGGGGGACCTTCTGTCGCAGCAGCAGGGGACGGTCCTCCACCCGAACCTGTCCAGCCTCCACCTCCATGCGTGGAGATTGAGCAGCGACAGTTGATGTCATTTGACTTGCCTCCTGATGTCTGTGATGCGATTCTGGCAGCCGAGCGTCCCTCCACAAAATCGGTAAATCCCCTGTTGTTTCTCGCTTCTTTAAGGGCATTACTCACATGTTTCCTCCTGTCCCTTACATAATGGCTCAGTGGGATTTGAATCTGGTCATGACGTTTCTGATGTGCGCTCCCTTTGAGCCACTTCATAATTGTCCCCTTCGTCTCTTGATGCTTAAGACTGCTTTCCTGGTATAAAACATTTTTTATTGTTTTCGTACCAACAACTCAGTACAGTTCCCAACAGCCCCCCCCTCTTAAGTAATCTTTTACATTCAGCATTGCCCTCAAGTATGCAGGAGAAAAGTCACCCTTCCCGCGTGAAGCCCCCCCTCCCTCTCCCTCCCGCCCCCCATGTCAGTGTGCCCCCCTCTGCCTACCTCCTGCTTTCCTGGTAGCCATCACCTCTGCTAGAAGGGTGAGTGAGCTCCAGGCTCTCTCTTCTAAGCCTTCTTTTCTTTCTGTCCATCCGGACAAAGTTGTTCTCAGGACTCGTCCTTCCTTTCTCCCTAAGGTGGTAACTGCCTTTCACATCGGGCAGTCTGTTACGTTGCCTACCTTCTTTCCGCCTCCGCATCCTTCGAAATAGGAAGAGAGGCTGCACCGTCTGGACCCAAAACGGGCGCTGTCCTTTTATTTGGACCGCACCAAGCAGTTCCGGGTGGACGACCAACTCTTTGTTGGCTCCGCTGGCACTAAGAAGGGACGGGCGGTGCACAAGCGGACCATCTCTCGGTGGGTCGTTTTGTGTATCAAAGCTTGTTACTCCTTGGCTAAAAAGGAACCTCCTGTAGGGCTGAGGGCCCATTCCACTCGGGCCACAGCGGCGACAACTGCCCTGGGCCGGGGAGTCTCCTTGCAGGACATCTGTCAGGCAGCAACATGGACCTCGCTGCACACCTTTGCTAAACATTATTGCCTGGACAGCCAAGTCCGGAGAGACGGCTTCTTTGGCCGTTTTGTTCTCCAGGACTTTCTGGTGTGATCTTGGTTTGCAGACCCACCACCGGGGTTGGTATTGCTGGGGTATCTATTCTAAGGTGAGGAATCTAACTAACGTGTTTCTTCCAGATGAACTAGTTACTTACCTTCGGTAACGATATATCTCTAAGAAACATTAGTTAGTTAAATTCCTCACCGCCCCACCCATCCTCCCCGTTCTGCGAACCGATATCTACGGTTGAGGTCATCCCTTTCAGGGCCCTAGAATTTTTTTTTGCACCAGTGTCGGTCTCTTGCATGGCTCTGCGTTCCTGGCGCGGAAAGCTACATACAAGAACTGACGTCAGCGCGCGAGGGCGGCGTCTAAGTACTCCGACGACGTCATCCCGGCGATCACGACGACGGACGCGGAGCCGCAGACGACGCCTAGCAACTCGCAAGGGTATTGCTGACGAAAAATCTTTCCGGATCCAGCCTGACGCCTGGGGATATTCTAAGGTGAGGAATCTAACTAACTAATGTTTCTTACAGATATATCGTTACCGAAGGTAAGTAACTTGTTCATTAGTACCACTTCCACTTCAAAACATGTTATTTAAATTAATTTTAGAATGATTACTTAATTAATTTCATGCAAATTAGAGGAGGTATACACATGTTTGTTTTACCTGCTCCATCAATTGCTTAGCGCCACCTGTTGACTCAATAGCGAAATACTAATAATCAGTGCTGTAGTCTTTGGCACATTATTATGCCCCATAGCATGCTGAAAAGTTAAAAACAGGATTTCTTTACGGTACATTGAATGGTATTTGCTAGTTGCAAGTTTGTCTTGAGAGTGCCACTGGCAAAAGAGTAAGGCATGATATAACAATACTATTATGAGCAATTGCAGCTCTTCGAAAGTTGAACGTTTAATTAAATGTTATTACCTCCTCGTCCGTCTTCTTGTCCTATTCCTTAACAGTGAGCAGCTTGTCTGCTCCACAGAAACCCTATACCTAGCAGAGCTTTAACACATCCCCCAATATGGCGCCACCTAGTGGTGTGCATAAAGGGGGAAGTGCGTCGCAAATACATCCTGTTCATTTCTTTCTGCCTTCAGTTCCGTGTGCTTAGCAGAGTGGAAGGTTTGGTAAGTGTTTATGGCATTTGTTATGTGACTTCCTAATGTTTTCTTAGTGGCCTGCTCTAGCGGTCCCTTTTTTGCCTTGTTTCTCTTGGCGCCTTGCTTTCGGCAGGTGGTTGGTCAGATACATTGGCTATGTTACTTGCTTTATGTGTGTTGCTTACTTGCTACTAGGATGCCTGCTCAAGCGGCCGCTTCTCTCAGTTAGTGCCTTCACGCCCTGCTTCAGCGGGTGCGGGCCTTCGGGCTTCGAGGCTGCGACGCGGAGCATCTTTTGCTGGTTTGACTTTGTGCCTCCTCTATGGATGTTCTCCGCCAGGCTGGCTCCTATTTGTGTAGACCAGGGGCTTACTGCTTCCAGCGCCTCCTGCGAGAGGGCGGGGGCCGTGGGACTTCGTTTCCTTATAGCGAGTCCGGTGCTGTTGGCACCCGTCTTCTGCATTTGGCTGCCATGGAGCAAGGTGCTTCTTGCTCTTCTGTCCCTACAGTGGATGCACTGCACCGCCTTGTCAATGACGCTGTTGCAGCTGCTTTCAGGGCTAGGGAGGTGGAAGGAACTCCTGCTAAGGTGCCTCGCCCTGTTCCCTTGCCTGATGTTGTGGACCCCGAGGAAGAGGATTGTGTGCGGGTCGTTTTGTCCAGGGCGCTGAGCTCTCTGATTTTGTGGGCCATTTCAGGGGCAATCTGGGTTTCACTCCTCCTGTGCTGGATGTCCTAGAGGATTACTTTTTCACGCAGTATCATCAGCCTGATCCTGACTATTTGCCCCTGCACAGCGCAGTGCACAAGTCCCTTTTCCCTCACTTTTTGAGTAAGCGTTATCCATTGGAGGGTTTATCTGATGAGTTCCCTCAGTCGGTCAAGGTTGATAATTTGATGGCTGACCTTTCCTCGCGGGCATGGTCCTGTCGAATAATGCCCTTCCTTCTGACGCTGTTGATAAGAGGGTGGAGGGGTCTGTGAAGCGTTCATATGCCGCTTTTAACTTTGCTGTCCGGGCTACGACTTACTCCAACTATTTGGTCCTGTCCTATTGAAGGATTTCCAGGCCCTGGCTCTTCTGTTGCAGGAGGGGGGAGGATGCCTCCTCTCTTTTGGCTCTCATGGAACTGCAGGTGCGATACCTCTCTGACATTTCCTTTGATAATTTATGTGCGGCAGCGGCAGCCTCTGGGGCTTCCATTGCTGCACGTCATCATATCTGGATGAGGTCATGGAAGGCAGAGTCCTATCAGAAGTCTATCCAGCTTAAGTTGCCGTTTGTCGGTTCCGAGGTGTTTGGGCCCCAGCTGGAGGACTTGGTCAAGCAATCGGCTGAGAATCATAAGCTTGTGGCTCCCATTCGACCTCCTTCTAGGGGGTGTGGATTTGGTTATCACCGTGCTTTTGGCTTCCCATCCACCATGGTGCTCAGCAGCCCTTTCAAGGAAGGGGTCGTGGCCGGGGTGCCCTGGTGGTGCCAAGTCCCGGTTCTAAAACAGTGGTTCTGCTCTGCTCCTTCTCCAAAGCAATGAATATCTGCCTTATCCAGTTGGAGGTTGTCTTCGCTTCTTTTGTCTTCGTTGGCTGAGTCTTCCGGATGCCTGGGCGGTCCAGACGGTCTGATCTAGTTTACCTCTCATCCCCCTCCGGTGTTCCGGGAAACTCCTCTAACATATCATCCTCTGAGGCGGGCGGCCTTGTTGGAGATCGTTCAGCTTCTCTTGGAGAAGGCAGCTATTGTGGAGGTCCCTCCTCTGGAGTGGGGGCTGGGTTGTTCTCCATCCTCTTTCTGGACTCTAAAAAGGATACAACAGACTTGAGCCCTGTGTTGGATCTAAAGAGGATCAACCTCTACATTCCTCATCGTCATTTCAAGATGGTGACTTTGCTGTCTATCCTTCAGCTGGTGCTGCCCGGGGTGCTTCCTTGCCTCCATCAACCCGATGGACGCCTATCTGCATGTGCCCATCTATCCTGATGATCAGCGGTTTCTTTGTTGCAGTGGACTCCTGGTACTTTCAATTCCAAGTGCTTCTTTTCAGCCTTTCATCAGCGCCAATGGTTTTTACGAAGCTCTTGGCCCCTCTGGTGGGAATTCTCCATCCTAAGGGACTTCAGGTTTTTCCCTACCTTGATGATTGGTTGATTGTTTCTCCTTCTTTCTCTCAGGTGCAGAAGGATGTGGACCAGGTCTGTAGTCTTCTGGAGTCCCATGGGTTCCTTATCAATCACAGGAAGTCCTCCCTGCAGTACTCCCAGACTCTGAAGTTCCTGGGGGCTCTCTTCCGGATGGATCTGGTGATGGTGTTCCTCTCCCAGGAGAGACAGTTGACTTTGTTCAGGCATCTTTTATGGGTTCTGTCTCAGTCCCAGGTGTCTGCCTGGCTCTAGTTGTGGAGTCAAGGGGAGATGGCTTCCACTCTGCATCTCCTTCCTTGGGCCCGTCTCCATTTGTGTCCCCTCCTGCATCACATTCTGGCCCACTGGGATCCTGCTTCTCAGGACCAAGATGCCCTTATTCCTGTATCTCTGGGGATTCAGGCTGCTTTTCAATGGTGGTTGTCCCGTCGGAATCTCTCTCACAGTTTTGACCTTCTTCCTCCTCCGGCCGTGGTGGTGTTGTCGACCTATGCCTGTGCCGTGGGATGGGGTGCGGTTCTGGGGGATTCCAAGGCTCAGGGCCAGTGGTCATGGAGAGAGGCTCTCCAGTCGTCGAACTGGCGGGAGTTGAGGGCGGTTTAGTTGGCCCTTCTGTGGTTTGCTCCCCTCCTTCTGAGCCGTGTTGTTTCTGTTCAGACCGACAACCAGGTTGTTCGCGCTTATGTGAACCGGCAGTGGGGTATGTGCTGGTCTCTGTTTCTCCTTTCCAGGAGGATCGGTCTATGGGCAGAGCGGAATCTCCTTTCTCTGACGGCTGTATATCTTCCAGGGAGGGGGAATGGCCCTGCAGACTCATTGAGCCGGGTGTTTCCTTCCTCAGTGACCATGTGACTGTCCCCTCTTCTGTTCAATCGGATTCTCTCCCGGTACGGCCTTCCTTGGCTGGACCTCTTTGCCTCGGAAGACTCGGCCCTTCTTCCTCATTTTTGCAGCCTTGTTCCATCTCGGCTGTCCTGGGTGATCAATGCTTTTTCTTTTCCATGGTCCTTGATTCCCAGAGTCCTCCGGAAGATTTGGGTGAATCGGGCGAAGGTTCTCCTGGTTGTGCCAGAGTGGTCCCGGCGGCCTTGGTTTCTCCTTCTTCTGGACTTGTCGATATGCCCCCATTGGCAGTTTCCCCTGGGTCCCTCTCCGCTGCGTGCTCCTCTTCACAGCATGTCCTCTCTGCATCGCATCAGGCTGGGGGCTCGGCACTTGAGAGGTTAGTTTTGTTGGGCCAGGGTTGTTCTCTTGAGGTGTCCCAGAGCATCCAATTGTCTCGCAGGCCCTCAACCCTGAAATCTTTTGGCCGTCATTGGAAGCACTGTACCTCCTGGTGCCTGGGGAAGGGTCTGTCTTCCTCCTCCTGTTTAGATGTGCAGGCACTGGACTTTTTGCGTGATGGCATTGTGATGGGTCTGGCTGTCCCCACTCTCCGTGCTTAGTGGGCTGCCATTCTTGCCTTCCGGGGTCCTACTGTGGCTTCTGTCTCCCCCTTGGAGGCTCACCTTTTGCTGAACTTTTTGATACAGCATCCTGTTTCGCACTTACCTGTCCCGGCCTGGGATCTTTCATTGGTCCTGCAGGCTTTGACTGGTCCCCCTTTTGAGCCTTTGCTCTCTGTTGACCTTAAGTTTCTTTCGGCAAAGGTTCTTTTTTGGGTGGCTCTTTCTTCTGGGCGGCGGGAAAGTGAGCTTGGTGCTTTGCTGGCTTACCCCCCTTTTTTGCACTTTTGCTCTAACAAGGTGATTTTGCGTCCTAGTCAGCTTTTTCTGCCCAAGTGTAGGAGAGAAGGATCTGCACTTATGTTGCCCCCACTTTTTAGGCCTCGGCTAGCGTAGCAGCGCATGCGCTGCTCGCTTTGCGAGGCATGCAGTATACACTATAGTGGGGAAGCTTCGAGGAAGCTCCGCCCACTCTCCGCCCATGTTTTCTATTGGCTTATTTCCTAAATACAGCGTTCTGATAGGTTTTAGGATAGTTAGTCCCGCCTCATGACGACGATGTCGTCATTTGTATCCTGCCACGGCTACCGGCCCCTTTACTCAGGCACTATTTTGTACCCCTACCTCCCCTCCCTCCGTCCATCCTTCTCGGCCCCTCCCATCCGCACTCCCATTCTTCCCTTTCGTCCGCAGTCCGCTGTGTCAGGCTCTCTGTACCGAGGATCCCTTTTCCCGTCAGTCCTTCTCGGCCCCTCCCACCCGCACTCCCATTCTGCCCTTTCATCCACCGCAGTCCGCTCTGTCAGGCTCCCGTACTGAGGCTCCGTTTCAAAATATTTAGCAAAGGCTGACAAAGAATAATAGTGTGAGGCCCACTGAAGTACATTCCTTTTGCAGCCGTTTGTTGGAAGATAAACGGCAGAAGGTCATTGCTCTTTAATTTATTTCAGTTGGCTTGAACAGATTGACGAATCTGAGGTACTTGGAGCCGTGTTATATCGTAAGTGGCTAACGGGCCATTTTTTCCAGGAAACGGGCAAAGGACAGACTTTTATTTTGTTATAGGACTTCAACCAGCAAGCGTTCATCGTAAATGAGTACCACACTGAGTCGGGAACAATAAACACCCATTAATCACACGTAAGGGTGATTCTAAACTTTACAAACACATTTCACGCTGTGGTCAGAGCTGGCTTGTAGACATGGGAAACTTTTGTCCTGTTAAAATAACTGCCAGAGCTTAATGGTTACTGGAACAAAACAATATCCAATGAAATGCTTGCTCTGATGAAATATATTAGCTCGTAGGCTCAAGGGACAACTTAACCGGAATGTTCATTGCAGTGAATGTTTATGGAGGATGTACAAAATGATGTTGTGGTGCATGCACAGTATGACGGACGTGTTTTTCTGAAAGTGCGGCTTTCCCTTAGATGTGTATGTTGAAACATAAGCTGACATTTAATAATAATTAAATCATGTTTAAATAGACAATAATACCACCGTCTAGGACTCCTTCATAAGCCTAATTAGCAATAAATTAGAATCATGGTCTAGTAAGCATTCTGTTCCATTTCAACAACAGAAGAAACGTTCAAAGGACTATTTCGGAACGAGAAAAATTGCTCCGGAGCTTGGCCAGAACAAAATATTGTTTTTTCCAATGACCGCTTTCCTCATTGAATGGACAGGCCCAATAAAATTGCTATATTACTTTCGCTTTCACTGTGGGCATGCCACGCACTGGAGCTACACCTCGGGACGTCGTATTTGCATACGGTGCAGAGGCCTTGGCAGTGAGAGAATGCGCTGCAAATCGCAGGCTGTTCATATTGGTAGAATGAAAGGGTTATAGGGTGCCGCATGCTTTTGTCTCCGCTTGCTCTTGCCAAGGGGAGGGCATTCCTTCTCCTTCAGTTCAGTGAATGTGACATGTTCGGAAGTGAAAGCAGACACCTGATTATTTAACCTTCGCTGCAGGCTTTGCTTTTGGATTCTTTCCAGTCGCCATTTTCTAAAACCGCAATTCTGAAGTATGTTCGTCTTCAGATAATTTATGAGGTCTGGAAGACGTTCTAGAGTAGCTATCCACCGCCACCCTTTGTTGCTTATCCCACACTAGTTTTCATTAAAAAAACGTTTTTACACTTTGGTTTCATTTAAGTTACAAATTGGGTCCGTAATTAAAAAGAAAAAAAATTATGCGCAGCAACCGCACTTCATATTTAAACATGTTCTGCTAAAGCGTGGGTGCCTAGTTTGCTGGGGAAGAAATTGATTTTTTTTCTATTTCAAGGAAAAAATTATTATTGTGTTTTGCAAAATTTCAAGAATAATTTCCATTCCATTTCGCCTTTGGGACCTTTTAAGTGTTTAACCATGCAACAGTTGATGTTGTTGCACCAAGGATATTGTGCTGCATAACTAAATACTTATAAGGTCCCAAAAGCGGGACCTATTGGCTATGCCAATGCTTGTTTCTATTTTAACAGCCGTTTCTTGTGCTGCTCTGAATGTGTCCGCACTCGGAGATGCCTTGACACTTTCAGGCCTGCACTGCCCTCTTTATACGTCGCCCCTCTGACCCATCTCCCCCAAACACACACACAGAAGGGGTAACCGCTGAGGCGGGCCGGGCCCTTCTTTCATCCAGGCGGCGCAATGTACATAGCAGGGCCATAGAAGAGCACTATGAAGCACCCGGTGGTGGCGCCGGCTGCTGCACCCACAGGGCGCTACGCCTGCAACATCTTCCGCGACGACGAGAAAGCGCGATACCAAAAGCGTGGCCGACACCTCATCCCCATTATCGCCGCCGCTCGCGGCAAATCCAATTGAAATTGCCGACCACTAGTGCATTCAGTTACTGACCGTCCCCCAGCTATGCAGCGGCTCGGGGCTACCACGACAGACTCCTGTCACACTGAACAGCCACCAACCGATTCTGGACCAAGGAGGCAGGTGGCAAACCGAAATGATTGTCGCCTGCGGGGGGTCAGTGGCTCTCTGCCTGAGGAGACTGGCTGCTGCCTTGAATGCAGTCTGGTAGCTGAAAGGAAACTAAACGGACATGGTAAGTGCACACCTTATTAGTAAAATGTTTGAAGGCTGCAATAAAAAAGAGCAGATTTTGGTAACAGAACTGGAGCTGATTTTGTGTACTGCTCTCTACTGGGGAAGGGGGGGCGGGGTGTGGTGGTGCTGGGCCTCTGCTTGTGTGCGAGGGTCCTGGCGGGGCCTACCTGTGCAGCCTCCCATGGACAGTACTTCGTGCCTTTTCACATGCTCTCGCCGCATCCATGGAGTGTCCCACTGTGCACGGAGCAAGCCGCACCTCCCGGGGCCATGCAGGCTCCACTGCCTCCTTGCATCTCAAGTGTGCCCCACATGTGGATGTAAGAGCCTTGCTCATCCACTGGGCGCACACCGGAACCCTATGGTTGTCCAGAATTTCTCCACTGACAATCCTGACCCCCAATTACAAAGGCCGCCCCTACTGGCCACACGGCAGAAAGGTCTCAAATCATACCATGTCCACTACCCTTTAATACATCTGTTATAATTGTGCGAGTTTGTTCTCGCTAGCCACTTCTCTTTTTCTCATTTGACACTTCACATTTGACCTGTTTCTATCTGGTGGACCGTCCACCCTGTTGCATCCCTGTCAGCCCACCTTCATCACAATTACAACTCTATTGCGTTTTGTTAATGACAGCCTGCTTGGGCTCTCTTTCCACGTTGAGTGTCAGTTTGGAGGATGAACCACGGCAGGATAACATTAGCAAACATGCAGCCAAGTGTCAATTATAATGTAACACTCAGCATCCGCAATTCATTTTTGCAGCGTTTGTTTATTTATGTAAGGAACTGCAAACAGCAGAATCAACATACAACAATGGGTAAAAACAGTGTGAATAGACTGAAGATGAGTTCTGTATCGCTTAACAAGTATGTTAACATCTGCAGAGATGATCCTAGCGATAAATATACCCAAATGGAATATATAGTCCAAAATGCCAAAGTCATGTCCTCTGCCCAAGATGCTTATGAAGATGAGATATAAGGAAACACAGAGAAGAGCATCTCTCATTCCTCCTAAAATGTAAGCTTGTCTCGTTAGCCGATACATGCACTCTCTCCCTCTTTTGGAGCTTCTGTTTGGTTGGGACCCCAGTGTGTAGTCGCATCTGCCCCGTTCATATTTCTGAGTCTTGTCTTCTAACACCAAGCAGTTTTTTTTGTAGACCTGATGTTATGCATCCTGTGCCATCTCGCACTGACCCAATTGCTACTCTTCGAAGTCTTGCCCTCCCCCTTGCACATCCCTCATATACCACCGCAACTGTGCTATATGTCCACTTTTACCCTTGTTCTCTGTCTTGCCTCAGCAACATTAGCGCCCCAGACGACTCTGCTTCACTTTAGTGGCCTCTGAAAATTGGTCCCGGGTTCAAAACTTCTCTTCCTTTGACAACTGCTTGGAAAGGACACAACCACGTTCTAAATTATTTCATAACCATAAAAATCCATAATTAGTGAAGTAGATACCCCATTACAATCCAAAAGATAACAGGTATACCAAAAATTAAGTTAAATAATTAACCAATAATGAAAATATCAGCAACCTGAAACCTATTGCATTTGGATAAATACTCATATAATGGGGATAATGTGTATAACTGGGACACTTGTTAATAAAAGGGAGCACGTGACAAAGCCAATAGCCTGGCTTGGTGGCGCCAACACATGCTTTCACAAATGCTGATTTTTGCAAGTGGTACGAAAGGGGGCTTGACCGATCACGTCACTTTATCAATGTGCATGCTAACATTACACAATACATGTTGGCATGTATACAGGGCTTTAAGTGGGCTGGGTCTTGCCGTTGACTACGTTTTAGCAAGCATTTGCAATGCGATAGGTCTCGCATTTACGCGAGTTTAAACTATTGGTATTGTAATTGACAATGCCTTTAATTTATGTTTTAAAAAACAAAAATAATACCTAGTGAGTCACACAGTTTGGTGCTTACTTTCCCTCCATGTTAAACAACAGTAGATGTTTCAGCACCCAGGCTAATGTCCTGCATAGCTAAATACATACAAGGTCCCAAAGACGAGGCCGATTGCATTGCAAATGCTTGTTTTCTTATGTTAACACTGGTTTCTGGCTATAGTCTGGATGGGTCCCTGCTAATCAGGGCCCCAGTCTCTCTGTTCTCTCTAAACAACTTGGAGTGCATATTAGATGCACTAGTGATTGGATACTGTGGTACCTTATGAGCCCCTAGTATATGGTACCTTAGGTACCAAGGGCATAGGTACTTCACAGGCCTACCAGGGGCTGAAGCATGTATTATGCCACCCCTGGGAAGCAGACTAAATCTGACACCACAGGCCTGCTACTGCTGCCTGGGTGAGGTAGTGTTAGCACTCCTCACTGTGGTATAGGTTCCTATATCTCACCTTACACACACATAAAAACCTATCAGTGACCCCTAAGGCAGGCCCTATTAATCCTGAGGGCAGGGTGCTTGGTTTACAATGTGAGGGGGTGCCTCTGCATGAGCAGGTCCCCTCTGCAGCTGGCAGAGTCTATTCTCTGTGGCTGTTTGTGGATGCGGTTAAACCATATACTCTTAAGTGCATTATAACCTGGCGGTAAATGCTAACTTTGGAATGACTGCATCAAAACATGTCGTGTTTGGTGCCAAACAACTTGGAATCATACCCCCACACCGGTAACTGGTGTGGGAGTATGATCCCACCCTTCTAGAGGGGACAACATGTACCTACTGTGGAACCACGGTAGAAATCTGAAAGAGCCCTGGCATCACAAAATGGATGCCACCAGCACAGACACTGGGCTGCCCTCCTGCTGCTGACTGAAACTCGCAGTGGAGGAGGCCCAACAATAGGCATCCTGTCACAGGGAGGTGTCCCACCTTCCAGACAGGATTTAGTGTATTGGGGCTGGGTGGGTGCGCTCTTAGAGTGCTTTGAAGTCCTGCACTGGGGGAGGCTCCTCTGTGCATATGCCAGCTCAAACCGGTTCAGGGGCTACCTGCCCCTGCTCTTGCGCGAAACTGGACAAAGGGAAGTGGGTGTAACCACCCACTCCCCCGACCCTCCCAGAGGAGTGGTCATAGAGCTAGTCCCTCCCTTTCCTTTAGTATAAGATAGGGAAACCTTGCCATTGCAAATCAGATATCCCTGAATGACGCTCTACAAGAAGAATCCTGGCCCTTCGACATTCCACTACCTTTGGAAGACTGAAGAATCTCCCTTGGAGTCAAGGAGTGACTCCCCTGCTTGGCAGGCACCAAAAACTTGAATCAACAGTCGCAAACTTTCCCGCTCCCGCCAGAGTCCGAAGTCCCTGCAGCCTCGGAAGTAGATTTCCTGACTTCTCGACAACCATTGTGAGTCCCCAGCAGAGCTGAGGCGAGTGGACCCCACGAGTGATGAGGAACAGCAATACCTGGGTACCATGCACTATTGTCAAGTGCAACCCCTTCACAACGTTGTACGAACTTGTGCATTGGACCACGTGTGGTCCAAGCCTCCAGCAGGATTTCCCTCGAAAATCAGAGGCCTACCTCATCCCGAGTGACCGTGGGCTCCTGTGAAGCAAATCCTCACGAGGCGTCTTCGCGATCCCTTGCCGGCTGGCTTGTGAGTCCCCTGAAGACTTTCTCATCAAACCAAAGGGCTCCCCTGGTTGCTCCAGGTCTGCCATGACTTACCATCGCTGGGTGAGTCACTCAGACCTTGCTGGTCTGCACCGCTGACTTTCTTTAATTTCCAAGAGACTTGCTGTTGCCAAGGCTTGTTGGCTCCAATCCGGGTGCCGGCACCTCATTAAGCTGCAGACTTCATGGGACACTCCGAATCCAGCTCCTGGTCATCGTCGACACCTCCTGGACCTTGTGGTTGAAGAGTCAAAACACCCTTGATCACCTGAAATCACCCGACATCCGTGGGCATCCATCTTCCTGGCCCCGGGTCACTGGCAAGTGACTGTGAACACTGTCCCTTCTGCTTTCAGGTCTTCTTCATCTTGAATCCAGCCTTGGATTCCACCGGACACTTCTCCAGTCTTCACAAGCAGCAAAACTTCTTCGGCTTCCATTGAAAACGACTACGCGACCTGACACCAAAAGACACCTATGCACCCGGCTTCCCTGGGTGAGATAACTCGTGCACTCCAGTGCTCCTGTGGGTGTTGGCCCTCGAACTACTTACTTTGTAAGTGGCTTGCTTGTAGACTCTCTAGAAGTACCCTAAAACTTTAAAAATCCAACCACGACTTGCTCCATTGAAATCAATAGGGAACCCGCGGCTGTGTTCTCACACTGCACGCGTCTCCCGTGGGTCCTTTACTTACCTGCCTTGGGTGGATTAGTGAGGCCCCAGCGATTCTACAGGCCCTAGGCCTTGTCCCCTTGCAAGTTGACATTCCTAAACCTCTTTTTTAGTATATGGTCTGGTACGCCCCTAGGGCCCCAGCATATTTGTGCTTAACTTATTGTGAAACGTTGATATTTGCATATGTTCCTGACTTCTAATCTCATAAAGAGATTAGTAGAGTGTGTCTAGTAATAAATACATATATATTTGATATACATACCTGTGTGGTGTCCTTTCATTTGGTAATTCAAGAGATTATAAGGTAAAACAAGCTGCTTTACATTCCTCTGAGACTTAGCCTGAAGGCTGCTCTCCACAGCTTCCACTAGGATAGCTTTCTTTAAAAGGTTGTCTTAAACCTATCTACCATAAGAGTCGAATTGGACTGGTGCAAGGTGGCCACTATAACTAGTGACCAGAATATGCCATAAGAAATGGGACAGGAAGACAGACGAGGAGGTAATGCCTGGTTACTCCCCGGGATATATTCATTACTCCGAGTTCTGGTCTTCCCGTTCCATTCCTGAGCCCTTCCCTGTCTCCCTGTTTTTGTTTTCTGGTGTTTGTTTTGTGTTTGGTTTTCTTCTCTGGGTTTCTTTGGTATTCTCAGGATGTTTCGTGACGCATTTCCCCCTTTATGCACACCGACTAGGTGGCGCCATATAGGAGGAAGTGTTAAAGCTCTGCTAGGTATAGGGTTTCTGTGGAGCAGACGAGCTGCTCATTATTAAGGAATGGAACGGGAAAACCAGGACTTGGAGTAATGAATATTACCGGTGAATAACCGGGCATTAGGAAGACCCGGATGAGTGTTTTGACATAGGATGGTTGCAGATGAGTAAAAATTAGATACAACCATGCCCTCTAAAACAGGGAGATATGAACACAATAAAAATGTTCTAGCTATCGCGTCAAGAATTTTCAATTCTATTAAGGATGCGGAGACAAGAATAATGCTTCTCTTTCTTTACTGCGAAAATCACAGCCGCCAGTCAAAACACTTAAAACTACATACCCCATGGGCCCCAACAGTCCAATGTCTCATCCAATCACAGGGGTTATATATATATGTGATCAAGGCCTCTAGGGGCTGAAACGCGTCATGGCGGAATAGCACGTTTGCGTTAATAAAGAAAAAATTACCAGCACGAAGAAAATTGGTGTCCGTTCCCTTTCTGATTTAAGGGGGCAGTGAATCGCGGAGAAAAATTGTTGTGGATATATATACATATATATACATAATTCTTTTTTTTTTTCAAACATAATTTTTTTTATTAGGTTTACCAATAAATCAATACAGCAATATCATCGCTCAGTACTTTTACATGGTATCCATGACAGTTATCATGGTTGACAGTGAGACGTCCATATGCTTTCAAACCTCTTGTTAACTGATTTAAAAAAAAAGAAAAATAGGAACATCGGGTGTGGGTGACAGGCCTTGGCAGTAGATGAAATTGGGGGGGAGTGACTTGAGGCAAGTACCGTGGGGGAGACCCAGCAACTAAAAGGGAAGGGTAGGGAAGACTCAACATGGTGTTGCGTATGCGATGTGACCATGGGAGATACCAGTGGTGTCAGAAGTAGGGGAGTCATGCGGTCAGGGTGGGAGGTCATCATTTTTGGTGAGCTGTAAGAATTGGGTTAGGAGGATAGCTCAGTGTGTGGAAATAGGCTGTTTTCAGAAATGTCGCACTTCTTGGTAACAGAGGGCATCTTCCTCCGCTGATGCTCTTTTACGTACTGCTCCATACCAGGCCTGTAACGGTGGGGGTGGTGGAGAGCGCCATTGTAAGGTAAGTGCATGTTTGGCAAGAAGAAGTGCCAGGGAGGCAAACCAAATACCTATTTTATGTTGTTTAGGGCGTCTGAATATGCTTAGTGAGCATGCTTCCCAAGTGTGTATATCAGTCACCTTCGTGACTTCTAGTAGCGTCATGAACATTTTGCCAGTAGTCTTGAATGGCTGGGCAGGACCACAGCATGTGCATTTAGTCTGCATCTTGCGCCCGACAACGTGGACAGGCCGCCTGCTTGGTGGGGAAATGGCGGTTTATTTGAGCTGGGGAGAGATGTGCCCTGTGGAGAAGAAAGTATTGTATGTTCTTGAAACGAGCATTTTGAGAAACTTATCAGGGCAATTCCAGGGCTTTTGTCCCTTCCTTGTCCTGTAGCACCCTCCCATAGTCATCCTCCCATTTCTGCCAAAGTGAGTCTAGGGAGACCATCAATAAGTCCGGAATGGCTTTTTGAGCCAGGTAATGAGATGCCGGCAGTCATCCATTGTAAGGATTGTCTGTACAACTGTGTGGGTGGTAGGTTCCATGTCTGTAATGCCCCAAAGGACATGGCAGGTGTGAGCTATCTTTCTTTGGAGTAGGAATTTGCCGGGGGGAAGGGTATAGTCCGACATCAACTGGTCGAACGAAAACAGTTGTCCATCTGCAAACAGGTTGCCTATGGTGTGAAGTGACTGATCTGTCAAAGGCGCCATGTATCGGTGTGTGTAAGTACCGAGGAAGTGTGGAATACCTATTGGGGGAAATGCTGGGGCGTAAGCCGGCATGTTCTTTGCTATGCGCAAATTATGCACCTCCGGGTCACTGCCACTTGTAGCTGTTTCCCAGGGCGAGGCATGGATTTGAGGAGTAAGAAGCCACGAGTTGTGGATGAGAGAAGGACTCCCTCCTCACCACTAGTCTCGTCCATATACCTACCGGCGGTCCATTGTGACAACCATTGTAGTTGAGCTGCTAAAAAGTAGGTTTCAAACGAAGGAGCGTCCAAACACCACGGTCCACCGGTAACTGCAGATTCCATAGAGCAACTCGGTGTCTTGAGGTGCCCTAAATAAGGTTGCCTAATAGGGTGTTCAATTCTTTGAAGAATGGATGCGGTGGGACAACTGGCAAATTAGCAAAAAATTATAGTAGCCAAGGTAAAAGAACCATTTTAGCGAAGGCTATCCGGCCTATAGGGGCTAAAGGAAGGGACTGCCAGAAATGTATTTGGGCTCTGATACCAGGCAAGGCAGCACAAAGGTTACCCTTGTACAAGTCCAGCGGGGTATGGTAGAGCCATAGGCCCATGTATCTGATTGCCAGTCCCTGGCAAGGAATGGGTGTTTTACACTGGTGTAACAAAACTTGAGGGGGCCCCCCTGCAAGATATGTGGAGGGCCCCACTTCGGACTCAGTCGGGAGTTCACCGGCCAGAGTACTGTGCTGATGAGGCCCCCTGGTGCTTGGGGCCCCCGCACCATGGGGGCTGCGGGGACCTGTGTTACATCACTGGTGTTTTACCCAGATAGACAGGGCATGCAGTTTAGACTGGATTGAGGGGGTATATGGCAGATTTCTCCCAGTTTATGGGAAAACCAGCGACCACAGTGAACTCGGTCAAGGTATTTTAATATCGGGGAGTGATCTAAGGTAATATCCCGGCGGTATATCAGCAGGTTGTCTGCATATGACGATACAGAAGGGGTCCCATATGCCAGTGGTATACGCCAGTCTCATCCCTCTGTCTGCAGTCAGATGGCCAGGGGCTCCATCGCGAGAGCAAATAGCAGAGGCGATAGAGGACACTCCTGTCAGAGTTCCGGCTGCACCGGGAAGGAGGATAAGGCAGCTTGACCCAGTCACACCCTAGAGGTCGGTATAGTGTATAGGAGCCTAGTATAGCCCAGGAGTTTGGGGCCTACTCCCAGACAAGTACAAGGGAGGTATGGTCATGTCAGTGTGTCAAATGCCTACTTCATGTCAAGTATCAGGCAGGCGTCTTGTGGGAACTGACCCTGTAAGCGGTCTTGGACATGGAAAAGGTGGCAGATATTTTGTGATGTACTGCCCCGCGGGACAAAACCATTCTGATCAACATGGATCAGTAATGGGAGCACGCAGGCATATTGATCAACAAGGATTCTTCCAAGTATTTTTTAATCTGCAGCCAGTGTTTCTATTGGACTATAGGACGTTATTCACAAGGGATCTCTGCCCGGTTTGCACGGGGAGACCAAAAAGCACTCATGCAGTGAGTGGGGGAGCTCCTCTGCAGACAGCGAAGCATCGTATATCACAGCCAGGTAGGGGGCCAAGATTGTTGAGAAGGTGCTATAATATTCTAGTGATAGGCCGTCTAGCCCAGGTGCTTTGCTGCGGGCAAGATCTCAAGTGGCTTGTGCCACGTCTTCTGTAGGGATTGCAGCCTCAAGGGCTTGACTAATATTGGTGAGAATCTGCAGCAGGTCAATCCAGGCAAGGAAGCTTAGGGAGTGCTACTCCAGAGAGTGTGATAGAGCACTATCGACTAGTAATTGGAAAAGGACTGAAGGATCTCCTCCTGCATGTGGAACGTGTTGCCGCTGGGCAATATTATCTCAGTGATTGTGCAATCCTGTTGTATCAGCCAGGCGAGAGGGCGACCGGACTTGTCGCCTACTGTGTGTACTTCTGCCGCATGGGTGATAAAATTAAAACGTAAAATAATTCCACATTTGATGTTTTGGCTGTAGTGAGTTGTGCAATCAAAGCGGTCTGCTGCCTTCCCCAGTTCAGCAAGCTGTCCTTCGGCAGCTGTAATTTCCCTATTGAGTGACCTTCAGACCCCCCACAATCAGTTGCATGCATTCCCCTCTAAGCACCACTTTAAAGACATCCCACTTGACCATTCTAGTGGATGCCATGTTGTGGATGTCATCAAAATAATTTTGTTATACAGGTGCCTTGTTCGGCATGGAAGACGGGGTCGTCCAGGCAATCACGTTCAAGATGCCAGGTGGGTATCAGTGTTCTGGGGGGTCATCCGTCAAGGTCAGTGAAATGTGCGTTATGGTCCAAAACGGTGGTGCCTAAATAGTCGGTTTCATGTATCTGGGGCACCAGGGAGGGCGAGCATAGGCAACAGTCAAGGCACATGTGCATCTGATGGGGCTTTGAATAAAAGGATTATAACTTGGTAGCAAGGTTATAGGACCGCCAAGCACCAAATAAAGACCAGTGTTGTGCCCGATTCCGAAATTGCCCACTCTGCGCATGGCGGGGACACAGAAAAGGGGGATGCGACCTGTCATGGGCGCTGTCCAATATGCAATTATACTCCCCATCGAGGATCCAGGGGATCGTGGTCTTGTGGGTTAAGATCGTTGAGAGAACATCACAGAAATGTCCCTGGTCAGAGTTAAGAGCGTATATGCCCGAGGAATAAAGGTTGATCGTCTAGGTGGCCCTCCAGTAGAGCGTGGCATCCCTTTGTGTCTCTGATAACATCTAGCACCTGGAAGGGGATACCAGGTCAAATCCAAATGAGGATTCCCTGTATACACGCTGAGTATGTGGTTGTATGGCTTGTGCCCCCCAACACTTACGCAGGTGCTCAAGTTCTTCCTTTGTAGTGTGTGTCTCCTGCAGTAGGATAGTTTGGGATTTCTGACGCTTTTTGTAGGAATGGACTGTGTATTGTTTGCACGCCATATGCATACCGCATACGTTAAGCGTAAGGTGGTGGAAATCAGAGTTTGTTGGTAGTATGTTGTTGCATGTTAGGTGGGGGGTCTGGAGGAGGAGGGCTTGTCAATGGGGTAGTATTCTATTGGTGTCACTCTTCCTTCTTGGGGGGTATATATTCCTGCTCTGCCATGGTAGTCCAATCTAGGAAGGGTAGCTGAGGGTGAAGAACCATGGTATGGTTAATAAGGAAATGAACGGGGGCTACTGCAACAGGCAGTATTTCCAAACCAGTTGTCCATACTTAGAGACCTAAGGTAGTGTGGGGGAGTTATCAAGCTTAAGTGGCAAGTCTATTGCTCATGGGCCCATGTGTTTAAGGAGAAAGGCCTCTCACTGGCGGATGCAGGAGGTGTCTTCATTTGGGATATCCAGGAGAGGATGGCAGCGTGCTGTGCAATCCAGGAGTAGGGGGGTTCATGGAGTTTGCAAGTGCTGGGAGCCAAGGGGGCGCCAAGAAAAAAAAGTGTTAGTCACGCCAAGTAGAAGCCGAGATAAGGCATTATAAGTAACGGTAGAGTGGATATGTTGCAGTAAATCACAGCATGACAAACACAGGAGAGCATATACATTTCAAGTAAGCTGGGCAGGTTGCATTCAGCAGATGCACTTAGATGAGTGTGGTTTGCGAGGTCACACTCGGAGCCAATGAGTCCTGCTTCGAGTTGTCCAATAGGAGAGTGTCGTCGTCTGTGGTGAAGATGAGTGGGCCATCATCTTCATCAATGTCAGTGGTAGTGGTTCCCATGGCGGCAGCTGCTTGAAGGGCCAGACGTTTAGTTCCTATGATCTGTTCCAGGTTTGGGGGTGTCATCGGGAAGGATCAGGCTGCATAGGTCTGTTGGGGTTTCCTCCGTCGACTCCAGTGCGGCAAGGCAACTGGTGAGGCCTGGGTCGAACGATGTGGGGCCTCTGTGCCATAATGTTGGTCTGCCCAGTCCAGTGCTTCTCTGAGATCTGTAAAGAAGTGAAAGGCACAGTCCACCATGTTCTTGAGGCACGCTGGGAATTGGAGTAAGTATTGGACACCTAAGTGTCGCAAGTGACGTTTGATTTATAGGAGGTAGGCTTGTTATCGTTGAACTGCCAGGGAACACCATGATCACTTGGTCCTCGATTCGGAGAAGGCCTGTGCAGCTTACAGCATGGAGAATTGCGTACCGGTCTTTAAAGTGTAGTGACTTTGCCAACATTGGACATGGAGAGGAGCCAGGAGGGGGTTGCTTAGTTGGTACATGGTGCGCTCTCTCCAGTGTAAAGAAAGGGGTGAAGTCAGAGGCAGGGATGAAAGACCTGAACCAGTTCACCAAATAAGTGATGTGATCCAGTGCCTCCACTCCCTTTGGCAGCACCACTATCCTTATATTGCTCCTCCGGGATTAGACTTCTATGTCCTCTGCTGTCTCCTCCAGGTAGAGGACTCAGTCCAGCAGATCATGGATAGCACACTTGTTGACTTCCACTATTGGTTGCAGAGTTCTGAAGTATTTCTCTCCCTCCATGACTCTGTCTGAGAGTTTTTGATGATCATTACAGAGTAGGCTGAGCTCAGTAGTCAGTGTGCCAAACCGTGTCTCCATTTTGATGAGAGAGTGTTCAATGGCAGCCAACACCTGGTCAAATCAATCAGAAGTAGACATCTTTAGGGCAAGATCTGCCATTGATGTGACTGGGATGGCTGAAGGTGGAGCTGCATTGGTGGGAAACGGGCCTGGAGTGGTTGACCAGAGTGCACCTGTGATGAAAAGTCAAGAGTGTCTCCTTGCCCTGGCAAACTTACGATACCAGGATGAGTCTTGCCACCCCCTAATCCTACAAGGGTGATGAAGACCGTCTAGAGCACTGTTGGAAATGGCCCTTTTTGCAGGGTTATCCCTAAACTTTTTGCTTTTTCCTCCTATTTTTTCCTGACCAGTGTGTGTTGGTTTTAGGACTCTGGGCACTTCACCACTGCTGGTCAGTGCTAAAGTGCATATGCTCTCTGTGTAAACTGTGTTTTGATTGGTGTTTCCATGATTGGCTATTTGATTTATGTGTCAGTCCCTGGTAAAGTGCACTGCGAGTGCCAGGGCCTATAAATCAAATGCTGTTGGTGCGCTGCAGCACTGGATTGTGCCACCCACGCAAACAGCCTGTAAAGTGTTTTAAGGCCTGCCATTGCAGAGTCTGTGCCAGCCTGGGGCTGCCTCGTCGACTTGGCAAGTGCACACACTTGCAAGTCCCTAAACTTTCCCTTTCCTACATGTTAGTCATCCCTAAGGTAGGCCCACGGTACCCCTGTGGGCAGGGTGCATTGTATGTGAAAGGTAGGACATGCCCTGGTGTGTGTGGCATGTCCTAATAGTGAATTACAGCCATTTTCGTTTTTCACTATTGCAAGGCTACCTGTTCTCCATAGGCCAGAATGGGCAGTTTGATAATTACATCTTATAATCCTAACTGACCCAGGGAACATGGTAGAAATTCGAGTTTAGTATGCCTGAACTCAGAATGATAAAATACATCTTTTAGTAAAGTTGGTTTTAACATTCTGTGTTTGAAAATACCACTTTTAGAAAGTAGTTATTTTCTTGTCTAACTATCCAAACCTGCCTCTGCTAGGTTGTGTATTCCTTGGCTGGAGTTTGAGTGACGGGGCTGGGGAATTCCAGGGGGCTGGGGAATTCCCGGAGACAGGGTGAGTCAGCACAGGGCTGAATAGAGAGATCTCCATGTAGATGGGTGGGAGGAGTTGCACCTGGGACCTGAAAAGGGCTGTGCTTTCCCTTCTCAATGCTGGCTCCACCTCCTGCGGTGCGTCTGATGTCTCTGCCCTGCACTCTGAAAGGAAAGAAGGAGTCATGTAAACAAAGTGCTCCAGGACTGACCAGAACTGGTTTGGACTAGGCAAAGGCCCCTCTGCCCTCAGAGGACAAAGGATTTGCTGGTATAAATATTGGGGCCCAGACCCCAGAGATATAGATTACTTCTGAACTAAGGAACCTGCCAGGAGGACCGGGAAAGCTGGAGGAGGAGTACTGCCCCTATGCGTGTTGAGGGGTTGGCCTGCAGTGGTTGCTTCTGGCTTGGGTAGGGAAAGGACTGGACTGCGCTTTCATCATCCTGCTGTTAGAATGTTCTCCAAGGGCTTGAAGTAGAGCTTGCCTCCTGTTGGAAGTCTCAGGGATAGAAAAGACTTCACGGATCTCGCTGGAATCAAGGAACCTGCCAAGACGAAGAGCTGGAAGAGCTGCCAGGAGGAGTACTGCCCCTTTGCTGTGTTGTTGCTTTGTTGGGTTGGCCTGCAGCTGCTGCTTCTGCCTTGGGCAGTGAAAGGACTGGACTGAACTTTCTCTACTTGTGCTGAGTATCTCCAAGGGCCTGAACCGAGCTGGCCTCCTGTTAAGAAGTCTCGAGGACTGCAAAGACTTCACCAACCTCTGGGTACCGCTCCTGGAACCGCTGTTTCAGTTGCCACAGAGAAGAGGGAACCGTGACCGACTCTGTCAACCAACTCCGTTGCTGGCCTTGTGTCCTGAAGGCACCGCAAGCCGCACCAACTCGCCCTGCACCGTAAGCCTTGGTCTCACTGACTCCGTCATTGAGCCGCTGCCTGCACCGCATCGAGAGACACTGCAACATGCATCGCCTCGCTTCACTTCGCTGGCCTGGGCTCACCGACACGATCGCTGCTGGCTCGTCACCCGTGACCGACTCGTCACGCACACCTGTCCGACTCAGCCAGTGTCACTTCCCACCAACCGGCTCTGTCGCTCGCATCGCAACTTGCCAGCACCGCATCGAGCACCGCCTCGCCCTGCACTGCCCGCCTTGGTCTCACCGACGCCATCTGGACGATCGTCACCGAGCTGCTGCTCGCACCGCATCGAGAGGCACCGCTGCCACTTTGCACAGTAACCGCGACGGATGCAACGACCGGCTCTGTCACCTGCACTGCAACCTGCCAGTACTGCATCGAGCACCGACCAGCCCTGCACCGCAAGTCTTGGTCTCACCGACGCCGTCTGCACGATCGTCACCGAGCCGCTGTTCGCACCGCATCGAGGGACATCGCACCTTGCACCGATTCCATTTTGCATCGCAACCACGATGGATGCCAAGACCGACTCACACACCCGTGTGAGCCGCACTAAGAAAGGTACTGTGAACAAATCTGTCCCGCTGTTGCTGGCCCGTACAGACGCGGTCAGCGGGAACTGCGAGACTCTGTTGTTTTCAGCATTGCGGTAGGCTCGGACCGAGCTACCGACTCGTACGAACGGTGTTTTTCAACGTATTTTGCAACCTTAAAGACATTTTGAGAAGTAACTATTTCTGAAGTACTGTATTGTGGATATTTATCGTATTTGGTCTTGTTTATATAAAAATATTGGATATTTTTCTAAAACTGGTGTGGTGTCCGTGTGTAGTGCATACATTGTATTACTGTTGGTTTTGTGCAAATGCTTTACACACTGCCTCTAAGATCAGCCTGACTGCTTGTGCCAAGCTACCAAGGGGGTGAGCAGGGGTTATTTTAGGAGTGTAACTCCCTTGTCCTGACTAGAGTGGTGGTTTCGCCTGGCTTCGGTGCAAAACTTAGCCAACCAGATATCCCATTTCTAACATTGGTTGTCAGCGGTGAGGATAGGACTTGTATTTGCACTTGACTTACAGTGATTGGTGTGCACTACTACCATATCGCAGACCATTACGTACCACGTACAGGTTCTTTCTCTTTTTGGCCTATTTTTGATCTTGCCGAGTTTAAACTTGCTTCGACATGCCTGAATCAATTGCATCATCACTTGAATCAATGGAAATTGCCTTTGAGGAGGATCGATTGGAAGCCTACACTGTCAGGGAATTAAGATCGATTTGCAAGAACCTGAAAGTCCAGGTCAGAAGCCTCACCAGGAAAGAGGAGCTACAAAAGGCGCTGTGGACCTGGGTAGCAGCGAGACATGCTAGTGAACAATCTGGTGATCTCAGTGGAGAGGCGGAGGAGCGTATTTCTAGGGTGGATGTGCTTTTGGGAGGGGGGGAACCCTCCAGACAAGGCAGCAGTAGCTTGTCCCCAGAGGAGCTGGAGGACAGGCGGGAAGCAAGGAAGTTTGAGTTGGAAATGCTCTGAATGGAGAGGGAAATAGAAGACAAAAGAATGGCCATGGAGGACAGGAAGATGATCTTGGATCATGAGCTTAAAATGAGAGAGCTGGAGCTGGATTGGGAAGCCGGTAAGGCTTTGTCCAGCCCGGTTGGTGGCAGCAATAATGTAGTGTCTAGTACTGAGGGTGAGGTACACACACACACAGATTGGGTGCCCTGCTTCAAGGAGGAGGTTGACATACACCAGGGGGTTCAGGATTGTGAGGTTACTCCAGTGGTACTCAGTGTCCCTGAGGTGGATTGGGGAACCGGCACAGGGGGTCATATTCCTGGTAATGGGAGGGACACTCTACTGACTCTAGATGAGAGGTGCAGGGAGAGGGGTTCCCCCATGATAGAAACCCTGGCAAGTGAGTATGGAGACCAGCCAGAAGAGCATCTGTTGAGAGACAGCAACAGTCAGAGACTGTCTCGCCAGTCTTGTGAGAATGATGTGGGGTACTTTTCTGAGGCACTGGATGGTTGGGTGAAGGGTAGTTTGGTTAATACCTGTGGGGGGCTGTGTGATTCAATTGTTGAAGAGCATATTTTAAGTCCCTGTTTTCCAGAGCTATGCCAACACCTGGTGGAGTGTGAGATCTCTGACCCCAGGGAGCTTGCAATGGAGGCAGACCTTTTGGTGGATTCCAGGGGGTCTGCAGAAACATCTGGGGGTGACCCTGTAGGAAGTGGTTCTGGTATTTCCCAACCAAGGGTGGTGGGAAGGGTTCGTGGTAGCCCAGATAGGTCCCGGTGTCGTGGGAAGGGTGTAGGGACTCACGTCCTGTCTCCGTGGAGAAGGAGTGGGAAGGGGCTGAGGCCCAAGGTGCCCGAAACCCTGTCCCAGAGCCTGGGTGGTTCCACGGGGGAACACCAGGTGGGGAGCCTAGACTGTACCGGAAGGCCACCCCTTGAGGGGGATCCCCTAGTGTGTGGGGGATTGGGGGGGACTGCTGTAACCAGCATCCCACCGGTTTTGGTGTCTGGCAGCACTGCTCCAGTTGGGAGAGTGCATGAGTCCAGATGGAGGGGTGAGAGGGGGATGCATTCCCCAGTGGGAGAACCAGTGGGCCAGGGTCCAGCCAGAAGGGCTGAGCCTCCTAGCAGTGATCATGGTGACACCACTTCTGTCCTGGGGTATCTTTGTGCACTGTCAGATGGACAGAGGTCAGGAGATCTGCGCCAGGCAGACTATCACACAACACATGAGTCATGTGTTACCCTCAGGGGGGCATGCGTGCTCCCAAGGAAGTCCTGGTGCCCCAGGCAGGTGTTCAGCTGCAGGGTTTAGTCCCTGGGTTGGAAAGCCAGGTTCAGGTCCTGCCTGACCTGGAGGGAAGGACGACTGTAAGCAGTGTCCTGACCAGGTTGTCTTCTAGGGGTACCACTCCAGGTGGGAGGGTGCAGAACTCTGGAAGGGGTTGCAGAGGGAGGGAGTCCTCGCCTCTGACCCTGGTTCAACCTGAGGGTTTAGACCATAGGTTGATAGACCAGTTATTGGAGAGAGGTCCTGCACTGGTCGGCGATTTGGGCAGGACACCTGCCACAGGTGCCCTGACAATTTTGGAAGAAGCAGTGGGTCAGGGGTTGCCAGCTCTGAGGTCAGAGCACCCCGGGACTGACCCTGGTGAGGCCACGTCTGGCCTGGGGGGTATTCATGCTCTGTCAGGTGGACAGGAGGCTGGAGACCTGCATCAGGCAGACTCTCACACAACTCATGAGGAGTGTGTTTCCCTTGGGGGGGGGGGGGTTGGTGTACTCCCCCGGAAGTCTTGGGTTGCCAGGCACAGGTCCAGCCTAAGGGTGCAGACCCTGGGTTGGAGGGCCAGGTGCAGGGTGTCCCCCCTGACCTGGAGGGAGGGGTGACTGCTAACAGTCCCCTTACCAGTTGGTCTTCTGGGGGTGCTGCTCCAGGAGGGAGGGTACAGAGCCCCAAGGAGGAGGGCCGGGTGTGGGAGAGCCCACCCCAGTCCCTTGTTTAGCCTCAGGGTACAGACCCTGGGCTGGTGTACCAGTTGCAGGTTAGCACCCCTGAACTGGTGGGCGAATTGTGCAGGACACCTGCCACAGGTGCCCTGACAAATCTGGAAGGGGGTACCGCTCCAGGTGGGAGGGTACAGAGCCCCGTGGAGGAGGACAGGCTGTGGGAGAGCCCACCCCAGTCTCCTGTCCAGCCACAGGGTACAGACCCTGGGCTGGGGGGTCAGTGCCAGGATGTCATCCCTGACCTGACAAGAGGGAGAGTGGACAAAGTTTGGCAGGCACCTGGGGCTACCACCCCCCACTCTCTGATGCCACAGAGGTTAGAGAGCCCTGAGAGGCATGAGGCATGGGTCTCCCCACTGACAACTGTCGGTAGCCACTGTGGCGTGCTACCCTGGTGGACAAGGTTGCCCCTGGGAGAGGGACAGGAGTCCCACCCCAGGGGTGGACTGGGCCACACCACTCTGTTGGCCATGTGGGCACTGTCGGCCTGTTGGGACACATCTGTGAGCAAAGTAAGTTTAGGCGCTGCACAGATGGTGTTCGCAGGTGAGGAGAAGGATTTCCCATGGGTCAGCTTAGTGGGCCCTGAGAGTATGGATAGAGGGATCCAACTAGGTTCAGGAAGGCATAGAACGGGAATAAAACCCTGCTGTGGCGGGCCAGGTTCCATGTTCTATCGCCCCAAGCAGGGAAGTCCATCGAGGTATGGATTGGTCTTCCCTGGATTTAGGCTGGAAGGGGGTTGTGTTGGAAATGGCCCTTTTTGCAGGGTTATCCCTAAACTTTTTGCTTTTTCCTCCTATTTTTTCCTGACCTGTGTGTGTTAGTTTTAGGACTCTGGGCACTTCACCACTGCTGATCAGTGCTAAAGTGCATATGCTCTCTGTGTAAACTGCGTTTTGATTGGTGTTTCCATGATTGGCTATTTGATTTATGTGTAAGTCCCTAGTAAAGTGCACTGCGAGCGCCAGGGCCTGTAAATCAAATGCTGTTGGTGGGCTGCAGCACTGGATTGTGCCACCCATGCAAACAGCCTGTAAAGTGTGTGTAAAAGGCCTGCCTTTGCAGAGTCTGTGCGCAGCCTGGGGTCTGCCATGTCGACTTGGCAAGTGCACACACTTGCAAGTCCCTAAACTTTGCCTTTCCTACATGTTAGTCACCCTTAAGGTAGGCCCAAGGTACCCCTGTGGGCAGGGTGCATTGTATGTGAAAGGTAGGACATGCCCTGGTATGTGTGGCATGTCCTAATAGTAAATTACAGCCATTTTCGTTTCTCACTATTGCAAGGCTACCTGTTCTCCATAGGTCAGAATGGGCAGTTTGATTATTACATCTTATAATCCTAACTGACCCAGGGAACATGGTAGAAATTCGAGTTTAGCATGCCTGAACTCCGAATCGTAAAATACATCTTTTAGTAAAGTTGGTTTTAACATTCTGTGTTTGAAAATACCACTTTTAGAAAGTATGTATTTTCTTGTCTAACTATCCAAACCTGCCTCTGCTAGGTTGTGTATTCCTTGGCTGGAATTTGAGTGACAGTGGCTGGGAAATTTCAGGGGGCTGGGGAATTCCCGGAGACAGGGTGAGTCAGCACAGGGCTGAATAGAGAGATCTCCATGTAGATGGGTGGGAGGAGTTGCACCTGGGACCTGAATAGGGCTGTGCTTTCCCTCCCCAATGCTGGCTCCACCTCCTGCGGTGCGTCTGATGTCTCTGCCCTGCACTCTGAAAGGAAAGAAGGAGTTATGTAAACAAAGTGCTCCAGGACTGACCAGAACTGGTTTGGACTAGGCAAAGGCCCCTCTGCCCTCAGAGGACAAAGAATTTGCTGGTATAAATATTGGGGCCCATACCCCAGAGATTTAGATTACTTCTGAACTAAGGAACCTGCCAGGAGGAAGGACCGGGAAAGCTGGAAGAGGAGTGCTGCCCCTATGCTGTGTGTTGAGGGGTTGGCCTGCAGTGGTTGCTTCTGGCTTGGGTAAGGAAAGGACTGGACTGTGCTTTCATCATCCTGCTGTTAGAATTTTCTCCAAGGGCTTGAAGCAGAGCTTACCTCCTGTTGGAATTCTCAGGGATAGCATAGACTTCACAGATCTCGCTGGAATCAAGGAACCTGCCAAGACGAAGAGCTGGAAGAGCTGCCAGGAGGAGTACTGCCCCTTTGCTGTGTTGTTGCTTTGTTGGGTTGGCCTGCAGCTACTGCTTCTGCCTTGGGCAGTGAAAGGACTGGACTGAACTTTCTCTGCTTGTGCTGAGTATCTCCAAGGGCCTGAACCGAGCTGGCCTCCTGTTAAGAAGTTTCAGGGACTGCAAAGACTTCACCAACCTCTGGGTACCGCTCCTGGAACTGCTGTTTAAGTTGCCACAGAGAAGAGGGAACCGCGACCGACTCTGTCAACCGACTCCGTTGCTGGCCTTGTGTCCTGAAGGCACCGCAAGCCGCACCGACTTGCCCTGCACTGTAAGCCTTGGCCTCACCGACTCCGTCACCGAGCCGCTACCTGCACCGCATTGAGAGACACCGCAACCTGCATCGCCTCGCTTCACTTCGCTGGCCTGGGCTCAACGACACGATCGCTGCTGGCTCGACACCCGTGACCGACTCATCACACACAGCTGTCCGACTCAGCCAGTGTCACTTCCCACCAACCGGCTCTGTCGCTCGCATCGCAACTTGCCAGCACCGCATCGAGCACCGCCTCGCCCTGCACCGCCCGCCTTGGTCTCACCGACGCCGTCTGAACGATCGTCACCGAGCCGCCGCTCGCACCGCATCGAGAGGCACCGCACCGTGCACCGCTGCCCCTGTGCACAGTAACCGCGACGGACGCCACGACCGGCTGTCACCTGCACCGCAACTTGCCAGCACTGCATCGAGCACCGACTCGTCCTGCACTGCACTTTGGTCTCACCGACGCCGTCTACACGATCGTCACCGAGCCGCTGCTCGAACCGCATCGAGGGACACCGCACCTTGCACCGCTTTCATTTTGCATCGCAGCCACGACGGATGCCAAGACCAACTCGCACACCCGTGTGAGCCGCACTAAGAAAGGTACTGTGAACAAATCTGTCCCGCTGTTGCTGGCCCGTACAGACGCGGTCAGCGGGAACTGCGAGACTCTGTTGTTTTCAGCATCGCGGTAGGCTCGGACCGAGCTACCGACTCGTACGAACGGTGTTTTTCAACGTATTTTGCAACCTTAAAGACATTTTGAGAAGTAACTATTTCTGAAGTACTGTATTGTGGATATTTATCGTATTTGGTCTTGTTTATATAAAAATATTGGATATTTTTCTAAAACTGGTGTGGTGTCCGTTTGTAGTGCTTACATTGTATTACTGTTGGTTTTGTGCAAATGCTTTACACACTGCCTCTAAGATAAGCCTGACTGCTCGTGCCAAGCTACCAAGGGGGTGAGCAGGGGTTATTTTAGGAGTGTAACTCCCTTGTCCTGACTAGAGTGGTGGTTTCTGCCTGGCTTGGGTGCAAACCTTAGCCAACCAGAAATCCCATTTCTAACAGGCACTGATACTCAAAGTACGGCCCTGGGCCACATGCGGCCCTCCTGACCTTTACATGTGGTCCCCTGGTTAACAGCTGCTCTGGGCTGCTGTTAACTCGTCTCAGCACTAGCAGAAAGAAAGATGCTAAATAAACGGGCTAACATTTATTTAAATGTTAATTTGTCTGAAAGAAAGGAAGTGACTAGGGAGTCCTGCACTGCTCAACTTTAAGACCATCTTTATTTTTAAAGACATCATGCAGCAAAAGTGTAAAAATATGACAGTCTCTTCAACATTCAAAAAGTGTATTTAATTAATTTACAGAACCTTTTAACCTTAGTTTATCAGATTATATCAGTGCAATGACCAGTATTATTTTAAAAGTGATGGTTTTCAAACGTGAATTTCTAAACATTAATTCTTGCCTCTAGCCTGACAATAATGCCAATGGTGAACTAAAGAGGCAAATCAGTTATGTGCACTTTTAAGGTGACCTAGGTTCCTATTATATATTAACAACATTATAGTTTATTAAATCAAACACAGGGGAAGGTTTTATACAATGCACATCCTTAAATCATTTATTTTGAGGTCCTCTTGTTTGTGATAATGAAGAAAAAGGATGGAAAGTTAAATAAAACAATTGCCTAGTGTAACACAATTTAATAAAGTGGGGAAGCTGGGATTTATTCCAGGTTTCTGGTTTCACATTATGCAATTATGCTTCACTTCACCTACATCGACCTCAATGCCAACTCCCCCTGACCAACCTCCACCCCACTGGCATCAATGCGGCCCTTGGTCACAGGACAGACCATACTTGTGGCCCCTTGGAAAATGTTTGTGAGTACCCATGATCTAGGGTGATCGCCTGATGGAGTTGCCAGTGGGTTGGTAGAAAGGCTTAAGTGACTGTGAAAGTCTTTCTCTGCAGTCGTCGACCCCAGCCACAACGCAGAGGTAAATGAAGTGATAGAGTAGGTGTTTGTGTTGCTAGGCTCCAAGTAGGACTCAAGGACAATTCCTGATGGTTGGTGTGATCCCTTCTCCACCCTCACGCACTGATTGAGCGCCGAAGTGGGCGGAAGGGTTCTGGTGGAGGTGACCAAGGGAAATACACTAAGTGTGGCACCGGTTGTGTCTAGTAGGAGTAACTAAGAGCTGGTTGTTGTAGCGCCACCGGCACCTCAGTGCATGACAGGTAATGCTGAAAATATGGTTCACAAGGGTGGTAGGCAATTTGTTGAGGTACAATGGTCTGGTCAGTTTGTACCAGTTATTTCTCGATCCAGCGGGTCCCCCTCACCTGCACTGATATGAACATTGATCTGAAAGGGAAGGAAGGGGGTCCCACCTGGGTGCAGGGAAGTTGCAGCAGGCCCCCAGCCAGGGTCAAGCATTGAAGGGATGGCGCTGTGGCTGGCTAGGTCTGCCTGGAACACACCAGAAGCAAGGGGGGAGAAGCAATAAGGAGGCCGGCAGTGGGCCCTGCAGGCTATGATGTGCTGCTGGAGAAACTCTTGGGAGAGAGTCCAGACCTAGTGGCAATGCCTAGTACACGACGGTGCCCAAGTCCCCAGGAAAGTTGTCCCTAATGGGAGCTGTACCCCTCGCATGCACCAAACAGAATGCCGAGACGAGGGGGGAAAGTGAAGTGGCCCCGGGCATCGCATCAGGTTGCATCTCAGGCCACGGGGCATGGATAGGAAGGGCCGTGATTTACATGGGGCCCCAACTACGCAATGTCAAGGGCCGCTGTATGATGTGATCTGATCGCCGATGCCCAGGAGAGGGGAAGTGCCCAATCACCTCCCTGGCCACACTCTCACCTGCTCCCGCCATCCAAAGCATCCGTGCTAGGGAGGGACGGTCATGGTAAGTCACTGCAGCATGTGGGTGTTCAGGGGGCATCACATCGAAGTGGGGCACCACTGCTGCTCACCTGGTGCCCCCAGCATCCGTGTGCTCCACCAAGAAGAGGACAGCACCGGATTGTCTGCTCTGGTGGCCCAGGCCGCAGCCCGTTCTGCGTCTGTCAGGGCCTGTTAGGCGCTGGGCCTGGGGCCACTGTAGGTCTCAGCCCAGGGTCTGAAAGCTGCATGTGAGAGTTCACTGGGCACCACAATGTTCACTGTAGGGAGAGTCAAGAGGGTGCCCCTACACATAGGCAGCCCCAGGCCATCTGTTAAAAGGGGCCCAAGCCCAGCTGATTTGCCGGCTGGCGAGCGAGCATCAAGGAGTCCCGTCTGCCATCTTAAATGGCTTACCCATGCCCCCTATATATATCATTATGACCATAGTCCATCCTCTTTTTTTGCGAACATCAACATAAGGCCTTAAAAAGCTGAGTCCAAAAAGAAACTCCAGCTAAACTCATACTTGCCCAAGTCACAGGCAGAACCGAATCCAACAGGCAAAGACAAACTTCCTTTACAGCGATACAATCGATCAGCAACCAGAAACATGTTAGCCAGCTTCAAGCCTATTTACCATCCGTTCCTGAAAATAACGTATTGATAATAATATTGAATCCCTTAAAGATATCATAATCAATCACGGGTGGAAAAATTAGACAGCAGTAACAGCAATAAAGCAATGCATCACAAGAAACAGCAATAACTTGTAGAAATAACAGGTAAACAGAGTTTAATTTCCGAGGGTGGGATAATCCTCGCCTCCGTGTCCTTAATAGAATTGAAAATTCTTGATGCGTCATCTAAAACAATTTTTATTCTATGGCGGGACTTGAGTCTTGATTATGCTAGTTTATAGTTGAGTAACCACCATCGATGCAACATCCACAATAGGTTTATTATAAAACACCTTAAAAGTGGAATCAGAAGACTAGTCTGCTGCAGCCATAATAGCCTCCAAACGAGAACCACTAGAAAAGGCTTTAGAGGCCATAGCCCCTCTCACAGTGTGTGCCCCAAAAAGGATTGATCAATGCCAGCTTCAGCCAACAGCCATTTAACACAGTGGGCTAAAGTTGCTGGGGAAACCGTGTGGAAAGGTTTCTGTAGAGAAATGACCAATTGCCCTGCAGAATCTCTCCACAATTCACGTGTACACTCCTTATAAGATTTTAGACATTTGACCACGCTCAATTTTTGATTATGAGGGAAAGCAGGATAACTAATGCATCATGATGTGGTTTTAGTATGCCTTGAAATAGAGAAAGACACCCCGGAGGGAGTAAATACCCTACCTGTTAACTCCAAGGCCCTCACATCTGAAACACATCTACATGAAATGAGGCACAGGAGATGCGTCAGCTGTTTGCGAGAGAGATCTTTGTTTGTGGGCCAAGCTCCTAGTAAGCTCAAAACGAAATCATTATATCATAACATGGAATCTTTCGGTTGAGGTGGATGGACAACCAAATACCCCTAGGCAACTTGCCTACTAAAGGATGCTCCCCCACTGGTTTGCCATCCAGATGAGGATGTCAAGCAGAAATAGCCGAACAAAAGTTGTTTATCATCCTATACGTTAAGCCCTGACTAGCAAGGTCAGATAAAAAATTCACAAGCATAAGGATATCCGCTCCCAAGGATTTCACACTCAGTTCACTACACCAACACTTACCCATTGGTACAAGGCCATTTCTTATTGTTTATGCATAGAAGGAGCCCAAGACTGTAACAAGAAGAACATAGCTTCTTGCGAAACTCCTGGCACTTGCCAGCATCACCTGAAAGTCTCCACACCATGAGGGGCATGCGCTCCTGACCCACCAATGGGTCCCATCGGGTCGTAGAGAAAATCTGGGAAGGAGAGAATCTGCACCGGGGGTACGCAAGACCTTGACATTGTACAGGAAACCAAGACTGGGCGTTTGAACAAGGGGTCATCTGAACTGGCCACCAAAGGATCCGGTCTCCACCTGTAAAGATTGGGAGGTGTATATTCAGGTGGGATGCATATAGATATACCATGCATGGACTCCAAAGCAGATTCACCTTGTGAAAAACCCAGGGATGAAGCCTCAAATTGCTGGAATCCTGAAGGAACCAGGAGTTCCAATCCACTATCCCATTGGACCGACCCAAAATATACTCCGCCGTCACCAAGATGGGATGTTCGAAAAAAGAATGCCTGAAATCTTTGGCAATCTCCACCAGAAGATGCGATCTCATCCCGCCCAAATGATTGATGTACCGTTCTGCTGAGACACTGTCCATTCTGAGAAGAATACAACTTTGCTTGCATGGGGATAAAGTGTGAATGGCAAAGGCCCCCTCTAACAGCTCAAGGAAATTGATATGGTGATGAAGCTCGTCCGGGGACCACCTGTTCTCCATCTCCACCGGGCAACACTCTGCCCTCCAGTCCCACCGGCTGGCATCCGATTCTATGATCACCTCCGGAACCAATGCAAAAATGGCTTTGCCGTTCCATGCATCCATGTGGCACAACCATCAGGGCTTCTCCTTCCTGGCTTCCTCCGGCAAAACTATTCACTCCAAAAAGGACAGGCCCTACTGAAGGTGTAAGATCTTCAATCCCTGAAGGACCTGATAATGAAGGGTTCCTGGGAATATCGCTTGGATGGGTGAACCAAAAGACCTACTAGGCGAGCCAAGATCCTCAGTGATATAGTCGGAGAAGCAAGGGCTCTCCTCAACTCTTTTTTTATACACATCTGTTTCTACAACGGTAACTGGAGCTGGGCCTTGACAGAGTCTGTCTGAAATCCCAGGAATTCCAGAGTCTCGGAAGGAACTGTGATCGATTTCTCTGAGTTGATGACAAACCCTGGATCCAGAAGGAGTTGGATAACCCCAAAGAGGTGAAGGAGAACTGAGTCCCTGCTCTGCGCCATATTAACAATATCGTCCAGATATATAATCAGTCTTACTCCCCACTCCCGGAGATACTGATCTACAGGTTGAATCAACTTGGTGAAACACCATGGAGGTGATGAAAGACCAAATGGCATGGCGATAAACTCAACCAGTGATGGCACCAGCAAAACTGGAGAAACCTCCGATGGTTGGCAAGGATGGGGACTGCCAAGTAAGCGTCCTTGAGGTTGAGATGGACCATCCAATCACCCTCCTGTCGGAAATCCTAAAGCAAGTGTATGCCCCCCATTTTATAGTGGCGATACAAGATCTAAGAGTTGAAATGTTTGAGATTTAGAACCAAACAAAAATCTTGGTCCTTCTTCTGGACCAAAAATATTGTGCTGACAAACCCCTGTGGATGTGGAAAAGATGATACTACTGCCCCTTTTAAAAGCAGCAAACGAATCACGTAGTCTATGAAACTGAACTCTGCTTGGAGAGTAGGATGCTTCTCTTGTCGAAGGGTGGACTAAAACTCCAGTCTGAACCCATGAACCCATGAACCATCTGCAACACCCAAGGGTCTTGTGTGATAGCCCTCTAATTGTGCAGGTACAACTGTATCCTTCCCCCCACCACCACCGAAGATGGGATAACTCTTACCTGAATAAGTGGTGTCGGCGGCGTTTCCGTCCCTATTCCCACTTCGCTGGGCACGGCCACAACCTCCTCTGTTGCAGGTGTGGTAGAAGTTAGAAGAGTCGGCGGGCGCACCTCTGCCCCTTTGCGAATAGCCTCAGGAAGCCTGGTTGAATCCATGGCCTGGCGCTCTGCCTCAAAAGTGCCTGGTCCTGCAAAAATGCTACTGTTAAAGACTTTGCATGGACGTTTGGGCTTTATCCAAGGCGGAGAACGTGGCCACATACTTGCCAAGGTCATTTACAAATTTGTCCCTGAATAGTAAACCATTAGCCATTGTACCTGCCTCTGTAGAGGCCATCTCTACATGCTTTGGGTCGTTCTTTGGACATCACACAATTAGCATTGCCGAGAAGGCACAATGCCACCTGAGCCCATTCAAGGACCTCCCCTGGATCCATCTGTGAATTTACCTCCTTTTCCTGAACTGCCAAATCTGGATCTTAGTAAGTGGACTGAAAAAATCCAACAGTTTATCTTGACATCCTCGCCTTGCCCTATCCAGGCCTTTTATGGGGTCCTTTGGAAACTTTTAAAGGAAAGTCGCCATAGTGGGGTCCAATTCTAGCGTATCCGCAACTTTGCCAAGGAGAGAGGGCCAAGGGCATTTAGATCTTACGGTGTTACGCACCTCACGTTCGAAACCTTTGCGCAATCTGTTCTGGACGTAATGCGCTACTTCCATCCAAGGTACCCACTTGATGGAACATGGATGAACTATATTCTCTAGGTCAAACATTAGATTTCTATTGGTTAGTATTTCAGGTGCAGAATGTTGTGTTTTATGCTTGCATTTTGCCACTGGTTGTTGAACCCCTTGGGGAGCTTCAGAGTCAGTTGGGGGGGGGGGGGGATGACGCTGAGGACAAATTTGCCACTGGGGGCACTGAGACTGTGAAAACCCCACAGTGTCCTGAAGATGCATGCTCCCATATTCATTGTCCCAGAGTACTGCAGCAGCAATTTGCGAGAGAACTTCTGCTGAGGAAGAACCCCAGAAGAGCCTCTCCAGGCAATAACCAGTTCATTGGTCACAATATCATTAGATAAGGAGTCCCCAGAGGGCCCAACCAACTCACGCCGCCCATAACGAGCCAATGGTTGTGTACATGGTCCAGGAGGACCAAAGCGGGAATTTGCAAGAGGACTTCCGCCGAGGAAGAATTGCCAAAGAGGCTCTCCGGCCAAAACCCAGTTCATTTGTCACAATAGTATTAGATAAGGAGTCCCCAGAGGGCCCAGCAACTCACGCCACCCATAACAGGCCACTGGTTGTGTACATGGCCTCAGGGCCTTAATAAGGGCTCGAGTAACGCAATCCTGCATGTGGGTATCCAGTGCTTCCACCAACCTCTCTTCCATTTGGTGCTCATAGGGCACTTCTGCATATTCCATGTAGCTTTCCTTCTCTTCGGCGTAGTACACCATTCTGATGAAGATTAATTCATCAGTGAGGAGCTGGAAGAGACTCAGGGGGAAAAACAGGCCCAAACAGCAGGTGTCCATAGTTTCTATCGAGACAAATAGGGGCATAGAAAATTCAGCGTGGAAGGAGCCGCCTGCCAATATCCCTTAGGGCAAAGCCCTTGTCATGTTTATGCACCTAGTCAGATGTTTACTGCGGATAGGAGTCGAAAAACTTCTCTCAGCACAGTGAGCGAAGCTGATCGGATGAGCAAAGTGCTCGGATTGGCATTGTACGCATGCGTGGAGGTAGAAATTGAAAGAACACTTGTCCTTGCTCCTAGCGGCAAGACTGCTTCAAATCCTTACTCCTGCTCCACTCTGGCCAATGCGACAGGGGCAAACTACAAGTCCTCTTTGAATGGAACATGCTCTGTCACCAAATACAAATACCGCAAAGTATAAAAGTGCAACAATGCACACAAAGCACGCGCTCAGTAATAAAGAATAAATTGCACTTATCTCGGCCACTGCAGCAGCAGAGAAAGAGGACGTACTATCGTCATAACGATATATATGTATATCTATATATAGATATATGATATAGTTTCGGCAATTCCTGGAATTACAGAAATAATGACTGCGGCACGGCTCCAGACAGCATAAAAGTATTTGTTTATGCACTAAGACTATGCGTTTTGGCAGAAGCCTTTTTCGAGTCTCAAAAAAGGCTTCTGCCGAAACGCATAGTCTTAGTTCATAAATAAATACTTTTATGCTGTCTGGAGGTGTGCCGCAGTGATTATTTGTGGAGTTCCAGGAATTGCCAAAACTGTATTATTTCAGACGGAGGCTGCCGCCATCGTGGGCACCGGTACCATTGGAAGGAGAACGGCCAGGAGCAGTATACTGGTGTACTTTGAATATACATTCTGTCCGCAACTTCCACCTGGGAATAAAATTTATTTATTTCATGAAATCATGGTGGAAGAAATCAACAAAATCTCAACAAACTCAGCAACAAACAAGTCAAAAAAGAAAAAGAAAAATTGGAACCTAACACCAGGAGAGTACAAAGCACTCAAAGAACAACGAGAAGACCCAACGATTATCATTAAGGCCTCCGAAAAAGGCGGTAACATCGTGGTCCAGAACATGAGTGATTACATAGCAGAAGCCACCATAAGGCAACTTGAAAATGAAGACCACTATGAGAAGCTAGTGGATGACCCAACATAGATCTGGACCAAAGAATATCATCAAATGTTACTAGGATGGAAAGAGAATGGCATAATCGATCTTGAAATATACCTATTCTTGAAAACAGACCATCCTATAAAAGCAACAGTCTACTTTCTACCGAAAGTACATAAGGCGATCCACAATCCACCTGGTCGACCGATAGTCAGTTCCATTGGTTCGTTATTAGAATCTACATCCAGATTCGTGGACATCTTCTTAATGAATTATGTGACCTCCCTACTTTCATATCTAAGGGACACCATGGAATTTTTAAATAAAATCCGAAAGAGTGAATGGAAGGCAGGTTTACTAATGGCAACAATAGATGTTTCATCGCTTTACACATCGATCCGTCACATTGATGGGATAAAAGCTGTTGAACAATTCCTGCAGACAAGATCAATAAGCTATCTGGAACATTCTGCCATGTTGATAGAAATGCTGACCTACTGTCTACATCACAACATTTTTCTCTTTCAAGGTGACCTGCATCGGCAAAAACAAGGTACAGCGATGGTGACATCTTTTGCCCCTACATACGCCAACCTGTTGATGGCAGTGTGGGAGACTGAGACTCTGAAAAGACAAAAACACTCAAAAATAAAAACTTGGTGTCGATTTATTGACGACCTCTTTGTCGTATGGGAAGTGGATCGTGTTGACTTACAAACCTTTATTGACTCTCTCAATGAATATGAATACAATTTAAGCTGAAACCAACATCATTTTCCTGGACGTGGAAGTCTTCATCAGAGGAGATAGGGTATGCACCAAAATGCATCGTAAGCCCACGTCATGAAATAGTATACTATATGCAAATAGTGGGAATCCGCAGAATTTAAAATGGAGCATACCCTACGGTGAAATGCTTCGGCAAAAAGGAATTGCTCTGAAAACTCTGATCTGGATTATGAAATCGACGAAATGAGCCGTCGTTTCATGGAGAGAGGTTATCCGCTGGAAGTCATCAATAATGCCAAGTCCAGAGTCAAATTAAAAGTTAGAACTGATCTCCTAACACCGTCAAAAAGGAAACTGCAAGAAGAAGGTCTAGCAGAAACAACAACACGATTAATCATGGACTTCAACTATCAAAGTGGAGAACTAAAGTATATCATTGGCAGGAATTGGGAAATTCTAATGTTAGATGAAACACTGAGAGAAACCTTGATGCCACATCCGAGTATCACCTATCGGAAAACAGCCTCCCTGGGAGATATTTTGACACAGAGCCATCTAGAGATACGAGAACCAAGAACAACCTCATGGCTCAATACGCCAGGATTTTGGAAATGCGCAAAATGCCGAGTCTGTGAGCATGGCTCAAACACTACGAACTAGCAACTTCAGAATGGAAAAACTGAGAACATCATGGACCACATCACATGTGAATCAAAATATGTGGTCTATAGGTTAACCTGTCTCTGCAAAAAACATTATGTAGGAAGCACAATCAACAAATTAAAGCTACGAATCCTACAACATCTATGTGCAATAAAGAACAAGGATTTTAGCTATCCTATAGCAAAACACTTTCACGAATACCATCAGAGTGACTGTAAACAACTAAAGTATTCTGGGTTCAAAATTGTGAAACCTACAGAAAGGGGCGGGGATAGAACTCTGAAGTTGCGCAGAATGGAAGCTCGACTGATCATGGTGATTGGAACAGAATATCCCTATGGACATAACCAAGATGCAGAACTATTTGTACATTTGTAAATAACGAAAAATGAACTGGAGTCAACCATAAAGCTGTATCATAATGCCATTCTGAGCTGTCATGCCCCGCGGTCCTAGCTCCTCGACGCTGCAGTATTTAAGGAACCCCGAGGCAAGTAAACGCGCTTAGCGTGCTTGCCTCGAGATTCATTTCCGTCCCAACGCTTAGCTGCCTGACTTCCGGTAAAGCATTTCCAGTTTCCGTCTTCGTTCTAGTGAACGAAGGCGGCTTGCTGTATCGTCGCCGCTTTCTCCATCCTACGCGGCGTTTCGTCCTGCCCTCTTCCACACCACCGCTAGCAGGGCGGACTTTGCCTCTCTCCCCTTCGTGCATGAGAGAGAGAGGTACTCCAGTGTTCCTTTCGTTTTGTAGCGCTTGGGGATTGTTGTCCTCTTCGATATTCGTGGCGCCATAGCTGTGCTGAATTCCAAGCGCTTGCTGTCCTTTCATGCCGGGCGGTTTCCAGTGCACTCCACGTTTTCTAGGGAGTGTCTTGCTCCGCATATCCCGGCACCTACTGTATTAGTTCTTCCCCTTCTTATTTTCCCCCGTTATTCCCTTCTTGTGGCACGCAAACCATTGGCTGACGCTGCTCTTTTTACCGGCCAGGCGTTGTTCAGTATACTTGTAGCCTGGTAGTGTTCTTTTGGGTGGCTCACACTAGTGGGGGTGTTTCCATTCCATCTCCTCTTACAAAAGTATTCTGTCGCTCCCTTGGGATATTTGCGTGGATCACTGTGCTGACTCTCCTCCCGACAGAATCACGGTAACAGCGCAATGCGCTACTTTATTCTTCAAATAAATGTATGCTATATCTAAGAAGGGGAACTCAGGGGGAATCTTGGTTGTTTTGACAGGTTGTGATATACGTCTCAGTAGAACAACTACCCTCCACAGTGGTCACAAGGCATGATAGTCCCTCAACAGAACTACTGGGGGTAAGCAGACAGAAGGAATAGAGTAGGCTCTAGTGTTGGTTCTTACTCCCTTCTAACGTTGTGCTCTCCTTTACGTAGGACATTACAGTAAACCCCTTGACGCCTTCACGCTACAAGATTAGAAGCCACTACACAGGGGTAGGTGAGGTCAAGTGTCGAGTTCTATAGAGGGTTGTTCTTATGTAACAGTATTTACACAATCTTTGTTTTACAGGGTGTGTGCGAGGTGTGAGTCCCCTTTCTTCAGAACCAGACGCCAGTTACGCCATTGACGTGCGAACCCGCCTTCCCTTGTTTTGTTTCCCTGTTTTCCCCTGGCGAGTCTTACGAATCTCTAGAGTCTGATAGAGTCGGAAGACCGCTGGGGAAGGCTGAGGCATTCTCATCAGGTTCCTGACGCTCCTGCGGAACTTCTGGCAGCCCTTACATGAATTTAGTGCATATGGATGTATTCTCCATCCTTTCTATTCATGAATTCCCTCACACTGTACATAGAACTTTGCACAAATTTTGAAAACAACTCTTACTAAATGATGATACAGTTGTACAATAGAATAGACTAAAGCCAACCTCTCCCCTCTAAGGATTAGCATAAGAGGGCGGATGAATTTCAGGTAGAGGTTTTCGTATCTCTCCCTTCCCCATAAGATTGATTTGTGAACTTTTAATAAGTTGACATCCATGAAAAAGGTCACTGGAGCTGTGTTTTAAATTGATCTTGGTCTGAAAATTGTACTTTACATTTACCTCGATCAATTAATTAATTTTTATCATATGACATAATTATGCATTTGAGACGAATGTCGAATTCAATCTTGAAATGTACTGCACAATGAACTGAATTAGACAAAAACTCTGAGTGCTCTTGTGACAGAATAACATATGTCTCACAGTGGACACCGTAAATGGGTAGGAAAATGATAGATGATTGACAAATGTATCTTAAAATGTACATAGGGAAGTAACATAAGTAAGAACAGAAGGAAATGGCTTTGTATAACTTGAGGAAAATGACCTTATCCTGCACAAGCACTTTTTTTTTCTTGACTTAAGAATGTACTTTACAATCATTGTCAAAATGGCGTTTGAATTGCACGTTCTTTGTTAATGGAGGCTAGCAGTCTAGTTACTAAGAAGCAATAAACACAAACAAAGGGTTAAGCACATAGCACTTTCTTTAAATACAGTCTAGATGCGTGGGACTCTATGGACCAGTAGATGGCTAGTGGTAGCCGAAACGCGTAGGCCATCCTATTTTTGCTCACGTTTGCACAATGGCATGTAAATAAACAAATTTTTTAAAAATCAGTTACCTTGCTGGGGTGCCGTGACTTTCGCCATGCTCAAAGGTTTCCACAAGGAGGCGAGGGGATTCCAGGAAAAAAAAAACACATATATATATATATATATATATATATATATATATATATATATATATATATATATATATATATATATATATATATATATATATATATATATATTACCTACTGGCGGTCGCCAGTAGGTAGTTATAGTTAGGACCCCTTTTCCATAGGAAAACCTCAACATTCTATTTTGAATAACTTTGGCGCCGGTCGACGAATCCTCGCGAATTTCTCAAAATAGGTGGGGCGCTACGCTCCGCTCCTACCCTGAAAGTCTCGGGGGGATTCGTCAAGCGGGGGCTGAGATAAAAGGGGGGTCCCAAAACGCGTTTTTCCCATGCATTTTTCCATAGGACCTTTAGAACGAGCTACAGCCCGAACGGCTGAACAGAATTACTAGAAATTTGGCAGAGAGGTAGTCCTCAGGTCAAGGAAGTGCCTTTTGTAGGTTTGGTGTAAATCTGTTCAGTAGATCCTGAGAAAATAGCCTTTAAATCAATATATATATCTGTGGAAGCTTACGGTGCGCTTACCGTGCGCTTACCGTAAGCTTACCGTACGCGTACGGTGGCGTGCGCGAGCGCGATTCTGATTGGCTGTTAGATCTTAGTAAACATTCGAATCGGTCGAAACCAGGAAGCGGCGGCCGCCATTTTCTCTCTCGAACTGTCAGGGGGGTGAATAAAAAAGGTGGATAATGTGAAAAGGGGGCAGGCTCGACAGTTCCTGACCCCCTAGCCTTGGTCAGGGGGTCCCAGAAGGACCCTCAAGGGCAAAAATAAAAAAAAATTATTTTTCGAAAAATCGCCGTATGCGCGTAGCGTACGCGCACGGCGACCTGCGAAATTACGCGTACCGTGCGCGCACGGAAAAAAAAAATTTGCGAAAAGGGAAGCTTAAAAAAAAATAAAAAAAATTGTGAGGTAAGGTTGGCTCTAAAAGAAATCTCGAGGACACTAACAAAAACAATAAAGAACACAAAGATACCATCCTGCAGACGAAAATTGAGAAATTCAAGAAGGATCTGGCCCGTTTCTCGTTTGAAAAAGTCTACCCGTACACCAGTGCAACTTACACACCACCCGAATATAACCGAAAGGGTAAGAGATACGGCTCTAACTATTCTTCGTCAGGGACAGATACCCCCTCATCAGACTCAGAGGGCTCTAATACATCGGCTCCGTCGCAAAGACCAAACTATCAACGTTCTCGCGCAAATAAAAGACGCGGCACACAAAATTACTATGGTCAACCGAGCCCTTGGTGGCCCCCAGCACCTTGGGGTTACCAATCTTCGCCTTTCAATCCACCCATGCCCCCTTTTCTTGGCCAGCCGCCCCCTGCATCTACCTTTTTTGGGCAGCCTCCTTTTTTAGGGCAAGGCCGTGGGCGCAACAGAGGCAGGAGAAGAGGAGGACAAGCACAACAAGTACACTGGCAAACAGACCAACCACCGCAGAACCCATAGAATACAAAGAACAAAGAACCGCTAAGACTACAGATGACAAGGATCTTCTAGTGGTGAATTTGAGCCAACGCAATTTGACGTCAATTGAACATGAGGTTCTAAACAAAGGTCTGGGGTTCGTTCCCACATGTGTGGGTGATCCCTTCCAATTAAAGTGCGAACTCGGAATTTTTTTTCGGAAAGTTCGCCTTTATTTCTTCTTTTTTAAAGGTAAAGACAAGGGAACCAATATGATGAGTCTAGATGACACACCTCCAGAATCCAACACAGGTCTCAAACCAGCTTCTAACTTCAACCCACCAGTGCATTTGGTGCCAGACCATGTAAAGGTGTTTGAACAAGCTGTTACCAACGATGTCACTACGCTGTGCTCCACCAGCGAGAAGAAATATTCAAACTTTTCCCTCTTACAAAGAAAAGCCTTAACTACCCTTTCCAATGACAACACTATCACCATCAAGCCCGCTGACAAGGGGGGCGCTATTGTCATAATGGATTCGACAGCATATCGGAATGAATGTCTCAGACAGCTTCATGATGGCAAATCTTACCAGGTCCTGTCAGAAGACCCGACAGCCAGATTGTCCAAAGAAATCAATGATCTGGTCTATGAAGCAAAAGAATCAGGCTGGATTACACCACAAGAGTCTGATTTCCTGATCACGAGGTTTCCGGTGATGCCCTATTTCTATGTCCTCCCTAAAATTCACAAAGCCACTAGACCACCACCAGGACGCCCCATCATATCGGGGATAGGATCTCTCCTTGAACCTCTGTCCACCTTTGTGGATTTCTTTTTACGTCCGTTGGTCAAAAAGATGCCAACATTTTTACAAGACACAAAAGACGTCCTGAGACTGTTACCTGAGACCCCTTTCGACACCGAAACAGACCTTTTGGTAAGTTTCGATGTCGAATCTCTCTACACCTGTATTCCCCAGGACGAAACCCTGGAGTCCATCAGGGGTTTACTTGATACCACAGATCTAGACACAATCACGCCTATCAATTTCATCATGGAGTGTGCCAGACTGGCAATGAAAGAGAACTTCTTTAAGTTTGAGGATACCATTTACCTCCAGACCTCAGGAACATCAATGGGCAGCATTTTTGCGCCGAGCCTGGCGAACCTTTACGTACATCTTTTCGAACAGGACACAGTACTGAACGACAACAATCCCTTCCACGACAGGCTTGTCGTCTGGAAGAGATATATTGATGACATTCTGGTCATATGGCGCGGTAATGTGACTACCCTGCTTGATTTCCACACATGGCTCAATGCACAGAACAGATTTCTGAAATTTACAGTGACACACGATAAGACAAGGTTGCCTTTTTTAGATATTGTCATCTATCCCTCAGAAGGCACTCTGGGGAGTGAATTATACAGAAAACCCCAAGCAAAAAACTCTTTACTGAATTTTCAAAGTTATCATCCTAAGTCTCTTAGACAGAACTTGCCTGTTGGACAATTTCTGCGGATACGCAGAAATTGTTCCACTAAGGAGGCTTTTGACAAGCATGCAGCTGCCTTATCCCATCAATTAAAAGCCAAAGAATATCCTCCTTTCTTGATTAGACAAGCTAAGAAAAGAGCGGCTAATAACAACAGAGACGCTCTTATTGCTCCCCCAATACCAAAACCGCCACTAACAAGATTAACTTTTGTCAATACTTTCAGCACACTTTCCAATCAGGTGCAGAAAGTAGTACGTAAACACTGGCGTATCTTGAATCTCAACAACGAAGAAATTCCACCCCCACTTTTCGCTTTTAAGAGGGGTATGAATTTAAAAGACAGTCTGGTTCATACACGACCAAAAACTATGAAGAACCCTGTTAACTTAACACTCTGGGACCTGCCACCCGTACAAGGGCATTATCCTTGTGGCAGCTGCTCGGTGTGCCCACAGACAAAACATACTAAATCAGTAGATATTGGCACCGCAAGACCATGGTTGCTTCATAAACATACCAACTGCAACTCAGAAAAAGTAATTTACCTTATCACCTGCCCGTGCTCACTCAAATATGTTGGGATGACCACCCGCAAAATCAAGATAAGAATAAGTGAGCACAAGAGCACAATCAGGCGTAAGAAACAGTCAACAAAAATGACTACACATTTCTTGACATCAAACCATAAACCAGAAGACATGCAATGGCTCATCCTGGAACAACCTTTCATTCCACCACACATCACAGATGTCACGAACTACCTATTCCAAAAGGAACAGAGATGGGTGTTTAGACTACATAGTGACCAGGATGGGCTTAATGATGATATTCCTTGGGCAACTATCTAGGTAGATACACTTTCGTTTCCTAAGGTGTATTGGAGCTCAGGTCGATATGATTCAGTTAGCGTGTGCTTGTACACTACTATCTATTCAGGCTTGTGCTTGGTGGTTTTCACCTGAGTGGCTGCCTTCTTTATGTGTATACATACACATTTTTTCTGACATTTATGCTACCTTCATGGATAAGACAGAATTTTGTCTCATCATGCCATCGTTCGAGTCGAGCTATGTGCACGTGATTTGCCTCTCATAAAAAACCACATTTCCCATACTCGTTTGGAGCGATGCGGTGACGCCACTCCCCTGTGTCTCACTCACAGAGTTGCCATGACAATATGACACCATTTATTCAGGCTTGTGTTTGGTTACATTCACCCGAGCGGCTGCCTTCTCCATGTGTACACATACACATTCTTTCAGGAACTCTAGTCATCTTCATGGACAAGACAGAATATCGTTTTGTCTTTGCTAGTGTTCTAATCGAGCTCTACCTATGACGCCTTCCCATAGGAACCACATTTCCCATACTCGTGAGGCGCGATGCGGTGACGCAATTCCCCCGCGCCTCACTCACAGGGTTACCATGACAACCAACACCGGCTTTCTGTACTTCAGCCGAGTGTTTCCACCCCGCTGGTTGCCTCCCCTACGAGCTCAGTTCCACTCCGAGGTACCGACGGAGAGGTGAGCAGTAATTCTCTCCTTTTGGTTCATTTTATGTTGTAAGAAGGAAATATATCGCGTTTGGTAATATCGAGTGAGTTACCTTGGGCAGTGGAGCCTTTCTCCTTAACTGTTACCATGGCGACTACTCAGTATAGCCTACAGGTACTACCCTTTTGACGCTTTGTAGCCCTCGAATGTCATCATGAGGGTTTAGTCTTTTCTGGCATTTCGCGGAATGAGCGCCTGCGGTTTTTATAAAAGAGCTCATATTCTGAGCAAAAATACATTGTGAACCCTCTGATTCCCTTACAGAGCGGGGCCTCCCCTAACCTGAGCAGTAGCCAGGCGAGGTGAGGCGCACACCCACAACATTTTGGGTAAGTGCCATAACCTTTACTCATTTTATTCAATTAACATAGACTTAATATAGTCTTGATACATTTAAGAGTATTTGCATACTTGGTCAATTACTGGATGCTATAAGTTTTTGACCTCATGAATTTCACTTTCTAAAAGGTTTGCGTCATGCTGTGTTTTCTGTCTCTCCCCCCCTTTTTTGTTTGTATCTCTGTAGGTCAACGGAGGAAAAATAACCTCCCACAGAGTTCCTTGGCCCTTCGTTTTGGGTCCAGGTTGTATCATTTCACTTTATTGCTCACTCGAGCACCGTTTATTTTTTGCAGTAGCTTTTTTGGTCCTGAAGAATGCGTGGGTGAATTTCACCCGGTAGCAGAAACATGTAGACCTATTTGTCATCACAGTTATTTGTTTAAACTGTCATAGCACTGTTTTTAGTCATTGCTAACAAGGCAGCGATTGAATAAAAAGTGTTTTAGTGCCTTGCTAGACAATTTTTATCGAGCACCCCCACAACATCACGTTTCACGAGCACTGCAATTCGCACACCTATCCATCCATCATCAAATAACAACTATATCATCCACTGGTTTGGGACACATAAGAGACCAAGATCTACTAATTGCTAAGTAGAATATGGTACTCTTGCCGTCCTCTTTTCCCAGATGATGAATTTAACCTCTTGAGGTTGATGATGGGAATTTTATTTCCAGTGCATACACACATATATGCATAAATGAATTCACAGCTTTACTAAACTCTAGCATTACCTTTATCCTTGTGTCTAGGTCTTCTACTTTTTGAGACTCATAGTTGTTCTAGTATGTTATGGCTCTTATAAGAGCCGTTGGGTTCATACAGGGATGGAGGAAAGAAAGAATGGGAGTATTATGAGCGTCTACAAACATGCTGGTCTATCTTATTGTTAATAAGGGGAAGACTGACCTCCCCAAAAACAATAAGACCACCACATTTTGTACACCTCATTTCAACACTCGCAAATCGAGGGTTGATGTCCAAAGGAAAAGAAGAAGGTGATGCTCCAACAACAGAGGAAGGGCTCAGCTGAGCTGCCGATGATGTACTCGGCTGAGCATCTGAGGCTGGGCTCTGGTGACTTACTGAAGAGTTTTCTCCAGTATGTCGAGCAAAGGTCCTTGGGTGTTTGTCCTGAAGGTGTCTCATCATAGAGTGATTTCCAAAGGAATATTTCCTACTTGGATTTCCTCTTGATAAAACACGATCACAAAGTATGCAAGTGACCTTTGGAGCATTGACCTTTTTCTCCCCCTCTGGAAAAGTGAAATACTCCCATACAAAAGAAGTCTTTTGTTTCCTCCTTCTCTGGATCATGGTGGTGCTGCTGGCCTCACTCTCAGAAGAGCTCTGCTGTTCTGCCATTGTATCCCAATGTCAATCCAGCTCCTGCTCCTAGAGAATCACAAGCAGAAATGAGGGGAATGGGTGTGGTGTGGGAAGAATCTGGAACTGAAAGTAGTATCAACCAATGAAAAGTGTTCTTTCAAGCAGTAAAGAGGGGAATGGGTGTGGTGTGGGAAGATTCTGGAAGTGAAAGTAATTTCAACCAATAAAAAGTGTTCTTTGTAAGTCACATGGCCTACCGTGCGCGCACGTGACGCTTACGGTGCGCTTACGCAGCGCTTACGTCACTTTCGCGCATGCGCATTACACGCCCCTGCGTAACCGCGACGTTGCTTCCGGGTGTACGCGTACGGCACGCACGTATCACGTATCGCGCATGCGCATTACACGCCCCTGCGTAACCGCGACGTTGCTTCCGGGTATACGCGTACGGCACGCACGTATCACGTAGGCGCGCTGCACTAATTACGTCCAGAGCGCGTAGCGTCAGCTTACCGTACGCGTATTTTACAAGCGCGTAGCGTCAGCTTACCGTACGCGCACGGAAAAAAATGCATAAAAAAAAACCTTTCGATAATGCAGGATATAGTACATAAATTATTAAAAAAAGGCTTACAAAAAATGAAATAAAAAAAAATTGCATTAAATTATAATAAAAATATAAAATCTAAATAAAAAACCACTATCCACATTGACCCCACCCCCTGTGCTTTTGGTGGCGTTAAGTGGGCGCGCACGCCACGAATGGCGTAAAGTAACTTAGCATTTAAAAAACCGTACAAATTCACTGAAAAAACCATAGGTTTCACACACGTTATAGTTAGGAATTAGCATTTAAAAAACCTTGCAAATTCACTGAAAAAACCATAGGTTTCACACATGTTATAGTTAGCGGAAATTTTACTGATAAAAAACCAGTGAAATTCCCCCGTTATAGTTAGTGCAGGCAACTATAACTCACGCGACCGCAATCTTCTGCTGATGACATATGTGTCTTCATGAAAAAAAAATATTTGTAATATATGTATAGCTAAAAATGTATGGAAGAAGACATGGGCAAATAAGTGTCTAAATACAGTATTAGCATCAGCAGAGGATTGCGGTCGCGTGAGTTATAGTTGCCTGCACTAACTATAACGGGGGAATTTCACTGGTTTTTTATCAGTAAAATTTCCGCTAACTATAACATGTGTGAAACCTATGTTTTTTTTATATATATGTATATGTATATATATATATTCACTTAAAAAACCATAGGGTTCACACACGTTATAGTTAAGAATTAGCATTTAAAAAACCTTGCAAATTCACTTAAAAAACCATAGGTTTCACACAGGTTATAGTTAGGTGGATATTTCACTTGTAAAAAACCAATGAAATTCCCCCGTTATAGTTAGTTCAGATAACTATAACTCGCGCGCCCGCAATCCACTGCTCATGACGTCACATATTACATCACTCATGACATGGTCAGTGGCATCACTCATGACATCACTGATGACATCATCCTTGTGATAGAGGGGCGGTCGCGCGAGTTATAGTTATCTGAACTAACTATAACGGGGGAATTTCATTGTTTTTTTACGTGCGAAATATCCACCTAACTATAACCTGTGTGAAACCTATGGTTTTTTAAGTGAATTTGCAAGGTTTTTAAATGCTAATTCCTAACTATAACGTGTGTGAAACCTATGGTTTTTTAAGTGAATTTGTACGGTTTTTTAAATGCTAAGTTATGTATTTATTATTATATTTTTTTTTTTAAAGGTTTTTCACCGTGCGCGCACCGTGCGCGCACACCGCGATTTTTAAAAAAAAAATAATGTTTTTTTTCCCCTTGTGGGTCCTTCTGTGACCCCCTGACAAAGGCTAGGGGGTCAGGAACTCTCTTCCCTGCCCCCTTTTCACGTTTTCCACCTTTTTTCCCCCTTTCCTTTTCAGTGCGAGAGACAAAATGGCGGCCGACACTTCCTGATTTCGACCGATTCGAATGTTTACCGACATCTAACAACCAATCAGAATTGCACTCGCGCACGGCACGGTGCGCGCACAGTGCGCGCACGGTGCGCGCGTATAGATATTTATATGCTTTTAAATGCTATTTTCTCAGGAAATACTGAACAGATTGAAACCTTCTATTAACTGCAATGCTTTTTAATGAGGTGCTATCATGTATATTGGTCCCAAGATGGCTGCCAACACTTCTTGGATGAAGTGCTGACAGCCAATCAGATCTCACGATGAAATGTGTGGTTAGGCTCCGCCCAGATATATATGTGATTTTACTTTGGATTTTCTCAGGAACTACTGAACGGATTTACACCATTTAAGCAAAAGGCACTTCCCTGACCTGAGGACTACCTCTCTGCCAAATTTCAAGTAATTCTGTTCAGCCGTTCGGGCTGTACCTTCAACTAAAGGTCCTATGGAAAAATGCATGGGGAAAACGCATTTTGGGACCCCCCTTTTTTCTCGGCCCCCGCTTGACGAATCACCCCGAGACTTTCAGGGTAGGAGCTGAGCGGAGCGCCCCATTTGTTTTGAAAATTTCGCGAGGATTCGTCAACCAGCGCCAAAGTTATTCAAAATGGAATTTTGAGATTTCCTATGGAAACACGATCCTAACTATAACTATCTACTGGCGACAGCCAGTAGATAATATATATATATATATATATACATATATATATATATATGTATGTATATATATATATATATATATGTATATATATATATATTCACTTAAAAAACCATAGGTTTCACACACGTTATAGTTAAGAATTAGCATTTAAAAAACCTTGCAAATTCACTTAAAAAACCCTAGGTTTCACACAGGTTATAGTTAGGTGGATATTTCACTCGTAAAAAACCAATGAAATTCCCCCGTTATAGTTAGTTCAGCTAACTATAACTCGCGCGCCCGCAATGCACTGCTGATGACGTCACATGTTACATCACTCATGACATGGTCAGTGACATCACTCATGACATCACTGATGACATCTCAAATGACATCACTGATGACATCCTCCAGTGAATGTGTGTTTTTCTGAAAATTACATATGTTTTATATATGTATATCTCAAGGTCGATGGAAGAATAAATGGGTATATAAGTGTCTAAATGGATGATTTGTTTTTGAAAAATTGATTGTATAACTGACTGATTAAGTGTATCTGTCAGGTTCGCCGTACGAAGTTCTCGGGATTGTGCCGATGCTCAAAGAGGTCCATCTCTCAACTGCCCCAAGTCCGAAGAGCAATGAACTCGGACTAGTGAGAATGTTAAGTGGGGGAAGGAAAGGATGGGGACTGCAGGGAGGGAGACCTGAGGAAACACAAGAACAACAAATTAGTCCCTGCTGTTCGTTCACCTTACCCCACTTCCCCACACACTCCACCTAGTTTGTGATATCCTCACTAGAACCAATCCCCCTACCTGAAACAAAAGGTTGAAGGCTGAGACTTGAAGAGAGATGAAATGAAATGAAATGAAATGAAAACGATATTTATAAAGCGCATGGCTACCCGGGAGTGTCCCAGCGCTGAAGGATCATACAAGGACGGAGGCCCGACTATGGGAACAGCCAAGTTTTAAGTAGTTTTCTGAAGGTCAGATGATTGGGAATCAGACGTAGCTGAAGCGGCAGGGAGTTCCAGAGTTTGGAGACATTGTAAGAAAAGAGTCGTCCGCCACTTCTGGCTCTTTTTATTCTCGGCACCTCGGCCAGACGCAGGTCATCTGATCGAAGTTTTCTCTTGGCTTTATAGGGAAGAATCAGGGCTGAGTTGATTGCTGGGCCTGTACCTGACAGTGTTTTATGGGCAATACATAATGACTTGAATTTAATGCGTTCAAGCACGGGAAGCCAGTGGAGGGAGTGTAAGGCAGGTTTGGCTGATTGTCTGTTTGGGGTGCCCGTTAGAATTCTGGCTGCGCTGTTTTGAACTAACTGGAGTTTGGCAATTACTGAGGAGGGTGCGCCTAAGTATAAGGCATTCCCATAGTCTAGCCTGGAGAGTATAAGGGATTGTATTAGTATCTTTTTTGCTGGAGTGGGGAGCAAAGGGAGCACTTTACGGGCCATTCTGAGCATGCCGAAACAGGTGGCTGTTGTCTTCCTGGCCTGTGTTCTAAAGGTCAGGTCTTGGTCTAGCCAAATGCCCAGACTTTTGATTTCGGACTTAAGGGTGGGGGGTGGTCCCATGCTTAGAGGCCACATTGAGTTAGGGTGAAAGCTGCTGTGATTGCCTAAGACCATAATCTCGGTCTTTCCACCGTTGAGCTTGAGTTGGGAATGATCCATCCATTCTGAGATGTCTTTTAGACAGGAATGGAGGCTATTGGTGTGATTTGCTGCCTGATTAAGTGCTACCACCAGTTGCGTGTCGTCCACGTAGGTCACTATGCGGATGCCATGGGGGGCAACTATGGCTGCTAGGGGGGACATGTAAACGTTAAAAAGGGTCGGGCTGAGAGAGGAGCCCTGTGGGACCCCACTCTTTAAATTGGCTGGCTCAGACATTACTTTCTCCTCGAAGACGTGAAAGGTTCTTCCTTCTAGGAAGGACCGCATCCATTGAAGCACAGTGCCTGTGACTCCTACGTTCCTCAACCGGTTGATGAGGGTCTCATGGTTCACTGTGTCGAATGCCGCGCTTAGGTCTAGGAGGATAATAGCTGTGGAGCCTCCTGAATCGAGGATTTTTCTGCTTTCCTCAACTACTGCTAGCAGGGCTGTCTCTGTGCTCTGACGAGGTCGAAATCCAGTCTGAGAAGAGTGCAGCAGGTTGTGAGGTTCTAGGAAGCCTGAAAGAGTCTGGTTGACAAATTTTTCGGTAATTTTGCTTATTCCTGGTAAAAGGGAAATTGGGCGGTAGTTTCCCATTTCAGTGGGGTCTAGGTTAGGTTTCTTAAGTAGAGCCCTAACCATCGCCTGTTTCCAGCTGGCAGAGACTGATCCTGTGTTGAGTGAGGCGTTAATCAGGTTCAGAATGTTTGGGGCTAAGGTGGTTATTGCTTTCTTCAGAATGTATAGTGGAGCTGGGTCTGTTGGTGATCCGCTTTTTATGGTGGAAAGCAGAGTGAGAAGAGTTTCTAAGTTCATAGGGGGAAAGGTCTCCAGAGTGGGTTTGGTTGAATGAGAGTCTGGGTAGAATGAAGTTTCCAGCGCTTCATTCCTTTGAGGGAGGGATTCGAGGATGGTTTGTATCTTATGATTGAAGAAGCTAGCCAATTTGTTGCATCGTTGGCCTGAAGGGTCAGGAACAGTGCGGGGAGCGGGTGTTTTAAGTAGTTTTTTAATAATGGTCAATGTTTCTCTGGGCGAGTTCTGGGCTGAAAGAATTTTTTCTTCATAGTAGGAGGATTGGGCCTTTTTTATTTGAGATTTGTACATTTGGATGGCCGCTCTGTATTCTAATTTTTTTGTAGGGAGATATTCTTTTCTCCATTGCCTTTCCTTGGTTTTGCATTGCTGTTTAAATGCTCTTAGCTCAGGGGTGAACCAAGGGGCCATGTGGGGCCTTTCAGACTTTTTTATTCTAACTTTGGGGAGAACAGAATCCAGTGATTGATTTATCCAGTCTGAAAAATTTTTGTTGGCAATTGTTGGGCAGAGATTAGATTTGGGTTGGGTTCTTTCAAGGGTTTGGATCCATTTCTCTAAAGGAAGTTTAGCCCAGGGGCGGTCATAAGTCCAGGAGGTTTGGAGGGGGGGATTCAGGTATGGAAGTCTCCAGGATAGGTTTATCAAAAAATGAACAGTCCATGGGAGAGGAATAGGGTCATCTCCTTTGAGGTCTACTAGATTTGAGAAAACTTGATCTAATAGGTGGCCTTTAATATGGGTGGCTTGAAGAATTTTTCCCTTCATGTGTAGTGCAGAGAGGTCCCTAGTCAACTCCTTAGCATTGCCAGACGAGATATCGTCAAAGTGGAGGTTGTAGTCTCCCAGGAGAGTAAAATTGGGTGCTGAACTTGCAAGATTAGCTGTGGTCTCGAGCAGCGAATGGTGGAAGGAGCCGAGGGCTCCAGGAGGGCGATAAATGAGGATACCCGAGAGTGATAGGCTCGGTGAAATTTCTATGTTGAAGTAGGTGCTTTCGCAGTCGGTGATTGGACTCCCAAGCAGACGACAGATAAATTGGGGTTTATGAATAATCGCAATCCCGCCCCCCCTGCCTGTTGCGCGGTCGACCCTCTGCATCATAAAGCCTTGAGGGAGGGCTTGAATGATGTCGGGTTCTGCGCATGAGGTGAGCCATGTTTCCGTCAGAAATAGCACGTCAGGGTCTAAATCTTGGAGGAGCATCCAGATTTCGGTAGTATGTTTGGAGAAAGATCTACAGTTTAGTAATGATATTTTGAGCACTGCAGAAGGGGAGGAAGGCTCTAGGTTAGGAGGAGTAAAATTGTGCAGACAGTAAGGGCAGTAGTCGGGGATTTTATCCGGCAGAATGGAATGTGTACAGGCGTTGCTTACAGGTCTATTAAGCTGGTTTAGCTGAGTAAGTGAGTAGTAATGTTGAACGGGGGACCTGGATACAGGGTTTGTGGTCCCTGGGCCCGGTCTGGCGCGGACGGGCGCAGACGGGCTTGCCTTTGGCGCGCCTTCGGCGCGCCGGCGGCGCGCCCGCTGCGCGCGTCCGCTGCGCGTGACTCCAGACATGTGGGTTTTAAAGGGCAGGAGACAGCTACTAGAATGCTGACCTGCGCCAGTGGGCTTCCTCACTTCCTGTGTTGCGGTATTTTCCCTCCACACAATCTGAACTTTCAGTGGTGGACCGGGGAATCGCAAGACACAGCGTGAAGGTAAGCAGAGTATTGGTGCGATTATTTAAAAATACAAGTTTAAATTCAGATTACAAGCGTCCCAAACGTTAAAACGTTAAAAACACGAAGGCAATATTTAAAACAACAATGCTGCCGTGACTCTGAGCCCTTCACCAGGCGCTTCAGAGCATGTACCTTTAGGCTGGCACTAACAGTCTTTTCTCTCGCGTCCGCTGCGCGTGACTCCAGACATGTGGGTTTTAAAGGGCAGGAGACAGCTACTAGAATGCTGACCTGCGCCAGTGGGCTTCCTCACTTCCTGTGTTGCGGTATTTTCCCTCCACACAATCTGAACTTTCAGTGGTGGACCGGGGAATCGCAAGACACAGCGTGAAGGTAAGCAGAGTATTGGTGCGATTATTTAAAAATACAAGTTTAAATTCAGATTACAAGCGTCCCAAACGTTAAAACGTTAAAAACACGAAGGCAATTTTTAAAACAACAATGCTGCCGTGACTCTGAGCCCTTCACCAGGCGCTTCAGAGCATGTACCTTTAGGCTGGCACTAACAGTCTTTTCTCTCGCGTCCGCTGCGCGTGACTCCAGACATGTGGGTTTTAAAGGGCAGGAGACAGCTACTAGAATGCTGACCTGCGCCAGTGGGCTTCCTCACTTCCTGTGTTGCGGTATTTTCCCTCCACACAATCTGAACTTTCAGTGGTGGACCGGGGAATCGCAAGACACAGCGTGAAGGTAAGCAGAGTATTGGTGCGATTATTTAAAAATACAAGTTTAAATTCAGATTACAAGCGTCCCAAACGTTAAAACGTTAAAAACACGAAGGCAATATTTAAAACAACAATGCTGCCGTGACTCTGAGCCCTTCACCAGGCGCTTCAGAGCATGTACCTTTAGGCTGGCACTAACAGTCTTTTCTCTCGCGTTCGCGATGAGGGTGAGTGCACACGTCCGACCCAACGCTAAGGGATAGAAAAGAGAGTAACCCGTGAACAGAGTACATGGGTGTTGGGTTCGTTCCTGCAGGTTACTAGAATTGGTCCCGTTCCCTCTCAACCTACCCAGAGGCGAGGACCGCTATGTGGGTAGTGCAAACAAGCGTTTACTGTCACACCCTCCACGGACTCTCTCTCCTAGTGTAAATGAAACATAATAAACAAACTCAACACAAAGTTTCTTTACTGCTATTGCCCATTCTCTTCTCGTAACAGAGATACCACCCAGGTAAGCTGTGATAACGGCTTTCTTAGCCCACAATGCTGCTCTTCAATCCCTCGGGTGCATCATCCTGCTAGAGTTATCATGGAAAGTCTGGGCCACCCTGTATGCGGAGTGAGCAGCGGGCCCCTCAGTTCTGAACCAACACAACCATACTGAGGAGAGTGATCTAGTCACTCTACAGTCTCCCAAGTATTGGTTTGGTTCTGGATTGTTAGGGCTATGTTCGAATCCCAACCTGATACACTGGGATGAATGTGCAACTGAGTGCTTAGGGATAGCGTTATCCCTCTTTGTCTTTTCTCTGCAAGAGCCACCAGGGTTCCGGCTCGCCAACAGAGAAAAGAACCACCAAAGAGCTCTCAAGCGCTGACACGCTCCCCTGCACGAGACGCCTGACGGCAGTCTCCCCAACAGAGGAACGAGCGAAGCGTCCGAGTGAGAGCAGGACAGAAACCCACTAAACAGGCAAGGATACGGAATCCGTTCCTCTGCACGAGACGCCGGGCGGCAGTCTCCCCAACAGAGGAACGAGCACAGTGTTAGCGCCAAAAGAAGCAAAGGTATATAGAGGAGGTTGAGGGGGCTCCAATCAGTTCCTCTGCATGAGACGCCAGGCGGCTGTCTCCCCAACAGAGGAACACGCGAAAAGCCCGATCCCCACACCTCATCCACAACCAGAGTTGCGTGTACTCACGGTACCGCGTCACAGAGAGGTGGTCTCAAACCACGGAGTAATCCTCAGGAGCTTGCATATCTCGGAACGCCATCCGGGACGATAATCATCCGCAACGCTGGATCGGTGTTTGTACGCCTATATCCGGGTCTATGCGCGGTCACGTGTGATGCGACGCCGCTAAGCTTCATGGGAAATGTAGTTTCGGTAGGGTATGATACTTCCTGGTTGCCCCTCCATAGCGATGCCGTCAGTGTTTACCGAGGCAGCGTCCTGACAGTATCTTAGTGAATACATGGCTTAGTGAGTAATGTTTAAATGTGTAAATATCTGTATCAGTCTCTCACTTTGTGTATAAGTGGCTGCATGGGTTGGTGAGTAGCTACATGAGTGTCTATATAGGTTATTAGTTGGTTTTTTGAGTATCAGTATGAATGTCTGAGTGTCTGTATGGTTCGTGGGGGGTATTATGTAGTGCATAGGTGCATGAATGAGTGACTCACTGTTTGTATGTGTTGAAGACAGCATGTGTGCAGGACTGTATGGGTGGATGAGTGTGTGCATGGGTGTGTTAGTGAGTGATAGCCTGTCTCAATAGTGTCTTTATGAGTAACTACATATGTTTTAAACTAGTATATGTGACTATTGGTGTATATAAGTGAGTATATGTGAGAGTGAGAGATTGAAAGAGTTCCTGTATGAATAAGTATGTGTTTCTATAAGTGATTGTTTAAAAGACTAAGTATGTGTAAGTTTCTGTAGAAGTAAGTGTGGTGGTGTGTGTATAACTGTATATGCAAGTAAATGGATGTTTGATTCTTTATTAGCATGAGTGACTATGTGTGTGAGTAACTCTATGGATGAGTGGCGTTGTGTAACAGGATGTATAGGTGTGTGAGTACATATGATGAGTGAGTACATGTATGAGTGACTGTATAGGACTGTTGGTGAATGAGTGGATGTGTATGTGGATCTTAGAATTACTGAATAGGTTGTTGTAACTGGTATTGGTATGTCCATTGTTTTGAACATTGCAGTTTCTATTTTTGAATGTGTGTATCAAAGGTTATATTAGGGGAAGAGGAGGTCTGCCACTCTATCACAAGGATGATGTCATCAGTGATGTCATTAGTGATGTCATTTGAGATGTCATGAGTGATGTCATGAGTGATGTCACTGACCATGTCATGAGTGATGTAATATGTGACATAATCAGCAGTGCATTGTGGGCGCGCGAGTTATAGTTAGCTGAACTAACTATAACGGGGGAATTTCAATGGTTTTGTACGAGTGAAAAGTCCAGATAACTATAACGCCCCTGAAACCTATGTTTTTTTCAGTGAATTTCTAAGGTTTTTAAATGCTAATTCCTAACTATAACGTGCCTGAAACCTATGGTTTTTTCAGTGAATTTCAAAGGTTTTTTAAATGCTAATTTCTAACTATGCCTACAGAGATAGGACATGTGAAAAAAGAAGAAAAAACGCACAGAAAGGAAAAAAAGAAATGCAGAAAGAAGCAACAGAAGTCCTCAAAGACGAAGAAAAGTGCAGGAAGAAGGATAACGTGCAGAAAGAACAAACAGAAGAGCAGAAAGAAGCCTTGTTGCAAAATCATCCTGTACCCTCAACTATTTCAGACGGATACTGGTGGTAACTGAGTCTGACTAACCAGTCCTAGAGCCAGTGCTATGTTAAAAGACACTCAGAATACAGTGAAAACACCTACATACACTAGGGAACACTATGCGTTGGGGTCCCCCTGTGATCAGCATGACCTCCTCTGTAAGCCCCTAGTATATAATAGGGCAGGGGATTAAAACTACCTCTTAAAACGCGCCACAGGGCGTGTTTGCACACGTCACCTCAGGCCCCGTCCCCTCACTTTCCCACTGTGTAAACACGCCCTGAGGGTCCCTAGGGTACAACTAGACCACTAGGTACCTCCAGTAAGCGCAACAGAGCTGCGTTGCAGAGAGATGTAAAAAGGGGCACGGCCTAGACCACCTCTGCAACGCAGCGGAGTGGTGCTTACTGGAAGCAGCTGGTGGGCTAGATGGCCCCCAGGGTCCCTCAGGATTGAAGGGGAATTATTTCCCCAACTTAAAACGCGCCACAGGGCTTGTTTGCACTCGTTAACTCAGGCCCCGTCCCCTCCCTTCACTACTGTGTAAACACGCCCTGTGGCCGTTTTTAGTTGGGAGATTAAGTTCATTTGAATCCTGAGGGTCCCTAGGGTCCAACTAGCCCACTAGGTACCTCCAGTATGCGCCACAGAGCTGCGTTGGAGAGAGGTGTAAAAAGTGGCACGGCCTGGACCACCTCTCTGCAACGCAGCTCAGTGGCGCTTACTGGAAGCACCTGGTGGGCTAGTTAGCCCCCAGGGGCCCTCAGGATTGAAGGGGAACTATTTCCCCAACTTAAAACGCGCCACAGGGCTTGTTTGCACACGTTAACTCAGGCCCCGCCCCCTCCCTTCACCACTGTGTAAACACGCCCTGTGGCTGTTTTTAGTTGGGAGATTAAGTTAATTTGAATCCTGAGGGTCCCTAGGGTCCAACTAGCCCACTAGGTACCTCCAGTATGCGCCACAGAGCTGCGTTGCAGAGAGGTGTAAAAAGTGGCACGGCCTGGACCACCTCTCTGCAACGCAGCTCAGTGGCGCTTACTGGAAGCACCTGGTGGGCTAGTTAGCCCCCAGGGGCCCTCAGGATTGAAGGGGAATTATTTCCCCAACTTAAAACGCGCCATAGGGTGTGTTTGCACACGTCACCTCAGGCCCCGTCCCCTTCCTTCCCGACTGTGTAAACATGCCCTGTGGCCGTTTTTTAAGTTGGGAGATTAAGTCCCCTTGAATCCTGAGGATCCCTAGGGGTAAAATAGCCCACTAGGTACGTCCAGTAAGCGCCATTGCAGAGAGGTGTAAAAAGGGGCACGGCCTGCACCACCTCTCTGCAACGCAGAGCAGTGGCACTTACTGGAATCACCTGGTGGGCTAGTTGGCCCCCAGGGTCCCTCAGGATTGAAAGGGAATTATTTCCCCAACTTAAAACGCGCCACAGGGCGTGTTTGCACACGTCACCTCAGGCCCGTCCCCTCCCTTCACCACTGTGTAAACGCGCCCTGTGGCCTTTCTAAGTTGAGAGATTAAGTCTCCTTGAATCCTAAGGGTCCCTAGGGTCAAACTAGCCCACTAGGTACCTCCAGTAAGCGCCACAGAGCTGCGTTGCATAGAGGTGTAAAAAGGGGCGTGGCCTCAGAACACCTGTCTGCAACGCAGCTCCCTGGCGCACACTGGAGATACCTGTTGGGCTAGTTGGCCCTCAGGGACCCTCAGTATTGAAGGGGAATTATTTCCCCAACTTACAACTGGCCAGGGGGCGCGTTTGCAGAGTGCTGCAAGGAGGGGGCGTGGCCTCCAGCACAATGCCGGTCTTTTATTTATTTTATTTTTTTAAGAAGGAGGGCTGTGTGGCCCCCCTTCTTTTTCTAATTTACTGGCCCTGGGGACCCCATCCCCCAGGGCCTGCACCCTAATGTTTTTTGTTGAAAAAAATAAATTTGGCCCTCCCAAGGCCTTAATCGGCCCCGGGGACCCCAACCCCCGGGTCATGGCCTTTTTTTAATTTAAATTCTTTAGGAGGGGGCTGCGTTGCCCCCCTCCTCAGGCCACTTATGGCTCCGGGGACCCCATCCCCCGGGGCCGGCCTTTGCTTTTTATTATTTTAAAAATATATATATTTATAGAAACACCTAGGACATGCTGGACAAACCGTATGTACCTATCACCATGACGATTTGCGTGATATTCATTAAAAGGCGACTATGCATAGAATGAATCCACATGGAATGTATTTACACCGCTAGTGAAGCTCTGACGTGTCTGACGCCCTACCGTGCCTAATCCCGGCACCCCCGCCGGTGGGTACTCTCCAAGTAGACACCCTTGTCGTTTATTTATTCAAACATGGCTAGCTATTGACGGGCAAATTTAATATACACACACACCAAGCCATTCAAAGGGGATTCGACAAACATTCGACCAAACTATGCAAGAAACCCCCCTCACGGTTAATAAAAAACACATCCACCGCCGGATGTGTAATACTTTTTATTTTACTCTCTGGAAAGGAGGCGATCCTCACTTAAGAGTCACAGCGTGCTCCTGGCTGAGCCCAATGCTGTGTTACACCCACCAGTGCCCGCCGATTGCCTCACACCTCTGTATTGTATTCCACCAGCTAGTGCGTATGCTATGACACTCTCTAGCCCATGTGCACTGTAACACCACCCCGTGAATATGTCATGCCACACTTGCCTTCGCACAGGTTATTTTGCCCCATCTAACGTGCCTTCCTCGATGTGTATGTTATAACGCACAGCGCTATGCCATACATATTACAATCTGGGATCCATATCTTAGTCACAGTGCATATGCAACGTTACACTCCCCAGCACATATTTTATATTACAACTTTAGAGACTAGTTATGTTACACAACACTGCCCTGTGCATATTACACTCCAAGGCGCATATCGCATAGCACGCGCTAGTGCCTGTGCTATCTCGCGCTCTCCAATGAATCTGTCATTGCGCACAATGTATTGCATATTATATCACACTTTTTGGTGCATAGTTTATACCATATGAAGTACCGGGGATTTTAGGACCCCAGCGGTGCCAGGGATAGCACCCTATGACTTCGGGTTATCCTGTTGCTGTAGTATTATAAAAGACGCTCTCATGGTAATGTAACAAAGAACTTGGCAGAAGAAGCTGAAATATGAAAAAGACATCTTTATTAAACTCAAATGAGTGAGACTACGTCGCACAGAAGCCTTAGCAACTGAATGAGGCAGTCTGCAGAACAAAAACCAGTCTTCTATTTTATACAGAATATTACGCTTTGGGCAACACCGCCCCTGTTTTACAAGTGGTCATTCACATATTTTGGCTTCAAAGAAAAGGCAGAGTCATGGTGACAATCCCACATTCCTGTTCAACCAGCCCACAATTATTTACCCAGCGAGGCTCAGATCCCACATCAGATATCGATAGGCCCCAATAAACATGAGCATCTCCTGTTTGGGAAACAAGCCATAAAGCAGGAACAGTCAGGTGTGAAAGAGATTAGCTGGAGGCTCGTGTTTAATGTAAAGGCTTTATGGTGTGTCAAGCCCTGATGCTAATCACAGGTGGCCAGAGGACGGGGAGCTCGTGAGACCGGACTGACCTGGGGCAGCAGAGCCAAGCTGCCCAGGTCATAGAGAAGTCAAAGGAAGGCACATGTGCTCTAAAGGCCCGTATTTGCTTCATAATATGTAGCCTATGTGAGGGCAACCTTAAGATGGCCACCGCTCTAAGATGGAACCCACGTAGTGATGTATAATATCGTAAACATAGTGCATTTATCAATGAAACGTTATATAAAGCACTTGTACATACCGCATTGGCCATTCGCGGTTTGCTAATACCGGAAGAGACAGGGGTAGGGCCCTGCCTCCTACGCGGTCCCAAATTTTAAAGTACCACAGACCCTCCTTTTGCCCTTACATAGGCAATAACTATACTCTCATCAATCCGAGTCTAGGTCAATATTCATGAAGTCATGGAGATGTTGCTGTAGCATCATCCTATTACTTAGCTCGTTTTCTGATACATGTTTCCTTACACATGTAGTAGCACAAAGGCCACATATGGCGGGACAAAATAAGGAATACCTCTGTCTGTAGTAGGCGGCATAAGATCACACACCCAATAATTAGTGATGTTCACTGCTAACTAATGTTGATGCAGAAGCTGTACAAAAGAATTGCTTACGAATTCTAATCTTTTAACCTGCCCATGTTCAGGATAGGGTGAAAAGAGTACAAAGAAGCAGTGGTAGGAAAAGACATAGGTTTGGAAGCGGGTGCAGAAGTCAATTGAGTAGAGAAAAACGATCCCACCCATAAATGACAATGTCATGCTTGAAAAGACACTAGAAAACACGTTATTAAGAACATATAAACAACGGGAGAAAGTAGTAACCACTATTGCAAATGAAATAATAGTTTTTCACAACCCTAAGCAAAAAGCAAATCCCAAAATTATCTAGTAACATTTTTAGGGCTCAGTAATTTCAGTAATTCTTGTATGTTCAGGTGAAACAGTGGTGACCCTCATCAATGCTCTAAGGTGAAAAGGGGGTACTCTTTCCACAGAAAATGGACTTTATTCTGCTTATACTAAACAGAATAGTACTTTAAAACAATGCCAGCAAAACAATCTGTCTCATTAACACCTACTCTATACAATCACACGGAAACCTCTTGTGAAACCACCTATGCCCAGAGTCCGTTCAAAAAGCCTCTCTGGCAGGCTTCTATTGTCCATCAAATCTTCTTCTGTTTTCTTTTGCATGGGCCTCTTCATTCAAGCCTTACATGAGAAAAGTACTGCTTAGTTGGAGTGCCCTCCTGGCAAACACCCACAGCTCACTCGAGAGTCTCAATGTTTCAAGGCAGTGCGCCAGTATCTTTCCTTTGCGGCAGGCACTACAGGTAGTGTGCTCTCCATTGATCAAGGGCATAGGTCATCTCGTGCAGACCCGGGACCATTCTCAGGCTCCAACACTCATCATTCAGTGTCAGAGGACGCTCGGGCTGTTCTTTCATGGGCCCTAGAATTAGTGCCTTTTGTCAATCTTGGATCCGCCGGTGCACTGCACTTCCATTGGAGCAAAGGAAAAGAGGGGGGGTGTGTGGCCAAAAACTCAGGCCCAGGGGCTCAAGGGACTGCACACTGTCAGAGGTTACCAGCACATGACAGGCGCTCTTGTGCACTGAAATTCTGGTTCTGTGGCAAAACCAGCTCCTCCATCTTTTCTGATGTTGAACGCCTTCTGATGAAGCAAGTGCAATGCTTTAAACAGTTCATTGTATAACAAGGGGACTGCAAACAGGTGGCCTGCGGTCTTTCAAAGGAGTGGCCACGCGCCATGGGACAATTTTGGTCTAGAATACACTGTCATTCTCAAAAAGCAATACAAATATAAAGACAGTAGGCAAAACAGTGTCTCTAATCTTTTCAATTTGGTTTCCGTGTGAGAGCCTCCATCATCTAAAGGTAGATAACTACACGAGAATTCTATCTAAATGGATGTCTTCACATATGGTGGCATTGTCTAACGGGGCAAACACATTTTTTTCTCAATGATTAGGTGTTCCTAAATTCCTTATCTAGAACATCTCAATAGAGAAATCATATGGTACAGATTATCATGGGCATGTAGAAAACTTTCACATCAGGTGCAATATGCAATACACAGGCTAATAGTCAAATATGCAAACAAAAGACAAGAACTAGAGGGTCCTGATATTTGCATGATTAGAACACATCTGATCCCACCAAAAATTAAAGCAGCAGGAATAAAAGGGTAAAAACCACATTAAAAATAGATATTGAAAATTCGTCATGTTCAAAAAGTAAACGTAAGATATCTCCTTTTGAGATGGAAAACTTGTCTTACTATAATATTGAGTCAGTTAACCAGTCTATCGCTACTCTGACAGTCAGGCTGGAAAACATTGAAGCAGGCCTAAGGAAAATTCTTGGAAACCAGTCTGGTCATACAAAAGGGAATTATACATAATATGGGGAGCCCTGGTGCATCACTGCAGTCTGGAAGTGTGTACAATACACCTACAATAATAAATGGGCTGACTGGTGAAAGGAATACGGAAAAGGGAATTGGAACTAGGACACAACTAAAATCCACAATAACTAAGCATGATGCGACATCGGTCAGGGGAGAAGCAACAAAAGAAAAAAAAAATCTATAGGAAGAACAAAAATTATTTGGGTGATAGTCAGGCATGTGACACAACATCAAGAGTACGGATGGTACACAAAAAGGCCAAAGTTACACACATTTTAACTCTACCGCTGGTGACTACACCATATACGATACTCCTAGGTAATATTCCAGTTCCTTCTTCAGGAAAAAATGAAAACCTGTTTTTTTTTTTTTTTGGAACAAGAGCCATATGCTACTTAGGAAACAGAACATCATAAACTAATGTAATATAGAAATTAGGCCACCTTGAATCACAGATCTATAATTTCATCCTTAGGTCCAATCAAGGATACATAAATGTAAGGCTGCCTGTTCCTTTAAGGGAAGGGGCAGTAACGTGACTAACTACAGGTGACACACTTTGATCCTGTATATCTCTTTTATTTCCCTTCAATACAATTATAGCCAAATAGACATGCACTGGTAAAGTGTTGTCTCTCATGTTCACAGCATGAAATATCATTAGCTGTGGAATTTAGTAACCAGAACAAGTTCAACCAATTGTTGCGTAGCGATGGGCATCGTCATGACCATCCCCTCACAACACAGGTAAACTTGTAATAGTATCAAAAGCAGCAACAAAAACGAAAACATGCAAAAAAAAATAAAAAACGCACAAAACGTCAAGCCATCAGATATACTTGCTGTATATCAAGCACAAAAAGCATAGGCAAATTTCGATAGCATATGTGAGTAAGCGGTGACACACAAACACCATGTCATGTACTTTATACACTGTAAAACTGCAGCCCAAAGCCCAATATTTGGGCCTGTTTAATTTGTCAGGTTTAAAATCCTTACCCTCCTTTTTGACAGTAGATCCCCAGTCAATGGAAATCTGCTGTCAAACATAACTTTACTGTCTCTCTTCTAACATACAGGACCAGCAAGAACAATTCATGATAGGACCAAATACACAAAAATAAATTTCCATTACTTAACTGTTACCCTCTTGTTGCAACATCAAGCCACCGTAGTTTTACCTTTCTGAAAGTAAAAATCGTTACATGACACTCCATATTAATTTGGCACCTACAATTTCCACTGTGAAAAAAAAAAAAGGTCTTAATTGGCAATGCGTTCTCACGTAGGCATGTAGCCTTAAAAATATTTTAGAAAAAGGCTGCATCTTGTTTTCTGTCTAAGACTTAATGCAACACTTCGTTTTCTGTTAAATAACACAAATGTATCAGTTCTGCAAAGCATTTAACATGATGTTTGGGCTTTCAAAGAAAACCCCTTTTCTATATTTTCCCTTTGGAATTAAGTTCTTTAGTTTTAGTGATGTTGTTATGGAGAAACCAGAAACCCCAGCTTTAGAGGCCTGTGTAGCAAGGTCATTCTGCATTCCACAGAGGCAAGGCCCTAATTTAAAAGGTCATAAATGTCAACTCCATTGTTTACGGGAAAGATAGCATCTCAGCAGCGTGACCGAGCCAGCCTCTGCAGCTCTCCCAGCCCCCAGCTTCTGCCACTCTGAATTTGTCAAAGCCAGAAGGCCTTCCTAATTCCTCCTAACTTGCAATAATTCACTCTATTTTGAAAAATAATTTCTCCTTTTTAGGCGCTAAAAAAATTATCCCTATTCCCAGATTGTTAAACTACATGTACTGTGAATAATTCACAAAACTTAATAACACACATACCAGTTTTTAGAATAAATGCTTGTTGCAATCCTAGGCAATGGTACACATTTCATCAACTTTAAATTAATGAACTTCTCAGTAGGCCCAGCTGAAGTTAGAACCTTCAACCCTGATATTAAAACAAGCCGTTGTACTGGCATATTAACTCATTGAATCATAAGAAGGCACAACCTGTAAATATATATCAAACCTAAATGTATGTATTTACTGAAGCCTGAGACACTTTAAAAAGTACTCTGAATGAAAGAAAATGCAGTTAAAACAGCGCTTTTACCCAAATTCGACTTTGATATTTTAGGTATTAAAAAATGAGTATCCTACAATTTTCTTGCATAATATGCATTACCAGAATGTCCATTACATAACCCATGAGTCAGGCATTGGAAATAATAACTTATACTTTATAAAAATGAGCTTGTTTGCGCCTGCGCCAAGGGAAAATTGTACACACAAATGCTTGCCATTTTAGTGATGCAACACAACTCAAATCAAATTGTAATGCTAGGAGGCCATAGTATGGGTATTAAGCTTTATAAATATCAAAAAACGATTTTGAAAAGCACTTATTTTTTTAAAATAATTTTTCCATGATTAATAATTTTCTTTAAAAAAAAATCCCAATTATTCGTTTTTGTGATAATTCCATGTATAAAAAACAAGCTGCATCCCTTGCCTATCATTTTGGACACATTTAACTCACAAGCCTAAGCGCATAAGCCCAATTTGAAACGCGTCACATTTTTGCGCCACTTTCATTTAAAAGGACGGTTATGCAAAATTCCACCCGTGTTTAACTGGGAAAGTGCTGGCTGAATGAACATTCCTATCAAATATACTGCAGCTGAAAAGTTTGCCTGTGAACATCTAATACAATGCATCTAAGGAAAATGCTGTAAATTTATTTACTTTTGCAAAAATAGATAATTTCGTTTTTGGGGCCTTATTTATATCTATTGAATGTGGTTCTAATTTTATCCTTGAAGCATTTAACGGCAGTTTTGTATATGTGCACAACTGCTCATTCTATAAATTAAATAGCAACACATAGCTATTTTAGCACATCACATTGTTAATTTCTGGATTTTTCCTAAGTTTCTACTTAACATTAATTAACCAACATTTTGCTTAACAGACTGAAAACATCAGAAGACCCACAAACCCATATTGAGCTCATTTCAGACATAAACGGAAAGGGGGGTCAAACAGACAATACAGCGTGCTTTAGCCATTTTTCATAAATAGCGCCGTCGCAATTTACTTACGGAAGTTGCACTAATGAGAAAACCACATAGACATTTAAACACACAGTTGACTTGCAAATCAATACGCATGACAGAAAGAAAGAACAGCTCACAGACTATACTTGAACCAAACCATTTGCAAATACTAGTTGTAAGTCATATTTACAAGAAACGCTTCTCAATAGTATTCCAAAAGGCTGCATAAACAGCCCAACAGACAGATATATGTCCAAGAAGTAGTGAGTGCGCTCAATTCACTAGCTTTGCCTAGCAGAACACCACACAAAATCGTTCTGCATATCTTTATTCATGAAACTGCGCAGAACGAAGGATCCTTGTTTTGTACTATGTCATATTTTAATTCCCTGGGGATACAAAATCACCAAGGAAGAAATCTGTTTTCAAATCTAACCGATTTTAACTATGGTACCGTCCAAAAAAGCAACACATTTTTCCATGTGAGCTTACAAACAGGCATGCAACTAAACCAAATGGAGAAATGTCTCCTCATTACCTGCCTACATAAATTGCAATTCGCATATCCAAACCTATACAAACCAAAAGTTGGCCAACACAAATTTCTACATTTCAAACTTGCTAAGATCAGGCATCTTATAGCTCACTAATCTAACTTCAAACTTCAAGGGGTTATCTCTATCAAAACACTCGCAAATATACGAGACCCTTGGCTATGGTAATTGCAATGACCAAATTAAAAACCAAGAAACCAACCCCTCGGCTTTGGTAATTGCGATAACCAAATCAAAGACCCAAAGAACCAAAGGAGTGGGAGCGACCCACTTATACTTAACTCTTACTTTTATTAATCAAAAGGTTATCCAAATTCTAACTGTCAAGTTCTTCATAACAAAACGTCTTTTATAATACTCACGCCAAAAAGGGTTCTAATCGGGAGTGACATCTTTTGGAGAGTCAAAGTCAGAAAGATCAGAGATATACTGGGCTGCAGAGACAAAGAATCCCCCAGAACCTCGGTACCTGCTTAGTGGATTTCTGTCCTGTTCTCCCCAGTAGATTTCTGTCCTCTGACAAGATCGCTCCTCCAGTTAGTCACTTGTATTGATGCCGCGCTGTCGGGCGCCAACTGAAGTACCGGGGATTTTAGGACCCCAGCGGTGCCAGGGATAGCACCGTATGACTTCAGGTTATCCTGTTGCTGTAGTATTATAAAAGACGCTCTCATGGTAATGTAACAAAGAACTTGGCAGAAGAAGCTGAAATATGAAAAAGACATCTTTATTAAACTCAAATGAGTGAGACTACGTCGCACAGAAGCCTTAGCAACTGAATGAGGCAGTCTGCAGAACAAAAACCAGTCTTCTATTTTATACAGAATATTACGCTTTGGGCAACACCGCCCCTGTTTTACTAGTGGTCATTCACATATTTTGGCTTCAAAGAAAAGGCAGAGTCATGGTGACAATCCCACATTCCTGTTCAACCAGCCCACAATTATTTACCCAGCGAGGCTCAGATCCCACATCAGATATCGATAGGCCCCAATAAACATGAGCATCTCCTGTTTGGGAAACAAGCCATAAAGCAGGAACAGTCAGGTGTGAAAGAGATTAGCTGGAGGCTCATGTTTAATGTAAAGGCTTTATGGTGTGTCAAGCCCTGATGCTAATCACAGGTGGCCAGAGGACGGGGAGCTCGTGAGACCAGACTGACCTGGGGCAGCAGAGCCAAGCTGCCCAGGTCATAGAGAAGTCAAAGGAAGGCACATGTGCTCTAAAGGCCCGTATTTGCTTCATAATATGTAGCCTATGTGAGGGCAACCATAAGATGGCCACCGCTCTAAGATGGAAACCACGTAGTGATGTATAATATCGTATACATAGTGCATTTATCAATGAAACGTTATATAAAGCACTTGTACATACCGCATTGGCCATTCGCGGTTTGCTAATACCGGAAGAGACAGGGGTAGGGCCCTGCCTCCTACGCGGTCCCAGATTTTAAAGTACCACACATATACTACATCTAGTTTTCATTTTCAATTGTGCTCTCAGGACTATGTTCTATATGACACTGCGTCCACCTACCCTTTTCACGGGCATTACATTTTGCGATGGAGGTGGAGGGTCAGGGGGTGTTTCTGCCAAGTGAGCCCGGAGTCACAGTCACAAACGTCCTCTTCTTCCTGAATAAAAGTGAGATTATGCTGCATACTTGTTCATTTTTTAAGTAGTTTGCACAGACACACATTTTAAAAACAATAAAGTTCCTAATACCCACCTTCTCTGAACAGTTAGCTTGCTGCCCCATCCACCTCCTCCCTATCCTCTGTTGTCTGAATCCATGGACTAGCCTCCTCCCTCCTGCCATGCATGGTCTGATGTGCTGCCACTACCCTCCATTTAGCATGATGTACCCGTCCACTCCTCCTGCCCTCCATTGCCCAATTCTATGGCCCATCATTGACCTCCTGCTTAGTCTCTGTCCTTAGCTTGCTGCCCCTATTCTCCTTCCCCCTGCCCTCCGATGTCTTTGTGCATGCCCCTGCTCCATCCTTTTTGCCCACTATGTTCCATGGACCTGCCACTCCTATCTACTCTGAGTGTTCTGTTGAGCTGCCACTCCCCTCCCACCTGCCTAGCATTTTCAGATGACTGTAACCTGTCCCTGCCACCTCCACCCTGCCTGTCCACATGCCATGCCCCTATCCCCTTCCTCCTGTCCTCCATGGTCCATTTTACTGCCACACCCTTCTGCCCTCCCTGATCTGTTGTGCTGCAACTGCTCCTCCTGCCTGTCCCGCGCGGTCTGTTGTGAGGCCCCTTCCCCTGAACTCTCTTGTCTGTGCTCAGATCCTGACCCTCCCTTCTATCCTCCATGGTCCTTTGTGCATGCCCCTGCACCCTCCTTCTTGCCCATCATAGACATTGTGCTGCCACTAACCCTCCCGCTTGCCATGCATGGTCTTCTGTGCTGCCATGGCCCCTCCCACCTTCCCTGTGTGGTCAGCTAGCTGCCCCTGACCCCCTCCCACCTTCCCTCCATGGTCTGTGTGTATGCCACCATAGTCTCATTGTTGCTCTCCATGGTGTGTCTTGTTTCTAGTGCCCATCCTGCCTGACCTCCATGGTCATCTTGCTGCTCCTGCCCTGCCACCTTGCCCCCAGCCCTCTGTTTCCATGTGCAGACCCCCTATTCCCTCCCTCCTGGCTTGTCTGTTCCATTGTAATGCCCCTGATCCATCCCTCCTGCCCTTTATGGTCTGTTATGCTGCAGCTTTCTCTCCTGTCTGTCCATTATGGTCAGCTAGCTAGCATTGACTCTTTCCCATCTGTTCTCTGTTGTCCATGTGCATGGTCCTGTCCCCTCCCTACTGCTTTCTATGGATTGTTGTGCTGCACTCCCGTCCCGCATGCGCTGTGTGGTGTATTGTGCTGCTGCAAACCCTGATGCCTGCCCTGTAGGGTCAGTTTGGTGCACCTCTCCATGTCCCTCCTGTCCTCTGTTATCCGAGTCCCTACCCAAATTCCTCCTGGTACCATGATTCAATGTACCATACTTGCGAACATTTTGAACTTGGTAAGAGACAGATTTTGAAAAAAAAACTGGGGTATTGATTTTCCCCTTTGAGTTACATTGAAAAAGAGGAGATTGTAGACAGGAGACAGATCAAATAAAGCTCATTTGAGCTTTAAAACATTGGACTTTTCCTGGCTGAAACGGGTCTGTTGGCATGTATGGTTGTACTACCACTGCCTCTTCCTTCTGCCCACAATGGTCTATTATATTGCCACATCCTCTCTTGCCAGTCCTGTATTGTTGGTTTGTTGCCCCTGCCCCCCTTTCCACTGCCCTCCATAGTCTGTTGTGCTGCCACTGCCCTTCCTGCCTGCCCAGCGTGGTCAAATTGTTGCCTCTGCACTCTCCTACCTGCCTTCAATTTTCAGAGTCCGTGCCCCTGGCCTCTGCCTCTCAACAGTATCCCAATGAACAACTAGATTGCTAACATTCTATATGTATTACAAAAGTGTGGAACGCCTGACGTCATCTTGATGTAATCAAAACTGTAATACCTAGAGTATTTCCTTTAGAAATTACATATATTAGAGGGTCTTTTTTGCATCAAAATTATGGTTAGTGCCCTAAAAAACTAAAATGAGGATATATTTTCTGAGTTTTCAAATAGCGACAAAGAACTTTTAAATTATTTGTAATCTTTATGTTTTTTTATCCAGTTGACCCCTTGATTAAATGTTGCACCTTGGCGAGAGGATGTGGTGTTACTTCCAGAGCTGCAGACTTTGCAACTGGGGAACCAGGTTGGAGTTTCTGCTTCAGCTCAACATTCTGTGAGTGTGGTCAAATCACTTAATCTCCCCATGTCTACAACCAAAATGAATTTTATCTTGTGTGATGTAACCAATGCTCATGTAAAGCATTCCAATACATGACAAGTCTGCACTATATAAAACTGCAAATACACAAAAAATAAGTGTTTTGCACACTTCTGTCATTGGGCTACATGTGGGCTACATCTGGGTGATATTTGTGCTGCATTTAGGCTCTTTTGTGTCTGGTGGCCATCTTGGGAGATTTATTTGTTATGAAGTTTCCTAATTTCCTCATTTACTGCAGTCTCTCTCCTCAGTAGGAAATGCTTTCAGTTTTTTACTTTGATTCCATCAAGAAGGTATTCAGATATGTCACACATTTGCCATAAATTCTGAATGTTAGCACTCTAGTTGCTCATTAGATCACTGTAGTAAAGCTACTGCTCACCACGGAAGTCTGCTGCTGGTATTAAAAGTGCATGTTTCAGTCTGCATATCAGAATTTTTTAATGAAATAGAAGAGGATTTGAGAAGTCACTCAAAATGTGCCCTAATTTTTCTTTCTTCAGCAATAATCATAATTTCTATGGCAAAATGAACCCCCTCATTGTGTTCCTTTTTAAATTAAATGTTTTAAGTGTTACCAGTTTATTCCAATCAAGATGGCTTCAGGTGTGCCATACTTATGTCATAAGTAAGACAGTAAGCGCTCTAGTTGTTCTTAAGAACACTCTGGGACATTCTGTCATTAGGCTATACTTGGGCTACATCTAGGTGATATTTGGGCTACATTTGAGCTCTTTGGTCTCTGGTGGCCATCTTGGGAGATTTATTTGTTATGAAGTTTCCTAATTTCCTCATTTACTGCAGTCTCCTCAGTGGGAATACTTACAGTTTTTTATTTTGGTTCCATCAAGAAGGCATTCAGATGTGTCACACATTTGCCATAAATTCTGAATGTTAGCACTCTAGTTGCTCATTAAATCACTGTAGTAAAACTACTGCTCACCAGGGAAGTCTGCTGCTGGTATTCAAAGTGCATGTTTCAGTCTGCATGTCAGAATTTGTTTATGAAATAGAAGAGGATTTGAGAAGTCAAAATGTGCCCTAATTTTTCTTTCTGCAGAACTAATCATAATTTCTATGGCAAAATAAACCCCCTCATTTTGTTCCTTTGTAAATTAAATGTTTTAAGTGTTACCACTTTATTCCAATCAAGATGGCTTCAGGTGTGCCATACTTCTGTCATAAGTAAGACTGTTAGCGCTCTAGTTGTTCGTTAGAACACTCTGGGACATTCTGTCATTGGGCTATACTTGGGCTACATCTGGGTGATATTTGGGCTACATTTGGGCTCTTTTGTCTCTGGTGGCCATCTTGGGAGATTTATTTGTTATGAGGTTTCCTAATTTCCTCATTTACTGCAGTCTCCTCAGTAGGAAATACTTTCAGTTTTTTACTTGGTTCCATCAAGAAGGCATTCAGATGTGTCACACATTTGCCATAAATTCTGAATGTTAGCACTCTAGTTGCTCATTAGATCACTGTAGTAAAGCTACTGCTCACCAGGGAAGTCTGCTGCTGGTATTCAAAGTGCATGTTTCAGTCTGCATGTCAGAATTTTTTTATGACATAGAAGAGGATTTGAGAAGTCAAAATGTGCCCTAATTTTTCTTTCTGCAGCACTAATCATAATTTCTATGGCAAAATGAATCCCCTCATTGTGTTCCTTTGTAAATTAAATGTTTTAAGTGTTACCACTTTATTCCATTCAAGATGGCTTCAGGTGTGCCATACTTTTGTCATAAGTAAGACTGTTAGCGCTCTAGTTGTTCGTTAGAACACTCTGGGACATTCTGTCATTGGGCTATACTTGGGCTACATCTGGGTGATATTTGGGCTACATTTGGGCTCTTTTGTCTCTGGTGGCCATTTTGGGAGACTTATTTGTTATGATGTTTCCTAATTTCCTCATTTACTACAGTCTCCTCAGTAGGAAATACTTTCAGTTTTTTACTTTGATTCCATCAAGAAGGCATTCAGATGTGTCACAAATTTGCCATAAATTCAGAATGTTAGCACTCTAGTTGCTTATTAGATCACTGTAGTAAAGCTACTGCTCACCAGGGAAGTCTGCTGCTGGCATTGAAAGTGCATGTTTCAGTCTGCATGTCAGAATTTTTTAATGAAATAGAAGAAGATTTGAGAAGTCACTCAAAATGTGCCCTAATTTTCTTTCTGCAGCACTAATCATACTTTCTATGGCAAAATGAACCCCCTCATTTTGTTCCTTTTTAAATTAAATGTTTTAAGAATTACCACGTTATTCCAACCAAGATGGCTTCAGGTGTGCCATACGTTTGTCATAAGTAGGACTGTTAGCACTCTAGTTGTTCTTTAGAACACTCTGGGAAGCTGCAGTAGAACACAAAGGAATCAACTGACAGTCTCTGCCCTTGTTGGATGTACATGTTTTACTGAGAATGTCAGACTTCATTCTCACATGACTAAGAAAGATAATGTGAATTTACAGAAAATATGCTCTCAGTTAGCTTATAGATCACCTTCCAAACCTCTGTGGGAAAAGCATGAGAAAATAGTTTTCTCTCAAACATGATTCATGATATCACAGCAGAAGGCTTTTTCACATGGTAAAATCACCTTAGAACACACCACAATTCCTAAAATGAGTATGGTACCATCAACAAATGATTTATAATGATTATAATGTAACTAAAGTCTTAAACCTTCTATTAACTGCAATGCTTTTTAATGAGGTGCTATCATGTATATTGGTCCCAAGATGGCTGCCAACACTTCTTGGATGAAGTGCTGACAGCCAATCAGATCTCACGATGAGATGTGTGGTTAGGCTCCGCCCAGATATATATGTGATTTTACTTTGGATTTTCTCAGGAACTACTGAACGGATTTACATCATTTAAGCAAAAGGCACATGCCTGACCTGAGGACTACCTCTTTGCCAAATTTCAAGTAATTCTGTTCAGCCGTTCGGGCTGTACCTTCGACTAAAGGTCCTATAGGAAAATGCATGGGGAAAACGTGTTTTGGGACCCCCCTTTTTTCTCAGTCCCCGCTTGACGAATCACCCCGAGACTTTCAGGGAAGGAGCTGAGCGGAGCGCCCCATTAGTTTTGAAAATTTCACGAAGATAAGTCAACCTTCAAAGTTATTCAAAATAGAATTTTCAGATTTCCTATGGGAACTCGGTCCTAACTATAACTATCTACTGGCGACCGCCAGGAGATAATATATATATATATATATATATATATATCCAAAGAACTCCGCCTCATTCATCCAGTTGTCAGGAAGGACGAAGACGGACCCAGACTGTTGTGCAAAGTATTCTTTATTCCATAGGAATCCCACACACCGCCATGACGCGTTTCGGCCTCAGAAAGGCCTTGATCACATGACGCTACAGCGAAAAGCCATTGGATTATAAAGTGAAACAAACATAGTGACCATCACGTGATAGAGGGGCCAATAGACATGGAAAAAATATTCACATAGCAACGCGGCATGTCGTGCATTTTAACACATCTTCCATCTGGTTTACTACTCTCAAAGGTCCCAGGCGGTGACTTAAATAATCCGTGCTGTAATTAATACGACATAAGGTTTGGACAAAAGGTAACGTATTAACAACTCATTGTTGAAGGCGGTCGATGTCTACAACATAATGTTATTTATGTGCAAATTACGCAAACGTGCAAATTAAGGTAAATATGGCAGCTTAACGAAACAGTACAATTGGTTAGGACCCCCAGTGGGTACTCAAGTATGTTTGAAGATTCCCTATGGACAATTTAAGCCATAATTCAGCGACTCCTTATTAAAAATGGTTAATGTAAAGAATGTAAACATATTTATGTGCAAATCTCGCAATAGTGCACATTTTTGGCAAAAAAAGAAGCCTTGGGTTACATTATTTGTAAGTCAAGCCCCCCCTGGGACTGGAACATTGTTGTTATATGTACCATATGGCATTTAAGGGACATTATCGAAATATTAAAATATTAAAAACCTACTTGACCTAATTATCGAGAACAAGATGTACTGGATTGGCATGATTTGTATAAGGTCTACAATTACAAACTATAAGCCAACAGGCACAATCATGTTAGTGCAATAATCATCTGCTATTCCCTCTAAAAAGAGGGGTATTTGCCTTTGAGAAAACAATGCGCAGGACCTCTTAATCGCCCTTACTCTGTCCTCCTTGTGCCCATGTAGACCCTAGATGTATGTGTGCAAACCCATTGAAGGGTTATTGCATTACATCTCAGAGAGGAGAATTTTATATTGTCAAGTGACACAAGCCTCCGCTACTCAAGTATTTCCTACTGATATGCCCTCTTAAAACACGTTTCATCAAGTGTAATTACAAAATAAAAATAAAAAAGTGAAGAAGAAGAAGTGAAAATGTAAAAGGCAAACCTTACCAATTTACTGGTGTTACAAAAAAGTTTTGTTAATGAAAAATATTTTTTTGTGTGTAATAAAATATCAAAAGCTGTCCGCCCCCTAGCTTGAACTACTCCCCAACCAAAGAGGTTCAGTACGTCAAGGACAGATGAATGAGATTAGGTTTATAGTTCAATCTTGTCCATTGAAAAGCTGGTGACTAAAAGATTAGCTAATGTGGTGGAACAGTCAAAGCCAAGTGAAAAACTCCTCGCTTGAATTGAGACCATTTGGGGTTTTGGAATCAAATTCAATGATGTATTTGGTTTCAAGTCTTCTCAGCAAGGATTCACGGTCACCACCCCGGCGGAGTGGAGGAACCGCATCCATCACGTAATAGCACAGATGATCCAGACAACTATTATGTGTCTCTTTAAAGTGTCGGGCCACAGGGTAAATTGCATCCTGATTACTGATAGCTCTCATGTGCTGGAGTACACGCTTGTGTACCTGCAATTTGGTACTCCCAATATATTTCAGGCCACACATGCACTCCAGCACATAGATGGCAAAATCAGTCTTACAGGTCAGTCTTTTGGAGATGGTCACAGGAACATCACTAAATGGGGTTCTGTATGTAGTTTTGTTTTTGCCAAATTTACAAGCTTTACAAGAGACACATTTGATAAACCCTTTGGTTGATTGTAGCCAAGACCTGTTGGACCTGATCTCCGGGCTGCTACTGACAAGCATGTCGCTCATTGAGCGTGCTCTGCGAAAAGTTAACACAGGAGCCTTGGGGAGGGTCTCCCCGATGACAATGTCACCCTGAATAACTCCCCAATGCTTGTTCAAGATCATGCGGAGTTTATTGTGCTGACGGCTATATGTCGTGATCAATTTCGGAGAATCCGATATGTCATTGTGTTTTGTGGGTTGACCATTAGAACTACTTTTAACACACAATGCATTATCACGTGAAATGGTATTAGCTCTTTTGATTGCACTGTTCAACAAATTGGTCTGATACCCTCTATCCAGAAATCTTAACTTGCTTTCTTGTTGGGCTTTGCTACAGTCCTCATCGGTGCTGCAAATGCATCTGATACGCAACATCTCCCCATAGGGGATGCTGCGTATCAGATGATCAGGATGGTGGCTGGAAGCATGCAGCACAGTGTTGCCCGCCGTTAGTTTGCGGTGCAGTCTAGTGTGTATTTGGCTATTATGAATATACACTTCTACATCCAGAAAGTTAACGGAAATTCCACTGATATGTGATGTAAACTCCAAGTTGAGATTGTTTACATTCAACTCTTTAATAAAGGAGCTGGCTGCTGTTTCAGGTCCCTTCCAAATAAGAAAAAGATCATCAATATAGCGATACCACGCTATAATGTGGTCGTTCATGACATTGCCAGACTTCACTCTGAGGACCTGCTCCTCCCACAGTCCCATGTGCAAACATGTGTAACTGGGGGAGAAGCAGGCCCCCATCGCTACTCCTCTCAACTGTTGGAATATTTGATTCTGAAATAGAAAGTAATTATTATTCAGGCAAGTCATCACCATGTCAGACAGCATTTTGTTATGTTGTAACATGTACATCGGTTTAGTCCGTAAAAAGTGTTCTATCACTCTGCTCCCATACATGTGATGTATACTAGTATAGAGAGCGGTGACATCGAGGGTAACCAGTAAATAGTCCTCCTGCCAAACTACAGTCTTGATCTTCCTAAGGAAATCCCCCGTATCTTGCAAATATGAGGGTAACTTTTTAACATGTTCCTGTAGGAAGAAATCAATGTACCGGGAAGTGTTCTCCATCATGCTGTTTTTGGCTGAAATTATCGGCCTGCCAGGACGATTATCAGAGTTCTTGTGAATTTTTAGGATTAGGTAAAAGGCAGGAATAACTGGATGGTTAACTTTAAGAAATTTGAACTCATCGTTGCTCAGCAACCCAGCACTCTTCCATGAAAGTAATTTGCTGTTGAAACCGTCCCATGCCGTTTTTATCATTTCCCAATTTGCCCGCCTATAACATTGGCGGTCATTTAGATGTTGAAAAGCCTCGTTCATATACATTTTCTTTGGCCAGAGAACAATATTACCTCCCTTGTCTGATTGGTGGATGATCAAACTATCGTTGCCTTGCAATTTTTTCATGAGGCTGCCATAACAGTTGTTTTGTTTATGGTTATTGTGTTGCGCCTGTGTAGTAGAAATATGTAGTTTCTTCAGCTCAGTTGTCACTAATTCATTGTAAGTGTCAATATTGTCGTGCAACATTATTGGGTTAAAAGTTGATTTCGGTTTAAATCCTGTCAGGCCCGGCGTGTTCAGTCTAGGCTCGCTGCAAATGGTTGTGCTGGTATTGTCCAATGTCCCTTCCTTATGCAATTCCTGTAGATCACTCAATAACTCATAATCCTTGACCGTAAACAAAGATGGACTACCACTATCACTCGGCCTAGCTTATATATCTATATATGTATATATATATATATATATATATATATATATATATATATATATATATATATATATATATATATATATATATATATTATCTACTGGCGGTCGCCAGTAGATAGTTATAGTTAGGACCGTGTTTCCATAGGAAATCCGCAACATTCTATTTGGAATAACTTTGGCGCCGGTTGACGAATCCTCGCGAAATTTTCAAAATAGGTGGGGCGCTCCGCTCCGCTCCTACCCTAAAAGTCTCGGGGGGATTCGTCAAGCGGGGGCCGAGAGAAAAGGGGGGTCCCAAAACACGTTTTCCCCATGCAATTTTCCATAGGGACCTTTAGTCCAAGGTACAGCCCGAACGGCTGAACAGAATTACTTGAAATTTGGCAGAGAGGTAGGCCTCAGCTCAGGGAAGTGCCTTTTGCAGGTCTGGTGTCAATCTGTTCAGTAGTTCCTGAGAAAATCAAAAGTAAAATCATATATATATGTGGGCGGAGCCTAACCACACATCTCATCCTGAGATCTGATTGGCTGTCAGCACTTCATCCAAGAAGTGTTGGCAGCCATCTTGGGACCAATATACATGATAGCACCTCATTAAAAAGCATTGCAGTTAGTAGAAGGTTTTAAGACTTTAGTTACATTATAAATTATTTGTTGATGGTACCATACTCATTTTAGGAATTGTGGTATGTTCTAAGGTGATTTCACCATGTGAAAAAGCCTTCTGCTGGGATATCATGATTGAGAGAAAAATATTTTCTCATGCTTTTCCCACAGAGGTTTGGAAGGTGATCTATAAGCTAAACTGAGAGCTTATTTTCTGTAAATTCACATTATCTTTCTCAGTCATGTGAGAATGAAGTCTGACATTCTCAGTAAAACATGTACATCCAAGAAGGGCAGAGACTGTCAGTTGATTCCTTTGTGTTCTACTGCAGCTTCCCAGAGTGTTCCAAAGAACAACTAGAGCGCTAACAGTCCTACTTATGATAAACGTATGGCACACCTGAAGCCATCTTGCTTGGATTAAAGTGGTAACTCTTAAAACATTTAATTTAAAAAGGAACAAAATGAGGGGGTTCATTTTTCCATAAAAAGTATGATTAGTGCTGCAGAAAGAAAAATTAGGGCACATTTTGAGTGACTTCTCAAATTCTCTTCTATTTCATTAAAAAATTCTGACATGCAGACTGAAACATGCACTTTCAATACCAGCAGCAGTTTTCCCTGGTGAGCAGTAGCTTTACTACAGTGATCTAATGAGCAAAAAGAGTGCTAACATTCTGAATTTATGGCAAATGTGTGACACATCTGAATGCCTTCTTGATGGAATCAAAGTAAAAAACTGAAAGTATTTCCTACTGAGGAGACTGCAGTAAATGAGGAAATTAGGAAACTTCATAACAAATAAGTCTCCCAAGATGGCCACCAGAGACAAAAGAGCCCAAATGTAGCCCAAATATCACCCAGATGTAGCCCAAGTATAGCCCAATGACAGAATGTCCCAGTGTTCTTAAAAACAACTAGAGCGCTTACTATCTTCATTATGACAAAAGTATGGCACACCTGAAGCCATCTTGATTGGAATAAACTGGTAACACTTAAAACATTTAATTTAAAAAGGAACACAATGAGGGGGTTCATTTTGCCATAGAAATTATGATTAATGCTGAAGAAAGAAAAATTAGGGCACATTTTGAGTGACTTCTCAAATCCTCTTCTATTTCATTGAAAAATTCTGATATGCAGACTGAAACATGCACTCTTAATACCAGGAGTAGACTTCCATGGTGAACAGTAGTTTTACTACAGTGATCTAATGAGCAACTAGAGTGCTAACATTCAGAATTTATGGCAAATGTGTGACATATCTGAATACCTTCATGATGGAATCAGAGTAAAAAACTGAGGAGACTGCAGTACATGAGGAAATTAGGAAACTTCATAACAAATAAATCTCCCAAGATGGCCACCGGAGACAAAAGAGCCCAAATGTAGCCCAAAATCACCCAGATGTAGCCCAAATATAGCCCAATGACAGAAGTGTGCAAAACACTTATTATTTTGTGTTTTTGCAGTGTTATATAGTGCAGACTTGTCAGGTATTGGAGTGCTTTACATGAGCATTGGTTACATCACACAAGAACAAATTCATTTTGGTTGTAGACATGGGGAGACTAAGTGATTTGACCAGAATCACAGAATGTCGAGCTGAAGCAGAAACTACAACCTGGTTCCCCAGTTGCACAGTCTGCAGTTCTGGAAGTAACACCACATCCTCTCCCCTAAGTGCAACATTTAATCAAGTGGTCAACTGGATAAAAAAACATAAAGATAACAAATAATTTAAAAGTGCTTTGTCGCTATTTGAAAACTCAGAAAATATGTCCTTATTTTAGTCTTTTAGAGCACTAACCATAATTTTGATGCCAATAAGACCCTCTCATAAATGTAATTTCTAAAGGAAATGCTCTAGGTATTACAGTTTTGATTACATCAAGATGACGTCAGGCGTTCCACACTTTTGTAATAAATATAGAATGTTAGCAATCTAGTTGTTCATTAGGATACTGTTGAGAGGCAGAGGCCAGGGGCACGGACTCTGAAAATTGAAGGCAGGTAGGAGGGTGCAAAGGCAACAATTTAACCACACTGAGCAGGCAGGAAGGGTCATGGCAGCACAACAGACTATGGAGGGCAGTGGAAAGGGGGGCAGGGGCAACAAACCAACAATACAGGACTTGCAAGAGAGGCTGTGGCAATGTAATAGACCATTGTGGGCAGAAGGAAGAGGCAATGGTAGTACAACCATACATGCCAACAGACCCGTTTCAGCCAGGAAACGTCCAATGTTTTTAAGCTCAAATGGGCTTTATTTGATCTGTCTCCTGTCTACAATCTCCTCTTTTTCAATGTAACTCAAAGGGGAAAATCAATACCCCAGTTTTTTTTCAAAATCTCCCTCTTACCAAGTTCAAAATGTTCGCAAGTATGGTACATTGGATCATGGAAGGAAATGGGGTAGGGACATGGACTTGGATAACAGAGGACAGGAGGGACATGGAGAGGGGCACCAAACTGACCCTGCAGGGCAGGCATCAGGGTTTGCAGCAGCACAATACACCACACAGGGCATGCGGGACGGGAGTGCAGCACAACAATCCATAGAAAGCAAGAGGGAGGGGACAGGACCATGCACATGGACAACAGAGAACAGAGGGGCAAGAGGCAATGGTAGCTAGCTGACCATAATGGACAGACAGGAGAGAAAGCTGCAGCATAACAGACCATAAAGGGCAGGAGGGACGGATCAGGGGCATTACAATGGAACAGACAAGCCAGGAGGGAGGGAGTAGGGGTCTGCACATGTAAACAGAGGGCTGGGGGCAAGGGGGCAGGGCAGGAGCAGCAAGATAGCCATGGAGGTCAGGCAGGATGGGCACCAGAAGCAAGACACACCATGAAGAGCAACAGTGAGACTGTGATGGCATACACACAGACCATGGAGAGAAGGTGGGAGGGGGTCAGGGGCAGCTAACTGACCACACAGGGAAGGTGGGAGGGGCCATGGCAGCACAGAAGACCATGCATGGCAAGTGGGAGGGTTAGTGGCAGCACAATGGCTATGATGGGCAAGAAGGAGGGTGCAGGGGCATGCACAAAGGACGATGGAGGATAGAAGGGAAGGTCAGGACCTGTGCACAGACAAGAAAGTTCAGGGGAAGGGGCCTCACAACAGACCGCACGGGGCAGGCAGGAGGAGCAGTTGCAGCACAACAGACCAGGGAGGGCAGAAGGGTGTGGCAGTACAATGGACCATGTAGGACAGGAGGAAGAGGATAGGGGCATGGCATGTGGACAGGCAGGGTGGAGGTGGCAGGGACAGGTTACAGTCATCTGACAATGCTAGGCAGGTGGGAGGGGAGTGGCAGCTCAACAGAACACTCAGAGTAGATAGGAGTGGCAGGTCCATGGAACATGGTGGGCAAAAAGGATGGAGCAGGGGCATGCACAAAGACATCGGAGGGCAGGGGGAAGGAGAATAGGGGCAGCAAGCTAAGCAAAGAGTTTAAGCAGGAGGTCAATGATGGGGCATAGACTTGGGCAATGGAGGGCAGGAGGAGTGGACTGGTACATCATACTAAATTGAGGGCAGTGGCAGCACATCAGACCATGCATGGCAGGAGGGAGGAGGCTAGTCTATGGATTCACACAACAGAGGATAGGGAGGAGGTGGATGGGGCAGCAAGCTAACTGTTCAGAGAAGGCGGGTATTAGGAACTTTATTGTTTTTAAAACGTGTGTCTGTGCGAACTACTTAAAATATGAACAAGTATGCAGCATAATCTCACTTTTATTCAGGAAGAAGAGGACGTTTGTGACTGTGACTCCGGGCTCACTTGGCAGAAACACCCCCTGACCCTCCACCCCCTATCGCAAAATGTAATGCCCGTGAAAAGGGTAGGTGAACACAGTGTTATATAGAACATAGTCCTGAGAGCACGATTGAAAATGAAAACTAGATATAGTGTATGGTATAAACTATGCACCAAAAAGTGTGATATAAGATGAACCGGGCATGAAATATAATATGCAATACATTGTGCGCAATGACAGATTCATTGGAGAGCGCAAGATAGCACAGGCACTAGCGCGTGCTATGCGATATGCGCCTTGGAGTGTAATGTGCACAGGGCAGTGTTGTGTAACCTAGCTAGTCTCTAAAGTTGTAATATAAAATATGTGCTGGGGAGTGTAACGTTGCATATGCACTGTGACAAAGATATGGATCCCAGATTGTAATATGTATGGCATAGCACTGTGCGTTATAACATAGGCATCGAGGAAGGCACGTTAGATGGGGCAATATAACCCGTGCGAAGACAAGTGTGGCATGACATATTCACGGGGTGGTGTTACAGTGCACATGGGCTAGAGAGTGTCATAGCATATGCACTAGCTAGTGGAATACAACACAGAGGTGTGTGGCACTCAGCAGGCAATGGTGGGTATAACACAGCATTGGGCTCTGCCAGGAGCGCGCTGTGACTCTCAAGTGATGTTCGTCCCCTTTCCAGAGAGTAAAATAAAAAGTATTACACATCCGGCAGTGGATGTGTGTTTTATTAACCGGGGGGGGGTTTCTTGCATAGTTTTTGTCGAATTTTTGTCGAATCCCCTTTGAATGGCTTGGTGTGCATGTGTATTAAATGTGCCCGTCAATAGCTACCCATGTTTGTATAAATAAACGACAAGGGTGTCTACCGGGATTAGGCACGGTAGGGCATCAGACATGTCAGAGCATCACTAGTGGTGTAAATACATTCCACGTGGATTCATTGTATGCATAGTCGCCTTTTAATGAATATCACGCAAATCGTCATGGTGATAGGTACGTACGGTTTGTCCCGCATGTCCTAGGTGTGTCTATAAATATATATTTTTAAAAAATAATAAAAAACAGTGGCCGGCCCTGGGGATTGGGGTAAAAAAAATATAATTAGGAGACAGGCCCTGGGGGATGGGGTCATCAGGGCCAATAAATTAGAATAAGAAGGGGAACCACACAGCCCCCCTTCTTAAAAAATTAAAATAAATAAAAGACTGGCATCGTGCCGGAGGCCACGCCCCCTCCTTGCAGCACTCTGCAAACGCGCCCCCTGGCGAGTTGTAAGTTGGGGAATTAATTCCTCTTCAATACTGAGGGTCCCTGAGGGCCAACTAGCCCAACAGGCATCTCCAGTATGCGCCAGGGAGCTGCGCTGCAGACAGGTGTTCTGAGGCCAAGCCCCTTTTTACACCTCTCTGCAACACAGCTCTGTGGCGCTTACTGGAGGTACCTAGTGGTCTAGTTTGACCCTAGGGACCCTTAGGATTCAAGGGGACTTAATCTCTCAACTTAGAACAGCCACAGGGTGCGTTTACACAGTGGTGAAGGGAGGGGACGGGGCCTGAGGTGACGTGTGCAAACACGCACTATGGCACGTTTTAAATTGGGGATATAATTTCCCTTCAATACTGAGGGCCCCTGGGGGCTAACTAGCCCACCAAGTGCTTCCAGTAAGCGCCACTGAGCTGCATTGAAGAGAGGTGGTCCAGGTCGTGCCACTTTTTACACCTCTCTGCAACGCAGCTCTGTGGCACTTACTGGAGGTACCTAGTGGGCTAGTTGGACCCTAGGGACCCTCAGGATTCAAATGAACTTAATCTCCCAACTAAAAACGGACACAGGGCGTGTTTACACAGTGGTGAAGGGAGGGGACGGGGCCTGAGTTAACGTGTGCAAAAACGCCCTGTGGCCTGTTTTAAGAGGTAGTTTTAATCCCCCTGCCCTATTATATACTAGGGGCTTACAGAGGAGGTCATGCTAATCACAGGGGGACCCCAACGCATAATGTTCCCTAGTGTATGTAGGTGTTTTCACTGTATTCTAAGTGTCTTTTAACATAGAACTGGCTCTAGGACTGGTTAGTCAGACTTAGTTACCACCAGTATCCGTCTGAAAAAGTTGAGGGTACAGGATGATTTTGCAACAAGGCTTCTTTCTGCTCTTCTTTTTGTTCTTTCTGCACGTTATCCTTCTTCCTGCACTTTTCTTCATCTTTGAGGACTTCTGTTGCTTCTTTCTGCACTTCTTTTTTTTCTTTCTGTGCATTTTTTCTTCTTTCTTCACATGTCCTATCTCTGTAGGCATAGTTAGAAATTAGCATTTAAAAAACCTTTGAAATTCACAGAAAAAAACATAGGTTTCAGGCACGTTATAGTTAGGAATTAGCATTTAAAAAACCTCAGAAATTCACTGAAAAAAACATAGGTTTCAGGGGTGTTATAATTAGCTGGACTTTTCACTTGTACAAAACCATTGAAATTCCCCCGTTATAGTTAGTTCAGCTAACTATAACTCGCGCGCCCGCAATGCACTGCTGATGACGTCACATATTACATCACTCATGACATGGTCAGTGACATCACTCATGACATCACTGATGACATCTCAAATGACATCACTGATGACATCACTGATGACATCATCCTTGTGTTAGAGTGGCAGACCTCCTCTCACCCTAATATAACCTTTGATACACACATTCAAAAATAGAGACTAAAATTTTCAAAACAATGGACATACCAATACCAGTTACAACAACCTCTTCAGTAATTCTAAGATCCACATACACATCCACTCATTCACCAACAGTCCTATACAGTCACTCATACATGTACTCACTCATCATATGTACTCATACACCTATACATCCTGTTACACAATGCCACTCATCCATAGAGTTACTCACACACATAGTCACTCATGCTAATAAAGAATCAAACATACATTTACTTGCATATACAGTTATACACACACCACCACACTTACTTCTACGGAAACTTACACATACTTAGTCTTTTAAACAATCACTTATAGAAACACATACTTATTCATACAGGAACTCTTTCAATCTCTCACTCTCACATATACTCACTTATATACACCAATAGTCACATATACTAGTTTAAAACATATGTAGTTACTCATAAAGACACTATTGAGACAGTCATTCACTCACTAACACACCCATACACACACTCATCCACCCATACAGTCCTGCACACATGCTGTCTTCAAAACATACAAACAGTGAGTCACTCATTCATGCACCTATGCACTACGTAATAACCCCACCGAACCATGCAGACACTCAGACTGATACTCAAAAAACCAACTAATAACCTATATAGACACCCATGTAGCTACTCACCAACCCATGCAGCCACTTATACACAAAGTGAGAGACTGATACAGATATTTACATATTTAAACATTACTCACTAAGCCATGTATTCACTATGATACACTTAATCAGTCAGTTACACAATCAATTTTTCAAAAACTAATCATCCATTTAGACACTTATATACCCATTTATTCTTCCATCGACCTTGAGATATACATATATAAAACATATTTAATTTTCAAAAAAACACACATTCACTGGATGATGTCATCAGTGATGTCATCAGTGATGTCTTCAGTGATGTCACTGACCATGTCATGAGTGATGTAATATGTGACATCATCAGCAGTGCATTGCGGGCGCGCGAGTTATAGTTAGCTGAACTAACTATAACGGGGGAATTTCAATGGTTTTGTACAAGTGAAAAGTCCAGCTAACTATAACACCCCTGAAACCTATGGTTTTTTCAGTGAATATATATATATATATATATATATATATATATATATATATATATATATATATATATATATATGTATATTCCAACCAAACCCGACTTAAATAATCGGACACCGACACAGGAGATGCTTTAGCCATCCAGCTTAGGTTCATTCTTCTTTCGCTGACGCGTTTCGGCACAACTGCCTTGCTCACACAAATAGTCGCAAACAAATCCGTTACTTTTAAACAGAAGTCACAAGGTCACATGATCACTTTCCAAATAAACAAGGAAAACAGACTAGTGAGCGCTTCATGTATTGCTATCTCGAAATACAAACATTTGTTTTATAGCATATTGTCTTACTCTCATTTCTCTTAATTTGCTTAATTACTGCGAGTTTCATTCATAATTATAAAAATAAAAATTAGAAATTTAAAAAGACATTTTTTATAAATTTGAATTGTCCAACAGATTAATGAAAGAGAGAGAGAGCAGAGACACTATTTCAAACACAAGTGCATTAAAATGTTTTACAGCAATACAATGTCGCTCTCATTATTCTTCTATACATTCTGTGTTTATATTTGTCACACAAATTGTACTGCATTGCTGGTCTCCTGGGCAAGTGCCCCTGTCACGAATCCGATTACTTATTATTTTTGTCTCAATCGGGCACATTACAGAAATTATATCCAGTCAATCTGCCAATAGACCCTTGTCAAAAAAAGTCAGAAAGGAGAGACATGTATTAGAATCTTAATAGGTCATATGCTTATTAAAACAGTTAATATTTATCCTGCTTAACAACGTGCAAATCTCGCTAACATAAAGTGCTAGTGCTTTATTCAGTGCAATAATCGCAACACATAACGTGCAAACATTGCTCAACAAAGTGCTAGTGCCTTCTTATGTGCAAAAATCACAATTTTTAACAAGGTGCAAGTGCTTCACAATACTTTGTTTTAGAAAAAGTAAAATGACTTATTAAAATTGTTTTTTGTGACCTATCACGTCTCAACTAATAAAACAGACAAGGGATCTTATTCTGACAGAGACTAGATATAGATATAGAGGAGACTATCAGTTCACTTGTAACTTCTGTAAATTAAAATATTTAAAAATAAAAGCTTAAAAAAGCTAAAATGTTTATAATGGATACCAAACTATACCAAATGTACATGTAAATCTTCCTCAATATATATATATTATCTACTGGCGGTCGCCAGTAGATAGTTATAGTTAGGACCTATTTTCCATAGGAAATCCGCAACATTCTATTCCCAATAAGTCTGGCGCCAGTTTACGAATGTTCGTGAAATTTTCCAAACTTTTGGCCAGCTCTGCTCCGCTCCTACCCTGAAAGTTTCGTGGTGATTCGTCAAGCGGGGGCCGACAAAAAAGGGGGGTCCCAAAACGCGTTTTCCCCATGCAATTTCCCATAGGATCTGTTGTTGCAGCTACAGCCCGAACCGCTGAACGGAATTACACCAAATTTGGCAAAGAGGTAGTCCTCAGTTCAGACTCGTGCCATTTGCAGAAATGGTGTGAATCCGTTCAGTAGTTCCTGAGAAAATTAGAGTTAAAAGTACATCTATATCTATGGCCGGGGAGGATCCGCGGACCCTACCCGCACCGTAAGCGCACCCTCCCCGAACCGGGCGTGCACCCTCCCGATCGCGCGCTGAATGCTAATTGGCTGTCGAGTGTCTGTCTACATTCGAAACCAGGAACTGTTGGCGGCCATTTTCTGCCTCGGTAGAAGCGAGGCTGAAGAAGCAAGGGGAATAAGTGTGTAAAACATATAAAGGGGGCAGAGTGGAAATACTCTGACCCTCTAGAGGTGCTGGGGCCCACTTTTAAAAAAAAACGGTGAAATGCGCGCAGGGTGCGCTCATCCTATCGCGTTGGGTGCACGGATTCTCTCGCGTTGGGTGCGCGGATCCAAGGGAAAAAAAATTGTTGGGAGATAAAGATCAAGCTTAAGTGTTTTGTTCCTGAGTGGCTCTAAAAAGAGCCGTTGTGTTCATTGAGAGTTTTTGGTACTTATAAGTAAGTACCTATACAGAGTCTAAAGTTGTTGAGGAAGACTCTGTTTCCTTCATCAGTAAAGTGTACTCCATCTCTCCTATACATCTCTTGCATATGAAAGCGCAGATTGTTATTGTAAATGGACCCCATTCTATAGTCTCGGAGAAAAGCAGAAACAGATTTATTCACATGTTTCCTAGCTTTCTCAATCTGTGGACAAAAATGATCGGACCAGTTCCATTTCTGCCTTTGGCATATGTTAGAATACACAAAGGCAGTTTTGGGGAAAAGTGAAATCAGTTCTGAAAGGTGTCCTTCATAAGCATTTCCAGACCTACCCCAGTCAAAGTGCCTAGGTCATTGCCACCACAGTGCACTATTATGAGGTCAGGGTGTTGGATTTGCATGAAGGATTTCACCAATGGCATCAATTGGTGCCACTTTAACCCTCTCTGTCCAATCCATTTAATGTCTACATTTGGCAAACCTAGGTCTTTGTGAATGCCTTTGTTTTCTGCATACCTTTGGCTCCAGAAAGAATAGCTGTGTCCCACAATCCACACTGTAACCATCTTGAAAGGAGGTCTGGATGCACTCAGATGGTCTCTGTAAATGAAATGGCAGTTTGGAAAGTAAGACGTTTCTAAAAGGGTGGCTAAGATGCAATTTTGAAAAAAGACAAGAAATCATTGGTTGTTTGACAACCTTCTACACTGAAAGGTAGGGTGTATATTTCTGTTTTTTAAACGTATGATTCTTATTGGTTAACAAAAACTGATTGTAAGGAACATTATATATGATAAGCTGATATGTTGAAAAGTCAAGCACACTTGCTGTCTTGATTAGCAACATTGTGTGCTGAACTTGTGACCTGTGTGCTCAGTACAGTGTTCCATGACCTGTTTCTATGGTAACGGGCAGAAAGCAGATTGGGGGAAGGGTTCAAATCTATGTCATTTGGAAAGGGTTGAAATGTTTAACCAATAGAAATGTGTGTTTGCTTTTGAATTTATGTGGGAAGGAATGTGATTTGATGTTTACATGTATATGTGTGGAAAATGAGAGGGAAACTTTGCCATTCTTTGGTTCTGCTGACAGGTGCACAGTGCAGAGATTCTGTATAAGAAAATCTGGTGTGTGACTGATATCTGGTGTGTGACTGATATACTTCTTAATCTACAAAACAACTTGAAAGGTGAGTTATTTAATTGTGAGGGGATGTATGTAGACTATTTTGATTTTAATCAGACTAATGTATTTCTCCTGCTAAAGTGTAGGGAGTGCTTTTTTTCTCTACAATCTTATTGACAGTGTGTGTGTGTGTGCATGTAGAAACCATTCTGTGATAAGCATTTGTGTTTTTCATGTGTTTGCAGACAGATAACTGTGCTGTTTTTATATTTTGGTAGAAATAGAAACCAGTCATTGTTTATGAATTTGTGAAATGAGTTATGTTTCTATACTAAAATGTAGTACTCCTTCTAGATGAAGAAATGTGTTTGGTATAGTGCAAGGGATAGTGTTGCTTGTCTAGAATCACACAGTGAGTCTGTGTGCATTTGGGAACCACTGTGAGAGAAGCATTTGGTAACATTGTGTATTTGCTGACAGATAGCTCTTTTAAAACCTGTCATGTTGTCAAGTTTTAGTAGCATTAGAAGCCAGTCTTTGCTTATGCGATGGTTAAATGAGTTAGGCTTTGACACAAAAGTGCAGACCTGATATATGTAGATTGTGTGCAGTTCCCTTACCACTTCCACAGTAGTGAATTAGTTTTAGTAAACTCCTAGGAATAGTGGTTGTTGTCTAGAATCACACTGTGAGTCTGTGTGCATTTGGGAACCAATGTGAGAGAAGCATTTGGTAACATTGTGTATTTGCTGACAGATAACTCTTTTAAAACCTGTCATGTTGTCAAGTTTTAGTAGCATTAGGAGCCAGTCTTTGGTTATGCATTGATAAAATGAGTCATGCTTTGACACTAATGTGCTGTACTTTAATATGTAGATTGTGTGTAGTCTCCTTACCCCTTGCACAGTAGTGAATGAGTTTTGGTAAGCTGCTAGGGATAGTGTTGCTTGTCTAGAATCACACTGTGAGTCTGTGTGCATTTGGGAACCACTGTGAGAGAAGCATTTGGTAACATTGTGTATTTTCTGACAGATAACTCTTTTAAAACCTGTCTTGTTGTCAAGTTTTAGTAGCATTAGAAGGCAGTTTGGGCTAATGCTTTCATTAAATGAGTCAGGCTTTGACTCAAAAGTGCTGTCCTGAAATATGTAGATTGTGTGCAGTTCCCTTACCACTTCCACTGTAGTGCATGAGTTTTGGTAAACTCCTAGGGATAGTGATGCTTGTCTAGAATCACACTGTAAGTGTGTGTGCATTTGGGAACCACTGTGAGAGAAGCTTTTGGTAACATCGTGTATTTTCTGACAGATAACTCTTTTAAAACCTGTCATGTTGTCAAGTTTTAGTAGCATTAGAAGCCAGTCTTTGCTTATGCATTGGTTAAATGAGTTAGGCTTTGACACAAAAGTGCAGACCTGAAATATGTAGATTGTGTGCAGTTCCCTTACCACTTCCACAGTAGTGAATGAGTTTTGGTAAACTCCTAGGGATAGTGGTTGTTGTCTAGAATCACACTGTGAGTCTGTGTGCATTTGGGAACCACTGTGAGAGAAGCATCTGGTAACATTGTGTATTTGCTGACAGATAACTGTTTTAAAACCTGTCATGTTATCAAGTTTTAGTAGCATTAGAAGCCAGTCTTTGGTTATGCATTGATAAAATGAGTCATGTTTTGACACTAATGTGCTGTACTTTAATATGTAGATTGTGTGTAGTCTCCTTACCCCTTGCACAGTAGTGAATGAGTTTTGGTAAGCTGCTAGGGATAGTGTTGCTTGTCTAGAATCACACTGTGAGTCTGTGTGCATTTGGGAACCACTGTGAGAGAAGTATTTGGTAACATCATGTATTTGCTGACAGATAACTGTTTTAAAACCTATCTTGTTGTCAAGTTTTAGTAGCATTAGAAGGCAGTTTTTGCTTATGCTTTGATTAAATAAGTCAGGCTTTGACACAAAAGTGCAGTCCTGAAATGTGTAGATTGTGTGCAGTTCCCTTACCACTTCTACTTTAGTGAATGAGTTTTGGTAAACTCCTAGGGATAGTGGTGCTTATCTAGAATCACACTGTAAGTCTGTGTGCATTTGGGAACCACTGTGAGAGAAGCATTTGGTAACATCGTGTATTTTCTGACAGATAACTGTTTTAAAACCTGTCATGTTGTCAAGTTTTAGTAGCATTAGAAGCCAGTCTTTGCTTATGCGTTGATTAAATGAGTTTGGCTTTGACACAAAAGTGCAGTCCTGAAATATGTAGATTGTGTGCAGTTCCCTTACCACTTCCACAGTAGTGAATGAGTTTTGGTAATCTCCTAGGGATAGTGGTTGTTGTCTAGAATCCCACTGTAAGTCTGTGTGCATTTGGGAACCACTGTGAGAGAAGCATTTGGTAACATCATGTATTTGCTGACAGATAACTGTTTTAAAACCTGTCATGTCGTCAAGTTTTAGTAGCATTAGAAGCCAGTCTTCGCTTATGCATTGATAAAATGAGTCATGCTTTGACACTAAAGTGCAGTACTTTAATATGTAGATTGTGTGTAGTCTCCTTATCCCTTGCACAGTAGTGAATGAGTTTTGGTAAGCTGCTAGGGATAGTGTTGTTTGTCTAGAATCACACTGTGAGTCTGTGTGCATTTGGGAACCACTGTGAGAGAAGCATTTGGTAACATCGTGTATTTGCTGACAGATAACTGTTTTAAAACCTGTCATGTTGTCAAGTTTTAGTAGCATTAGAAGACAGTTATGGCTTATGCTTTGATTAAATGAGTCAGACATTGACACTAAAGTGCAGTCCTGAAATATGTAGATTGTGTGCAGTTCCCTTACCACTTCCCCTGTAGTGAATGAGTTTTGGTAAACTCCTGGGGATAGTGGTGCTTGTCTAGAATCATACTGTGAGTGTGTGTGCATTTGGGAACAACTGTGAGAGAAGCATTTGGTAACATTGTGTATTTTCTGACAGATAACTCTTTTAAAACCGGTCATGTTGTCAAGTTTTAGTAACATTAGAAGCTAGTCTTTGCTTATGCATTGATAAAATGAGTCAGGGTTTGACACTAAGGTGCAGTACCATGTACTATTCTCTTCAATGTGCCAGAACTGAAAATTTAAAAGTTTTACCCAGGCACTGTCCTAGCAGTAGTCTGATGATTTAGTCAGTTTCTAAGTACTTATGTTGTGAACCATACATTACCACATAGACTGCTTCAAATGTCTATGCAGTATGCATGCAGTCTTCTAACATACTATACACTTGTCTTTCACACCTTCAATTCCCTAGTCAGTATCCATACACTTCCAGGAAACACCCTGTCACTCCATTTGCACTCCTCTAGTGACCCATTCAGTACCAAGTACTAATCCATTCACTGTGCCAAAAGCCAACCACTTATAAATTCACCCAGGCACTCTCTTTGCTGTACTCTAATCATTCAGTCAGTACCCAAGTACTCATGCAGTGAGCCAGGCCTTATCACATAGACTGCTTTAAACGCCTATTCACTATGCATGCAGTCCTATAACCACCTACACAGTTGTTTTTCACACCTTCAATTCCCTAGTCAGTATCCATACACTTCCAGGAAACACCCTGTCACTCCCTTTGTAGTCCTCTAGTGACCCATTCAGCACCATGTACTAATCCATTCACTGTGCCAAAACCCAAACACTTATAAATTCACCAAGACACTCTCCTTGCTGTACTCTAATCATTCAGTCAGTGCCTAAGTATTCATGCACTGAGCCGGGCCTTAGCACATGGACTGCTTCAAACCCCTATCCACTATGCATGTAGTCTTCTAACCACCTAGACACTTGTCTTTCACACCTTCAATTCCCTAGTTAGTATCCATACAGTCCAGCAAACATCCTGTCACTCCCTTTGCACTCCTCTAGTGACCCATTCAGTACCAAGTACTAATCCATTCCCTGCGCCAAAAGCCTACCACTTATAAATTCACCCAGGCACTCTCCTTGCTATACTCTAATCATTCAGTCAGTACCCAAGTACTCATGCAGTGAGCCAGGCCTTAGCACATGGACTGCTTCAAATGCCTATCCAGTATGCATGCAGTCCTCTAATCACCTACACAGTTGTCTTTCACACCTTCAATTCCCCAGTTAGTATTCATACACTTCTAGCAAACACCCTGTTACTCACCCAGTGTGTCTCCTTATAGTACTGTAATCATTCAGTCAGTTAGCATGTAGTCTTTTAGTGAGGTAGGCTTTAGGGCATGAACTGCTTCAAAGTAGTATGCACTATGCATGTAGTGTTTTAACCATCGTCACACTTGTGGTTCAGGGCTATAGTTTCTTAGTCAGTTTTTATATAAAATATGTTTGTACAGTAATGGAATAGTATAAATTTGAAAGTTATTAATATACATTTATTTGTGATTCTTTTTTACAGATACTGTTTTTCAACGTTAAAATAGAGAAATCATGCCAGAAAAAAAAAGAAAAAGAAAAGAACAGAGACAGGAGGATTATTTGAAGAAACATCAACCACAAGTATTGAATGTACAAGATAATGTAGCTAAAAGGAAAAAATCTTCTGGTAAGATCACAAAGCAATTTATTAAAAATGTTTGTAGGAGCAAACAGAATGTAGATAATGCTGGAACTACTGAGAATTCTTCAAGTAAGAAAAAAATTCAAGATAAGAGGAAAAGTAAGAAAGCAAATGGTCAGTCAAAGGAGATAAAGTATGGTAAAAGAAGGCAAAATCTGTATAAGGAATTACACCAAAAAATATTTTACAAGAGAGTAGTGCATAATTTGCTGAAAGATGTGAAGAAATATAAAAAGAGAGCTTTATTTTATAAAAAGAAGAAGCATATTGAAAACATTGTGGAAAAGGCTTTTGAAGTAAAAAGGAAACTGTTTATTTTAGTGTTAAACAGAATTCGATCACTAGATAAACCAATACATGTAATGAAGGCCAAAAGTAGGAGGAAAAGAGTTATTAATGTACACTTGGGATTGCAGTAGTGTTTGCAGTGTACGACAGGAATCTATTGAAAAATTATGTCGTTTTTTACGAGCCTATACTAAAAAAAGTGTAAAACAAAAGATTAAGCTGTTGCAAGGACTAGACCCTTGCAGAGTGAGAAAACATACTGGTTTGCAAGGTCATTCTCTGGCTTGTCTTTCTAGGAAGTTTGTCAAAGTGTTTTTCACCATTTCAGACTCAAATGCGGAAGTTAGTGAGAAGGTTGTATTATGCAAAAAGTCCAGCACTAAAGTTAAGTGAGTTGAACAGTGCTCTTTTGCGTGGGTCAGTATCAGATGTGAAGCAAGTCTGTGATGATATTGAGTTTTGTAACTTTGGTCCTCAGCAAGAGAGTGAAGAAACTGACCCATTAGTAGAACAAAATGTTGAAGACAATGTACAACCCGTAATTTTTTTTATTTTTTATTAATTGTTTCTTTATTGAAAGCGAAGAGCAGGTCAATATACATTGCCGCGCGCCTACAACCCGGAGGCCGGCTACTATATTTCAAATATTATTACAGCATCACAGTTTATCCCACATCCCGGAGGCCGGGCATCACTGTGTGCAGTCACTAATACTCCTGTTGCCTTCCAAGCTGTCGGGACAGTACGTCATTATCCTTAGGAGTACCCCCTTGCAGGGGCACAGCTCTAATTAGTTTCCCCCCCTTCCCTTTTTTGTTTCCTTCGTGGCCACACCCTAAGAAATAAAATGTAGAACACGAAAACCAGCCCCCCCCAAACAAAAACAGTCCCCCACCCTGCCCACCCCCTCCTAACAGTTGAGGTTTCCTGCCAGCTGCCGCCTTATAATTATTATTGCGTTCAGTATCCACCCACGTCCCGAAATCTTGAAGCGTCTCCTATATCCTCCCTTGCCTCTGACCAAAGCGCTCCTGTACAGAATTTATGCATCCTCCCCACCAGCACTCTCTCCAGCATCCCCTCTCCCGTTGTCTTCCAGACCGGTCTTCCCCGTACCCTTCTCCGCATCCATGCCACTCTTCCCAATATAGTCGACATATAGCCCCCAAAAGTTTTTTGGCCGACTGCGCGGCGGGAGCAGCTCACTTAACCTCTCCGTCTGTGTACAACAGTAAAGTACATCACGTCTCCACTGCGCAACTGTGGGCAAGGGGCCTCTCATCCAGCATGCGATCTACATGACAGCACGCTGCTCACTCGTCCACAAATCTCAGAGTTAAGTCCAAGAGGCTAATTGATTCAGATGTCCCTAGACTGATTGCTGGGCACATTGAGATATTCCCTGATTCACGATCCAACATAGAGGATAGAGGCTTAAGAAAGATAAAGCCACCTAAGACTTGGATTATACATATAAAATTGTGGACTGGTAAAGACCATTACCTTATTGGTTCAGTTGGACCCAACCAAGAATTCAAGGGGTCGAATTTTTAAATCTTATTGTCCTGAAGATGGTCTTGCTACGAAATCTATAAAAGACCGAAACGTCGACTGTCACACTGTTTTCCGGCAAATTAATGTAATCTTTTTGGAAAAAGTGTTTGATTGACTTAAATGTGAAGGCATAAATAATTAATTGTTTTCCTTTCACTGTATCAACAAATGTTGTGATTTTCAGTACCCTTTTCGAATTTTGACTATAAACTTACTTTTTTATATATACACCCGCTCGTTCTCTTCCTTTTTCCTTCTGGTTCTCCACTTCATCTGACTAATGCTAAAATGTGGTGATTTATTTACATCACTCTGATTTCCAGTTTAAAAATTAAGTTGTTTGAACAAAAAGAAGAAGTAATTATAATTAAATCTATAGGTATATAATTAACCTATTTTCAATTCATTTTTCGAAATTATAAAAATTAAACATCGAAAAAAATCCCTTGAAGGCACCTTCTCACTTTACTACTTCTCATCCAGCATAGCGCTACTCTTCGTTTCGCAAGGAGCATACCCATATCTACCAACCGTCGCGCCGCCTTGGGCACCACCTGGAGTGCCCCAACAGAGCCACTGCCGGATCCGGAGTCAGATCCAATTCTGCCACTCTAGCTATCTGCTGATAGATCGCTTCCCAAAAGCTACGTATACCCTGGCAGTACCACGCAAGGTGTATAAAATCAGCCAATGGGTGTTTGCATCTTTCACATGCCGACCCGTCTCGCAGGCCATACCAATGCAGCCGCTCCAGAGTGTAATAAACCCTGTTGAAAAACTTGAAATGGACCAACCTATGCCTGCCGTGCAAAGATATGCGTTGAATCCCCGAGCAGCAGTATGCCCAAATAGCGTCATCAATTGCAATTTCGAGGTCTCTCTGCCAGGCTAACCGGGCCTTAGTGTACTCCTGCGATCTTTGCGACAGCGCCGTTCGATATAAGTTGGAAATTAACCTATGGGGACTTTTGTTCTTAATGATAAAGGACAACTCCGGGACCTCTGGTGGTTCAGCCATGTCGTCCCCTAGTAGCTGCCGCCATGCGCGACCCTGTAATACAGTTCCAGATCCGGAGCTCCCAAGCCGCCCAGGTGATAGGGCAACGTCAAGACTCGCCAGCTAACACGAGCCTGCTTACCAGCCCACGCCAGCCGCAACATGGACCCCGTCAGCCTAGTAAAGAATGCGCGCGACAGTACTATGGGGATGTTAACAAACAAGAATAGAAACCTAGGGAGTACTACCATCTTCATGATAGATATACGTCCCAGCAGCGAGAGGGGCAGCTTAATCCAAGTCTCGACATCATCTTCGAGTTTGCTAATTGCCCTGCCATAGTTCTCAGATAATACTACCTCTGAATCCATATGGAGCTGGATCCCCAGGTATCGGACCGCGTCGTCCGACCACTGCAGCGGATATTCCATCTCGAAAGGAGTAGTGACCGGGGTCAGCGGGAGAGCAATAGATTTGGTCCCGTTCACTTTCAAACCTGAGAGTGCACCAAAGTGCACCACCTCCCGTAGCACAGGGGCCAAGTTATTCTCCTGGTCCCTGACATATAACAAGGTGTCATCCGCGTATGTGGAGACCACTATCTTATAAGAAGGGAAGTTAATTCCCCTTAGGCTATGGTATTCTCGCAGGGCGCACACCAATGGCTCCGCCACCAGGGCATATAAAATAGGTGACAGGGGGCAGCCCTGTCTCGTCCCTCTCGAGATGGGGATCGCATCCGTAACCCGGTCACCCAGCCGTATCCTTGCCGTGGGTCCACTATATAGAACCCCGATCAGCTGCAAGAAGACAGGGCCTAGCCCCATTCGTTTCAGGACCTGTCGAATGAACGGCCATTCTACCGAATCAAAAGCCTTCTCCATATCCAGAAAGACTGCCAACGCACGCGTGTCCCGGCGTACATGTTGCATGGTACCGAACACCATTCTCAGATTATACATGAGGTTCCTGCCTGGCACAAACCCCGCCTGTTCCGGGGCCACCAGCTCCGGGGTGAGTAGGGCCAAGCGTGTAGCCAGAACTTTCGCGTACAGTTTGGTGTCAACGTTTAACAGCGATAACGGCCTATATGAACTGCATTCCTCCAGCGACTTACCCGGTTTGGGAATCGCGACCAAAATAGCCTTCCGCATGGATTGCGGCATGTGCCCCTTAACGCACATATCATCGAACAATGTCGATATGTGTGGGAGGAGCTGGTCTATGAAGGTTCTGTAGAAAGCCACCGTGAGGCCGTCTGCTCCCGGGGCACTGTGCGCCTTCATACCTGCAAGTGCCTCCAGAATTTCATCCTTCTCAATAGGAAGGGCCAGAAATTCCCTGTGTTCGTTCGTAAGAAAAGGCAGCTTAATATAATCTAGGTAGTCCCCAATGCTATCGTCCATACCGGTCTGTTGGGAAGCATACAAATTAGTGTAATACGACTGAAAGCGCGTCACTATGTCCGCCTCTTCCGTTAAGAGCGAGCCTTCCTCCGACCTAATCTGGGTGACAGCAGTTCTACTCCTACGAGCTTTTAGCAATATTAGCTAGTACCGATCCGGGTCTATCACCTTCCCCATATACTCTGGCTGTAGCATTCTTCCCTAAGTGCAGTAGCTTGGCATCCGCAGCTTCATGGTATTCTGCCAGGAGAACCTTCATCTCCTCAGTTACATCCGCCGACCCTGCCACGCGCTGTCTAGCCTCCAAGTCCCCCAGTTTACGCTCCAATGTCGTCAGTCTCTGCCGGATGTCGCGCAACACTCCCGAGTGCTTGGCCATCGCCACCCCTCTGATATAGACCTTGAATGTCTCCCAGATTGTCTGAAAGCTATCAACCGAGCCCACATTGGTATCAAAGAACAGCTCAATCGCCTCCGCTAGTTCTTCCTTAAAAAGGGGGTCCAGCAGCGAGTATGGGGGAAATCGCCACAGAAATGGCGGAACCGTCTTACTGGGCGCAGCCAATAGCAACAATACCGGAGAGTGATCTGAGAGCGTGCGTGGCAACACCCGACATGTTCGCACCAACGGAAGGAGAGACGACGACGCCAACCAATAATCTATACGTGTGTGCAGGCTGTGGTAAGCCGAATAGTGCTTGTAGCCCCCGCGTGTGGATTGAGAGTTCTCCACACATCCGCAAGACCCATGCAAAGCATTTCCCGCCCTATCGCTTTCGCTGCCGCCGACTGCGCCCTAGCCGGGTCACCAGATCTGTCTACCCCCGGGTTCAGGACGACATTAAAGTCTCCTCCCCACAACACCCGCTGCTCCCCGCAGTACCTGATGGTGCCGGCCGGCGCAGTATAGAATTCCGAGAAATCGTAGTTCAGCCAATAGTTATTGACCAACAATAAATCCAGACCCCTGCCCTGGAAACGCGTTATCACAAACCTGCCTGCGCTGTCCTTGGCTAGTAATTGCGTTCTATAGTCCGCCCCAGGGTTAACCCAGGTCAGAACCCCCCTAGAGTGTGTCGTGAAGCCCGCCACCTGCGCAGTCCCGCTGAGCCCCCTAGTTTGCAGCATAGGACTATGGTTAGGAAGATGCGTTTCCTGCAGGAAGGCTATGTCTATGTCATGCCTCTTAAGGTAGTGCATAACTTTACGTAGCTTCCGATGGTCATTCAGCCCCCTGACGTTCCATGTCAGAACTCTGAGAGAGCCAGGGCGTTCGGGCTTGCCTGTGCAATTAGCAGTTACCATTCTTTCTGAAACGCAAATCACCTGTAACTATATGCCACCAGAAGCAGGTGCTCCGACGTGTACTGATCAATGTATACCGACAAGAAAACCTCAAAACCTTGCAAAAAGAAACCCAGCCCTCCCTCCACCCACAGCAGACCTCCCCCAACTTGGCCTTGCAGACTCCCATATAGGGACACCCTACACCACCCGCAACCCTACCCCCCAACAAATTGATCCCCTTAAAGTTGTGAAATGCACTCACGGGCGGAGGTCGCTCAGTACCTAGACTCTAGCGGGAAGCACCTAGTACCTGATGGCAACCTCCCGGCCCGGCAAGCTGATATCTGCCCGTACGCTATACCTTAGCCATGTTAGGCCGTGACACCGCACCATTACTTGAATCCCATATAACCAGTAGGTACCCGCGCCTCCCCCATAATAGTAAAAACGGATAACTATACCTATTAGGAAATGGGCGCTTTGCTCGGGTTCAGCTCAGTAGGCCCCTTCCATGAACACTCTGCAGGGACTGAACTGCCAGAGGCAAGATATATGCAGGAATTCACTCTCCCCGCTCACAGCTAACAATATCCCTTCAGACCCAACCTGAACCACATTTTAATTCCGCTCTGAAGTCAATAACTGTGCCTGCCCTCCGGGATCAGTCCTGTTCGTCCAGTCCGCCATCCATTGCACCCTCCTGCTGCTGCCTCTCTGGACTTCGTCTCTGCTCCTTATTCCAGTCCTTCAGCGCCTTCTGCAGTGCCCTGGGGTCTAGAAAAATGTGTGATTTACCCTGTCTGTTAACTCGCAGCTTGGCCGGATACAGCATCGCGTAGTCCAGGCCCAACTCCCGGAGCTGTCTTTTGGCTGGGGCGAACTGACGTCTAGCCTCCTGCACTCTGGCCGTGAAGTCCGGGAACAGCGAAATAGTCGACCCCTCATATACCAAAGTCTTCTTTTCACGGGCCACCCGTAGGGCCGCATCTCTGTCCCGGTAGTTCAACAGTTTCGCAATAATCGGCCGAGGCGGCGCTCCCGGTGGGGGCCTAGGCCCCAGGGACCTGTGTGCTCTCTCCACTACGAACATCCCTGAGAACACCTCTTTACCCAGCAGGTCTACCAGTAGTGATTCTATAAAGCACTCCCTCCGGCCCGTCGACGTCGTCTCCGGCAGGCCTGTTATGCGCAAATTGCACCGACGTGTACGCGCCTCTAGGTCCTCCGTTTTGTCTTGTAGTACCTGCACCAGGCGCTCAAATTTCCTCTGGTCAGCGTCCAGAGATGTCTGAGCTCCTTCCACTTCCGAGAGCCGTCTGTCAGACTGGTCCAGTCGCTCCGCGTGCTTGTCTATGCGCTCTCACATACGATCCATCCTATACTAGAGGGCGTCTATCTTGGCACCGAGGGATGTGATGCCACTCTGCAATGCCCTTTCCATGGACAGCAACAATCCCCGAATATCCTGTTCTTCTTCCGGGGGGACGGGCGTGCTTCCTGCCGCCCCCTCCGGCGGTGTCTGGGTTCTGGGGCGCTTCTGCTCAAAAGTCAACTTGGACTGGGATTTATCAGTCTTGCCCATCTTGGATCACGCCTCCGCGTGGTTGCACGGGTCTCTCCCCCAGAGGCTGCAAAAAGTGCCCGCCCGGGCGTCGCACCGTTCAGAGGAGCCCACCCACTCCTCCTCCGACCGTGGTCGCACCACGGGGGCCGGCTCCAGCCGACGCGACTTCCGCGCTGTCTGCGGTCCCCTCTGCTTACGCGTAGGCCCAGTCCACCAGCCTCAGCACACCACGCTGCCCCGCTCTTCAGCACCCTGCTCCGGCGCGCTTCCGCGCTATGTTGAGGCACAGTGCCGGAAACCCGGGGTCCATGCAGGGACAGGACGCCACTCCAAAGCGCACTCACTCCAAACCTCAGCCGCCTGAAGGGCACAAAGCCAGGGCCCCGCGACGCCAGCCGCCAGATCACATTGTGTGTGTCCTCCTCTCAATCGCAGCAGCACTGCCCAGCCAACAGCACCCTCGCGGCACCCCTCACGGTCTCCTGCCACCCCAAGCAAGGTGCAGCTTTGACCATCAATCAGCCCGCCCGAGTCAGCCCCAGTGTAGCAGTTAGGCCATTTCTCCACCGTACCACAGGGCCGCGCAAGCGGCAGCTGGGAGCCCCCCGCCTCGGACCCACAGCACCTCACCACACGCACACCACTTCAGCCTGCTCAGAGGCAGCGCGCGGCTCAAGCCCTCCAGGTCGGTGGTTCCGCACACCTCCGCACTTTCGTCGGCAGTCACTGGAGCTCACAAAAGGGCACCCATTGTCCGGTCCCGTCGAGCGGGCGCCAATGCAGCTGCGGCGGGTCTCACTGCTACCGGACACCCACCCAGTGTATATGCGTCGGGGCCCGCCTCAAGGTGTCCTCCCACTGCTCGGGTATCAGCGGCCACCAGTTCCGGATCGCCTCTTACTCGCCTGTCCAGCCGCACGCACGCTGATGCAGGGCCGTCCGTGCGGGCACCCGAGTCCGGGGATCTTTGGCACAGCACGCCTCCGGAGTCGTCCGTCCCCGCCTCTCGCCTGCAGTTCACTACGGGCCTCAAATCGCGCCTGATGAGTGCGCGTAGGGTACAGTGCCACAGCCGCTAGTGTGGTCTAGATTTAAGGCGCTTGGGGCCGGATAATTTATGGATCGTCGTTGTCGCTCGCCGGAGCTCCGGGCTCAAACAGCCATCTTCGCTGCGAGCTAAGCTCCGCCCCCTCTGTACAACCCGTAATTACAGAAAAATTTGAGGATGAAATCATAAAGTTTAAGGTAATTTCAGGTGAAAGACCAAATGTTTCTTGTATTTGTTGTCGGCGAAGTCACTATAAAAATCAGACTAGGGGTGTCAATCTGTATTTAAAAAGTGAAATAGAAGATAATGATAAGTGGATGGAATTTGCAACTTATTTGCTGATAGAGGATTGTTTTGATTTGGGATGTGAGCAGCGTATTTGCAAATATTGTTATAACAAATTAGATGAGAATAAAATGCCTGCGAGAGCTGTTCATAATAATCTAGAGTTGGTTGCTATTCCTCCAGAGCTGATAGATTTAAATACGTATGAGTCTATTCTCATACAATGTGTTCACCCGTTTCAGGCTATTGTTCGTATGGAGCCCAAAACAGGTAAATTACCTCCATCAGAGTTGCAAAGAGGATTGAAAAGAAGAGTTGTGTATTTGCCTTTAGATTTAAGGAAAAATATTGAAACTATTGGTGTAGGCCATGCAGAAAATGAGCCACTAGTCATTCTAGTCAATGGTGTTCCTACTAAGAATAAGAAAATTTGGCAAGAGTTAGTGGATGTTAGAAAAGTGCTAAAAGCATCATTGTATCTGTTAAAAAATAATGAGTACTATAGAAATGTGTTTGTAGGAGAAGAAGAAATAGATTTAGCAGAAGATACTGAAACATTAAGTGGACAAATAGAAAAAGTGGACATGTCCAGATGTGAAGAAATCTATGAACATTACAGTGTACATCCACTTCATTCCAAAGAGGTGATGAGGAATACAATTGAGTTGTTTCAAATGAAAAAAGCAACAGGAAGTCCCATGAGTGTATGGGAAGAGAGCTTGGAATCTCGTTGGTTCCCACAATTGTTTCCAACAGGAAAAGGTGGACGATATGATGAACGTCCTGTGCAGATTCCTGCATCTGAATATCAGACAACAAGATTATATGCAGAAGATCCAAGATTTCGACAATGTATCCCTTATATGTTTCATCTTCTGTTTGAAAGTGACTTGTCTGGACTTTCATATGCAGTAAATCACATTTTAAAAACTTGAATGCATCTTCAAAATGTAATTGCAAAGGATTTTATGGATAAAGTGCATCAGAGAGATGATCATTTAGAATCTCAGTTGATTAATCTGATGGCATGTCAGCGTGGGATTAATGAATATTGGTACCGTCGACATGGAGAACTGAAATGTATGCTAGGGAACTTGGGAACTCCTACATGGTTCGTTACACTAAGCTGTGCTGAGTATGCTTGGGATGATTTACTTGAATTTCTTCGAGAGGCAAATTCCAATATAAAAAATATTGAATACAAGACACCTGAAGAATTGTGCTCTTTGAATCCTGTCAATGTATGCAGATATTTCAATCATAGATTTGAAGCTATGATGTCTTTCATCTGCAATAAAAAGAATCCTCCTCTTGGAGAAGTTGTGGATTTCTTTTGGAGAAAGGAGTATCAAGCAAGAGGTGCTCCTCACATACATATGTTGTTATGGGTCAAGGACGCCCCCAAATTTGGAACAGATTCAGATGAAACTGTTTTGTCTTTCATTGAAGATTATGCTACATGTGCTCTTCCAAATAGCAGAGAAGACAAAAACTTAAAACAACAAGTCTTACGATTTCAAAGCCACAGGTGTGGAAAATACTGTCGACGAAAGTACAAGTCAAAGGATAAGGTCTATACCAAATGTCGTTTTGGATTTCCACGTCCTGTATTATCCAAAGGAAGAGTGAACAGTTTTATGTCAGCTATACGACATACCATCACAAGAAAGTCTCCGAAAAAAACCTACAACTTAAGAAGAAGCGAAGAATCAAAATACATAAATGACTACAATCCAGTTATTTTATCCATGTGGAACGCTAGCATGGATATTCAGTATGTTACGGACAATTCCATTGCTGTTGCTTGATATGTAACGTCTTACATTACTAAATCAGAAAAGACTGAATTGAAAGAAATGTGGGAAGAGATTTCTCACGAGAAGACTCTAAGTAAGAAATTATACAGTTTCAGTTTGAAGATGTTATCGCATCGTGAAATTGGAGCATATGAATGTTCAGATCGGTTATCATCTGCAAGTCTATATTCCCAAAAGTAGAAGAATCATTTGGGTGAGTCTAGGTCTTGCAGGAATGCGAAATCGGGTACTGAAATCTGTTCAAGAAATTGAATATTTAGCAGAAAATGACCCAGAAAGTACAGGTATTTTGAAAATGAATATGTTGGATACATATTACCCAAACAGAAGTCATCATCTTGAGAACATGTGTCTCTATGAAGTGCTGCAAAACTACACTTTTAAACGGAATACTACGGAGAACATCAACGTTGGAAAATATGGAGTGATTGGTTCCGAAGGATGTCTGGTGAAACAAAGGAAAGGAAATGTAATTAATCACAGGAAACTGAGTTGCGACACTGCTGACAAAAGGGAATTTTACTATTTAGCCCTTTTGCAAATGTTCAAACCATGGCGTTCAGAACTGGAATTACTTGGAGATTTTCCCAGCTATGAAGATTCATTTAATGCTTGTAAAGATAGCATACAATGCAGTGCTTTTGCAAATTATGTCAAAATGTTGAATGATGAAATTGATCAAGAAGCTATAATTGCAGCTGAGATTGCTAGAGACAGTTCTCAAGACAGTCAAAGTTCTGCTGCACTGAGTCAAGATCCACTAGGACAACCAATTGTTGAAAATGAAGCAGCGATTGCCATGAATGAGGTGGAAACAGCAATGTATCAAGCACAAGAAGATGCAATACAGTTAGGAAACTTGGAAGGGCAACTAAATGTTGAACAGAAACAAATATATCAGCAAGTAAAAGAGCAGATTGACCATGGATTACTTCATGAGAAGAGTGGGTGCTCATGTACATCATTTCAACCTATCCGAATGTATGTGAGTGGTCAAGCTGGAACAGGAAAAAGTTTTTTAATGAAAGTAATTACAAGTTATCTGCAGAAAACAACTGATTCGCATTTGTCTTGTGTTGTCACTGCTCCAATGGGTTGGCAGCTCATAACATTAAAGGAATTACTTTACATCGTTTACTAATGCTGCCAGTAGAGCATGAGAACAAATTGGAATTCCACAAGCTATCTGGAGAAGCTTGTTGTGAAGTTTCAAGAGTCCTGAAGAAAATGAAACTTCTCATTATTGATGAGGTGAGCATGGTCTCAAACTTGAGGCTTGCCTTTGTGCATTTAAGAATGCAGCAAATTCTTAAAACAGAGTATGACGTGTTATTTGGAGGAAAACACGTCATAGTTTTTGGAGATCTACTGCAACTGACTCCGGTAAAAGGACAACCGGTATTTAAAACACTTGCCCATGAAGATACCAGAAGTCTCTTGGCAGTGTTGGTAATGTGAACATTTGGAGTAATTTTGAATACAAAGAACTGACAACAAATATGTGACAGGCAAATGATGCTGAATATGGAAGTATTCTTCAAGATATAAGAATTGGAATTCTTTCAAAACAAGGGAAAGAAGCTTTGGAGAGTCGATTACTTTGCAATGTCTTTCCAAATGAAAATGCAGTTCCTGCAAAAGTGTACGTGGAAATTGCTAAAAATAAGTCAGTGATTTGCTTAATGCCAACACTGCGCGAGTGTTCAATATTCAACGAAGAATTATTAAAACTGGAAAATGAAGAAATTGTAAAAATGGAAGCCATCGATAAAATACTGCATGAAGGAATCACTATTATTTTGACGGGAAAGCTGAGATCAAAACTGGATTGTTTAGAAAAAAAAAATATCTAAAACTGCTGGTTTAGAAAAGACACTATATGCGTGTGTAAACTGTCGGGTAATTTTAAGGCGTAATTTGGATGTAGAGAAAGGTTTAGATAATGGTGCAATGGGCAAAGTGGTGGATTTTGTGAATTATCAGGAAAAAGAAGGAATTGAATTTTTTTAAATTAAATTTGATCAGATTGATGAAGTTAAAGAAATTGGTCGTTGTTCAGTTAGTTTTTTGCTTGTTAAAGATTTATATGCCCGTAGGAAACAATTTCCATTTTCTCTGGCATATGCAGTGACTATTAATAAATCTCAAGGATTAAGTGTAGACAGTGCATTGGTGAACATTGGATCTACCGTATTTAAAGAGGGTATGGCATATGTTGCTTTGTCGCGAGTCAGAACATTATCTGGTTTGTTTTTGATTGATTTTGATGAGACAAAGGTTACTGCAGATGCAAACTGTGTAAAAGAGTATAATAGGTTAAGAAGGGTGTATGCTCCAAATTTAGGTCAATATCCTGTATTTGAAAAGCGTGTGGTTGGTCGAAAAAGAAGGTTAGAGAATATCTGTTCTGAAGGTGTCAAGAAGGGAAAAGAACAAGATAATGTTGTGATTGCAGGTAAAAAGAAATTGGACACTGTTGGAGAGATTGTTGGTTATCAGTTTGAAAATAGTTCTGGTGTCAACTGCTATGCTAATGTAGTGGTCAATGTTGTTTTTTATCTTGAAGGTTTTCAAGAACAAATTATGCAGAATCGGCAAAAAAGGTTTTGTTCTCTGTTGCATTCTGTTTATGAAAAATTGACAACAGATAGAAGTAAAATACAATCTGTTTCAGATGTTCGTAGTCTTTTGGATGTATGTTCTGGTTCTACACAATTTTGCACAAAATATCCAACAAGATGCTCAGGAATTTTTAATGCATATGCTTACCATTTTTGAAAATGAAGGTGTAGAAATAGAAAATATTTTTGGCCTTTCTTACAAATGGGAACATTATTGTGAAAATTACATGTATACATGTAGCACCAATGTAGACACTGAGAGATTTCTGTATTTAACATTACCAGAATGTAAATCAGTGTCTTTCAATAAATTAGTTAAAGGTGCAATTCAAAACATGGAGTGTAGCCAATGTAAATCAGAAATGTTATCCACATTATTCTTAACAAAATATGGAAAATACATAATTTTAATGATGCAACGTTGTACAGCTGACGGAAGAAAATTGGATACTTTAATAAAGCAATTTGTAGCAGCACAACTATCAATATCAGGAAGGACTTTTGTAGCAATTGCAATAATTTTCCATGATGGTCCTTCCACAACATCTGGACATTACACTGCCTATCTAAAATGTGACAAAGGCCGGACACTTTGTAATGATGCCCAGTTGGTTTTCAAACAACGTTTGCCTAGTGAATTACCAAATTCCTACCTAATATTTTTAAAGCCAAAGTTTTAGGAAGATAATTCACTCTCTGAGGATTTTATTATTATAATTTAATAGGACTACCATTGGACAATGTACATAAAGAAGGAGTGCAAAAACACCATTTGGCCTCAAGGAAAGGTATATTTTTGAATTATGGACTTTTTGGTGATCATTGATTCGGTGATTATTTTAATGCGGCAATATTTACAGTTTTTATAAGTTAAAGTTATAAAATTTTGTAAGCTGTAAGCATTTCATATATGTGTGATTTGTATTTTCTGGTATTTTACTGAGAATAGTATATTGTTGTTTTTTTTTTTTTTTTTTTTTTTTTTTTTTAAACCGTTTATTACAAAACTCAAAAAATATACAAAGATGGGCCTACAACCTTCCGGCCGGTCGCTAGTAAACAAAAGGAGCATATGATACACATTGTAGAGCGCGCGTTGCGGCTAAGGAAGATGCACAGGAGTTAGTAGCGTTGATAGCCACACCATCCGGACCCCACTGTACGGTTTCATTTTAAACTGAAATAACAACCAGAAAAAAACAAAAACCACAAGGCAATCTACAATCAGAAATAGCAGCATGTGCTCCCCTGAGAGGGGGACCCTACCAATCCATAGGAGTATCAAGAAGGGGAAGAGATCAGGATTAGGGCTGGGTAAAACTCAATGCCCGGAACAGGGAAGACGGGTCGGCTACGGGGATGGGGCAGGCGACGGATCGGGCAATAACGGTGGAGTACAGATTCCCCCGCGGTAGGCGTTCCAGGGGCCCCAGACTTTCACCCATGTCCCAGGCTTACCTCTCGCAACATACACCATCTTTTCCCGAAACATGCACCAATCCATATGTTCCTTCCAGGCCGAGACAGTCGGGGACCTCTGAGATCCCCACAGTTGAGCAATATCACGCTTGGCCACCATATATCCCAGAGTCACCCACCACGTCTGTGGCGCCGAGTAGTCGGTAGGTTCCCACACATTCAACAGGCATCTCCTCGCTTCGGGTAGCAGCACCACATGCGTAACCACACGCAGGACCTCATGCACACCACGCCAGAATCGCTCCACCTCCGGGCATTCCCACAATATATGCAGAAAGGTCCCCAAAGCGCCACACCCACGCTTACACAACCCGTCCACAGCATAGCCCATACGCAGAAGCCTCGGCCCCGTCATGTAGACTCTGTGGAGTATCTTGAGCTGGACGAAGCGAAGGCGGGCCGGTATGGCCACCTCTTTCGGGGAGGCCACCGCAAGGGTCCAGTCCTCGTCGTCCAGCTCCAGTCCATCGGCAACCCAAGCCTCACGAAGGGCAATCAGCAATCCCGTGCGGTCATTGATCAGTTTTTTGTAGATCAGTGAGATCGTGCTGTCCGGAACGTGTCCATCCAGCACTCTATCCTCAAGGGGGGAACACTCCGGGATGGATGCAACGTCCGGGAAGACGGAGCCCAGTGCATGACGGATCTGCAAATACCGAAAGTACTCCCTGCCATGCAAGTGGAACTCCGTCTGCAGCATCTCGAATGTTTTAAATCCTCCCCTCGTCCAGAGATCCCCCACCTTGCTAATGCCTATCATGTCCCACTTCTCGAAGCCCTTCGAGGTCCACAGGGAGCCCAACTGCTCGGACGCGTATAGTGGTGACGCCCGGGTCAGACGATCCTTCCACCCCATCGCCACATTAGCCGCGTGCCACACTCGCACCATGACACGCGTGGGGCCGGTCAGCCGAGCGTCGGGCGTGCTGGAGTAGAGCGCTCGATTATAGTCCCCACCCGGGAGTAGCATCTTATCCATTTCGAATGCCGGGTTTAAAGCGGGCCCATACAGGCCGTGATTAATCGCAGCCAGCTGGGAGGCCCAATAGTATCGTTTGATATCCAGAACAGGCGGCGCTGCAAACTCTCCACCTCACGGAAGTAGCGCGCTGGGACGGGGTCCATAGTATTCTGCAAAGCGTAGAGGAAGCGCGGCAGAGACATCATCTTAAACAATGCCGCCCGGCCGAGCGGCGAGAGCGGCAAGCGCCGCCAGCGCGTGACATCTTCCTTCAGGCGCTGGAGGGGGGGAAGCAAGTTCCGATCATACCGGGCCTCCGGGTCCAGAGTAATGAAGACACCCAGGTACCGGAATCCCTGCGGGGCGATCTGGACCGGACAGCCCCCGCGGGAGAATGGGCGCCTCCCCAGAGAGAACATACACTCACGATTTAGCCCAGTTGATGACAAGGCCGGAGTTACGACCAAATGAATGCAAAACATCAACCAGTACTATAAGTGAGTTACGTGGGGAAGCTAGGTACAAGAGGATGTCATCCGCGTATAGGGATACGCGGTCCTCATGCTCGGGGGTCCAACGGAGACCACGGATGGAAGGCTCCCACCGCAGCCACTCCGCCAGGGGCTCCAAGGCAAGCGCAAAAAGGAGCGGCGATAAGGGGCAGCCCTGCCGCGTGCCCCGGCCCAGCTCGAACGGAGCCGATACTCTACCGTTCACCACCACCTGCGCCAATGGGCCCGAATACAGCAATTCGACCCAACTGATGAACCCTGCGCCAAAGCCAAACTTCGCAAGCATCGCCCAGATGTAAGGCCATTCAAGCGTATCAAACGCCATGGTGGCGTCCAGGGATGCCAAAATGGCCGGCTCCCGTATGTACTGAACACGTGCAAGCACCCCATGCAAACGCCGCAAGTTAAGAGCTGTGTTACGATGGGGAATAAAGCCGGACTGATCCTGGTGAACCAGTTCGCCCACCACGCCAACCAGCCGATTGGCCAGGACCTTGGCGAGAATTTTAGGCTCCGCGTTCAGTAGCGAAATGGGCCGATAGGATGTAACCCGGTCCCGAGGTCTCCCCTCCTTGTGGATAACCACGATTGTAGCCAGACGCTGGTCCAGCGGGAGGGAGCCCACTGAATGGGCCTCCAGGAACATCGATCGGAGATGTGGTGCCAGCGTATCCGGTCTCAATTTGTACAACTCGATGGGGAGACCATTAGGACCCATGGCCTTGCCGGAAGCGACCGAACGTATGGCGAGGGCGATTTCGTCGGAGGTTGGAGCGGCGTCCAACGACACTCTGTCCTCCTCCGAAAGGGAGGGCAGCGCGATATCCCTGAGCAGGGTACGGGAATCCTCTTCAGAGCAGGAAGACACCGGGGAATACACCCCACGGAAATATTCCGCGAAGCAGGAGACAATTTCTTCCGGCTCAGTAACACACACACCGTCTGTTTTCTCAATCAGCGGGACTACACGACTCGCTCTCTCCTTTTTGTCCAGCCACGCAATCAATTTACCAGCCTTATCACCCACATCATACAATCTCCCCTGTTGCTCTCTACTGAGGCCCCTGGCTGCCTCCGTGACGAGGGCCCTATAGGCCGCTTGCTTGAGTTGGAGGACATGCAATACGGCATCCGTCACCCCGCTTTCTAGATTACCCTCCAACTCGGCTATCTCAGCTTCCACCCGGGTCACCTCCTCCCGCTCGCGCCTCCGGGTGTGGGAAATGAGGGACAGGGCCTCTCCTCGTAGTACTGTCTTGAATGCCTCCCACAGTGAGACAGCCGAAGGCACGGACCCCACATTCTCGTCAAAGTAGCGCTGGAGGGATTTAATCAATTCAGCACGAATAGTGGGGTCGCGCAAGTACCAGGGATTGATCGGGACCACCCTACCCTCACCCCTCGGAAAAAGGTCCAGGTGTAACAGGAGCGGGGAATGGTCCGAGATACCCCGTGCCAAATGGCGCACTTCTCCCACCCTCCCAACATAGGCCGCCGGGACCAGGACATAATCTAGTCGTGAGAGACTACCATGGGCCCCCGAATGGAAGGTATACTGTAACTGCATGGGATGTTTTAAACGCCAGCAATCCACCAATCCCAAAGTGTCCAATAGACCAGAGAGCCACGCTTGGGCCCGGGGGAGGTCCCTAGGGGGGTGACGATCCACAGTCCCGGAAACCACCGCATTGAAATCCCCCCCCACCACCAGAATCCCCCCCGGAAGGCCAAGGAGGAGGCGCCCCAGGTCCGCAAAGGTAGTAGACTGCAGCCCCGGTGGGACGTATACTGACACAAAAACCACCACTTTGCCCTCCATCCTTCCCACCAAGACCGCGTAACGTCCCCTGTCGTCATGGAGCACCTCATCAATCTCCAGCGGAAGCGAGTTCTTAACCATGATGCCCACACCTCTTGAGCCAGACGTAAAGCCCGAATGGGCCACTAGGCGATAGCCACGCCGATTCATGGCGCAGAAGGAGTTGCCAATGAGGTGTGTCTCCTGCAGAAAAACTACATCGGGCGAGATTCGCTTCAAGAACTGCAGGACCACCCCACGTTTAATCCTGTCCCCCAGTCCATTCACGTTCCAGGACAAAAGAGTTAGTTCCCTACCCCCATCATAGACAAGAGCCACCATTCGTCCCCCCGAGAGCACTATAGAGCTAGCACAATGATACCTATGCCTTGTGGTGAAAACGAACAACACCCCCCCATCCCTACCCACCCACCCCAACAAAACTCCCCCCTCCCTGCACCCCTGCATGAGCCCGAACAGCCCCCCCAACGTGCAGTGTGCCTGTCGCCCCATATATATAATAAAAACTAGCTAAGCCCCCTAGAGGAGGAGGGAGAACCCCCAAGAGACCCCACACAGCCTCCATAGGAGGGGAAATTATACAGACAGATGCTTAATCGAGAGTGGCAACATTTTTGTCCAGAGTGAAGCCCAACATCAACCCCTCAGCCCCGATCCAGTGTGCCGTCTCCCCCCGCCGCCCCCCCCGCCCCCCAGATTACGATCCCCAGACAGAGTGTCCAGCCAGTCTCCGGCCGCTTCGGGGCGATCAAAAAAGTGCGTGCGACCCTCTACCTCCACTCGCAGCTTGGCTGGGAAGAGCATTGCGTATTTAAGGTTCAAGTCCCGAAGACGGCGCTTGACGCCTTGGAAGCTCAGTCTCTGCTTCTGGACCGCTGGGGTGAAATCCGGATAAAAGTTCACCTCCATGTTGTCAAGCTTAACCGGCCCCAACAGTCTGGAGGCTTGCAGGATAGCGTCTCTGTCCCGAAAGTTGAAAATCCGGGCAATGAGGGGCCGCGGAGGGGCTCCGACCTTCGGCCTTCCCCCGGGAACCCTGTGGGCCCGCTCCACCGCGAAGAATTTACTCAGCCCCCGTGGCTGGAGATGGGTAGCGATCAGGTCCTCCACAAATAGGTCCGCCGCCGCTTCCTCCCGTCCCTCGGGTACGCCGATGATGCGGATGTTGTTTCTCCGGGCCCGACTCTCGGAGTCCTCCAGGCGCCGATCCATAAGCGCGCTCGCCTGACTAAGCCGGCGCACCTCTGTTTGTAGCGCCTCCACATCACTAGTAAGGCCCGATGCGGTGTGGGCCAAAGAATCAACTCGGTCGTTGGTCTTGGAAAGATCGGCCCTCACCAGGCCAACATCCACGAGGACCGAGTCGATCTTCTGTGCCAGTGTGTCGAACCGCTGGCCTACCGAGGCCTTCATCTCGGCAATGGCGCCCATGACATCCCGCAGAGTCAGATCCGTGGGCAGGTCCGGGGCATCAGGAGGGTCCTCAGGGGATTTGTGCGGTCCACCGGGAGATCCCTTCTGGAGGGTATAGCGGTCCATACTGTTGGCCTGATGGGTGGTGCCACGCCGGGTCGGCTTGGTCTTTGCCCGGTCTCCATCTTGTTTGGTGGCCATGGCCACTAGTCTCCCGGTCGCACCAGTCACGTCGTGAAGGGCAGGCAATCAGGGCCACAAGCTCCGGGGGGGGGGCACCCCCGATCGGCGGGGTGGGTCACAGCCAGCGGGCAGGCCAAGTCTCCCAGCGAGACCACACCAACACAAAGAGCCCCGCGACCCAACCCTGCAGTGATTGCAAGGGGGTGCGAAAGCGAAAGCGAAAGCGCGGGGTGTGCGACTCGCCAGGCCCGGCCCGCCGCTGTTGTTCACTTTGTCACTGGGTCACCCCTCAGCGCAAATCCGGGGTCTGGCGAGGAGAAGGCCGCAGACTTCAATCGGTGCTCACTCCGGTGTCCGAGGTCCGATTTGACAACGGAAAACGGGTGCCACCTCAGCTCAGGCTCACCAACACATTCCCCTCATCCGAGACAGGATAAATTCAGGATAGTCGTGGGAGGTTGCGGAGGTCCTCGGGAGCCTCACACCTACGCGGCCATCTTGGTTGCGCGCTAGGCTCCTCCCTGTTGTTGTTTTTTTAACAATCTCTCTGATTGGTTTTTTTTTTGCCCGCTGTTAAGTGATGAGTACGATTGAAATCACTATTTCTAGTGAAATTCAATATATTCTGAGAACAGCAAAAATGGCAACCAAATTACTTTGTGGAAATTATGCTGTGTTGTAAAAAATGTATTATTACATGTTATAATTTTTTTTTCTTTTCTTTCACAGATCCAAATTTTAAAATAAGCAATTTATATGAATTTAGATTGCAATGAAAATCTGAAAAAAATGTATACCATTTTTTATTCCTATTATTGTGAAGGTAAGTTTAACTAAGTCTCAGTATGCAGAATTAGGAGGTCTGCAAGAAGCTACAAAGTTGAAACACGTTTCTAAAAACACTGTTTATACCTATGTAGTTTTGAAATCTGACCATAATCAGATATCATGTGACCTGCAAAAAAAGAGATTTGAGGGGTTCATAATATTTCCCAATGTACCTATTGAAGGACCGCAATCATTTCAAGCATTCTTCTTTGAGCATCTTTGCAGACAAAACACTGTGCTTACCTTCTATCATTCGCAAGTAATTTTAAAACCAGAAATATGTCACTTTGTGTAACACAGTTATTGCGCAAGACACTCTTTTATATTTACAAAGAGAGGAAAAGGCACTCTGTGTACTTTTTTTCTACTCCAGGTAAATACAACCTCATCATACACACCACTTTGCGTTGAAAGGGTGTTCTATAAGTGTTGTTGTGCATGATTGCACTTAATACTCATAGAACAAGATACATCTTTAGATTTATCAGAAATCATAAATCTCGATATGTATGTGAATGCTGCACCATTCTAAAATTGGTGTAGGAAAGCACAATAAGGAAAATTATTTTTATTTCTCCACATTTTTATATCTTCAATGCATGCTAAAATGTTCAGCATACATTGAAGGAGAAAAATGCATTTTCTCATTGTTTTTGTGCAGGAAGGTGTGTCAGCACATGACACAGATATCCTTGCACTATGGTGCAAGGGTGCCTGTGTGACCACATGGCTGCAGTTTAAGCAGCCGTGCAGAGAGAAGCATAGATTTGCAACATATTTATGTACATATGTTGCATCCCTGTGCTTCGGAAGTACTACAGCACACTGTAGTTAAAGAGGTTACTGTGTGATGCTGTAGCACTTCCTCATAGTTCTGCACTTATACATTCACCATACACTACTAATGCATTAATTCACTCAATTACGTACTACACATAAATTCATCTAAACTTTCACACACTAACAAAGAAATGTAGCTCTTTTTTTAAACCAGGAAAGTTAGTTCTTACAAGAACTTTCTTTTTTCTTCTTTCTTCTTTTATATTTTTTCTAACAATTTTGTGATTTTTGGGGTTTTTCTGGAAAAAAAAACAGGAAGAACCAAACAATGAACTTCAGGGAACAAAAAAAAACCAAAAAACTAGCAAATGTGACTTTCTTGCCGGCGGCAGATGAGATCGATTGACTGCCCACCGTAGCACAAAGTCGCATTGCACTTTTAAATATTGAAATTGAAGACGGATGTCCAAGTTTTGGGCTGATGGATGCACTCTTGAAGTGCTCGGCTGCGATGAGGTGGAAGGCTTCTCATCCGTCGGCACTCTTCTCGTGCAAGATTGTTCGGATGAAGGGTCCTCAGGTGCTTCATCATACTTGCCGTGCCGCACGAGTATTTCTTGTTAGGATCCCCTCGCGACAGCACTCTTTTGCAAATCTTGCACGTGACCAAGGTGGCATTGGTCTTATTCTGCCCCTCAGGAAAAGTAAAAAATTTCCACACCACTGAGGAAAAACGTTCTTTGCGTGGTGCCTCCTCCAAAAATTCATCCTCAGATGTATGAGGAGATTCAGGTGATGCCTGCTGCCCTGAAGCCATTTTTAGTTGAAAAAAGTTAGAGCTAAGTGTAAACTTAGTCTAAAAAATCTTCTTCTCTGCAAAGAGATGCTCCTCCAAAGAAGGTCAAAGAAGAATGATTGAATTGGGTGGAGTCTTTCAATAGTTAGAACAGGAAGTGTAATGAACCAATCAAATCTCTTTTTTTGCAGGTCACATGGGATCCGCGCACCCTGCGCTTACGCATCACGCACCCAGCGCGCATCCGCGAAATTGAATTAAAAAGAAATATAGGATTAGATGTAAAAATATATTACTTTTAAGAGTAGTTTAGAGTTTGTCTTCAATTAATATTCACATGAAATACATATATATATGTTTTTTAAAATGTTAAATATTTCGCGGGATCCGCGCACCTACCGCGTCATAGACGCACATGACGCATCGCGGAAGCGCATAAACGTCGCGTTACGTACATCGAACGTGTCGCGTATAGGCTGGGAGTGGCGTACCAGTCGCATTGCGAGTGCGCACTAAACACGTACCCACCTCGTACCATGCGCGGATGCTAACGCGTCGAGATCGAGAATGGTGCGCATAGGGTGCGCGGATCCAAAAACATTCATTTAGGATAAGATTTGTATTATACAGGTTCTTGTCCACCTGCAAAAATTATGTAGGAGACGAAGATATTAGCCTGCTTTGTGGAGAAAAACAAAAGAGCTAAAGTATCGAATTATGGATTATTGATTGTAATGAGTGTTTCCTATTGTGATGAATGAAAAACATTGGGAAGTCAGGTTTGGCTTTTGATTCATGAATTAGAAGTCGGAGTATTAGCCCACAGGGGCAGAATAGTAGATTAATTGACTAATTATTTTGGGACATCAATATTGTGGTATTAAGTTGAAATTAGGATCGTCTGTATAGCCAAATGTAAGTTTTGGAAGGTTTAACAAGTCGCCCACTGAGGCGTGATTGTGAAATTATAGACGAATAACTTGTCCACTACAATGTTGGGGATATAGTGGCCCACTTGGGCAAAAGTATCAACTAATCGGTTGCTAAATGATGACTCGTGTAATAAGCATGGATATTCCCATGATATTCTGTATAAAAACTGCACTCGTAGTAACAATGTTATACTAATCTAGTATAAACAAAGTAATTTGTATGTATTTGTGTCCCATCACAATATGGCCGACAGTTTTGTCTCCACTGAAATAGAGCATTTGGGATATGTAGTCCTACTTCTATTTTGTTGTCAATTTGTAAAGTGCACTATATATATGTGATTTTTCAAACAAACATTTGACCCGTGATTAAGGTGCGGCTGCACCGAAACACGTCGGGCGTTTGACTTGCTACATGCCAGAATAAATTTCTTTGCGTATATGGATTTGGGCTGGAACGTCTTTCTGTGTCAGCATCGACGAGAAACTTTCAGTGATATATATATACACACACACACACACACACACACACACATTGGGCTGTTGGGGCCCATGGGATATGTAGTTCTAAGTGCTTAGATTGGCTGCTGTGATTTTCTCAGTAATGAATGAGAAGCATAATCCGAAGCCTTCAGTCCTGCCATAGAATACTGATCAAGTGCATGTGAATTATTGGATTTATATATTTGTAATCTTATGGAATAATTATTCTATAATACAATAACCAACAATAGTCTATCTATTAAAATTAATGTGTGTGGTGAAGAGAAACAATCAAATAAACTCTATCTATATTTTATTCTGAAATGGGGTGATGCAACAAAATCAAATGACCAATTGGAGAAACACGAGCAGAGCAAAACAAATTGTCAAAGGAAACGGAATCTGTGAAGTGGAACTAACCACTAAGCTTGACAGCTGTACAGGCGTGGAGTGGTGCACTTCCAAAGTGTCTTTTTCAATGAGTAAGACTGACCAATTCCTTTAAGTAAGGCAATCCTTTATTTTAAACTTCCTTGGACAAAATGAGCTGGAGCCAACGCGTTTCATTCATTTACGGAATGAACGTCTTCAGGGCTGAAAAATGACAATACATAAATGACATAAATATACATACATAAAGATTAACACAATCTTTATACAGAGATACAAATTAAATCAAAGATTGGAAAACAAAAACAAAAGTTTATAAAAAGGACGTACAAGACTGTAGACAAGATCTACATAGCCATGTACCGGGGGGGGGGGGGGGGGACACATTGCATATAACAACCTACATTGGACAAAACATGCTTGCTAACATGCTCGCTGACATACATTAGTACCCTTGGTAGTACCCTAGTGTTGACCACTAGATGTCGTACTCAAAGTTATATGATATACTTGGACCTTGAATTAGAGCTTATACTGCCTGGGGTGTCCTGGCTGTGGATTTCAGTAAAGGACACTTATGCAAAAATGCACTGGCAGTTGTTGCACATTGGTGAAAGTGTAAAAATTAAAACTATGGTGAATAAAAACCAATGCCTCTAACTAGCTTCGAAGGGGCGAAAAGCTGAAGGAAGGGATGGAAGAGGGACTGATCAATGAATGCGGAACAGGTCTAAACATCTCTGGGACACAGGCATGGCCTTGCAAAAGAAATAGCTGTGCAATTGATTGTACCATGTTAATTTGCAGGGGTGTCATAAGTGGGACAGATGGGGCATTAAAACCACAGTCTAATGCTTTAAAGGGCTCTTTCATTTACATTTTTTTTAGATATTTATTTAAATATAAGCCTGCCGTCTTCAATAATAGAAGCTGTTTATGTGGATATGCCACTACATAGCACCAGATGCAATGCTCTCTGTGCCCCTGGAATGCATTTTTGTTAATAATTGGGAAGAAGCCTCCAAATGGCCCTGCGTTAAGCTATAGGGCCAGACCTCGGAGTGAACTTTGAAAAGCCTGGAAGTAGCAATCAATGATGCACTGCATTGGCCTTTGATCCAACAGTGCCGTGCAGAACAGAAATTGTGTCCTCTACAAACCGAAGAACAGCCTTGCTAAGATCCCCACCTCCCAACCCTTTTTCCTTGTATTTGTCAGAAAGCACTGCACCACCTCAATGCAGATGAAGATGGAGCATATGAGCCTAAGTTGTACAACTGTCAGATCTAGGCGATGCGGAGCTTATTTATGCCTCTGACTGTGATAAGTTCTCAGATTTTCCCAGGTGAAAATAGCAGGCAAGTCCAGACAAGTATCCAAATTATAGCAGTATACAGAATTCTGATGAACCTGGGAGGGATTTGCAAGTAAGTAGAAGAGGATGGGAGTTTAGGGTCACCAAGAAGCCTTGATACCCGGAAAGAGGCACCAGAACTCCCAATTTAATCCAGAGAATAACTGAAAAAGAACACATACCGACATGTAACAAAGAGATAGGCACCAAATGAAGAGCTATGAGAGCAGCAGTAAAAACTGAAGAGCGGTATGACAGCAAGAGGAAACTTTTGAAGTTGAGATCTTCGAAAATACTGTTGCAATGTAGCTTCAGGACTGGAACCAAACATAACTGATGTAGGAATTGATCATTTTTTGTGTGTTGCACCCCCAGATTGTTGCCTTAACTGTTTTTATTGGCTGTAGAACTCTGTGCACTATAGTTCTGTTAAAGTACCAGTGCTTCTCCTTTCAACATGATGAAATTGTTATTGCCCTAATTGCAATATTTAACTTGTCCCTAGTATATGGTGCAAAGTGTACCTGGGACCTAAAAGTTACTAGCCACTAGTGGACTATTTATTATTGTATTTTTTATTTATTTGAAAAGTTTTATATAGCGCAAACATGATCCGTAAGGGTATCAGAGCGCTGAACAAAGAATCCGATACGATTGGCAGGTAAAAGCGTAAATAGTAAACATCCAGTAAGTTAACAAGCATAAATACAAAAAGATAAAACCAAGCATGTGGTACATGTAAAGTAACAGAAATTGCATTGTTGAATGAGAGAACCATGTTGTCGACAAGAAATGAAAGTTAGTTATTGTGTCTTCAGGTCAATTGTTGCAACTGTTTATTCAGGAGTAACCATTTGACTTTTTTTTTTAATGAGGAGGACGAAATGTGAGATCTGATTTCAGAAAGAAGAGCATTCCATACTCTCGGGCAAGACAGGAGAAGGAGCGGTTGTGAGTTATTTTCTTTTTTAATTTGTGAGGTTTCAGCCCAGGGTGTTACAGCTTCTTATGGCCCGATTCAAACCAGAAAGTTCAAGTTTTTTTGCCAGGTAAATGGGGGTGCTATAATGAAGAGCTCTGTGCGTCAAGCAGGCTATCTTGAATTGAATACTAGCTTCAAGCAATAGCCAATTGAGCTGAATCTGGTCCGGTGTGATGTGATCATGTTTTCTTGATCCCATGATGAGTCTGGCGGCAGAGTTCAGAATGGCCCTTACGGGGACCTGTCTAGCTTTGGCTAACCCTGCCAGGTTCACAATTCCATATTCCAAGCAGGAGGGAACTAGGGATTAGACTGCTAGCTGCATGCCCTCAGGAGGTAGGAACAGCTTTAATTTCCTAAGTGTGTTTAGATGGTGGTCGGCTCTCCTTTTGTTGCACTGATGTGGTCTTGCATATTCAGGTATTAGTACAGAGTTATGCCTAAAGATCTCGTGGAATCAACAACATGTGGGGCGCAGTTGAGAGCCGTAAGTTGTTTGAGCCAGTCTTGAATGGGTGCAGAGTGGTTGTGTGGAGCAGTCAAGAAGAATTCCGTCTTGAGAGTATTTAGCATAAGGGGATTGTGAGCTAACCATTGTTGAATTTAATTTTCAGAAGCGCACAGTTCAGAGTTTTGATGTCATCCAGTGAGGCAAATTCCTATACAATTGAGTGTCATCGGTGCACATGTGGTATTGTATGTTTGAACGGTTCAGAATTTCGGAGAGGGGTTCGATGAACCAGTTGAAAAGTGTGGGAGAGAGTGTGGAACCTTGAGGCACTCCAATTGAGACTGGTGCATTGTTAGCGAGAGAATGGTTAACTTTGATTCTTTGTGTTCCATTATGTAGGAACGGTGCAAACCAATTTAACATAGGGCCTGATAGCATATTGTGCCATCCACTTCAATGGGAGTGCAAACATGGCTTCAGGCCTACCTGTGTAGTCTAACTGTAGCAGTGTAAAAACTGCCGTTCAATCTGTCAAAGCAATCCCTTTTGACACACCAAAACCTCCCTTTCAAATAATAATAAGTAGGCTTTCCTGTTTTCAGTTTCTAATTTTGGTTTATTCTGGTGGGTTTTTTCAGCCTTTTCCAGTCAATGGTTATCTGCAATTAGGCTTTTGTGTGCCATTAAATACAACAGAAACAGTGTTTTTTCTGTGTTTCTAGAATGTTTTGGTTTTATTATTACTTGTTTTCTGTCCTGAAGTGCATGCTATGTAGACCGCATAATTACAGTGTAAATGAGATTCAAATACATCTTACAAATCAAACTTATTTTATTACACTTTACAATGCATCTTCAGTGAGTCTTCGGTCATCCGTACTCACACTTTCTTCCCCATGTAAACCTTTATCTGTGAAGAAACCCTATGAACATTGGCACTTGAGACGGGCTGTGCCCAAAACAACCAATCTCCAAGTTGTTAACTCAGGTCACTGAAATAGCTTTCCATGTCAATTCTGGTGTATCTGAAGATTGAGATTCTCCGGAACAGGATCTGCAACATATGTGTTGAACTGGACACATATGCCCTAAGAGTCATTGAAGATGTCAAAAATGAAACTGTACTTTTCAAAATCCAGAGAAAATTGTACAGAAGGGATCTAGAACTTGTGTGTAGTACCACAGTGATGCTTCATTCTCTTCAAATGTCTTGGTTGCTGATGGGAGATTTCTATGCATCATTGCAAGCCATTTCTCATGCATTGTAAAATAAAATATCTGCAAGAGGCCCTCAACAAGTGGCAAGCTTTCTAACATGGAATATGCTGCTGGGCCAAAGTCACTAAAAGTGTCCCCTAGCCTCCTCTTAAGCAAACATTTCATATCTCCCCCAATTACTCTGAACACTTGGTGGACAAGGGTGTTTTCAGACTCTAGTTTTTTCATTATGTCCACTATAACAGACAAGTTTTCCTGTAAAAAATCGAAGGCAGTAGACTGTACTTTTTTTCGCATCACTGTCAATATGTGACCAAATATCCTCATGTGTCTTGCCAGTGTCATAATCACTAAATACAAATTCGGTAAACGTTCACCACATGGATAATATGCACTCATAGCTTCTAGGAGTGAGAACCACCAGATAAATGACACAGTTGGATGTGTATTTCATTTATGTCACTCAGTGCACAGGTTGAGACATATTTGCATTTTATCTCCCACGTGTATAGAAGCAGTGCATTAAAATGGCCTGCTAAGTCAATAGCATTCCTCATTAACTCTGAAGATTGTAAAGCTGCTTTCAGCATACCATCTAGCAAGTAGCAAGGATCTCTTACAGGGACGCACTTCAGCTAAGGTATTGATTTTGACAGGTTGTCACATACCTTTTTCATATACGCAGCCAAATCACTGCAAGTGTAAACAATATCACAGCAATTTTGGTTGAACTTAGTAAGTACGTTTTGCAACAGCACTTCAAGTGAACACTGCATTGCATGTTTCTGTACATCTAGATTTGCCACAATGGTGCACCGGATCTATCCATCTTTTTCAACATAAAAGGTGAGCAGCACTTCCTCTGCTGGGTCGCAATGCATCTATGGACTTTCATCTAAAGTAATATAGATCTTTACTGCATCTTGGAGTTACGATTGAATGTGTTGAATATCGAGAGAAATGCCTCAAGTAGGTATTTTTCAACGTTTGCATCAATTTTGGCAATGTTTTGCTGCTGGTGCACTTTTGAGAAACAGATTCTAATCGGTCTATCAGTTTGGTGTAAACTAGTTCTAGATTGCACTAAGGCACATTCAAATTCATGTGTCACATCCTTTTCTTCCTTGTGTTTTCTTTTGAAGTGTATCATTGTCTCAACGAGGGACATCTGGCATAGGTTATCACGTTTAGGTGGCATTTTAAGTGACTCTTGTTGACAAGATGTTCAGCAATTCAGCTTGCAGTTGTGCCAGTTAGTATTCGGACAGTCACTCAGCAAAACCTGCAAATTAACATATTTCACCCATTCACCTCTTCTACCATGAAATCTTTGATTTCATCTGCAAAATCTTCTGGCTACTTTATTCTGTGGAGCACTGTGTTCTTCATAGACTACAGCATAAGAAAAAAAAATTCAAAACAGGTTGGGTGACTTGCGCAAATTTTGAAAAGTTTTTTTGAAGTACCCCCCCGCCCTACTATAAGCCCCGTTGAATGTGTTAGGTAATAAGGAATGTGGCAGAAACTGATCCTTTTCTTCTAAACCCCTCATTCAGAATTATGATTCTTATTGCAAAAACTACAATAAAGGTAAAAGGGGCCCATAACAGCGAATTCCTATAATTATATTCTAAACAATAACCTCGGGGAACCCCTGTTTCCTATGCCGGTTGTCTTCAGCTCAGGCTTCTGAAGTTGTTTGGCAGCACTACTGTTTCCTCTGGCTCAGTATATGGTGTCTTGCCAAGAGAGTTAAGAAAAGCATATGTGTGCATCAGGCAATGTATTAAATTGTGCAAATGAGGCCATCATACATTGTACAATTCTACAGCAGCTAACGGAACCCACTGAGGTACCATATACAGAGCCTTGGCACTTCTTGTCATCCCTCATTTTAGAGATTCCCTCTATTTGGAAGCAATGACAAAATGACCCCATGTAAAAACAAGGATAATGGGCTCCCCTACTATCAAGAATTGGAGTTCACTGTGGTGCCCATTGCAGACTTTCCCTGGCCTCTGCCTGGTGCCACTGGATATGCTCCATTAAGAGAGATACACACCTGGTGACTGCTTATGCAGGGATCTGCTGAGGGACCTCAACAGACTGTAACACATCAGGTAATCCCCATGATTACCTTGCCTGGGTTGCAGAACTACCACTACAAAGGGCAATCCTAGGGATTCATTTTAAATGGATGACTGCTTCCACTCTCCAGTCAAGGTAATCCTGAAATTCCGTGACTAGCCTGTCTTTCCTTCTCATTTTAAGAAAGACATCGTAAGAAGCTCACTGGGGCCCTGTAAGTAGCTCTCCTGTATGCAGTCCAGCCTACTAAATTAGGAACTTTAGGTTGGTTGAATTAATATATACAGCCTAACAATGAAATACATGAATTCTGGATGAAAATGTATCTTCATAAAGTTATGGTTTGAGTAAAATGCATTTGCAAAATATATTTAAAGTTGATATTTGAGTGATAAATCATGTAGCTTTGGGGAAGCTTAATACTAGTATTACTAACTTGGTGTGAGGGGCATTGCACCTGTGGGTGTCATGTATAACTCATATGAAGATATTCAAAATTGATAGAGCCCATTTTTTGCATTACGGCTTGCAATTCTTCCTGATGCATTGAGGTTGCCACTACCTGTAATCTTGCTTGGGGTGGCCACTAATGTAATAGGCTCTGACCTGACACTATTTTCTTTCTAATAGTAGTGGCTTGGGATGACTTTCATTGAACATAAGTAGCTCTTCTTACAGAAGAAGTTGGAGACCCCTGGTATAGACATGGGGTTGAGAGAAAAGTGAGGTAGAGGTTTTAGAGCATTAATTTTTTAATGCCACCACCCATGTAAATATAAGTAATTCTTAGCAAAAGCTAGAGGCGTGGGGTACAACAAGGGGAGAGTTAGACGAGAGAGAGAGGTAAAGACAAAAATAAAAGTTACGTTACATAGTATGAAGAGAGAGCAGAGAGGAAGGTGTGGAAGAGAGGGTTAGTTGGAATAGAAAAGGGCTGTAAAGAAATGTGTAAATCAGGAGGTAATGACAGGAAAAAGATAGTGAAAGAGAAGAAGCATGAAAGAAGTAAAGTTGTGAGAGAGTTTAAATAGAGGGAACAGAAGTAATAAAATAGAAGGGAAATGGAAGGGTAAAGTATTATTGAAAAGGTAAGGTAAATTGAAAGATTATGTAACAAGAGATGTGGGCAAAGATAAAGGTGTGGCAGTGAGAGAGATGTGCAGGGAGATATTGCAATGAGGCACAGAAAGGGTGAGATAGTAAGATATGTACAGTGGCGGCTCCTCTACTAGGGTGGAAGAACGTCGTCCCACTGCTTTGCAGCAGTGAAATAAATCAATTTAAATGGGACCTGACCCCGTCCAATAAACTTTCCAACCAATATATCTCCTATAATGGAAAGTGGGTGCTGGTGAATAACTTTGCAACAGATACCCGTTCGGCAGTAGTTGTGCACTGCTTTGGCTCTCTCAAGGGGCCAAGTGGTGCAGCTGTCAACATTTTTTAAAAAACATCATTGACTTTCGGTTCAAACTGGGTCTGCGGATTTTAGCATTGGTAGAGTTTTATAGGGGATTGTTGTTTTCAATGCATTTTTGGAAAGCCTATTAATAAATCACCCTTATTTAGTCCACGAGGTAGAGTGCATGGTATTTAAAAGCAGGACATGTAGAAATGTAAGGTTAACATCTCCTTACAGTGACTAGTCCTCAAAAGCTATTTTTCACTGTGACTGACTTATCTATCCTATGTAGAAAACCAGAGTACAGATTTAAATCCCTATGCTGTATCTTGGGAATGGAACTATCTATATAAATAATTAAACAATTATTTTTATTAATTATTAAATATCAAATTCAATGGCAAATTTGGATTAAGAAAAAATATTAAAGAGAAGTAACTTTTAGAAAGTCACCTTTCCACTGCCTGGTGTTTCTGGGGGCTACTTTGATTTTGCTCTCAAACTTCTCCCAGCCAGGGATTAACATTTGAAAATTGTGTGAAATGCTTCCCAGGCACAAACAATAGGCTGATTTCAATAGGCAGAGATCACTCTTCTAAACCTCACAGAATATGCAGGGTGGGGGCTGTGAGCATTGGTTTTGACATTACCTGTTAAAATCATGTTTGAGTCAAATTCTGCTTGACAGGTCTGCTGGGTTTACAAATAACATGTTGGGGCTCTCTTAAAAGTCAGAGGACAAGATGCCAGGACAATTCTTGTGTATCAACTTTCCGGTTGTTGAAGGACTCTGCTTTGTCCTACTAGGCTTCTGTCTTTGGGTTTTACATATAACTCTATGGGTGCACTTGAAAGGACGGGACCAGGGCGGCAAGGCAGTTCTTGTGTAGCCAATGTCTGGCTGTTGGTGAACCCTGTTGTGTTCTACCAGACTCCTGTCTCTGGGTTTATTAGGGGTTTTGTGGCTGCTTCTAACTGCATTTTGGTGTTATATGTGGGAGAACACCAGCTTTACATAGTACACTCCCCACACTGACCCCAATCTTCAGAACCCAAGTTTACTGTGGTGAAGACTTTCACCATCTTGAAAATGTCCAAAGTGGGTAGGGTTGGCTCCGGGAACATTTTTATTTTTTTTATTGGCATTTCAGAATTATACAATGTATAAACCAAGGAAATAAAACCCCCAGACTGTAGCACAACAACATCCATCATCCAGTAATCGCATAGCTTACAAGTTACGAGCAATTAACATATGTGACGAGTATATTACGATGCACAACTAATCCATTGGATTTGCTTGTAAATAGTCAATCAAGTATGACCAATAGTCTCTTGGCTTGGCTCCAGTGGACAACTCCTCCATATATGTTTGTAAAACTTCTCTACAGTATGTCAGATCCTGTAGCCATTGTCCAATCTTTGGAGACACTTTACTATCCCAGCACAGCGAAATTCTACGCTTTGCTAGCAACAAAGCAATTACACAGAACTTGCGCTTCCTGGAGCGCACACCTTGAACAAGGCCCAGCAAGCAGGTGCGAATGGTACATTCAATATGTGTTTCCACCATTTTCCCCAATTCTCTCATAACGTTTATCCAGTACTCATTCACTTTCGCGCAGGACCATGCAAGATGTATGAAGTCAGCCTCATCCGCCTTACAGCGCTTACATTCCGCATCTGTTCTTAGACCATAAGCACATAACCTGACCGGCGTATAGTGTGTTTGGTGTGAGTATTTATAGTGCAACATACGCAAATTTCCGTTTGGTGTATGCATGCCAGTGAGAGCACATGTCGTGACCCATTCCTCCTTCGTAAGCGGAGCCTCTAGTACCTCATTCCATTTCTCAATCGCACATGTCGTCGTTGAAGCTATATCCTCCTGCAGTTTAACATGTAATTTAGATACCATGTGCACATTGCTAGGTGTAGTAAGCATCCACTGTAATGCTGACATCTGAGGCGGCTCTGCAGGATAGGTTGGTTATAGCGTTTTAATCGCGTGCTGTAGTCTATAATATGTGAATCGAAACAGCAGTGTTTGGTTACTGATGTATGTAAGGTCGTTTGGTGCTCTAAATATACCATCGTGATACAGGTCTCCCATTTTATCTATACCCACAAGTTTCAGCTGGTCCAAGCCCACTTTTTCTTGAGTGACTGATAATTCTTTGTGGTGTGATAATGGTAATGCCGGAGCATATAGCGGCAGTTTGCCAGCTAATTTCCCCATTCTGCGCCAGGCAGCATTTGTCGTGTCTATAGTGTTTATATCACGATTATGAAGAGGGGGCCTACGATGATTAATGATAGCCGATAATGGTATAGGGAGAGCGTCACCTTCCTCTATAGCTACATGTGTAACATACGGGACCGTATGGTACCAATAGTGCGTAAACTGCGCTTGGGCACATAAAAAATAAAGCAAGAAGTCTGGGACCGTAAATCCACCACGTGAATATGGTAGCGTAAGTGTCTGCAGTTTAATACGGGCCTGCTTACCAGCTCATATCAGTCTCGTCACCATTGCAGACAATCGTTTAAAAATCACTGATGAGGGAGTGATCGGGATGTTATTAAAAGGATATAAGAATTTAGGTAAGACTACCATTTTAACAATCGCTAGTCGATCAGCTAATGATAAAGGTAGTTGTATCCATCGTCCTATTTAGTCCTCTATGGTATCGAGTGCCCTGCCATAGTTGGTGCGGATCACAACCTCCGGGTCCCGATGATACCAGACTCCCAGATACTTGACCGGGTCTGATTGCCATTCCAGAGGGAATTCAGATTGGTGTGGAAGCGTTGAGTCCGTTAGCGGTATTATGAGGGATTTGGACCAGTTGATTTGTAGCCCTGAATGACAACCAAATCGAATATATTCCCTTAGCAGAGGGGCCAGATTTTGCTCCGGGTCACGCACATATAGCATCATGTCGTCCGCATAAAGAGATATATGCAATGGGCGCTGCGGGAATTGGAGTGCCGAATAATGATGACCCTGCCTTATCGTACAGGCAAGCAGCTCAAGTGCTAACGCGAAGAGCAAGGGGGACAACAGGCAGCATTGCCTCGTCCCCCTTGCTATCGGAATGACCTCTGATATATAGTTGTTAACTTTAATACGAGCCATAGGTTCAGTATATAATGTATGCACCCAACGTAAAAAAATCGGTGGCCATCCCATTCTTTTTAGTACAGTATGTAGATATGGCTATTCTATAGAATCGAATGCTTTTGCAGCATCCAATAGAACCGCAACAGCTTTGGTACTAGGAATTAAGTAATGCGATAATGCAAATAATGTAATCTGGTGGCCAGGAGTTTGGCTAATATCTTAGTATCAACATTTATGAGAGACAGCGGCCTGTAAGATTCGGAACATTCAGGATCTTTATTTGGTTTTAAGAGTGCGACAAGCACAGCTTCTCTCAGTGTGGGTGGTAGTAATTGCTTATCGTGTGCATCGCCCTACATCTCCACCAGATGAGGCGCCAATTGATCTACAAAGTACTAATAGAACTCGCAGGTGAACCCGTCAGGGCCAGGCGATTTTCCATTAGGCAGTGATTTTATAATTCCCGTGACCTCTTCTACCGTGATGGGCAAGGACAGATATTCCCTATGTGTATCGGATAGCCAAGCTATCGCCACATCTTCCAAGTAGGCCATGACCTCAGACGATGCGGCCGTACTACGCGCAGCATACAATTCGCCATATGTTCTCATAAATTCGCGCAATATCCCCTTCGCATCTCGTTGTAACTCCCCCTATGTATCTCTGATCGCTAGGACTGCCTGTGGCGGACGACCTGTGCATATCTTGGATGCCAATACCCTTCCTGGTCTACCCCCTTCCCCGTACGATCGCGCTATCTGGCGTTTCGACACATACTTCAGTTTGTCCTCTGCGTATGTTTGATATTCCGACAGCACCGCCCGAATGTCACCTAATATTTTTACATTTTGTGTGTTTTCATACTCCCGTTCTAGTGTTTTTAGTGTGCTCTCCCGTTTGCTAAGCTGTTGACGTATATCCTTTAAAATACCAGCGCTAGTACTAATACATACCCCTCTGATTGTCGCTTTAAAAGCTTCCCAGAGTAAACCAGGGTCCTCTGTACTGGGTATAGTCAATTCAAAATATTCAGTTATAGCTTGACTGATAGTATCGGTGTACACTGAGTCCAGCAGCGCTTTCGAGTTAAATCTCCAAGTGTAAGGGGGCGGTGTATAGTGTGGTATGTTAATAGTTAGTAACACTGGGTTGTGGTCAGAGATTGTTCTAGGCATATGGCTCACATCTCGCGTACATAACAGTACCTCACTAGTTCCCAACCAGTAGTCTATACGAGACCAGCTATAGTGCGCCGCTGTAGCGTGTGTGGCTTCCCTTCCACCCGGATTGCGAGTTCTCCAGATGTCATGGAGATGCTCTTCACTCATAATATTATGCAGCACCTCCACTGCCCTCCGATGTGGCTCCCTAGATGCTGCTGATCTGTCTAAGTCATCACACAGAGCAACATTGAAGTCTCCCCCCCAGCATATAGCCATGCCCGACAGGTCATTTATCTTACGCCAAATTGCATGATAAAAGTCCGGGTCGTCCACGTTCGGACCATAGGTATTGATAAAAGCTATCCGCTGACCCCGTAATCTCCCCGTGATGATGATGTATCGCCCTAGTTCATCCTGTATCGTACTATCTACCTGGAGTTGTGTCCCCTTTTTGATCAAAATGAGGACCCCTCTGGAGTAAGAGGAGTATGAAGAACTATATACTGCTTCCGCCCATTTGCGCCCAATATGATTCGTAGAACTAGGAGCAATATGTGTTTCTTGAAGAAACGCTATGTCAATACGTAGTCTGTCGAAATAAGCAAATATTTGCCTGATCTTTTTCAGGTTGTTAAGCCCCCTGACATTCCAAGTAATCATATTTAAATGGGCTGGCCGTAGCCTATTGTCGGACATTGTTAAAGAATGACATGCATCTTGGAACTTGCGACATTACCCCTTCTTGTGCATCTTATGTGACTTAATGGAAAGCTGGTAGCTACATACATGTAACAATATAGCTGGATATCCGCGATGTTTCTCAAGTAAAACAGTCTGTATAACATTTCCTATCACCGCCCTTCCCCTCCACCCACTTCAGCACCCCAAGCATGCCAAAGACAAACCCCTAATACAGTAAACAACATAACAAGACCACTTTGTGGGGATCATCCGCCTGGGGTACTGCCAAGTGCACACAACTCCATCCACCAAAGTGGATGCGGTCAGGTAAACGTTATGCATGCAGATCTGCTCCTGTCCAATAATATCTCCAGCAGCTTGATAATGCCACATCACTATATATATCTGAAAGTCACATGTTATAGCGCAAATATTCCTCACCATCTGTCTTGAGTGATACAGTTCTTAGCTTCTTCTGATTATTTCACTAAAGAGATACTCACCCCGTCCCCGCTTAGGTTCAAAGGCGCAGCAGCTTATTTCAATAATATAGAAACATCCTATCTATGAACACCACCAAGCTCAATGCACACAATATGTGTATCGCCCTCCTTTATCTACAGCGTCTCTTGTGCACAATCCTAAATATATTGTCTAGTCTCTTACCACTCAACCCTATCTATTCCATTCTTTTCAACATCCTGGAAGTCCCCTTGGCGAGAAGCAGATTCATACAGACCTTGAAATTGGTGTCCATGCAGTGTACAGGCCCACCAGCACATACCATCCCTGGCACAAGGTGGCCGTATTGCCTACAGCACAACTGCATGTCTCGCCCTTTTGTGACTCATGTGAAGACTGTTCTCATTCAGAATCTTGGGTCTGCCCAGCTTGCTTACGCTCCCGGCGTTGACCAATCAATTTTTTAATAAAGTCTTGCGCTGCCCTCGGAGAATGTAGGACCGTGGAGCGGCCCTCTTGAGTCACCTTCAGCCGAGCCGGATAAAGCATTGCATAATCCACTCTCATTTCTCTCAATTTCCTTTTTACCGGATTGAATTCCTTCTGTGCTAGTTGAACTGTCATGGTGAAGTCCGGATAGAACGCCAAAGTGTTGCCCTGATAGGCTTCCTGCTGCTTTTCACGTGCCATGCGCAATATGGCATCCCGATCCCTATAGTTCAGGATCCTGGCAACTGTAGGTCTCGGTGCGGCACCTGGCGGGGGTCTTGGCGCCAGGGACCTATGCGCGCGCTCCACTATCAGGACCGTCGAGAAGTGACTAGCACCAAACACCTCATGGAGCATGTCCTCTACATAGGTCTCCATCCGTCTCGTATTTGTGGATTCTGGAATTCCCGCAATTCTGATGTTATTGCGACGGGACCTCGCTTCCAAGTCTTCCAACTTGTGTTTAAGGCCTTCCACCACTTTCTCCTTATCCGTGCACTTTCGAGTTGTGGTTTGCGATTCGTCCTCTACAGTTGCGATGCGTCTCTCAGTCTCATCCAGTCGCTCCCCTTGTTTATCCAGTTTTGGCGACATATTGTCAACCCGATGTGTGAGGGAATCCAGTTTGCCATTGATGTCCTCTAAGCTTTGCTGTATCGCCTTGAGGACTTGTTCCATTGCGTTGTTCAGCTCGTTTCCCCCTTCCAATTCTGTATCCGAGAGCGCCGTTGCACCTTTGGTTTGTCGCTTAGTTTCAAATGAGAGTTTGGATTGCTGCTTGTCCGTCTTTCCCATGTTGCTAGTAATGAGCCCCAAAGATGGCGGCACCCGCTGCGTTATATCACCACCTATGGGGAGGCAGTGTGACTTAGGCTTCGCTTTGTAGCTTCCTGGGCCCTTAGCCCTCCGCACAGCCCAATTAAATCTCGCTTTAAAATGTATCACCCAGTATTGTCCCCCGCTAAGAACAGGTGTCATTCGCAGCCGGTATCGTAGTGCCACTTGCGTAAAGCACCATCACAGTTGTACCGAACACCCAGTAGTAACCGTAGCCCGCTATCTGTAAGTCACAGGGCCGTTGTGCGCCTCATTGTCTCACTGCACCATGCAAATCGGTATGATCCACCATCTCTAGGCCTCAGGACACAGTCCGCCAGGCGGTGTGCAGCCATTTTGCGACCCGGGTTTCCTTTGTCCCCGCTTTACATACGTGTACCCAGTGTCAGCCACCACGCAACCTCTGGGGGACCAGCACCCTCCGATTTTCACAGGCCCGAAGATGTACAGTGGGCACAAGTCATGATGACGCCCCACCTTTCAGCTATGCTTTTTTTTTAGCAAGTTACACCAGGGATATCCGAACAGCAATCCACATACTACACCGAGCAAATCAGGCGTCCCTAGTATGTATGGTGCTGATTTGTTTCTTAGATGAGGCTCAGCTACCTAATTGTGTCCCAGCTGACATCGCCACCGGGCCCCTGCGCCGCCCCACACCAGCAGACTATGCTGTTTAATAGCAGAGAGCAGCAGGTCCGGATACACCGCGAGTGCGGGCAGCCATTTTGTGCCGTCGCACCATTCTGTCCTCCACTCTGCAACTTATCCCGCTTGATACCCGTACTCACTGCATGTTATTTAGGGTCAGACTGTCAGCCGCTCCCCTGTGTATTCGCCCCTCCTGGAGCCAGAAGCGATCATCTTACACACCGCTATACGGACAAGAGCGGGATCAGCACCGGATCAATCTTAATGCCGGGCGCCGCCATCTTATGTCATCCACTCGTCGCTCCGCGGGTACATCACACAAAAGCTATATTTTGGGTTAACGGTGTGCCGCCAGTCTCAGAGTGCTCGCATCTTGCACTCCAGTTCTTCCGATGTTTTCACTCGCTCTTTGGATTCAAATACAGACCTGCATATCGGTCTTTTTCGCCAATCCACGAACCTGACCAGCGGAGCTGCCTCAGGAGCCAGCCATTCCGCCGTACGCCCTCTAGCGCCCCCGGCTCCGGGAACATTTATCTCATTGGTTACGGCATCCCTAGGACCCATTCCACCGACTAGAGCACACCAGACATAAATGTGGCCTCTCCAGGTAACCACTTCAGAACAATCCTGGAACTGAGGACGAACAGAAGAGTACTGTACCTGTTGAGAGGAGCCCTGAAGGACTAGAGCTGCTTCCTCTTGTACCCAGGACAAAGAAGCGGACTCCAAGGGCTATAAGACTTACCTCCTGTTCAAGCTACAGGGTTGCAACAAGCTACAAGAGGCCTTTGCAGCACTTGCCCAGCTGACCTGTGGCAACTGTACCAGGAATAGACCCTGCTGTTGTCCTCTGGCTGACACCCTGTGAATTTCTAAGTGTCACCCTTCAGGTCCTAGGGCACTTTAGGAGTGTATTCCTGTGGTGGATTAGGACTTAAAGAACTAACTCGGAAGGTAAAATCATTGACCAAGACAAATCTGATTGGTGTGTATATGACCAGACTCAAAATGCACCTAGATCTCGGTGTACCGCAACCATTGGCTATCATTTGCACTTTGTTTCTTGGCACTGTTCCTACTTAAAAATTTAAATATTCATATCTCTGGTTTTTGTCATTTTGTTTATAAAATTATACTCTATTTTTCTAAATTGGTTTGGGATTTTTATTGTTTCACTTTTCAACTTTATTACTCGTTTGGTACCGCTTGAATACTTTACACATTGCCCTAAGTTAATGCTGTCAGCTCTGTGCCATAGCTACCAGGGGGTTCAGCTGAGATGGAGGGTTGTGAATAGTCCTTGAGGAGAGTTGCCACCCCCCAAATATTAATCCAATATCTTACAGCTAGGATTTCTCAAAATGTGGATGGCAGTGTCTTTTATAGTGTCCTTTTAGTTTAGGCATGTGCTATGGATCTTTAAGGAGAACGTTTTAGAATGTTTAAGCATTTTTAATATTCTTTTACTTGGGTATTACCAAGAGTCATCCACTGCACTGCTATAGTTTGAATGGGATCGTAATAACACTTTTCAAAACACTTGCTATATATGTAGCAAGACAGCATCAGAACTTCTCAACCTGATTGATATGACTTTAAAGGGAAAGTGTCAGCATGTCTCAGTAGACTTCACATAGTCTTAATGGAACTATACAATATTATTAGAAAGATTGCTGTATTTTAAAACGTGTAGCACTCAGATTCTCAGAACATCACAGACTCGTTAAGATTGCGGGCAGCCCATAAAAAAAATATTGGTGGTATTTTTGCAACAGGCACACAATGTGCCTCTCACAAAAATACTGTGGCCCAACCACCAAACCAGCACCACACAGCAAGCCTGAGCTGGAAAGAGGGATGATGTCTGATGCCAGTTAGAGTGTAGATTTCAATAATTAATTTACCTTCTTTCTTGCATCATCCTGACATGTCTCTTCCCAGCATGAAGTACATTCTGCTGGAGGGAGCTGTTACTGTGAACTTATACACCCTCCTCCTATTTTAATGTAATGCGGGAAGAGGATGGAGGGGGCTACTACTTAACAGCTCCCTGCAGAAGCATGTATTTTACGCTGCTAGGAGCCTTAGGCAGGTGCAGGTTATGGAGGAGTGGGCTGGGTGATATAAAGGTGACGGTAGGGATGATTAAACTGCACAGGCAGGGGGGGGGGGGTCTGGATAAAAGGCGACAGAGGAAGGGTGAAAAAAAAAGAATTAAAATGCAGCGGTAGGGGAGAGGCAGTGAGTGCAAGTGGGGTTTTGTGCTTCTTGACAGCCAGCTCTGTCTCCAGGAGGCTTGTAGTGCTGTCTCACACCACAAAGAGCAGGAGAGAATGAAAATACCTCTCTCCTGTCCACCCGTATTTTATGGTCCCAGCCTTGCAGCACTGGGTCAATGAAAGGAAGGTTTAACAAACTTTTTTAAAGGTTTTGCGAGGGCTTTTTTTTACAAAAGTGGCAATTGTACGATTTTTTTGATTGGGGGGGGGGGGGGGGGTAAGTGGGGATCGCAAAATCCTGGAGGGTTTGGATTCTGGCAGATGGTTACAATATCAGTAAGGAGACAAATATTTGGATGTGTAAGAACTCAGGTATCTGCTTGTTTGCTTTTGAGCAGGTATGGTAGGAGACATTGGTACGGGCAACAAAAGACAGCATTAGTTCAAGTTTTTCTACAGCACAGAACTGTTACAGCACAAGGATAAACAGTGCAAACTTCATTCCAAGACTAAGTAAGTACAGGTCAGGCAGCGTTTACGTTTTGATAACTTTATTTCGGTCAGAGACCATAAAAGCACAGATAAAATATGTACACACAAGATAAAATACATAAATAGTTGAGAACCTTAGTTAAAAAATTATTAAACAATAAGTTATCAAATGAGGGATGACAATCATTGCAATTAATCACGATTTAACACAATTAATCAAAGTAGACCTTCTACGCCACATACCATATAGAAAACGAGAGACAGAGAACACAATGGGAGGTGAAGTATCATATCTTAAAATTCTACAGGCTTGAGCGCATTGTTTTAGGCCCAGATTTCTACACAATCGTGCCAACCAGGATCTTCGTATTGCACTATAGGCAGGGCAGAAGAATAAAACATGGACCATATCTTCTTTGCTGTTGTTACAAGCTGGGCAGATTCCCTCTTCTCGTCCAGCCCATTTGCAAGTCAATGCCCCAATCGGCAGACAGCCATGTCTTAATTGTGTGTATAGTTTTCTTGCCATGGGAGGTTGTATTAAATCCAGAAATTCCTCCCTCCTGGGCACAAGTTTTACCTGCAGAAAATCTATAGACAACCTACCCATAGTTGACGAATAGTACAGCAAACTTAAATGATACTGTCTCAGGGACGACACCCAGCTTCTGTTCACCTGCCGTAAGAGCGAAGAGTTCGATGGCGAAAGGATCCGTGAGTGCCTTGGGGCTGTTTTTAATTGGTTCCAACTCAACAGCCTCAAGTGCAACTCGGATAAATCCGAAATACTATTCTTCGGATGCCCATCGGAACCAGATTGGCATGGGTGGTGGCCTGCTGACATGTTCCCTCCAACTCAGTCATCTAAGTGGGCTAAGAACCTGGGAGTAAAAATTGACAATGAGCTTTCGCTCAAATCCCAGGTTTCTACTCTTACGGGAACATGTTTCGGGATCCTCAGAATGTTGCGTAAGTTCTTTCCCCTTCTATCTGAGGAACATCGGAGGATAACTGTCCAGGCACTTATAGGATCCAGATTGGACTATGCAAATGTTCTATATCTGGGTCTGCCAGAATATCTCCTTCAGCGTTTGCAGGTGACCCAGAACGCTGCTGCTCGAGCGATCTTTGGCCTGCATCGTCGCACTAGTGCCTCTAACCTTCTTCTATCCCTCCATTGGCTTCCTGTACGGAAGAGGATATTGTTCAAGGCCATGACCCTAGCCCATAAGGCCCTGCATGGTAATGGTGCAAAATATCTCCAGAAGAGGCTGGACTTCTACCGACCTACACGATCCCTCAGGTCGGAAACATTGGCTCTGGCTCGGGTACCACGTATCAAAAGGGCTCGTCTAGGCGGCCGGTCCTTTGGATTCCTTGCCCCCCAGCTATGGAACTCTCTACCGGTGTCCTTGCGGACTACCTTGAACTTGCTTGCCTTCAGGAAGGACTTAAAAACTTGGCTGTTCTCTGGTTAGTCCGCTTCCTCTTTTAGGCTCCTGTCTTTTTACTGTTATGTTTTCCAGTTCTTTCTTTAGGTCTGGAGCACAAAGCGCCGGGACACTCCTTTGGAGTAGCCGTTGCGCTATAAAAGTCCCATTTTAACATAACATTTTAACATAACATAACATAACAGTTCTCCGCACCGCTGGACAACTCTCCTCTGGGGTCTCCCATAATTGGGGCAAACCTATTTGGTATGCAACAGCTTTAATGTGGGATAACCAGGGTATGCTCTTCAACCGCCCCCAAACTGCAGAAAACTCAGCTCTGTAATCATCAAGCTCAGGTACTGTCCAGAGCCTTCTCCAATACAGGAGAGGTCGAGCCGCTAACAGTTCTGAAATGGGCTCTAGACCTAGATCTAGTCTCAAAGGTATGAGCGGGGTACTCTGGGGGAGACCTATCAAATTCCTCATAAATGCCTGCTCAACCCTAAGAAGGCTTGATGTGCGCATATGGCCCCAGAGTTCTGCACCATACATTACAGCAGGTCTGGCTTGGGCGCCGTAAATTTCAAGCACTGGGGAGACTGGCTTGAATTGGGTTGTGCTCTGAAACTTGCCAATACCCCCTACGATCTGTGAAAGCCTCAGGGCAGATTTGGCTACCTGGGGGCCCCAACAGAAATCTTCAGTCAGGGTGACGCCCAGGTATACAAAAGTTCTCACCCTTTCAAGCAGGGTGCCATTTAGCACAGGGCTAGGGCGGGTGCATTTCGGGGGACCAAAGATCATGAACTTCGTCTTCTCTAAATTAATCTTGAGTCCCCGCGAGGCGCAGAATGATACAAAACCGTCCAGGACCCGTTGGATGCCTGTTGATGTTCGAGACAACAATAAAGTATCGTCTGCGAACATCAGAGCAGGCACCTGACCTGACGCCAACCAAGGGGCATCACTATCCCTAACGCTATCTAGTTCACCCACCAGGCCATTTATGTACAGACTAAAGAGCGTAGGGGCCAGGGCGCAGCCCTGGCGTACGCCTCTGGTAACGGGAAGCGGGCTGATAATTCCCCGTTCTTCCCACACCTAACCTGGGCATAGTTCCCTACATGGAAACGCTTCAGGACGTCCAATAGATAGGGCGGGAGGTCTAGTTCTTTCAAGACCCTCCATAAACTCTCCCTGGGCACAAGATCGAAGGCGGCCCGCAGGTCTACGAAGACCAGGTAGAGGCTGCCACCCTCAACACTTACAGTCTTCCAGAAAAGGACCTGCAGCCTAAAAAGTTGGTCCAGAGTCGAGATCCCAGATCTTGAACAATACAGCCAGGTACGGTGCCCAGATGTTTGGCTGGGAACGAAAGAGGTCACCCGGTACCCTATCAAGGCCTGGTGCTTTATTAGGGAGCTGCCTAGTAATCGCGGATTCTACTTCCTTAGCTGAGATACTCTCAACGCTTCCAGGAGCCACCCTCGCCCGTGTATCCCACTGGCCTGTCTGGTATCCCAAGTCCAAGGCCCCCCGCAGTCGACACTCGTGCGGGAGGTCCAGGGCTGGGGAACTGCAGAGAGGACCATCTAGCTCTAATATCATGGTCCTATCTAAGTATTCAGGGGTGTCAGCCAGAGGACTAGTGTAGAGTGCAGCAAAATGCGCCTCCCACACTGAGGGAGCAATATTTGGTAAAAGAGTCTCCCCTCCGTCTCTCGCAACAGAATTTACTAATGCCCAGAATAATTTGGCATCCTTTGTCACAAGGGCACCCCATAGTTCTTCCCACCTGGCTTCTTCCCACTCTCTCTTGCCCCTAGACAGCTCCTTTTTATACATCAGTCTAGTAGCCCTAATATTCACTTTATCTTTCGATTTGATTGCCGCAAGAAGCTCCTTTTTTAATTTCCTGCAGGCATCATCAAACCAGGGGTGCGTTTTCGGCACACGCCTCTTAGTTCTACTTACAGGGTTAAACACATCCCCTAATACCGCAACTAACTGCTTATGTGTATCTAGTGCCTGCTGTCGGCCAGTCGAATCGCCCATCTGGGCTATAAGGGGGATTTCAAGTTGGTAAATTTTTGCAAGCTGTGAGGGTGAGTTTGCAAGATGAGGCCATTTAACCCTCCTTCTATTATTGGTCAACATGAGGGGGGGCATCGTCATGGCGGATTTAGGGTCAGGATTAGTTAGTCCAAAGGACCCTGGCTTAAAAGTTAGGACCAAGGCATTGTGGTCGCTATCCTGTCTTTGTACAACTCTAAATTCCTTCAACTTGTCCCAATTTTTAGCATCCACCATTAGATAATCAATGATGGATGTTTAGCTTGCCCGGTTGAATGTTGCTATTGCTGGGCGATCAGGGTCCAATCTCCCATTACACGCCCGCAGAGATGTTGCGAGGAAGAGAGATTTTATTTGGAGCACCAGAGGTGTCCATGCTCTAACCGGGGCAATATTAGGCTCAGGGATGTGCCATAGTACATCTACTTCATCTTGTTCGCCCAGTTCGAGGCTACCCAACGGTTCAAATTGGCAGTTGAAGTCCCCGCCAAGAATTATTGCGGTAGAGGAATCTAGCCCCTGGATAAAATAGCTCAGGGCTTTAATTGTGTCCGATTCTTGCCCATTTCTGGATGGCCTCGAGTAGATGTTTATTATTGCTACTGGGGGTTTACTTGGAGGTTTTAATAAGACACACTGGATATCCAATCAGGCAGCAGCAGTGCAAAATACTATCACGAAATCAGAACATGTACAGGAGAGACATAAGCAGTGTAGGCTTCTCTGACTCTTACACATATATGCACAGAGCAAGGGAAGCACAGGAAACAGCAATGCTTCTTTCAGGCATGGAAGATACTGTACAGACAGCACCAATGTAAGTAGCTCAGAAAATAATGCCCTATTCCTTTCTTTTAGGCAAGTCTTTAAAGTAAATGGTATCTGAACGTACAGCAAACCAGTGAGTAGATGAGCTGCCATGCCTGCCATTAAGCATCTTAACATCTCTGTATCATCTGTAGGCTATAGTGCTGGTGAACACAGAGGACTGTGCACAATGCAATATCCTCGAATATTTTGTTTTCCATATGAGAAGGGCAAAGAAGGGATATATTACAAAAACATTTCTTGGCATATCTAACATATTGTCAAAGCTTTTGTTTATACATTTTTAATACATCAAACAGAAAAAAACGTTCATTTGATGATTTAACCTCTTTTGGAAGGCAGTAGTTGACCAGCCAACTGAGGGATTTGTGTCTTTAGCTTTGTTATACAGATGTCTCACATCTTATATGATAGAGACTTCTAGCCGCAGATTCCTTACCTTAGAATTCGAAAAAAGTTCTGGAGCAGTACCCCTGCATGCCGGTAGGTGGCGTCTTTCGGCTGTGCATGTGGTTAGCGGCGTTGTCCATGCCAGAAGTGATGTGTGCTGTGCCTATATAGGTGCACCCCAGCACTTTAACGTCAGTTCTTTTCTTTTCACACCAATCAGCGCAGATCCAGGAAGAGTTATTTCTTAGTCAATTTTTTAAAAACTTGTTTCAACATTTTGTCAAGGCTTTTTTAGGGTTTTTTCTCCTGGTGTGGTAGGAATGTCCTTGAAAGAGACTGGCTTCAAGCATGCGGCACATGTCACTGTGTGAATGCGAGTACGACCGAGGGCCTGTTCTGATTGCCGCGCCATGCACCCAAATGCCTTAAGGGAGCAATCCATCAAGCTTCTGGCAGCATGACGATCCAGATCCCGGTCGAGAGAAAGGTCCTAGAAGCGGTCACGGAGTCAGAGATTCTCGTCACACTCGAAGTCCCGCTTCCATAAGAAGAAGTCGTTGTTAAAGCCTGATTCGACTTCACCTCATCCGCTGGCTGACAAAATGAGGGAGCATCAACACTCAAGGCCTGGGTTCTCGGTTGAGCCAGCGCCTGGGCTATCTCCGTACATTCCCAAGTTTCCAGGAGCCAAAGCGAATCCCACCCAATTAAAAGAATTGTATGAGGCTATACACCTCATATTTGGGTGGTCCGTACCCTCACTCAACCCCCCCCTTCCACTTGCACCCCAGTCCTGATGAAGACCCCATCCCGTAAGGTCGCAATGAGTACCTACATGCCTTAAGGGGTCGAAACGTCGACACAACATCTTTGCCAATATTATCACCAGTTCAGGATGTACTGTGATTTTCTTCATATATATGGCTTCTCTAAGAATTGTAGATGTCTGAATCATGATTTGATCGGAATGTAAATACGGCAGAGAGTTAATTTTGCCGATTAATTTGATTGTGTTCTTAAATGTATCTAATTTTTGTATTCACTTCCTTCCAAATCCTACACTTTATCACTCACCTCCTGACTCCTCCTCCTCTTTTCTGGGCACTGTTATAATACTCAAATATTGTCTGTACTATGGAGCTCAGTAATAACAAATTATTAGTGTTCAATGTGATTAAATAGGCATTTGAACCCCTTTAAAAAGGTTTCTTGGTACATTGTTTTTCTAAATGTTTTGTATTGAATGATACCTACTTATGACAGGCTGATAAAGGACCACCTATCCCTTCTCTGAAAGGAAGTAACAGCTCTCTTGGCCAAGGGTGCTATAAAGAGAGTGCTCACAGCAGTAGGTCATGGTTGCTATTCCCGCTACTTTCTGGTGCCCAAGAAGGCCGGAGGTATTCCTCCAATCCTTGACCTGCGCTCTCTCAATTTCTTCCTCAAGCAGGAAAAGTTCAAAATGCTCATTCTCGCTCAGGTCCTGTCTGCCCTGGACCCAGGAGACTGTATGGTAGTGTTGGACTTGCATATTTTCATATCCCTGTCCTTCCCACCCACAGATGTTACCTAGGGTTCACGGTTGGTAACGAGCACTTTCAGTTACGCAGTGCTCCCCTTTGGCCTTACCAGCACTCCTCAGGTATCCACCAAGCTGATGGCGGTGGTTACAGCTCATCTGCGAAAATCAGTGATGCCAGTCTTCCCCTATCTCGACAACTGGCTGTTAAAGGCGTGCTCAGCCCAGGCTGTCGTCTCCCACCTCCAGACTATGGCACACCTCCTGCATTCGCTGGGGTTCACTATCAAAGTGCCAAAGTCACACCTGGCTCCCTCTCAGGCTATGATACCAATATTTTAGCCTTTATCCTGGATTTCGATGAGATTCACTTTGAGGCTGCTGGGCCTCATGGCCTCCTGCATGTTGCATGTGACATATGCCCACTGGCATGTGAAGGCTCTGCAGTGGGACTTGAAGTTCCAGTGAGCGCAGCATCAGGGGAATCTCTCTGACATGGTCTCGGGGGGAACTGAAAAAGATCTGCAGTGGTGTCAGCAGCAGACCCCTCTCCTTTCCTCAGCCAGCTCTGACAGTAGTGACAGATGCATCACTCCTGGGATGGGGCGGCTATCTGGGAGAGGTGGAATCAGAGGCCTCTGTCTCCTTCGGAATCCGGACTCCATTTCAACCGCTTGGAACTCAGGGAAATCAGACTGGCATTGAAAGTCTTTCTACCCTCCATCAAGGAGAGGCTAGTATAGTTGTTCATGGACACCACCACAATGTGGTCCTGCAACAAACAAGGCGGGGAGGGGTCCAGGACACTTTATCAAGAGGCTCTGGACATGGCTGGAACATCAGAGCATTTCCCTGGTGCATCAACTTCTGGCATGCTCTCTAAATGCCAGAGTAGGCAAACGCACCCTAAGATGCCTAGTGGATCACAAATGTCCTCTCCATTCAAAGGTGGTGCCAGGTCTCTTTCTGCGTTGGGGAGAGCCTTGGTTAGATCTGTTTGCCACTGCACAGAATGTGCAATGTTAGCAGTTCTGTGTGCTGGAGTTTCTAAGACTGCACTTGCTTGGAGTCACTTTTTGCCTCAAGAGGAGCTCAGGCCTCCTGTATGCCTTTTCGCCCACACCACTCCTTCCTATAGTTATCAAGAAGATTAAGAACGACCAGGGCCCAAGTCCTCCTTGATGCTCCAGACTTAGCTTGGAGAGTCTAGTGTCGAACTGTTGAGCATGACCATCCAATCCTCCGATCAGGTTGCCCCTTCGGGAGGATCTTCTGCCGCAGCAGCAGGGGAAGTTTCTCCACCCGAACCTGTCAATGCTCCGGCTTCTTGCGTGGAGATTGAGCGGCAACAGTTGACAGCTTTCAATCCTCCATCCGAAGTCTGCCGTTATCTTGACAGCCCAGTGTCCTTCCACCAAGATGGTATACGCTTACCGTTGAGGAAAATTTGTGGCATGGTGTATGGAAAGAAAGACTGATCCCCTTTCTGGACCTCCTCCTCAGGTTTTCTTTTTCATTCTCTCTCTTGCCCAGCACGGCTCTGCTTTGGACACTCTCAAGGCTATCTTTCTGCTATTTGAGCTTTTTTGTGGTTGCCTGACCAACCATGCCTCTTCAAATCCCCTATTGTAAATAGGTTTCTCAGGGGTTTGCAACATTTGTTCTAATCTTCTCCCTTTATTATGCCCCAGTGGGACTTCAATCTCGTCCTTACTTTCCTTATGTGTGCTCCCTTTGGGCCCCTGCACAATTGTCGGCTTAGGCTTTACCATCAAGTCAGCCTTTCTTGTGGCTATCACATCTGCTTGTAGGGACAGTGAGCTTCAGGCATTGTCATCCAAGTCTCCTTACCTGAACATCTACCCAGACAACTAGTGCTTCGTACAAGGGCTTTTATTCTACCGAAAGTAGTCACTCCCTTTCATGTAGGCCAATCCATCACTTTGCCTACTTTTTATGCCCCACCTCATCCCTCCAAGGAAGATGAGCGACTTCAACATCTGGATCCAAAAAGAGCGTTGTCATTCTACTATGTCCACAAATAAGAGTTCCGGGTAGACAACAAACTCTTTGTGGGGTATATCGGAGTGAAGTAAGGACGGGCTGTACAAATGAGGACAATCTCACGATGGATCGTGCTCTGTATCAAAATCCGCAACACTTTGGCAAAGAAGCAATCTAGTAAGGGTTTGCGCACTCATTCCACCAGAGCTAAAGCTGCAACTCTGGACATCTGCTGGGCAGCAACGTGGGCTTCCTTGCACACATTTACCAAGCACTACATCCTGGACAGTCAGGTCTGTAGAGATGGGCATTTTGTTCATTCTGTCCTGCAGGACTGACTTGTATGAAATTGGTCCGTACACCCACTTCCAAGGAGGTATTGCTTGTGTATTTATTCTAAGGTAAGGAATCTGTGGCTAGAAGTCTCTATCAGATGAACAAGTTACTTGCTTTGGGTAATGTCTTATCTGTTAGAGACTTTATCTAGCCACAGATTCCTTAAAGACCCAACCATCTGTAAACATGGAAAACAATAGTGTTAATATGGAAAATGATACATTCATTATGAAACTCCACATTAACCCTGCCTTGTAAATATATAGTCAGGCGATCTCTGAGACCCACAATTGCGTGGGCAGGAAACTCTTGATCAGTCCCACAGATAGGCTCAGTGACAACACAATGGTCAGGGGAGACTGCCCCCAATAAAGCACACATTTTCCGAGGGGGTAGGCGCGCTTCGGAAAACATCTTAAGTCAGATGCCATATGAGTTAGAAACACATAGCCTATCAGGACCTAGCACACATAGTGATCACACGTTCCCCACGCCAGGCTTCTGGACACATACACCGCTGGCCACACCATGTTCATGCGCGGTCAAGGCCCACCTGTAGTAACCATTTGACCATTAATTTATGATTCTAAGGCAGCAACCAACATTCCTCACCATATATGGTTCATAGAAGAACTTTTACAACAGAATGAAAACTGTGTTTCAGCAGAATGCCAACTGAATGTAAAGTGAGACCCTGTGCCTGTAACTGTTCTCCTGGCTGCTACACTTAACTTAACAACTGTTCCTGTTTTGCCAAACGCCTCTTGTCTCTTGTTTTTAAGGTATTTCGTACTCATGTAACATTTCTTCCCCACTCTGTAAACAGATTTCTAGGGACAGGGCTTTCCCCTTCCAGGGCCCTAGTATTCTACGCCAGTGGTCAGTGTGATTTGTGGCTTAACACTGCTTGCATTGAGTCGCAAAAATTAACTGACATCAGCACGCTGGGTTGGTGCCTATATTTGCACTGAGCACGTCACTTCCAACGCTGACCATGTCATGCGGAGCTGAACGACTTCACCTACCCACGAACAGGGGTACTGCTCAAGAAACATTTCTGGATCCAGTCTGACACCTAGGGATAATTCTAAGGTAAGGAATCTGTGGCTAGATAGTCTCTTCCAGATAAGGTGTTACCAGAAGTAATTAACTTGTTTGCTAAGGACACACACATTTCATTCAGTGACTGTTAACTACTAGTGCCCAGCGCTCCTTTCTGAAACATTGCTTGTACATGCACTAAACCCAATAGGACAAAACAAAGAAATGTATTATCTCAGGAGCCCATCAGATTGTCCTTCATGTCTCCTACCTTCAGGCCTTGAGAAATTTACTCGCCCACTCACTATGGTGAGTCAGATTTTATCAGAATGTGCTATTTTTAGGGTCTTCTTGCCTGGTCTGTGGGGAGAGCTGAAGCTGGCAAAGAACTGGTATTCAGTTAAATCAGAAAGTGACTAAGCAATAAACTCGACTTTAAATCTTGTTTTTATCTTGTCACATTTGCTGTGTGTTAGAACACAGAGGTCAAATGTTATCTTATGTCTCTTACCAATTGCTGCTTATTTTATGTTTGAGATTGGTGTTTACTTTTTTTTCTCTGACTGCAAAGTTAGAGGATTTTGTAAAGTGAACTGTCCAACAATTTTGCTGGGCACACAACATTTAAATAGCTTGCAAATTAACTGTACACATATTTCAAAATATATTTTGGTAGTTAGAAAAATACTTTTTATAATTTTGAAGTGAAACGGAAATAAAGATTTTAATAGGAACAAAACAAATGAAAATACTTGTTGATGCGGAAATGCTAAATATTTGCTGAAACACATTATAGTTTGTATGCCAAAAAGTTTTATCAGTAAAACTGCATGTGAGTAAAAAGGTTTGTGGCCATTTTAATGGAAAATGTCTGTTTGTAAAAGACAGTGTGCAACCACATCATGCTTTATTAAACGTGAGAGTTTTTAAATATGAACTGAGAAACATTCTTACCCTGGCCTTGATAACAATTAGTGAACTAAGAGGCAAGTCATAGGTGGGGTAGATTTCTATTATACATGAAGTAAAAGTTTAGCCTATTAAATCAAACAAGAGATTTTTGTACAGCAGACCTATAGAATTGACATATTTGAAGGTGCCCACATATGTGACTCAGTAAAATGAAATGTTTGCCTAGGATCACACGATTTGGGACGAGTTTATGGGTCAAGCTCACTTCAGTTAGGTCGAGTAGATTATTAAAGTCACTAGAGCTGCAGGCCTAGTAACATTCTTGGATTTTTTTGAGGCCTGACCTTGTGGCTGCCCTTAATTGATGTGCAAGGCAGATTATGAAAACATGATTGTCTGCAGGAAAGTTAAAAGGACAAATCAGTTATCTACTACTCACTGAACAGAGCTGCTGTGTCTGCAGCTCCACAAACGCATCCCTGCTGCCTAATGTCCTGTATGGCATAACACCCTGCCTGTGCAGAATATTGGTCCCAAAGGTGCAACAGGTGCAGTGGCACCAAGTCCCTTTTCTGCAACATAGTTGCTGATATTTTTACCATCTAGTAGGTAAAGAGAGGTCCATTTTCATGGTTGCCTTGGTGTCCAGAACTCATTTTTAGCAATCTGTCAATTTGGCAATGGACTTCAAACTTCCAGTGCGAAACACAATATCCATATTGTGGCAAATTTCGAGTTGCAAATAAGAATTGTCAGAAAGGGTTTCTGATATTCACTTTGACTTGCAAGAACACGTACCAGTGTTTTGTCGGTGTTCAGCACCCAAATATATTTATTACAAATAACTGCATTGAGCAGATTGTAACTTTTTTCCAATAGTGGGCTACCTCCACTTTGCTGACATAAACTGTCAGCTTCAAGAAAGCAGGTAGTTGCCCCCAGGGACTGTTGCCTACTCACTTAATGCCAGCTGTGCAAAGCACCTCACTTTCTGGCTTTGTGGCTCTGTGGCTTTCAGGCAAAAGGATTCAGATACTGGTGCTCAGGGATACAGGCCAGACATACATTGCTTGCCTCAACTCTCTACATGTATATTGCTATCTCATTAATATTCATCAGGATTCCTGATTGTGACTCCTTGAATAGATCGACTTTTTTCCCCTGTGGGGCACTCTTATATAGCACCGTTCAAAGAAGTACCCTGGATCAGGGCCTGCACCAGTATTTTGTCTCTAGAGGGGTCATACATGTACTACAAGAGACTCAATTGGTCAGACATCTGAGAAGGTGAAATAAGGGAATTGAAGGCCTGCTGTCATCAAGCTGAGAAATGGCTTGATCCTTCACATCTTCTGGCAACTCAAGTGCTGAGGACGTCTTTGAGCACATGTCCTTGCAGCAGCTCCTGGCCCCACTCCACCCACTGATTCTCCATTTCATTTGTCCTGCCACAGTAGTCTCAGACTTGCGCAACACTTGCCTACCAGTAGTTCATAGATCGCCTTGTCCTGTACACTTTAGAAATCAGAATGCAGCAGCCCAGTCCTGTCTGAAGCTGGGCTACCATTCCCACTGCCTCGCAACTACCATTGCAGATCCTGGCTGCTCAGTGTTTCCTAGCCTGGTTAGAGCTTCATGGCTGAGGGTTCACTTCACCTACTCAAGGTCTTACAGTCCTTTGAGCCATCGCTCATATACACAACACCATACAAATCCTGGCCTTTCATCAGCTCTTAGGCTATGAATACTGCACTGGTCAGACTCTGCAGCTCCTGCCCTGGGCACTCTGTAGCTCCTAGCATCTGTGCAGCTATTGGGATGAGAACTCTCTTTAGCTCCAGATATCCCACAAATTTCGAAATCTATCAGCTGATCTGCTCTCCGACTAATATTCCCGGTCTATCTCTGTCTCTTGGTCTCCTGTAATGTTTGGTTTCCTTACAGCTCTTTGCTTCTTTGTGGGACTGTGTATACCTGGAGCCCCTGGGCCTAATACTTTCCCATCATGCAATTCCATTAACTTATTTCTGCAGCTCAGCTTTCTGGAACCTCTGGCCTCTCTGTAGCTACTGATTCCACTGCATTTATTTGCCAACTAGTATCTTCTGACCTCCCAGTCATCCTAGCTCTCCATACAGCTCCTGGCGTCTTGGGCATGCTCTTCGATTATCATTGTTTAAAAAAAAAAAAAGAAACACAACATATGTGTATATATATATATATTTATATTACCTACTGGTGGTCGCCAGTAGGAAGTTATAGTTAGGACCTAGTTTTCATAGGAATAGTGTTTTTTGATTTGCCAATATCTTTAGCGCCGTTTAACAAATCTTCGTGAAATTTTCAAAACTAATTCCCTGCTCCGGTCCGCTACTGTCTTAAAAGCCTTGGGGTGATTCATCAAGCGGGGGTCGAGAAAAAAGAGGGTTCTCTCCATGTTAATTTCCATAGGAGAAATTAGACAAAGCTAGAGCCCGAGCTGCTGAACGGAATTACACCAAAGTTAGCAAAAAGGTAGCACTTGGTTCAGAACGCGACCTTTTTTTTAAATGGTGTAAATCCGTTCAGTAGTTCCTGAGAAATTCATACATAAAAAAATATTAGAAAAGGGGGCAGGGTAGAAACACCCGACCCCCTAGGCCTGCCCCAGGGCCCAAAAAAGCATATTTTTAAAAAAACATTCTGCGGGAGTCACGTAGGGTCCACAAATCAGGCAGAAAAAAAAATGAAGAGCAGGCTCCCGCACTTCATTTGTTTTAATCCCCCAAGGTGGGCCAGGTCCCGGGGCAATACGTAATTATGTAGTGGAGCCCTGGGGACCGCCACCTCCCGGGGATTAGTTAATAATGTGCAGGAGCATGTGGCCCCCCGCAGCCCCAGGGACCACCACCTACCCGGGGCTTTTGTCTTAAAAATGCATGTGGGGCTCCTGCCCCCCACGCTGCCCCGGGCCTACATGCATGAAATGAGGGCGGACCCCCCAGCCCCGGGGACCGCCACCTCCCCAGGGCTACCTTTAAAATGTAAGTGTGGGGGGCTCGAGCCCCCCCACACTACCCCAGGGACCACCACCTCCCCGGGGCACACTTTATGCAAAGATGGGGGTCCATTGCGGACCCACAGCCCCGGGGACCACCACCTCCCCGGGGCTTTAAACCAGTTGGGAGAGGGGCAGCGTGGCCCCCCTCCATGAGCCCTCCTTGGTCCTGGGGACCCCCAGGGCCGGCTCAGCACTGCTCCCGCCCTGTCATAGCAAACTCCTACTCTGCTTCATGGAAGTGAGAACAGGAAAACTGCTCTCGCTTCCATGAAGCAAAGCAGATTTTCTTTTGGGCAAAGGGAGCTGCATGTTAGCAGCTCCCCTTGTCCAAATGCTATACCGGCTCCATCAGGAGGTGGGGAGCCGGCTGGGAACGTGGCGGCATTCGGGCTCCCCCGCAGTCCCCAACAACAAGGCCATGCCCCGTGGGGATGGGGTCCCTTGGGCCAAAAATGGCCAGAGAGTGGAGCCACTCGGCTCCCCTCCTCAAAATAAAATATATATAAAAAAGAGGCAAAGCCCCGGGGGATGGGGTCCCTGGGGCTGAAAAAGGCCTCAGGAGGGGGGCCACACAGCCCCCCTCCAAAATGTGTTTTTTTTAAAAAGGCAGCCCAGGACTTGGGGAATTGGATCCTCGGGCCCAAAAGTGGCCCAGGGAAGAGAGGGCCACTTGGCCTCCCTTCGATAAATAAAGGTTTTGCAGGGCCAAGTGGGATGGGGTCCCCGGGGCCAAAATCGACCTGTGGAGGGCATGGCCCCCCTTCCCTATAAATAAATTAAAAAAACAAAGGCCTAGCCCCGGGGGAAGGGGTCTCCGGGGCTGTAATTGGCCTGGGGAGGGCGGCGGCGCGGGCCCCTCTCCCTTTTCAATTTTTTTTTTAAATGGCTTAAGCCCCCGGGGCCCAAAAGGGTTATGGGAAGGGGGTCTACACAGCCCCCTTCCTAAAATATATATATTTTTTTTGAAGAAACCAGCAACTCGCTGGAGACCCGGCCTCCTCCCTGCACCACTATGCAGACGCGCCTCCTGGTGCGTTCTGGTTTGAGGGATTAAGTCCCCTTGAATCCTAAGGGTCCTTAGGGGTCAGCTAGCCCACCAGGTACCTCCAGTGAGCCCCACACAGTGGGATTTCTGAGGGGTGGTCCGAGGCCACGCTCCTTTTTACACCACTCTGCAAATGCGCCTCTTGGCGCACTGCTGGTGGGGCGATGAGGTCCTCTTGTGTCCTGAGGACCTCAGGACTAAAGTGGACTTCATCCCTCAAGCAGCAGTGCGCCAGGAGGCGCGTTTGCAGAGTGGTGTAAAAAGGGGCATGGCCTCCGACCACTCAGTAGTCCAGCTGTGTAGGGCTTACTGGAGATAGTAGGAGGGCTAGTTGGCCCCCAGGGACCTTCAGGAGGCAAGGGGACTTCATTCCCCAACCAACAGCGCACCAGGAGGTGTGTTTGCAGAGTGGTGGACAAAGGGGGCATGGCCTATGTCCACCTCTCAGTAATCCCACCGTGTGGGGCTTACTGGAGGTAACAGGTAGGCTAGTGAAGTACTCCAATTTTTGAGACCCCAGAGGTGCTAGGGGTAGCACCCTATGACTTCGAGTACTTCCTGATGTGGTATTATAAAATTCTGCATATCTTGACCATATAACAAAGAACTTGGCAACAGAAGCTGAAATATGAAAAGACATCTTTATTAAACTCAAATGAGTGAGACTACGTCGCACAGAAGCCTTAGCAACTGAATGAGGCAGTCTCCAGAACAGAAACCAGTCTCCCACTTATACTTAATTCTTATTCTTAATAATCAAAAGGTTATCCAAATTCTAATTGTCAAGTTCTACATGACCAAACGTCTTCTATAATATTCACGCCAAAAGGGTTCTTTTTCTCACCTTTTGAGTGACATCATGTGGAGGATCAAAATCAGGAAGAGCAGAAATATACCGGGCTACATAATCAAAGAATCTCCAGAATCCCTGTGCACAGAGTACCTTCTTGGTAGAATCCCGTTCTGTCCTCCTCAGTAGATTTCAGTGTCCTGACAAGATCACTCCCACAGAAAGTCACTTCTCTGATGAGGCCGCGCTGGTGGGCGCCAACTGAAGTACTCCAATTTTTGAGACCCCAGAGGTGCTAGGGGTAGCACCCTATGACTTCGAGTACTTCCTGATGTGGTATTATAAAATTCTGCATATCTTGACCATATAACAAAGAACTTGGCAACAGAAGCTGAAATATGAAAATACATCTTTATTAAACTCAAATGAGTGAGACTACGTCGCACAGAAGCCTTAGCAACTGAATGAGGCAGTCTCCAGAACAGAAACCAGTCTCCTCTTTTATGGAGAATGTTACGCTCTGGGAAACACCGCCCTTCTCTTGCAGTTGGTCATTCACATATTTTACTTCAAAGAACAAGCAGAGTCATGATTACAATCCCACATTTCAGTTCAGCCAGCCCGCAATGATTTACCCAGCAAGGCTCAGATCCCTCATCAGATATCAGCAGGCCCCAATAAACACGGGCACCTCCTGTTTGTAAAACAAGCCATAAAGCAGGAAGAGTCAGGTGTGAAAGAGATTAGTCAGGGTTCGTGTGGGAAGAAGGAATTTATGATGCCTCGGGCCCTGATGCTAATCCCATTTGGCCGCAGTAAAAGGAACCGGCCGGACAGGGCTGACCTCGGGCAGTGGAGTCAGTTTGCACAGGTCACAGAGAAGTCAAAGTAAAGTGTAGCCTATGTGAGGGCAACTATAAGATGGCCACCGCTCCAAGATGGAACCCACGGAGTCAATGTATAATAACGTATGCATAGTGCATTCATAGCTAAAACGTTACACAAAGCACTTGTACATACCGCATTGACCATTCGCGGTTCGCTAATACCGGGATAGACAGGGGTAGGGCCCTGCCTCCTACGCGGTCCCAAATTTTTAAGTACGACAGACCCTCCTTTTGCCCTTACATAGGCAATAACTATACTCTCATCAATCCGAGTCCAGGTCTACAGACATGAAGTCATGGAGATGTTGCTGTAGCATCATCCTATTACTTAGCGACTCTCACGGGACACGTCTCCTTACACATGTAGTAGCACAAAGGCCACATATGGCAGGACAAAATAAGGAATACCTCTATCTAGGTGGCATAAGATCACACCCCCAACAATTAGTGATGTTTACTACTAACTAGTGTCGATGCAGAAGCTGTACAAAAGAATTGCTTACGAATTCTGATCTTTTAACCTGCTCATGTTCAGGAAAAGGGTGAAAAGAGTGCAAAGAAACAGTGGTAGGGAAAGACATAGGTTGGGAAGAGGGTGCAGAAGTCAATTGAGTAGAGAAAATCAATCCCACCCATAAATGACAACGTCATGTTAAAAAAAACACTAGAAAACACGTTATTAAGAATATATAGACAACGGGAGAAAGTAGCGACCACTATTACAAATGAAATAATAATTGTCTACAACCCTGAGCAAAAAGCAAATCCTAAAATTATTTAGTAACATTTTAGGGCTCCTATACATTTTGTATGTTCAGGTGAAACGGTGGTGACCCTCATCAATGCTCTGAGGTGAAAAGGGGGTACTCTTCCACAGAAAATTGATTTTATTCTGCTTATACTAGACAATGCCAGCAAAACAAACAGTCTTCTAACACCTAGTCTATAAAATCACACGGAAACCTCTTGTGAAACCACCTATGCCCAGAGTCCGTTCAAAAAGCCTCTCTGGCAGGCTTCTATTGTCCATCAAATCTTCTTCTGTTGTTTTCTTTTGCCTGGGCCTCTTCATTCAAGCCTTTCATGAGAAAAGTACTGCTTAGTTGGAGTGCCCTCCTGGCAAACACCCACAGCTCACTCGAAAAAGTCTCAATGTCTCAAGGCAGTGCGCCAGTATTTTTCCTTTGCGGCAGGCACTACAGGTAGTGTGCTCTCCATTGATCAAGGGCACAGGTCATCTCGTGCAGATTCGGGACCATTCTCAGACTCCAACACTCGTCATTCAGTGTCAGAGGACGCTCAGGCTGCTCTTCCATGGGCACTGGAATGTAGTGCCTTCTGTCAATCTTGGATCCGCCGGTGCACTGCACTTCCATTGAAGCAAAGGAAAAGAGGGGGGGTGTGTGGCCAAAAACTCAGGCCAAGGGGCTCAAGGGACTGCACACTGTCAGAGGTTACCAGCACATGACAGGCGCTCTTTTGCACTGGAATTCTGGTTCTGTGGCAAAACCAGCTCCTCCTTCTTTTCTGATGTTGAACGCCTTCTGATGAAGCAAGTGTGATGCTTTAAACAGTTCATTGTATAACAAGGGGACTGTAAGCAGGTGGCCTGTGATTTTCAAAGGAGTGGCCACACGCCATGGGACAATTTTCGTCTAGAATACACTGTCTTTCTCAGGAAGCAATACAAATAAAAAGGCAGTAGGCAAAACAGTGCCTCTAAGCTTTTCAATTGGGTTTCCGTGTGAGAGCCTCCATCATCTAAGGGTAGATAACTACACGAGAATTCTATCTAAATGGATGTCTTCACATATGGTGGCATTGTCTAATAGGGCAAACACATTTTTTTTTCCAATGATTACATATAAGTGTTTCTAAATTCCTTATCTAGGACATCTCAATAGAGAAATCACATGGTACATATTATCATAGGCATGTAGAAACCTTTCACATCAGGTGCACTAGGCAATACACAGGCTAATAGTCAGATATGAAAACAAAAGACAAGAACTAGAGGGTCCTGATATTAGCATGATTAGAAACTTCTGATCCCACGGAAAATTAAAGCAGCAGGAACAAAAATGGTAAAAACCACATTAAAAAGTAGACATTGAAAATTCGTCATGTTCAAAAAAGGTAAACGTAAGTTATCTCCTATCGGGATGGAAAACTTGTCTTACTATAGTATAATATACTTGACAGTCAGGCTGGAAAACATTGACGCAGGCCTAGGGACAATTCTTGAAAACCAGTCTGGTCATACAAGAGGGGATTATACATAATATGGAGGTTCCTGGTGCATCACTGCAGTCTGGAAGTGTGTACCTGAACAATACACCTACAATAATAAATGGGCTGACTGGTGAAAGGAATACAGAAAAGGGAATTGGAACTGGGACACAACTAAAATCCCCAATAACTAAGCATGATGCGACATCGGTCAGGGGAGAAGCAACAAAAGCAATTAAAAATAAAAATCTATTGGAAGGACAAGAATTTACTTGGGTGATAGTCAGGCATGTGACACTACACCAAGAGTACGGGTGATACACAAAAGGCCAAAGTTACATACATTTTAACTCTACCGCTGTTGACTACACCATATACGGTAATCTTAGGTAATGTTCCAGTTCCTTCTTCAGGGAAAAATGAAAAACTAGTTTTCTTTTAAGGAACAAAAGCCATAGGCTACTTAGGAAGCAAAACATCATTAACTAATGTAATATAGAAATTAGGCCACCTTGAGTCACAGATCTATAATTTCATCCTTAGGTCCAATCAAGGATACATAAATGTAAGGCTGCCTGTTCCATTAAGGGAAAGGGCAGTAAGTGACTAACTGCAGGTGACACACTTTGATCCTGTAGATCTCTTTTAGTTTTCTGAAATACCATTATAGCCAATTTAGACATGCACTGGTGAAGTGTTGTCTCTCATGTTCACAGCATGAAATATCATTAGCTGTGGAATTTAGTAACCAGAACAAGTTCAACCAACTGTTGCGTAGCGATGGGCATCGTCATGACCATCCCCTCACAACACAGGTAAACTTGTAATAGTATCAAAAAGCAGCAACAAAAACAACGAAAACATGCAAAAAATAATAAAAACGCACAAAACGTCAAGCCATCAGATATACTTGCTGTATATCAAGCACAAAAAGCATAGACAAAACAATAGCATATGTAAATAAGCGGTGACACACAACACCATGTCATGTACTCTTATGCACTGTAAACCTGCAGCCCAAAACCCAATATACGGGCCTGTTTAATTTGTCAGGTTTAAAATCCTTACCCTCCTTTTTGACAGTAGATCACCAGGCAATGGAAATCTGCTGTCAAATATACTGTCTCTCTTCTAACATACAGGACCAGCAAGAACAATTCATGATAGGACCAAATACACAAAAATAAATTGCCATTACTTAACTGTACCCCCTTGTCAGTCCTTGCAACATCCAGCCACTTAAGTTTTACCTTTCTAAAAAAATCGTTACACGGACACTCCATATTAATTTGGCACCTACAATTTCCACTGTGAAAAATAAGTCTTAATTGTCAATTCGTTCACATTTAGGCATGTAGCCTTAAAAAATTTTTTAGAATCTTTTTGTCTGTTTAAGACTTAATGCAACACTCCGTTTTCTGTTAAATAAGAGCTAATAGCAGGCATCATTCTTTTTTTGTATTTTTTTTTAGAGCGAGATGCAAATGTATCAGTTCTGCAAAGCATTTAACATGATGTTTGGGCTTCCAAAGAAACCCCTTTGCTATATTTTCCCTTTGGAATTAAGTTCTTTAGTTTTATTGATGTTCTTGTGGAGAAACCAGAAACCCCACCTTCAGAGGCCCGTGTAGCAAGGTCATTCTGCATTCCACAGAGGCAAGGCCCTAATTAAAAGGTCATAAATGTCAACGTGGCAGCCTACGGGAAAACCAAAGATAACATCTCAGCAGCGTAACTTGAGCCAGCCTCTGCAGCTCTCCTTAGCCCCCCCGGCTTCTGCCACTCTGAATTTGTCAAAGCCAGAAGGCCTTCCTAATTCCTCCTAACTTGCAATAATTCACTCTATTTTGAAAAATAATTTCTCCTTTTTAGGCGCTAAAAAAATTATCTCTATTCCCAGATTATTAAACTACATTTACTGTGAATAATTGTAAAACAAGCCATAAAGCAGGAAGAGTCAGGTGTGAAAGAGATTAGTCAGGGTTCGTGTGGGAAGAAGGAATTTATGATGCCTCGGGCCCTGATGCTAATCCCATTTGGCCGCAGTAAAAGGAACCGGCCGGACAGGGCTGACCTCGGGCAGTGGAGTCAGTTTGCACAGGTCACAGAGAAGTCAAAGTAAAGTGTAGCCTATGTGAGGGCAACTATAAGATGGCCACCGCTCCAAGATGGAACCCACGGAGTCAATGTATAATAACGTATACATAGTGCATTCATAGCTAAAACGTTACACAAAGCACTTGTACATACCGCATTGACCATTCGCAGTTCGCTAATACCGGGATAGACAGGGGTAGGGCCCTGTCTCCTACGCGGTCCCAAATTTTAAAGTACGACACTAGTTGGCCCCTAAGGACCCCCAGCAGTAATGGGGACTTCAATCCTCATCCAAGAGCGTGCCAGGGAGCGCTTTTGCAGAGTGGTGGGAAACAGGGGCTATGAGAAATTAGCAATCCTCCTATGTGGGATTTACTGGAGGTAATAGGAGGGGTAGTTGGCCCCCAAGGATGTCCTTGGGAGCCAACTACCACTCCTGTTACCTCCAGTAAGTCCAACACAGTGGGATTGCTTAGAGGTCTTCGGAGGCCACGCCCCCTTTCTCCACCACTCTGCAAATGTGCCTCCTGGCACACTACTGGTTGGGGGATGAAGTCCACTTTACTGCTGAGGGACTTTGGGGGCCAAGGAGCCCTCCTGGTACCTCCTGTAATTGCTATGCAGCGGTATTCCTATGCATTGGTCGGAGTCCCAGCAGCCTTTCTCCACCGCTCTGTAAACGCAACTACTAGTTAAAGAAGAATTTGCAATGTAATAGGTCTTGCATTTGCGAAAGTTAGGGCTATTGGTATTGTAAATGTAAAAGTTTTTTACTAATGTTTTTTGGAGTGGATGTACGTTGTGTGTAGTGGAATTATGTGGTATGTTATGCAGTGAAATTATGTGAATAGAAAGTATGTTGTATTTAGTGTATAGGAATTATGTAGAGTGGGATTATGTGTTATGGAGCGTAATTATGTGGTTTGGTAGTCTGTGTTGTGAAGTGGTAACTTCACGTTTAGTCTTCCTCGTTTCGATAGAAGCTAAACTATAAACTCAATGACACAAAAAAAGAAGGAACCACCGAGCGGCACTTCTGGACCTAGTCAGAGGTAGGAGCAGGGCCACTGGAATCATGCGACTGTTCGGCTGCACCGATTTTTGCATATTTAGACAGTTTCTGCATTTGCCACATAATCCATCATCTGCTGCATAATCTGCAGATTTGAACAGAAAAAGCCTTGTATCTAGCTCAAATGGCTCAAACGTTACCAAAAATGCAGCGACAAGCATTACAGTGTGGTGGAAGGCCCTTTGCAAACCTGGAATGGTCACCTGTTACTTATTGCTAAATGTGGGGGTTAAATTAGTACTAATGGTGAGCAAACCACTCTTGCTTATTTCTGTACCTCTTGCCCCTTTCTGCATTTTTCTCACTTCTTTGTGCACCTTTCTTTCTTTTTCTGCATTTCTCTTGCCTCTTTCTGCACCTCTGCTGCTTCTTTCTTCACTTCTGTTGCCTCTTTCTGCACCCCTCTTGCCTCTTTCTGTGCCTCTGTTGGTTCTTTCTGCACTGCTCTTGCTTCTTTCTGCACCTCTCTTGCACATTTATACATCCCTCTTGCCTCTTTCTGTACCCCTCTTGCCTCTTTCTACATGCCTCCTGCCTCTTTCTTCACCCCTCTTTCCACTTTCTGCAACTCTCTTGCCAGTTTCTGCACCTCTGTTGCTTCTTTCTGTACTTCTCTTGCCTCTTTCTGCACCCCTCTTGCCTGTTTCTGCACCTCACTTGCCTCTTTCTGCACCTCTCTTGCCGCTTTCTGCACCTCTCTTGCCTCTTTCTGCAATTCTCTTGCCTCTTTCTACACTTCTCTTGCCTCTTTCTGCACCCCTCTTACCTGTTTCTACACCTTACTTGCCTCTTTCTGCACCTCTCTTGCCTCTTTCTGCACTTCTCTTGCCTCTTTCTGCACCTCACTTGCCTCTTTCTGTACCTCTGTTGTCTGTTTCTGCACTTGTCTTGACTTGTTCTGCACCTCACTTGCCACTTTCAGAACTTCTGTTGTTTTTTTCTGCACCTCGCCTGTTTCTTTCTGCAACTCTGTTGTCTCTTTCATCACTTCCCTTGCTTCTTTCTACACCTCTGTTGCTTCTTTCAGCACTTCTCTTTCTCCTTTAGGTACCTTTCTTGCCTGTTTCTGCACCTGTCTTGCCTCTTTCTGCAAAACTGTTGCCTCATTCTGCACATCACTTGCTTCTTTCTGCTCCCCTCTTGCCTCTTTCTGCAGCCCTCTTCCCTCTTTCTGTACCTCTCTTGCCTCCTTCTGCACTCCTGTTCCCTCTTTCTGCACCTCTCCTGCCTGTTTCTGCACCTCTGATGCCACTTTCTGCACTTCTCTTGTCTCCTTCTGCACCTCTATTGCTTCTTTAAGCACTTCTGTTGCTTCTTTCTGCACCTCTCTTGCTTCTGTCTGCATCCCTCTTGCCTCTTTCTGCACCCTTCTTCCCTCTTTCTGCACCTCTCTTGCCTCTTTCTGCACCTCTCTTGCCTTTTTCTGCACCTCTGTTGCTCCTTTATGCACTTCTCTCGCTTCTTTCTGCACCCCTTTCCTGTTTCTGTACCTCACTTGCCTCTTTCTGTACCTCTCTTGCCTCTTTCTGTACTTTTCTTGCCTCTTTCTGCACCTCACGTGCCTCTTTTTGCACTTCTCTTGCTTTTTTGAACCTCTGTTGCTTCTTTCAACACTCCTCTTGCCTCTTTCTGCACTTCTCTTGCCAGTTTCTGCACCTGTCTTGCCTCTTTCTGCACCACTGTTGCCTTTTTCTTCACCTCGCTTGCTTCTTTCTGCACCCCTCTTCCCGTACCTCTTGCCTCTTTCTGCACCCCTGTTCTCTCTTTCTGTACCTGTTTTGCCTGTTTCTGCACCTCTCCTGCACCTCTCCTGCCTGTTTCTGCACCTCCATTTCCTCTTTCTGCACTTCTCTTGCCTCTTTCTGTATCTCTGTTGCTTCAGTCTGCACTTCTCTTGCCTCTTTTTGCACCACTCTACCCTCTTTATGCACCTCTGTTGCTTCTTTCAGCACTTCTTGCTTCTTTATGTACCTCTTTTGCTTCTTTCAGCACCCCTCTTGCCTCTTTCTGCACCCTTCTTCCCTCTTTTTGCACCTCTTTTGCCTGTTTCTGCAACTCTATTGTCTCTTTCTGCACCCCTCTTCCCTCTTTCTTCACCTCTGTTGCTTCTTTCTTCACCTCTATTGCTTCTTTCTGCACTTATCTTGCTTCTTTCTGCACACCTCTTGCCTCTTTCTTTGCCTCTGTTGGTTCTTTCTGCACTGCTCTTGCTTCTTTCCGCACCTCTCTTGCCTCTTTCTGCAACCATCTTCCCTCTTTCTGCACCTCCGTTACCTCTGTCTGTACCCCTGTTCTCTCTTTCTGCACCCCTCTTGCCTCTTTCTGCATCCCTCTTCCCTCTTTCTGCACCTCTGTTACCTCTGTCTGCACCCCTGCTCTCTCTTTCTGCACCTCTTTTGCCTCTTCCTGCACATCTGTTGCTTTTTTCTGCACTTCTCTTGCCTCTTTCTGCACCCCTCTTGCCTCTTTCTGCACTTCTCTTGCTTTTTCTGCATCTCTTGCTTCTTTACGCATCCCTCTTACTTCTTTCTGCACCCTTCTTCCATCTTTGTGTACCTCTCTTGACTGTTTCTGTACCTCTGTTGCCTCTTTCTGCACTTCTCTTGCCTCTTTTTGCACGTCTGTTGCTTCTTTCTGCACTTCTCTTGCCTCTTTCCGTACCCCTCTTTCTGCACCCCTGTTGCTTCTTTCTGTACCTCTCTTGCCTCCTTCTGCACTCCTGTTCCCTCTTTCTGCACCTCTCCTGCCTGTTTCTGCACCTCTGATGCCACTTTCTGCACTTCTATTGCCTCCTTCTGCACCTCTGTTGCTTCTTTAAGCACTTCTGTAGCTTCTTTCTGCACCTCTCTTGCTTCTGTCTGCATCCCTCTTGCCTCTTTCTACACCCTTCTTCCCTCTTTCTGCACCTCTCTTGCCTCTTTCTGCACCTCTCTTGCCTCTTTCTGCACCTCTGTTGCTCCTTTATGCACTTCTCTTGCTTCTTTCTGCACCCCTTTCCTGTTTCTGTACCTCACTTGCCTCTTTCTGTACCTCTCTTGCCTCTTTCTGTACTTTTCTTGCCTCTTTCTGCACCTCACGTGCCTCTTTTTGCACTTCTCTTGCTTTTTTGCACCTCTGTTGCTTCTTTCAACACTCCTCTTGCCTCTTCCTGCACTTCTCTTGCCAGTTTCTGCACCTGTCTTGCCTCCTTCTGCACCACTGTTGCCTTTTTCTGTACCTCGCTTGCTTCTTTCTGCACCCCTCTTGCCTCTTTATGCACCCCTCTTCCCGTACCTCTTGCCTCTTTCTGCACCCCTGTTCTCTCTTTCTGTACCTGTTTTGCCTGTTTCTGCACCTCTCCTGCCTGTTTCTGCACCTCTATTGCCTCTTTCTGCACATCTCTTGCCTCTTTCTGTATCTCTGTTGCTTCAGTCTGCACTTCTCTTGCCTCTTTCTGCACCCCTCTACCCTCTTTATGCACCTCTGTTGCTTCTTTCAGCACTTCTTGCTTCTTTATGTACCTCTTTTGCTTCTTTCAGCACCCCTCTTGCCTGTTTCTGCACCCTTCTTCCCTCTTTTTGCACATCTTTTGCCTGTTTCTGCAACTCTCTTGTCTCTTTCTGCACCCCTCTTCCCTCTTTCTTCACCTCTGTTGCTTCTTTCTTCACCTCTGTTGGTTGTTTCTGCACTGCTCTTGCTTCTTTCCGCACCTCTCTTGCCTCTTTCTGCATCCCTCTTCCCTCTTTCTGCACCTCTGTTACCTCAGTCTGTACCCCTGCTCTCTCTTTCTGCACCTCTTTTGCCTCTTCCTGCACATCTGTTGCTTTTTTCTGCACTTCACTTGCCTCTTTCTGCACCCCTCTTGCCTCTTTCTGCACTTCTCTTGCTTTTTTCTGCATCTCTTGCTTCTTTACGCATCCCTCTTACTTCTTTCTGCACCCTTCTTCCATCTTTGTGCACCTCTCTTGACTGTTTCTGTACCTCTGTTGCCTCTTTCTGCACTTCTCTTGCCTCTTTTTGCACATCTGTTGCTTCTTTCTGCACTTATCTTGCCTCTGTCCGTACCCCTCTTTCTGCACCCCTGTTGCTTCTTTCTGCACTTCTCTTCCTTCTACCTTTTTGTACACAAAATTTATAGAGTATGCTGTTTGAAACACTGATATTCAAGTATGTGTATGTTTATTTTTATGTTCATGTCACTAGGTAAAAGCAGAGACAAGCATGCATACCTTCACAAACTTGGTCCAACTTACAACAGTGATATGGTTAGGATCGCTGTTTTACATTTGGTAGGCCTAACATTCTGAGCAGTCGATGAATAGTGAACCTTCAAGAGAAAAGTGAGGTTGAAGACATCTTGGGAGAAGGATTAGTCATTAGGCTACTTCGTATGAGTACAGTAGAAGTAGGCCTCTTTCTGCACTTCTGTTGCTTCTTCCTGCACCTCTCTTCATTCTTTCTGCACTTCTTTTGCTTCTTTGTGCGCCTTTCTTCCTCTTTCTGTACATGTCCCACCTATGTGAAAAAAACACAGGTTTCAGGGACGTTATATGACAAACAAGAGAGAACTGGCTAGGTATACAGGTGCACTCAAACCCCTTTGTTTCAGCAAAATCAAATTATAAAGTATTGTAAGACAACAAAAAGTCCATCTGGTGCTTCAGGAGGAGAGGAAGTCAGCCATTCCCTCTCAATATGACCCAAGTCCAGACATTATGAAGAATGTCTCCAAGCACACAGAAATTTAGGCTGAGGTTGCGGTTTCAGACGTCATTTATTCAAACATCTGTGCTGATGCCCATATGCCAACACGTGTTTCTGTCACTAGCTGTTTTAATCACAGGGGACTTCATCAGGGCAAATAGTTCAATCAAAATCACCCCTGGTAGGCCGAATGATGTCCTACACACTAATCACCCATAAAAAGCAAACACTGTATACCACTCTTTAAATGCTAATCTTCCTTACAACTTTGGTTGAGGAAAGAAAAGATTTAAATATGGAAGTTTGAAAGGTAGTTTTTGTTTGAAAGTAAAATTGCTGTCGTTGCATTCTGCCAATCCAGATGAATTTTTTAAATACATACTGTAGTGTCCAGAAGTTATGCTTAGTCCTTCATGAAATATAATAGCCAGTGTTCTGTACGTTCTTCCAGAAATAGAAGTTTGTCCTGCTTTGAACTTTGTAATTTCAGTTTCTATATTTGATACATCATCGTTGTAGCATCAATATAATGTATTTTCCACTTCTCTGTATCTGCAATGTAGAAATACAATCTGATCTACATTTTGAGCAGGTCATATTTTGGTTTGCATTTTAAATTAGCCTGTTAAAATACACAGTTTTACAATCTGGTAATGTTAAGTAGATAACTCTTTCTAACTTGATTTGACTCAGTCCAAATAATTCATCAATATTAACTACTTCTTCTTCCAAGCATCAACATAATAAATTCCTGAGCGTCTTGTTGAGTGTTGAGTGTTGAGAGAAAATACTACAGATCCACTATGTATGCCTACTACATCTTGAATACCTGAAGCAGAATGCACCACAGTCTTATCACTACATAAACGTTCCAGCAAAGTACATAGATGAAAGCAGATTCTGTTGTTTCCTCTATGTTGAATTGCATTTATAAAATGCAGTAAATGGGAGAGTACATTGAGAACCACATTTGCATAGCAGTTGACAGCATTACTGTTTTCCAACTGAAAACCTACAATAGCTCCCTCAATTTTCAATTTTTTCATCTCAACACCTTATTCCTTAATTTTTTATTGCTTCTTTTAAGGAACATCCATTGATTTCATACTAAACTTTCGCTTAGGACAGATTGTTTGTTTGTTATAAATAGGATACTGCCCTAAGTGAGGAACAAATGCACTTCTTAACCAATTGTATTCTCTAACACTAACACTAATTTTCTTTTTATCAAAATCAACCAAAAACAAACCAGACAATGTTCTAACTCGCGACAATGCCACACATGACATACCTTCTTTAAATACAGTTCTTCCAATATTAATAAAAGCTGCATCTACACTTAATCCCTTTGATTTATGGATAGTGACAGCATACGCTAGAGAACTGTTGGTGGCATACATATGTCTTATACTTGTAAAGTATAATACATCGGCCAATATGTTTTACACCATCAATTTGATCAAATTTTATAGCCATGCATTCTACCTCATTCCTATTTGGAAAATTAATTAAATCAATAACTTTACCCATCACACCATTTACTTATTATTCTTCAACATTTAAATTATGCAGCAAAATAACTCTACAGTTTTTACGCACGGGAAAACACTTTTATAGTCCAGCAGTCTCAGATACAGATTTCTCTAATGAATCCAGTTTTTCTTTATTTTTTTCATTTAATACTATTGTTATTCCCTGATTTTCTATTTTACCAATAGCTGCAAGTTCCAAAATGTCTTTCTTCTCCAGTTTGAGCAATTCTTCATTAAAATTGGCGCACAATTGAGGTGTAGGCATTAAACAAACTAGTGATTTTTCTTCTTCAATCAAATTGAACATTAGCTGTGCTGCTGTTTTCTTGGATGTAAATAGTTTTTTGATCAGTCGAGTTTCTAAGGTACCCTTACCTTCCTTTGTCAGAAGTCTAACTCTAATATCCTTCAGAATGTTTCCATATATCTCATCAGACGCTTGACGAACAAGTTACTTACCTTCAGTAATGATGTATCTGGTTGAGACACAGTCTAGCTACAGATTCCTTAACTTAGAATATTCATCCAGTGCCAATTTGGATTCAGAGATTCTTCAGCAGTACCTCTGCGCGCCGGGGGATGGCGTCGCATTGCTCCGCCCTGATGTCGTCCACGGATATGCCGTCAGTGGAGCCATATATGTCCCTCCCGGTGCGCTGACATCAGTTTTCAGCTGTGAAACTTTTCCGCGCCACAACACGGAGTCACTCGAAAACTATGAGCGTGTGGGAATAGTGTGCCAAAAAAGAATTAAAATCTTTGAAACGACAATGACAAGAAATAGAAAATGAGAAACATCACAATGCATGTGAAAGAACCCCCCACCCCCCAGGAACTGAGGGAAGAGAGCAAGTACTCGCCCCCAGACACAGTTGTGCAGCAGCGAAAAACAATACCTCCTGTGAGGCTAAACATTAATGAATATGAATGTCATGGTAAACGACAAGCAGTCAGCAACCATATGAATGTTAAGGCAAAGGACAACAAGACTGTAATAGAAGGACCGGTAGAGCGACTGACAATAATTCTGCAACAACAGAGAATACGTACCCATACGCACTGCATGCGACCAATTTACTGTAGCACAGTCAAAAGACTCCAACTAATGGAGAAAAGGTACCAGGGAGGGAAGTAGGGAGCAGGAAAGGGCCAAGCTCCACACTGGAAAAAGAACCAGAGTGCAAGAGCGTGGATTGAGACAGAAGCCCACCACCGAATAGCGATAATAGGTGGGGAAGCAACATGTATACAGAAAGGGACATCCTGACCTGGGAAGGATGTGAAGCATACTAACACGCAAGAAGACAGAGATCACTGGCACAATGACCAGTCGGTAAGAACCCAACCTGAAAAGGTATGTGCATGTCAGAGTTCCCCCCCACGACTTACCGTCAGCTGGGTGGGATGTTCCTGCAGAGGCGATAAGAACCACCACCCCGTTCCCCTCCTTGCCCTAGTCGAGGTGTAGCTCCGTCAAGGATAAGGGGGTACCCGGGGTGGAAGCCAGATAGATGTACGGTCTGGATGGCGCTGGACACACGCTGGTGCGAGGGTGTGCGAGCCGCTGGCCTCCGTAGTCTGTTCCAATGCTCTTGGACAAAAAATGATATAAACAAAACCAGCGCTCCTGCGCAAATTATAAAGAGCCCAATCCAGCTGGGGCAGCGGGTGAACCAAAATTACTTAAACAAAACCAGCGCTCCTGCGCAAATTATAATGAGGGTAAGAACCCCCGTTCCACTGCACTCCGTCTGTGTGCCGTGGAAGCAAAGTGTACGAGTAGAAACGGCAAGGACCGCCGTTCTTCTGTAGGCGAAGCGCCGTTTGTGAAGTCAGTACCTGAACCGTCGTTGTCTGCTGCCGCGTCCTTCCGTCGGCTGGTACTCGTCTTCTCCGTAGTGGCGTCTCTCCTTTCAGGGCGATGACTTGAATTCAAAGCGGACAGTTGCCGGAGTTCCCGGCTTTTGTGCGCGGTCAACCGGAAGTGAGTATTTTGGCCTTCCGTTGTCGACCTGCGAGAGCTAGACCGCTGACCCTCCTTTTCGAGTAGCGGGTGGCGGAACCATGACAGTGCAGAGCGGGGAGGATGGGTGGGCGTTATGGAATCTGCAGCTATACTGTCTCTCTACCAGATACATCGTTACTGAAGGTAAGTAACTTCTTCATCTGATAGAGACATCTAGCCGCAGATTCCTTAACTTAGAATAGATACCAAAGCGATACCCCCTTGCAGGAGGGTCTGCGACTGAAACCCGCCAAGTTCCAAAGAGAACTGATCTGTCAAAAGATTAACTGAAACAGGTGGGGACAGCAAGTGCAAGCAAAGCTGGCACTAGACCCATGAAGCTCTGCAAGGGAGCAGTAACAAGGAAAGGCAATGGTACCACAGTCCGTCAGAGGACAGTACGAGACGTCCCTCATCCAGGAAGGGACAAAGAGAAATCACAGAAACCAGAAGTGCAGTGCACAATGGAAGAAAATCCGTAATCTGCGGTAATCAGAATGAACAGTCAAACTGTGTGCTGAACCCCATGGATCTGCAAAACTAAAGAGAGTCCTAGAGAAGGACAAAACAGCAATGACATCACTCCTAGGGCACTGTTGGTTTGGGGATGAAGTCCCCTTGCCTCTGAAGGGTCCCTGGGGGCCACCTGGTCCTCCTGTTACCTTCAGTAAGCCCCATATAGTTGGATTGCTGAGAGGTGGTCAGAGGCCACGCCCCCTTTTTACACCACTCTACAAACGTGCCTCCTGGCGCACTATTGTTTGGGGGATAAAGTCCACTTTAGTCATGAAGTCCTTAGGAAACAAGGGGACCTTATCGCCCCAACAGCAGTGTGCCAGGATGCGCATTTGCAGAGTGTTGTAAAAAGGGGCGCGGCCTTCGACCACCTCTCGGCAATCCTACTGTGTGGGGTTTACTGGAGGTAACAGGTGGGCTACTTGGCCCCTAAGAACCTAGCAGTGAAGGGGACTTTATCCCCCAACCAAGAGCTCATCAGGAGGCACGTTTGCAGAGTAGTGGAGAAAGGGGGCATGGCCTTCCGGTGAGCTGCCGGTTTCCTTTTTCTTTTTTTATAGGAAGGGGGCTGTGTTGCCCCCCTTCCCTTGACCCTTTTGGGCCCCGGGGACCCCATCCCTCGGGGCCTAAGCCATTTTTATGTGAAAAAATAAAATAAAAAGGGAGGGGGCAAGCGGCCCCCCTCCTGGGTCATTGTCGGCCCCGGGGACCCCATCCCCCAGGGTCAGGCCATTTTCATTATTCTTCTTTTTGTTTAAGGGAGTGGGGATGTGGCTCTCCCTCCCCAGGCCGATTTCGCCCCGGGGACACCATCACCTGGGGTCCGGCCATTCCTTTTTTTTTAAAGGGAGAAAGGCCGAGCGGCTCCCCTCCCAGGACATTTTCATCCCAGGGACCCATCACCCAGGGCATGGCCAGATGGTTGGGGACCGCGGGGGGAGCCTGAAGGCCCCTGCGGTCCATGCTGGCTCCCGCCTCCAGCGGGAGCTGGCATTGCTTTTTACCCCCAATGAGGTGCTGACTTGCAGCTCCCTGGGGTAAAAAGCAAAGTGCTCCACAGAGCAAAATGATCTCACTTGTTCACAGTGGAGCACTTGTTTGCTATGGGATGATGGGAGCAGTGCTCCCGCCATCCCATAGCAAACTGCAATATCCCGGAGGTGGGCCCCTGGGACATTGCTGGACTTGGCCCTGGGGGGTGGTGGTCCCCATGGCTATTATTGGATCCTGGAGGGGTTCCACGTAGCCACCCTCCTCTTTTGAAGTAGCCCTGGGGAGGTGGTGGTCCCTGGGGCTGTGTGGGGGGACTGGAGCCCCGCACACATTATTTTGAAGTTAACCCCGGAGAGGTGGCATTCCCCGGGTCTGCGTGGGGGGACTTCTGCCCCTCCACGCATAATCATCTTAAAAGCTCCAAGGAGGTGGCGGTCCCCGGGGCTGCCTCCCACATTTAGCATACATAGCCCCAGGGAGGTGGTGGTCCCTGGGGGTTGGGGGGCCGTGTGGCCCACTCCTTAATGATAAACGCCCCCACGCTTTTTTTAAACCAAAAAGCATTGGGAAGGTGGCAGTCACCAGGACTGCGGGGGGTCCACGTGGCCCCCTCCCGCATTTCCTGAACATAGACCCAGGGAGGTGGCAGTGCCCGGGCTGCAGGGGCCGCAGGGCCCCCACATCATAATTTGTAATTGCCCCCGGGACATGGCCCACCCAGAGGCTTAAAAGAAAGAAGCGTGGGAGCTTGCGCATCGTTGTTTTAACATTTTCTGCCGGATTAGTGCACCCAGCGCGAATCCCGCCGAAAGTTCTTTTTAAAAATGCTTCTTTTGTCACTGGGGGTCCCTGCTCAGGTGGACTCTGTGGGACCACCTGAGCAGGCCTAGGGGGTCAGGGTGGTTCATCTTGCCCCCTTTTCTTGTTTCTAATCCTTTTTTCACCTTTTTCACCTTTTTCCTTGTGACCCGGTTCAACCGAGTCACAAGATAGCTGGCAACACTTCCTGGTTGGAACTGTTGCAGCCAATCAGATTGCAGGCTCGAGATCAGCAGGGATATGTGTATATCTGAAAAATGTTTACATTTCTCAAGAACTACTGAATGAATTTACACCATTCAGCAAAAAGAGTGCCTTTTGAACCAAGAGCTACCTTTTTGCCAAAATTGGTGTAATTCCGTTCTGCGGTTCAGGCTATAGCCGTGTCTAAAGTTTCCTATGGAAATTAACATGGAGAAAACACGTTTTGGGACCCCCCTTTTCATCTGCCCTCACTTGACGAATCACCCGGAAACTTTCAACACAGAGACTGACCTGACCGCCCCATTAGTTTTGAAAATTTGGTGAAGATTCGTCAAACTGCGACAAAGATATTAGCAAAAGAAAAAACGCTTTTTGAATAGAAACAAGGTCCTAACTATAACTACCTACCGCTAGTAGGTATTATATATATATATATATATAGATATATATATATATATATCACCTTCTCCACCGTATCCTTTTACTCCCCATCCCCGGTAAAAGACGGACTGCGAACCACCATTCAGTGTTCAGTAAGTTTTTATTTTCTTGCCATCAAAGCTACCACAACTGCCATAACGCGTTTCGGCCTAACCAGGCCTTGATCACATGGCGTGCTTTCGGAGTTTTTTTTGCTCATTTAAAGTGCAAGCGCAAATACACGTGATTACAGCATTCTTATAGACAGAAAAGAAATACTTATTGTACGTGGCTGTCTTTGTGCAGATCAGCAATAAATAGCGTAAAAGAATGTTGATTCAACAAGAATAAATACTTAAAAACAAATATACGTAAAATACTTAATTTGTTAAAATTCAAGTTGATCTTGTTGAAAGTTCGTTCATATTGAGAACTGGCCACAGGGAATGTGTCTTAATACATGTATAATACAATGGATAAAAAACAAGGTGCATGTAAAATACTATGAATCCTTGACAATTTCCCATTTGCATGTCACAAATCTTTTTATACAAACTTTGGCCTATTTCACCATATATATATTTATATATATTTATGTGTATGTATATATATGTATGTGTATATATATATATATATATACACTTAAAAAACCATAGGTTTCACACATGTTATAGTTAGCTGGACATTTCCCTCGTAAAAAACCAATGAAATTCCCCCGTTATAGTTAGTGCAGGCAACTATAACTCACGCGACCGCAATCCTCTGCTGATGACTGATTACATATGTCTTTCTGAAAAATAAATATTTGTAATATATGTATAGCTAAAGATTAATGGAAGAAGACATGGGTAAATAGGTGTCTAAATACAGTGATGTAATATCTGACGTCATCAGCAGAGGATTGCGGTCGCGTGAATTATAGTTGCCTGCACTAACTATAACGGGGGAATTTCATTGGTTTTTTACGAGGGAAATGTCCAGCTAACTATAAAATGTGTGAAACCTATGGTTTTTTAAGTGAATTTGCAAGGTTTTTTAAATGCTAATTCCTAACTATAACGTGTGTGAAACCTATGGTTTTTTAAGTGAATTTGTAAGGTTTTTTAAATGCTAAGTTATGTATGTATTATTATATTTTTTATATATTTATTTTTCAATAAACTACCTATGTATATAGTTATAGATTGACTGTATCCTGTAATATGGAATGGCTCGTTTAAAATGTTTTTTTTTTTTAAAGGTTTTTCACCGTGCACGCACGGTGCACGCACCCCGCGAATATTTGATAAAAATAAAATGTTTTTTTCACCCTTCGGGGTCCTTCAGGGACCCCCTGACAAAGGCTAGGGGGTCAGGAACTCTCTACCCTGCCCCCTTTTCACGTTCTCCACCTTTCTTTTTCACTGTCACACACCAAACACACAAAATGGCGGCCGACACTTCCTGATTTCGACCGATTCGAATGTTGACTGACATGTAACCACCAATCAGAATTGCGCTTGCGCACGTGAGATATTTATGTACTTTTAACTAACATTTTCTCAGGAACTACTGAACAGATTGACTCCATATATGCAAAAGGCACATCCCTGACCTGAGGACTACCTCTTTGCCAAATTTCAAGTAATTCTGTTCAGCTGTTCGGGCTGTACCTTCGACTAAAGGTCCTATGGGAAAATGCATGGGGAAAACACGTTTAGGGACCCCCCTTTTTTCTCAGCCCCCACTTGACAAATCACCCCGAGACTTTCAGGGTAGGAGCTGAGCGGAGCGCCCCATTAGTTTTTAAAATTTCGCGAGGATTCGTCAACCGGCGCCAAAGTTATTCAAAATAGAATTTTCAGATTTCATATGGAAACACGGTCCTAACTATAACTATCTACTGCCGACCGCCAGTAGATAATATATATATATATATATATATATATATATATATATATATATATATATATATATATATATATATATATATATATAATTCACTGAAAAAAACATAGGTTTCAGAGACATTATAGTTAGAAATTAGCATTTAAAAAACCTTAGAAATTCACAGAAAAAAACATAGGTTTCAGGGGTGTTATAGTTAGCTGGCCATTTCTCCTACAAAACCATAGAAATTCCTCCGCTATAGTTAGTTCTGCTAACTATAACTCGCGTGCCCGCAATGCTGATGATGTCACATATTGCATCCTTCATGACATGGTCAGTGACATCACTGATGACATCACTGATGACATCTCAAATGACATCACTGATGACATCACTGATGACATCATCCAGTGAATGTAGTTTAGTTTGAAATTTAAATATGTATTATATATATATATATATATATACCAATCTGTAATGAAGATTGAGTGGATATATAACTGTCTGGATGGAGGATTTAGGAACTGTCTGACTGTCTGTTTAAGTGAGTAATTAAAAGTGTCTCACTTAATACATGGATTAGTAACTAAACTATGTGAATGTGTGCATCACTGTCTCTGTTTTTGTATAACATGCTGCATCAGTTGGTCACTAACTACATGAGTGTGTATATTAGTTATTGATTAGTTGGGTGAGTATTTGTATGGGACACTGAGTTTGTGTGTGGTTGGATGGGGTGTGTGTAACTCTATGCATAGATGTGTGAATGGTTGATTGACTAGGTGTTTAGGTTTAAGAGTGCATGTGGAAACAGTTGTTTGGGTGACTGAGTGTATTTATTTGTGTGTTGGTGAGCGAATATATGTTTTAGTTGTACATCTTCAACAAAGTAAAAAATAAAAGGCATTGTATGTGAGAGTTGGTGTATATAAATAAGTATGTGTAAGAGTCAGTGATTGTGAGAGTAACTACATGAATGAGTGTATAATTGTAATGGTGATTTTTGAACATATTAACTATGAGTTACTATGTGTTTGAATAAATGAGGTGTTGTTGGATAATTGTGTAAGTGAGTAAATGTAAGTGTGATTAATTTTTTTCATGAGTGAGTAGGATGACTACATAACCGACTAAGATGACTGCTGATGTGTCAATGTCTATATATGTGTATAAGTGCATTTGATAGTGTTCTATTACTTAGTGACTGCATGTATAAATGATTCTGTTGTTGAATGGGTAGTTGTGTGTGTAGCCTTAGGAATCAGTGAGTGGGTATGTAGTAACTGGTATTGGTGTGTCAATGGTTTCAAATATGGTACTCTGTATTTTACAGTGAGTGATGAAAGGTTATACTAGTGTGTGATGAGGTGTATCAGATTGTCACGTGGATGATGTCATCAGTGATGTCATCAGTGATGTCACTGACCATGTAATAAATGATGCAATATGTGACATCATCAGCAGTGCATTGCGGGCGCGCGAGTTATAGTTAGCAGAACTAAGTATAACGGAGGAATTTCTATGGTTTTGTAGGAGTGAAATGGACAGCTAACTATAACACCCCTGAAACCTATGGTTTTTTTCTGTGAATTTCTAAAGTTTTTTAAATGCTAATTTCTAACTATAACGTCTCTGAAACCTATGATTTTTTCAGTGAATTTCAAAGCTTTTTTAAATGCTAATTTCTATCTATAACATCTCTGAAACCTATGGTTTTTTCAGTGAATTTCAAAGGTTTTTTAAATGCAAATTTTTAAGTGTGATAGTAGTTATACCTATTTTTTTGTACTGATTTTCTACAGTTTTTTAACTGTTCATTTATAAATATTTTATTCATTAAATAACATTATATATTTTTCTGAAAATTGCAAAAAAACGAAACAATTATTTTTATATATTTATATTATTTTCTTTAAAAAAATGTATTTTCCCCAAAAAATTTGGAGTCACGCACTCAAAGCGTACACATCACGGTGGGTGCGCGGATTCTAGCCGCCATTTTAGAAAAGTCATGAAGGATCCGCATACGGTGTGCGACGGCTGCGTGTTTTTCAGTTGCATCATACACATTTAATATTACGTGATGTGCGCGATTGGTATGCGACCAGTCCGTGACTCCTGCTCCCGCGCATTCGTGACACATGCGCATTACGGTACGAGATGCTTGCGCAGTGGCGGGTCCCACGTGATGGCATATACGTGCTGGAGCGCGCTGGGTGCGCAACTCCGCGGTACAAAAGGGGGTGGTGATGGACGGAGCATCAGAACCAATCAAACACTCACACCCAGTCAACAGATCTGGGTTTGATCCATCACCGTTCTTTAGCCCACTCTGCCACCCCAGTTCAGACATGGCCATATGCAAATCAGTCTGACCCTGTGCCTCATGGGAACAGTCCAGCCCGAACTGCCAAGCCATGCCTTCCCTGGACCGGAAACAAGCTTCCTAGGACCGGTTTCTGGCATTTCAGCCGTCTTCAGCCAGGCTTGCTTGAATCCAGTGGCAAAGTGAGCAAGGGACTCACGTCTGAGCATACCCTGCCAACTTATGGCGAACAAAGCGGTACAAAAGGGGGTGGTGATGGACGGAGCATCAGAACCAATCAAACACTCACACCCAGTCAACAGATATGGGTTTGATCCATCACCGTTCTTTAGCCCACTCTGCCACCCCAGTTCAGACATGGCCATATGCAAATCAGTCTGACCCTGTGCCTCATGGGAACAGTCCAGCCCGAACTGCCAAACCATGCCTTCCCTGGACCGGAAACAAGCTTCCTGGGACCGGTTTCTGCGCAACTCCTGCAAAAAAAATGTTATGTTCCAAAATGATATGTATGTGTCTTTAATATACATATTAGGGCAGTAGATTGTCTAAGATAGTCATAAAAATACCATATTTGTACTTATAATAAACTTATATTATTTTAAATACATTTATGCGAAGTCGGGTGCGCGCATCGTGAGTGCAGAGAACCAGGTCAGCAGAGGTGATGTAGAGCCAGAGAAACCAGGTCAGCAGAGCCGTTGTAGAGCCAGAGAACCAGGTCAGCAGAGCTGCTCTAGAGCCTAAGAAGCAGGTCATCAGAGCTGCTCTAGAACCAGAGAACCAGGTCAGCAGAGCTGCTTTAGAACCATAGAACCAGGTCAGCAGAGCTGCTTTAGAGCCAGAGAACCAGGTCAGCAGAGCTGTTCTAGAGCCAGAGAACCAGGAAGCAGAGCTGCTTTAGAGCCATAGAACCAGGTCAGCAGAGCTGCTTTAGAGCCAGAGAACCAGGTCAGCAGAGCTGATTTAGAGGGAGAGAACCAGGTCAGCAGAGCTGCTTTAGAGCCAGAGGACCAGGTCAGCAGAGCTGCTCTAGAGCCAGAGAACCAGGTCAGCAGAGCTGATTTAGAGGGAGAGAACCAGGTCAGCAGAGCTGCTTTAGAGCCAGAGAACCAGGTCAGCAGAGCTGATCTAGAGCCAGAGAACCAGGTCAGCAGAGCTGCTTTAGAGCCAGAGACCCAGGTCAGCAGAGCTGCTCTAGAGGCCGAGAACCAGGTCAGCAGAGCTGCTGTAGAGCCAGAGAAACCAGGTCAGCAGAGCTGCTCTAGAGCCGGAGAACTAGGTAGGCAGAGCTGCTGTAGAGCCAGAGAAACCAGGTCTGTAGAGCTGCTTTAGAGCGAGAGAACCAGGCCAGCAGGTCTGCTCTAGAGCCAGAGAACCAGGTCAGCAGAAATGCTTTAGAGCCATAGAACCGGGTCAGCAGAGCTGCTTTAGAGCCAGTGAACCAGGTCAACAGAGCTGTTGTAGAGCCAGAGAATCAGGTCAGCAGAGCTGCTCTAGAGCCTAAGAACTAGGCCAGCAGAGCTGCTCTAGAGCCAGAGAACCAGGTCAGCAGAGCTGCTGTAGAGCCAGAGAAACCAGGTCAGCAGAGCTGCTTTAGAGGGAGAGAACCAGGTCAGCAGAGCTGCTTTAGAGCCAGAGAACCAGGTCAGCAGAGCTGCTCTAGAGCCAGAGCAACAAGTCAGCAGAGCTGCTTTAGAGCCAGAGAACTAGGCCAGCAGAGCTGCTTTAGAGCCAGAGAACCAGGTAAGCAGAGCTGCTTTAGAGCCAGAGAACCAGGTCAGCAGAGATGCTCTAGAGCCATAGAACCGGGTCAGCAGAGCTGCTTTAGAGCCAGAGAACCAGGTCAGCAGAGCTGCTTTAGAGCCAGAGAACTAGGTCAGTAGAGCTGTTGTAGAGCCAGAGAACCAGGTCAGCAGAGCTGCTCTAGAGCCAGAGAACCAGGTCAGCAGAGCTGCTGTAGAGCCAGAAAAACCAGCTCAGCAGAGCTGCTTTAGGGGGAGAGAACCAGGCCAGCAGAGCTGCTTTAGAGTCAGAGAACCTGGTCAGCAGAGTTGCTCTAGAGCCAGAGAACCAAGTCAGCAGAGCTGCTTTAGAGCCAGAGAACTAGGCCAGCAGAGCTGCTTTAGAGCCAGAGAACCAGGTCAGCAGAGCTGCTTTAGAGCCAGAGAACCAGGTCAGCAGAGCTGCTCTAGAGCCAGAGAACCAAGTCAGCAGAGCTGCTTTAGAGCCATAGAACCAGGTCAGCAGAGCTGCTTTAGAGCCAGAGAACCAGTTCAGCAAAGCTGCTCTAGAGCCTAAGAACCAGGTTAGCAGAGCTGCTCTAGAGCCAGAGAACCAGGTCAGCAGAGCCGCTGTAGAGCCAGAGAAACCAGGTCAGCAGAGGTGCTCTGTAGCCTAAGAACTAGGCCATCAGAGCTGCTCTAGAGCCAGAGAACCAGGTCAGCAGACCTGCTGTAGAGCCAGAGAAACCTGGTCAGCAGAGCTGCTTTAGATGGAGAGAACAAGGTCAGCAGAGCTGCTTTAGAGCCTGAGAACCAGGTCAGCAGAGCTGCTCTAGCTGACACTGACTGACTGACACTGACTGACTGACACTGACAGATTGACACTGACACTGACTGACAGACACTGACTGACTGACACTGACTGACTGACTGACTGACACTGACAATGAATGACTGACACTGACTGACACTGACTGACTGACTGACACTGACTGACACTGACTGACTACTCTCTACTACTCTACTACTCACTCTCTACTACTCTCTCTACTACTCTCTACTACTCACTCTCTACTACTCTCTACTACTCACTGTCTACTACTCTCTACTACTCACTCTCTACTACTCTCTACTACTCACTCTACTACTTACTCGCTACTACTCACTCTCTACTACTCTCTACTATTACTCTTTACTACTCACTCTCTAATACTCTCTAATACTCACTCTACTACTCTCTACTGCTCTCTCTACTACTCACTCTCTACAACTCTCTACTATTACTCTCTACTACTCACTCTCTGCTACTCACTCTCTAATACTCTCTACTACTCACTCTACTACTCTCTACTACTCTACTATTACTCTCTACTACTCACTCTCTGCTACTCACTCTCTAATACTCTCTACTACTCACTCTACTACTCTCTACTACTCTTTCTCTACTACTCACTTTCTACTACTCACTCTACTACTCTCTACTACTCACTCTCTACCACTCACTCTCTACTACTCGCTCTCTACTACTCTGTACAACTCTCTCTCTACTATTCACTCTCTACTACTCACTCTACTACTCTACTACTCACTCTCTACTATTCACTCTCTACTACTCTGTACAATTCTCTCTCTACTATTCACTCTCTACTATTCACTCTCTACTACTCACTCTCTACTACTCGCTCTCTACTACTCACTCTCTACTACTCGCTCTCTACTACTCTACTACTCACTCTCTACTACTCACCCTCTACTACTCTCTACTACTCACTCTCTACTACTCACTCTCTACTACTCTACTACTCTCTACTACTCACTCTATTACTCTTTACCACTCACTCTCTACTACTCTACTACTCTACTACTCACTCTCTACTACTCACTCTCTACTACTCACTCTACTACTCTCTACTACTCACTCTCTACTACTCTCTCTACTACTCACTCTCTACTACTCTCTACTACTCACTCTCTACTACTCACTCTCTACTACTCTCTCTCTACTACTCTCTACTTCTCACTCTCCACTACTCACTCTCTACTACTCAATCTCAACTACTCTCTACTACTCGCTCTATTACTCACTCTCTACTACTCTACTGCTCTCAACTACTCTGTCTACTTCTCACTCTCTACTACTCTCTCTACTACTCACTCTCTACTACTCTCTACTACTCACTATCTACTACACACTCTACTACACACTCTACTACTTGCTCTCTACTACTCGCTCTCTACTACTCTCTACTACTCACTCTACTACTCTCTAATACTCACTCTACTACTCACTCTCTACTACTCTCTACTACTCACTCTCTACTACTCCACTACTCTACTACTCACTCTCTACTACGCACTCTCTACTATTGTACTACTCTCTACTACTCTCTCTCTACTACTCACTCTGTACTACTCACTCTCTACTACTCTCTACTTCTAACGCTCTACTACGCTCTCTACTACTCACTCTCTACTACTCACTCTCTAATACTCTCTACTACTCACTCTCTACTACTCTCTCTACTACTACTCTCTACTTATCTCTACTACTCCCTCTCTACAACTCACTCTACTACTTACTCTCTACTACTCCCTCTCTACTACTCACTCTCTACTACTCTCTCTACTTGTCTCTACTACTCTCTACTACTCTCTCTCTGCTACTCACTCTCCACTACTCACTCTCTACTACTCTCTACTACTCACTACTACTCATTCTCTACTACTCACTCTCTACTTCTCACTCTACTACTCATTCTCTGCTACTCTCTCTACTACTCTCTACTACTCTCTACTACTCACTCTACTACTCCCTACTACTCTCTACTACTCATTCTCTACTACTCACTCTCTACTATTCACTCTCTACTACTCACTCTCTACTACTCGCTCTCTACTACTCTACTACTCACTCTCTACTATTCACCCTCTACTACTCTCTACTACTCACTCTCTACTACTCACTCTCTACTACTCTACTACTCTCTACTACTCACTCTCTACTGCTCTCTACTACTCACTCTATTACTCTTTATCACTCACTCTCTACTACTCTACCACTCACTCTCTACTGCTCGCTCTCTACTACTCTCTACTACTCACTCTCTACTACTCACTCTACTACTCACTCTCTACTACTCACCCTCTACTACTCTCTACTACTCACTCTCTAGTACTCACTCTCTACTACTCTACTACTCTCTACTACTCACTCTATTACTCTTTACCATTCACTCTCTACTACTCTACTACTCACTCTCTACTAATCACTCTCTACTACTCACTCTACCACTCTCTACTACTCACTCTCTACTACTCTATCTACTACTCACTCTCTACTACTCACTCTCAACTACTCACTCTCTACTACTCGCTCTCTACTACTCTCTACTTCTCACTCTCCACTACTCACTCTCTACTACTCAATCTCAACTACTCTCTACTACTCGCTCTATTACTCACTCTATTACTCACTCTCTACTACTCTACTACTCTTTACTACTCTCTCTACTTCTCACTCTCTACTACTCTCTCTACTACTCACTCTCTACTACTCTCTACTACTCACTATCTACTACACACTTTCTACTACTTGCTCTCTACTACTCGCTCTCTACTACTCTCTACTACTCACTCTACTCCTCTCTAATACTCACTCTACTACTGACTCTCTACTACTCTCTACTACTCACTCTCTACTACTCCACTACTCTTTACTACTCACTCTCTACTACTCACTCTCTACTATTCTACTACTCTCTCTCTACTACTCACTCTGTACTACTCACTCTCTACTACTCTCTACTACTCACTCTCTACTACTTCTACTACTCACTCTCTACTACTCACTCTCTACTACTCTCTACTGCTCACTCTACTACTCTCTACTAATCTCTACTACTCCCTCTCTACTACTCACTCTACTACTCACTCTACTACTCACTCTCTACTACTCCCTCTCTACTACTCTCTACTACTCACTCTCTTCTACTCTCTCTCTACTAGTCTCTACTACTCTCTCTCTGCTACTCACTCTCTACTACTCACTCTCTACTACTCACTACTACTCATTCTCTACTACTCACTCTCTACTACTCACTCTACTGCTCTCTACTACTCATTCTCTGCTACTCTCTCTACTACTCTCTACTACTCACTCTCCACTCTCTACCTCACTCTACCTCTCTCCCTACTACTCTCTATCTCTCTACCTCTCTACCTCGACCTCTCTACCTCGACCTCTCTACCTCTCTACCTCTACACTTCTACCTCTACACCTCTACCTCTCTCTACACGCACACATATGCACATATATATATGCATATATATGCATATGTATTTATATATGTATGTGCATATATATACATCCATATATAAACATATATATAATCTGCATATCTATATAAATACAAATATAAATGCATGCATACATATGCATACATATGCATGTTATGTACATGAAAGTTTGAAAAACACTAATACAAGCAAAGCTAAAAAGCCACCTAATAACAAACAGAATTACTTTAACTTAAACGAGGGCGAGACCTATTGCATTTTCAATGCTTGTTTACTTGGTTCCATCAAGAAGGCATTCAGATTTATCACACATTTGCCATAAATTCAGAATGTTAGCACTCTAGTTGCTCATTAGATCACTGTAGTAAAGCTACTGCTCACCAGGGAAGTCTGCTGATGGTATTCAAAGTGTATGTTTCAGTCTGCATGTCAGAATTTTTTTATGAAATAGAAGATTTGAGAAGTCAAAATGTGCCCTAATTTTTCTTTCTGCAGCACTAATCATAATTTCTGTGGCAAAATGAACCCCCTCATTTATGTTCCTTTGTAACTTAAATGTTTTAAGTGTTACCACTTTATTCCAATCAAGATGGCTTCAGGTGTGCCATACTTTTGTCATAAGTAAGACTGTTAGCGCTCTAGTTGTTATTTAAAACACTCTGGGAAATGTTGTCATTGGGCTATACTTGGGCTACATTTGGGTGATATTTGTGCTACATGTGGGCTCTTTTGTCTCTGGTGGCCATCTTGGGAGACTTATTTGTTATGAAGTTTCCTAATTTCCTCATTTACTACAGTCTCCTCAGTAGGAATACTTTCAGTTTTTTACTTTGATTCCATCAAGAAGGCATTCAGATGTGTCACACATTTGCCATAAATTCAGAATGTTAGCACTCTAGTTGCTCATTAGATCACTGTAGTAAAGCTACTGCTCACCAGGGAAGTTTGCTGCTGGTATTCAAAGTGCATGTTTCAGTCTGTATGTCAGAATTTTTTTATGAAATAGAAGAGGATTTGAGAAGTCACTCAAAATGTGCCCTAATTTTTCTTTCTGCAGCACTAATCATACTTTCTATGGCAAAATGACCCCCCTCATTTTGTTCCTTTTTAAATTAAATGTTTTAAGAGTTACCACTTTATTCCAATCAAGATGGCTTCAGGTGTGCCATACGTTTGTCATAAGTAGGACTGTTAGCGCTCTAGTTGTTCTTTAGAACACTCTGGGAAGCTGCAGTAGAACACAAAAGAATCTACTGATAGTCTCCGCCCTTGTTGGATGTACATGTTTTACTGAGAATGTCAGACTTCATTCTCACATGACCGAGAAAGATAATGTGAATTTACAGAAAATATGCTCTCAGGTTAGCTTATAGATCACCTTCCAAACCTCTGTGAGAAAAGCATGAGAAAATATTTTTCTCTCAAACATGATTCATGATATCCCAGCAGAAGGCTTTTCACATGGTAAAATCACCTTAGAACACACCAGAATTCCTAAAATGAGTATGATACCATCAACAAATGATTTATAATGTAACTAAAGTCTTAAAACCTTCTATTAACTGCAATGCTTTTTAATGAGGTGCTATCATGGATATTGGTCCCAAGATGGCTGCCAACACTTCTTGGATGAAGTGCTGACAGCCAATCAGATCTCACAATGAGATGTGTGGTTAGGCTCCGCCCAGATATATATGTGATTTTGATTTTCTACTGAACAGTTTAACACCATTTAAGAAAAGGAACGAGTCTGAACTGAGGACTACCTCTTTGCCAAATTTGGTGTAATTCTGTTCAGCAGTTCGGGCTGTAGATGCGGCTAAAGGTCCTATGGGAAATTGCATGGGGAAAACACGTTTTGGGACCCCCCTTTTTTCTCGGCCCCCGCCACACGAATCATCCCGAAACTTTCAGGATAGGAGCGGACCGGAGCTGGACAAAAGTTTTGACAATTTCACGAAGATTCGTCAATCGCCGCCAAAGTTATTGGGAATAAAATGTTGCTGATTTCCTATGGAAAATAGGTCCTAACTATAACTACCTACTGGCAACCGCCAGTAGTTAATATATATATATATATAAAAACACACTACCCAAAAAACAATAATGGCCCAACAGGGGTTCAGCACATTCCCCAAGAGGGCCGACCGCCTTGCCACCACAAAAACTGATCCACGTTGCTTCTTGGCAGTAGTTTGATGTATTTAGTGAGACCTGTTGAGTTTGTAGTTATAGCTAGTTTTTCATCTCCTTCAAATTGGTTCGTGTTTTCTTTCCTGTTAAAAAAAATGTGATGGTGGTATGCGTGGACTGGCGCTTGGCTGGCGGGGTTTGCAGACTGGCACTTGGCTGGCAGGGTGTGCAGACTGCCACTTAGTTGGAGAAGTGTATGAATTGGCACTTGGCTGGCGATGTGTGTGTAGACTAGCACTTGGCTGGTGGTGTGTGGCTGGTGCTTGGCTGGCGGTGTGTGTTGACTCGCATTTGGCCGGTACAAATTTTCTACCACCCAGGTGTCCTGAAAAAAATGCTACCTCATTTGTGTGGGTGCAAAAAGAACAATTGATGGATGGAATGCTGAACAATGTCAAACACTTACCCCCAGTACAGAGATCTGGGCCTAAACCCATCATTCTTTTGCTTACCACACCATCCCAGTTAGGACCCAGCCATATTCAAATCAGTCTTGACCCTGCTTCCCATGGCAACAGTCCAGCCCGAACTACCAGGCCAGGTCCACCCTGGACCGGACACAAGCATCCTAATACCGGTTTGAGTGTATCACCCCTCATCAGCCAGGATAGCTTGACTCCAGTGGCATGGCACTTGTGTGGGTGGGTGGGCCAAGTGCCCGCAACAGGGAAGGGCCCAAAATGTATTCTGGTGATAACAATAACTATGGTAGGTGTACCGATTAGTCCTGGGGTCGGCAACCATATAGGGAAATCTATCCCACCCAGGCAGTTCTGAAAAGTAGACATCAAGAGGAGTCCAGGGATGTGTAACTTTTGTTGATGCCCCAACGTTTTCTTACCCAGAATACCCTGCAAAGTTGAAACGTATAAAAACACAAATTTTCCTTGTATTTCTGTGACATAATCAACAGGGATGTGCAGGGATCCATAAACTTCCTACCACCCAGTGTTCCCCCACTCGATAAAAAATGCTACCCCACTTGAGTGCCTGGACCTAGTGCCCCCGACAGGAATGGATCACACCAGGGTCAACTGTAGTCCTTGCATGAGGACTACTGTTGACCCTGGTGTGATCCATTCCTGACGCGGGCACTGGGCCCAGGCACCTAAATGGGACAGCGTTTTTATCAGGAGAAATGGGGGAATGTTGGGTGGTAGGAATTTTGCAGATCCCTGCACATTCCTGTGGTTTATGCCACAGAAATGCAAGGAAAATGAGTGCTTTAATTCAATGTTACATCTTTGCAGGGTATTCTGGGTAAAAGAAATGTTGGGGGATCCACGCAAGCAACACCTCCCTGAACTTCCCCAGGTGTCTAATTTTTCAGAAATATCTGGGTTTGGTAGATTTCCCTGGATGGCTGCTGAGCCTGGGACAAAAAACGCATGTGCCCCCATGCAAAAATCATGTCGTTTTGTGTTAGATCATTTTGATGTCCCCACAATACGTTCTGGGCCCTTCCCTGTTGCTGGCATTTGGCCCACCCACACAAGTGAGGTAGTATTTGTTTTGCCTCGAGGACCGTGATTAGGCCCACGGTGCTGCCCGCTTCTTCCTTGGGGGCCCCAATGCAGCCTGCCATTTTGGCATCATGGGTGCTTCCCACGGCACCTGCTCTCTTTCTGTGTCGGACACGCGGCCCGTTATCTGAAAAATTGCATGACAGGAATGCCACAGCTCTGGTTTTGGTACTGCGGCTTCCTATTTTCACATGTTGGGGCACTATATTGTAACCTTCCTTTCAATGGATATATATTTCTTTCTTCATTTCTACTTGGGGCCATCTTACCTTCCCATGATTCTACCAATTCAAGATGGCAACCTTCCTATTCCATCTACTATCCTTTTCCTTATCCAAGATGGTGGTTACTTACTTCCTGTTTGGTCACTTCCTGTTCCTAATCATGGGTATTTAAAGAGCTGAATCCTTCATTTCCATGCATTGCAATACTCTTTGCTCCTGCTGGTGTGTCCTCGCTCCTGTTGGTATCCTGTGTTCCTGCCTGGTGTACATGTGATTCCTGCTGATGTACCATGTTCCTGATTATAGTCTTCCATTCCAGGTTGGTTCCTTGCCATCTAGATCCCTCCTTATTGGTAGCTTCTTTCTTTTCTTTTTATTCCTGGAGTCCCCACTTCCATCAGAGGTTTTTCCCTACAGGGGTTTTTCCTCTTAGGACTCCTTTTGGAAGGCAAGGTCTGCTTTCGCCTTTCTCCTTGTCGGCAGCACTCAGGCTACCAGAAGAGGTTGTCCTTACCTTGGACAGACCAGAACCCTCAAGAAACGAAGTCAAGGATCTCGCCAACATGCCAGAACCGGTAAGAACACTACCAGTTGAGACAGATTGCAACGCCAAAAAACCTGTTTTGATCTTGATGCCATCGATCTTCCTGAAACATCACCCCTGGAAGGGTCAGTAGAAGCGACACAGGCATTAGTGCAGACTGTACAACAACAAGCTCAAGAACTACAACAGTTACGTTAAGAAAATGTAGCTATGCGTAAATTGTTGGCTGCTAAGACGTCCGATGTACCCACAGTCTCTACCACCACTCCTCGTAATTCCGGAGCTCCCAATAAGTTGAAAGAATTTCTGGATTTTTTAACAGTATTTTTTGCCTTCCGCGCAGCCCAGTTTTCATTGGATAGAACTAAGGTTAGGTATCATATTAGTGCCTTGTCTGGTCCTCCGTTGGCATGGGCGACTTCCTTGGTAGCCTCGGAAGATCCACGGTTATCAAATTACATGTTTTTTCTTGCTGCCTTTAAACAAATGTTTCAAAGACCCGGCTTGAAGACCTCTGCAGAGAAACCCTTTGTGACGTTCAACAAGGAAACCAGGATGTTCTGCAATACATCACGCACTTTAGACAACTGGCTGCAGAAACCACTTGGGTGGAACGAACATTGGTTACTCTTTTTTGCAGAGGTGTACGAGAAGACATAAAGGATGAGTTTCTGCATTCTCCTCGTGCTGAAACCATGACTGAACTAATGAATTTAGCATTGTCTATTGAACATTATCTCAATGAACGCCGATCGGAAAGACGAAAATCACGTGTTCCATCCACATACATGAACAACACAACCTGGTGCTCATAGAACGGAAGTTCCTGTATATGAAACACTCCCTTCATCAGGAGAAGAACCAATGCAAATAAGTCTGACCAGAAGACCGCTGTCCGAGGCCGAAGGAGAATACAGGAGAAAACAGAGACTGTGCCTATATTGTGGTGCTTTTGGTCATATGGTTCGCAACTGTCCTACCCGTCCACCGAGGCAGTCGGAAAACGCCAGATCACGTCTTCTGTAAGAAGGGAGAGAATGGGATTGTCTTCAATCTGCACATCAAAAGAGACCTCAAATTCTCTCTTTCTTCTACCAATGTTCTTGCAGTTGTCTGATGGCACTAAATAAGGCATATTGGCTCTGTTAGATTGTGGAGCCAGCGGTATCTATTTGGATGAACGATGGGCTATAGAGAGACAAAAATGCTGTATTCCGAAGGAGACGTCAGAACAAGTACATACAGTAGACGGCACTCCTCTTGTTTCCGGACTGGTCAAAGAAATGACATTGTCATTACAATTGACTTTTGGAAGACACCAAAAGTATTTATCCTTTGACCTGATAGCCTCACCCACTCATATTATGATTTTAGGAATACCCTGGCTGATCACACACAATTCTTACATCAACTGGGAAACTAAGACCATTTTAACATCGTCACATTTTTGCCAACAATTCTGTTATCCTACTAAGGAATATTGGTCTCCAAAAGAGATGCCTATAGTAAAACAGGAAGCATGTACCTCTGTTAACACAGTCAAAGGTGTTCCTAGTCACTACCAAGGGTATGCAGATGTGTTTCAGAAACCAAAGACCCTGACACTGCCACCTCACTGGGAGTTTGATTGTTCTATCCCTCTCGAACCCGGAGCAACAGTACCTTTTGGACGAGTATACTCTCTTACTGAGCCTGAGAAGGAAACCCTTAGACAATATCTTGAAGAAAACCTTCTAAGTGGTTTGATCACCTGGTCCTCATCACCTGCTGGGGCACCTCTTTTCTTCGTCCCAAAAAAGACAAATGACCTTCGGCCTTGCATAGACTTCAGAGGTCTCAACAAGATCACTATCAAAGATCATTATCCTTTCCCCTTGATTTAAGATATCTTGGAGTCTGTTAGAGGAGCACAAGTCTTTACCAAGCTAGACCTTAGGGGTGCCTACCATCTCCTTCAAGGCAAAGTAGGAGATGAGTGGAAAAACGCTTTCAGAACACCCGTGGGCCATTTTGAATATCGAGTTATGCCCTTTGGATTAACCAATGCTCCATCTATCTTTCAACGATTTATGGATAACGTGTTCTCCGAACTCCTAAATCAAATCGTTGTAATATATCTAGACAACATTTTGGTGTATTCAGCTGCTCCTGAGTTACATTATGCACACGTTGCCCAAGTCCTGGAAAGACTATATCAAAACAGCCTTTTCTGTAAGCCTGAAAATTGGGAGTTCATCAAATCTGAAGTGGAATATTAAGGTTACCGGATCCACAAGATGGGTATCAATTTGGATCTACAAAATACACATTCTAGACTGGCCTTTTCCTTCAACAATCAAAGAAACCCAAAGTTTCTTAGGCTTCACATACTTTTATTACCAATTCATTGATAATTTTGTCCACCGTACAAGTTATATCTCTCAAACCTTAAAGAAAGAAAATCTCCGGCAAGGATTCAAATGGACTGAAGCAGCTGAGAGGGCCTTTCAGTCACTAAAACAGGCATTTACTCAAGCTCCTGTTTTACGTCATCCAGATACAACAAGGAAGTTTGTTGTAGAAATTGATGCTTCAGACAGAGCTATAGATGCTGTGCTTCTACAGCAAGATGAAAAAGGGCTGGAACATCCAGTTTTTTACTTGTCTCACGTCCTGTCAGATACCGAGAGGAACTACTCCATTCTTGAGCGAGAGCTTTTGGCCATGAAGTTAGCCTTACGTGAGTGGAGACACTTCCTAATGGGTACCAAGGAACCGTTTGAAATCAGAACGGATCACAGGAATCTACAATGCCTTCGCAGCCTCCAGTGTCAGACCAGCCACCAATACAATATTACCATTACTTATATACCCGGGTCTCAGAACAGTCTGGCAGATGCCTTATCCCATAGTTATCCGGAAAGTCCAACACTCCCACAACAAAACATAATTGAGCCACAACGGATCATTGGTACAGTTCAATCATTCCTAGACAGAGTCCAATTAGGGTATACCTCCCAAAACCGAGGAGAATGGAAGAAGCTAAACGATCAGATCACACAACATGGTCAATACTACCATCATGAAAGGGCATTATTCCTCCCAACGCAAAACGTACAACTGGAAGCCCTGCAGATGTGAATGATTCTCCTGTTGCTGGTCATTATGGTATTAAAAATACTCTTGAATTATTGCTTCGTTTTCTTTGGTGGCCGTCAGTAAGAAAAGCTACTGAGACCTATGCATCCTCCTTCACTGTCTGTGCCCAAGCCAAGACGCTTCACACTAAACCAGTGGGGTTACTTCAGCCTTTACCTGTTCCACCAGCTCCATGGCATACCATATCCACTGATTTCATATGCTTTCTGCCTCCTTCTGCAGGTAACCAACTTATGATGGTGACAGTAGACTCATTTTCCAAGATGGCAAATTTCACTGCTTTAAGGAAGTTACCTACTGCCAAAGAACTTGGAAAATCTTCATACAAGACATTTTCCATCTTCATGGTCTTCCACAGATCATTATATCCGACTGAAGTTCTGAGTATATATCACGGTCCTAGAAACATTTTTGCAAATCCCTTCATATTGAAGTAGCCTTAGCCTCAGGGTTTCATCCCCAGACTAATGGTCAAACCGAACGCCTTAATCAGGGACTAGAACAATACCTCCATTGTTTTTTCAATTCTACCCAAAATGATTGGTCTTCATATCTACCATTAGCAGAATATTCCTATAACAACACAGTCCATAGTGCCTCCAAGACCACCCCATTTTTCTGCTTGTATGGTTACCATTCTAGGACCTTTCCCTCTGTTTTACATGATGCCACTTCAATTCCTGCAGCAGCCTCGTTTATACAACATATACGAGAGGTCAGACAAAAAGTGCATTTTAATCTTCAGGCAGCCAAGATGAAAAGGAAAGACACAGTTGACGTCCTTCGTCGTCAGCCTCCATCATACCAGGCTGGTAGTAAAGTTTGGCTTTCCTCAAAGTTCTTGCCTCACCACTTGTCACGTAGTAAATTCAAACCATGCTTTTATGGACCAATTGAAAATCACTCAAGTGGTGATCCCTGTGTCTTTCCGCCTACAGCTACCATGTGCATGGAAGATACACCCTGTTGTTCATACTTCACAGCTGATACCCAATGTTTCGGATATGTACACAAGGGTTTTTTCTCGTCCACCTCCTGTTTGGTCGACAGTGTTCCAGAATACGAGGTCCAGGAGATTAGTGTCTCCCGGTTTTGTTATTCCTAGGCATATGAGCATGTTACTAACCCAATTGGCCATGCTTCTATGCCTTACTGTTCCCTTGCTTGCTCCAGGACTCACTGTAGGCAAGCGTTGAACATATAGCATCCTGGGTATAACAAAGCATAGTTAATAACTTCCATACTAACCTCAGGGCAAAAAAAAGTAAGCTGATTTTCCACACAGAAAATACATCCTTTTATGACCAATTACTCCTTGAGACTACCTCTCAACCTTTCCCTTCTTCCCACTGGAGGTGTGTAAACGATGTAATGTTTGCAGATGCTATTTCCCATTTACATATATCTATCCGGAGTTATCTTTCCTGTTAGATGCATCAAGTAACCAATAAGATTGCATTTCTCCTCTTCTTCCTCTGACAATTTTAGGAAAAATATTGAAAGGGAGATGGGTGACAAATATTTTGGCTCAGATGCACAGTGGAGCTACTTCTTCATGTTCTATTCTGAATGTGGAAATCTAAGGTTTGTTATCTAGTGCCTCTTTTTCGCACCCACATCCCCCACCCCCGGCTACTCCTCAATCCAAGGAATTCTGTCATATTGTGTTATTACTAATTCTTCTACTGATTTTGTATCCCTTGTTATGCTAGAGATAATATTTATTTGCTTATGTGTTCCCCTTCTAACATCTCCCAGGTATTTTTTCATTGATATGTTATATTGTCCTGGATCAGACAACATTGTGTGTATAGAAACACAACTCGCAACTTGTTAAAGGCATTACACTATCTGTCATCCCATGTTCAGTGCTGAAAAGGAGATGTGTGCAAACATAACATTTAGAGATAGAACTGTAACATACTTTTCCAGCATTCTGACATACTTATTTCAATCATATTTCTGTCTCAACTTAGCCCATTTCTGCAAAATGTTATCCAATATTTTACAGTCCTTCAAAGTTCGTTCGCTTTGTCACTAATGCCTGGACTCTTTATAGGATCCTTGAACATAAAGAGTAGTACTACTGTTATTACTGCTGGCAGCAAAAAGGTGCACAAGACTGCCACTGCCCAGAGTCACTTCCTGACATCTTGTCGATGACTCGGCTATTACGCATGGCAGAGGTCACTAGTACTTGCACGCACACTCTTTTTGAACTTTTATCTGATAGTTGGTTGCGAACTAATAGGCTTTCCAGACCTTATGTTGTGGCCTGTTTTGTGGCTAAAAAAACAGGTAGCTATTCCATTCAGGTTGTTGGTCTGTTGCAGTTCCAGTTGATTGGTGCATCCAAACGACCTGGAAGGGTTTGCATCACCTGGCTATGAAGATAATGCAGTACTCTGTTAATTCCTTGCAGTACAGTTCAGTGAAGCCTCTGCATCATCCCCAACTCTTGGATTCCACAGAAGCATTATTTTCAATTATAGTGCCTGAGGATTTGTGGAATAAATGTAAAATTATAGTAAAGTGAGCAGAGGAAAATCCACATAGAGATGGACTTAATTACACGCCTTCAGCAATTGTTATTCAAAAGTATACTCAAGTAATTGAGCATTTTAAAGGAAAGATTGCAGAAAAACAATATAATTGTCCAGAAATTATGAGTGACACAAACTGTGGATGAGTCAGTTCATGCATATTATGAGATTAATGCATATTTACAGGCAACGCAGTTAAATGGATGATCCATCAAAGGAAGTAGCGTTGGGATTTGCTTAAGCCTTTGTGCTGGGTTTGCGTCAGGAGTCAACAGATTCAGCAGTGTGATGTGTTGGCAAGTGAAGTATTCTAGGCAAAGCATTGTAGTGATTAATGTGATTTGGAAAACAAATCAACTATAGAGAAGTTGATAATAGTGTGGACTCCATTCTTTCAGAATGGTGGTCTAAATGTTTTTAAACTAATGGCTTGCAATTTAAAATTCTTCCAGGAGGTGAAGTAAATGGTTCTCGAGATAGAGATTTTAATAACAATGCTAATAATGGTCATATAAAATCTGGAGCTTGGCACAAATGGCACCTCAAATGAATATCATGCAGCAGAATATGACTGCATTGTCACAGGATGGGATGATAGTCAATGGTCCCATCCCTATGTGCATTCTGTCCAAAACATGTAGAATACACGGCAGTTCAATGGAAATATGCCTCCAGCTCCAGTTTTAAAATCTCAAATGCAGACTAATGTGATGGTATTTCCACAAAATTTTTAATTTAAGCAGAATCTGGCTCAACCTCAAATGAAACACTCAGTAATACTCAGAGTTCTTTAAGGAATGAGTAAGGCACACTGACATTCCCTGGGGTGGTGGGGATGGGGCAATTTGATGCTCGGTGCAGTCCTAGAGGTGTAACAGAATGGCCCATATGTGGAAGAAATTAAGGGCCATGATCATTTTCAGTTGATACTGGTGCTACCCCTTTTACACTTAGACCAGTAGAATTTCCAAACCTACCATTCTTGGGGAAATAAGTCCAAGTAGTAGGCATTTCAAATAAACACGTGACTAATAAGTTGTCAGCCAATGTTCCTGTAAAAATATGCTCACCTATAAATGAGCACGAATTTATAATTAGTGAAACAAGCCCAGTCGATCTATTTGGTGGTGGTCTGTTATGTAAACTGAAATCCTTAAATTATTGTACACCAGATGGTGTTCACATTGAAACAAGTGATCCTGATGTTGATTTCAAAATTACATCAACAGAAACAAAAATTAGTATGTTCCAAGCTCTCACAGATGAGGGCTTACCTCTCGATTTAAGACACGCAATGAGCAGAATTGTTTGGGATTTTACAGAAAAAGGGATTGGGCTGATTTAAAGTGAAAAACCAGAAAAGTTACAGTGAGGCCAGATGCAGTGTTTCCATGCATTCCTCAACATAGACTGACTTGTGAAGCAGAGGAAGGGTTACACCCATGACTGAAAAGATGTTGCAGCAAGGGAGGAGGATTTGGGAAGTCCATGTTACCCACCTATATTGGGCTTGCGCAAAGCGTATGGAAAGTGGAGTATAGTTTAAGATTTAAGAAAAATTAGATAGTTTGTTGATTTCATGTTGTCTCGTGGTACCGAAACCAGCAGTAATTTTGTTTCAAAATTCGGTAGAAGCAGAATGGTTCCCAGTTACTTACTTGTGCTCTGCATTTTTCTCCATTCCTCTCCATGAGGATAGTTAATATCTTTTTGCATTTTAATTCAAGATAGAGTCCTCATTTGGGCTAGGATCCCACAAAGGTACACAGAAAGTCCTACTAGTTTCTTCCAAATTCTCAAAAAAGATGTAGAGTCTTTAAAATCGTCTTGTGACTCAGTGTTGGTGCAATACATTGATGATTGCAGGTAAAATAAAAGAGGGCTGTAAGTTGGACATAATTGCATTACTTAATCAGTTGGCTGAAAATAGTCATAATGTTTCCCCTATGAAGATACAATAATGTCAGACATAAGTTATTTATTTGGGACATCAAATTCAGAAGGGAATGAGGAAAGTGTCTAAAGAGAGCATATCTTGAAATTTTAAGAATTATCTACCAATAACACAGAGAGGATATTTCTGGAAATGTTTGGATACAGTTACCAGTAGATTCCTAATGTTTCCTTGATTTCAAAGCCTCTACAGAGAGTGATGCACAATAATATCTCTGATGCCTTGGGGTAAAGAAAATATGCAACCCTTCCTGGAGCTGACACACGCTTTGTATACAGCATCAGGAACGGCTATAAGAATGATTTTTATTTATTCTGTCATGAAAAAGAAGGGTGCTCAGTTTCTGTTCTTACACAACAGCACAGTGATGGAAAGTTACTCAACTACATATTTTTCTGCAACATTGGAGCCAGTTGCTGCCGCTTTGTTTGGAAGCATAAAAACACAGCAGCAAATGCCATTGTCATATTACAAAATTAATCAATAGTTAAGGGTTACACACTTATCATGTAAGTGCCTCATTCAGTGGAGACATTGTTTACTCAATTCAGAACATAATATCGGGGTGTGGAATTATTCTAATAACATACTTGTCCAGTGGATAAAATGCTTCCAAGGACTACATGTCCTGTAAAATCCACTTGTCCAACCTATTTGCTTCATCAGTTATATGGGCTGACAGAGAAACATTTTAATTTTTATTATAAATGATAAAATCAATGCTGTGTAATGATGCTAAAGAAAAACTTGAAAAATTATATTATCCTTAATATTCAACAGTACAGAAATAGTATAGAAATACAACAATAAATTATCAGACATGACAGGCTGCTTTAAGACTCATTAAACTGACAATACCTCAATAGTCATATTAGATGTGGCCTCTTATGTCCACACATGCTTTGTGCCTCCTGTTTTTAGCCAGCGATCAATAGCTTTGCTGGTGTCATACTCCTCAAAGTTCTCAAGCATGCATACCATGTAGGCACACACACAAACTCTGCAACCACACAGACATAGTACACTTTATACAGCACACATTTACCATCAGGAGGCTTACCATCTTTCAACTCAACTTCCCAAATGGTAGAGGTCGTTGCCTTGATCGTGGGATGACATGAGGCAGTTGCATGAGTTCTATGAGTGTATAGCCTGACTGAATACAAATAAAAATATGGGAAAGTGAGTGAAGAGGGGTCCCATTCTGTCCCAGTCTACCAGGTGAGGGCTAACCATCATCTGACAAATACTGGATGGGCCAAGCTGCATTATAGTGTTTTGAGACAGTCCCATGTATGTAGAGGGTTGTTCTACTGTAGCTGTTCTCATTCCTTCTGATTAGAATTTTTTCAATAAAAACCTGTTTCTAAAGCTGTACAGCATACCATTGCTGCAACTACTCCTTTCAGTTGACCAAGTAATCCTGTTCTCAAACAGGCATCTCTGTGCAGCTCTTGTTCACAGTATGCAGTGCTTTCTATGGAGGGCCATCTCACCCTGGCCACTGAAGACATCACAATCCTAACCTGGCCAGTGGCTGAAGATAGTCTGACACAAAAACATTTGTCAAAAATGCTTTGCTTGCAGGAAAATTTTGAGGCAGACCAAGGTCCATCAGCCGCAGCAAAGGAAATGCCAGTTGTGTCATGCAGAGCCTAGGCTGTACTGGCTATCCCAGTTAAATCCTAAGAAAGGCACGTTAGGTAAACATTTCATGGGCAGCAACCTGCCAAGAACAAAAAAACACATTTCCAAAAAAGGCCTGGAAGCTCTCTTGGTAGGAGATTCTACAAACGCAAGGCCAGACACCTGCCATCCAAGGCGCTTACGGAAGAAGGAGTGCTCCAAGATGTGCCAGGCACTTTGGCAAAGGTGCCAAACATAGGTTCATAAAGGCCAGATCGAATTTAGACTTTCAGGATAACCAATGCTATGTAAATGAGTTCCAAAGTGATTAATTGTAAGTACATTTAGTTGATGTAGTAATTCAGTGAAAATCTAGTATTGTTTTGGTCTTCCTGGACCTACCCTGGACACCACTACTCGCGGTGCTGTTTAAAGATTTTTCAATGCAGACATTAGAATTTATTTCTCACTCGCATGTAAGATTCACTGATTGTGTCTCTCTTGGCTGAGGCTAGAATCTGGTGCAAACAGAAAGAGTTACAATGCACTCTTCAGCACCTTTGGGATTGATGCGAGGGCTGTCCCAAAGACGACGTCCATATGGTCAGGAACAGCCCCAAACCGGCAGGGCCCCGTGTAGATCCACTGCCGCAATGCACATCGGCATGAAGTGACGAAATGCCACCGAGCATCCCCTCTGTCCAGTCCGATTGGGGCCATTCCTGACCATATGACTGGGTCTACCCCCAAGAGACGTTCCTCATGTCTATGTAAAGTATACAAGACTGACTTTCTATGTCTTTTTTACACTTAATTCATAGGGCATGGTGCACACACTTCTCATTTCCCCCTATCCCTGCGAAGAGTAGAATTAGGTCTTCCTGGTCCTGATGAAATGCCATGATCCACTATGGACTGTAACAGGCGTGAAACATGTTGACCTTTCTTACTCACCTCCTTTGTAGCAAAATAGATCATTATATCTATTTGACACTTGAATCATGATTTTATCCTTGACAAAGGAACGGTAGAATAAAAACTTTATTTCCTGCCCAGATCCCTTTAGTCATTTTTAATACACCTCTCCTTCACCCATTCTACTCACACTTCACTACTCATTCATGCAACATTCAGCGGCAAAAATGAAGATCTCTGGCAAAGAGCCCCCTCTCAGTGCCTATTGTGCATTGCAGCACCGGCACAACGAGGAGCTGCCCGATGATGAAGCATAACACCTCTCAGGGTGTGTGAGGGCCCTTGCTCTTAAAAGGAACACTCCCCTTCATCTGCTAGACCCAGCTTCTCACTTAGGGGCATATGTATTAAGCCCTTTTCCTGTTCTCAAATGGGCCGATTCTCAGAATCGGCCCGTTTGCAAACGGGAAAAGGCCTTTTGGGATGTATCATCCCAAAAGTGCATCGCAAATTAGAGAATCGCAAATTTGCGATTCTCTATTTTGCGATTGCATTTAAGGAATTGCAAATTGCAATTCCTTAAATGCGATGTAACAAGCACCCAAGTTGTGCGATTTCTCCTTAAGAAATCGCAAATTACCACCAACTCCAAGTTGGTGGTAATTTGCGATTTCTTTGAAAGATGCACTTTTTGGCATTTTTCAAAGTGCCACGTGGCGCACATACATGCCCTTAGGGCATGTATGTGCGCCACATGCGCACACATGCTCATTTCAGGGGTGCATCAGGGTATCCTTATGACATCCTTGCACCCTTGAAATTATTCTCAATTTGCGATGCTCTAATTGCGAATCGCTAATTGAGAATGTCTTCCCATTCATTCCTATGGGCCTCCTGCCCATAGGAATGAATGGGAAGGTATTCCTTAATTGCAATTCGCAATTTGCTAATCGCAATTAAGGAATGCCAAAGAATCGCTAACAATTTGCGAATTTTTACTTACATCTCGTTTGCGATTCCCAAATAGCGATTCTCAAAAAATCGCTCTTTGAGAATCGCAAATAGAGAATTTGATACATATGCCCCCAAGAAACAGCACACTCTGTGTTTTCACTACACACAGACCTCTGCAGTGCATTAACGAATAGAGGTTTCATAATGCACTATAGTTCATTTCACACTGAGTAACAACTTTTTTTAAATTCATTTTTCATTTAAGCTGACCATTATTATATATATTATATATGTAGCTACCTAATGGTGAAAGACCTAAAAACCTAACGCCGGAGTGCACTGTTTTTAAGCTCCGGCGGCACAAGCATCTCAATCATATCTATGAGGTGACGCAAAGTTACCCTCTTTGGCTTTGCATGGCCTCATAGATATGGAATAAGACAAAGCAGCACAAGTCGCTGCATTGCCTTACTCTGCGTCAAGGAGGCGTTCCATGGGCATTATGGTGGGTGTTCCCATGCAAGACCCAAGGTTTGACGCTGCCCCAGATTTACAAAATCACATAAACCTGGGGCTGCACCAAAACCTTACGCCTCCCCACAGCAGGCGTAACAAGCAGAAATTTCTGCATTTCATTCTGCAGTAAACATAGAAAGAGGAAAACCCCTCTCAGGATTGTTATTGTGCCGGAAGGTGCCCCTTCCTGCATAAAAACAATCCTGCCTAAGTTGGCGCTAAGCAGCAATTTGTGCCTCAACGCAGGGGGAAAAGACAGGACTGCACCGCATTTCATAAATACGGTGCATTCCTGCCCTTTCACATTGGCATAGGGCAGCGCAGCAAGAAGACTTGCGGCGCTGCCCAATGCCAATTCCTCATAAATGAGGCCCTTTATTTTTAGCCACGCCTTCGACCAGTCCCCCAAGCTCACTGACCTTTGGTTTGCTACACATGGTTTAATATTATTTCCCCACCATAAATATGAATTGCTGTGAGAATTGGGGGCATTTATGGTTGTTGATGATAAGGAGTACCAGGTTCTAGAATTTTTTGTCAGGAGTGGGTACTTACGCCTAATATATTTTGACAGGTGGGGTCTTGGCATCAAAATGTTTGAAGACCTCTGCTGTAGATGCTGATAGACAGAGGCCATTTTCATTACAGTGTTCTATACAAAGTCCAGATGGTCAGTGGGACTACAGAGTGCTGTGTTCAGTTGCTTTCACTCGATCCTATAGCAGGAGCAACACAGAAAACAGAAACTCTAGCTCCCTGTCAAATTGATATGATTGGCATGGGGCAAGGACTGACAAGTTACTTTTATACCTGCTGCTCAGCCAGTGTGACTGTGGTGTGGAATGTTGATGTGTGTGATGCTGTGGAATGTTGGTTGAGTGAGAGAGTCAGTTGGAGAATCGGCTGAGCAGAAGGAAGGCTGCTCCTGTTGGGGTTCTTCATCTTAACATCTAACTTAATAAATCAACCTACGTAATCTACATGAACTACTGGATGTCATTCATTTACAACATTTTTGGCAACAATTGTAAAAACAGAACCAAAGAAGACTCTACGTGTGTGAACTGAGTGGAAGAAGAAACTATAGATGCTAACCTACAAGATACTACCTGAAGAAATTACAAAAATAATTTTTAATTATGTCAATTGTGCAGAGAAAGTCAGTATGCCTTTTAGCCCCACCAGTGTCCTGATCCACCGGACAGCCTACCAGCCAGTGCATGCTTGACCTAAGTGTACTTTTAATTTACTCAAATGGAGCCGACCTGCAGTGCAGTGGACTGGGCTAGTGTTTCGCTTTGTCATGGTATTTCATGAAGACATAACAGAGCAGCGCCTGTCAACATCTGAGACCCTTTAACAGTTTCTGCCCATTGGTTGACATGCAACATGCTTTTGAGAAGGAATTTAAACGAAAGGAATGAGAAGGCTTAACTTGTGGCATTTTGCTACAAGGTGCTGGTGAGACTGACTACGAATTTGTAAAGAGGTAAAGGATGTTCGTCTAATCGGTCTTCCACACCTGGGACCCCGCATTGCAAAAGATTCAAGAAATGGGAAGTGGACGCTTGCTCGGGTGATGTTTTGGAGTGTTATAAACTATGGCGGTAAAGTTTATGCTATTTCTTTGATCGACCGTTGTGCCAATTTCATAAAATAAAACATTAAAACATATGAATTAGAAGGCTTACTCACTCTAACTGTTATTGCTAGTGCGCCAGGTCTTCTAGGTGGCTAGCTCGAGCCCAGTCATCAGGAGGTTGTGGTGTGGAGCCCTGGAACTTGACGCTGTGCTGCCATTTTGCAAGTGGTAATGGTCTTGGTAATGTGTTGCACCCTCAATGGCACTTTCACCCGAATGATGTTATCCGCAAGTGGAGAGGCTGAAGCTGGAGAAGCATCGTGTTGGCTGTCTCCCTTCAGCGATGTCATGGAGATTCAGCAAGGCTTGTGCGTCCATGTCCTCAAGCTGTTCTGGTGAGTGGTGTCTTCATGGTTCAGCGAGGAGTACTGTTGCTGAAACATGTGGAAGTGATATAGTGAAAGCGGCAAGCCTCAAGCGTGTTTTCTTTTACGTTGGATATTCATCTTCAGTGAGGCAGCGGATCACCATCCTCACTTTTGGGACAATTAATACCGTCTCCTTTTGTAGAAGTAACCGCTTTAGTGCAGAGGTAGGGTTGGAGCTCACCCCGGGATCTCTGGTAAAACCCCAAACTATGTCTGTTCTAGCCATAGTTTATTAATCTTATTTCATGCAGAAGGGATATGGGTAAAGGTAAAAATTTGAATCTTTTGGGATGGTGAGCAGGGCTATATGCTTATACATATACATGTGTAAAAATTGGTTTTGTTCATGTTGAGTGTTCATAGTAGATATAGAGTGTATTGAAGTTTGTGAGCACTTATCATGCGTAGATTGAGTTGGGTGCATCAGGTACGTATATATATTGTGAATGGGTGCTTTTGTTATTAAGGGCGTCTTTGGTAACCCATACAGTATTTTGTTACTGTGTTCTTGCTGGGGTAAGAGCAGCATATTTTTGGGCCAAATTGTTAGGACCCGGAAACGTGGGTCCTATGGTCCTGAGGTACACTGTGGCCTGGTCATGAGTTGTGGTTGGAGTTTTTTTGTTGAACCTTTCCTACGGAGAAAGGGTGAAGGGCAAAGTTGATGCCAAATGAATGTGTTTGAAATTTGTTGTTCCACCCTTCCTATGGGTAAGGGTGAGGCGCAGGATTAAGCCAACTCATGAGTGTTTGAAGGTTTGATGTATTGATTACATTTTATTCCACCCTTACTATTGGTTAAGGGTGAAGGGCAGGGTTAAAGCCAAACGACTTGTGTATGAGATTTTTTTCCACCCTTACTAGGGGTTGGGGTGAAGGGCAGCGGTTGAGCCCATTCTTGGGTGTTTGAGGTTTCGCTATTTGGTGTCACTGAAGAGTTTTTTCACCCTCACTTTGGGTTAGGGTGAAGGGCATTAATTTCGCCAAATGCTTTCTGTCTGAAATGTTCCATCCTTACTTTGGGTTAGGGTGAGGGGCAATTTGAAGCCAATGTGTTCCACCTTTAACTATGCTTTGTTAGTCGCTATGGACGATCCTCCACTGCGCCTCCGGTAGTTGGTTTCTGTGTGCTGTCTTTTATGTCAGCCTGGCCAGCTGGGATGTTTGTGGCATTAGGGGTTTGATAGAGGATTTGTGGTGTGGTGGAGTGAATGTTGTTGTGGCTGGTTAGAAAGGGAGAAGAGGAGTGTATTATTATTTATTCTTTGTAAAGAAGGGTGATGTGTGTGTATTCTGATCATTTGATTAAACTAATTTTCTATATTTGCTGTGGCAACATGCATGGTCCTTTCCAATTAATATGTAATGACATGTTGCTTATTGATTTTTGCATCATGTGTGTAATGTTTCTCACCTATTATTTCCATACACCTTTACTGAGTCCTGTTTGCTATAGTATAAATATGTATGCAAGAGCTTCTATTGTTATTCTATATAAAGAAGGGAGATGTGTTATACCTGCTGCTCAGCCAGGGTGACTGTGGTGTGGAATGTTGGTGTGTGTGATGCTGTGGAATGTTGGTTGAGTGAGAGAGTCAGTTGGAGAATCGGCTGAGCAGCAGGAAGGCTGCTCCTGGTGGGGCTCTTCATCTTAACATCTAACTTAATAAATCAATCTACATAATCTACATGGACTACTGGACGTCATTAATCTACAACAAATACAAGAGTTGTGCTGTGTATATTCAAGGCTCTCTGAGGCACTGGGAACCTCTGCAAGGGAACGACTCAGCTTGTCATTGTGAATAAAAAAGTGACCATTCATCTGCGTTTCCACTGCAAGTATTCCAGACCTTCAATTTTCTGTGCTGAATGGTGCAGGCAGAGTAGGGCTGTGCTCAATGTCTAGCAATGCACACCTGTAGCAGGAACACATGAGGATTAGTGCCTGTGTCTTCTTTGTGTGTGTTCTGTGATAGTAGGCAAGCAAGTAAATTAACAGTGACAGCCAAGGGTCTAGCTTAGCTCTAAGGGCCCGTGCATGAGCCGAGCCATGAAAATGTTTGCCATATGAATCATGCATTTAACAATATAAAACTAATAATAAAGTTTCTTCAAAATTCAAAAGACTGTATTTCAGTAACATGCAGAAGCATTTCACCTGGTACATCAGATTCAATCACAGCATTTGAGAGCCATTTATTAAAAGTCATAGTTTGTACATACAAACTTAGAAACATTAATGCCCTTGCTCTGACTGTGCCACTACTGAATTAAAAGGCAGTCACTTGTGCACCCTATACATAGTCTAGATTCTTTTATACATGAAGCAACAAACGTTTATCATATATAAGAGGTTTTTGTACAATGCACATCTTAAACCCATGTATTTGAATGTGCTCTCATATGCGATAATGAAGAAAAAGGGGCTTGGTTGAATAAAATATTTACTTAGGATCCCACAGTTTGGTAAAGAGGGGGAGCCGGGATTTAGCCAAGGATTTCTAGTTCCACATTGTGATATTCAGACAGTAGCTGGGTATCTCTTTCTTTCTCGTTTTTTCATATCAAGAGGTAAATCTGTGTATTTAGTTCTTTGTGCATCAGTTTAGCGCAGGGGTTGCAGGCCAATATCACATTAACAATCTGCTTGTTGATAATGCTGTGTCTGGCGGAAACATAAATGGGCTTGTTACTTTATTTTTTTGCATGTAATTAACATGTTTTTGTTACTGCTGTGTCAGAGGAAATTAAAGCGGGGCACAAATGGAAAAGGGGAAACTTCCTTAATAAAAGTTAAAAAAAAGATGCACTTTTGATAGTCAAGTGACCCTTTTTGGGTGTCGCCTAGGCAGCGCAGGTGCGCTGTCTCTTCGAGATATGCTGTATCTACAATATGGGCTTCAAGCACCGCCCATCTTTTTCATTGGGTCCTCTTACTGTCCTTGTAAATGGACTGCCCCTGTTACATGTGCTCTTACTATTCAGGTTATTTAGGATACTTTGAGAGCACTCTATTTTTTTGTTGGTCTGCCTCTGCTCATGTTAAGTGTTCGGTTTTGTTTACTTTGTGACCACTTCATTTGCTGTGCTGTTAGCCCGTCTTTGGTGTCGCATAATCGCACGATGCTGTCGCATTCACCCCCTCAACCCTCCCACAACACTTCTTGTCCACCCCAACCACCCCTCTGAGGTCGCTGCTTGTTCCTGCTCGTGTTGGTGTATGTTCAGCTTCGGCGCACGGCTGTGCCATCCCCGCCCGTTGCTGCTTGTAAGGAGGCCACTCTGTGCTCCATATTGAAAGAGCACTCTACATTTGAATGGCGGCAGCAAGATCCCTAGCATCTGTTACCGAGCACCATGGACCTCCCCTACCCGCTTCTGGAGCAAGAAGACTGCTACAGATCTCAGCAACGCCATCACCACCCCAGCCGCTGAGACAAGGGCTTCACCGCTGTCTCCCTGAAGGTATTTATTTACAACCAGAGCGGTCCCTAAATTGTCTTGCTGCGCTCCATGCAGCTACTTACCCATATTTTACTTGACCTCGGAACCGAGCGGTCCGCAAATTGCCGCACTGCGCCCCACACAGCTACTGGGCCATATTTTAAATGACATCGGACTCAAGGGGTCCCGTAATCTCTTCACTGTGCATGGGCTTCTCACTGCTCATAACGGAGCCCGCAGTCATACTGTAGGCTCAAGACAAACTACCGCAATGACTGTATTACAACTGCACTGGCTTTTCAACCTGCAATATCTTACATACTCTACATACGTTCATGTATTTGAAAGCACTGCTTTTTTGTTGTACTGTCAATAAAACTATGTGTAAATAAAGTGCTTCGTCACACGCTATGTATTCCGCATACACAATTCTTTTACTCTTCCGAATGACCGATGCCTAGCCCTTTAACAATCTTCGTGCTCCATTTTGCCTTTAACTCTGCCTAGAGCCCTCTTTCATTTCCTCCTCAGTCATAGCTGGAAAAGACCAGCTGTTGTGCTCCATTCAAAGCTGCTGCAACAGGGTGCTCTGCTCACTGAAAACCATACTCCCAGGTCTGGCTCTGGTGCAAGATCCTCCGGTGCTCTCTCCAGTTGCTATATCCTACCACAGCTTTGCTACTTTAAACTGATTTATATTTATGTGTGTGAGTGTATATGTGTATTTTTGTGCACAAACTGTCCCTTGTGTTGCATTTCTTACGTTTCTAAACCTCTGGGTAAATTATTACTTCCACAATTGGCAACGTCCAACGGCGTTAGCTATGTCGACATTACATCTCAAGCCATGCGAGTCACACATCCATCTCTACAGTGCGCCAATGGCGACTATTTTCCTCCTAGTAGAGAGCACTGTGGGCTCGGCAGCGTCTCTTCCTGAGAGGCGACTTTCTGAGTTATAGAAAAGCTGTGACTCAAGATGACTGCTCTTCAACTTGCTTCTTTCTTGCCAAACAAGAGTTGACTTATCCTGGTGTTAGTGATTGCAGCAAATTGGCTTGCCAAGAGCACAGATAATAATAACTTTCAAATGGTATTTTGGGCAAGTAAATGTGGAATCTGATTGTCACAAAGAATGACACGGCAAGTTTGTCTTTTGGTAACAAAAATAAGAAAATGTATTTAATCGATAAATAACAATATCGCTGTGTCTTAGAGCTCAATAATTAGCAATAAAAATATACACATAATATAAATGACATACATTGCAATCACCAGACATACTCATACATACATGCAGCAATTCCTCCTCATTCTAAATATATAATAAGAATACAAAATGATTAATCATCTATGATACAGAATTAAACAAAGTGTTTTAATGTACGAATGATGGCTGATGGTGTACATTTCTTTTGCCAAAAGACAGAATTCTGAAGGGCAATGGTATTCTCTCTGCGCCTTTCGGCATGTTGCCTTCCTCAGGAAGCAACAGGATAAATTAAAGTAATGTCTGTATACAACAAAAGTATATATACCCTTAATTTTAATATGTGCCTTCAATAATCCTAGGTTATACGCTCTGAAATAAAGAAATTAAAGTAGGAGTTAAAAATGGTTTGTGTTCTCAGGAGGCCATTAATCTTACAGGTTCATTTATATTACAGTATGTATCTGTGTCAATAAATAAAGGCAAAATATGCGAAGGATTTCTAGAGTGCCCATGGAATTGTTAATGTGCAGCTTGTCTGAGAGTTTCAAAGTTCACTTTTGTGCGTGCGCATGCAATAATACTTTGACGGAACCCATGCTAGAATTGGAAGATCGTGGACATGCGTATTGCTCTGTGGTGTTAGTTTCAAAAGTGCCAATGTATGATAAAGCTTGCACCTGTATGGTGAAATTGTACTCCAAATTCGAACTACACACTGTTTGGGTTGGTAGTAGAAGATGTTCCGCATGTATCCTGTTTGGAGAAGAGAGACCATATAAAGCACCAGCAATCAGTGCATGTCTGATGGTGAATAGGGTAGGTGGTGTGGGAGCTTACCGAGGAATACTTATCTATCTTGTGGACCATTATGTGATCTGAAGTTATGGGGTCGATGTCTTATATTGGCTATTCATCTTTAGATATGTACATAGGAAGTCTGAGGGGGAGAGTAGAGAATCAAAGAAAGATAGTTCTCTGTCATACTTAGATTAGTAATTAAATGCAGAGATGAAAGTTTAAAAGAAAAACGTTTCCAAATCAATATTTGAAAAATGGAGGGCTGGTTGACCAAGTTGTGGCAAGTCCATGAGCTTATTACATATTGGTAATCATTATATCTGGGCTGGGCTGAGCCTTGATTGAAGAACTATATCTAAAACGGAAATGTGGGTAGACAAGGTCTCAGAAAATTCGTATGGATAATAAAAATACTGACTGAAGCCATGGGATGAACTTAGTTGATCCTCAGACTTACAGTGTTTGCTGCATGCACACGCAGGGTTGCTATCTCGTGATCAGAAGGGAGCCCGACTAAGAATAAGTGGTCAGATGTGGAGTTTACCTTCAGGCTGGTGCAGGGTCAGCGTGGAAGTAATAATACTAAAAGGTGGTGACTGTGTAGAAAGTTACAGCGTTGCGTGGTGTAAAGCACCAAAGAACTAAAATTGATGCATCAAGGAGCAGCCATCTTGTAGTAAAAAGATCGGTAACAACATGATGTACAGAACATCGCATCATGGGCAACATTGGATTGATATGAATATTAAACAATAAAATGAAAAAATAATGACTTCTGACATGTAGTGATGTTAGAAAAATGGTAGAAATCCTAAGTGTGAAAATACTGATTGGGAGGCATAATGGAAAACTTTGTATAACTAGTGATATGCTCGGGTGTGCAAGATTGTGGCTCCACACATACTAGATGACATATAGATACTGAGGGTAAAAGTAGATAGACCTGGCTAAAGAGAAGAAGGCTGCAAAAGATGGCAATATCTAGGCAGAGGACAAAACGAGCGCTATATCATATGCAAAATGAATGATTTCCTTAAGTTGGAGTATCCTGCACAGATTCTAGGCCAAGATAGTGAGCAGGGCAGCCCAATTCGGGTCCAAGTAGTATGAGTAGACAACAATATGGACATGACTCATTAAGCTTTCCAGTGTAATCCAGAATACAAAAGGGACATGGAAATCCACAATTAGGCACATGCATCAAACTTGAAAATAGCGATTCCTTATTTGTGAAATGTAAGGAATCGCAAATAAAGAATCGCTATCTTCAATGCATGAACGTATTAGCGATTAATCAGCGAATCGCTAAAAATCGCAATCGCTAATTGCGATATAACCTAATAAACTCGCAAATAAAGAAAACCTAATTGTGATTATGCAAATGGGAAATCGCAAATAGCGAAATCGCTAATAGCGAAATCGCAATTTGCGAGGTCGCTTTTTGATGCATAGTGATGACATCACTACCAGGAAGTCAGCCAGCCATTGCTTCATTCAGTGCTCAGTTGCTGTGAGAGGAGGAAGCTGAGTGCATGAGCAGGACAGTACATCCAACAACACTGTTTGCAGACCTGTCCCTTGTCAAAAATGGATCCAACTACATCAGGGGGGAGTACAACAGGCAGGAAACGCAAACTAAAATTCAGTGAAAAGGAAATTGACACACTCATAGATGATATAGTCATAAGCCATGACAAGCTCTTTGGAAAACTTTCATTGAAGGTCCCAGAGGCACAAAAAAGAAAAATCTGGCTCAGGATCCAGAACAAAGTAAATTTTTTTGGGAGGTCACACACAGCTCAATTGATGAACTAAAGAAGCGTTGGTATGACCTGCGCAGCCGGGCAAAAGAAAGGATTGCTGAGAGGCTGAAGGAAGCCAAGAAGACCGGAGGGGGACCACCAACTTAGCCTGGGAACACGCCCATGGAGGACCTGGTGGAGTCCACACTCCAGCCTGAAGCTGGACACATCTGGAGTGGCCAACACATCTCAAGGTAAGATGCATGCAAGTGACCATTACAAGAGACATATTAAAATTAGCACATCACCTCAGTTCAGCACAAGTGTATAGAAAGAAACTCCAGTCCACATTTTCCAGCCACAACCAAGTGCATTATGGGAGACACAGACAGGTTCGTAGGCAAACACAGAATGAGAAGTCAGAACATGCGAACAATGTGTGACAGTCATTATTTTATTATGAGCAAAATTATGCTTATTGTGACATGACATCACACACAGAAATAATTAAGATTTGCACTGTTTAACATCGCAGAAGAAGGAGAGGCTGAGGACAGTGACTGCATGAACATCTAGGATGAGTTCCAAAGAACGCCAGAGACAAGCCAGGCTCAAGGTACACCCACGCCGACACCCCAAGCACAGGTCCGGAATAGCAGGCGGAGGCGCAGAGCAAGGTCACGCGTCACACTGCAGGAGGAACGATCTACTGATGTCTGGGGTGGTCTGGAGGCCCAGATGCTCCGGGTGCAGCACCTGCAGGCAAGAAACATGCGGTTAGTGCAGGCACAAATCAGCAAGATGGCAGGTAACATCGCTGGTCTGACTGATTGCGTGAGGGAGCTCACTACAGCTGTGGTGGAGGGCAACAGGCAGACGCAGGAGCTGACCAGGGTGATGAAGGAGGGACAAGTGACACAGACGAGACACCATTGCCAGTTGATGCAGCGCTTGCATGGCTATACACAAGCAAACAATCGCCTGAGCACCAACACTGCACTGCTGGCCCGTCAGTCCGTCAACATGCAAATTGAGATGTCCCATTGTAGTGGGGATGTGGCCAAGGCACTGGGCCAGGTGACAAATGCGGTGGAACAAATGCATGCTGCCACTGTTGGGGCTAACAACCTGATGGGGGAAGAGGGGAGTGAGGAGGCCTCATGCCTCAGTAGTTTGTCAATGCCTGTCACCACTTGCAGGAGGCACAACACTCGCAGCACTATCCAACATGAGGGATGGAGATGAAGCAGGCGAAAGGTGTCTGGGTGTGCGTGGGAGGAGGAGATAGACTGGTATGTCCTGAGACATTCAACAATGGTGAGGTAACCATTGCCAAAGACATTACTAGTGACTGACTTTCAAGTCAAATGTGTAAGTCTAATTTGTCAGTAATGCTATCCATGTGCTACTGTGCACCTGATATGTGTTCCTCAATACTACAAGATATTTAATTTGAGAAAAATATAGTTGTCCCAAAAGCTGTGTATTGTCTCGTCATTACTCACATCAGAAATAATTTCGTGTGATTTCTGTGCTGCACGTTGTTGTGCCCCTTCCTGGTTGTCGTCGTCGGACTCGCTGTCAGACACCTCAATGGGAATGCCTCTCCTTGTGGCAATGTTGTGTAACATGGCACATGCAGCCACAATCCTGCAGCATTGGTCGGGTTTGTACTGTAATGCTCCACCTGTCATGTGTAGGCATCTGAAGCGGCTCTTTAACAGCCCAAAGGTGCGCTCAACGATGTTCCGGGTGGAGATGTGTGCAGCATTGTACCTCTGCTCATTGGGGGTTGTTGGATTGAGGTATGGCGTCATGATGTAGTTATGCACATTGTATGCGCTGTCACCTACAGTGAAGTAAGCAAAGGGTCAGTGATGGTAATGGATTGGCATACGTACAATGTCTGTGTGAAATCATAACACATGTTTACCAAGCAGATGTCCCTCTCGAAATTCACCCCTGAGCAGACGAGTGTGTATGCCACTCTGGCGAAATATGTAGGAATCATGAACGCTTCCCGGGTATTGAGCCACAATGTCAGTAATGATATATTTTGCATTGCAGACTACCTGTATGTTTAGCGAATGAAAGCATTTCCGATTCCTAAATATGTATTCATTCACTGCAGGTGGACAGATTGCTACATGGATACAATCAATGCAACCTCATACAAGTGGGAAGCGGGCTAGCTGATAGAATTCCTGTTTGGTCTTATTCAGTTCATGTGTGGTTGTGGGGGAAGCTAATGTGGGAGTTGATGCTTGACATCATGGCATGAAGGAATGATTTGAAAAAATGTGAAAGAGCGCTTTGTGACACCCCTCCAGCTACAGCTACTACCCTCTGAAAACTGCCGGACGCAAGTAGGTGCAGGAAACATAGAACCTGCACATGAGTGGGTATTGCATTGGTCCTACGAGTCTGATGCCGCAATATGGGATCCAATTCTTCTATTAAGTCAAGAATCATGGCACCATTCAACCTATACTTGTCGTATATTTCCTCATCTGTTTGTCCTAGCAATGTAATGCGGACTCTGAAGATGCACTCCTGTATTCTCCTTCTTCTGTGTGCTGATGCCTGGAGCCTCATCCTCCTCGCCATCAGGTAAAGCACTGCAATTGTGAATGGTTCTGAGGCATTCTGGGTGTGTTTAAGTAGGTTTCTGTTGAATTTCAGCTGTATGGTATTTTCACTCATGGTTACCACCTGGTTGTGATCCTTCTTAAATTGCACTTGCTAAATTGCGAATTTCTGTAAAAACGCTATTTGAGAATTTTCATGCATTTGATTGCGATTCCTTAATTGAGAATCGCTAATTGAGAATTGCTAATAATGTAATCGCAAATAAGGATTCGCAAATTATGTCTCAGAATTATTTGTGATTTCTTATTTTTGCAATTTTTTTGTGTTTTCGCAGATTTTGGGTTCATGCATTGGATTAGAGTGATTTGCGATCGCAAACAGGCTTATTTAGCGATTTGCAAATTTTGCGAACTGATTTTTGTTTGATGCATGTGCCTAAATGTGGAAAGGGGATCAAACCAAGGAATGATGATAATGCGAGCGGGCTTACAAAAAGTGGGAAAATCACATAACTGCTGGTATACATGCGGGTGATCCAGAAGGTCCGAAAATGAAGTGTGATAGAATTAGGATTAAAACTGTAAACCACTGTGACATTTGAGACAAGGAAAGAAATTATGTGTCTAATGTGAACTAAAATCCTGGGAATTGATGATTGAAAGGTAGAGCTTAGTCCCAAAGGATTTCATTATTGAGACCTTGTGTGTATGTTTTGAAAGAGAAAATCAAGAAAACCTCTCTGCGTTTGTGGATTTCTTCAGTGTTGATGTCTGGACATGCTTGTATTTTCTCAAGGATTATCCATTTTATGTCATCTGATTTGTGGTCTAGATATAAAAAGTGTTGCACCAAGGGAGCTGAAAGTTTCCTTGTGCAGATAGCTGACCTGTGTTCCGTGAGCCTAGTTGACAGTGCTCACGAGGTTTCACCTACGTATTCCATCTGGCAAGGAGAGATCAAAAAATATATGTCTTTGGTTTTGCAATTGGTAAAGGTCTTGAGACTGATGTTATAGCCATTAAAACACAAATTTGCTGTTTCTACCGCAAAATTGTATGCTTTGCACGATGTGCATTTGAAATAGCCCACAATTGGGTTGTTGCCATCTATAGTCTTTTGTATAAATCCTCCACCTGGTTTGAGTCTGGATCTGACTACATGATCCCTGGGGTTCTTCTTCATCGTCAATAAACTTTATTCCGTTTTTTGAGTAAAACCATAAAAGTCAAACAAACGTGATTAAAAACGTGTTCCAAAATACAGGTTACCAACTGTTGATACATCAAATTACACTGGGTTTATGGTTAGGAAAGTACAGTACAGAAATGAATCACAACTTGACCTGAGTCTTAGGGCAGCCCTTATAAAAATTAAGAGTGTACAAAACAGTGTCTGTAGAAAGGAGTTGTAAAAAGATAAAAGCTGGTCTTACCTTCCTGAAACAAGCTTTTTTCAGGATAGAAATAATAAATAATTTTCTAGGAAGATTATAAAAACTGCAGAACATTAAAAAGTGCATCATGTACTGAGAAGACTCTCCGTCGCAGCCACAGGGCATGAGACACTGACCTATGTGGGAGCCACGCGGTTGAGCCAAGAGATCGTGGAAAAAGTTGAGCCAAAACCTCGTCAAAAAACGATCATAAATACTTTTGAGCCCTAAAAGATATGGTTCGGTGGTTGGCACAGTTTTTAACATGTGCCTACGCACACTGGACTTACACAGCTCTGCTTCCTCTCATTCACAACGGCTCCTTCTTGAAAAACACTCTTTGGCCCATGCATAGTCCCTCTTACATATACTCTCCAGATTAGTGAATAGTTCTGCTCTGCCTAGCCTCAAAAGGCCTACTCTTATGTACTGAAGCCATCGAATACACGAAAGATGGGCAAGCAAAAGACAGTCCTTTAAGATGTGTTTACTAAGTGTATTTTCCTGCTCGGCCCAAATCCTGAGCCACAATGCCAGGGGACGAAAAGCCAATTCATTCAAGAGGAAAGGCATCCCAAGTTCTTCATGCACAACATACGAAGAAATACTTTGTGACACAGAAAGGGCCCGTTGCAGGAAAGAGTTTTCGGCGATTTGCAGGGCCCCGACCCCAATATGGCCCCAGATCACGCTCCCGTAACTGGCCTTTGAGATACATTTTGCTTGGTAAATCTTCAAGAGTGCCCTTATTGGTTTCCCTCCCATTCTGGTGGCAAAGTTAAAAACAGCTGCAGAAGATTTCACTAGTTCCCCTTTCTTCTGAGTAAGCAAGGGGGACCAACTCAAGGAGTCATCAAACCAAACCCCTAAATAGAAGACGTTAGTCTTGGGTATTAGTGATGATCCTAGCTGAAAGGTAAACTGCTTTGTTGTACACGGTCCCACCTGCATGATAAACGATTTTGAGTGATTAACCGTCAGGTCGAGGTCCTCCATAAAGTGAGTAAAAGAACTCAATAAAAGTTGTCGACCCCTGGCTGTCCTCGCCATGAGGACAGCGTCATCCGCGATATAGTAGGACCGGCAGACTACGCTTGCCTATCTGGGGACAATCGGCTTTTGTGGCCAAAATGGCCTTCTCTAGAAAGTTAATATACGAGTTAAAAAGGAAGGGTGCTAGTATGCACCCCCTGGTGCACTCCTCTCTTAATGTTTATTTCCCGGGTCACTTTTGTGTCTTTTGTATAGCGAACAGCTGCCCTTGAGTCTTGATGAAGGTCCTTGAGAAATAAGATAATGTTACTTTCAATGCCAATGGTATACATCAACTGCCATAGCTTAGATCTATTGACACAATTGAATGCTTGGGATAGGTCCTTGAAGGCTAGCTATATGGTGCTGGAACGCACCACAGTATACTTAATCAGAACCATGTACAGATTTAAACATTGTTCCACGGAGGAACGGCCTGGGCGGAAGCCATATTGAATGTAACTTAAAAAGTTATTTTCATCGGCCCAAGATACAAGTCTGCCAAGAACAATGCAACCCACCACCTTTACCACAGAGTCCAGAAGAGAAATGGGCCTGTAGCAAAGGGTACTGTCCTGGTCTCCCTTTTTCAAAATCGGGACAATGATCGACAAGGCCCAAGAATCTGGGCGACCCAAGGTTCTTATTTCTTCGATGAGCAAATACAGGTCAAGGTATTTGCTGCCCCTTCTTCCTCTCTACATTTAGGATGTGCCAATTTGTGCAGACGATTTGGCGTATCTTTCCATTCAGTACCAGGTGTGTTGTTACAAATACTAACTTAGATATCTCTTATGTGTCTTTTAGTTTGTGAAAGATGTTGGCGGTCGTGGAAGCGTGCCCTTTTGTAAGAATCTCTTACCAATTTTTTTAGGTAGCCTCATGAAATGAATTTCTGCTTCATGTCGGTAGCTCTTAAATTTAAATTAAGGGTATATATACTTTTGTTGTCTACAGACATTACTTTGATTCATCCTGTGGCTTCCTGATGAAGGCAACATGCCAAAACGCGCTTAGAGAATACCATAGCCCTTCAGAATTCTGTCTTTTGGCCACAAAAATGTACACCATCTGCCATTATTAGTACATTGAAACACTTTGTTCAATTCTGTATCACAGATGATAAAACATTTTGTATTCTTCTTATATATTTAGAAGGATGCGGAATGGATGCATGTATGTATGAGCATGAGTATGTCTGGTGATTGTAATGTATGTCATTTATATTATATATATATTTGTATTGCTAATTATTGAGCTCTAAGATACAGCAATATTATTCTTTATCGATTAAATATATTTTCTTATTGTTGTTACCATAAGACAATCTTGTTGTGTCATTCTTTGTGCCCTCAATTAGATTCCACATTTACTTGCCCAAGATACCTTTTGAAAGTTGGTGATTCCTGTAAAAGCTTCTGATGGCTATCGAGGAGTGGGTGTAGTCATATAAACACTGGGTTGCTGTGACCCTTTGCCCTTTTTACGACGTTATCCTTTTGAAAATACTACAATTATGTATACTTGTAAGGGCTTTCATTTCGGGTCTTTTTATCCATTGATCTATTGTTGTTCACCTTTTTCTTTTGCCCACTACAGTAAGCGCTATATAAATATAGTTACAGTTCACAATCTGGAGCAGTGGCTCATCCCACTTTAGCAATAAGCTAATTTAATTGTAAGTGATGGCATTTTACTCTTTTGCAAGGAGCACACCGACCCACCCATCTGTCCTTTCAACGCCAAGGACTAGTTATTGGCAATGGCAGCTTTTTGAGACCAAGAAAATATTTTTTTGCCAATGTTATTTTTTATTGTATTGATGAGGACAGCTCCCAACAATAATGTTTTACAAACAATACCTCAAAACAAACACTAACAAAGCCGAAATGATGGCAGGCTAATACCAGATCTATTGGCTTTGCCAGTGCTTATGGGTTATAGGTAAGTAGCTTGCTTTAGTAGATGCATCTGTGATTAAGCGATGTTCACTCTGGGTGTTTGAAGGTGATGGTTACAAACTTCATTGGCAAGCAGCATTGTCTGTACTAGGGGTGAGGGCACAATGCAGACCATATAAAATATTTTAGTTAGTCACAAGATCCTTTTTTTCGGTAAACTTATGAGTAAGATGTTGAGGATTCTATTTAACTTACTGGTTCTTGGCATTTAAGAGTCGGGATCCGGTGCACATAAAGTTTTCAGAGATCCTCTCAGATGATAGTAAATCTTCCTTTCTAGTTAACTGTGATAGGCACTTTGGACAACGAGAACCTCCTTTGCATGGTGCTGAAATGTTTAAGTGCTGTTAACTTGCATGGAGGCACTTGTTTTCCTGTCTGTGCGTTAAAAAGCAGTGGAATGTGTCCATAAATGCTTCCTGAGGCAAGCATGTATTCCTGAATCAGAGTGCATAACCCAGTCTGTAGTAACTGTATAGCTCTTCGATCCCTGGCGGCCCAGCACCCAGGATAATGTGCTGCATGGCTAAACACTTATAAGGTCCCATTAAGTTGAGACCTATTGGCTATGCCAATGGTTTTTCTATCTGGATCAATGAGAGTTGCTCTGCGAGACTTCCATTGTGCTTGGCTTGATGTGTGCCTGTCTCAATCACTATGCCCAGCCACACATGTGGTAGTATTTTTATCAGGATGTGTGTGGAACACTAGGTGCTGTGAATTTTGTGGATTCCAGCAGATTCCAGATGTTTACGTCACAGAAATGCAAGGAAAATTAGCAATTTTAGGCAAAGTTTGAGGTTTGCAGGACACTTTGACTCTCCTGAGTGTTCAGTGTTCAGAAATGTCTGGGTTTGGTAGGTTTCCCTGAGTGGCCATTGATCCCCTGCTACCCCCACTGCCAAATCAGATCATTTGGTGATAGGAAATGTTGATGTCTCCACATTGTATTTTGGGGCCCTTCCTGTTGCGAGGACTAGGCCTACCCACAAAAGTGAGGGACCATTTTTATCGTAAAACTTGGGAAAATGGTAGGAAATGGGTTGCTGCCTGTAGATTCCAGAACTTACCATCACATAAATGTGTTGAAAATTGTGTTTTTACTGAAAGTTTGAGGTTTGCAAGGGATTCCGGGTAAGAAACCCTGGTGAGCCACGCAAGTCACCCCACCCTGGATTACCCTGGGTGTCTAGTTTTCAAAAATGTGCAGGTTTGCTAGGTGCTGACTGAGCCAGGGCCCAAAATCCAGAGCTAGCATCATTGCAAAAAAGAGGTCAGTTTTCAGTGCAAAAATGTGAAGTGTCCATGTTGCGTTTTGGGAGTTTTCCTGGCACTGCCCGCCCCCCACACACACACAAACACATCTGAGGTACCATTTTTATCAGGAGACTTGGGGTAATGCTGGGTGGTCAGACATTTGTGGCTCTCCACAGATTCCAGAAATTTCTTCACAGATCTGACAGGAAAATGTATGTTTTTAGTCAAACTTTGAGGTTTGCAAAGGCTTTTAGGACTAGGACTAGGAGAACCTAGTGGGAGCCACACAAGTCATTCCACCCTGGATTCCCCTGTGTGTCTAGGTTTCAATAATGTACATGCTTGCTGAGTTTCCCTAGGTACCAGCTGAGCTAGTGCTTAAAATCCACAGCTAGCCACACTGCAAAATCTGATTTGACCATGTTGCATTTTGGGGTCTTTCCTTACGCAGACACTAGCCCTACCCACACAACTGACATACCATTTTTAATCGAGAGACTGGGGGAATGATAGGTGGGAGGAAATTTGTGGAACCCCACAGATTCCATAGGTTTTCCTCACAAAAATGAAAGAGAAATTAGTTTTTAGTCAAAGTTTGAGGTTTGCAAAGCCTTCCTGGTAGGAAAGCTTGGTGGGAGTCAGAGAAGTCACCCCACCCTGGAGTCCCCTAGTTGTCTAGTTTTCAGAAATGTACCGGTATACCAGGATTCCATAGGTGTCTGCTGAGCTAGGGCCCAAAATTCACAGCTACCCACTTTGTAACAAGCATTGGCATAGCCAATAGGTCTCGCTTTTGGGACCTTATAAGTATTTAGTTATGCAGCACAATATGTTTGGTGCAACAACATCAACTGTTGCATGGCTAAAAAACGTATAAGGTCCCAAAGGTGAGACCTATTGGCTATGCCAATGCTTGTTTTCCTTTTTCTCTATCCTCCCGCTGGATGTTTATCCGATGTAAAATGTATCCGATGTAAAAAAAACAATTGTAGCGAAAAACAATCCAAGTGTTCGGGCCTTAAGTAAATGCTTAAACTAATAATAACAGGGATACAAGAGTCAAATGAAACTGACGAAGAGAGAGGGGGAGAAGGGAGGGGGTAGTGCGAGCAGAGGAGTAAGACAAACAAAAAATTAAGCTGACGAGAAGGGAGGGGGAGAAGGCAGGGGGTAGTGCAAGCAGAGGAGCCTGATTACAGCAATAGAAGACACAAATGAAACTGACCAGGAGGGAGGGGGAGAAGGGAGGGGGTAGTGCAAGCAGAGGAGCCTGATTACAGCAATAGAAGACAATCTGTCATGGTTGCCCGAGCCCGTAAATTAGGCGTGGAAGCAGGTTCGAGTTTCTATTTTGGGCATTGTCCTCTTGCGGTGTGAATTAAGCAAACAAATAACTGTGCAAACACATAAGCGAGGAAATGTCAGGAAGAAAGCGGAACTAACATGCCTCGTGCTGGCACGCCCGATGGATAGAACAGGTGTGACGACAGAGACCAGCGAAGGAACAGCTCCCAGACAGCACAGGAAGGTTTTAAGAAAATGCACGCTTGCCACGCTCCCTGGGGATAAGTTAATACTGTGTCACAAAAAGCCTCAAAGTATCTAGAACGGGATTGCTGGCAACGGGATGTGTTCTTACAGAACGAGTTACTACTCTGGGGAGTTGAGTGGTTTTATTACAGCATAACACAATTATCAAAGTAAATCATGGTTGCATATGTAATTTGTTCCTGGATTGGAGCAGCATATAAAAATGAAATTGACGCGGCAGCGGGAAAAAATTTAAAGTAAGAGGGAAGTGATCGCAGGGACGCGCTCTGTGGTGGGAGAGGGGCAGAGCGAGGAGCTTGGGAGAGTGCTGTGCTTTATGAGCCATGACGGCCAGACGGAGGAAAGACAGAAGGCGGCTGCGCGCGTGCACCGCTCGTGAACGCAAGCTTGAGGCTAGGAAAAGCCTCTGGTAGCACTTTAAAAATCCACTAACTAAATGTCTCGCAATGCAGCGCATGCGCTGGCTCAGACGAGACCTAAAAATGGGTGCGTTTTCAGTGGAAAAAACATGATGCGTCTAGATTGTGTTTTGGGCTCTTTCCTATTACAGGCACTAGGCCTACACACACAAGTGAGGTACCATTTTTATCGGGTGACATGTGGGACTACAGAAGAGTAGAACACTTGTTATTACCAATTGTATTGCTCTACATGTGTGCCTTTCAAATGTAAGCTAGTCTGGAAGAAAGAAGACATTTTGAAAAATAAAAATTCCCTCTGAATCACAAGCTAATATAGGAACCCACATATTCAGAGATGTACAAATAACCACTGCTCCTAAACTCCATATCTGGTGTCTATTTCTGAAATACATAGGTTTCCTTGATACCCATTTTTCACTCTTTATATTTTAACCTATGAATTATTCTATACCCCGTACACAATGAAACATCGTTGTAAGGTGCAGTTCAGTTGTTAGCTCTGGGTGCCTCAGGTTCTTGGAAAACCTACACACCCTATATATCCCTGCAAAAAGAAGGGTCTAGCGGACATAAGGGTATATATTACTTTTCTAAATCAGCCATCTTGGCAAGACGTTGCATAAGAAAAGAAAAAACAAATAGCCATTCTTTTCAATATTTTTTTTATCTCAACAGTTACGTTTCTTTGGAAAAACTTTGAGGAATCTACACAAATGACCCATTGCTGAACTCAGAATGTTGTCTATTCTTCAGAAATCTATAGATTTTCAGGATCAGCCATGGGTTCCCCCCAGTTTCCACCACAAAGGAAAAGTAGGTTGAAAGCACAAAAAAGGTCAAATTGGCCACCTCTTTGAAAAATTACAAAACTTCAGTTCTAAAAATAGTTTTTTTGATTCAGCTCTGCATGTTCCTGAAAGTTGGAAAAAATGTGACTTTGCACAGCAAACCTTTCATTGATGCAATTTTTAGGGAACAAATACACTTTTTTGCGGAGCCCTTTTGCCCCAAAATGTAGCTATATTTTGGCTATTTTTTCAGTCCACTCCAGATTAATATGAGCATGTGTGCATTGATATAACAGAATTGTACAATAAACCAATACCAGATATTCAAGATGTACCACTCAAGTTGGCTGATTTTATTTTTTTTGTGGATAGCTCATGTCTGAAAGGTGTGTGTACCACAACGGGAGACGTAGATATTTTTTCACTAGTGTTCATCTTCCATACAAAATACCAATCAGACACAAATAGATACTATAGTGGCATCCAGACTTCGGTTGTTCTTAAAGTAGCCTCAGCCTCATGGGAGCAATCCTGTTTTTATTGGAAGGAAAAGTCTCACCCACATATTCGTGGCATGCTTCATCATAGGCTTATCTGTCCCACTTTGATAGGATAATACCATCAAGGTGGCTTGAAGATGAGGGAGTTCAGAATAAATGGCACTGGATATGTGTAGGATCCAGGATATTATTAAAGCTGACTGTGTAAACCAAAATGATATCCCTTTATTCATAGGGTACACCGATTACGCCATGAGTACCCTATGAATAAAGGGAATTGTTTGAAGTTGATGCAGCCTTGATGGTGTTGTACTGGCATTCCAGAGAACAGTGAGGGTATTAACAAATATATTTGTGAGAAGCTGGCCTAGTATATAATGTCCACTAATGTAAGTGGGCACCTTGCACCAGTCCAGACATCCCTTATGGTGATTTAAGAGGTCTCGGACAATCTTAGAAAGCTATATAAGTGGTCGCTGTGGAGGGCAGCCTTCAGGCTTAGTCTTGAAGGAGTGTAAAGCAGCTTGTTTTACCAGAATGCAATCTTATAGTATATATTAAATGAAAGAGAACCACACAAAGTATTTACAAAAATATGTATTTATTATATAACACTATCTAGTATGTTACAGTATCTCCCACATGAAGAGATAGACACAAAGAACACAATACTTCAGCAAAGAAATCACAGTAAATAGCACTAATATACAGGGGGCCCCAGGAGGGGACCAAGCCATATACTATGAAAGTGATATAAGAACCACAACTCGAGTCCGGACAATGTCGAAAGGGCGTAAAATTGCTGGGGACCCAAAGAACCACCCAAGGTAAGTAGATAAGAACCCCATGGAGAGCGTGTGCAGTGTGTGAACACGACCGCGTGCTCCGTACAACTCTATGTGAAAGTTGCGGTTGGATTTTTAAAGATTAGGGACCCTTCCCAGTGGACCCTGAAGAAACCCTGAGAAAGGCCACTCCACCCATGGATACCAAGGTACACAAGTTACCTATCCCAGGGAAGCCGGTTGCAGAGGTGTGAATTGTCGTTGGAAACCACTGTTGAATCCAATGGAGGACTTCAGGAAAGTGCCGCTGCTGGAAGAGGAGAAAGTGTCATTAGGAATCCAAACATGGATTCTTGAAGCAGAATACCTGAAAGCAGAGGGGACAGAGTCTAAGTCACTCAAGGGTGACCAGGAGAATTGGAAGACGAAAGCCCTCCGATGTCGGGTGCTTCAGGATGGATGACGAGGACCTTGACTCTGCAGCTGTGAGGACCAGGTGACGCTGAGGAGGACCAGGAGCCGTGCACAAGCTGTCCCACGAAGGATATCGAGGGCTGAGGGGGTCGGTGTCCGGAGGGAACGCCAACCAGCCTTGGCAAAGGCAAGCCACACAGGAATCAAAGAAGGAGCAACGTCGGGATCTGCAAGGTCCAAGGGACTCACCACAAGCAGGGGAGTCAGGGCAGGCCCAGAGCAATCAGGGAAACCCACAAGAAACAAGTGTGACCCTCAAGAGGACCCACAGGTCGGAGGCACTGGAGTCGCAAAAGGACCTTCAGCAGCTCACAAAAAGATGCAGGCCACGATGCGCACGATGCGGTGAGGCCTAAGATTCTGGTCACTGGAGGTGCTCGAGGTTGGGGCGACTTGGAGCCCGAAGATCTTCTTGTAAAGAGGACAGACAACAAGCCTCTGCAACTGCAAAGTGAATGCCGTACTTGGGTTCGGTTACTGCAACCCCCACTAGGACTACTGGCCTCAAACTTGGTGAGAACGTAGAGCAGGCCACGGGAGCTGTGGAAAACCACCACCTGTAATACAGAGCCCACAAAGTCCAGAGGAGCTCAGGATCTGCAGACCTGTCGACTTAGTTGTAGTGCCTGCGAATGCAGGGGAGTGACTCCTTCACTCCAAGGGAGATTACTTTGGTTGTCCTTGATGCTTCACAGGCCTTGGAAGGTTCCTGTATGATGCACAGGCACAGACGATGCATCAGACTCGGAGGGAGACGAAGTCAGGCACAATCGAAGTCCAGAGTGCCCAGATGGTAGAAGTGCAATGGTGTCTGATCTGAATCTTATCCCACAGTGAATCTAAAGACCTAAACCCACGTAAACTTTTAAGTACCCTAGGGAAAGGGTTGGGAAGATTCAGGGGACCCTCCCAGGGGAGGGTTTGGACGGGAGAGGTTACTCCCATGTCCTTTGTCTAGTTTTACACCAGAGTGGGAGCCAACAGCTACCATGACTGGTTTGAACTGGACTATGCACAGGGACACCAAATGTGCCCCTCGTGCAGACTTTCTGGCGCTGGCAAGCTCACCCACCCAGCCCTAGTACACTAAATCCTGTCAGGGAGGTAGTCACACGTCCCTGTGACAGGATGCCTATTGTTCTACCTTCCTCTGCTCGAGCTCGGCTCAGCGGCAGGAGGGCAGAAATGTGTCTCTGGTCGGCAGCAACCATTTTGTGCTGTCTGGGACTAGAAGGCTGGTACCAGGAACACTGAGAGCCTAACGGAGGGCTCTTCCAGTGCTTGGAATCATACCCCCACACCGTTTATGGTGTGGGGGTATGATTCCAACATGTTTGATACCAAACATGATAGGATTTGTTGCAGCCGTTTTCAAGATGGTCATCGCGTGATTACGAGGTGCTTCACTATAAAGTATATGGCTGCTTCACTGACAAACTGGGAGAATGGATTCCGTAGGCTGCAGAGGTGTCCTGCTCATGCAGGGGCACCCTCTCACTTAGAACCAAGCACCCTGCCTTCAGGATTGCTAAGGCCTGCTATAAGGGTGACTTATAGGTTTTTAAATGCAGTGACCCTTAGATATAGTAAGCCTATATCTTTAGTGAGTGGTGCATGCACCAACTTACACAGGCTGCAATGGCAGGCCCATAGTTCCATTTTGCACGGTCTCTCATGGGTGGCATTATGCATGTTTCAGCCCATGGGAGACCTCTGGTGTACCTATGCCCTGGGTACCTTAGTATCATATACTAGGGACTGATAAGGGTACCCCCGTATCCAATATGGAGGGTACCTAAGTACTTAACACAGCAATTTAGCGAGAAAGCAGATAGACTGGGGTCCTGATTATCAGGATCCCTGTCAGACTATTCAAAACCAGCATAGCACCAGGCAAAAAGAGGGGGTAACCATGCAGAAGGGTCCTACCTTCCTACATTATTGATAACATAACGGTGTATGAGATTCACCCAAAGGATAACCTGGAATTTGGGTAGATATAGGTTTAGGAGATTGGTAAAGGTATCAAAATAGCTGGTGCCCTAATAGTAATAATCCTGGTTATAGTAAGCGTTGTTCTAATATTTTAGAAGCAATTTGCATTAGAGGTTTAGTCATAACTTCAGAGACAAGGAGAAGACAATAATGAGACTGACGAACATAGAGGACACTGCTTTTAATGAGATGAAGGTCAGTATGTAAAACTATCTGAAAGTCTTGCAGAAGAAATTGACAAAACCAGGAATGATGAAGGAAATGTTGAAGTGATGTAGGGTGATAATTAATGATTAATTATCAGGGGGGTGATTATAAATGAGTTTTAATTTGCTAGAAAATAATTATTAATTTAGGTGTGCTTCAGTTAGCATAACCATGCCGTATTGACAATCCTTCATAAAATGCTGCAGAAAAGTGCATGTTTATTTTAGGTGTACAAGCTTTCCACATGCATGTGTCTTTATTTCAGAAAATCATTTCAACTCAGCTGCAAACCATGGTTTCTGCCTGCGTGCAACAAAAAAAAAAAGTTTCATTATCTTCCACAGGAGATGATGAACTGTAACTCTGCAAGGCCACTCGGCTGAGCCTCCGTTAATGTGTCTATTATGTACAAAAGCAGCTTATTGTATTTTCATTAACAGAATGCATGCTTTTCTCTCTACAAGATACGTGTGCACTGTTATGCGATGTAAGTTCGTTATTTTAAAATAATAATGTGATTGATGGTGTGTAGGTAACATTCAGTGCTGCGCATTTACGCAATGCCAAGCTGTGAAAATGGTGTCCTTTCTTTGTCTAAAACATTTTATCGGATGTGCTTTTAGTAAGCCAGCCAACTTAAACTAATTTTACTTTTAGCTACATAATGTGCAGTTATCTTCTGGGCTTTTCTTCAGGGGCGGACTTTGTGTCACCATATGCAGCTCTATTTACATACATAGATTATGCAAATTCTTTCGATTAACTACTACTTGCTTTCTTTAATAATACTATTTTTGAATAAATCCACAAGGTTGATAACTTTAGAATTTTGTTGTGTACGTTTTATTTATAGTTTCGAACAAAGCCTATGGGAGGCCAGGTAGTGCCATAAATTCTTAGTGTCAACATCCCTTGACTGCTGTACAGCTTCCAGTTCAATTCCTAGCCTATACCCCCCCTTGCACTTCCTCTCAGCTGTTGGGCCCCTGCAGCTCATTGCTTCCTTCTGGCTCCTGAGCTCAGAATACCATGTGAAGAGGTGCCATTGGAAACGGGCTCCACTTAGCCACTACTGCCGCAAACGTTTGTCATGCCTGCTGATCTGCCTGATGGAGGGCAGTGGGCGCAACTATTGCAGTAGCAGAGTGCGGATCGAATCGAACCAGTGCCACTTACACCAAAAGTCGGTAAATGCTAGATACCTCGTACGCGGTAGAGAACTGCCACCGCGTGCCCGATCTGCCCAAATTGCGTCCCATATGACAGCCAACAAACGGGCCTGCTGTCTAAAGCGAACAAAGCAATCCAACCACACGCGGAGGCCCCTGACGGGTCCAACCAGCGTTCCCTACGCGGATCAGCCACTCTTCATGCTGTCACCCACAAAACCAGGGTTAGCTTCAAAATACGAAGGAGGGCAGCTGAAACGGGCTGTCATCGCTCGGTTCCTGACGGTGAGGTCCGCTCCAAGCTGAGCGCACCAGACGATAGGCGGGTATTAGAGGATGACTAGCCCAAGGCATTTGCAGACACCACGGCGAATCAGTACTAAGAAATTCTGTGCAGCGCACTAGGATTGGCTGCAATGGTCGGTCACTTTATACATCACTTGTCCCGCCCTCTCTCTCAGACGACTCTCATGTTACGTTTTACCTAGAGGTCGGCTGTTTGGTGACTCGGAAATGGTGAAATTAACTTGCAAATAACATCCGGTTTAAGATGAAGGACAGACATTAGGTTGAATTCATTGACAGTGTAAGTAACTAACAGTAAGAGGGTAACAAGCCGGGTTGGGTTTCGGGGGGAATAGCCAGGCAGCAGAGGACTCGGTCTACACTTACTTCCGTCTGTTGTTGGGTTATGTGCTTGTGTCTTATCGAATCAGGTTTTTGGCTTCAGTGTCCTGGAGCAGGGGATATTGGCTGTTGATATATCGCTACGACGCTGGAGTCAGACTGTGACTCTTTTGATCCGCTGAGCTTGTTCGTCAACCCCGTCCTGGTTTCACAACCCTTTTTAGTTACAGTTCGAGATGTGAGTCCAGGAAGCGGTGCAAAGGACTCGTCCTGCTGTTGCGTTTCCCCCCATGTATCTCGTGACAGGAGGGCAGTGTTTTGAATGAGTCTTTTTCCATTGTATCTCTTTAAGTGATATTTCGGGGTAGGATTCCATCAGGGTAGCTCTTCGTTGTGCCCACCGACAGCTGGCACTGTTGGAGTGTGTTGGTTTGAATTATACATTTTATATAGCGCTTAATACCCATATGTGGGGTGCTGAAGCGATTGCCTACATGGATAGCACGCTATACCTTTTAGGGTTGGATGGGTGTTGTCCCGGTTACACTACCAGGAATCTTCATTACCCTTAGCCCATCTCGTCCTCATCACAGTGATGACATGTGAGGTAATGTTATCAGGGGTAGTAAGCGCTATATAATGCAAACCTTTCTGCCTCTTCTATCCCTCCACTATCCTTCTGAATCCAAATAAGTCACAAACATATCCAGCACTCAAATTACTTTAATATTTCACTATACTAATTCACCACTAATCCTTTATGAGTTCTGGAGTAGCGTGCTACTGACCGAAAAAGTGCTTTGACGCCTCGTCGGGGGTTGTAAGCGCTCGCTATATACTTACAATGTTACCTCACTTGTAATGACTGCAACGTGGACGAATGGATAAACCGGTAATCTTCATTACCCTTAGTTAGTCCATCTCGTTCTTGTCACAGTCATACGAGTGAGGTTACATTATTTCACATGTAATGATTGTGACGAGGGACATAGATGTAATGGCTTTGTTTTGTTCCTATGTTTGTGACGACCACGGACGTGTGGTTTTAGTGTTACGTGGTGCAGCGCTCAGCAGTATGATAGGTGAAAGCGTGCAAGAGATAGATGCCACTTTATGGTTAGTTTTTGGTTGACTGGCATTTTTGATTAGCTCTGTAGGTTCCTTTATGGCTGCATTTCTCAAATGGCTGACGACCCACAGATTTTTTGTGTAGCGCAAAACAGTAAACAGTCTTTACTGTGCTTTAAAGACAGAGATCAAATGTGATGCTATGTCCATTGACAATCAGCTGCTTATTCTTTTTAACATTGGGATTAGTGTTTACTTTTGTTTCTCTGACTGCAAAGTGAGAGAAGTTTTCTTAGATTTTGGAATGGTTTGAGTCTTGGGGAGGTCTTAAAGGTGTCCCAATGGTGTATGAAAGAAATCCAGTCCAGTGAGTTAAAGTGGGCTAAGGCCACAAGAAGGAAACTCTTGACCATGTGTGATCACTTGAATATGAAAATTGACCCCCTGACCCAACAAATAAATGTAATAAAGAGTGTACTTAAAATGCAGGGTAAAGAATTTTCTAGAGTAACAGATCGCGAGTATTTGATTAGGAAAGATTCTGTAGAATTCATGCGTTCTAGCTGGGAGAAAGATATCAGCTTTCCCTATCTCGATTTACTACCGAACCGTTGGTTAAGAATGGAAGTACTTAGGATAAGAATTGGCATTAACCCAGCCATAATAAATTGCGCAATAAAATCAGTTTTAATGCAACCTGATGGCAAGTGTACGTGCAAGATAGGATTGAAATGCAACATTTTACACATTTTATTAGATTGTCGAAGTTTTTTAAATTTACGTAAATTATTCATCCGTCCGATATTCTTAAAATATGGTGTAAGGACGCGCTTACAAGCATGGGAGCTTCTTGCCTATATGGAAAATTTAGTTATAGCAATAGCCATTGGGAAATATATGCAAGGTATATACAAGCTCCCCGCCCCATTAGAGGCGTAAGAGTAGCTAGTGCCTTCCAATTGTAAATGAAATTCTGTTATAAAACTGTTTTAAAATTGTTAAGAATGATTTTTTTAAGGATTTTATGACTCTTAATGTTTAAGAACATAATTTAGCAACGTGGACATTTTTAAATGGTATTGTAAATGCTGTGGTTTATAGACCAATTGGTCTAAATAAACATTATTTTTGAATTGAATTGAATTGAATTGATAGGTGAAAGCGTGCAAGAGATAGATGCCACTTTATGGTTAGTTTTTGGTTGACTGGCATTTTTGATTAGCTCTGTAGGTTCCTTTATGGCTGCATTTCTCAAACGGCTGACGACCCACAGATTTTTTGTGTACCGCAAAACAGTATTCAGTCTTTACTGTGCTTTAAAGACAGAGATCAAATGTGATTCTATGTCCATTGACAATCAGCTGCTTATTCTTTTTAACATTGGGATTAGTGTTTACTTTTCTTTCTCTGACTGCAAAGTGAGAGAAGATTTTAAAATGAACTATGTGTCAGTCAGTCATGCTGGGAGTATGAAGGGAAAGGCATTAGGGTGTCATATTTTGGTAACACAAAACAATAAAATACCTGTAAATAAACTTTACACATTTTAGAATATATCAGCGAAATCAAAAACAATGCACTTTTTTTCTTAATTCTTTAGTGTGATGGAAGCAAGCACTTGAAGTATTCCCAAGAAATATTCCAGGTGAACCTTCCAGTATTTTTTACTGCTATGTGTGTGCGTTTTTTTTTTTTATATACTTCATTAAGTAATTTCAACACAGAATATTTTCACTATATTGGATCATTCATAACCATCCCACTTGTGTATGACTTTCACACATAAATTGAGAAGTATGGATGTGGCCTAACAGCCAGAGCTGACGGCATTGAATCTGGGTAACCACGTTTAAATCTTGGTGTTGGCCTTGGGCAAATCACTTAATTTACTGTCTTGAAAATAAAGTGAACCTGATCTTCTGCAATGTAATCTGGTGCTCGTGTAAAACGCGCTAGTACCCTTGGACAGTGTTTGCATTATATAAAACTGCTATACTCCTTTGAATACAAAGGATCACAATGCCGTGTGTGGGTTTTCACGTTTTTATTGTTTGGCTACCATCAAACACGTCTCGGCTGTTACACAGTCTTGATCACTGAATAAATATATATATTCGGTGATCAAGACTGTAGCAGCCGAAACGCGTTTGATGGTTGCCAAACAGTAACATCTGACTCACCAATAGTGAGTGGGCTAGCAGATTTCTTGAGGCCGGGGGGGTTGTGTGTGTGTGTGTGTGTGTGTGTGTGTGTGTGTGTGTATAGATGGCGGACAAACGGGTCCATAAATAAAGAAATAACTTTTGCACTGATTTTGGGTCTGCATCGTCTTTAAGCTGAGGACTGCAGTGGCGAGTATGTGTATATATATATATTACAAGTATTCATGAGCAACAGAAGGTTTGACATCAAATGTGTAGTTCATTTACATATTAGCCGCAAGTTGGTATTGAGGTTCAATTTTGGCAGTTTTACTGTTTCTATGTCCATGGCTTTCGAATCATGTGATGTGGCTACGTAATTGTATTTGCACTTTAAATAACTTTCATGGATTGGCTCCGACATGTCATGTGAACAAGGCTTTGACGAGCTGAAACGCGTCATGGCGAAGAAGGAGTAAACATTTAATCTCAGCACTTACTTTGGGTCTGTGTCCTGTTTTGTTCGGCGGATTATCATCACCGTATTGGAAATGAAGTAATGTGATTGACCGTTCCTGTTCTACACGGTCACCCACGGACCCCTCCACTGGCTGCATGGTCGACGCGTACAGTAGAACATCGTTCCGGGTTTTCCTGGAGTCATTTTGGTCCGAGAAAGGAATCACGCGTCGGACCCCCCCAGAACCCATTATATCCAAGAAACCTGTATAGTCGGTGATACGCAAGTCGGAGGACTCGGGTGTTTACGGACCGAATCAGGTAGGACGTTGGGTATTCTGGGGTAGTGGAGAGTGCATCACACGCTCAGCTAGCCGTATTTTACGTGCAGAACAAGCGTTTAGTGACATTGTATATATATATATCAACTCCTTCACGATGTCGGTTGACACAATGCGAGAGAGAGAAGCAGCCGCCATGGAAATGTTTTCGGACGCTCCCACGGCTTCTCGCAGTGCCACAACATTTGTAAACACAGACAGTAACGAATCTAATTCGGCAAAACAAAAATTCAAAATACTTGAAAAAAAGATGCGTATGGAGCAAAGTAAATGGTGGGAATCAAGATCTTTGCAAAGATACATTGATGTGGAACGTATCCCCCGTGGCCTTCGTATACTAACTGCCCCCACGTATGAAGATCCCAACCCTGACCTCATGCGTGAGTGGGCAGAATGCAACCTGGAATCCTCACGTAAACTCGTCCTTATCCTTATTAAATATGCCGATATTGACCGGGCAAGGCTTTTGAAAGAAATTGATGAACTTAACGAAGAAATTGACAAACTTGGTGAAACAGAGGAGATTATCAAACTTTGTAAAGATATGACATCCAGACTCAAAAAAGAAGAGGAAAAAATACAAGAACGTAAAGCGTTTAAATTCCTTAGAGACAAAACAGATTACGAACTTGGACACATTTTTACATTTGCAAGAAAGTATGACTCACTTCGGGCGTCTAAGATCAATAAATCCCACAACAAACAGAATGCTGTACCAAAAAGTGGGAACCATCAATGATACTACTTTTTCTGACCTCAGCTCAACGGGTGGAAGTGAATCAGAATCTGAAATGCGGCAGCCTCAGGGACAACAACAAAAGGTCAAACCATCTCCTGGAGAAGAATTAAATTTTTTATGCGAAGAAAGAAGACAGACTCTTCGCCCGAGGCCACAAAGAGAGCAGGCCGCACAACTGCAAATTACAGGAGAAACCAGAGACGGAAGGCAGGAAAACGCCGCCTTCAACAACAAAAAAAGAGGTTGGGGATACTGGAGGAAACGGTAAACCCTATAACCCCTAACGATAACACAGTAATCAACCTCTCTCAACTAGAACTTACTTCGGAAGAAATCCGTATTTTGAGTCTGGGTCTATCTTTCTGCCCAAAAAATGATTTCAATTATGTATCAACCAGGATGGATATATATAAAGGGGTCAGAAAACTAAAATTAAAAAAATATTTCCTACTCCAGAATGACAACTCTCGGAACAAACACAACATCTCTGAAGTTGATGACAATTTCCAATCTAAATTAACTCAGTCAGATGTGCCATTATTCAATGAACTAACTGACTTATGGGAAGGTAATACCACACAAGAACTTGGGAACCTACCATCGACTAAGGAAATTTCACAACAAGGAAATCAGAAAATTCGGACTCCCTTTAAACCAACCTCCAAATTCAATCCGATTGCCCCACGTGATGCAATAGATGTGTTTCATGAAACAGTCACGGCGAACATCAAAAAACTCAACAAATCTATGCTGAATACTAAGAAGAAATACAACAAACAGGACCAGCAGTATTCGAGCTTGATTCAAAAAGTTCAAAAAAATAAAAATATAGTTATACGCAACAGTGACAAGGGCGGCAATATCGTCCTTTGGCCTCAGGAGGAATACAAAAAAGAGGCATTTAGCCAACTTAATGATCGACAATGTTATAGTCGCAGCAACACAGCACTTCTTAAAGACACTTATTTCAAATTTTACAAAAAACTGGCAATTTGGAAAGGCAAAGACCTTATCAGTGAAGATGAATATAGATTTCTCAAGAAAGACAATCCTACAACTCCATCAATCTATTTTATTCCCAAAATTCATAAAAACAGAGACAAACCGCCAGGTCGTCCGATCATTACAGCCAAGGATGGATTACTGGAAAATACATCTATCTATGTAGATTACTTTTTGCAAGATCATGTCAAAAATTTAGAGTCATACGTGCGAGACACTGGTGACTTTATTCGGAAAACAAAGGATGTGCACTGGCAACAAGATTATCTTTTAATGACTTTAGATGTATCTTCGCTTTATACCAGTATCCAACACTCTGATGGTATTAATGCAGTCCAATACTATTTGGCAAAAAAAAAACCATATGATCAGCAACACAGCGATATGATTATATCAATGATGGAATATTGTCTGTACAACAACATCTTTATGTTTAACAATTTATTGTACCAGCAAATTCAGGGTGTAGCAATGGGTGCCAGCTTCTCCCCCAGCTACGCATGTCTTCACATGGGTTGGTGGGAGGAGCTGGTACTCAAAACTGAACACAAGTATACTGTTGAATGCCATATCATCAAATGGCTTCGTTACATTGATGATCTTTTTGTTATCTGGCGGGGGACCAAAGAACAAGCCTCTAATTTTGTAACGGCTATTAATCTCAACCTTTTGAATTTAAAGTTTACTGCTACAATCAGTGAAACTGAGGTTGACTTTCTAGACACTCAAATCTATATTCATGACAATGTGTTCGAAACACGCCTTCACAGAAAAAAGACAGCTGGCAATTCCACCTTGCATGCTCAGAGCTCTCACCCTAAACACTTGATCAATAGTATACCTTACGGTGAGATGCTCCGTTTGAGACGCATATGTAGCAACGAAGTGGATTTACATAAAGCCCAATTGGAGAGCAAAAAGAGATTCCTCGAACGAGGATATGCCCCCAACATTGTCTCACAGGCGATCACCAAATCCATGAGTAGCTCTCGGGACAGCCTCCTCAAAGACAAACAGACACACACAGCTTCCCTTTCCGTGTCTGCCATCTGCCCTGTAGCCCTAGAATTTCGTTTGATTTTAGGTTACAGTCGCCAACATAAAGCTATCCAAAAGATAGTACAAAACAACTGGCCACTAGTACTTAACGATCCTGTAATAGGACCCTTGCTGCCGCAACGTGTGTCCATTACGTACAGTAAAGCACCATCCATGAGGGATAGCTTAGTCACCACCAACCCTGAAATCATTGAGAGTACAACATGGCTACAGACTCATAAGGGCTTTTTTAAATGTAAAACGTGCAAAGCATGTATCCATGGTAAAAACACCAAGACCTACACCACCCCATTTTGTGACAGAGAGTATAAAATACAAAAATTACTCGCATGTAAAACCGAATATGCCATCTATGTTCTCACGTGCCCTTGTGACCTAAGATATATAGGAAGCACCAAGCTTCAGGTTCACAAAAGCGTTTTACAACATTTACGAGCAATAACTCACCAAGACAACACACATCCGGTAGCTCGGCATTTTAAAGAATTCCACCAATCAGACATCAAACATTTGAGCTACTATGTGATTGACACAATACCCCCTAGCAGACGGGGTGGTGACAGGGACCAGAAATTGAGACAACTGGAGACTAGATACATTATTCAGCTCGATACCAAGTCACCAGGGGGCTTGAATGCTACGGAAGATCTATATACATGTCTTTAATTATGATAAGGGTACTTCATACTACCCATTTTGTAGATATAATACTCTCTTAGTGTTTGACCTGATTATTTATTATGGTGCTACGATTCAGATGCATGTGCACTTTATTTATATATTATTTATATATGATTAAAACTGGTCCAGGAACTGTTTTAAGAGAGGCAGATCAGGGATGAAAAGATTTTATGTATTTATTTATTCATATTTATGACTATTTATTATCAAGATATATATATTTATTGTCAAATATAAGATTGTTTACAATTGCTGTTTTGCACATATTTATACATATTTTATACATATTTTATTTCTTGCTAAACATTTGCACTTCCCATCGCCTTATCCTTCAAACTCAGTTTCTCCAAGAGACATCGTCTTTTGTTTACACCAGGCACTTTTTCTTCTTCTATTAAGACTGCAAATTTTCATGCTTTTAAATTGTCACTTGAGGTAATTTGTGCATGTTGCTGCTATAACTGTGTCCTAGATTAATATATAAGTTTGGAGGTGACTCAGCTTTGTCCTCCCTTATATTCCAACTATTGTCATTTATGCCAAACGGATTATCCGTGATTTCCACTTTATTAGTCCGTTGACACATCTTTGCATCTCCCCTTCCTTGCACTTTGCACTTTACGCACCTTATCCACTTTGCCAATTTATCTGAGGGCTAACTCAGTTATTTTAACATTGAGTTTTGCATAACATAATCTGACTTATTAGATTCGTACACTTTTGCACATCATGAGTAATTTTTCTTCATTAGTATTATTTTTGTCCCCCCTTATTGTTTTAGGCACTTTCCATTTCACACGTAAGCCCATCCATTCTCTAAGCCTCTGGCGTAATCTCTGCAAATTCCAACTCTGTACTCAATTTTATATAATGCCTTGCATACTTATTTAGATTCAACAGTAGTTTCTGGATATGCATATGTATGTTATTTGTATTTGGCATTATATATAATGAAAGTAATTAACCACAATTTAGTAAACATTTAATCTCAGCACTTACTTTGGGTCTGTGTCCTGTTTTGTTCGGCGGATTATCGTCACTGGATTGGAAATGAAGATATATATATATATATACTCACACTCTCTACTCTCTACTCTCTACTCTCCCACTCGCTATGGTGAGTCAGATGTTACCAGGGCAATCTATTTTTAGGGACTACTGGCCCAGCCTGGCAAGGAACTCCAGTTGACAAAGGACATGTGTTCTTTTAATTCATAAAGTGAGAGAGCAAAACGTTGTCTTAAAATGTTGTTCCATTTGCTGTGTGGTATTCTTACAAATTGTTCCTTATTTTATCTTGGAGATTAAAGTGGACTGTCTGACAGTCGTGCTGTGTGAAATGAAAGGCCACAGGATGTCAGTTGTTTTTCTAACACATTTAAATATCTTGTAAACGAACTGTACATAGATTTCAAAATACTTCAGTAGTTGGGGAAACCAGCTTATTATAAGAGAAAGCATATTTGAATAGGACTAAAACAAATTAGAACACTTTACTTGATGATGTGCAAATGAAAAATATTTGCCGAAACCCAATTTCCTCATTAATGTTTGTACAGTAAAATTGCATTTCAGTGGGAGAGTTTGTGACCATTTCAATGGAAATGTGCTGTCCGTAAATTACAGTGCACTATCACATCATGTTTCAGTAATTTATCTATTGAAAGTGAGAGTTTTTCTACATGTAGTTAGAAAAATTCCTGTTCTCGCCCTGATGACAATGTTATTGATGAACTAAGAAGCAAGTGAGGGATCATGTGCACCGTTAATGCCGGCTAGATTTTTATTATACATGGAGCTAATGTTTAGTCTATTAAATCAATAAAAAAATCGTTTTTGTACAGCAAACCCATGCTGACCTTACACACTTAAAGGTGCCCTCATATTTGGTAATAAAGAAAAATGCATCTTGATAAAATAAAATATTTGCCTAAGATCACACAATTTGAGACCAGAGTATTGGTCAAGCACATTACATTTATGTCGAGTAGATTATTCAAGTCACTTGACTTGCAGGTCTAGTAACATTTTAATTATTTTTTAGGCATATATAATATATACTGGCAGGCGCCACTAGGTAGTTATAGTTAGGACCTAGTTTCCTTAGTAAAAGTGCTTTTTAGGTCTTCTCTGAGCCAGCGCATGCGCTGATCTGGCGAGACATTTAGTGAGTGGGGGCTTTAGAAATGCGACCACAAGCTTTTGTTTTTGGCCTAAGGCTTGCTGTTACGTGCACGCGCACAGCCACAATCTGGCTGTCCTCACGATCAGGCACCATCTGGATGCCCCTCCCCCACCACAGAGCGCGTCTCGGCCGCGCGGCAAATGCTAGTTTGAAAATGCGCCTCAGGCGGGCTCTCTACCTCGGAAGCAGCATTAACAAACAAATGCCTGCTTTGAACTCCTTTGTGAAAATGCCGTTTATGCTGCTATGTGTAACGGGCTGCCAAATGACAAATCAAAGGAAGCAGTCTACTCTCTGTGCCTGTGAAAGAGGACCTAAAGTGCAGACATCACACTGGTGCAGATAATCCCGCGGCCAATGCTTGTTTGAAAATGCACCTCAGGCGGGTTCTCTACCGCGGGAGCAGCATTAACAAACAAATGCCTGCTTTGAACTCCTTTGTGAAAATGCCGTTTATGCTGCTATGTGTAACGGGCTGCCAAATGACAAATCAAAGGAAGCAGTCTACTCTCTGTGCCTGTGAAAGAGGACCTAAAGTGCAGACATCACACTAGTGCAGAAAATCCCTCCTCATGAGCCATATGCCTCCATTTTAGATCCATTTATGTACAAGTATGGAAAGGAGCAGACACAGCCAGGATGTTAATGTATGGTTATTTAGTGGCAGTGACTCGTTTCTCTATCTCAAGCTAGGTCTCTTGCAACCTGACGTTTCTTCCTGAAAACAGGGCTGCGTTGTTGAGAATAAAAAGAGTGTGCTTTTTATTACTCTTACCTCAAATCCAAGAATGTAAGATATTGGTTTCTCTGTGTGGGTTTACTGGGTATTAATAGACGATTTCCGGCTTGTTTAAAGTATTTACGGCTTGAATGGACCACTCCTGACTAGTCTGTAAATGTAAATGGGTGCAACGACCGACATTAAAAATGTTTATTTGTCATTAGCTTGTCAGGAAAACAAAGCGTTGGTACAAAACGGCTGTCTGCGGCTGCACGGTGGTGGGTGGGATGAAAGGGTGGTTCCGAATAGAAAGGGTGGGCGATTACACATGAAGAGGAAGCATCTTCCTTTGCTGCACTGGAGCAGTTTCATCTGTATCAATATTTTATGTAGCACCAACATGGCGTCTCTTAGGCACTTAAGTGCAACACACAGCATGTTAAAAACACCATTTTGAGGATTATATTTGCCTTACGAATTGGCCTTATAGTGTGAATGGCACTATAGATTGTCTGCGACCACGGGTGGCTTGCGGTTCAGTGAAGGGTAGCTATGTGTGTGTAGGAGCCCACCTACTGAAAAGGCCACAAGAGCGGAGCAGGAACTGGTCCTATGATGACTTTAAAGAAATGGATCATCTTCTGCAAACTGGGACGAGGCCGTACTCCTACATATTCAGCTATTTGCTGCAAAGTGCTTTAATGTGTCGCCAGGGGTAATTGTGCTATATAAATAAAATTGACAATAATAATTCAAAGATAACGAAAATGTGTGGATGTACGTCTGACAGTGCAGCAAGTATATGAGTCCTTCCCACAACCTTTAGACTTACCTCGTTTAAAAGAGGCCTTGGAGTCCTCCTAATTTAGAGGCGTTTAGAATGGGAAAAGGGTCGTTTCACCACATCCCTTTGGTTGCCTTGACCTCACTATCGCGATGTCCACTGTTCGCTTTGTCTGTTTTCTTCCTTCCTTATTGGGTATTTTGCGATGATTGTAATCCACACTTTACTTCCTGCTCACTTTTGAAGCGCACTATTGTCATTGGGCAGAGTGCCTACTATATAAAGTGAGATACAAACAAGTAAATAAATAAACCAACCAACCTATAAACACCAAGGAATGAAAAACAGAAGGGTGGGCTCCTCTTTGCGTGCATGCACAGATCGCATTCCAGCTGTCAGAGGCAAGGAGCGTTATGTTGTAGTGTTTAAATCTTGTGTCATACATACCCTTTGTGGGGCGCCGACGTGTACATCGCACCATGGGAGCAGGAATACCCCACTCGTATTGGCAGGACAAGCCCAGGAACACCTCCATGTAGAGTACATACATACATACATACACACATACATACAAATAAGTGTCACTTTGCAGTGGGCACATTGCCTGTCCCACTTCACGCTCAGTCCATTCAGTTTGGTGATCTGATTGTGAGCAGACTGAACACACGCAGTATGTCGGGCAATTGCTTAGCTTCCATTGGTATAGTAGGTACAGTGGCACCGGGGGCACAGAACCTTGATTATTGCTGTATTTTACTTTTCAAACAATGGCCAACTGGGCTATTTCCTTCCTTGCACTAGGGCTTGTGACCCACTTGCTGCACCACTGGTCCCTGGTACACCCCCTGCTGGTGGTGAAACTAGCAACTAAAGTACAGTGCTTAAGGCGCTGCTCTGTCACATGTTGGCAAGTTCTGGGCACCAGTGGACTTGCGTCTTTATTTTTTATTTGAGCAGCAAAGAGTTCGGAAAAACCCGTCTTAATAGAGTCTCTCTGTGAGAGCCACAAAATGTTGTCGTTGAGGAACAGTCGGGGGCAAAGGTTTGTGGACATTATTTTGACAAAGATGGACCAGAGGCAATTTTAAAGATACTTGGCACCTGGGCAAAAAAAAAAGAAATCCCCATTGTACTGTTTAACACCTTAATTTTGCTCTGCTCCCTACAGCAGAAACTTTTGAGCCAGGGTAAAAATGAGAATATGGAATATTTTCTAAACGTATAAAACACACCTTTTATGTAAATCATCTATGTGTCAGAGATTTGAGCAAAGTAACCATAAAAAAAGTAGCGTAAAATAGTAATGCACTGTTTTAGTTTTGCCTCAAAGATATTAAAGGCTTTCAGATTTGAAAAGACAGAAGCACCTACCTTATTTTCTACGTGACTATTCATCTATATTTGGAAACACCTCAAATAACGTGAAAAGCAGTTTGACACCTTTCCCGTGGTACAAATATTGTTTGCATCACCCCAATTACTCAAGTGGCATAAATTGTGCAAGTATGCAGAGTCTCACATGAGTTTATAGTATGCCCCTAAAGCTGTTGCTGCCCAGTACTTGGGCTAGGTAGCGCTATCAATTAAAGATCTTGGTCAAAGTAGAAGCACTCTTTTCAATGAAAAAGCTAGAGATTGAACCCCATGACCTGTGGGATGTGTCAGTTATGCAGCACAATATCCTTGGTACAACAACATCAACTGTTGCATGGCTAAGCACTTTAAAGGTCCCAAAGGCGAGACCTATTGGCTATGCCAATGCATGTTTGTTTTGCTAATAACTTAGGTGCAGTTTGACTAATCTCCACAAAACATTCAAAACTAGTTTGGCACTTACTTCAGCTGCTGTCTGGAAAGTGTTGGGGTGATTTGTGAAGCGGGGTTCGAGGAAAAAGAGAGGGGTACGAAAACGCGTTTTGCCCATGCAATTGTCTATAGAGATTTTAGACACGACTACAGCCTGAACCACTGAACGGAATGACACCAGATTTGGCAGAAAGCTGGATCTTAATCCAGAAATAGTGTTTGTGGAATTTGGTGTACATCTGTTCATTAGTTTTGGAGTTAAAGAATATTTCTTTTGTATATCTAGAGATGTGAATCCACCGAGGTGGATCCATGCACCAACAGCAGTGCTGTGATTGGCTGGCCGCAACTTGAGAGAAAAGTTGCAGCCGTCATTTTGTGAATCTGAACACAGTTCCTGAGGAGGGGAATAAAGTATAAATAAAATACAAGGGGTCAGGAGAGAGGTATCATTATCCCTTAGGACTGACTGGAGTGGTCTGTGAGGGACCCCTCATGGGTAGTAAATTGTTTTGTTTTTGACACATGAGGATCCGTGGCTCCACCGCAGCACTCAGTGCAGCTCTCCTGTGTGAATCTGCAGCGATCCACGGATCTAGACCCCAATTTAAAAAACACATACACCCACTCAGACACACTCTTACACAACCACTCACACATCCATACCACCACTCACACACCCATACAGTCACTGATAATCCCACTCAGAGACCCAGACAAACCCTCACATGCCCATACAGCTACTCGCACATGCACTCAGAGACACCGAGAACCACTCACACACCCACACAGTCACTGATACATCTGCTCAGAGACGCAGAGAACCACTCAAATGCCTACACAGGCCTTCCCACACACCCATACAGCCACTCACACACCCATACAACCACTCACACATGAACTCGGAGACCCAGAAACCACTCACACACCCATTTTCAGACCCAGAGAACCACTCATACATCTACTCATAGACCCACACAGTCACTCACCCACCTATTCGGACACTGACACACCCATGTACACACTTATACGGCTAGTGACACACCCACTGACTGAGCTACATAGCCATTTACACCCACCACTCATTCACACACACACATACTCTCAAACTCACACATGCACTCACAGGCCCAGAAAACCACTTACACACCCATGCAGCCAGTCACACACCCATTCTGAGACCCAGAAAATCACTGAACAGCTTCTGCACCCATTCATACAGCCACGCACACACCTACTTACAGAACCAGAGAACAACTCAGAGACCCACACATGCACTCACACGCCCACATATAGTTATACAGCCACTCACAGATCCAAACACCCACTTACACACGATTTCCCACACCCACCACACACAAACACACCTGCTCACACCCAAACAGCCAGCCATACACCCATTCAGAGATCCAGAAAAACACTTGTTCACCCATACATCCACTCAACCACTTACAGACACAGAGGACCACTCAGCCATCCAGTCACAGCCCCACACAGGCACTCGCAGACCCACTCACACTCTTATAAAGCCACTCACAGAACCCATACAAACACTAATACAACCAGACACACATACCCATGTACACTCTCTTGCCGCTAGTGACACACCCATGCAGCCACTCACACACCCAGCACATACTCACACACACTTATACAGCCAATCACACACCCATTCAGTGTCTTAGAAAAACCACTGGCACCACACCCATTCACACACCCAGTTACAGACCCACACAGCCACACCCCCACCCATTGTTACAAACACTCACCCACACAGCCAATCACACACCCATTCAGAGAGAGGGAGAGGATGTGGCACAGTGGCCAGAGCTGACGATTAGTGAGTTGGGGATCCAAGTTCGAGTCTCGGTGTCTGCACAACATTCTGTGATTCTGGGCAAATCACGTCATCTCCCCGTGCCCATGGACAGCACCTGCACACCCTCAAGGGTGATAATCTGCGCTATATAAAAATCTGCAAACTAGACTTGCACACACCCATACAGCCACTCACACACCCTCTTACCGACCCAGATAACCACTCACACATCCACAAAGGCACTCACACATCCACACTTATGCAGCCAGTCACACACCTATTTACAGCCCCACACAGCCACTTACACACCTACCACATACTTGCACACTTACACAACCCCTCATACACCCATACAGTCATCCACACACCGACCCAGAGACCCATAAAACCACTCGTACACCCATTCACACACCCACTTACAGATCCAGAGAACAATTCATACATCCACTCACAGACCCACACAGGCACTCACACACCCATGTACACACTCGTGCTGCTAGTGACACACCCACTCAGACCTACACAGCCACTTACTTACCCACTCACACCCGTACAGCCAATCACACATCCATTCAGAGACTTAGAAAACCACTTGCACACCCATGAAAGTGGATAGCTCAAAATATCTCCATGCTGAACTTCTAAAAGACCATATTCAGATTGTTTACTCTATAAAACAAACTTAGACCAGCCATGTTCATCGGAGTTCCACATGATGGTTTCTAAACAGCTATCTCCACAAAAGCTAACTTTTTTGGATTTCTCATAATGCAGATTGGTAAGGAGCAGTGTGATACAGTAAATTTGCTGCCCTCATCGCACCGTAGACACATTTGTCGCAAGGGGCACTAGGATGTAATAAAAAATAAAAAAAGTTGTCAAAATCACCTGTAGGTATTGTGGACAGACGGGCACACAGCATTTCTGCATGTAGAGAGAGGTAGACTGACTCAAAAGTGAACCGCAGACGAGATCCACTTGCGTGTCGCCACTGCCAGCCTCAGCTTCGCACTCTACATGACACAGTAAGTACTGAGAGATATAGGATGGAAGAAGAGTAATGGTTTGGCATGCCATTTGAGACCAAAGAGTTAATGAACGTGCAAAACCCGATCCCATCCCATGTTAATTTTGTTTTTTAAACATGGTGAGCAAGAAAAGTAGCTGAGGGAATTTGTCAGTAGATGGGATACATTGAGGTCATCTAGAATCCGGTTCCCCACTCTATGGTTAGGCTTGGATGTCAGACTGTAAAATCAGTTTACCTTCAGATCTGCATACTGAAGAAATTAAACATGATTCCATTAGATGACTTTCATAGCGCACAACCCTTCATTCAGCCTCTTTGGAAATGGAAAGTATAACTATGTCACTTTGGTGTTAAACGAGCTAGCCTAGCTCCCACGTGATGCCAGAAAAAAACTTGAGAAATGCCTGTAATAGAGCCTTATGCATAATCTGCTTCTGTTGCTAACCTACTCAACATATTTGAAGGTACATAAGCCAGAAAAGCTACACGTTCTCAAGATTTGAAGCCCCAAAATTTTAACGTAATCAGACTGTCACACGATAAACTAAGTTGAATAATGAGCCATGACTTGTTGACCATTTTCTGAAATGTGAATCCATTACTTGGCGAATGATCTGTGTCCACCCCTGTTCTAAGGCTCCTCTCACTTTCGATATAATTCTGTGTCTAGAGTATTTGCTGTTCACTTACACATACCTCCTTTTAAATAATTCTCTGCCATTCTCATTTCATTGTAAATAGTTTTAAAAAAATCTTTCTCTATACTTAGATGTTTGCTGTTCATTACCGTTAAAATATCTCTGGCTCGATTCTGCCATATTTTGAGGTAGATGGATTTTTCATTTTGGTTGCTGGTCTTATAAAGATGTGCTTATCAAAGGCTACATTTCTGCTTCTTAAGTCGATTTGAAGTACATTTTGATGCTGTGAAATCTTTAGACTATTAAATTAGGCTTTCGAAACCATTCTTTCATAGCGTAAAAATGTAGTTCTAATTAGTTCAAAAAAAGACTTGAAATGATACACAGTTTTCACCACTTTCACGAGATTGTTGAGGAATCCAGGAACTCATCTGTTCCTAAATGCATGGACTTTTCAGTTATGCAGTTCATGCTGTGTAGCTCTAGGAACCCTATTCAAAGTTGTACCAAAGTAATTTTTTTGTCCCTTCACCAGATGCTGGCTATCTAAGTCAAAGTTTCTTTTTGGAGGTGCCATGTTTATTTTTTTGTTTACAGCTGGGCTTTCATCAACTTCAGTGGCACTTTAGGTCTCGCCTGGCGAAAGCAGCGCATGCGCTGCACTCGCCATGGAGAGGACCTTTTGCAATCGATTCAGCCAAAGCTGAATGCACGTGCGTGGAGATGTACAAAGATGGCTGCTCTTGCTATTCACAAAGCTAAACATGCACGCGTACGGACAAAAAATGCACGCGCATGTGGACAGCCCAACGCCATCTTTTTTACTTTAATTTTGTCCGTACGCGTGCATGTTTACCTTTGTGAATGGCGAGAGCATTCATCTTTGTACATCTGAACGCGCGTGCCCCGCCAAGCCCCCTCCCCTTCAATCCGTTTACTGACGCGCGCGCCCTACTCTCAGCTTCGCAAAGCGTCCCGAGCCCGGCCAATCAGCGCGCTCGGGCTCTTTGTTTTACAAAGGGTTGTCACCGGCAGTATCCCTTCAACTCTCGCGCTATGTGTGCTCCTCGCTCGCTCTAGCACAAAAGTAATGCGCTGGGCAGAGGCAGGGGAGCGCTCCCTCCAGGAGAGCCTCTGTGCCCAGACAATTAGCATACAAAGGAAAGTGTTCTTTTCTATTTTGTGTTTGCATGTGATCTGGGGTTCTTTCTCTTGCCTGCCTCCTTAAAGTATTTAAATTATACAGCAAATAATACATGGTGGGGTACTGTTTGCTTTTAACACACGCATATCTGCATGTGAGTATGTGCAGCGTGCCATGTATATTTAAACATATCTGTGCAGTACACATGTATATTTAAAATGCATGCTTACATTTTAACGCAAATTACGCAATTTTTAATCCACGTGTGTACTCACTGCAGTTGCATACACGTAAGGATACATGTTTGTATAGGTGTGTTCTGAATGCACAGCCATGTAGAAAGGCACCAGCTCGGGTATGCACAAGTTTGGATGTAAAGGCCCACGTGCATGCCTAATACACGTGTATTGTATGGATGTGTGTTTATGTATCTTTATATATAATAACACACACACGTGCGCATAGAGCATACAATGTACATTTAATGCGAATATACGAGCATACATGCACATTGCATCGTATATATGCATTTTACTGTGAGTGCGTAGACTACTGTATATATGTATGTGTGCACCTGTCTACATATGTTTATTGAGCCCTAACCGTGTATATACTCAAGTAAATGCGTAAAAGCAGGCGTGCGTGTATAATGCATTCATGCGCGTATTTAAGTGTCCGTTTATATACGTATGCACAGTCACACGCATCACGCGTATTTAGATCAACTTCTGTAACATTGCGTACATGAGGTAGAGGATGCCCAGGCCGCCGCACAGGGCCTTGAGTAAAAGAGTACTCCCGTGAGTGCACTCTGCCTCTGCCGAGGGCTACACGGGGTTCGGGTCCGCTCCGATGCTGCAGTGGGGCAGATACAGTAGCAAATCCGACACGGGGTTCGGGTCCGCTCCGATGCTGCAATGGAGCAGAAACAGTAGCAAATCTGCCTTAATTTAGCCCTAATGGAGGGCTTCAAAGCGCTGCAGGTCCCAAATCGACATCAAAGCAGGCAGCTTAAACCCTCGCCAGAGGGGGGCCTGCTCCCGGCGCGGCGCACAGGAAATTAAGTTAAAGCCATTTGCTTTGCTATGCAATACCATTAGCAAAGCATATGGCTTTAACTTAATTAAAGGCGAGACCTATTGCATTTTCAATGCTTGTTTTGATAGGTGCCACTCCTGTAGTGGAAAGAAGTCTTCGAATGATGAATATAGTTTTTGTGGTTTGTTGTGCCAGCTCTCACCAGTGTGAAGCTGTATGTCAAGCAAAGGCATACATAAGGTTTAGTAACTTTGGGTCTACCAAATGATTAAACTGGACTTTCATGGGAAGGTTACAAAAGATCTGTGACCTCCTGTCCAGATCCAGCAAAAGGGGAGAGGCCAGTGAGGCCCCTGCCCTTGAATTTGGAGAGCTTGATTTGTCTGTCATATAAACTTCATTATTACTGTTGTTCCCACACCTTTTCAGCAGTAAAGTGTTCAAAGTGATGTATAATGTTGAATAGCTAACATTTGTCCCGACGGGAGAATGACCCTCTCTGTATCCCTCAGCATCTGCAACCTAAACAGTGTTTCCACCACCATAATAACCTATAGCAGAGGCCCCAAAAACAACATCTCATAGCGACAGGTCTCAGTTTAGAAATAGATCTCATTAACATAGGCACCGTAAAAGATCTATGTCATGCTGTCAGAACATTCCAATTACAGTGCAGTCTAAAATACGGAGAGTAGTAGTCTCCTCAGTCCCTTGAATCCATTCAGTCGAGGAGTTCATTGATTCACTATGTTATGCTCTTTGGTGAGGGCAGAAATAGGGAGCTGAGGAAGCTTGATGTTTACACCACTGTCCCAGAAGTAATGGCTGGTGTAATTTTTTTGGACCAGGGAGCCAAAACCTGCGGCAACACTTCTAGTATACAAAATAGGATCCTCCTTAGAGCGTTCATTTTCCTATATCAGAGTAAAGAAGACGAGCCCAGACAAAATGTTATTTCTATAGTTCAAGACCCCTGGTTTTTGCCAGAGAATTCCCCTGCTAAGATCCATGTTTATTTTAGCTGTACATAGGGGTTCCATTTTCATTCATCATCAGTTCACTTGTATAAACAACACTGACATACGCTCTTTCTGAGCAAGAAAGTATGGCACAAAGTGGCTGCATAAATGTAATCATTTCTCACTCGCAAGCAAGTTTGATAAGCAGCTTTGCCTATTGGTAGCAATAGGGCGTTAAGAAAGGGTAGTCTGAAACGAGTCTAGAAATGAAGCCTGACGCAGAGGAAGCCGTAAATCATGTACAAGAACAACATAGGAGACTGCCATATTTAATCTCTCACCCAGTAAAACATCTATGCTATAACATTATTCATGCTATAGCATGACCCCGCCCTCAATCCAGAGCAATAAGGGACCATGTTGGCATTGTCTCTGTGCTATTTGGAAAGGTTGAGCATTACGGATTTTTAAAATGTCCTTTCTGGTTTATGAAGGTAACCTACATTGAAGCTGACCTGACTATAGTAATGTGCAAATTGTTTCTTTAAAATGCTTGATACAGGTAACTTCCATATTTCTATCTTTTCTGAAAGCAAACAAAAATGCTATTCAAATGTTATTGCTTTTTATGTACAGACCTCATATATCCATCAAAATAATTTTGTACTCCATCTTCAAAGAAATAATGCCTACTTCCAATCATGTGATCAAATCTGCAAAAGACTCAGTGGAACTGCCTGTCCATGGACATAGATACATGGTGGGCTTAAAACAGTTGCCATGGTTGCACCTCATATGCTTTCACTGAAAGTACAACTGAAGATAAAAGATGTCTCCTTCTCTGGAACACAGACATTGGGTCTTATGCGAATGAGGTGACCTATAAAATGGTATATCAGAATGTCTTGAGCGAACACATTTAAGGTGGAGAACATCTCTCCTAAGCTGCATATCTGGACACCTGGAGCTAATGAGGTGAAGACCCATGCCATGTCTAGGACTTGAATTAAATCCCCTTGACAGGATGCGTATGCCACTTGAGAGCCTACATAAAGATGAGGGCCTGAGAAAATATGGATATATCTGCAAGCAAATTTTCTTGACCACAATGTCGTGGTCAGTTAAAATGTCTCTATGCACCCACAATTTTCTGCATAGAATACTTTGTTAATAGAAGTTACACATGTGAAAAATACAATAGTGATATCACATCACAGGACTCCATACCTTCAAGTACCACAAAGTTCCTCAACAGACACATGATGTTTCCCCTATTAAGAACATTGTTTGGATCTTCGGAGATGTACATTGGTGAAAGATCCAGAAGGGAGTTCTCAAAAGGTCGCCAAAGATCTACACTTCTATTACTTTCTTCAGTTAGCTTGCCCTCAATTGAGATCGAGATGAGATTGGTGAAGTATGATTTAATTTCATGGTAGGTTCATGATTCTTTTGCTGTGTCTACATGGCCCACAAATAAATCTACTGTTCAAATCAATTTTAGATTTCTCCTTACAAGCATGTGAAGGTGGTAGGCCTGGGATGAAGGGAAGAGTTGTAGGATCGAGTCCTAAACCTCTCTTGCCGTATACAGCTAGTACAGAGCTATTTTCTCCATTGCTGTAAATGGTAGCCTTTTAACCTCTTCGGCTCAAAAATTATGCTTTTCTTTTGGCTCAAACTAAGTCCCAGCTTTAAGCTAGTTTGCCTTGTATTGGCCTGGGCATTTATGTGTGCATCAGGCCTTTATTTTAGGATTATAACTGGTACCAAATAATGAATAAGGCACTGATGAATAGGTTACTTTCGGCACAGGAGTATGTTTTGCAAGGTGGTGACCTTGCCCAAGTTTTCTTAGTCTGTTTAATTTCTTAATTTTCTTTACTATGGAATAATGTAATCCAGACTCCTTCCGACAGGGGCCCCAGTTTCCAAAAGCTTTTCATCCTTGCAAGAGGGGGTTTGTAGCATGTCTTCTAGTTGATCACATGCATTCCATCTTTCAGTCGCAGACCCAATCACTTTATCAATGAGGTTTTCAGTTTATGTATGAAGGAAACTTTTGTTCGATGGGTTTTTACAACGTGATATCACTAGTCTGTCCCTTTCAGAAAGCTCGTGCAGCAATAATGTTCAGTCTCTACACTTTTTTGCTACTCGGGTGGAAGAAGTTGTGCAAGATTCCCTAGGTAATGCAACTGGGCTTGGGGGCAGTAACATTGTAACCATTCTGTTTGTAGATGATACTCTTCTTGTTTCTCATGCCGTGTCTGGTATACAGATCCTGTTACATAGGTTATCTGACTTCTATAAGCAGAAGGGTTTGTCTATTAACACAGACACAATTAAGTGTATGAGTTTCAGCCACCAGAGAGGAGTAAACTTCTCTGTTTGACTACTGGAGAAATATATTGAGCTAAACAAGAGTGGTGAAAATAACTTGGTGTTGGCTCAGCATTTGGGTGCAAAAGCCTGTTTGGCCAAGACTTTGGGAGGACATGCACTTTCCCCTGCGCTCGAAGTGTACAAGGCCCAGGCTGTGTCTGTGGCTCTTTTTTCCAATATCACATCACTGTCTGTTAGCGCGAAATATTTTGGAAAAAAGTCTGCTTGGGATGCAAAAGAGAACCCCAAACACTCCATTATTCATCAGCATTAGGCTGATAGATTTTGTCGCTTTGGCAAGCCCGAGAGCAGTTTTATACAGGATTAGACTTTGGAGCACGCTGCACTAAGACACATAATGGTTCGTCTCAGGGACATGTTCCACCAATCGATATTAGTACCTCAGTGCTGATGTAACTATATCTGAAATTTGTTAGGGACCATACGTGTGGTTGACTTCTGTCTCTCTCTTGAAATGGTTAACACAGGTTTAGAAAAATGAACACAATCTTTTCTCACCATTAACAATAAATGAATAAATGACATAATTTGTAAACTGCAGCAGCTGCCCCAAGGCACATCCTGGCACTGAAAGGAAGGCAGTAAGTACAGCAGCCATCCTCAGACTAAGACAAGTAGAAAGGCCAAGTTTTCAAATGTAACCTGAAATGAGTTTCATCTGCAAGGTGGTGTAGGGCAGAGGAAATATTATTCCACGCCTTAGCCATTAGATAAGAGAATGAATCCCCCCCCCCCTTTGATTTAGTGAGCCTGATCCAACGATTCTTCTGGAAACCGGCATTAACAGACCTCAGTATTTTGGAGGGATGATAGGGGATCAGCCTATCACAGAGCTCTCTAGGATCCCTGCTTTAAAATGCTCTATGAGCAATGGCAGTGCTTTAAACAATTTTTTTTTTTGATTGGCAGCCAATGTACCAATGTCTGATGTTTAGAAACCGGCTGCCAGTTTGGTATCTTTATTATCAATCTGGCCACTGCTTTTTGAACACTTACAAGACGATCCGTCAGATATTTCTGATGTCCCAAATATTTGCTTAGTGCAGCCTAGAAGTGATCAAGGCATGTAGTACTGTTTTCCGTGCCTCCATCGGTAAACATTCCAGACTTTATCTAAGAGCATAGAAGGAAAAACCTGATCCTGTGACTGACAGAATGTGGAGCCAAAAGGAGAGCTCTGGGTCACACTTGACTTCCAATTATTTAGCAACAGTAGTGGGATGCTGAGGATCTGCTAAATACAGAGGCCACCAGTAGTTAGACCATATCTTATATGCATTCCCAAAAAGCAGAATCTCAGTTGTATCTGTTACATTTGAGATGACTGTGTCTTATCCAGTCAAATACCTTAATTTAGCAGACTTTAGAAGCATGTTGCGTTCCACCCCGATTGTCCCTAGTAGACAGAACAAGTTGCATAACCTCCGTGTAGGAGATCACGCTGATTCCATTTGCATGAATGATGAACACAAGAGGATCATGCATACAGTAAATGGTGTTGAGCTTAAGGAAGCTCCTTGCAGAACCCCATACTTAAGTGTTTTAAGATTGGTGGTTGAAGGAAGAGAGCACCACTGATTATCCTTTAGTACTTAAGAAGGATTGTAGCAATATCAAGGCCAAACCACAGATGCCAATCTTCCAACCACTGGAGTAATATGGTTGTGAGACACTGTTGAACAACACTTTTAGATCTAATGTCAAGGTGGTGCTCTGTCGCTGGCCTACACTTGATTTAATAAATCCTGTAGCTTCCACCAGTGTCAGTTATGGGCTGTGCCTAAGTCTAAAGCCTAAAAACGAGAGTTGGTGGAGATCATATTGTTCCAGATAGTCCGATCGATGCTTATTAAAACTTTTCTCCACCTTCTTGGGGCAGCTGGGAGAAGTGAGATAGGCTTAAAGCTGGCAAGCGAGGTGGGATCTAATAAGGGCTTTTTGAGGAGAGAAACCATTTGTACCTGTTGCCAGAGGCTGGGGACTCTGGCAGTAGTCATAAAAATAATACATAGAGCATTGAAAATAGGATTGATGACATCAACTGCGATCGCTAAAAAGCGAGAAGGACTAGGGTCAGAAGTACAGCCTGATTTACATGTAAGACTAGCTGTGGTAGATTCCTCCAAAATTATACTATTAAGTTGAGAAAGAGTGCTTTTTGCTGCAGATGTGGCATGAAGTGGAAGCATTAAGTATAGGGAATTAATCATAGTATCAGTGTATCATGAAATCCTACGAGTATTTATTTCCCTTATAAAACAAACGCTGATCACGTAGTTCAGAAGAAGGAGTGATCACCGAATTTGAAGCCTGAGAGGTGAGAAAGAGTTTGACAATGTAAAACATTTCTGCGGGGCATTTTTAGCTACGCTGATTTGATTGGGAAAATAATTCAGCTCGAGTGGCTTTAATACGTTTGCAGTAAGATTTCAACACTTTATAACTCATTATGTCGTCTGCAGTATGACCTCTTCTCCAGTTTTATGTCAGGTTTTTGCATTTCTGTTCTTCTCTTGCGAAGTCTGTGCAAACCCAGAGGGCAGAAGGGGAACAAATGTGACTGTACTTTGTTTTAAATGGAGCAAGTTGATTTAAAAGTGCTGTAACCAAGCATTAGCCACTACAGCACTGATTGCCATTAAATCACCCAATGCAGGGGCCTACTGTGCAGGGATTCAATTAAGTTGTCCTTTATGAGTTTATCCCACAACTTCGTTATCCTGTTACTTCCATTTAATACCCCCCAATTGGGAATGTCAGAAATGTCAACTAAGACAAGGAAAATGTCAGTCTAAACCACTGGCATGACAGAGCCCTTGCACTTTAGATAAAATAAGGTAGATCAAGCAAATGACATGTTTTATGCATTGTAGATGTACAATTTTGAGACCTGAACATGTGTAATAGAGCTTCATCTTGAAGATTCTTGCTGTCATGGCTATGTATGTGAAAGTTGAAATTGCCAACGAAAGAGAAATTGGAATATTGGCGACAGTATGGAACAAACATGTTGCCTAAGGAAGAAGTAAATTCTTCATCATAGCCTGGAGGGCAGTAAATGAGTGCACTAGAAAAAAGAGTCGTTTGGAGATATTTTAATACGGAAGCCTAGTTCCTCAGTTTACTCCAAATTATTTAATTGAATGGGAGGAGTATGAATAAGCAGAGCGAAAAACAATTGCTATGCCTCTGCCTTGACTTGCTGTCCTGTCTTCATGTATTGGCAAATACTCCCTAGGAATTGCTTGGTCAATATAAGGATTAGACAATTCGTTAATCCAAGTTTCTGTTAAGAATAGTAAGTCTACCTTTCCGCCTGGAAGTAAACTAAAGATATCCAGTACATGGTTAGGCAGCAAGCTTACATTAATGAGACATGCTATAATATGTGTATTAAGTTGCCTTAGGTTATTATCCAGCTTGTGATCTTTATGGCCGATTGCTTTATTTGAAGAGTCTCTAACTACTTCAAAATCTACACCACTGTGGCAGGATAAACATGATGCTTGGCCCTTCAAGGTCTCTTCATGAAGTTGTGCGTGGCACTTACCAGAGGCATATGATTAACTTAATTCTTAAGCAGAGTAAGATAGCCTAAGAGAAGGGGCTTTAGTGAAATAGGCAGTATGGCTAGCGCCAGAATCAGATGGGCGCAGGCAGACTTGCCTTTGTCTTGCCAGTGATCAGAAAGAAGACTGAAATGCAAGCAAAGCTCTTTCCACAAAAGCACAGTGGACTGGTGAGCAAACTAAAAGTAAAAAGTCTTACAACCACAAATTGATTAAAAGTAATGTAAAGCATTTCATCAAAGAACAAAGTGTCTTAAAGTGCAAATGGTAAATGTGTAGTGCAGGTTACCATGAGCTGCCGCCTTCCAAACATGGTGTGCTGTAGTCTGAACTTTATTTAGATTGGTTTGAGAGTCTGATGGCAAATGTCTGGTATACCACGATCTATATAATCATGCTCTCCTTACTGCATTTACTAAGTTCTGGTGTTGGCTGTGCTCTTTGAAACATAATTATTTTAATTGTATGGGTTCTCTGGGGTCTGAAGCTCACTTTTTGTTTTCCTACCCTAAGTATACCTCACTTAGATATAAATGGCTGTCATACATTCTGACTAATCTAGGGGGTGTTTGCTAGGAGTTTAAAGTTAGAAGGTGAAAAGAAGCAAAAACACCTCTGTACATTCACTCTATATTGTATTTCTAACTGCTGCCTGGAGGATTAGCTGTGTGGCTGCCAGGTACCATTTAAAGCAAGAATTGTTCGACAGGCCTTTTATAAGAATGTTATTGTTCTATTTATGTTCATTTCATGTACGCATATTTTATGGATTCATTTATTCCGAAATAAACAATATACACTATGATGTGTATGTGATAGAAATTGACTTTTCTAGCAACTGCTACATCAGATGGGCGAGGAAGTTGGGCATAAAGTGTGTGCCTACGAGGCCAATGCACTAGTGCATCACAATCGGGCATCTTTAAGGACTTGCTCATCAAAAACTGAGATCAGATTTTCCAATTAATTGCGACCAATTGTTTTCCTATTTTTTACAAAATGTGTGTTTAAAAACAAAAAAGTCACAGGTTCTAAACTTTGTTCTTAATAGGGTGCCTCCCATGTCCAATGCCAAACACTTCAGGTGATATGCCCTCCACCTTGTTATTCCGTCTGCCCTGCTTTTTGCCACCATGCATTTTGCACCAACTACCTCCCTTTGATTAGAGGAAAATATGTGTGTGGCTACATTGCAGTTGTGAAAGCTGTAGAAAACAAGTTATTGCGTCTGGCTTGTTCAGGGATCCTGTTCTTGAGTAGGTCACAAACCAAGAGAAATATGGCCCAGAGTGCATCTCCGTCAATTAGAACCACCCAAGTTGTCACCTCCAAAGGGTTCATGCAGACCTGAAATAACTTTTTCTTTGATGTGATAATAAAATGTATTTATGCTACGGCCATTAAGTAACCTTCGTTCCTAGTTCATGGAGGCCTTTATTCCGCTGAACTGATGTTTTAGTTTGCACATTACAAAATATACCTTTCTATGTGAAGCACACAACTTATCCACAATTACTGGAGATGGGCAGTTAGAGTTTTAGAACTGATGGGGACACATTGCTGCATGGAGGCTTTAGAGATGACCTGTATTGCAGAAGCCTGGCAATCCAAACAGCCTCCTCTCTCAGATAACATGTTCTATTTTGTTCTACTTTTATTAAAATGAATGTGCTATTGTTAGAGCTGTACATACAAAGATAAGGCGAGAAGCTGTTTGGGGGGGGGGGGGGGGGGGGGAGGAGCACTGACAGAACTTACCTTCAGCTGCTGTAACCCCAGGATCTAACCTAAACATATGAGTTTGTTTCCCATCCTTCACATCAAAATATTGTAGTTGTAGGTCAGGGTCTTAGCTTGAATCCATTAAAAGGTAAGTACTTTATTCCATGTTGCTGAAGTTTCAGCAACAGCAGGTAGCTTCTGTCAGGGCATCATTCTCCCTCCAACTGCCCTCAATTTGCAGGCTTCACTTAGCACACCGATGCCTGCGTTCCATGCATCATCACTTCTCCCTGCATCCACACTAAAGATCCTACAGCATGATCACACAGCCCGGCATCACAGATGCACCATGTCACAGTGCTTAATTTGAGCCTGTGTTGTCAGGTGCCCAGCACTTAATTGTCAGCACCGTCTCTAGCAACAGTCCACCACATGGTGGCACTGTCTAGTTTTGAGATGGGCACAACAAGCATGTTTATTAAGACAAAATGACATAGAAAATTAATAATACCACCCTCACACCCTTATTATAACTTTGTGTGACCTGAAATAGTCTGAATTGTCTCACTTGTAGGAGTGCAATGGTTAGGTGTCATATTGGTACGGTCCTTGGCAGCACTGACGGGGGCAATGCGTGGGGCAGACAGCAGTGGCCTTCCAATTTTTGCAAATTAAGGGCTGCGTCACTGTATGAAATGTACTCCTTCTTAGGGTTACCCTGGGTTTTCTTTGCCATCTGTGGGACCCTATAGTTTTGGTGGCTGTAGAACTCTGTGCCTGTGCTCCCCTTTCAACATAGTGAAATTGGCATACCCCTGATTATATATTTAATTTACCAGTAAATATAAATCGCCTCTATTTAGGCCTTATTGCCCATAAAGCAGGATGCATGGTATTTAAAAGTAGGATGTGTAGGAATGTAATGCTAAATATGTCCTTACAGTGAAAAAGCCCCAAAGCTATTTTCACTGTAGGAAGGCTGGCAGTTCTATAGGTAAACATTTTACATTATTCCATTTAATAATGCTAATTTTGGTTAGGAACAGCTAGAAAATCAATAAACAACAATTTTTAATATTCATTAAATATCCAATTAAATAGTGAAGTCTGGTTTGTGATAAATATTAAGGAAAAAGGTACTTTTAGAAAGTTATCTTTTTCCTGCCAAAAGCCTTTGGTGGCCCGTTTGCATTTTCCACTTCTGCCGCCCAGTAATTAGCACTTGAATAGATATGAATGGGTGTGTATTCCCTCCCAGAAGCACACAATAGACTGACCTGAATTGACAGAGATGCCATCTCTGAACCTGATAAAAAATGCATTGTGGGGCTGTGAGTATCATGTTTTCCATTTGTGTCAATTCCTGCGTGGGCGGCATGCTGGAGTTTTACATATAATACTTGGTCCACACTTCAAAGAGGCCTCCCCTGTCACAGGCTAATGTTGGCTGACACCGGGCAAGAACCCCACCACACACAGCCAGGCATGCTGTAATCATAGTGGGCCTTACTCTGACATACAGTGTGAAATCCTGATGAACTGTTGAATCCTGCTCAAAAGGTCTACTGGGGTTTTACATATACCACATGGGGCACACTTCAAGGGGCTAGAACTGGATGCCACAACTATTCATCTGTCTTGTTGCTAGAAAACATAGCAACCTACCCCTCCTCACAAGAGGAGGAGTAGGTAATCGGCACCTGATTCCGGAAGAACTCATGACGTTAACTTTTCAGTAACGCTCATTCCTCTACCTGCTAGTCGATGAGGTGTGATTCAAACCCAAGTCGGTTTGATAATAAGGTACCTCATTGTTAGGTTGACTGAGTGATTGGTTCACTTTTACAAACCATCCACTCTGTAGATAGTGCAAAACGTTTGGTCCAGACGAATTTCCAAGTAATTCTTTACACAACAGGCGCAAAACATATTGACCACGACTACGCATACCTAGACACCTCTGATCATTCTAATCGGTGGTGACTCCCTTTATGTTTTTAACTGAGATGAGTGGGCTCGCAGATTAAACTCGTTTTGGAGCACCACCTCGCCTCTTTTTTTCCACTCACACATTTCCTTATCACATCTACACCACAAGGCCCCTCATCCGCACTTCACCCATATGGCTTGGAAAACAAATCTCCACCAAAGAGCCTCTCATAGAGTGCCCATCAGGCATTGCAGCGCCGGACTGACAAGGAGCACGCCCTATGATAAAGCATGACACCCTCCCGGGTGTGTGAGGGCCCCACTTTCCATATTGGGATACACCCTGGCTCTACTTCAGAGCGGGGTTGTTGAGCAACCTAGCCTCCTCCATTCCCATCCCTCCCCTATAGGAACTGCATACTTCTTTGTTGCAATGTTAATTTATTTGGGGCCTATATGCTGAACCTGCAAGCCCCCCTTTCCCTCATTTGTACCAATGGCTATCTCTGAGTTTATTGTGGGTACAGTACCTGCTTAAAACTGGATTTTAAATGTTAGATATTGGGGAAAACTAGGATTACCATAGCACACTTCCCCCACACCGCCAGCATCGGAGTACAAGGTTAGTGTGGCTGAAGACTTGCCTTCTTAAAAATGCCCATAGTTAGTAGGGTTAGCCCCAGGAACCTTTACCCTATTCGTTAGGTAGCTCCCAGGAGTTATTCCTGCCCACACGCTCATGCCAGGCATAAATGTGGATTCTCCAGGCACCCAGTTCAGAACACTCCTTGCCCGTAGGAGAATCAGAAGAGGACTGAACCTGATGTGACCTGAGAAGAGCTCTGAAAGTACTGCGCTCTGTTGTATTGTAATCAGAACAAAGAAGTGGATTCCAATAGTCATAAGACTGACCTAATAAAGCTACAGGGACACAACAAGCCACAGGAGGCTTTTTCCTGTCACTGCCCAGCTGGCTAGTAGCCTGTTCTCCCCCGGAGGTCCTCAAGGGCTTTACAGAATTATACTCCTGTGGTGGATTAGGATTTAAAGAACTAAAGTCAGAAAGTAAAATCTTTGATCTGGATGAAACTGGTTTGTGAATCCTTCCCGAGCTCCATCGCAGTCAGCACCAAATTGTGCCTAGGTCTCGCTCTACTACGATCATTGACTGTCATTCCCACTTTTTGTTTCTTGGTGCTATTCCTACTTAAAACTTTTAAAGATCGTATTTCCTATTCTCCCTATTGGATTGTTATCATCTTGTTTATCACATTTTAATGTATTTTTCGAATTTGGTTTGGCATTTTTATTTTTATGCTTTTTGACTTTATTACTGTTTTTTACTCCATAAATACTTTACACATTGCCCTAAATAAGCCTGTCTGCAATGTGCCATAGCTACCAGGGGATTGAGCTCAGGTTAATTTAGTATCTTTGAGGGCTCCCCCTGACAAGGGTTTTGATTGTTCCTTAAGGTGGGTAGTCATGCCCTCAAACAATAATCCAATTTCTTAAATCCCCTTTCTTTATCCAAAGGACAACCCAGATGCATACACAGACACATCATTTCATTGCATAACTGGGTGCTGGATTAAGCCCGAGAGTTGAAAGCAGTTGAAGGGAGTGGAGCCCTGTCAGGTCCTGCCAGTTGCTGATAAAACTCTAAGGCATTACCTGGAATAAAGAATTTACCTCAGACCTAAAAGGCTCCGACTCTTGTATGGAGACCCTGTCCTGTCACTGTAATAAAGTACATACTTGACACCAGCGATGGTTCTCTGGAGCCTGCAGATCGGCAGCAGTTTGACTAGTGTCAACATTCTTGCACCCTTCTGATAGCTAATTAACTCCCCCTGTACAGCTCAGAAGTGCAGCGAAAACAAGCAGCCCCCCTGCCATCTCCAAAGCCTTGCAAATGTGTCTGTGGCTTAAGTGGCTCCGGGTCTTATATCATTTGTGGTAAATTATTCAACAAATTTATTTTGAAAATGCCTTGTTACTCATTTTACTGACTTACACAGTTCAAAGTATTTATGCCTCTTTCTCAAGTTCATAGGATCTGTGTTCTGTTCCTATCAAGTATCACAGGATTTTCTTCAGACAAATTTCTAAAACGTGATCTCATATGCAATTTTTTTCTAATGCCATTCAAACTTTAAACATAATAGTGAGGACAACCGATGTGAATGCTAGTGCTATATTTCTGCAGTCGGACTGCTCACGGTTGCAGAATTTCAGAGGCACCCTTTCGTTTAAGTCAATGAAACTACGTGCGAAGTCAGTTATAATCAAATTAACATTATAGAATTTTAAAAAATCAGTTCTTGATCTAATTGAAAGTTTACTTAACATGTCAGAAAGAACGAGTGATTTATGTGTGAATTATGTCAGAGCCTTCCCAAGCAACCCCCTTGGATACGATGTGTGTACTCCATACAGAATCTGCAATGATTAATGTGTCTGTAAAGAAGTTTTTGCCCTGAAGGTTATGTCTCCATTTTATTTCAATAGTGTGAAGATTTTCTTTCATGTGAAGTAAGCTGTATTAATCAGAAATCTATAAGCAAGCTTAAGATGCCTCTCATTTTCAGCAAGCTGCACTGAAAAACAAACTTCACAAAAAAATGTAAATAAACAACAATGGTGCATTTTTCAAACCCATGCTAACAAAAATCTCACTTCCAATTAAAACAAATGGATACGAATGCTGAGCTGCAGTCTTTCTCTTTATAATTGCATTAAGGGTGCAGTATCTTATGTGGCTGACAGAGGTCCCTTTACAACTCCACAGGGACACCTAGTAACAGCCTTTGGTCATACACCCTTTCCTTGCTTTATGGAATATCTTTTAGAACTTATGCTACTGCTGGGATATTTTTTAACCAAAAAAATAAAATAAACATTTGCATTTGCTACGCCAATAGCTCAAAGTTTCACTAATGTGAGACATATTGCATTTCAAATGCTTGTCTATATGAATATCTCATCCACTGGCTGAGAGGAGTTGCACGATGAAAGCTGATAAGAAGCAGAGTGAGAGACCTTTAAGATGATGGAGGGTCCGGAATGGGGTCCAGATGTTTGCTGACATTGGCGGGGATGACCTCTGAGATTGTCCTGCCTGTTGCTTCTTTGTTGTGAAGGTTGTATAATAATATTAAGGCACCCTGTGCTGCACATTCATTTGTTAAAAATTGGACATATTGCATCATCATATTTAGCAGTGCAGTGGTTATGTCAGAAAGAAATTAAAGCAAGGTCTTACCTCTCCAGTCTCCACTTCCTGGACTTGCCGTGTTCCACATTGCCTGATTGGCTTGTTCAAAGGTTCTTGGCAAGGTGCATCACAGTTAGTCAGCCAGTGGTATTGTGTGGTAGGATGGTGCACTTCATCCAACAGTGTTGGATGACGTACAGACCTTCAACTGAACAGTGAAGTGTGCACAATGTCAGTGATTGCCTAATGAGTAGAAGGCGTTAAGGCACAGGCTCCCAGCTTTGGACATTTGGTGTCTCAGGAACCTTATCTTTGGTTTTAGTGGCAGAGAGGAGTCTGTACTCCAGGTAGGGCAGACAGCACACTGATACTGAGGAAGCACAATTTAGAACAACCAGTGGAAGGTGCCAATTCTGGAGTAAGCATTCCAGCACCATGGCATGCCTGAGCCTAATGTTGCTTGCTTATCAGACTAATTTACTATCTGCTTCACACCTGTCGCTGGGCCATGGTGTCACTGTCTGTCAACACCCCTTGCAAAAAGTGTCTGGGCCTCAAAAGTAATCGACTGTGCTCAGCACCAGCAAACATTAGCTTGCATTAAGCACTATGGGGGCTAGCGTGTGTCTCTGATCTATTAACAAGTGCTTATGTTTCTTGCCATCTTGGTCTGAACGATGCTGGTGAAGTATTCTGCAGCAATGCAACGGTCACTCTGCAGGATCCAACCTTTATTTATTTTTCCTAGGTGCTCTTGAAGACAGACACTTGGGATGAAGTGTTTCCGGGAGCTGCTCCTGATTGGCCGACTGCCCCAAGCCACATCTTATATCCAGCCTATGGTGTTAAGGCAGGAGAAGGTGTTGCTAAAGAACAGGTTGTTTACTACCAAGGTAAGACACATAACAGGCCTCTTCTAGCTACTTGTGCATAATTTTGCCACTAACTTGACTCAAATGAGTAAAAAGCAGCTGACTAGACCGAGAAGGAGGACTATGCAAAACCACCAACCTGCATGACTTTAAGCTTCTGTACTGGCCTGGTTCCTTGAGGTTTGTGGTCCCTACTTCTGCATAGCACCTACAAGATATATGAAAAGTGGTGCAGAATTATATGTCTTATAAAGATTGAGGAAGCTCTCAACTGACCCTAACAGGGTATCACCAGGACAGGTCCAGGAGTTGTGCCCACGTGTGATTGTAGCTTTTGTCAAGCAATTGTGTATCAGTATGGTATTTCTATACGCAAACCTAGCTAAAAGGCAGAGGGAATTATATTAAAAATCTTTTTTTCCGTCCTATTTGATTCGTGAAGATTAGAAATACAAGCCTTGCAGCAATATGAGGGAGCTGATCCCTTGAACAGAGACAACAGCTACAATCTTGGAGCGGATGCTTTTCTTGCCACTCATTAGACGTTCGATCATAGAGACCATACAGATGGGATATTCTGACAATTGCCTCTCCAGGCAGAACTTTAATTTAAGTGTTCATTCTCGAGGCAAACAGTGGTGGGTTCTGCACTTAAAAAGTTTCGAGGCTCTGATAGGAAACCTTAATTTTAGGTTAGGGCTGCTGCTTTCCACTTGGACTACTAAGTGTGAACCCTGGTTTACCTAATATAGTATAAAACCATGAGGCTGCTTGGTATGCCTGCATGCAGTGTTTGGAGGAAGCTGTTCCTCTCAGTTTAGTTAGAGAAAGGTGCAGTCACTTGGTACATGTGGTATGTGTTTAGGGGTAGGTGTAGTATTTACAATCACGTTAACGTCTTTATAATCACACAATGCTTGTAGTGCTTTCACAGCAAGCATGCAGAACAAACAGTGTGTGGTAATGGTTGTATATAGAGCTTGGTATGTTTACAGCCACCGTGCATACGATTTACACAGAGGACAATGTGAGTGTGGTGTGTTTGTTCGTTTACATAGTGCATGTGGTGTAGACAGTAGCATCCAGTACATAATGCGTGTTTTTCAGGTTGCAAAAAGTGTGTAGTATTATTTAAAATGATAAACAGTGCAGATGGTATGTACTGTGGCATAGAAGGTACACCCTTTGTGTACATTCACATGGAGTCACATCGTGTTTACAGTGGCATGCAGTGCACTTGGTGTGCAACTGTTCCAAAAAGTGAATGAATACATTTTGCAGTGCGCACAGCTGCTCCGTTAGAAGCGTCATGGCGCTGCAGTAAGTGATCATTCCTAAGCCAATCTCTACCTAAAAAGGAAGGTTTTCAGAAATGGAGCGCCCTTCCCTTTTGACTCTGTGAATCCTGGGAATAATCAATAAACCCTGGTTAGTAGAGCAAAGTGATCTGGGGAAAACATACTTCAGAGATCTGCCTCTTAGGTAAACTGGGCTCTTTTTATGCAGTGCTCTATGCGTGATCATTAAGTCCTTAAAACGTAATTCTTTTGTCCACTGGAAACCAATGCAGATGCTTCAGGTATGAGGAGATAGACTTCCATCCAGGTAGGTTGAGAATCAGACTTGCAGCTGCATTCTTAACCACCTGCAGCTTGCAGGTGAGGGTTACTGGTACTCCTAGGTAAAGGGCGTTCACATAGTCCAACCTTGAGGTGACCAAAATGTGTTCTATTGTTTTGCGAGTGGAAACTGGGAGGACTTTGAGGATCTTTCTTAAAGATTTTAATAGGGCAGAGCAAGAGGCCGTAAGAGCTTGAATCTGGAGTTTGTAAGAGAGTACTCCATCATGTTTGATCCCCAAATACCTCACAAAGTGGATGGGAGATCTTCAGCTACCATCAGTGTAACTCAGTTGAAAGTATAGTGTTAAAAATACTATTTCAGACTTCTCTGAATGTAATTTTAAACATCTGCGGTGCAGCCATCTTGCCATTGCATCAAGGCAGCCCTGAAATCTTTCCGCTACAACTGTGTCTGCATGATGGAATGAGTGCATCAGTTGAGTGTCATCAGCATATGACAGAATTTTCAGACCGCAGGTTTCTAGCACTTTCTCCGGGAGTGGGGGGGGGGTGGGGGGGGTCATATATATTAAGGAGAATGAGCCTTGCAGCCGATCCCTGTAGGACACCATCTTTCAGACCTTTAAAGATAGATGTAAACGGAAGAAGATCTACTGCTTACCATCTATCAGATCAAAGTGATTGCAACCATTGTCTGGCTAAGCCAAATATGCCTGGCTTTTTGTAGTGCTAGTCCAAATGGTGTGCACAGTGAACAAAGTGTATGCCAGCTGGGGACGTTAGTCCATTCATGTAAGGTACATGCAATATTTCCAGCAGCATGTAATATTTATTTACAGTTACATAGAGTGTACATGGTTTGGTTACCCTGATAAATAGCGCATGCCGGGCGTAGTGAGTCATAGAATGCACTTTGTGTTTACCCTCTGTGTTGAGCAGCTCTGATGCATACAGTGCCCATAGTGCAGCTCATGTGCACCTAGTTCATGTGGTGTTTTTGGTTAACATATCCTTGACCACTGTTTTTCAGACTCTAGATCAGGAGGCTAAACGAAGCTTCCATTGCAGTGCCTGCGTCTCCAGCTTGAGATCAATACCATCACCAGAGCAGAAGGATAAGAAGGGAGATACTGGCAGCAGCTCCTTAGTCACCTATGAAGATCTATTCGAGAAAGCCAGCCACCTCTCTAGGAGCAAGGCTACCTTTGCCCAGGTACTTGATGTTTTCTGCAAGAAGGACATCCGACGACGTGGCCATGTGGAGTTTATCTACGCTGCCCTCAAGAAGATGCCTGAGTTTGGCGTTGAACGAGACATTGCTGTCTACAACAAACTGCTAGATGTGTTCCCTAAGGAGGTGTTTGTGGCCCGAAACTTCATCCAGCGGATGTTCAACCACTACCCGCGGCAGCAAGAGTGTGCGATTGAAGTGCTGGAGCAGATGGAGTCTAATGGTAAGGGCTGTAGCCTTATATAGAGTTCTTTGGGATGAGAAGATGTGAAAGATACTTCCCCACACCATTCGTGGTCTACCTTACCTACATGGAGCAAGTCTTCCAGTGGTTTACCACCCTTGTAGGCATCACTGACCAGTAGCCAGATACCAGTATGATTTGTCATTTTCAGGATGGTGGATCTCAAGTGGAACATACATGTAGGTGGGATGATTGCATGATTGGCCCTATCTAACATCAGCAAATGGCTGTTCTAAGGGACTTTTCCCTTCTCACATTTTTCAGTAATGACCTTAGCTGTGCCTTCAAACACACAGTGGAAACTCTGCTTGCTTCAGCAGACTACTCCTGTATGTTTCTAGTGGGCTGAACCTCAGTTTGAACAAGTTGTATGTTGCGACTAGAATTGGAAAGCTCTAAGTTTGAAACTGGGGAACAGTTAATATTACACTTCTATTCAAATGTTAATGTGACTGAATGAGGGATCAGTGGGTAGAGAGGTTGACGGGTTTCGATAAAACAGCATGTAAACTGTGAGAAGGAAGATGGCAGAAAACCAAACAAGCAAAGTCTAGAAACTGAGTAAGTGACAAAGTAGGGGTGTTAACAGAAACTAGAAATGAGATACACTTTGCCAGGCAGCAGAGGTTGAATGGTAGGTTAAGCATAATAATTAACAGTATACTAGTCTATGAAGGAAGAACTCTTCAGAGTGTAGGAAATCCCAATTTGTTATCTCCTTCAAAAGTTAAGTAAATTCAGCAGGTTCTTTACTAATCACCTCATCCTCAGGCTTCACTGAGCAGCTGCACAGCTGCAATTGAAATCCATATGTAGAACCTCCCACAAGTGCAAGAACTCAGACTATGTCACTCTCAGCAAAGTTTCAAGCAATGTCAGACTGGAAGATGCCACACACCGCTTTCAGAGGGACACCATACCAAAGAGCAAAGACAGACATGGAGGGCCTGTAGGGTATGAGGGCATGTTACCAGACAATCGAAGAAGACCTGCCACCGGTCTACATAGGGAGAGATGGATACCAGGCTGGCGAGTCACAAATGTAGGTTGTTGGAAACAGCCCACTCCCACTCCGCAGGGTGGTGGTGGACCTTCCCGACACAACGGGGTAGCTTGGCTCGAGTGGTCAGGAAACAGGCGCAGTGCTAAGCATACAATATACCCATACAATAACCATGCGTGCATCCGTTCCAAAAACGACCCTACACCGTAAAAATTATGAAAATATGTTTCTTTATCTTTCTTCTCTTAGTTGCTGATTGGGAAAATAAATAACAATCACAATATATACATTTTTAAATATAGCAGGTCAAATAAATATTGGCTGTTTGCTGAAATAAATAGGGGTGATTATAAATAACAGGGCATAAATACAAGTGCAATATATACAGTCAATTAAATACTTTGAGGTAATAAATACTGTATCAATAAATACTGTCCCAATAAATACTGTACACCAGCAAGTCCTGTGGACCTAGAAATTCAGTGCAGCAATAAATAGATGAGAACTTAATAAATACAGTAACCCCACTAAATAATTAGAAGTATACAGTACACTTTGTGAATCAGATGACACTTCACTACTGAAGGGCTGAATTGGCCCAGGCACAGCTTGTAGGGAGTGAAAGGCTTGAGGGGTACTACTCCCTGGCTGAGGCAAAGGCTGAGGCCTAAACTGAGGTAGATCAAAAAGGGGGGAAATTCCAATGCCCTGGCTTCCCTCTCCACAGAACCTCTCTAGGTTAGTCCCAGTTCACCCCAGGCACAGTCAGGTGGGTTTCAGCTCCTCCCTAGCCCCTTAGAGTAGTCTCTCAGGTCTCCACAGGGCCTTAGGCGCCCTCTACTCCACTTACTGCCCTTTTCTGATGCTCCGACGCCGCTGGAGTCGTGTCGACGCCGTGAGGCGGTTCCGGTTCGGTCTCGGCGGCCTCAGCACAATGTCAGTTCTATGACGACGCCGGTAGGCGGTTCCGGTCCGATGTCGGTGGCCTCGGTTCGACCTCTACCTTCGATTCGACGGCGTCGGGCAGTCTCCACACGATGTCGACTTCGGGCGGCTCCGGTCCGATGGCGCACTCGGCTCCGATGACGTCGGCCGGCCTGGCCTCGCTGTCGACTTCCGGCGACTCCGGGGTGCGATCCTCACCCCCGACCTCCGGTGCTCCTCCTCACAGGCTCCGGGCGACTCCGGAGTGCGATCCTCACTCCCGACCTCCGGTGCTCCTCTACCTCGGTCTCCGACGACTCCGGAGGGCGGACTTCACCCTTCCGATGACGCCGCTCGCTCGACCTTGGTTCACCTCCTTCTCGACCCTTGGTATTCCACTCGACCTCCGCCGGCGCCCTCTTACGACCTCAGGCGGCTCCGGGTACGACGTCTGCTACCTCAGTCAGCGCCGCTTCTCCACCTCGGGCTCCAGGTCTTCGGCTACTCGACGCCAGGCTCCAGGGAAACCAACTCTCAGGTCAGAATCTTGTTATCTTCTTGGTTCTAAGGCCTGTTCCTGCTGTCCAGGTCCTTAGGATGGTTTTCTTCTTTCTTCTTCCCACACAGGGCTATAGGCTGGGATCCATCAGCTGGGACAAGTATCAAGGGTGGGTTTATGGACCCCACTCCAGGCACAAGTTTCCACCCCTGCTGCTTCACTCCTTCCTCCTTCACTCTTGTGCTCCTCTCTCTTCACCAGTCAGGTGCCAACTGCCAGCTCCAACTGCCAACTGCCTCTCTTATCCTCCCAACATTCTAAACGGTTTCCAACTGTCACACAGTTCTGGAATCTCCTGGAAGGTTCTGGAAGGTGCTGGTAGGTTCCAGTGGATGCTGGTGATGTCATGGGAGGCCACCATTTTGTGCTTCAGGCCCTCAGACAGAAGTTTCAGGGGTAGCTAAAATGGCTCCCTGAATCTGTAGCAACACTAAAAAGTCTGGTGGTTCCCAATAAAAAGGAAAAAGTCAAACAGGGTTTGAGGCAAAAGTGGGACAAAATAAATAATGATGAGGAGGGACCACCCAAAGGGCTGACAGGTCTAACACGCGTCCCCCCCAGCTGAAAGTGGGGAGAGCTACCCAACCCCTTGGGAGTTCTTATCACTAAGGCGGAAATACCTTGAGAGACCGTCTGCATTGGCGTGGTCCACTCCAGGCCGATGTTCCACCTGAAAGTCCATCCCCTGTAGGGAAATAGACCACCTCAACAACTTGGGATTCTCCCCCTTCATTTGCATCAGCCAACGAAGGGGTCGGTGGTCGGTCTGAACTAGGAAGTGCGAGCCAAACAGGTATGGCCGCAACTTCTTCAGAGCCCATACCACTGCAAAGGCTTCACGCTCTATTGCACTCCACTTCTGTTCCCTGGGAAGTAGTCTCCTGGATAGGAAGACCACGGGTTGATCCAGACCCTCTTCGTTGAGCTGCGATAACACTGCCCCAATGCCATGTTCTGATGCATCTGTCTGGACAATGAACTCCTTGGAAAAGTCTGGGGCCCTTAAGACCGGGGCCTCGCACATGGCTTTCTTCAATTTCTCAAAGGCTTGCTGACAAGCCTCCGTCCAGACTACCCGTCGAGGTTGTTTCTTGGACGTGAGCTCCGTGAGAGGGGCTACGATGGTACCGTACCCCTTCACGAAGCGGCGATAGTAACCCGTGAGGCCCAAAAATGCTCGGACCTCAGTCTGTGTCTTGGGGGGTTCCCAGGCCATGATGGCCTCGATCTTCGCCTGGAGGGGTTGCACCGTTCCCCTACCCACCAAGTGTCCAAGGTACACTACCGACCCCTGCCCGATCTGGCACTTGCTGGCCTTGATCGTCAATCCAGCTTGTCTCAGGGCCTGGAGAACAGCTTGCAGGTGACGCAAGTGATCCTCCCAGCTGTTACTGAAGACGGCTATGTCATCCAGATAAGCAGCAGAGAAACTCTCCATCCCGGTGAGGATCTGGTTTACCAGGCGCTGAAACGTGGCAGGTGCGTTCTTGAGCCCAAAGGGCATCACACAGAACTGGTAGTGGCCATTGGGCGTGGAGAAGGCTGACCTTTCCCTTGCTCCATCAGTCAACGAGATCTGCCAGTACCCCGAAGTAAGGTCAAAGGTACTTAGATATTGGGCAGCTCCCAGCCGGTCAATCAATTCATCCGCCCTAGGGATCGGATGAGCATCAGTCCTTGTCACTGAATTCAGTCCCCGGTAGTCCACACAGAACCTCAGTTCTGGTTGGGCACCCGGTGGTGCAGCTTTTGGTACTAGCACCACCGGACTGGACCAGGGGCTGCTAGAAGGTTCAACCACTCCTAGCTCCAGCATCTTAGTGACTTCACTGTGAATGCTGGCCTTCACCTTGTCAGACATCCGGTAGATCTTGGACTTCACAGGTGGGCTGTCTCCTGTGTCCACGTCATGGACGCACAGGTGAGTCCTACCTGGGACAAGGGAGAACAACGAAGAGTACTGCCCCAGGACCTGGCGACAGTCCTCCTGCTGTTCAGGAGTTAGAGATGGGGAGAGAATCACTCCCTCCACCGACCCATCCTTTTCTTGAGACGCAAACAGATCAGGGAGAGGCTCGCTTTCCACGTCCTCTCCTCCATCAGTCACCATCATCAAGATGACTTCGGGCCTCTCGTGGTGGGGTTTGAGGCGGTTGGCATGCAGCACCCGCAGGGGCTGACGAGGGGTCTTCAGGTCCACCAAGTAGGTAGCCTTACCCTTCTTCTCCAACACCTCAAAGGGTCCTGACCAGCGATCCTGGAGGGCACTAAGCTCTCCTGGTTCGATCACCCACACCTTCTGGCCAGGCTCCAACTCCACCGGGTGAGCGTTGTGGTCATACCACGCCTTCATCACTGCTTGGCTGGCTTCCAAGTTGTCAGAAGCTTGCTTCCACAACTTAGCCATTTGGCTCCGGAAGGCCAGCATGTAGCTCACCACATCCTGGGGGAGCTTTCTGGGAGTTCTTTCCCATCCGTCTCTCACCAGGTTAAGAGGTCCACGTACAGGGTGCCCATACAGAAGCTCGAAGGGGCTGAAGCCCACTCCCTTCTGTGGCACTTCCCTGTAAGAAAAAAGTAAACAGGGTAGGAGGACGTCCCATTTCCTCCGCAGGCTTTCAGGCAGACTTCTGATCATGCCTTTTAAGGTTTTGTTAAACCTTTCCACCAGACCATTGGTCTGGGGGTGGTAAGGAGTTGTGAACCGGTAGGTCACTCCACACTCCTTCCACATTGCCCGCATATATGCTGACATGAAGTTGGTCCCCCTGTCGGACACAACTTCCTTGGGAAAACCCACTCGGGTAAAGATTCCCATCAGGGCCCTTGCCACAACAGGTGCTGTTATGGTCCTCAGAGGTATTGCCTCTGGGTACCGTGTGGCATGATCCACCAGAACCAGGATAAACCTGTGACCAGCTGTAGTCGGTGGATCTAATGGACCCACAATGTCGATGCCCACCCTTTCAAAGGGGGTGCTAACGACAGGAAGTGGTTCCAGGGGAGCTTTCAGCTTCACCCCTGTTTTCCCACTGGCTTGGCAAGACACACATGTCCGGCAGTAGGTATCGGACGACACTTTCATCTGAGGCCAATAAAAGTGTGGGACAAGACGGGCGAAGGTCTTGTCTTGCCCCAGGTGTCCTGCCAAGGGGATCTCGTGAGCCAACTCTAACAGGAAGGCTCGAAAACGTTGAGGTACTACCAAGGCTCGTGACGATCCATGTAGGGGTGCCTTGGGTTCACTGTAGAGGAGGCCATCCTCCCAGTAGACACTGTAGTTCCCTTCAACGTTCCCTGCTGCCTGGGCTTCGGCCTGTCGCCTCAGCCCCTCAAGGGTAGGGCACTCCCTCTGGCCCTGGCAGAATTCCTCCCTGGACGGGCCTCCCTCCACGTGCCACTCGGCCGGGATGGGTAAGTCCTCCAGGTTGGTAACGTCCCCCTCCGCAGACTCCTGGTCCACCACCTCCGGTGGCCTATCCGTCCTACGGGGTGGAGACGCCGAGGCAGGCTCCTCCTGTCCTCGGTTCTTCCCTTGACTGGCAGCTGGCTGGGCCTTTGTTCCAGGCTCCAGCCGGAATGAACTCCCTCTTCGGGTAGTCTCGGACCTTGTGCTAACACAGGCCCAGTCAGGTGTACCCAGCATCTCGGTATGAGTCCGGTATTCCACCTCCTTCCAAGCGTTGTGCTCCATGTCATTGCCCAGCAGACAATCGACTGGCACGGCAGGGCTTACGGCAACTCGAAGTGAACCTGCAACCCCCCCCCATTCAAAGGGAACCTCAGCCACGGGATAGTGACCGGTTCTGCCGTCAGCCATCGCGGCTGGGTGGAGTACATCGGGAATGACTTGCTCTGGAGACACCAGTTGGCTACGTACCATAGTCATACTGGCTCCTGTGTCTCTCAGAGCCTCCCCTCTTTGGCCGTTGATGGTGATCCACTGCCCATACTTTGCAGTATTTGCGGGCACCTGGATCTTAGGAACCATCTCCCGTTCTCCCAGGGACACTAAAGTGACACCCGCCCACTCCCTTCCCTTAGTTAAGGGCATCTCCTCCCCGAGCACTACACTAGCTACTCCGGGGGGCTTTCCTCCAGTGGGAGGGGGTGAGCGTTTCTGACACTTCGGATCTCCTTTATAGTGTCCAACGCCACCGCACTCGTAGCAATGGACAACCCTTGGCTGCTGACTCTGGCCAGGATTAGGGTTTCTGGGTGGGTTAGCCTTAGAGGTGAATCCTGTTCCCTTCCCTTGGAAGTTATTTTGGGGGCCTTTGGAGTACTCCTTTTTCTTTTCCCCTCCTTCTTTCTTTTGGGGGGCGCCCTGTCCGGCCTTTTGAGTATCCCCTCCAGTCCCCCTTGTGGACACCCGGGTACTAGCCCAAATGTCCGCCTCCTCAGCAAGCTTCCGGGGGCTGGTCAGCTTGCTATCCACCAGGTGTTGCCGCAGTTCAGGGAAACATTTCTCGAGTAGGTGTTCCTTCAGTACCAGGTCAAACAGCTCCTCGTAGTTCCTGACTTCACTGCCCTGAATCCAACCTTCCAGTGCCTTCTTTGCATAGTCCAGGAAGTCCACCCAATTCTGTGTGCCCAGTTTGTGACTACCCCTGAACTTCTGCCTGTACTTTTCAGGTGTTAGTCCAAACTTTCTGATGAGCGCCAGTTTCATGGTGGGGTAGTGGGTCTGCTCATCCTCTTCGAGGGCCAATAAAGCATCCCTACCAGCTGGAGGCATGTACTTATACAATCCCCCTCCCCAGTACTTCACTGGAACCCCATGGGCCCTCAACGAGACCTCATAGGCTGCTAGCCACTTGGCGATGTCGTCACCCGCCCCATAGCTAGCTACTATGTCCTTTGGCAGGTAAGGTTTGGATTCCCTGGTGGACTCTTGGATTTGGCTGCCACCATTAGGAACAGTTGGTGCCCCAATTCTGAGGATCTGAAGCTCTATCTCCTTCAGTCTTATCTCATGAGCCATCCTCTCTTTCTCCGTCTCATGAGCCAACCTCTGTTCCTCCTTCTCCTTCTCCAGCTTTGCTAAATCCAATGTGAGCTGTCTTTTCTCTCTCCGATCTGCTAACTCCACGCTGGATAAGCCCCCACTAGAGGCACGGCTGCCCCCCCTAGAAAGTGTCCTGGGCCCTGCTAACATGTTCCCCACCTCAGGTTGGTACATCTCAGCCCCCTCGGGGTCAGGCTCTCCATCCCTGTCTTCCTCCTCAGCCTTGCCTTCCCTGCGTGCCTCCCCCCAAGCCCTTAAGCTGGTTTGAAGTGCACCCTTCTTTGCTCCTGGGGGACAGTACACCCCCTCTCGCTGGCAAAACTCCCTGAGTTGGGCCACAGTGTATGTTTCTAAATCTTCAAGAACAAACTCCATCTTGCCCACCCAGGTTAGAGGATAGGTTTTGTGCAGTAACAATGTAGGGTGGTACCTTTAGTAATACCTCCTCCCACCACCAGAGTAAATTTGGAAAAAACAAAAACCCACAATTTGGAAGGCCGCTGTGAGAAAACTCCCGGTGTAGGCCTATGGACTACCCACAGTTATTGTTGAGTATATGTAGGCACAGCTCTATCCCACCACTGACACCAATTTATGTTGGAAACAGCCCACTCCCACTCCGCAGGGTGGTGGTGGACCTTCCCGACACAACGGGGTAGCTTGGCTCGAGTGGTCAGGAAACAGGCGCAGTGCTAAGCATACAATATACCCATACAATAACCATGCGTGCATCCGTTCCAAAAACGACCCTACACCGTAAAAATTATGAAAATATGTTTCTTTATCTTTCTTCTCTTAGTTGCTGATTGGGAAAATAAATAACAATCACAATATATACATTTTTAAATATAGCAGGTCAAATAAATATTGGCTGTTTGCTGAAATAAATAGGGGTGATTATAAATAACAGGGCATAAATACAAGTGCAATATATACAGTCAATTAAATACTTTGAGGTAATAAATACTGTATCAATAAATACTGTCCCAATAAATACTGTACACCAGCAAGTCCTGTGGACCTAGAAATTCAGTGCAGCAATAAATAGATGAGAACTTAATAAATACAGTAACCCCACTAAATAATTAGAAGTATACAGTACACTTTGTGAATCAGATGACACTTCACTACTGAAGGGCTGAATTGGCCCAGGCACAGCTTGTAGGGAGTGAAAGGCTTGAGGGGTACTACTCCCTGGCTGAGGCAAAGGCTGAGGCCTAAACTGAGGTAGATCAAAAAGGGGGGAAATTCCAATGCCCTGGCTTCCCTCTCCACAGAACCTCTCTAGGTTAGTCCCAGTTCACCCCAGGCACAGTCAGGTGGGTTTCAGCTCCTCCCTAGCCCCTTAGAGTAGTCTCTCAGGTCTCCACAGGGCCTTAGGCGCCCTCTACTCCACTTACTGCCCTTTTCTGATGCTCCGACGCCGCTGGAGTCGTGTCGACGCCGTGAGGCGGTTCCGGTTCGGTCTCGGCGGCCTCGGCACAATGTCAGTTCTATGACGACGCCGGTAGGCGGTTCCGGTCCGATGTCGGTGGCCTCGGTTCGACCTCTACCTTCGATTCGACGGCGTCGGGCAGTCTCCACACGATGTCGACTTCGGGCGGCTCCGGTCCGATGGCGCACTCGGCTCCGATGACGTCGGCCGGCCTGGCCTCGCTGTCGACTTCCGGCGACTCCGGGGTGCGATCCTCACCCCCGACCTCCGGTGCTCCTCCTCACAGGCTCCGGGCGACTCCGGAGTGCGATCCTCACTCCCGACCTCCGGTGCTCCTCTACCTCGGTCTCCGACGACTCCGGAGGGCGGACTTCACCCTTCCGATGACGCCGCTCGCTCGACCTCGGTTCACCTCCTTCTCGACCCTTGGTATTCCACTCGACCTCCGCCGGCGCCCTCTTACGACCTCAGGCGGCTCCGGGTACGACGTCTGCTACCTCAGTCAGCGCCGCTTCTCCACCTCGGGCTCCAGGTCTTCGGCTACTCGACGCCAGGCTCCAGGGAAACCAACTCTCAGGTCAGAATCTTGTTATCTTCTTGGTTCTAAGGCCTGTTCCTGCTGTCCAGGTCCTTAGGATGGTTTTCTTCTTTCTTCTTCCCACACAGGGCTATAGGCTGGGATCCATCAGCTGGGACAAGTATCAAGGGTGGGTTTATGGACCCCACTCCAGGCACAAGTTTCCACCCCTGCTGCTTCACTCCTTCCTCCTTCACTCTTGTGCTCCTCTCTCTTCACCAGTCAGGTGCCAACTGCCAGCTCCAACTGCCAACTGCCTCTCTTATCCTCCCAACATTCTAAACGGTTTCCAACTGTCACACAGTTCTGGAATCTCCTGGAAGGTTCTGGAAGGTGCTGGTAGGTTCCAGTGGATGCTGGTGATGTCATGGGAGGCCACCATTTTGTGCTTCAGGCCCTCAGACAGAAGTTTCAGGGGTAGCTAAAATGGCTCCCTGAATCTGTAGCAACACTAAAAAGTCTGGTGGTTCCCAATAAAAAGGAAAAAGTCAAACAGGGTTTGAGGCAAAAGTGGGACAAAATAAATAATGATGAGGAGGGACCACCCAAAGGGCTGACAGGTCTAACATAGGTCCTGCTATAAATAAGGATAAAGAAATCCAGAGAAGAGGCTGAGTATTGAGCATGAAGGCAGTGAAAGGGGCTTTACTAGGCAGAAGAGTGGAGCTGAAGGACGTCTGGTGAAAGAATATCACCGTAAAATATGGCAGTGACTGAGCCTACTGCATGTGGGGGTGTCGTCCCCAGTTGGCAAAGGTGATGGTCGGGATACTAGGCAACAGAGGCAGAGATGCAAGCTGGAGTGGCACTAAGTGGAACGGGTGTGCCCAGACCTGGGTCCAGTGAAAACTGTCACTGGAACCAAGTTATACCAGGTTGATAAGCCCTAAGTAGGAAAACCAGTTATGTGTTGCTTGTGTTTGTGTCATGGAGGACCTTGCATGGCCGCCCATGGTCAGATGGAGAATGGGATGTGGTTTTAGCGGGGCCTGTCAACATACCACGAAACTCTCGCTTTAAATTGATCCAGACGTTTGTACTGCACCGCGCCTACCTATCCCCAGACATCATAGTCAAATATTTTGGAGATAATACAGCTGCCTGTCCGCAATGTAAGCTTCATGGTGCGGATCTGTTACATATGCTCTGGTCCTGCACAGCGCTGGTGTTGTATTGGCGGAGGGTCACGGCTCTCCTAGAGCAATGCACCGGCGTGCTGGGTCAGCATACTTGGGAGATGTGTATATTAGGCCTCTATAAGCGGAATAGGCAGAATAGGATATCCTCCCGCTTTCGAGACTTAGCCTATATTACTGCGAAGCGCCTGATCACCAAGAACTGGAAAAGAGGAGAAGCCCCTGTCGCCATTAGCTGGGAGAAGTCATTTCTTAACTGGGCACGAGCAGAGAGTGTGGCGTTACACAGAGAAGAGACTGCAGGTCTCCGCAAGTTTCCAGCAGCCCAGCCTTGGGATACGTTGCTGCATAGCTTCACACAACACAGCAGCGCAGATGGTCAGCCCCCGCACACGCCCTCCACCAATACGAACCCTTAAGCTTTGTGCGCTAGCAGCTTGCCACATAGATAACAATTGTGCGTAATGCAAGGATATTGTCCTTGGCGATAATTACCTGTTTTTCCTTTGTTGGCCTGTAGAACGTGCCGTGTGACTGAGGGTACCGACTGGTGCATTTTGGGTTCATTATACCCTATGGTTCTTGTTGGGGTGGGGAAGGGGTGGATAATTGGAAATCAGCAATAACTTACCGGGATGCCCGGGGGCTAAGATTTGAAGGCTACTTTTGCGTTACAGTTGTCTTATTCATTGTTTCTTTTTCCTTCTGTTGAGGTTGCCGTTTTTATTTTATTTTATTTTGTTTGTGTTTTGGATTCTTTATTGGCACCCGATATGGTATGTACATATAGCTTCATGGCGAGATTAGTACAACTCACTACCAGCATCCACCAATGTTGCCCACCACTGGGGTTCAGTCCACTATGCTGATTTTTGATATTTAAACTCTCCTCATGTGCGAGGCTGTGGGTGCTGCGTCGGCGTTGGCATCCCATGTGGCCAAGCTGAACCTGATGGACTATGTCATAAGAGGTGATCTGTCATCCATTCCTTAACATCACCATTGCATGGTAAACTGCGGGCATCTTTGGAACTGAACGTTTGATCAATCGTTGGGTGTACCTGTTGTACTCACTTCCAGCAATATCTGATGAAAGCCCTGTACGGTTTGTCATACTGGTTACCCATGCTGTTGTACCATACCATGTACCTATTCATTTGATCGCTACTAACTATGCTGATTATTGAAAAATGGAAAAATAACAAACTGTCAATAAAGATATTAAAAAAAAATAAAAAAAAATGGAGGACCTTGCATGGCAGTTCAGGCTGGACTGTTCCCACTGGAGCGCAGGATCAAGACTGATTTCCATGTAGCTGGTTCCAAACTGACATGGCATGGTGTGCAAATTAACAATTGATTGGGATGCTGCCCGAGTAATTGGCAGTGGCTTAGGTTAATTCTTTTCTTTCGATAACTTTATTTCGGACACAACAAACCATAAAAGTACAGAGTAAAATACACACAAACACTATGTTACAGAGAATAAATAACATGCACCAAATCAAAATCAATCACAATCATATATATACACCTACATTACAAATTTAAATAGGTTAATTCAAGTATTCCATCCATCTATTTTTTGTATAATTTAGATGGCGTTGATAGACATGATACAGACAACAAACTGCAAGGCTAGCTGCAGGAAAAGGCAGTAGAGGCAGGTCAGAATTGGTATTAGCGGCAAGTCTAGGCATCAAGCTGGAACTTTAGGACAGCCTAAGTTTAAGGAACACATTACCAAGGACCGGAGTTACATGCTATAAGTGATTGAAGGGATTTCAGGGTGCAGAAGATAGAACAAAAGGGTAAGCTGGCAGTGAGGATCAGGATGCCAGTAAGCATAAGCAGGCCGAATGTAGGTTACATAGTAAAGCGCAGCGTTATAGGCTAAAAAAAGATTATATTTTTTTGTCTCCTTACAGGAATCCTTCCCAACAAGGATACCAAGTTCTTGCTCCTGCAGATCTTCGGTGACCGGAGCCACCCCATCCGCAAATACCAGAGGCTCATGTACTGGTTTCCACGATTCAAGCATGTTAATCCCAACCCACTGCCAGCCAACCTACCCCAGGACCCTCTGGATCTCGCTAGGCTGAGTCTGCAGAGGATCTCTGCTGACCCCGACGCACGAAGTACAGTTTACCAGGTAACCATACAGGCTCCTGCCCAGTTATGCGGGGAAGGAATCACTATGGGGTTTAAAGCATGGTATGTTAGCTCAGTGGCTTGAATATTGGCTTCAGAAATCTGTCTAAGCTATAGGCAAAGGATTAAATCCTGGCAATATAGCACAGTTTGTTAATGGTGGTCACTTACATTTTGACTCCATATTGTCAGCTAGCTTGAGATCTACATCTCATTTACCGTTGTTCGACAATTAGGCACATGTAAAGGCCCCCACTAGAAGTGTAGTGGAATTCCTTTCAGCACTGAATACTTTTCTCTTCTTCCACTTAACATTGATGGAAGGCACCAACCTGGAGCACTGTCTAACGATTGTACTTTCAGCAGGAAGCACCATGGCATTGATAATTCCTTTGCATGTACCAGACAAATACAATGCAGTATACCACCCTTCTTACTTAGAACAGTGCGTAATACAGGACCTATCAAAGACGGGATACATACCGTACAAGGCAATTGCAGAACACAACACATCCTGTTCCGTGCACAGGACATAGCACATTTCTCAAAACACAAGAACCTCCCACCATACACAGGACTCGGACACCACACAGCTCCTATCCTTTGAGGGCACATTATAAGTTCCAGCTTACTTAGCACAGTACAAAACATAACAACATACACTCCCCATGAAACCACTTCCTTCTATAAGCACTGCAAACGTTCTTAGAACATTCTAGTCAATTTAATAGACATGCCATTCGATGACTAGAAGATTATTTGAGACGGTCAAGAGTTCTCTGGGGCGATCTATGCAAATGAAACCACCCTCACTCGTTAACGTTAACCTCTCCAGATTGCCAATTCCATCAGCAGTACCACAACTTTTGCAGTGTTGAGCAGGAGCCTGGAATATGTACCATACGTCAAATTCAAATGTGCTTGATATTTGAAGAGTTCTCCATTCATTATAAGAAACCCATATACAGTAGCTCCTGTGAAGATAAAGCAAAACATATGCAGCAAAGAGACGTGACTTTGAGAATGGTATGCACACACTAAAGCACACACTGATATACCATTTTTGTGTAAAAGGTTTTCTTATTACAAATGGAGGGCTGTTTAAAATAGCAAGCAAATTTTAGTTTGACATGACACATATTCCAGGCTAGATTTCTGGTGCAATTAAAACCTATTCATGATAACGGCACCAGATACACCAGAAATGTAATCTGGTGCTATGGTCCAGGTGTACTAAAAATTGAATGGAAATAACACACAGACTTTTTGTGGCCGATCTTTAACTTTACAATGCATAGTATGTACTAATATGTTGAATCGCAAAGTCTCCAGTCACATGGGGTTGCAGAACGATCTGCCTAATGTATATTATGAGGGAGGTCGCTACTTATGACTCCAGTGATTGGCTACAAAATAGGCATGGTGGTCTTTATAGGACAAAAGCTCACCCGCCACAGTGTTGCATTCACAAATTAGAATTTTCATTTATTATGGTACTGGGTCTGTGGTCTAGGCTTCTGACACCATTCACAAGGGGCAGGTGGCCATTGAGAACCATCCCAGATCGGGCAAGATGGCGGCCGCTTAGAAGGCTGTTAGCGGTGCTAGTAGGCTATCGAGGGTTGTGCTCATGATCTGAAACCCATGTAAGGACGAAAAGACCGAAGAGACGGAAAATCACCCAACTTAATTACTGGAACCCCCTCTCTATTCCCCCATGCGATATCCTCGCAAGAAAATCTGGTCAGTTTGGTCTAGAGTCCTGCTCCAAGCAGTTAGACAATTCACCGAGAAATACCTGACCTGGCTGTTGTATCAGAGGCCGAGAAGGGGTCTGTTGATGGCTGCTAAGGTGGCGGCGAGCTCCGTAGCCATCAAGGCGGCGGTAGCCGCTCGAAAGGCTCGGGGCAAAATGGCAATGAATCCAGCGGCATCTGTACAGTCCCCTGGCCGCCCGCAGCAGATCCTCTCACCTGATCCGCCGGCACTGAGGAGAGGAAGAGGCGGAGCAATCGGCAAGAACCGCCCGGCTGGTCCGTCCGTAGTGGAGCTTCTCCGGCGTACGACGGAAACCAAGGCTGGAGTAGCGGCTGGGGTAGCGGTAGCAAGTAAGGACGGCGAAGCCGAGAAAGACGGCGTCCGGGGGCAGAACAAGGTGGTGAGTTGGGAAGACAATCGGGAGGAGATCCAGAGCGGCCCAGGCGCAGACGGTACTGTCTCGATTCATGCAAAGGAAAGGGAGGTCGATGAGGATATCCCCCCCCCCCCCACACCCCACACCCCCTCGGTTGATATTGGAGATGAGGGGAATGCCATAGCAGCACTATTAGAGGAGAACGCTGCTGGTGAAGCAGGGAATCCCCCTCTAGCCTCCCCTGAAGGGTTGGCGGCTGATGAGGCAGTAAACATGACCAAACTAGACAAAAAAGGGGGAATATTGATGGCAATAATTGCAGACAGATCAAGGCTAGTAAAACAGGCAAAGCAGGGATGGCTCGGGAAGATGAGAGCCAAAAAAGAGGACTACCGATGAATTCTAACTTGGAACTGAGTGAAGCGACTGTGTCAACAGAATCACTAGATAAATCTAAAGCTAAACTAGAAAAGGAACCCGGCGATTGTTTTTTCTCTGTCTCAGAGGGGGCGGAGTGGTCTGATGAGGTCCTGAGTACATCACCTGGAGCTACTAGCTCAGAATTAGACTCTGTAGACAGTGATGTAGATCACCCCTCGACAGCTAAAAAATCTTCTGCAAAAAGTGCTATACAAAGTCGGGGGAAGAAAAATTTGAAATGTATTCATCTGCTGCTCCGCTAACAGGTTCACTCCTGAGCAAATCATCACTGGAGACTAATGGGATCAATGAGACATCCCCTACACTGGATATAATTCACCAAGCTATCCTTGCGCATAGGGAAGAAACACGCCAAGATAGCCGGAAAACCCAGGCAGCTATGAGGAAAATGCAGGGGGTTGTCAGGAAGCTTTCTAAAACATGCTTCAATATAGGAGAGAGAGTGACAAATCTTGAAGAAAGAATTGTGGCAACGGAAACAGAAACGGCAAGCGCCGCAGCCCTGGTGGAGGCCCAAGGATCACAAATTATAGATATCCAGTGGAAGCTAGAAGAATTCGAAAATATGCAAAGGAGGAATAACCTCAGGGTGCTGGGGGTTCAGTAGGGCTTGGAGGGTTCTGATGCTAGGGCGTATATAATTGACCTTTTTAAGGCTGCCTTCCCTGAACTTTCCGAGTGGAATTGGGCAGTAGAAATACAAAGAGCGCTTCGCACTCCCTTTAAACTACGAGCACCAGCAAAGGAGGGGGATAGACCGCGGGCTATATTAGTATTCTTTGGTAATTTCCTCCTCCGGCAAGCAATTTCAGATAAAGCCAGGCCAGATGCTAAAAGATCAAGCGGAGGAGTCTCATTCTTTGTGCGGCCGGACTTCTGTCATCCAACGGTAGAAAGGCGTTGGAGGCTGAGACAGCTCGTAAAACCTTTTCAGGAAAAAAGTCTCCAGGCCTATCTTGTCAACCCGGCACAACTTAAAGTCATTAATCAAGGGCTCACGCGGTATTTCTCATCAGAAATAAAAGCCAAAGAGTATCTGGACTCCCTGGACAAATAAAGTGGTCTTGGTCTATCTAACAATGGGGGTGGGTGAAAGAAGAGAAAAAGAAGGGAAAGGAAAGGGAATGTATGTATTGCTGGATATAAAAGGACATAAAAAGATTTGGGTGTAGGGGGTAAGGAGGGGGCAGGGGAAATGTCATATCCGAATCTTAGGGTACTGCATAAGAAGTGGTTCTGGTTCTGTGATTTTTGATATATGTAAGGGTTTAATGTAATTCTTTAATGCTGGATTTTATAGGACCCTGGCCTCTAGCATCGCATGCATCACATGCACAGACTTACGGTCTGAGCGCCTCATTCGGGTGGTGGGACAATATGAGGTTGGGGGGTCAGGGGGGGTTGCATGTTGCAGGGAAGGGAGAAAAGGGGGTAAAAATTAAAAAGAAAAATACCTGGTGTCATCTCTTTGTATGGTTTAAGTTTTTTAGTGTAAAATATTCGGTTGGGCTGAGACAAAGGAGACTGGTTAATTTAACAAATAATAATGGGGAAGCTTAAGATTTGCTCAGTTAATATCGGGGGCTTGAATGATCGGAATAAGAGACAAAGTCTTGGGCAATTTGTTAGGTCAAATCAGATAGATGTAATTTGTCTACAGGAGACTCATTTACCTTGGGCTAGGAAGCATCTGTTAAGTATAAGAGGTTTCAATCTGTTGGCTTGTTCCTCACAGACATCTACTGTCAGAGGTGTGGCAATACTGGCTAAATCGATTGTGGGAGGGGCTAGACTCCAACGGACAGATGCCTTAGGTAGGTGAGCACTGGTGGAACTCGAGCTGGGATTTACACTATGCACAATCTATGGCTCTAATCAGGATGAACCCGAACTATTTGACCGATTGGAGGTAGAATTAGCAAATTGGCCAGACCCTTTTGTTGTGTGCAGAGATTTTAATCTCTCTGCGGACTTAACAGATGTCATCAATAATGCTGGCTATATAGGCCGTAAGCCTAAGGTATTTCGTGCATTGTGCTCCCTAATTAAATCATATGGGTTGGCTGATGTTTGGGGGGGTAAAGTACCGAACGATCCAGGATTCACGTATTTTTCTTGTCCTTTCAGGAAGTATACCAAACTGGATTATTTTCTTATCTCTGCAACAGAATTGAAGAGAGTCGATATCAAAAAATTACCAAAAGTGATCTCCGATCATAGTCCTCTAATTATGGAGTATGATATAGATACTCTAAATAAGGGCCATTCAAGATGGACCCTTGAAAGGAGATTATTAGCAGATCCCAAATTTGTAGAGCATGTAAGGATTTGGACTCAAAATTATTATGACATGAACCGGTATAGTACATCCAGAAATATGGCCTGGGACTCCTTCAAATCAGCTTTGAGGGGGGAGACGATTAGTTTTTCCGCTAGGTTAAGGAAGCAGGTTAAGGAAGAGAATGAGAGATTAGTGGGCCGATTGGCAGAGGCAGAAGAACTGCATATGTTGGATATTGCTCATGGGATGGAGGCCGTCGAAAGTCAACAGAAGATCCTCATCATTAAAGCAGAAATACATAAATGGATAGCTCTGAAAAATGCCGAAGAATATCAGATTTACAGGGGCAAGATGTATGACACCGGAGAGCAGGCAGGCAAACTTTTAGCACTTAGGATCAGGCAGGCTCGGAGCAGGAATTTGATAACCAATATACGAGAGGGGGATCAGGACCACACTGAGCCCGATGATATTCTGAAGGTTTTTCAGAATTTTTATCAAAAATTATATAAGGAGGAGATTAGAGCGGATATCTCTAGTTTAGAGTTTGAAGATACAGGCCCACAGCTAGCTAAGGAGGATATAGTAGTGTTGGATAATGATTTCGCAATAGGGGAAGTTGTGGAAGCATTACAAGGTTTATCAACAGGGAAAGCTGCGGGGCCGGACGGTATCCCGATTGAGCTATACAAATGCTTACAGGAAGTGATAGACCATCTGTTGTTGGATCTATTTAATGGTAAATTCTGCTCTGGGGAAATCCCAGGGTCCTGGAAAGAAACCAACATTGTGGTGTTTCATAAACAGGGCAAGCCCAAAGAAAATGCTGGTTCGTATCGTCCAATATCCCTCATAAATACGGACACTAAGATCTACGCTAAGGTCCTGGCTAAAAGGTTGGGGGGGGGAGTCATTGGCGGTCTGGTCTCCCCGTGGCAGCATGGGTTTATTCCAGGCCGAGGGACAACAGATCACATTAGGCGGGCTATTACCTTGTTCGATGTGCATGCTGTCACGGGGGGACGGATGGCCATGATCCTCTTGGACGCAGAAAAGGCCTTCGATCGTGTCACTTGGAAGTATTTGTGGGGGATATTGGAGCGAAGGGGTTTTGGCCCTAAAATTTTGGGAGCCATCAAAGCTATGTATTCAGATCCCAAGGCCAGAATCCAGCTGATGGAAGGAAGTTCAGAAAAAGTTTCTATCTCACGGGGACACGGCAGGGATGCCCCTGCTCACCAATCCTCTTCACTCTATATATTGATCCGCTTGTACGCAGAATACTAGGATGTAAGGATGTCAAGCCAATAGTTTGTAAGGGGTATGAAACTAAACTGCTGGCTTACGCGGATGACTTAGCCATAATCACCCCAGAACCAGAGGCGGCTCTGATGGCTATCACAGGGATAGCCACGGAGTTTGGACGATGCTCGGGATACCTCCTTAACGAAAGCAAGACCCAGATAATGTATACCAAGAATATTGGAAGGCACGATGAAAGATACTCGGACTCAGTCGTTTATCTAGGGGTTAGGATAAGTTCCGCCACTGATAAAATTATTAAAGATAATTTTACCCCGCTAATAACATCAATTGCGGCAGATTTAAAAAGAATAGATGCTATACACCTGTCTTTAATAGGGAGAGCTAATGTGCTTAAAATGACTATGCTTCCTAAAATATTGTATCTCTTTCGCTCGGATGTATGACGTTACAACGCACACTTTTACAACGCATGCACTTACAACGCATTTTTTACAACGCAAAATCCATTACAACGCACTACACTTACAACGCATGACACTACAACGCATTTTTAAAAACTACCTTTACAACGCATACCATTACAACGCATAATATAAAATTGCATTTAAGGTAAGTATTCGATAGTATAGGGGTAAAAATTGCTATTCTAACTCCAGGGGGTGCAACAGTAGGGTAAGTGTTAGATAGTATAGGGGTAAAAAATACTATTCTAACTCCAGGGGGTGCAACAGTAGGGTAAGTATTCGATAGTATAGGGGTAAAAATTGCTATTCTAACTCCAGGGGGTGCAACAGTAGGGTAAGTGTTAGATAGTATAGGGGTAAAAAATACTATTCTAACTCCAGGGGGTGCAACAGTAGGGTAAGTGTTGGATAGTATAGGGGTAAAAATTACTATTCTAACTCCAGGGGGTGCAACAGTAGGGTAAGTGTTGGATAGTATAGGGGTAAAAATTACTATTCTAACTCCAGGGGGTGCAACAGTAGGGTAAGTGTTGGATAGTATAGGGGTAAAAATTGCTATTCTAACTCCAGGGGGTGCAACAGTAGGGTAAGTGTTGGATAGTATAGGGGTAAAAATTGCTATTCTAACTCCAGGGGGTGCAACAGTAGGGTAAGTGTTGGATAGTATAGGGGTAAAAATTACTATTCTAACTCCAGGGGGTGCAACAGTAGGGTAAGTGTTGGATAGTATAGGGGTAAAAATTACTATTCTAACTCCAGGGGGTGCAACAGTAGGGTAAGTGTTGGATAGTATAGGGGTAAAAATTACTATTCTAACTCCAGGGGGTGCAACAGTAGGGTAAGTGTTGGATAGTATAGGGGTAAAAATTACTATTCTATCTCCAGGGGGTGCAACAGTAGGGTAAGTGTTGGATAGTGTAGTGTAATATTATGCGTTGTAATGGTAGGCGTTGTAATGGAATGCGTTGTAAAGGTAGTTTTTAAAAATGCGTTGTAGTGTCATGCGTTGTAAGTGTAGTGCGTTGTAATGGATTTTGCGTTGTAAAAAATGCGTTGTAAGTGTAGTGCGTTGTAAAAGTTGCGTTGTAAAGGTTGTCCCCCTTTCGCTCTGTTTCATATATGATTGGAGAGGACACGTTAAAATCTATAGAAGCGGTATTTATGAATTTTATTTGGCAGTATGGCAAAATTAGGCGGTCCATTAAATATCTGTCTCTCCCATATGAAAAGGGAGGGTTGGCAATTCCTAATATCAGATTCTATCAATGGGCATGTTTAATAAGCCAGATGGCAAAATTATTTGATTCTGCCATAAAATTAGCTGATACCCCTCTTGGTAATTTGAATCCGCCATCTATTTTTGAATTACTTTTGGGCAGCGAAGCCCCTGGGCTCCTTCTGCGTAAGATCGACAGACGGTATTATAATAAAACACGATATAAGGTTTTAGATAGTGTGCGGGAAGCCTGGAAATTAGTCCAAAGCACAATGGGAATTCCGAGAATTAATTACTATACACCTCTCTGGAATTCTAATATCTTCCCACAATTTAGCTATGATAGGATGGGAAGACTATGGGAGCAGCAAGGAGTCAGAAGAATGGGGGATATATTTGAAGGGGATAATCTATTGAGCTTTGATAATATTCAACGGAAATTTAAAATCCCGGATAATCAAGGCTTTAAATTTGTACAAATATATCTAACTCTGAAGGGTATTAGACCACGGCTATCCCCAGGGGGCAAAATTAATATAATGGAGTTCCTATTAGGAGGTGGAACTAAAATTAAAATGATATATAAAACCCTATTATCCAAAATATCAGATGATTTGGATAAATTTGAGACTTCCTGGATGTTGAAACTGGAAAATCCTGATGTTGATTTAGATAAAGCATTGCAATTAGCTGGGAAAGTGTTCCGCTCCACAAATCTGAGAGCCCAACACTATAAAACCCTTTTTAATTTATATTTTACACCAGCCAAATTATACGATTGGGTTAAAAGAGTCGATGATAAATGTCCAAGGTGTTACTGCTACTCTTCTGCATATGTTTTATCTATGTGATAAATTAATTGGAATTCGTGGAGAGATAGAGAAGTTTTGGGAGGGGTTGTTAAGTGTTAAGATTAATCTACCCCCAACCCTTATGATAATAGGAACTGGCAGTAAACTGTGTCTTAACAAGGAGGAGGAAGCCTTTGTTGTCATATGTGTGGCTGTTTTCCGGATATTATTAGCGGCAGGTTGGAAAGATATTGTACCACCCTCCTTTCAGATGTGGCTGGCTAGACTTCTGGGGATTCATAATATCGAATCCTCCCTATATATTCAAAGAGGAAGGAAGATGAGTAAGCTGGGGCTGAACATATGGGCTCCTCTCAAGAATTGGAGAGACTCGTTTATAAATTTGTATAAGGCTGTATATTTGGGACTGTAATGAAGTTAAGATGCTTTAGGGTGATTCTTTTTTTTTTTTTTTTTCTGAGACTTGAATCCCATGTGGTGGTTATTCCTTGTCCCTGATAGATATGTAGTAATATTCTGTATATATATGAAATATCCCCTAATCTTTGTAAAGAAAGCCAGGCTATACTGATGTATTGATGGAAGTATAAAATGTATTGATTATTGATTGTACCAGGTATTTTTTCAATAAATATAATTTTTAAAAAAAGTTAACCATCCCAGATCAGGGGTCAGTTACTCATCAGTGGTTTGCGACCGCATTTGCAGTGTCAAAACATTGATATATTAGTATCCAATTAGGAAATAGGAGGGAGATGCCACTTTCGTTCCCCATTCCATATGGATTGCAAAAGTCCCTCTTTGAGTTGGAAAGAATCTTCCAACCCCTAAAAAGGCCTTTGTACACTAATAAAATAGCCCTTTTGCAGTCACAAACCCTTTGATTTCACAGATTGGAATGTTTGCGACTGCAAAAGTGCTTTGTAAATCTGGCCCTTTTGCCTTTTGGCAGTTCAGGACTATATTTAGCATAGAGTATACCTATTAATACATGGGTAAAGAGATTTTTTTTAAACCATACACCACCTCCTTTTACCAGCCCCTACCCTTGGGCAAGGCTGGAGGAAAGGAGGTCTATGGTTCAAATCTTTTTATTGACAGGATTCGAATTGCATAACAAGGAACGCAAAACAACCAGGGAGGCAGCGCAGCGCCCCAAAAATTATGTAACCAAAGTAACAACAGAAAAACCCTCTCCCAACCCCGGGAGTACATGCAGCAAGTGAGCTATACTATGAGGCACAGAATGATAGCAATGAGGGCCCCTTAGGGATCAATAGTGGGCTTTGGGGGGTCGTTTATATCTGTCAGTCGCAGGAGTTTCAAGTATATGGATGACATGTCAGTTCTCAGAACTCCTTATAAAGAAGGGCTAGGAATAGGAGGCAGAGCTCCTTAAAGGAATCTCCATGAGCAGGTTGTGTCAGGGTGAGCTTCTCCCTGCCAAGCACCTGCCAGAGTCAATGAAGCCACCCATGGTGAGTTGGTAGTCTCCGCACCCCAATGAGTGAGAATGCTTTGGAGGGCTGCCCCTAGTGCCACGCCGATCTGCCATCACCTACGGGATTTGAGCAAAAAGGTTAGGACACTGGGGAGTCCCAGTATAACATATGCAGAGAATCGAGGGAGCTGTGTGTCCAGATGGGTGTCAATATCATTCAGAATTCTCTCTGATTATTGAGATAATTTAGGGCATTCCCAAAGCAAGTGTATTAGTGTTCCTGGGGAACCACAGTGCCTCCCAACAGTCTCCCCTATGGGTGGGGTTATCCTTGTGCAACTGCACTGGAGTAAGGTACCAGTATGTGCCAATTTTGCTAGCCGTCTAAATACTACCTGTGTTGCGTGCTGTATTAATATCTTGTAGTACATCTCCTCCCACTCCTTAGCCGTGAGCGTCCTCCCCAGTTCACTCTCGCAGCATTTCTGTCCTAGTGTCTCAGGCACTGAGGGTGTGTGGTGAATGATGCCGTGGAGGTCGTTGATAAGGTGCTTATCGTTAGTGTTCATGAGGATCCATTTTTTAAAGGTTGTGAGGGGCTGTTGTGCTCACGCTCGTACCACTGGGTGCGTTACCCCGTTCCAGGTTTGCAAATATCACATCCTCTCCATCTCCGGAAGGGCATAGTAATCCGGCAATTGCTTGAAAGAGAGCGAGCCCTCCTCATCAAAGAGGTGTCCGATAGAGCGACAGCTGGCCTCAAGCCAGTGACGTAATGCAACTGAATTTAAGGCCGGTGTAAAAGCTGTGTTATTAACTATTGGGGTAATGGGGAGGGGAATGAGGAAAGCCCCTTGTGGAGTGCCTCACGGCCTCAGTTTACGCATCAGGAATGGAATCTTCCAAAGGGAGGTATCCACGATCACTTGGTCCATAAACAGCTAACATTTCTCAGATTCCTGAGTGGACCACTCCACCCTATAGCAGAGTTGGGTAGTACGGTAATATTGTAGAAGATTTGAGATCCCCAACTCCCCTTTCAGTGGGGACTGATAACTCCATGTCCGGCTCATCCCTGGTGACGCTGGTTTGTCTACAAAGGCAGGTGAAGCCTCTTGGGGATTATCCAGTGCTATTATAATATCATCTGCGTAGAGGGCAAGGGTATGTATCTCCCTGCCGAATGTGACCCCTGTTATGCACGGATTATCGAAACACTTGGGCAAAGGTCTCCATATATAGAGCGCATACCAGGGATGAAAGTGGGCACCGCTACCTTGTCCCGCGGTGGATAGGAAATGGGGATGAAGTCCAGCTATTGACCCATACGTTTGCTGTGGGATGATCTAGTTACTGAGTATCCAGGACCAGAAACAAGGCCTAAAGCCAAAGTGAGCAAGTATTACCTCTAGGTTTGGCCAGTGTACCCAGTCAAATGCTTTCTCTGCCTCTATGGCCAGGAGCATAGTCTCCCGTTAGAAGCTTTTGGCTTTATCGAGCAAATAGAGGTTTAGTTTGGTATTATCACCACACTGTCTGTGGGAACAAAGCCCTCTTGGTCCAGGTCAACCAGCGTAAGGCAGATGCGATGGGGGAATTCCCTCAGGTTTCAATGCCTTTGTGCGAAGCCGATTAGCCAGCAGACACCCACAATTGGTCCTCTCCACATAGTGGAATGGCTTATTCTAAGCAAGGCATACTCTGCCCTGTCCATATCCAATCCTGCTAGCTATGTTCGGATTGCCTCTAGCTGCCTCCTGACACGAGGTGTGCCCGTACGTTTGTGTATCCTTTCCAACTCCAGCACCCGTTGTCGCAACTGTTTCTGCTTGTTCCGTCGAAGTTCATCAGCCAAAGAGCTCGCTATCAGTTCTCCTCGAATCACAGCTTTTAGAGTCCCAGCGGTGTCATTAAGGTCGAGGTAGTTTGAGATCACTTGGGTGATCTGTTCTACCACCTTAGGCCTCTGAAGGAGAGTTTCACTCATTCTCCTTGGCCGGAAGGCCGTTAGAACCGGGGTCTCCAGTTGGCCAGAGCCTGCACCCTGGCCCAAGTAGGGACCGCTGATTCCGACAAGGTAGCTTTGCACGAGGTAGGTAGGCACGCACGAGGCAATGAATAAAGTGATTGTGCAGCACACATCCACATTGACACAGTAAAGCACACACAAAAGAGACACTACTTCAGTTGTATGCAAAAATTGTAGTTATCTTTATCTTAGGTTCAGGCAAAATCTGTCATAAAGAAATGCACGTATAGCCAGGACTTTCCTCGTCACCCCACACGACTTCCACATGGCCTGCATATAGGCGGACATAAAGTTGGTGCCCCTTTCCGACACCATGACTTTGGGGAAACCTACCCGGGTAAAAATCCCCATCAGGGCGCGCAGGTGCAGTGATGGTCCTCAGAGGGATAGCCTCCGGGTACCGGGTGGCGTGGTCCACCAGAACCACGATAAACCGGTGACCAGCAGCAGTCGGCGGGTCCAGAGGTCCAACAATGTCAATGCCCAACCGTTCAAAGGGGGTATCAACGACCGGTAGTGGTTCCAGGGGGACCTTCAATTTTTTTCCTGTCTTTCCACTAGCCTGACAGGTCACGCAAGTCCGGCAAAAGGTATCAGAGGAAATCCTCATCCTGGGCCAATAAAAGTGTGGGACTAGACGAGCAAAAGTGTTATCTTGGCCTAGGTGTCCCGCTAGGGGAATCTCATGAGCTAACTCCAACAAAAAGGCCCGATAGCATTGGGGGACCACTAAGGCCCTAGATGACCCATGCACCGGAGCCTTGGGCTCACTGTAAAGGAGGCCGTCCTCCCAATAAATGTGGTAATTTCCAGCAACATTTCCAGCTGCTTGAGCTTCGGGCTGTCGACACATGCCCTCAAGAGTGGGGCACTCCTCCTGTGCCCAACAAAACTCCTCCCGGGTAGGCCCTCCTTCCACCTGCCATTCTACAGGGGTCGGCAAGTCCCCCACGGGAACAACTTCACCCTCCATGTACTCCGGTGCAACCGCAGCAGGTGCCCCATCCATCTCACGGGGTGCGCTCTCCGAGGCGTTTTCCTTGTTAGCAGCTGGATGGGCCATTGTCTCAGGCTCCAGCCTTGGTTGACTCCCTCTCCGGGCAGCCATGGACCGCGTAATCGCACAGGTCCAATCTGGTGATCCCAGCATCTCTGAGTGTGCTTTGAACTCTACCTTCTTCCAGGCAGTGTGCTCAAGATCATTTCCCAACAATGGCTTTTACTAATTGTTTAATTATGGTCTTTGTGACTTGACCTTTTTAGCCACTTATTGTTCATGTTTTTATAGATTTTAATTAACTCTGTTGTGTTTTTATTTCTGTAATACTTTTAAAGATATTTTTACATCGAAATAAAGCCACTTTGACTTGACTTGACTTGACATTTCCCAACAGACAGTCGACTGGCATGGCAGGGCTTACTGCAACTCTCAGAAGGCCCGAAACCCCTCCCCACTCGAAGGGAACTTGGGCCACTGGGGTAGTGACCCACACTGTTGTCAGCCATCAGAACTGGGTGGAATACATCAGGAATCACTTGCTCTGGGGACACCAGCTGTCTCCTTACCATAGTCATGCTGGCACCTGTGTCTCTCAGAGCCTCCACCCCCGCCCATTGATGGTGACCCACTGCCTATACTTAGTGGTATTTGAGGGCACATGGGTCTGTGGAACCTCCTCGACACCGCATCTCCCGACGTCGCCTTCCTCACGGAAACCTGGATGAACGCCTCCTCAGCCCCCGACATCGCCATCCCGGACGGCTACAAGATCATCAGGAGGGATCGCGCCAACCGGACCGGAGGAGGGATCGCCATCGTACACAAAAGCACCATTCGCATCTCGACTGACTCCATCGAAGCATTCAACGACGCCGAGTACCTGCACTTCCAAATCCACACCGACCCCAAGACGACCCTCAGAGGCACCCTCATCTACAGACCCCCGGGACCGCGCACACAGTTCTGCGAAGACATCACGGACTTCATCAGCCCACACGCCCTCCCCTCCACCGACTACATCCTCCTCGGGGACCTCAACTTCCACCTGGAGAACAACAACGACCGCAACACCACCGCCCTGCTGGACAATCTCGCCAACCTTGGACTCAAACAACTGGTCAACACCCCCACCCACTACGCCGGCCACACGCTCGACCCCGTCTTCACATCCAGCAAGCACGTCACCTTCAGCCACTCCACCGGACTTCACTGGACCGACCACAGCTGCGTCCACTTCAGCTTCAGAAAGAACACGGTCCACCACCACCCGAAGCAGGTCCCCCACAGAAACTGGAGCAAGATTACCGCCGACCAGCTCGCCGCCTCCCTCAGCCAGAACCCACCCATCAGGACAACGGACCCTAACACAGCAGCCCGCAACCTCACGCAGTGGTTGACATCCTGTGCCGACGACCTCGCCCCACTGAAGAACCCACTCACCAGGCCCAGAAGCAAGAAGGCCCCCTGGTTCACCGACGAACTCAAAGACTCCAAGAAGGCCTGCCGCACCCTCGAGAAGGCCTGGCTCCTCGACAAGACCACCGACAACATGATCGCCCTCAAACTCGCCACCCGCAGACATCACCAGCTTATCCGCACCACCAAGAAGAAATCTCTGAAGGAACGACTGGACAAGAACGCCCATGACAGCAAGGAGCTCTTCAACATCGTCAAGGAGTTCTCCAACCCCAGCACCGGCAACAACGACATCACTCCCTCACAGGACCTCTGCGACTCCCTCGCCTCGTACTTCCACCGCAAGATCACCGACATCCACAACAGCTTCGGCGCTCCACCCCCCGCACCCATCGGCCGAACCTACGCACCACGCCGCCACCCTCCAGACATGGACCGAGGTGACCCCCGAAGACACGATCCGCACGATGAACACCATCCACTCCGGATCTCCGACCGACCCGTGCCCCCACCATGTCTTCAACAAAGCAGCCTCCACCATCGCACCCCACCTCCGAGAAATCATCAACACCTCCTTCGACACAGCCACCTTCCCGGAGAGCTGGAAGCACGCCGAGCTCAGCGCACTGCTGAAGAAACCAACAGCGGACCCAACCGACCTCAAGAACTTCCGCCCCATCTCGCTCCTTCCCTTCCCTGCCAAAGTCATCGAGAAGGCCGTCAACATGCAACTGGCCGCCTTCCTGGAAACGAACGGATCCCTCGACCCATCGCAGTCCGGATTCAGAGCCAACCACAGCACGAGACCGCCCTCATCGCAGCCACCGACGACATCCGAGCCCTGCTCGACAACGGCGACACAGCGGCACTCATCCTCCTAGACCTCTCCGCAGCATTTGACACTGTCTGCCATCGCACCCTAGTCCAACGCATCAACAACACCGGCATCCAAGGGAAGGCTCTGGAATGGATCAGCTCATACCTCTCCGGCAGAACACAGAGAGTACGCCTCCCTCCGTTCCGCTCTGAGGCCACCGAAGTCATCTGCGGCGTCCCGCAAGGATCGTCGCTCAGCCCCACCCTCTTCAACATCTACATGAAGCCTCTCGCCGCCATCGCACGCCAACACAACCTCAACATCATTTCCTACGCCGATGACACCCAGCTGATTCTCTCCCTCACCAGAGACCCCGACACCGCCAAAGCCAGCCTACACGAAGGGATGAAAGACGTCGCCGAGTGGATGAACATCAGCCGCCTGAAATTGAACACGGAAAAGACAGAAGTCCTCATCCTGGGACCGTCGCCCTCCGCTTGGGACGACTCCTGGTGGCCCCCGGCCCTAGGCACCGCACCCAAGCCAACGGACCACGCACGCAACTTGGGCTTCATCCTGGACTCCTCCCTATCAATGACCAGACAAGTCAACGCCGTCTCCTCATCCTGCTTCCACACCCTCCGCATGCTCCGCAAGATCTTCCGTTGGATCCCGACCGAGACCAGGAAGACGGTCACCCAGGCCCTCGTCACCAGCAGACTAGACTACGGAAACACCCTCTACGCCGGGACAACAGCCAAGCTCCAGAAAAGACTTCAGCGTATCCAGAACGCCTCCGCCCGACTCATCCTGGACATCCCCCGACGCTGCCACATCTCGAGCCACCTGAAAGACCTGCACTGGCTCCCTGTCAACAAGAGGATCACGTTCAGACTCCTCACCCACGCACACAAATCCCTCCACAACCTGGGCCCAAGGTACCTCAACGACCGCCTGACCTTCTACACGCCCACCCGCCAGCTACGCTCCGCGAACCTCACCCTCGCCTCCGTCCCTCGCATCCAGAGAGCCACCGCCGGAGGAAGATCCTTCTCCCACCTGGCGGCTAAGACATGGAACTCCCTGCCCATCCACCTCCTGCTGACCCAGGACCACATCGCATTCAGGAAACAGCTCAAGACCTGGCTGTTCGAGCAGTAGCAAACCCCCTCCCCCAAGCGCCTTGAGACCCTTCCGGGTGAGTAGTGCGCGATATAAATTCCATGATTGATTGATTGATTGGGACCATCTCACTGTCTCCCAGGGATACTAGGGTCAATTCTGCCCACTCACCCCCATTTGCTAGGGACAGGTCCTCCCCCAGCGCTACACTAGCCACCCGGGGGTTCTTACCTCCCGTAGGGTCTAGGGTCCTTTTACAACACTGGGGGATCCCCCTTGTAGTGTCCAATTTCCCCACACTCATAGCACCGGACCGTTATGGGCTGCTGACTTTTGTCAGGATAAGTAGGCTTCAGGTAGCCAGATTGAGGCTGGAATCCAAACCCTCTCCCTTGCGATCTGTTTTGGGGGCTTTTGGAGAACTCCTTCTTTTTATCTCCCCTCTCTCTTCTGGGGGAAACCCTGTCCACCCTTTTGGGGGTCCCCCTCGGATCCCTTGTTGGACACCCTGGTACTGACCCAGGTATCAGCCTCTTCCAAAAGCTCCCTCGGATCGGTCAGCTTGCGGTCCACCAGGTGTTGGCGCAGCTCTGGAAAACATTTTTCTAGAAGGTGCTCTCTTAGGAACAAATCATACAACCCTTCATAATAGTTACCTCGCTGCCCCGCACCCAACCCTCCAATGCTTTGCAGGCGTAATCTAGGAAATCTACACAGTTCTGTGTGGGAAGTTTGTGGCTATTTCTAAACTTCTACCTATACTTCTCAGGGGTAAGACCAAACTTCTTGACTAACACTTCCCTCATGACAGGACAGTTGGTCTGATCTGCCTTGTCTAGTGTAAGGAGTTTGTCCCTCCCCACCGGAGGTATGTACCTGTACAGGCTACCACCCCCAGTAACTCTCGGGGACCCCATGGGCTCTTAAAGACACCTCATAGGCTGCTAGCCACTTGTCAATATCATCCCCCACATTAAAACTGGCCACCACATCTTTAGGCATATAGAACCTGGACTCACGTGAAGCTTCAGTAGGTATGCTGCCACCATTTGTATTGTTGTTAGCCCCTCTTTGTAGGTCTCTGATTTCCAACTCCTTCAGGCTGAGCTCATGGACAAGTTTTCTTTCCTCCATAGCCAGCCTCTTCTCTTCACGCTCCTTCTCTAACCTGGCAAGCTCTAGTTTAAGCTGTCTCGCCTCCCTCCTGTCCTCTAATTCTTCTGAAGACAAGCTCCTCACTGAGACACTACTGCCTGCCCTGGAACGCATTCCTGCCCCTGGCAATACATTGTCGCTAGTATCTATATGCAGTATGTCCAGCTCTCCTGGAGTGCCATGCTCTAACCGCCCCGCGTCCCCTTTCCCTTTCGGGTGGGCCAATGCCCATGCTCTCAAGGATTTTTTAAGCTCCTCCCTCTTAGCGCCTCGCTTGAAGAACACCCCTTTTCCCCTGGCAGAACTCCTTAAGCTGCGCCACCGTGTACATTTCCAGGTTGGTCAGGTCGAATTCCATCTTGCTAGGTAGGGCCTCAGAAGTTCTCAGAGAAAACCACTGGGACTTAGGGGACAGGCTTTGAACAAGAACACTTGCATTCAGGCAGTCAGGGAGAATTTCGAGCTTGCGTTACGTCAGGTGTAGGATTGTGGTGCACACTGGGTCACTGTAGGGTGCTGTACAAGTCCTAATCCCACCGCTGCCACCAATGTTAGAACTGGGGTCTCCAGTTGGCCAGAGCCGGCACCCTGGTCCATGTAGGGACCGCTGATTCCGACAAAGTAGCTTGGCACGAGGTAGGTAGGCACACACGAGGCAATGTGTAAAGTGATTGTGCAGGACACGTCCACACCAACACAGTAAAGCACACACAAAAGAGACACTACTTCAGTTGTATGCAAAAATTGTAGTTATCTTCATATTAGATTTAGGCAAAATCTGTCATAAAGAAATGCACGTATAGCCAGGACTTTCCTCTTGCAGAATAACCATAAACAGAGTGTACAGGCTCAAGGAGTCTCTTTATCCAACTCTTACCAAGCTCAGAAATAGAGGGAAGTCCGTGTCCACACCAAGCAGGGTTCAAAGGCAATGTTCCCTCTAATTTTTTTAATCTGTGTGCGGCAGTGTAGGGTCTCTGTGCGCTGCAGCCATGGCTATGTGCTCCAGGAACCAGACAGCGCGTGTGGGTGCAGTGCCAAATATCACTCCAAACTTATGCTTAAACAAGTGAAAAGACTGTGCATTTCCCCACATACAGCGCCATGTTAAGGGTCTTAAGGCAGGTTTGCAATTTAGATACACACGCCATGACATGAATTGGTTACACAGGCAAGTACACTTTGGGTTTAGAAAAGCACAAGACTCCAATGGTGGTACCATCATAAGATTTTACTGTGGTAGGTGTAATGTTACTTGTTGTATTATATATCTGGATGCACAGACAGAAAGAAGCAACAAAATACCAGCCAGGCGGCACACTAGGCTAAGCAGAGAGATTTCTAACTTACGTGTTACATAAAAGAAATGCAGCAAGTCCAAAAGAACGACTTGTGCTTTACACGTCGTGTTTTTGGACTTTGGACAGCCAACTTCAATTAGGCACAGCCAGGGCCGCCTTTAACACTGGTGGCGCCCTGTGCGACAATGTTTGTTTGCGCCCCCTCAATGGCCACCTCTAACACGGATTTCCTCACTAGCACCCTTTAATAGCGGCCCTCAAGTCCCCAGAACCACTGTCTCTTTGATTCACTTAGTTTTATAGCACCACTCATACCAGTGTAAGGTGTCAGAGCACTTTACATAATACACACATTGCACAATCATAGGTGTGTAAATCAGTGTATTGAAAGTGTTACATCAGACAGGAGTACAAGGTGTAGTAACATGTCATCGATACAAGTAGGTAATATAGTTTAAGAGTGCTTATTCTGGAAAAGTACAAATTCAGAAGTTAAAATGTAACACCATTGTTAGAGGTTCTCTTTTAAAAACAAGAATTGTGTTTTTTACCCAAATTAACCCTTTTGGCAAGATTAGGATAATGAAAGACTGGGCAAAAAACATATTGCTCGAACATAATACTTGCAGTTAACACTCAGCTGTTTGATGACAGTTAATAGCTCAATGCTCTATATTAGGATTTTGATTTACAAACCACAAGAAACAAAATGAGCTCCCTTACAGAAGCAGTAACCCACTGACCTATTTACATTACATGCACTTTGTTATCTGCATAGTACACATTCTTAGCAGCAGGCATTTTAACCCACTGAGCAACCTTTGAATGAGTCAAAACTTCCACTAGACATTTTAATTGATGCCTGAAAATTGCTGGAGGCCAGGAACAAGCAGGGGCTTTAAACATTTTAATATACTTGCAAACAATGACGCCTCCACCCCAAGTCAGTGTGGTGGCACCGATCTGGAGAAGGCCCTGGGCACAGCTTTCAGCCAAAGGGTTTGTCTGCATGGAGAAACTTCTGCCATTCCCTGCATCCAACTCTTCATACGAGGACAACACCCTCATTATATGTATAGTCAGCTGCATGCAGCAAAGCCTGGCAGCGGCCTTGGCCTATCTCCATGCACAGCTCACAATCTGGCAGCCAACTACTGCTGTGTATAACTTTTAGGTGGCTTGGCTACAGCAAGCGCGCTACTCACCCGTCCAGGTGCTGGAGGGGGCGGGGGGGAGTGCAGCTCTGAGTCAGCCGAAGAGCCAGGTCTTGAAGCTCTTCCTGAAGGTGTGCAGAGTGGGGGAGCGTCTGATGTTGATCAGGAGCTCTTTCCAGGCCTTTGCCGTGATGTAGGAGAAGGCTCTTCCACCCGCCCTGGTTCTGCGGATACGCTGGGTTTTTGCGAGGTCGGCGGAGTGGGGGTTTCTCTTGGGTATGTGGAAGGAGACTCTGTAGTTGAGGTATTTGGGTCCGGTGTTGTGCAGGATTTGTAGGCATGGGCGATTAGCTTGAAGGTTACTCTCTTTTCGACAGGGAGCCAGTGAAAGTCTCGCAGGTGTTGGGTGATGTGTTCATGCCGAGGGATGCCGAGGACGAGTCTGGCCGCAGTGTTCTGGATGGTCTGGAGTTTGCGTAGCAGGTATTTGTTGATTCCAGCGTAGAGGGCGTTTCTGTAGTCCAGTCTGCTTGTTAAGAGTGCGTGGGTGACGGTCTTTCTGGTTTTTGGGGGGGGTCCATTTGAAGGTCTTGTGAAGGATGCGAAGGGTGTTGAAGCAGGCTGAGGCGATGGCGTTGATGTGGCGGGTCATGGTGAGGGAGGAGTCGAGTATGATGCCGCGGTTCCGGGCGTGGTCCGTGGGGGTGCGGGGGTTGCCAAGGGCAGTCTGCCAACAGGTGTTGTCCCAGGCTGAAGGGGTGGGGCTGGGGACAAGGACTTCTGTCTTCTCCGAGTTGAACTTCAGGTAGCTCCTGCTCATCCAGGATGTGACGTCTTTCATTCCTTCCTGAAAGCTGAGTCTGGTGGTCAGGGTTCCTTCATGAGGGAGAGGATGAGCTGGGTGTCGTCAGCGTAGAATACTATGCTGAGTCCATGCTGTCTGACGATGGCGGCTATGTAGATGTTGAAGAGCGTGGGACTGAGCGATGATCCTTGGGGTACTCCGCAGTTGATTTCTATGGGTTCAGAGAGGAAGGGCGGGAGTCTGGTCCTTTGGGTTCTGCCGATGAGGAAGGAGTGGAGCTAGTCGATGGCGGTTCCCTTTATGTCGGCGTCAGGGAGTCTGGCCGTGAGAGTGCGGTGGGAGACGGTGTCGAAGGCTGCGGAGAGGTCTAGTAGGATCAGGGCCGCGGTGTGGCGTTGGTCGAGGAGCGTGCGGATGTCATCTGTGGCGGCGAGGAGGGCGGTCTCAGGGCTGTGGTTGCTGCGGAATCCGGATTGGGAATGGTCTAGGATGGCATTCTCCTCGATGAAATTTGTCAGCTGGGCATTGAGGATCTTCTCTCTGGCTTTGGCCGCGAAGGGAAGGAGAGAGATGGGTCGGTAGTTTTTCAGGTCCGTCAGGTCTGCAGTTGGTTTCTTGAGGATGGGCTTAACTTGTGTGCGTTTCTAGTTGTCGGGGAATGTACCGGATTTGAAGGTGGCGTTGATGGTGCATCGTAGCTTGGGTGCTATGGCGGCGGCGGCGGCTCGGTTTGTATGAATTATGTTGGTTAATCATAAAAGCCCTAAAATGTGTTATAAAAAAGTAAAAAGCTAGGGTGGAAAAATTATTTTATTGAAAACATACAATATATAGAAAATTGTCTTGCCTTGGTGAGATGGAAAATGTCAGGGAGGAGGCATGAGCCTGAGCTTCATCAGGGCTGGCCGGAAATAAGGCCAGAGCAGCCCTTTTGTGGACTGCACCCTTGCAACCTGACCTCCACAACATTAGAGCTTTCTTTTTGACCGCCATAACATTTTAATTTCACCAAATGATACTTCAGCTATGTTTCAAAGAGCTGGGCAAAATATGTGGCAGATGCTCTGCGCTACCCTCCTTTTTAATGTTCACTTCAACTACTTCCCACATCTACAAATGTGGCAACAAGCATGTTGCAGGGGAACTAAAACACAGCTGCGACATTCTTTAGATGCTGTGTGTTTTCAAGGGCCTTTCTAAAATTCCAGGCAACAAAGCTGCTGTTACCCAAATGAACTAAGGCAGCTGTAGCATGTTTTTGGAGCGTTATGGCAGAGGAAATGAAAGATGTTCTCCCCCCATAGTTACACTGCGCCCCTCCGTGGCAGGAGCCCTACTCCAGGATTTACGCTATTTATGATATTCATTGGCAGAAATTGGGAGAGAATACTTGCCCCATCAATACAACCTCGGCCCTAGAAGGCACGGCAGGACAGGCCTTTCTGCAACTCCACAGGTTCAGGGACTACTTTCAGAGCATGTGTACCTACCTGCCAAGGCCCAACCATGAAAGCTCCCATGGCCCCATTCTAGTCGCGACCTCCTGAGTTGTGAAGAATGTTTCAATATTTTCGCCAGGGCTGATTTTGGTATCCACTTTGGCCCTGCTTAAGCAACATATATTTGTCAAGGTGTCATAAAATTGTACTTCATTATAAGGCAGCAACGCGGCACAGTATGGAGGGTGTCTGAAATCATGGAATCCGGAGAACTTTCTTCCCGGCATTGCTGTAGCTTCCCGCACAGCCAGTTTTCTATGCCATACATTTTACCAGAATCCACTGGATTGTCCACCCTGTTGGGGTTTTCAGGATCCTGAGCAAGATGATGCAGTCAGATCACCACAGATCGCGCAGTGTGGCCCATTCGTTCGCTGCACCTAGGATCTCTACCCCCAACCAATTGCAGGTCAGACTATCAAGGTCAATAACATCAACATGCACTGGCATCGACTCCCAAATATTGACTACCAAAGAACCGGCAAAGCAGGCATACGTATAGATGTACTAATTTAAGACTACTTCTACTAACCCCGTCAATATTTTGCAAGTTGATATTATTCAGTTAATGTAGGTGCAGCTCGATATAAAATTACTCAGTATTTTGGTAGCACACCACCACCCCGGCTATTTAAACCCTGAGACTTTTACATTGTTCTCGAGATTATGTTGCCCCAGATCCAATGACCACAGAGTCGCAGTGTTACAGTGTTGCTATTCTGGTTTTCCATCTCTTTTTAGGTCTGATTTGACAGCAGAACTGGTTGCAAGACATGGTGTTACCAATTCATTCAAATATACATAGAGTGGGCTTTGCCTTCATCCAGAAGAGTATTACTCCCTCACTACATTTTATTGGCCATTTTGGTGTATCATTCCATCTTCCAGTAAGTGTATCCATTGGAGTGCACGATGGAATAAGTTACATCTGAAAAGTACACCATTATTATGCTATTTTCCACATTTGATTATTTATATCCTACGTGTATTCTATAAGGAAATTGAGCAGGCACTAGAGCAGGGTTTGATAGACAGCAATTATGAATGTCTGTGGTTACCTTCATTGCCATATATAATACACAGCTATTTGGTAATGCTTGATACCTATAGCTAGCACCCTTGACTCCGTTGCTGCTATTCCACAGACCTGGCTACAGGTCCGTATTCCTGTAATGTTACACTCTCCGATAACCTTTTATTTCTAGTCGTCTTGCTGTTTTTAAGTCTGAGTTTTGACAGGGCAGTTACAGGACAATGCAGCAAGTCCAAAAGCACGACGTGTAAAGCACACGTCGTCCTTTTGGACTTGTTGCATATCTTCTCTTAATGTAACGCGGCTTGTGGTTGATTGTGAGCCATTGTGAAAGTATGTTTGTTAATTGCAGCGCATGACGGTGCTGCAATTAACAAATATACTTTCACAAGTGGTTACAAACAGCCCGCAGTCACGACCAATTAGGTAATAAGTGCCGGGAGCCACATGACAATGAATGTGCCCCCAAACAGGAAATGACCGTTTTCGCGCCGCTCGCATTTTAAAAGCAGCGGTGCGAAAGCTCCTACAGGATGTGTGCTCGCTTCCCTCAGGATACTGCGTGCTAGGGGGTCAGTGAGGTGCGCACGCGCACACCTTGGAGGGAACACTGTTCACAGGGGTAATGTCCCCAACAAGCTCTCACTAGGAGGGTTCCATTAACCTACGTTCAGGTGGGCGCAGTACTTCCTTAGGCAGTTACAAGTCAGTCTCAGGAGAGATCAATATCAGCGGAATGCACATAACTCAGGACTTTCCTTGCGTAGTATCCTGTACTGCCCGCAATACTCTCTCCCCCCTGGAAGAACAGTACTTTTCAATACGGGCCAAAGTAGCGCTGCAATCGTTAACAGGTTCGGGCCGGCAGCGCTGGGGAGAACAGTCAGTTAACCCGGGTGGGGTTCCACTATCTGGGGTAGGGCTTCTTGGATCCCGGCGTGCTGGCTGTAGGAATGCTGCCCCCCCATCCCCCCCCCCCCCCCCCCCCCCCTCAGAGGGAAACCCAGCCAGCGCGAAGCCCCGATTCCCTGGAACCATCCGGCCCGCACCACACCCCTTGCAGCAATATGGTGGCACCGAGGCTTTAACTGGGAAAACGTTTGCGGGCGCTGGTGCGGGGCCCCCTTTCCCTCCGGGGCTCTTCCTCTCGTTGGCGCTGCACGTTCGGGGGCCCCTGGCGGCTCCTGGCCCCGTGTCCCTCTTCCCAGCAGCGACAGACCCGGGGCGCAGGGTGGCGTATTGCGCTCCACGGAGTCCCTCACGGCGTCTTCCAGACGGGCCTCTCGTTGCCGGCACGCCTTGCGCGGGAGCCAATCCCAGTGTGGCATTCCCTGGAATGCGGTCAATGTCATGGTCTGGATTCCTGAGGCTCCCGGGCCGCGGCGGCGATCTCAGTCGGAACTTCAGACCGCAGGGGCTCAATCAGGAGCGGCGGTCTCTGGTATCCAGCACTTCCAGGCACCGCACCTCTCGCAGCCCCGCAGTCCCGGGAGAAGCTGCGGAGAGCACAAAGTTCTTAGCGCTCCCAGCGCTACACACAGCCTTCGGGGATCCCGGGTAGCGGTTGTGACTCCCAGGTAACCAGCGCTCCTTCCCCCAGCACTTTTTAGAGCACAGCGCCTCCCGGCCACAGTGTCTCCGTGCCGCAGCGCTTCACTGCCACAGCGCCTCCAGGTCCTGGGCCCACACACCGCTTTCTCTGCAGCGCCTACAATTTACAAGGCAGTTAGATGCCCGGGCCAGCAGTGGGGATTTTGGGAAACAGCGCTTCTTCTCCACAGCGCTTACAGTTGACTCCAGGTCAGTTATCTCGTGCGGGGTGGTGGGGACAGTCCTTGTAGTTGGTTCAGAGTCCCATAAGCAGGCAGTCATTCAGCCTTGCCGGTGGAGACACACTGTAGATGCTATCCTGCAGGGAAAGATTAGCAGGCAGGCAGGGCAACTCAGCTAACTTGGGGCAGCAGTTCCTAGGAGCAGTCAGCCTCAGTAGTGTAGCAATCCCCCTAGCACAGCAGTCTTCACTCCAGCAGAGATTCCCCAGGTCCAGTAGTGTATCAGGAATATTTGGTTCCCTCCCTTTCTTTTATACCCTTATGTCAGGTGACCAAAAAGGCTACAAGTTCTGGCGGCAACCGGGGGGGGGGGGGGGGGGGTGGAAGAATCTAGGAACTGTGTGGTGTTCCCTGTCCCTTCTGTCCTGTCTGTCTATGGTGACAAGAGGCGGGGCCGTCAGGGTTACAGTAGCATCCAGTCCCAGCCTATTCCAACTACTAGTGCGCAGAAAGGACGGTGGCCTCACCGCAGGAGCAGGGGCCGGTGGCAGACATGTTTTTAGGAGAGAGCACCTGCACCTCAGCACTGTTTAGCAGGGGTAAGGCGCCCAGAGTCCTATGTCCAACAAAAAATGGCAGTCAGATAAGAGGCAAAAAAGGGAAAAAATGTAGGGGAAGACCACCCTAGGGGTGACAGGTCCAACAAAGGCTCAAGACAAGAGAGACTGCAGTATGGTTGGTAGGGAACTAGGTTCTGTTTTAGTACCTGTGAGTAGATTCCTGTAGCCCCCAAGAAGTAATTGAGCTGAGCATAATTCTTGCGAGCATATGAATAAAAGGTATAATCTTTGGACTGGGGGTTCATGCCAGAGGTCTTAAAATACCAGTTCCTGCATCCATCAGGCCCCCTCCGAGGATATAGCTGGCTCCTCCTTATCTATGTGCGGACCTGTCCAGTTTATTATGGAACACCAGGTTCAGATCCCCACATAGGAAAACTTTCTTATCTAGGTTGGACATGACCTCCGCCAGCGCCCGTCGAAGGAACATTTCCTGACGCTTATTGGGTGCATAAAGGGAAGCCACAATAAAAGAGTGGTTCCCTATGTGCACGCTGTGCGCTAATTGTCATCCCTTGATCTCAGCCAGTTTGTCCCCTACTTTCCCCCAGAAAAAGCAAAAGACTAAGAGGGCACCCCCGCTTTTTAGCGTCCGCAGAGGAGACATATTCATGGGGGAAAGCCCGAGATCTAAATCTGCAGCAATCCTTGGGAAGTAAATGTGTCTCCAGTAAGCGGCACAGATCTGCACCAGTGTGTTCTAAATAGGAGAAAATCGCATAGCGTTTGGTCTGGTTATTAAGCTCCTTTACATTAAGGGTAAAAACTTTTACTTGATCGGGTGTAAGGGGGAGGTCAAGGTCTGATCATCGCTGGTGCAGCACCATGTACAGAGAGAGGTGTCATGAAATCAGGGAAAACGTGCAGCAATACTCTCTAGATACGTAGTATGTCTTGCGAGGATGAATGTACTCCTTTTCCAGCGACCAAGGAACCCAACAAAAACATCAAAATAACTATTGTAAGAAGTCTGGAATATCCGCCATAGTCCCATGAGTTATATGGGTAGAAGGGTCCATGGTGCCACATAGTCACTCACCTCTCCAGTCCCATCCCTCCACCCCACCAAACCTGACCACCCAAGCTGCAAATACCACCCAGGTGGGTCTCCATCGTATTCAGTCAGGATTTTGCCTGTCGTTTCTCCAGACAGTGGCTCCAGCACTGCTCGGCGTTCAGTTAACATAGTCCGGTTGGTGGTTGCTCAGGGAGGGCGCACCTCCTCTATCGAGAGCGTTTTCCTGACCTTGCGCTCTCCGGGGTGGCCTACCGAGCACTCTCGGAAGGTTTCTTGAGCTGCAGCACCCTGCAGGCCTTCACCAGGGACTGGTATAGGACCAATGTGTGGCCTCTGATCTTTAAGGGGTGCAGGCCTCTGGCTTCCGAAGAATCTTATCCTTAAACTGGAAATCATGACCAGGATATTAAGTGGGCACCCGTTCTCCGGACGTGGCTGGCCCACTCTATGGACCCTGTCCAGCTGTTTGTCTCCGGTGCTGCTTCTAGGATCCGAAGAAACGGGGCCCTGTAAGTCACAACGTCCTCGGCATTGGTAGGGGCATATGTTATTCTGCTGAGACCAATTTTCAAGGTTTCAGGCGTGGGCTTGAAAGTCAGTCTTCTGGTTCGTGGAGTTGTATCAGTTCCTGCTGCAGTTGTCTGTGCCCATCTCGTGGTCCTGTAGATGGGAGACCCTCTCCGTTCTCTCCACCAGCTCATGGCGGACTTCCTTCAAGTCCTTAGAGCGGTCTTTCTTCACAATTTGCAAGTCTTCCCTGAGGGAGGCAAAGAGGGCTTCCAGAAATGTGCATGTCACTGGGCTGCCACTATCCTCCACATCAGTATCAGGTTGGTGCTCGAGAAGAGACGGAGCCATCCTTCAATCTACTTCCCTCAATTTAGCCAGCATTTCCCTCAAGGGCCAGTCCTTTTTAGGGCGGGCTGCAGCCATAGCGCACCACAGCAAGGTCCAGCCATCACTGCGGGGTATGGAGGCCACTTTTCTTGTCGGACCCTGACGTGGGAAATGTCAGCACTTAGATGGTGAATAGCATGGGGGTGCGTCCCTGCAGAGGGCTCACCGGTGGCCCTACAACAGGTAGAAGCAGTGGGTCCTTGTAGACGTTTGAAAGACAAAGCCCTTTGGAGGGCAAGCTTTTGTCAGAGGAGATGAAAACTGCAAATAACAAGTGGGAGGCCCAACCAGGCCTAGGGGTCACCCAGCACACCCTTCACTGAGTTAAGGGGGCCATAGTCATGCAAGCGAGTAAAGCAAGTGCTGAGACGCCAGGTGCAGCACTGACCCCTCTTCTAGGACAGTTCGGGGCAACTGCGTTGCAGCAGAAGAGGATTTTGGTGTGCAGCTGTTCTCCAGCTGTATCGCCTCGGGGATTGATGCCTCCGGACCACAAAACTGTGACGTATTTTATGGTCTCCCCACTGTCCCAGCCACCCCGGGACTGCCACTGTCGGCGCTCGATGTCTTTTTCAAGGGCGGTTTCTTGGGTCTCGGGCGTCTGCCACGATATATATGGCCTCCCTAGGTAGAAGTGAGGCACATCGCTCCCCAGTGCCCATCCTGGAAATGTAGGTGCTTTTCCCGGGGCACGTCCCATGGGCCAAGCAGAATGTAAGTCTGAGTCGATGCCCGGCATCCGTTACGGGTCCTGACGAGCTGGCGCTGTAGGCCAAGAAAGTCGAGTGGGGCATTAAGTAGTATACACCCTGGCTGGCGGAGGGAAGAGCACATTGTCCGCTGTGAGGGCAGCCGCTGAGATCGAGGGTTCCGCTGACAAGCTGTTCGTCGGCGGTGGGCTGGGGCCTGCCTTGTGGAAGCTGGACATGCGGGGCTCCATGCGGCAGAGGTGCTCCCCTAAGTGCAGCCGCCAGTAGGAGAAGGCCGCATGGGCACCGCGTTCCCAATGAGATAGCTGGTGCGAAAGGGTATGTTTACAGCCTTTTAGGGGGCTCGCAGGTTCTCAGAGTAAGGAGGGCATGCTGCAATATGTCAGTTTCGGGCCTCAAGCGGCAGGCGTCCTCCTCAGCACCAGGGTGCCGCCATCTTAGCCTCCTCTGAGTGCCTGCAATGAGGGTCGGAATCAGGCGCCATAACACTACTACAGAGATCTGATTCTGCTGTTGCAGCCAGCTACAGACCTCACCGTCGTGAGAGGAGGCTCCGTGGGCTCAGTCAGGTCGTTCAAAGTGATGGGCGGCCGAAGACAACAGCAGCAGGACGGAGGGACAGGAACACACATCCTACTCTCCGTCATCTTGGCCACACCCAGGACAGAGGGTTTAAAGTTCAAACATTTACCCGCCATTGGATTTCAATTAAAACACCCATTCTCTGTAGGGGATATAAACACACTCCAGCTGGCTGGGAAAAGTCCCCTTGCTATTGGGCAAAGTGGGGCGAAATACAATTTTTTGCCCTCTGCCCTTGGGTTAGGCAGTGGGAGCAAAGATCTCCCCCACCCTTGTGCAAGGTGAGTGGGTGCATAAATCCCCCTAACCCCAACCATTGGGCAGTAAATATCTTCCCCTCCTCCCGTTGTTAGGCAAGATGCGGGCATGCTAATAGTCAAGAGTTGGGGGTGGTGGGGTCATACACAAGACACCACCTGCCATTTAGTATGTTGGAGGGCATACTACCCCAAGTTCATTTACAATGTAGATAAAGAACTTTAAATATTCCACCTCCCTGCCCCTGACCAAATTTTGGGACAGATAAAGACTCTTTAACATTTGAGCATGGTGGGTTGAGGGCATACAATGAACACACCTGGAAAGGAACAGTACGAAATGCCTCTTGTTTTTGGGAGCTAATGCAGTCACCCCCATGCCCATGGTTATGACCCCACTGCACCCTCAGCGAGAGGGTGGGGAGTGACTTATACACTCCTTTGCCTTTGTGCAAGTCAGGGTGGGCTTAAAATAGAGGCTTCCTAAGGCCCCTAGGTACCAGGGAAGGTGTCTCATGGGCGTCCACATTAAGAAGGACCATAAACTTTAACAGTGTCCAGTACACAAAGTCCTGTTATACACTGCCGTATAAAGAGCATGTTGTAGAGCATGATTACATCCCATGACTACAACAACTTAATCACTGATGCCCTCCTTTTCGGACCCGACACAAAATATATAACATTTACTTTCCACAGAGGAGAAAAGCAAGTGGTTCTGCTGAGAGGAGAGGTCATGATATTCCTTGCATCACAGTGAACTGCCTTTATGTATTTAGATCAAATAAAGATAGATGTTTAATGGAAATAATATTTTGAACAAACAGATGTGTTCCATTGTTGGCTTACACTACATTCAACTGTATGCTCTTTTTTTTGTAAACAGATTTTATTGGATTTTCAAGTACGCATGAAGTAGATATAATGCAAATAAATCAGACTGCAACATGGTTTGAGGGTCTCCTCGTCTCATACCTGTACAAATGCATAGATATAGCAGGGAATAAAGGGCTGGCTGGGAGCCACGCTGTACATGCCAGTCACGCCCCCAGAATTCGAAGTCGAACATCCAACACATTTCTGCAGCAAGTACATCTCTAAGAGACAAACCAACCACCTTCCCCTCCCTCCCGCTCTTCTGTGGTGTCTTGTTCTCCCTCTCTAGGTCAAAAGTACTGACGGTGGGTATAGAACAAGTTGGCATCCCTTATAGCACAGTAGTGTTCTGTTCCGGGTTCCTCATGTCGTAGCGAATCCTCCCTAGGGAATGGCCATCATCTTGCGGGACTAGGAGGCCACCAAACCAATGGTCTCCGTGGTTTCCGTTCATTGCCCCTGTGGGTTTGCAAGGCAGTTATTCCAACTCACAAGTCCCATCCTCCTCATCCCACTCCTTCAGGCTTTTCTTCCTCTTCTTGCCTCCCCTAGAGCGTTGCTTTTTTAAATCATCTTTTTGATTTTATGACACACATCCTTTTAGGACTGCCCTCAGACACCCTTGCTTTTTGTATTAGCCATAGACCCTTTAGCCAACCAATTGATGGAATTCCATTAACAAAGAGGCCTCCATTTCTGCCCTGGTCACCTATTGCTGTCTATGTTTGCAACTGATATTCTGGTATTTGTCTGACGACCAACTGATTAGCCTCTCCTCTCCCCCGATAAGAGAGAGTAACATTTGTCAGATTCTCCAGCATATCTATCAATAGGGATAAGACGTAACTATATCTCCTTACAAGTAATTCAGTTAAACTGTGTTGTATTTCCCAGTCTGATGGGTGGAAGACTCGGTCAAATACCTATGGGTGGTGTTGCACAAAGACACAGAAGCCATAGTTAGACTGAACTATGGTCATGCGGTGGATAATCTAGCCCACCGAATAAAGTACTGGATAAAATTGTCTCTCTTTGGCTGGTCGAGTACCACTAATAATGAGCATTGGCAAAACCAATAGCTCTTGTATTTAGCAAGCAATCCCTGAGCTGCTGGTTTTGTTCATGCTTATTTCCATAGTTGGCAAAAAAGGAAAAAATCCCAAATAACCACGAGTATGCCACGATGCATGCACGTTGCTTGGGTGACCATCTTGCAATGTTTACTTGTACATGAGAAGAATAATACCAAGATGGCCACAGTATATCATAACGTATAATCATACACGTTTTTTATCATGAAAAAGCATTCCTAGATGGTTGCCAACACCAAATAAGCGCATGCTTGTTTTTTGATGCATTGGGTGCCATTTTTTTATTTAGTGTTCCAAAAATGGCTGACCTTCATTTTAGAACGGTAAATTAAAGAAAGCGTTATGCATGTGATGCAACAGAAAGAAAAATAAGTGAGTGGCCCAGCAGCAATGTCCAGCTGCCGGGCCCTTGCTTCATCTATTTTATTATTTTTTTAATTATTAAAACGCATGTGGTACTGGGTGGCGGGCACACAAGTATCTACAGAGAGCCCGGGAATGCTAAGGGGAAATGAGTGGATGAGGGAGAAAACAAGAAAAAAATGCATTCCCATGGACTACTGAAACACAAACTACAAAAGTGTTCCTTGATGTTAGCAGCGGAAGGATACAACTCCTCAAATTAGAAACTTAGTAAAGACAAAACGACCCGGAGGTAGGACTTACTCAAGAATAGGAAGGAAAGCCGTTGAGTAGGAAGCTGGGAACTGAGGTATAAAACAAAAGACATCTAATCTTGAGCAAACCCACTCTATATTATTTTGGTGTATTTTTAACTATAAATCTTCATCAACACACAGCTAAAACCACTTCAAGCAGATAGGCGCGGATGTGCAACCTCGCCCTACTCTCCAAAAAAGAGAAAAACTCTGCAGCGAACATGACACCCATGCTGAGGATGGTCATACATTCCCATTGGCAGCAGAAGCCCCACAACTATGGCTCGCTGACCAGCCCACCCCCTGAAAAGAGAAGCAACATATACCCTCAACTTTGTCAGACATTGTTTCCCATACCATTATACTGAGAAAGTCTGCTCCTTTAATGAGTACTTTTCTTACCTCTTGCTCTTCCTTGCACCTTCCAGAACCTGCACTGACAGAGAAACACACCACAAATCAGAGAGCTAATACCGTTACCTAACTTCATTTTCACATGGGTTCCATTTCTGTTTCATTGTTCACAAGAGGACTTGAGGAGGGAAATTGAGGGAGAGGAAAGCAAAGAAAAATATAAACCCTTCTTGGCTAACGTTATTCATTTGTAAAACCTGTCATTCACACAGCTGGAGGAGCATGGGGAGACTGGTGGCAATGTCCTATAAAGGGAAGGCAAGGGGAAGAAACAAGAAACTGCACATGACAGGGGGAATGGAAATCCCGGTCCTCACCTGGCAATATTGCCTAGCGCAGGGAAGCTGCTTGTTGCTCACTGACATTAGAGATCCAGAGAAAAAGGAGGCACAATAACAATAAACCCTTGGGGGCACAGTGCCCACCATGCGAACCCAAAACAGCCAGACACGCCACAGTGTTGCAGACCATTACACAATATGGCCCTAACCAGGTAGGCATCCAATAGCCATCCTTTGTCCTAAGACACTAGCAAACAGTTGCCGGTGAGCCCCAAGGTTTCACCTCTCACATTCTGCCATCACTAGCATCCAAGGGTTTCAGTCCCAGCCATGGCAAACACCATCTCCTGCACAGAAATTTACTATAGCAGTCACCCGTTATAGACAGAAGCACACTCATACCCTTGTCGTGGAACAGACAGTAGCCAAGTAAGGACAGACTTCATAGAAGTCTGAGAAAACGTTGACCTCCATGCCAGCTGCTTAACATGTGTGTTACCTCTGTGGAATAACCTAGTGTATAAATGCACACTCCACTCTAATCCCACCAGTCTCACAGCAAAGAAACCACAAGTACCAGAAAACGTTCCAGAACTTACAGACCTGTCAACACAGTCACAAGCCTATGACAGTCATGTTCAACCAAGGGACAGAATCGGCAGCAACAACAGACTGTCCAGAGAAGAAGCAAGCGTAGCAATGGTCCACAGAATATGAGAAAGTAGCCCAGGCTGGGCACACACGAAAGGTATAAACATTTATTAAACAGGCCACAAAGGAAAAAGCAGCATAGAAGGGGCTCAATAGCACCTCACAATTGATTCAAAGGTCAAGATGACTCTGCCTCTTTAAAGATTACGTATTGCACTGGTACTTAGTGTGAGACTCCAATTTTGTGAAATTCCTGTGGAAAACTGGCCTCTCTGGAGATTTGCAAGTTGAAAGTTCCTTGATGGGCAAGTTAATCTCATCAACCGTGATTTCACCCATGAGCAGGCATCTGCACTTGATGGAAAGTTTAGACAGCTGTAGCCATTGCAGAAAGCCCTCCTCACAGTATTGTGGGTGGGGTTGATCAGAGCTATGGAGATGCCTATAATATCTAGCAAATTATTCCATAATATCCATGGGGTGAGTCAGTAAATAGCCAGTCCTATCTCATGTTCCACATCTCTGTGCCTCTCTCTGCTGTAGTTATAGTGCCAACTGCCTGTCCACTTTCCCTCATCCCCCTTTCATTCCTCTCAAAATGCCACCATCTACGTTGTGTTAGAACTTGATAAGCCTTTGTGGTGAAAAACACATTTAAGAAGAATTGTGGGGTCCGCAGTGCGTCCAAATGGCTATCCGTATTGTTTAGACAAATTTCTTAATGTATGGCCCAACTTGACTTGTTCATTACAAAGGGTGCAGGTGGGGGGAAGCTGCATTCGGTGGGAGGACAAGCAATCTGTGGTAAAGAAGGATGGCGTGGTTTGGGGGAAAGCAACACAAAGGGTGGAGGGAGAGAAGCAACTTGGAGGGGTGAGTGCATAGCTGCCAAGGCTTCTGATTGCTTATGGGTGACATTTTCATAATTTCAGTGTCATTATGCGTAACATGCAAAGACTATGAGTGACACTTTCTCACCAGCAAAATCAAGCAATGAAGACTAGGGAGACATATAAATATCAGAAAAAACACCTATTTGAGCAATGAGAATCTCTAAGAATATCTGAAAACTTCTGCAAAGATCCTGAAATGTAAGGGCACTTGTGAGAGGCCACTACGCGGATGGTACTGAGCCAGCCTCATGATGCTGAACAGAACTCAATTTGTTGTGCAGTCAGTGACTACAGAGCTCCGAGCTGTGTAACTTCTACAATTACTTTAGGGGATCCAGGCTATGAAGTTTCTTTGTGCAGACTGTCTGTATACAGTGCAACGCAGAGCTGAGCAGCCTCTCAGCTAAACTTACAGGCTGCATGATGATAATTTGTACTCCTAAAAAAATAAAATTTGGAAGCCAAGTGATTTGTAATGAGAAGTAGTGGCTCTTACTCTCAGCAAGCGCCATTATGTTATGGCTTGGCCATCCACGAGAACTCACCCTGGCACTGTCCTGTCTGCCGGTCTGAACAGCGCTGCGGTCCAGGACTCTGACTCAAGGGGCATTCATGGCTGCACCAGCAGTGGACTGCAGTCAGTGCAGGGCAGCGGGCCAGGCTGCTGAGCATGCACCAACACTCTACCGCAGTGTCCTGGCTGTTGATTGGCCAAATCAAAAAATGCGACACAGTCTTGACTGACATCAGTGACTTTGCAGTGGTTACTTGGTGAAACATTGTTGCCAGCCCAGGCCAGTGTTAGCTGCCTGCGCCAGCTTCCAAGCCTACCGCAGCAGCTCGCGCTGCCAGCTGAGATCTTTGCACAGTCAGTGGTACTTTAGTAGCGCTTCACCTTGACAGCTAAGGAGGCGCTATAAATGCATGACAAAGCTTTTCAGTGTGGTGATGCCGATCAGCACACTGAAATGCGTTAATCTAATGCCTGATGCATGGTACTTCGCAGGGCTGTGAGTGGCAAAAGCAGTGGGTGACAGATAGAGGTTTTGGGTGGTGGGAAGCGACACAGGGCAGGGGTGGGAGGATAAGCAATGGGCGAGAGATCAGCATGGAGTGGTTAGGAGAGAAACACACAGGCGGAAAAGCAAGGGGGGGAAGTGAGCACGAGCTTAACATGAAGGCGGCAGGGAGAAGCACACGTGTGAGAAAGAGTAGCATGGAGGGCAGCGGGAGAGACTTGTATAAGGTAGACAGCTGGAAAACAACTGCAAAAGAATAAAGTAGTGTTTAAGTAAATAACCACGAGGGAGTGAGAAGCTAGAAAGGGGTAACCCTCAGCCTCCCTGGATAGAACCAATAATTAACACGAGGAGGGTTGGCCTGTCTAGAAATGAACTCTTAAGGTCTAACAGGTCAGTTATCTGGTCTCAATATATCTTAAGATGGTGGAGGATCTGCACCTAGTTAAATTGGTGCATCCGTGGCATCTCATGGATATATTAGTAGGATCCTTACACACAGGTACCACCAGTGGCCTGCTTCATCATGGGATCCTCATCCACTGTACCTAGTGTGAGTGGGTGGGCTCAAAGCAATTTGTCTAAGGGAAAACAAGTGCAAGTTAAAATCTAAATCCTAGTATCAAAAGAAAAAGTGCGGCTGACCAGGGTTCAGCACATCAGTCCCAACGTTTAGAAAGAAAGTATAAAGCCTGTGCAACTGCTTCCTGAGTTCGCCACACTTCCACTCCACTGGAAACCAGATTAGTTAATTTGTAAAACAAGGAAGGTGCACCAGGAATTAGTCAGCAAACTTCAAGTCAAAAAATATATATCCTTTATTGTTCTGTAGTATAAAGAGTACTCATCAGCCAACGCGTTTCGTTCAATGAAAGTCCGATTGGCATATATATGTTAATCAATAAAATCCAATTACTAAATGGTATAGATGTAAAGCACAGTTTTCTCTCCAATAAAAAAGGATCGAATTATCGTCAAACAGTGCGAGGGACTGTTTGACGATAATTCTAACCTTTTTTATTGGATTTTTTTAGATTTGTTATATATTGTCATAACACCACCATCAATCCCCTAGAAGAGTCTGTCCAACACATCATAGGTTACCTGCTACATCTCCAAAGGTGTAACTTGGCATATACATCTATCAGGTTGCACCTCGCTGCCATAGCGGCCTATTTACAAAGTAGGCAACACTTATCACTTTTCAGAGTACCTGCCATCAAAGCATTTATGGAAGGCCTCAAAAGAATAATTCCTCCCAGAGTACCACCCTCACCTGTGTGGAATTTAAACATAGTTCTCACAAGACTAATGGGTCCTCCATTTGAACCTCTACATAAATATAAGCTACAATTTTTAACATGGAAAGTTGCTTTTTTAGTGGCCATCACTCCTCTTAGAAGAGTTAGTGAGCTCCAAGCACTAACCATTCAGGAACCTTTTTTACAAATACATCATAATAAGGTTGTTCTCCGAACTAATCCTAAATTCCTCCCTAAGGTTATTCCTCCCTTCCACCTCAATCAGTCTGTACAGTTGCCAGTGTTCTTCTCACAACCACAAACAGTCGCAGAAAGGGCTCTTCACACTCTAGATGTCAAAACAGCACTGCTTTATTACATCGAGAGAACAAAGCCTTTCCGCAAAACAAAACAACTTTTTGTATCCTCCTCACCACCACATAAAGGCAACCCCATATCAAAATCTGGGATAGCAAGGTGGATTGTCAAATGCATACAGATTTGCTATTACAAAGCAAAACAAACATTATCAGTTCCCCCTAAAGCCCACTCTACCCGAAAGATAGGGGCTTCAATGGCATTTTTATGAAACATTCCCTTACATGACATCTGCAAAGCAGCTACATGGTCTACACCGCAGACATTCACAAAGCACTATTGTGTAGATGTGCAAACAAAACAGCAAGGTAGTGTGGGCCAGGCTTTTCTCAAAACATTATTTCAAACTACTGCAGCAGATACTGGTGGACGCCGCTAAGGAGGAGTACTGCTATACCATCTATGCTTAGTGTGTGCTCTGCAGCTCATATGCCTCGAACGGAAAATGCTACTTATCAGTATGCATCTGTTCTTGGCATGTAGAGCTGCAGATCCACACGCCCACCTACCTCCCCGGCTACCTTTATCTGTTCCAATATTATCTTATTTAGATACAGCATACATGGGCATCTTTTCTGTTTCTCACAAAACTCCATAATTTCCCTGCTGGCGAAAAACAATCTGAAGATGGAGCCGATGCCCATGCGCACTATCATCCAAAGGAGGAGTCACCTATCTCGTGACTTCCAAAAACTTTACCAAGACAAAAACAAGTGCAAACATCCGGGCCCAACACCAGATGGCGATCTACGCTTAGTGTGTGGATCTGCAGCTCTACATGCCAAGAACAGATGCATACTGGTAAGTAGCATATTCCTTTTTAGTGTCCGAGAGCCATTTTGCTAGATAGACATATGTATCCCCCAGAGGCTAAGCTACGATTGCCTTATACCAGAGAAAACGCAATCTGATAGTGTTCCCGTGGAGTCACTACTGCCATATATATTGTTGCACCTGTGGTGGAGATAGTCTCTATTGCACCCACCTATTGTGCATTAAAGATCATGAGCTTAAAATCTGGTATAAACTCCTATATTCTCCAGCGATACCTGTGGCTCAAAACCCAATCCTTCTACTTACCCAAGAGCGCAAGGTGTTGCAAACTCATGCCTAGGCTGATATAACTGAAATAGACCACCTGTGTGTGGAAGGTAATCGTCTCAGGCTGGACCAATACAAGCCCAGGTGTGACCCTACTCCTCTGGATATACTGAATTATCTTAGACTGAGACTTGCGGCGAGGGAGATGATCCCAGACTAACCTCAGGAATTCTGGTCCCTGACACAGTTAATCAGATCCCCCAGATTACACAAGATGAGTATCTAAACTTTTCACACTGGTTTCTGCTTTCAGAACTGCTGGTTCCAACCACAGCAAGCATATCAGGGAAATCGTGTTTTTTAGGTAGAACTGACTGATACAAAATTGGTTCAATTAATTTAATGTCTCTTTTTATCAAATGCCTTACATTAAACATGTCTTTGTTTTACTGATGTAGCCTTGTGTTCTGCAGGCTTACTGCAGACTGTTGAGCCAGGCACATTATCCAACTGAGTTATCTTATTAGAATATGCCACCTGTAGCAAATAGCAATAAGCAATTCAGTGAGCTTTTACTGGCTTTAAGGCTACTTTTGTATTCACATTTTTAGTTCTTGCCATTGCCTTTGAAGATGACTTATCAGCAGAGTGGATGAATTAATTCAATGGGGTGAATTGATTGGTGGCTTTTGGCGTCACTGTGCATTGGGTGTAGAAGTCTGGTGTGTGTTGCGGTAAAAACTACAATAAGTGATGTTGCTGTTTGTACCTGCAGATGGCGTCATCGGAAGCGTGTTCTGAACAGGATGAAGACAGGAAGCTGCCATACATTATAGGTGCGCCCCTGCGGGAGGTCTTTAGAGGTTTCGAAGGGATGTGTACCTGGGACCCAAACACAGCTTTGGCAGGATGTTCAAAGCTTAGACTCAGCGCCTCAGGCTTTTCATTACTTGACCCACGCACGCGCTATCAGGGCACCCCACTTGTTGCCTGCAGTAGCTTCTGTTCATCCCGAACTAGGACCTACTTATGTTGGTCAGAACAATTTGTTCCTGACCTGAAATACTAACTTTTATTCCAATGCCAATACCCACACGCATTTCTGAAATTAAACCAGCGTCCATACCAGATATGACAGCCACTGCTATTCATGGTTTCTCGCAGCACTTATCTATGTACTTGAACAAAGGTTACTGGTGCCCTCAGCTTGAGCCACAGGAGCACAGATAAACTGTCCCTTTTCTTTTACGGTCTATTATGATTACAGGGTCCGCCATGTTTACTTTCCCTTCTGTCTGTCTTCCTCGCCATGGGGTTTCCCATGCCTATTTCTACAATGTTTTTTCTATTCAGATTACTTCTGTGCAGGTCCCACACCTCCAAAATCCTGTCATGGTACTAAATGCCCACCATGCCCCTTTTACTGGAACACGTCCAGTTCAAAGTGGCAACAAATGTACTTGTTGTTTTTCATGAGACCAACTAATGTTTTTTAACTTTCAGGCATCCAGAGCCCGAACCAGCAGGACCTCCTGGCTCAGCACAACCCTGAAAGGCCTGTTGTGGTGGAGGGACCCTTCCCGCTGTGGCTAAAAGCCACTCGCGTGTTTTACTATGTCCTCCGAGCTGACCCTGTACCACCAGAAGAGAAGGTGAAGAACTGCTTGTTTCATTTCTAGGTCTCAAGAATGATGGCCACTCACAATCTCTGCAACTTTGTTGCATCACTGGGAAACCGGTATTGAGTGCTAGTCACTCCAGGAAAGAAAGAGAAGCAGCCCTGTCTGGTTAACATAACATTGAGACACCTCTATATGTGTAGAAGCTGGAGAAAAATGGGTGTTCGAATGTTGCTGTTATTCATTTTAATATCGAACCTTACCAGGCAGTGCAGCTGTCTTGTTTTCAAAGACTTCTTTGGGACATTCTGGAAGCTTCCCTGGGAATGCATTCTGCCCATTGCTTACCAGTGGCTTTGTGGTTTGTAGTCACATTACTTGCTTTCTATTTGCTGGCTTTATCTGTTTTAGGCTGTCCAGATTGTCTTTGTTTCTCCCTTGGAGCATAGGCTGTTTACCACCTATTTGAATCTCTCCTTGTATTCTTCCTCAAGTGCTCGCTTTCTGTAAACAGGCTTTTACATTTTATTCTCGTCTTGTCACATTTGCAGTGCACTCAAAGACAAAGGTCAGATGTCAGATTCTGTCTCCCAGAGTGAGCTTGGTGTTTACTTTTGTTTCTCTGACTTCAAAGTGAGAGGATTTATGTGACAATCTTGCTGGGAACTGGGGGTGTGCTGGAGCAAAGGCTGTAGGATTACTTTTTTTTTTTCTAGCCCACAACAACATTTACATTTTTGTAAATTAACTATTGCAAATATTTCAGAATATATCAGAATTAGGACAGCATTAATGAAGCACAATTTGTTTGTAATTCTGAAGTGTAGTGGTAACAAATGTTTTAATATGATCAAAACAAATCCGTACACTCGGTGATGCCATTTCCACACATTATAGTTTGTGCGTGGTATAGTTCTATCAGTAAAACTGTGTCTGTACAACTGTAATGTTCATTCCCTTGAAAATGTGTCTGTGATGGCTGTGCTCAACCACACCATGCATACTCCACTCCACAACACTCTACTCCAATCTACAGCACTCTGCTCTAGTCCACGGCACTCTATGGCTCTATACTCCCCTAAATGCTCTGCCACGCCACGCCACTTCACTCTATTCTACACCACTCTACAACAATCTAATTCACTATACGAGACTACTCCACTCATGCCACTTCACTCTAGGCCACTCCACTCTGTGTTACTCCACTCCACACTGCTACACTCTGATACTCTACTCCATTCCACTCTGACACTCCACGCCACTTCACTTAGGCCACTCTACTCCACACTACGTCACTCCACTCTGACATTCTATGCCACTCGTCTCTACGCCACTTTACTCCTCACTGCACCACCACACCACTCTGACACTTTATTCCACTCTGTACTGTGCCACGCTAAACCCCTCCATTCTGCGTCACTCCACTCTACAACACTATGCCACTCTACGGCACTCCACTCTACGACACTCCACTCTTCTCACACTACTCTACGCCCCTCCTCTCACCTACCCTCCTCTCAACGTCCCATCTCTTAATGCCCCATCTCTCAATGCCCCTCCACGGTATGCTCCTCCTCTCTATGCCCCTCCACTCTACGCCCCTCACCTCTGATACTCTACAACACTCTGCTACACTCTGCCAGTCCCCCCCCACGCCACTTCCATCTGCAACACTCCACAACCCTCCACTCTATGACACTGTACTCCAATCTATGCCACTCCATTCTATGCCACTCCAACACTGTACTCCACTCTACAACACACTACTCCACTCTGTGCCTCTCCACTCTATGCCACTCTATGCCACTCTATGACTCTCTACTTCGCTCTACTCCATGCAACTCTACTCGACTCTGGGCCACTCCACTCTACAATAGTCTATGCCATTTCACACTAGGGCACTCTACTTTACGACAATCCACTCTACTCCATTCCATTATACTTCACTGTACCACATAATACACCACTCCACTCTACCACACTCTACTGAACTCTACACCACTCCACTTTACAACACTCTACTCCACTCTGTTCCACGTCTCTCTACCCCTTCACTCGGATCCACAACACTGCACTCTATTCCATTACACTGCACTCTATGACTCTCAATGCAACAACACTATGCCACTCTACAACATTCTATGACACTCCATGTCTCTCCACTCTACGCCGCACTACTCCACTCCCCTCTACGCCACTAATTTTTAGCTATGCTGAAAGCAGCCACACTGGCACAATGGCTAAAACGAATAAGCAAAACCAATAGCTCTTGCATACTTGCGACCTATTAGCTTTGCCAATGCTTGTTTTCATGTGTGGGCATAATTCTTAGGTTAAAAAAAGGACGGCTGGTATGCTTCAGTGTCACACAAGAGCCATAATTCCTCCCACCATCTTCTTATACATGCAATGCCTGCATCCTGCATCTATCTTTCACCATAAAAACCATAACTGCTCCTATCCTGTGCAGCAAATCCAAATGTTCCTTATAATGTCTGTATGCCTCCAGTCTTTACACTTTCTCCCTCTCCTACACCTCCTCATCTAATTGCAGCTCTTCTCTGATTCCCTAGAGAGAAAAAGTGTTGGATCCAGAGCGATGCCTATATTACCCGATTGTGCTCGACTTGCAGTTGGAGCGGGACCTTGGTGATGATGATGACTTTGATGTAAATGAAGGTAACCACCTGCTGCTTGTACTCACCCAAGGGATTGCGAGGTGCCCCTTGTCATGTGTTCATACTTCACCCAGTCTAGCAATCTCATGTTGTCCCATGGTGGGTTTGAATAGCTCACGCATTCCAGAATTGTTAAGTTGTCCCATTTGAGGAGTGAGAAAGGTCTGAGATGTCACATGCTATGAAGACAGGCTCCCTTCCATTGAGTTCCTAAGTTGTCGGTGTAAGGCTTATCCGTTCCCCAGATTTTAGGCTCTCCCTTTTCTAGTTAAGTAGGTCTCCCAGTCCATCGATGTCAATCTGCCCTAACTGAGTAGCTCTCACATTCGAGAATTCTTGCATTGTTCTAAGTGAAGAGTAAGAAACTCAGTAGAAAATTCACCAGATGTCCCATGTTGTTTATGAATAGCCCACCTATACCTTACAGCCTACAATCTAAAGCAATCCAATGTCAGAAGGTTGCCTAGTGCAGATACCTTAAGATTCTTCCATGTCTGCTGTGACTATTTAATACACAATGTGGAAGTCTTTATCTGTTCTATCCCTTGTGCATTTTTATGTTAATTGTAAGCCGATATTCCTAGTGACTATACTGGCATGAACCGTGCTTCTCTAAATACACACACAGCCCTTCTTCTATATTGTCTGGCTTCTGGTAACGTATATTTAATTCTGGCATGTTTGGGCTGTAAGCAGTAGTATCCTATTTCATGGCAACAGTCTGCAGCTACAATTTTACCATTATTGATATATCATAGAAATATCAGAAGCAGTTAATGCATAAGAATTGCAAGCTTATATGCGTCACACAGGCAGTTTCAGTTCGAGATAAACACAGTACAGTACAAATGGCAACAGTGGCAGATACCTGTATACCACAGAATATCAGTTTCTTTCTCCCCAAGATACCTTTATCCCACACTATCAGTACAGCATCTGAAGTGCAAAACTCAAACACAGAACAAAGCACAAGTATTAATAGTGGAAGCTACTTTTTCTCCAGCTTTGTATCTTTAACAGATTCACATGTTTCAATCATTCCTTCTTGTTGAGCTGGGAGTCTCACTGTACCTTTAAAATAGCAATATGAACTTTATTGTGTCTGAAAGGATTGAAATAGTGTCGCTATGGTAGCACATTCACTAATTTAAAAAAAGACTCAAACATCAGTCCTTGAGGTTAAAAAGCACTGTACACCACTCCCCCAGAGGCCACATAACATTGCTTACTCTTCGCAGATACTTTTTGTGGACGCTTCACATTTAATCGTACTTAGTTTCCTTTGGTTTTCCAACTCTTTTGGTGGTCCTCTGGCTGCGTAGGTATTCTCTAAGGAGTGAACAAAGGGAGAAAATGCAATTTGTATATGACTGCCTGTCCTGAAAAGGTCCTATTTAGACCATGTGGGAGTACCAGCATGCACAGGATCCACCTAAAGAATGGGTTTATTGTCTCTCTCTAAAATAGGACCACTTCTGCAAGATATGCAGAAAACTCTCTTCAGAACTCTCAAGGTAACTTAAGTGGTGCCTCCTCCTGTAGTTTAAAAAGTCCAAGGCCACCTGCTTATCTGAGAGTGAGTTGGTACAGAGCACTGATCCATAGTACTGGGAAAAAGGTGTATAAAAGGAAGCATTCAAAATTAGAATTTCCCAAAATGGGTGCCTGTTCTGATTAGATAGCTTCTCCAAGATTGGATCTTTCATAGATTCACATGACTGTCGTCAAAGTGGGAGTCCCTCAGTACCATAATAAAGCAGTATGTATCACTATCATAGGCTATAATGGCAATGAAAAAGTTAGTTTAATAGCCTATTTATGTCGGTTTAAAAAAAAGAAGGAAACTTGAACTATAACAAATCAGGCGACAGCACCCTCTAGAACACTCCCAACGGAGGCTGAGTTCATCAGATTTTCTACCGCACATCATGAGAAGGGAGTCTCCCTGAGCTCTGCTCAGTTTCTTCAGCTAGTACTTCTTTTTGAATCATCCAAGATTATATTTCAAGGTTCATTTCTCTGACCCTGGCACAAATACGTCAGTGTAGCAGAAACAAAGGTAAAGAACTATAAAATATGTCCTAAGCTTTTCCTCAAAAACTCTAATTTGTAGAGAGATAAGGCTATTATTGTGGCTACAGAAATGTAAATCTGTCACTTCTGATGAGGACAGTGAGGATTCCTTCCCCTCACAGGAGAGGACAAAGGGAGAGGTTGTTCCAAGGTTCTCTAGAAGGCATTCAGAAAAGCCATAAAAAAGACTTGCCGTGAGGTACAGGGTCAAGACTGATTTGCATATGGCCATGTCTAAAATGGGGTGGCGTAGTGGGCAAAAGAACGATGGATTTAACCCAGATCTCTTGACTGGGGGAGAATGTCTGCATTGTCAGCATTCCGTCCATCATTTGTTTGTTGTAACGCTTTTCGCCCTAAGTGGGATGGGTATTCCCAGACGTGGGACCCGTGCTCACTACGCCACTGGAGTCAAGCTATCCTGGCTGATGACGGCTGATAGCCAGAAACCGGTCCTAGGATGCTTGATTCCTGTCCAGGGAAGACATGGCTTGGCAGTTCGGGCTGTACTGTTCCCATGAGGCACAGGGTCAAGACTGATTTGCATATGGCCATGTCTAAACTGGGGTGGCGTAGTGGGCAAAAGAACGATGGATTTAACCCAGATCTCTTGACTGGGGGAGAATGTCTGCATTGTCAGCATTCCGTCCATCATTTGTTTGTTGTGAGTCTTCATAAGGCACTCAGAGAGATAACATTGGAAAAAACTTCCTCAGAGAAAATGTCAGATCCTACAACTCCCTCTTTAGCCCTGACATAATATCAGAAAAATACTCATAACCTGTCAGTGAGACGTCTATGGCAAAACTGCCGTCAAAATCATCATTAACCAGAATTACAATGACAACATAGATGCCCACAACCATGTCAACTATTACTGTCTCCCCCAAGACGGCCTTGTCTATTATGTAGGTATACCTTACCATGGCAACGTTCTGTTTGGCATGCACGTCGACGATACCTTGCAAACAGTCAAGGTGGATTCTGACGCTGCAGGATCTTTGGGCACATTACAATTTTGAAAGAAACACCCTTTAGACGGACCTGCAGAAGAGACACTTATCCGCATCAAGGAGGATACCAGAGGTATCAGACTTATCAGCCCTCTCTGCAGCCCTTAGGCCGGCTTACCAACAGTTACCGCATTCTAGTGCTGCTTACACCATCCTGTGGGAGAACATTTTTATTTCAGCTATGGTGGAAAATAGCATTGGAGAAATAGTCCTAGATCTCATCACATATGGTCAGAGTTTAGAGTTCAGCCAGATCCCGCTCATCACTCCACCAAAACTGTATCAGGCACGCTACATCACCCAGTGTGATGAGAAGGTGACGAGCACCGGGAGACTGCATCCTGATGTTTTTGGGCGACTCCAGACTGACGATCGGGGGCGGCAAAGTTGGCGGCCGCCTCCTCTTGGAAAGCAGCGGAGTGGCGTGCGCTGGCAACCCCGCCCACGAGAGGCTGCGACTGGGCCAGCAGTGATAGAGGTCCCGGTCATGTGGTTCTCCAGACGCGTTGTAACCTGAGACAAATCGAAGGTCGTGCACAGCAGTGTGAACGCAGGAGGCAGCTCCTCGGAAGAGAACAGAGTTGTTCACTGGGGCTGTGCCGTGGAGAGGTATGTGCTGGCACAAGCCTGGACATTGTAAGAGTGCATTGACGCGCTAGTTTATTCTCAAGGCGGCGCACCGTGACACTTTATCCTGCACCCCAGAGTGTGTTACTGGCTGCGACGACTTTATTTTTGGGAGCCAGCCTTCAAGAGAACTTCAGATGCGCTGAGGGATGGTGCTGGTGGTCGAGGGCATATGGACTGCGACTTTGGTTGGCCGGGTCCGGGAGGTTTCAGGAGTTGAACATCAGCTAATGACTGTGAGACGACAGTGTCAGGCCCCCCGGTTAACCCAGGCTCTATAATGATGTGATGGCTGCTGGCGCTGCATCCCCAAGGGTGGTAGTGTTGTAACACGGGGCCTGAAATAACTTCAGATGCAAGGACCAAGGTGAATGTGTCTTTCATCAGTGTCAAGGAGAAACATTATTCTGCAAGCCACTTGCATTATGGCCGACACGTGAGATCCGTCGGGCTGCCCTGGGCAGTGTCTTCCTCACCGCTCATCCGGGTCTTCCCAGATACCTTTATGGCGTCGCGATTCATGGTTCCGGCCCCCTCTCGTGCCCGTTCCCGCCTACAGTTGCTGTTTTGGACTGTTGGACTCGGTGAAGTAAAGCCACTTTGGAGTCGCGACCCACGCTGTGCACCCTTGAAAACCCACATTGTTGGGGCATTAAATAGCAGTATTTTGGCAGACGGTTGGCCTGGGGCCAGGGCCACTGAAACAGATCCAGCAACATCAACTTACTGTACTTGTCAAGGGAGGAAAGCCGACAGACCAGGTGCGACATATTGTGTTGGGAGCCGAGGAGCACTCGTCCATATTGAATTAGGGGGCCCTACCTGAGAATGGCGACTAGTAAAGGGAGTCGTGGCTCACAACAGCCAAAGATAGACAAATAAACCTACCTCAAGTCACAAGAGGGGGATCCTTGGGCACAAATACTGATCAAGACAGCCGAGTGGCCCGAAGAACCAGGAACCCCCTAAGTTGCAAGATATAATGGCGGCGATTAATGGAGTTCGCACCTCGCTCGAAGTGCGTATAGACTCGGTCGCCACTGATATCTCCCTGCTCAGAGCAGACCTCCGTAAAATGGATTCTAGAGTGCAGGAGGTGGAAGAATGCACTAAAGGCCTGGTGGCTGGCACGTCTGAACTGAAGAAACAGGTCTCGTACCTACAAAGCCGCACTCAATTACTTTGATTGCAACTTGATGATTATGAGGGGTGCTCTAGACGGAACAATGTTCGCATCTTAGGAGTGCCAGAACGTTCAGATGGTCGGTCCACAGACCTGTTTGTTGAAGATTTAATATTGAGCCACCTGCAACCTAAGCGTCTCTCAAATTATTTCACTATCAAGCGTGCTCACTGCATTCCGGGAGGTAGACCTAAACTGGGCGCTCCACCCGACTCATTCTTGCAAGGGTGTTTAACTTTCGGGACCTGGACGTTATTCTTCAGACTGCTCGAAATGCCCCCTCCTAAATATGAAAATAGTACTATATCTTTTTTCCTGGATATTATGGCCAAAGTGCAGAAGCAGAGACGCTCATTTTTGGAAGTCAAAAAAGCTCTTAGGGCTCAGGGGGTCAACTACGCCATGCTCTTCCCGTCAAAACTGCATGTGGAAGCTGAGAGAAATACAGTTTTTTTGTCGATCTGGAAGAAGCCCAGGACTGAATGGAAGGCTGGCGACGAGTCGGACCCCAAACAACTTTAGATCGTCAGGAGAAACGCGGGATTAATCAGCAACAACGACACGATTCAATCCAAGACGGCGGGGACCAACAGGTTGAAGGAAGGTCTTCATTGGCCCAGCGACTAATAATGAGACGGATACTAAGATGACCTACTTGTGGGGGTGTGCTAACTATTGGAACACTTAGACTGAAATTGGATAATTGTGCCCGGAGTAATGGGGAGGAAGGAGGTGTCGGTTGAAGACCGACGATGATCACGACAGAGAACTTGCCCCCTTTCCCCCTCCTCCCCCCACCATATGAACCAGTGGTGATTATATCACAACAGGACCTGTGAAAGTCTCCTGGTGCAGACTCTGTAGATGAGTATATTATCATTAAATGTGATGTCATACGTGCTTAAGATGATGGTGCCGGCCAGGCCGCGCTCCCCTAAGTAAGGTTTTAAGGGTATGGGTATACAGACACTCTGCAAAGTTGGAGGGTGGGCAGGTTGGAGTCCACGTCGCAGTGAGGGGGGAGGGTCTGGGGTGGTCACTTTGGGAATGTTATGAGACAGTTTATTGTTTACTATGTTTCCTTTTGTTGTTGGTTGGCAGTGCAGGAGTTGGCCTAACGAATCTGGGGACCTGGGTTCGAATCTCGGCAATGACACTGAACATCCTGTGATTCTGGGCAAATCACTCAATCTCCCCGTGCCTAACAAAAAATGAATGTGTCCTCATGTTATGCAACTGGTGCTATGTAAAGTGCTCTGATATCGGATTTGGGTCAAGTTCACACTATATAAAACACTGTAAAATAAAAAAATAAAAATAATGGGGAAAATGTGACTCACTAGCCGATAGTCAGACATTCCTACAAACTGGTTAGCTGGCTGTCCTGCCGCCCTGCACCCTCGGAGAGGGAAGGGGTGTTGTTCTGTGGCTACAATCCTTTGAGGAATCCACAAGGTGGACCATACTATTCACATGGCTAGCAGTTTGTGGGAGAGTGCATGTTTGAATAGTGTTTTTTTTTGTTTTTTTTAATTTGCATTTCCAACACAGAACATAATAAGCATGTCACAGTGAATCGTCCATCACCTAGTACCCTACCACCACCCACCGCCTAGCGCCAGACACCTCGATACATTGATATAGAAGTACCCACCATCCATGGAGGCCTCTAGCTGCATCCAAGTCGTTCCCATATGCAATAAGGCTGCCAGCACAGCCCTCTCCACCCCCTCAGAGCCCCCCATCTAGGCCATGATACCGTCGCCATTTCCCCCATACTCTGGAAAATTTCTTCGGGCAGCCCCATGCTTTGTAAGTAACTCTTTCGGCCGCCATATACATGTCCATCCCCCCTCCTCCAGTCGTCGAGCTTCCGGGGGTTCGGGGGCTCCCCATTCCCATGCCACGTTCCTCTTGGCCACCACTAACGCTAATGTCAGGAAAATGAGCTGGGGTCGAGTCAGGTCTATATCATTCGTTATCCCCAGTAGAACTAATTTGGGCTCCAGGGGTAGGGACACCTCAAGTACGTTCCCGTGTTCTCCCACTATCCTGGCCCAATAACTTTGGAGGACCCCACACTCCCAGATGGTATGGTAGAAGTTGCCTTCGGCATGTCCGCACCGCAAACAGCTAGGGTCAGTGACCCTCCCCATCCGGTGTAGGCGGAGACGATCATAGTAGACTCTGTGGAGGATCTTAAATTGTATGAGTCGGAGTCGATATTTTATTGCCACTTCCCTAGGGTGCATCAGGGCAGTTTCCCAGTCAAGCGTGTCCATTTCCCCTAGATTTGCTTCCCACACACTCTTCAGTTTAACCAGACCGTCCGGCATGCTGTTAAGTAGGTTTTTATAAGTCAAGGAAACTAGCTTGGCCTGCACCTGTTCCTGCAGTAGACGTCCCTCCAGCGGCGAATATTCCGGCAAGGGGACCGACAGCGCCGCTTCTGCCTGCCATGCGTGGCGTAGTTGTGCATACTTTAGGAACTGGGAGCAGTGCAGGCTGTACTCCGCCCTTAATTCTTGGAAGGGTTTTAATAGTGATAAACTTCTTTCCTGGAATGTAAATGGACTGGGGGACAGAATAAAGAGGGGAATCGTATTGCAATATGTAAAGAGACAAGTCCCTGATGTGGTACTTCTCCAGGAGACGCACATACAGGGAACTTCGTATTGTGCTTTGAATAGATGGGGGTTTAAATTAGTGGCCCACGCAGGATACACAAGAGGATCGAGAGGGGTAGGGATCCTCCTCTGTAATTCTTTTCCCTTCAGGGTGCAAGCAGTGACGCATGATATAACGGGTAGATTTGTAACCCTAACGGGCACTTGGGAGGGCAGGTTACTCAATATTACTTCCCTCTATGTCCCGCCCCAATTACATTCCTCAGCCCTGGCTGATTTGTGAACACATCTGCTCAAAGGGAGAGTTGTTGATTGGGGGACATTGTAATGCAGCTTTGAACAGTGGTTTAGATAGATCCCCCCGAGGCAAGGAGAGGTGGCTGGGAAGACGTTAGGGGAGTTCCTGGAGGCGTTGGGGATCATTGATATTTGGAGAGCGTATAACCCTACTCCCTTCAATATACTTTCCATTCGTGAGTACGTGGAAGTCTGTCTAGAATAGATTATATTTTTGGCAGAGCCGTACAGCTCGCTATGTTTAGAGAGGTGAAACATCTTCCTAGAGGTATTTCCAGTCACTTACCAGTTACGTTCACGTATGGGGGTATCCCCTCGTCTAAGAGACAGAAGATGATACTTGACCCCGCGTATTTGCGGGTACCGGCTATACGGGTGGGGCTCATTGAGGCAACTGAGCATTATTTTAATGAAAATGAGGGGTCGGTGGATTCAGCCTCCGCGCTTTGGGAGGCGAACAAAACTGTGATTAGAGGACAGTGTGCATTGGTGATTGCTGCATACAAAAAAGAAAAACATAAGCAAATATGAGAGATTGAGGAAGAAATCCCCCAATTGGAACTTGAGTTGGAAAGTCGTTCAGCCCCTGATATCAAACATAGATTGCTCCTAAAACAAAAAGACTATAGGGATATTGCAGAAGAGGCAGCTAGGACCCATTTCCGGGCATTGTAGTGTAGGGTCTATGAAATTGGGGACAAAGCGAGCAAGTTACTGGCGTGGTTGGATAAACGGGAGCAGGCCTCCAGATGGGTATTTGAAATTGTGGCCAAAGAGTGGATTTGTTTAGCTGATAGGAATAGTATAGCTAAGGCCTTTGTATCTAAAATTGATATGAGTCAGCTGGTACGCCCAACTATGAAGAAGCACGAGAATTGCTGGCTACCCTTAAGCTTCCAGTGCTTGATGACTCTGAAATATAAGAGTTAGAGTTAGATCTTACCAAGGAGAAAGTGGTAAAGGCAATCTGAGCATTACAATCGGGTAACGCAATTTGTCTGAGTGGTCTTCCCATTGAACTCTTTAAGACAAATGCATCTACTATTGCCCCCCACCTGATAGCCATGTATGAGGAATGTGTAGATAAGGTAATTCTCTCAGAGGCGCAAAGATTGGCCAATGTGGTATTTATTCATAAACAGTGAATACCTGCTGAGCAATGCTGCTCTTACTGGCTGATATCGTTGCTTAATCCGGAGGTAAAAATACTGGTAAAACTCTTGGCCACGAGGCTGTCACCTTTACTCCACAAATTGATTCATCTGGACCACTCCGGATTAATTCCCAGCAGGAACACAACACTGAATCTGAGGCGTCTCAATGGAGTATTGGGCAGGGCTGGTACTATAGGGGAGGAGGCCGTCATCATGTCTCTCGATGCCAAAACGGCATTTGAAATGATCGAATGGCCCTATCTATTTGCGACGCTTGAAAGCTATGGCTTTGGACTGAAGTTCCTTGCATGGGTGCACCTCCTTTATTCGGAACCCCTAGCAAGAGTCACAGTAAGTGGGGCTCGGTCGACTACTTTCACCCTACGAAAGGGAATGAGACAGGGCTGTCCACTTTCTCAATTGATATTTGCTCTGGTCCTGGGACCCTTGGCAATTTTGATTAAGGGGGGATCTTCTTATACGGGGACTGAATTTGACACCGTATTGGGAGGATAAGTCATAAGTCATAAGTCATAAAATTTATATAGCGCACTACATACCCAGAGGGTTTCAAGGCGCTTGGGGAGGGGAGGGGGGTTATTTGTCAAATATCCACGTTTTAAGTTGTTTTCTGAACGCTAGGTGATTCTGGGTGAGGCGAAGGTAAGCGGGGAGTGAGTTCCATGTTTTGGCAGCCAGGTATGAGAAGGATCTGCCTCCAATGGTGGTTTTGTTGATGCGAGGGACAGTGGCGAATGCTTGGCTGGAAGATCGAAGTTGGCGGGAGGGGGTGTAGAAGGACAGTCGAGAGTTGAGGCAATCTGGTCCGATGTCGTAGAGTGATTTGTGTGCGTGGGTAAGCAGTCGGAAAGTGATCCTCTTATTGACGGGTAGCCAGTGGAGGTCTTTAAGGTGACCCGAGATGTGTTCGTTGCGTGGGATGTCTAATATGAGCCTGGCTGAGGCGTTTTGGATTCGTTGTAGTTTCTTCTGTAGTTTGGCGGTGGTACCTGCGTAGAGGGTGTTTCCGTAGTCCAGTCGGCTCGTGACCAGAGCATGGGTGACTGTTTTCCTTGTTTCGGTGGGGATCCAGCGAAATGTTTTTCTGAGCATGCGAAGGATGTTGAAGCAGGATGAGGATACGGCGCTGACTTGTCTGTTCATTGAGAGTGAAGAGTCCAGGATGACGCCAAGGTTCCGTGCGTGGTCTGTCGGGATGGGTGCTTTTCCGAGGGCTTCCGGCCACCAGGAGTCGTCCCAAGCAGAGGGGGATTTACCTAAGATGAGGACTTCTGTTTTGTCTGAGTTCAGTTTCAGACGGCTTTGTTTCATCCATTCGGCGACTTCTTTCATTCCTTCGTGTAGGTTAGTTTTGGCGGTGCTGGGGTCCTTGGTGAGAGAAAGGATCAGTTGAGTGTCATCCGCGTAAGAGATGATGTTGAGGTTGTGTTGGCGGGCGATGGTCGCGAGGGGGCTCATGTATACGTTGAAGAGGGTGGGGCTGAGTGAGGATCCTTGTGGTACGCCGCAGATGATTTCAGAGGCCTCGGACTTGAATGGAGGGAGGCGGACTCTCTGGGTTCTTCCGGAGAGGAACGAGGTGATCCATTCCAGTGCCTTTCCTTGGATTCCGATGTTTTTGAGGCGCTGTAAAAGGGTGCTGTGGCAGACTGTGTCGAAGGCAGCAGAGAGGTCGAGGAGGATGAGGGCGACTGTGTCTCCAATGTCCAGTAGAGTTCGAATGTCGTCTGTTGCTGCGATGAGGGCGGTCTCAGTGCTGTGTTTTGCTCGGAAGCCAGATTGTGAGGAGTCGAGGGATTTGTTGGCTTCGAGGAAGGCGGCGAGCTGGTTGTTGACAGCTTTCTCGATGACTTTGGCCGGGAATGGAAGAAGTGAGATGGGGCGGTAGTTTTTGAGTTCGGTGGGGTCTGCTGTTGGTTTTTTCAGAAGTGCGGTGAGTTCAGCGTGTTTCCAGTCTTCTGGGAAGGTAGCGGAGTTGAAGGAGCAGTTGATGACGTCTCGGAGGTGCGGGGCTATGACGGAGTCTGCTTTGTTGAAGATGTGGTGAGGGCATGGGTCTGTGGGGGATCCAGAGTGGATGGAATTCATCAGGCGGATGGTGTCCTCAGTGGTGATTGGGTTCCAGGCGTTGAGGGTGTTAACGGGGGGAAGATAGTCAGCTGATGGTAGGGTGGGTTGGCTTCCGGGTTGGTTGTCAAAGCTGTTGTGGATGTCAGCAATCTTGTTGTGGAAAAAAGAGGCTAGGGAGTCGCAGAGAGTTTGAGAGGGGGTGATGTCGTTGGAGTTGGCCGAGGGGTTGGAAAATTCCTTGACGATGTTGAAAAGTTCCTTGCTGTTGTGGGCGTTGTTGTCGAGTCGATCCTTGAATGCTGTTTTTTTGGCTTTTCGGATCAGTTGGTGGTGAGTACGGATGGCGTTTTTGAAGGCGTCCTTGTTGCTGGTGGATGAGTCTTTTTTCCAGGCCTTTTCAAGGGAGCGGCATAGTTTCTTGGATTTCTTGAGGTCCTCGTTGAACCATGAGGCCTTCTTGATTTTGTGTAGGCGTTTTTTCAGTGGTGCTAAGGTGTCTGCGGTGTTGGATAACCAAAGGGTGAGGTTGGAGGCGGCTTCGTTGGCGTCAGAAGAGAGGGCTGGGGAGGTTTGAAGGATCGATGAGGAGATCTGTTCCGTGGTGATTTTGTTCCAGTTTCTTTGTAGAGTTGTTTGGAGGTGGATGATGGGTTTCGGCTTGTTGTAGGTGAAGTGGACGCAGCTGTGGTCAGTCCAGAGGAGCTCCGTAGTGTGGTTGAAAGAGACATGGTTGCTAGAGGTGAAGATGGGGTCGAGTGTGTGACCTGCGATGTGGGTGGGGGAAGTGACCAGTTGTTTAAGTCCGAGGTTGGCGAGGTTGTCTAAGAGGGTGGCGGTGTTGCGGTCGTTGATCTTCTCAAGGTGGAAGTTGAGGTCTCCCAGGAGGATGTAGTCTTTGGAGGGGAGCGCGTGTGGGGTGATGAAGTCCGTGATGTCTTCACTGAATCTTGCGCGGGGTCCTGGTGGTCTGTAGAGGAGGGTGCCTCTGAGTGTGGTCTTGGGGTCGATGTGGATCTGGAAGTGGAGGTGTTCGGAGTTGGCGAGGTTGGCGTCAGAGCTGGTTGAGATGTGGATTGATTTCTTGTGGACGATAGCGATTCCTCCTCCTGTTTGGTCGGTGCGGTCTTTGCGTGTAATCTTATAGTCGTCAGGGATAGCGATGGCGATGTCAGGGGCGGAGGAGGCGTTCATCCATGTTTCCGTTAGGAAGGCGACGTCTGGAGAGATGGTGTCTAGTAGGTTCCAAAGGTCAATGGCGTGCCTGTGGACCGAGCGGGTGTTGAGAAGGATGCATTCTAGGTGGTTGGGGTCGGGAATCTGTGGTGTGGTCGGAGCGGAGATGTTGACGGTGCCGCTGAATTTGCAGGAGGGGCAGGAGAACGGTCCATGGGTGCGTCCTGGAGCGGCTTGGATGCAGTAGGGGGCGCGACCGGGGTTAAGGGCTAGGAGGGTGGCGGCATCGTAGGTAACGCGGGGGGGCTGGGCAGTGCGAGGGGCAGGGGGTCTGGCGCTGGGCGCGGTCCAGGCGCGGACGGGCGTAGACGGGCTTACCTTTGGCGCACCTTCGGCGCGGGTTGGGCGCGGACGCTGCGCGTGAACGCTGCGCGCAAGAGCAACTGTCATAAGTGGGAGGGGGAAGGGGCGAGGGAGGAGCAGCTGGGAGGCGGGTGCGTGGTGGAGGGGGCGGGCTCTGGCCAACAACAACAACAACAGCAATGGCGGCTGGGGCGGAAGCGCCGACCGGGTCGGGTGAAACCGATCAAAGAACTACGCGGGCGGCCACACAATGCCAAAGCAGGCACAATGCCAAAGCAGGGAGCAGCTAATGCAGGAGCACAAATACAAATAATGCAGCAAAGGGCAGCAAACACGGGCACACGATCTCGGCAGGACAATACAATGTTTAAAATAAACAATAAGTGCAGCAAAGGACGATAACTATGATCAGCAGCAGGGCTGCGCAACGATACCCAGCTTGAGGCAGGAGAGAGCGGGGGCAGGAGGGAGCGACCGTAACTGACCAAGTCAGGACGGACACAGCGCTACGATGTCCGAAGTGGAGGCTATGTAGTTTAGTGGGAGGGAGGAGCAGCTGGGAGGCGGGTGCGTGGTGGAGGGGGCGGGCTCTGGCCAACAACAACAACAACAGCAATGGCGGCTGGGGCGGAAGCGCCGACCGGGTCGGGTGAAACCGATCAAAGAACTACGCGGGCGGCCACACAATGCCAAAGCAGGCACAATGCCAAAGCAGGGAGCAGCTAATGCAGGAGCACAAATACAAATAATGCAGCAAAGGGCAGCAAACACGGGCACACGATCTCGGCAGGACAATACAATGTTTAAAATAAACAATAAGTGCAGCAAAGGACGATAACTATGATCAGCAGCAGGGCTGCGCAACGATACCCAGCTTGAGGCAGGAGAGAGCGGGGGCAGAATCTTCCTTTACGCAGATGATATTTTACTTTATTTGGCTAAACCCGCTACTCAATCAATCAATCAAATGCTTTATTCGACAACTTAATGTCATAAAAGTAGACAGTTCAATCCATCATACATTACAAATAAAAAATAAAATGTACAGAATATCAACTAACAACTCATAACAATTCACTAAAAAAGGCTTAAAGTGCAAGATTCGAGGGATAGAAACATACAAACAGTATTGGGGTGCAAAACTACAAATGTCTTTTCCTGTATTTCATCTTGTGGGGCTAGAGCTTTTCTAGGCATACAATACAAGCTACTCTATTCATAGAATTTTACATATATTTGCCCTTTTCCGAAAATATTCTGGATACTCCATAAATTGGGATAAATCACTCATATATATACTCGCGGGAAAAGGTTTTGTTCCGCCTCCGAAGCCAGAGTGGTCACTGACGGCTTTCGATACTTGGGGATTTTTGTCACGGCTGACCCGGTAGCGTTTTATGTGCACAACTTGGCCCCCCCGGCTCCATCACTTACAAGACGATGTGAAGCATTGGAAAACCCTGCCACTGATGCTGCTGGGAAGAGCCGCACTATATAAAATGATGGCCCTGCCCAGATTCGTTTATGCTCTACAGAATGCACCGTACCTTGTCTCAAACCAATACTTTCAGGTGGTTGACTCAGCGTTCCGGTTCCTTATTTGGAATAATGGCCCTCCACGCATCTCATTACCAAAACTCACTAAGAGCTGGTTTGAGGGTGGAATTGCCCTTCCGGCACTCAAAAGTTATTACTGGGCCTCTCAGTTGGTGGTCACGAATCATTGGGTACATTGGCTGGTAACCGATCCAGCATATAGGATGGATAGATATACCATGAAACCAGGGTCATACCAGAGGGCATTGTATGGTGGAAAAATTCATAGCCCAAAATATAGTCCAACAGAGACCACTGTCAAGCTCTGGCAGGCGACCACATCCGCTTTGGGATGGAAAAATAAGATTACGCAGGCCACTCCCCTTCTAGAGACGGGTCAACTGGGGCTTCTGGCAAAATATGCTGGATTTGACAAATGGGATTTGATCGGGCTCTCAAGGGTGGGTGATGTCTGGGCGGGAGGTAAGGCTGTCCCCTTTAGTACCCTCCAAAGAGATTGAGTTGAGTGTGGAGAAAACCTTTAGATATCTACAGGTCAGAAATGCATTGCACAGGGCTATTCCCAAGGATACAGATCTACCGGCCGCCTCACCATTGGAGGATAAACTTCTAGATGCCTATCTCAAGGACAAAGCAATTTCCTTGACTTATAGGAAGATATTAAATAATACCCCAGGTGCATTGGAGAAAACCCGAGCCAGTTGGGCGGAGGATGTGGGTGACTTAGACGATGAAGAATGGCAGGAGGCACTAGCATCCCCTCGGGAAGTGGCTATACAGTCCAGGTTCAAACTAATACAGCTTAAACTTCTGCATCGAGTATATTATACCAGTGTGAGGTTGGTCAAAATGGGTACATTGTGCTCCCCTCTATGCCCTAGAGGCTGTGGCCAGGAAGGGACGTATCTACACCAGTGGTGGGACTGCCCGATAGTACACTCATATTGGGGGAAGGTGACAGTCAAAATGTGGGAAATTTGTGGGAAATTGATGAGTCGCTCCCCGGTTATGTCTCCTTAATATATGGGAGGCCACTGATCTAACAGCAAAAGAAAGAACGTGGGTCACCTTGGGGAATGTGGTTGCTAAACGCAACATTGCGAGAACTTGGAGGGGAACCACGGCACCCAAATTCCATGATTGGGCGACTGAGAGTAATATACGAGGCGAGAGGGTGCCCACAGAAATGGACATAGATCGTGGGGGGCCTCGAACAAACACAGAGGGATGTTGTGTGCACCTTTGGGCACGTCCCCCCCTTCGCCGGAGTGACAGCTACCTCGACGCTGTGTGGTCATAAATATAATTGTAAACGCTACAAGAGGCCAAAATTGTTGGTCTTTAAGCATGAGAAGATTGTATGAATTCCATGCACTGTATTATTTTATTGTTCACTGCTAGTATGCTGGTTTTCTTCATTAATAAAAAGATTTATGACAATTTTAAAAAACGATGATGCCCACCTCATCTCCTTCGGAAGGAAGTGCTAGCTATGCTAAGCAAAGGTGCCATAGAGAAAGGCCCACATTCTCAGCACAGACTTCTATTCTCTGTTTTTCCTCACCACGAAAACAGGGGAGTAGCAATCCATCATAGACCTCTGAAAATTAAACCAGTATTTCCAGAAACAATATTTTTGCGTGGTCATCCTCTCTGACACGGACACCACATGACAGCTCTAAATTTATAGGATTCATACTTCTGTATCCCCATCCATCCCAAACATCACATCAAAGTTCTCCCATTTGGCTTCAAATCAACTTCCTGCATTTTCCCCTAATGCCTAGCCCTGTGGTAGCTTTTCTCAGGAAGGACGTTCATCAGGTATTCCCCTCCCTCGACAACTGGTTGATAAAAGCACCAACAGAATTTCATGCGTCCAAGGCCACAGAGGCTTGCGTAAAGTTGTGTCACAAACTAGGTCTTCTTGTGTATTATCAAAAATCATCAATTGCTCCAACCAAAAAGATACTGTTCCTGGGCTGCAACACTAGATACTGTCCAAGACAAAGACCTTCTATCCCACGACAAGCAACAAAGGCTCAAGGAACTGGCTCTCAAACTATATTAAAAAAAGTTTGTGTGTCGGTTCAGTTAGCTTCTGGGCATGATATCCTCAGCGATCAATCTATTTCCTCTTGCACGCCTGAAAATGAGAGCCTTACAGGAACAGCTACAAAAACAATAGATTCAAACAGGTATGATGGAAACTCTGGTCCCAGACCTGCCACCTGTCAGAGGGCCTCACGATGTTAAATTCAAATACCTCACTTTGTAATGACTACAGATCCCTCCCTGGAGAGCTGGGGTGGGGGGGGGGGTGGGGGTTTGGGAAGGCAGTCCTCTTCAGAACCTGCAAATACAAGGAAAGTGGTCTCCGTTCCAGAAGAGTATACATACCAATCGCCTAGAGCTCAAGCCTTCTAACTCAGTCTCCAAACATTACTGCCAATGATAGCAGGGTCTTTGGTGTTAGTTCGCACGGGCAATACCACTAGCATGCAACACGTGAACAAACCGAGTGGCACAAGATCACTGGCACTGTCTAAGGAAGCTCAGGGAACCTGGAGCTGGCTAACAAACACACAGAATAACTCTTCATGCCAAACATGTTCCCGGGACTAGCAATCTCTTAGCAGACATGCTAAGCAGAACTGGAAACAGCCTTCACAAATGAGAGTTTGATCAGTCCGCACTAAATAGGATCTTCTTGTTATGGGGCAAACCAGCTTTAAATCTCTTTGCAACAAACAAAGTTTGCAAATGCCAGTTATATGCAAGTTGGCATCCAGGATTGTGAGGGAATGCCTTTTGATCAGATTTTTTGGCATCTATTCCTTTTACCCCAATACCTCTAATACCAAAGGTTCTCAGCTAGATGAAAGTGGAGCGGTTTCGGCTCATTCTGATATCCCACAGGTGGCCCAGGCAGCATTGGTTCACAGAACTTCCCCTGCTATAAGAATCCAGACATATTCAGCTACCAACATCCTGAAAGCTTTTGACGATGATCCAAGGGCAGGTCCTTCATCCTGACCTCTCTCCTCTTTTGCTCTTATTTCCAAGTCAACGCAGAAGCCCGATAAAGACATGTAAACCATAAGGGAAACATTTCTGTATATGGTGTCGGGAATCAAACCTACATTCCCTACAAGCATTATCTGGCAGATAACTACCCTATCTCATTTTGCTACCTTATTCTCGGCTTGTCATCATACAGTTCATGAAAGAATTATTCAGATTTTTTCCCTCCAGTAAGGGCTCCTTCCCTGGACTGGCATCTGAGCACAGTTCTATCCCTACTCTCGAAGAGTTCATTCAAACCCATACACAGAGCAAGCCTCCTATTTCTCACATGGATGTCGCCTTGTTACTAGCGCTCACTCCGACCAGGAGAGTAATGGCAATACAGGCTTTTTCAACTCAAGAATCCTCTTGAGCCTCTTAGGCAATTTAGTACATCTCAGAAACAATCCAAAATTAATTCCCACGGTTCCTTTGGATTTTTGCCTCAATAATCTTCTTACATCGCACTAAACAACTCAGGAGAACTGACCAACTGTTGGACTCAGATGCACACACTCGTAAGGGTGCTCCAGTCATGAAAGCAACCATCGCTCAATGGATTTCAGCTGCAATCCAGTTCTGCCACTCAAAGGCTGGCAAGCCCATCGCAGCGAAAAACAGGGTACACTCAATTACGGCAGTTTCCACCTCAACTACTTTGTTTGCGCAAGTGCCTCTGGAGAAAATATGTTGTACTGCGACTTGGAAGAGTGTGCATATATTTACTACTAATTAAGGCAACGACCCCCGCACTTTCCTCTTTCTAATACAAGCCCACAAAAATGAAGCTAGGGAAAAACACACAAACGGATCCGGGAGAGCCTTTAAAAAATACAGAGCCACCCTGCATTGTGTGAATTTATGGTACCTCAGAATTGGGAGAATAAATGCTTTTCTTTCATCAATGTAGTACTTGCCGAATAATGTAAATGGAGGGCTGACTGTGCAGAATGATTATTATATGGGCAAGGTGACAAATCTGAGAATGTATATCTCTTTTCTGGGTACCCTAACATTAGTGGAATCCGGTTCAGTCGAAAACGCGATAGAATAAATCTATGCTGTGCGTTAGTGATGCGAGAGAGGTAGTAAAATCCTTCCCCTGTTCTTGGTGGAACGAGATCATATGCAGGGAGGATTTTTGAAGGTGGTTCTTCTCCCTTCGGACATAGTTTGCTCTCTGCATAAATAATTCTGGTATCTTTTTCTACAGAACCCTCCTACAGGATTCAGAGTCCTTGAATAATTCACCCAGCCCTAATGCAAACAATTCTGCCTGTACATAATTAAGCCAACCAATCCTCTTATAGTGATCCAGTTACAGCAATCCTTGATAATACATTGCGTTAAATCTACAGTGGACTTCCGCCAAATTGAGAGCCACAATAGAATTGGTGCCAATCTTATAAGGTCACTCCGATGTGGTAGCCCCAATTCTAGATGTAAAATATAGTTTGAAACTGAGTGTGGTAGTGATATTCTGTTTTAAAAAAAACTATCTTCCAGTTGCTGAAGTTGGTCAACATTTGCCAGACTCCTGCCCCATATGTTGTTGCAGCCTTGGTTTTTGCTCAGTACATGTTTTTAATCGTGTCCAGGGGGCTAGCACCTAACGTCTTCACAAAACCCTTGATAGCTTGAAGACTTCTTTCCATACCTTGTGCTCTTGCTGCCACAAAGTTAGACCAAGAGTGATGTTTATCAAAGAGGACTCCTAAGTATGAAAAACAGTCTACCACCTCGATTTTCTTTGCTGCCCAATGGAAATAGGGGTGTTTCTTGCCTCTAGCTGTTCCCGCTACGATTATGAAGGATTTGGATTTGTTTACTTTTAGATCTAAGGGGGCCATGAATGTGGTGTATGAGGTTATTAGGGATTGTAAGGCTACCCTAGTTCTAGCCATTAATACTGTGTCGTCAGCGTATGCCAATATCGGGAGCGGAGTATGATCAAATGTAGGCAGATCCAAAGGTAAGGTAGACAGGGCAGCCTCCACCCCATTTGTGTAGATGGAGAAAAGAAAAGGGGCGCGGACACAATCCTGCTTTACCCCCTTCTCGATCTTAAAGAAACGTGTGCACTCCCCATTCCTACGATACCCTTCACAGGCAGTGGCATTGGCGTACAGCTGACGAATTAAACAAATTATCGGCGAATCAATGCCCATCCCCTCCATCATAGACCACAGCCTTTGATGAGAGACACAATCAAAGTCTGCGGTCAAATCCATAAAGGCCATGTAGATCTTCCCGCCTTTTGCCTTGGTGTATTTGTCTATGGATAATGAGAGGTTTAGGCATTGATCCACCATCCCCATTCCCCTCCGGAAACCACATTGCACCTGCATAAAAATGCTATGGTCTTCGGCCAAGGCCTTCAGTCTGGGTAATAAAAGCCGTCCCATAAGCTTAGAAGTGAAATTGGGCGGTAGTTCTTTGGGGACCTCCTATCACCTTTTTTTTTATATAGGCACTATTACACTGATTCCAGGATGGTGAGAGACCCTCTATCAGAATGGTGTTAAAAACATTTGTTAGTAGGGGCACCCACATGTTGTAATTCTCCTGGAAGAGATCAATTGGGACTCCCATCAGGCCCCGAAGCCTTTCCGGGAGCACAAGCCTCCAGCCCCTGTCTAACCTCCGATAATGAGAAGATTAGCCTGCCCTGGGATGCGGGATCCAAGTCCTGCGGTGGCAATGTTAAAGCGGTGGTGGACCCAAAAATATTTTAAAAATGTCCCACCCATGCTTCCTCGTCTACATGTGCATTTAAGGCGGGATCTTTGGAATCTTAAAATAGGGGGCATTTACGATTTTCCAGAAATCCCTACTACTACCCAAAATAGCCACTTGTTCCAGATCTCCCTAGGCCTGCTCCCTAAGATCCTTCTCTCTTCTTCTACTCGCTTGTAATCATTGTGTAGTGCTTGTATCTTAATGGGATCTCTAGGGTAAATTTTTAGGGCGTTAACACTGGCTTTTTTGGCAGTAGAGCATAGTGAATTAAACCAAGAGGTGGTGGAGATAGTATTTGTCACCTTAGAGCGAGTAAGTGCTTCTTTTAATTTATTCAAAAGGGCTCTAAACTGGGTGACCAAGAGTGAAGGCGAAGAGCTCTCCTGCAGGCTATATATGATTTCTTTCTTGTCTTGAGCTAATATTTATGGGACCATGTTGGAAATACTCCACTCCCACACCGGTAAGGGTTGGTGGTAACGGGGTCTTTCCAGGACATACAGTGGTAGCTTGGCTCGAGTGGTCAGGAATCAGGCACCGTGCTAAGCATACGACATACCCATACAATAACCATGCGTGCATCCGTTCCAAAAACGACTCTACACCGTAAAAATTATGAAAATATCTCTGTTTATCTTCTTTTTCTCTTAGTTGCTGATTAGATAAATAATAACACAATCACAATATACAAAGCTTTTTAAATAGTGGAGGTCAAATAAATACTGGCTTAATGATTCAATAAATAGGGGTGATCATAAATAAGGAAGGCATAAATATAAGTGCAAAACATACAGGCAATTAAATATTCTGAGGCAATAAATACTGCAAACCAATAAATATTGTGCGACAATAAATACTGTGGAACAATAAATACAGTGAAGCAATAAATAGGTTAAATACAATAAATACAGTGCCCTCAATAAATAATTAAAAGCTGACAGTGACACTTATAGAATCAGATCACATTTAGATCTCTATGGGCTGATTTGGCCCAGGCACAGCTTGTAGTTATGTGGATGGCTTGAGGGTGTCTACTCCCTGGCTTGGACAAGGCTGAGGCCTAAACTGAGGTAGATCAAGGGGGGAATACTAGTGACCTGGCTCTCTCACTCTACACAACCCCTCTGAATTAGTCTCAGCTCACCCCTGGCACAGTCCAGCTGGTTCCAGCACCTCTCCAACCCCTAGAGTAGTCTCTTAGGATTCCACAGGGCCTTTGGCGCCCTCTATTCCACTTACTGCCCTTTTTCTGAAGTTCCGACGCCGCTGGAGTCGTGTCGACGCCGTGAGGCGGTTCCGGATCGATGTCGGCGGCCTCGGCTCGATCTCGACCTCCGATTCGATGGCGTCGGGCAGTCTTGGCTCGATGTCGACTTCGGGCGGCTCCGGTCCGATGGCGACCTCAGTTTCGATGACGTCGGCCGGCCTTGGCTCGATGTCGACTTCCGGCGGCTCCGGAGTGCGATCCTCACTCCCGACCTCCGGTGCTCCTCTCCTCGGGTTCCGGCGACTCCGGAGTGCGACCTCACTCCCGACCTCCGGTGCTCCTCTCCTCAGGTTCCGGCGACTCCGGAGTGCGATCTCCACTTCCGACCTCCGGCACGCTTCACCTCGGTCTCCGGCGACTCCGGAGGGCGGACTTCACTCCCCCGTCGCCACCGCTCACTCGACCTCGGGTGACTTCCTCCTCGACCTCTGGTACTTCTACGACCTCCGTCGGCGCCCTCTCTCGACCTCTGGCGGCTCCGGGTACGACGTCTGCTTTTCCAGTCAGCGCCGCTTCTCCACCTCGGGCTCCAGGTCTCCAGGCTACTCGACGTCGGACTCCAGGGAAACCAGTATCCAGGTCAGGATCTTGCTGTTCTTGGATTCTAAGGCCTGTTCCTGCTGTCCAGGTCCTTAAGATGGTTTTTCTTGCTTCTTCCCACACAGGGCTCCAGGCTGGGCTCAGTCAGTAGGGACTAGTATCAAGGGTGGGTTTATGGACCCCACTCCAGGCACATGTTTCCACCCCTGCTGCCTCACTCCTTCCTCCTTCAGGTTTCTGCTGCTCACTCTTCACCAGTCAGGTGCCAACTGCCAGCTCCAACTGCCAACTCTCTGTCTTAGCTTCCCAACATTCTAAACCGCCTCCAACTGTCACAGGGTTCTGGAATGTTCTGGAAGGTGCTAGTAGGTTCCAGTGGGTGCTGGTGATGTCACAGATGGCCACCATTTTGTGCTCCAGGCCCTCAGACAGAAGTTCCAGGGGTAGCTAAAATGGCTCCCTGAATCTGCAGCAACACTAAAAAGTCTGGTGGTTCCCAAAAAGGAAAAATTCAAACAGGGTTTGAGGCAAAAGTGGGACAAAATAAATAATGATGAGGAGGGACCACCCAAAGGGCTGACAGGTCTAACACGCGTCCCCCCCAGCTGAAAGTGGGGAGAGCTACCAAACCCCTTGGGAGTTCTCATCACTAAGGCGGAAATACCTTGAGAGTCCGTCTGCATTGGCGTGGTCCACTCCAGGCCGATGTTCCACCTGAAAGTCCATTCCCTGTAGGGAGATAGACCACCTCAACAACTTGGGATTCTCCCCCTTCATCTGCATCAGCCAACGAAGGGGTCGGTGGTCGGTCTGAACTAGGAAGTGCGAGCCAAACAGGTATGGCCGCAACTTCTTCAGAGCCCATACCACTGCAAAGGCTTCACGCTCAATTGCACTCCACTTCTGTTCCCTGGGAAGTAGTCTCCGGGATAGGAAGACCACGGGTTGATCCAGACCCTCTTCATTGAGTTGCGATAACACTGCCCCAATGCCATGTTCTGATGCATCTGTCTGGACAATGAACTCCTTGGAAAAGTCTGGGGCCCTTAAGACCGGGGCCTCGCACATGGCTTGCTTCAGCTTCACAAAGGCCTGCTGACAAGCCTCCGTCCAGACTACCCGTCGAGGTTGTTTCTTGGACGTGAGCTCCGTGAGGGGGGCTACAATGGTACCGTACCCCTTCACGAAGCGGCGGTAATATCCCGTGAGGCCCAGAAAAGCTCGGACCTCAGTCTGAGTCTTGGGAGGTTCCCAGGCCATGATGGCCTCGATCTTCGCCTGGAGGGGTTGCACCGCTCCCCTACCCACCAAGTGTCCAAGGTACACTACCGACCCCTGCCCGATCTGGCACTTGCTGGCCTTGATCGTTAATCCAGCTTGTCTCAGGGCCTGGAGAACAGCTTGCAGGTGACGCAAGTGATCCTCCCAGCTGTTACTGAAGACGGCTATGTCATCCAGATAAGCAGCAGAGAAACTCTCCATTCCGGTGAGGATCTGGTTTACCAGGCGCTGAAACGTGGCAGGTGCGTTCTTGAGCCCAAAGGGCATCACACAGAACTGGTAGTGGCCATTGGGCGTGGAGAAGGCTGACCTTTCCCTTGCTCCATCAGTCAAAGAGATCTGCCAGTACCCAGAAGTAAGGTCAAAGGTACTTAGATATTGGGCAGCTCCCAGCCGGTCAATCAATTCATCCGCCCTAGGGATCGGATGAGCATCAGTTTTGGTCACTGAATTCAGTCCCCGGTAGTCCACACAGAACCTCAGTTCCGGTTGGGCACCCGGTGGTGCAGCTTTTGGTACTAACACCACCGGACTGGACCAGGGGCTGCTAGAAGGTTCGATCACTCCTAGCTCCAGCATCTTAGTGACTTCACTATGAATGCTGGCCTTCACCTTGTCTGACATCCGGTAGATCTTGGACTTCACAGGTGGGCTGTCTCCTGTGTCCACGTCATGGACGCACAGGTGAGTCCTACCCGGGACAAGGGAGAACAACGAAGAGTACTGTCCCAGGACCTGGCGGCAGTCCTCCCGCTGTTCAGGAGTTAGAGATGGGGAGAGAATCACTCCCTCCACCGACCCATCCTTCTCTTGAGACGCAAACAAATCAGGGAGAGGCTCGCTTTCCACGTCCTCTCCTCCGTCAGTCACCATCATCAAGATGACTTCGGGCCTCTCGTGGTGGGGTTTGAGGCGGTTGGCATGCAGCACCCGCAGGGGCTGACGAGGGGTCTTCAGGTCCACCAAGTAGGTAGCCTTACCCTTCTTCTCCAACACCTCAAAGGGTCCTGACCAGCGATCCTGGAGGGCGCTAAGCTCTCCTGGTTCGATCACCCACACCTTCTGGCCAGGCTCCAACTCCACCGGGTGAGCGTTGTGGTCATACCACGCCTTCATCACTGCTTGGCTGGCCTCCAAGTTGTCAGAAGCTTGCTTCCACAACTTAGCCATTTGGCTCCGGAAGGCCAGAATGTAGCTCACCACGTCCTGGGGAAGCTTTCTGGGAGTTCTTTCCCATCCGTCTCTCACCAGGTTGAGAGGTCCACGTACAGGGTGCCCATACAGAAGCTCGAAGGGGCTGAAGCCCACTCCCTTCTGTGGCACTTCCCTGTAGGAAAAGAGTAAACAGGGTAGGAGGACGTCCCATTTCCTCCGCAGGCTTTCAGGCAGACTTCTGATCATGCCCTTCAAGGTTTTGTTAAACCTCTCCACCAGACCATTGGTCTGGGGGTGGTAAGGAGTGGTGAACCGGTAGGTCACTCCTCACTCCTTCCACATGGCCCGCATGTACGCTGACATGAAGTTGGTCCCCCTGTCGGACACAACTTCCTTGGGAAACCCACTCGGGTAAAGATTCCCATCAGGGCCCTAGCCACAACAGGTGCTGTTATGGTCCTCAGAGGTATTGCCTCTGGGTACCGTGTGGCATGATCCACCAGAACCAGGATAAACCTGTGACCAGCTGACGTTGGCGGATCTAACGGACCCACAATGTCGATGCCCACCCTTTCAAAGGGGGTGCTAACGACAGGAAGTGGTTCCAGGGGAGCTTTCAGCTTCACCCCTGTTTTCCCACTGGCTTGGCAAGACACACATGTCCGGCAGTAGGTATCGGACGACACTTTCATCTGAGGCCAATAAAAGTGTGGGACAAGACGGGCGAAGGTCTTGTCTTGCCCCAAGTGTCCTGCCAATGGTATCTCGTGAGCCAACTCCAGAAGGAAGGCTCGATAACGTTGAGGGACTACCAAGGCTCGTGACGATCCGTGTAGGGGTGCCTTGGGTTCACTGTAGAGGAGGCCATCCTCCCAGTAAACACTGTAGTTCCCTTCAACGTTCCCTGCTGCCTGGGCTTCGGCCTGTCGCCTCAGCCCCTCAAGGGTAGGGCACTCCCTCTGGCCCTGGCAGAATTCCTCCCTGGACGGGCCTCCCTCCACGTGCCACTCGGCCGGGATGGGTAGGTCCTCCAGTTCGGTGACATCCCCCACCGCAGACTCCTGGTCCACCACCTCCGGTGGCCTATCCGTCCTACGGGGTGTGGACGCCGAGGCAGGCTCCTCCTGTCCTCGGTTCTTCCCTTGACTGGCAGCTGGCTGGGCCTTTGTTCCAGGCTCCAGCCGAAACGAACTCCCTCTCCGGGTAGTCGCGGACCCTGTGCTCACACAGGCCCAGTCAGGTGTACCCAGCATCTCAGTATGAGTCCGGTATTCCACCTCCTTCCAAGCGTTGTGCTCCATGTCATTCCCCAGTAGACAATCGACTGGCACGGCAGGGCTTACGGCAACTCGAAGTGAACCTGCAACCCCCCCCATTCAAAGGGAACCTCGGCCACTGGATAGTGGCCTGTTCTGCCGTCAGCCATCGCGGCTGGGTGGAGTACATCGGGAATTACCTGCTCTGGAGACACCAGTTGACTACGTACCATAGTCATACTGGCTCCTGTGTCTCTCAGAGCCTCCCCTCTTTGGCCGTTGATGGTGACCCACTGCCCATACTTTACAGTATTTGCGGGCACCTGGATCTTAGGAACCATCTGCCGTTCTCCCAGGGACACTAAAGTGACACCCGCCCACTCCCTTCCCTTAATTAAAGGCATCTCCTCCCCGAGCACTACACTAGCTACTCCGGGGGTCTTTCCTCCAATGGGAGGGGGTGGTCGTTTCAGGCACTTCGGATCTCCTTTATAGTGTCCAACGCCACCGCACTCGTAGCAATGGACAACCCTTGGCTGCTGACTCTGGCCAGGATTAGGGTTTCTGGGTGGGTTAGCCCTAGGGGTGAATCCTGTTCCCTTACCTTGGAAATTTTTTTGGGGGCCTTTGGAGAACTCCTTTTTCTTTTCCCCTCCCTCTTTCTTCTGGGGGGCGCCCTGTCCGGCCTTTTGAGTATCCCCTCCAGTCCCCCTTGTGGACACCCGGGTACTAGCCCAAATGTCCGCCTCCTCAGCAAGCTTCCGGGGACTGGTCAGCTTGCTATCCACCAGGTGTTGACGCAGTTCAGGGAAACATTTCTCGAGCAGGTGTTCCTTCAGTACTAGATCAAACAACCCCTCGTAGTTCCTCACTTCACTGCCCTGAATCCAACCCTCTAGTGCCTTCTTTGCATAGTCCAGGAAGTCCACCCAATTCTGTGTGCCCAGTTTGTGACTACCCCTGAACGTCTGTCTGTACTTTTCGGGTGTTAGTCCAAACTTTCTTATGAGCGCCAGTTTCATGGTGGGGTAGTGGGTCTGCTCATCCTCCTCGAGGGCCAATAATGCATCCCTACCAGCTGGAGGCATGTACTTGTACAATCCCCCTCCCCAGTACTTCTCTGGAACCCCATGGGCCCTTAACGAGACCTCATAGGCCGCTAGCCACTTGGCGATATCGTCACCCACCCCATAGCTAGCTACTATGTCCTTTGGCAGGTAGGGTTTGGGTTCCCTGGTGTACTCTCGTTCTTCGCTGCCACCGTTAGGTACAGGGTGTGCCCCGATTCTCAGGATCTGAAGATCTATCTCTTTCAGCCTTATCTCATGAGCCATCCTCTGTTCCTCCTTCTCCTTCTCCAGCCTTGCTAAGTCCCATGTGAGCTGTCTTTTCTCCCTCCGGTCTGTTAACTCCACTTCAGACAAGCCACCGCTAGAGGCACTGCTGCCCTTCCTGGAAAGTGTCCTGGGCCCCGCTGACAGGTTCCCCACCTCAGGTTGGTACAAACCAGCTCCCTCACTGTCGGGCTCTCTATCCCTGTCCTCCTCCTCAGCCTTGCTTTCCCGTCGTGCCTCCCCCCAAGCCCTTAAGCTGGTTTGGAGTGCACCCTTCTTTGCTCCTGGGGGACAATACACCCCCTCCCGCTGACAAAACTCCCTGAGTTGGGCCACAGTGTACGTTTCTAAATTCTCCAGTACAAACTCCATCTTGCCCACTCAGGTCAGAGGACAGTTATTTGCAGTAACAATGCAGGGGGGTACCTTTAATAATACCTCCTCCCACCACCAGAGTAAATTTGGAAAAAACAAAAACCCACAATTAGGAAGGCCGCTTTGAGAACTCCCGGTGTAGGCCTATGGACTACCCACAGTTATTGTTGAGTATACGTAGGCACAGCTCTATCCCACCACTGAACACCAATTAATGTTGGAAATACTCCACTCCCACACCGGTAAGGGTTGGTGGTAACGGGGTCTTTCCAGGACATACAGTGGTAGCTTGGCTCGAGTGGTCAGGAATCAGGCACCGTGCTAAGCATACGACATACCCATACAATAACCATGCGTGCATCCGTTCCAAAAACGACTCTACACCGTAAAAATTATGAAAATATCTCTGTTTATCTTCTTTTTCTCTTAGTTGCTGATTAGATAAATAATAACACAATCACAATATACAAAGCTTTTTAAATAGTGCAGGTCAAATAAATACTGGCTTAATGATTCAATAAATAGGGGTGATCATAAATAAGGAAGGCATAAATATAAGTGCAAAACATACAGGCAATTAAATATTCTGAGGCAATAAATACTGCAAACCAATAAATATTGTGCGACAATAAATACTGTGGAACAATAAATACAGTGAAGCAATAAATAGGTTAAATACAATAAATACAGTGCCCTCAATAAATAATTAAAAGCTGACAGTGACACTTATAGAATCAGATCACATTTAGATCTCTATGGGCTGATTTGGCCCAGGCACAGCTTGTAGTTATGTGGATGGCTTGAGGGTGTCTACTCCCTGGCTTGGACAAGGCTGAGGCCTAAACTGAGGTAGATCAAGGGGGGAATACTAGTGACCTGGCTCTCTCACTCTACACAACCCCTCTGAATTAGTCTCAGCTCACCCCTGGCACAGTCCAGCTGGTTCCAGCACCTCTCCAACCCCTAGAGTAGTCTCTTAGGATTCCACAGGGCCTTTGGCGCCCTCTATTCCACTTACTGCCCTTTTTCTGAAGTTCCGACGCCGCTGGAGTCGTGTCGACGCCGTGAGGCGGTTCCGGTTCGATGTCGGCGGCCTCGGCACAATGTCAGTTCTTGACGACGCCGGCAGGCGGTTCCGGATCGATGTCGGCGGCCTCGGCTCGATCTCGACCTCCGATTCTATGGCGTCGGGCAGTCTTGGCTCGATGTCGACTTCGGGCGGCTCCGGTCCGATGGCGACCTCAGTTTCGATGACGTCGGCCGGCCTTGGCTCGATGTCGACTTCCGGCGGCTCCGGAGTGCGATCCTCACTCCCGACCTCCGGTGCTCCTCTCCTCGGGTTCCGGCGACTCCGGAGTGCGACCTCACTCCCGACCTCCGGTGCTCCTCTCCTCAGGTTCCGGCGACTCCGGAGTGCGATCTCCACTCCCGACCTCCGGCACGCTTCACCTCGGTCTCCCGCGACTCCGGAGGGCGGACTTCACTCCCCCGTCGACGCCGCTCACTCGACCTCGGGTGACTTCCTCCTCGACCTCTGGTACTTCTACGACCTCCGTCGGCGCCCTCTCTCGACCTCTGGCGGATCCGGGTACGACGTCTGCTTTTCCAGTCAGTGCCGCTTCTCCACCTCGGGCTCCAGGTCTCCAGGCTACTCGACGTCGGACTCCAGGGAAACCAGTATCCAGGTCAGGATCTTGCTGTTCTTGGATTCTAAGGCCTGTTCCTGCTGTCCAGGTCCTTAAGATGGTTTTTCTTGCTTCTTCCCACACAGGGCTCCAGGCTGGGCTCAGTCAGTAGGGACTAGTATCAAGGGTGGGTTTATGGACCCCACTCCAGGCACAAGTTTCCACCCCTGCTGCCTCACTCCTTCCTCCTTCAGGTTTCTGCTGCTCACTCTTCACCAGTCAGGTGCCAACTGCCAGCTCCAACTGCCAACTCTCTGTCTTAGCTTCCCAACATTCTAAACCGCCTCCAACTGTCACAGGGTTCTGGAATGTTCTGGAAGGTGCTAGTAGGTTCCAGTGGGTGCTGGTGATGTCACAGATGGCCACCATTCTGTGCTCCAGGCCCTCAGACAGAAGTTCCAGGGGTAGCTAAAATGGCTCCCTGAATCTGCAGCAACACTAAAAAGTCTGGTGGTTCCCAAAAAGGAAAATTCAAACAGGGTTTGAGGCAAAAGTGGGACAAAATAAATAATGATGAGGAGGGACCACCCAAAGGGCTGACAGGTCTAACAGACCAAATTTAACTTATGAGCCTGTGACCACTTCAGTTGATAGCCTTTTTTCCTAGTTAGAATCACACCATCCATTACCTGTTGATGATCTTTTGCCTTGAATAGGAAGCTTAGGTGGATAAATCAGATGGCATGGTCACTATAACAGGAAAATAGAGAGCCTGTATGGACCAATTTCCCGTCTAGCGTGGCAGATGCTAAAATAAAATCGATTGTGGACTCTTGGTTTCCCCTTCAAAATGTTCTCCCTGTCTCACCTGCTTTCACATTGTTTATTATTCCCAGATTCCACTTATGTAGTAATCTATTTAAAGCTTCACCGTACACGTTATGCATTAAATGTTGGAAAGGATTAAAATGGGGGTCTTCTAATCCACACCACTTATTTCGATAAGGGGAGCATCTTTTGGTTCCATATGTTTGCTTATGTATTCATGCAAATTTTGATGTATGAGATATATATATATTTATTAAGTTGCATATGAGTGTTATGTATATATATTTTCTACACACCATCCGCTGTTTGCGCTAATACTATAAGATATACAAATACAGTAACTGCTTGCTATTCTGATTCAAGCATATTAATCTATGAAAGATCCAGTACTGGAAAAGAAAATATGTTACTTACCTGTAACTGCAGTTCTCCACTATTGGTTTCTTTCATAGATTCACATGTGAAGGACATAAATAGGCTATTCAATTGACTCTTTCACTGCCATTATAGCCTATGATAGTGTTTCATTGCCGTTATAGCATATGATAGTGACACATACAGCTTTATTATGGTATAGTGGGACTCCTACCTCCACAAAGGGGAATGATTCAAGCATGTGAATCTATGAAAGATACCAATACTGGGGAACTGCAGTTACAGGTAAGTAACTTATGGGGGAAACACTTAACAGAACTACACAGAAGAGAACAGAGATGCGACGGAGGGGCTCTGGTAAAGCACTATCACCACCATCTCAAGCGCAGGAGAGGCTCCTATCTGAGCTCAATAGATGTAGTAGGGAGACAGCAGTGCGGGCAGGAAGGAGGGTTTAGTTATTTTTTGGGGAGGGGAGGGAGGGAGGGGGGGATTCTTCCTGGTTGTATGCAGAAGCGGTCTTCGACTGAATATGTGACTGATAAACTCGGGACTTGGGGTTACTAGACCAAGTAAGGTCTGCAATGTGATGCATTAAGCTGAACCCGTTTCTTGTCCACTGGGGCCGCGGAAAGCGGACCTGCTGTATAACATGTAAAAGGCAATAACATTTGTTTAAAAAAAAATATATAGACTTCTTTTCTTCTGTGTCTAAGGAACCCACACTGAAGGTTCATAAAAAGACAGAGATTTTGAAAACTAAGATTTCACCCAAACTCTTTTAGGACGACTGCTTATAAGCCCACAGCTCTGACAGTCTCTTCACTTACCTTTCCTTCTCCAATGACTTTGTGTTCAGGAGATCCATATTTCTCCCTTCTGTGGGGGGCCACAGTTGAATAAACCATTGTCTGCATCATCTACTGTGGTTTTTAGAGCATCGGTGGTCTGCTGTTGGAGACCACCATTAGTGACAGCAATTCCACCTTTGGTGCCTGCCTCACCGACCAACCAGCTGGGTGAGGTTACCATAGGTGCCCCTTCAGCGATGCCATTGGCTGCTTTCTCTTTGATAATAACTCTGACAACCGTACAATCATAGAAGTCTTTCAAGAACTGGAACCCTATGATAGCCACAAGGGCATTACCATAGTTTTTTTCCCCAGAATACACTTCACCAAGCAATACATCTACTTACCCACTACCTAAAATCTTTAATATCGAAGGGTCTAAGGATGAAGGCTCCATTTGGATTGGCCTACAGCTTAGCAACTAAGAGACCACTTCAAAATGGCGGATGAAGGAAGAAGACGCCAATCTAACAAGTCATGAGGATCAGGATGACCAGGAAAATTTCACAAAGCAATTCTGAATTCACTTATTCCAAAAGTGATGAGAACAGCTGATGATGGTAGGCTCTCCTGTATTAAGATACTCATTGTGCTCCTTACTACGATGATAGTAAATTTCTAAAGGTACCCATGCTCTTAATTACAGTCCGTCTCATACAGGATCTCCTACAAATGATATCAGATTAATCACCAATGCAACAGCCCGTGCTGCTGTTACAGGTAGTGCAGCAATTGCTGCCAATTCCTACAAGCACTCTTACCATAGTTAGCAGCGATGAAGCTGGATGAAAAGGGTGAAGTCTGGAATTATGTCCTTGCCAGGCAAGGAAGAGAATTGAAATATGATACTTCAACCTCTGGTCCATTGGCCTTGCCCCAGGAGACTCACCCCAGATTACATCACCAGGTTTCATTCTTTAGGGTAAAGATCACACAATAGATTTGAGCTGCCAATCTCCAGCATGTCAACATATTTAATGTATAACTTTCATGACCCACAGCAGAAAACTCTCAGACCAATCGGATTAATGATCAGATTCGACAGGAGGGACTGAAGGTCATGCAAACACCAGCTAAAGTCAGTGGTGGTCCCATAGTTGTAGACAAAGCATTAGATCCCAGACAACACTCCAGCCTGTTTCATTGGGTATCAAATGGCAGAGACTGTTATGCTGCAAGCAGCTCAAAGGAGGCGCCAGTATCTGACCTCTCCATGCACTGCTTCCCATGACCGTGAAGGGAGGCAAATGGAAAACATTGAGAAGTGAGTATCCTTGGTGTGGTACGTCTAGCTGGACTGCTATGCCATGGCTGTTCTCATTAGATGCAATGCCAGATGTGGTTGAAATGTTGAAACTGATACTGATACTTGAAAAAAAGCACAGCAATGTAAAGTCTTGCAAGAGGGTGAGCTAGCCGCTATGGACATAGTCAACACAGGTATTATGCAGCTGGTGGAGCAAGCAGTCCTCCTTGGGCAGTGTTGGTTGAGATGCTTATTGTTTAGGCAGGATGTCCAAAGCAGGATCTGATTCAATGGCAAGACTCTCTTTGAATGACATGTGAATGAAGATCTCCAGCATATCCAGACAGACAACGATACTGCAAGGAAACATGAGACAGATGGGTCCTCAACCTTGCATAATATGGTCATACCCTAGGGCTCACCCAGAGGCCCTGCAGGTTCCACCATGCAATACTAGGCACCAACACCTCTGCTGCCTTCAAAGATCCTCTCCTCTCTTTAAAGAAAGGAGCACTTGGACTTGATCTATTATAACAACGCATTGAAAATTGCCTGATCCACCTATGTTAGAATAGTGGCGGGATAAATTGTTGACTATTAGGATATGTATTGTTTTTCCAGAACCACAAAGAATTGATTGCTAAAAAATATGGAATAACTTCTTTCAATTGAAAGATGAAGCCTAACTTTTCATAATTGCTCCTCTGATTTTGTACGATAATAACTTGTTAGGGTTTTTTCAGTTGATTTGATATTTTAGAATATGTTATAGCAACATGCAATATTAACCATTTTTTTTAACTTCTGCATATCCCCAATAAAATAAATTTAAAAAAGATTGCCTCAGTATGTACGTGGCAATCAATCATTTCCTCACTTCAGAATGAAACTTAAACTTCTTCTCAATAAATTCCTAAATCCTCCCCTCTAAATCATCTGACTGGCCTGATGCTCCTACCCCACACCACCCAATTAAATATGATCATCACTACCTCAGGGAAAATTGTGCCTCTGCTCTCCCCCCTTCGCAACACCCTACCATAAGTACCTCAGAACTATATCATCCACATACCCCACTGTCTACCATATACTTCTTTTATATACTTCTCCTATATATTTTTATTCACTCCATATGTAACTTATGTAGTGGCTGCTGTGCGAGCTCTGTAATGCGATCTGATACCTTTGGGTCAAGTTTGCGCTATACAAAACTCACTTAATAAAATAAATAAATTGTGATACACTACTTGCCATTACCTGATTGAAGCATGTGAATATATGAAAAATCCAATGTAGGAGAAGAAATAAGTTAGATACTCATTTGTGGCCCACCCTTCTCCCCAGGCAGAAGTCCGCTTAATGTAAATATACTCTTTCATGCTCGTGTTGCGATGTTCGATATTGTGGCCTCTGTAGGGGGAGTGGTGATCAGTGCGCAATCACCTGATTTGTAGAAATGTAGGTTTTTTCCAATGAGGCGATTGTGCTGCTACTCTTTGGAGGTTTTCACTCACACTTGAGGTTTATGGTGCTATTTTAATGTAACCATGGGACTTCCAGCTTGGCCACAGGAAATAATTCAAGCATGTCAATTTTTGAAAGATAACAAGACTAGAACTGTGCCTACAAGGAAGAACCCTATTTTGTTTCTCTCTTTCCATTAAGTTGTAAGCAGTGAAGTTTACTGTGTGCTTTAGTAACGTCTATGGTGTTCTTTTCTCCTCTCCTCTCCTCTCCTCCTTCCCCTCTCCTTCCCTCACCTCCCCTCCCTTCACCTCCCCTCCCCTCCCCTCCCATGCAGTGGATGAAGGTCCGGTGTACGCCATGTGCATGGCTGGGTCAGGAGACCAGGCGACGCTTGCTCGGTGGATCTCGGGCTTGCAGGAAACCAACCCAGTTTTAGGCCACACCTCTGTGATATTCCGGGTAGAATCTGGGACCCGTGAGATGCAGGCCGCGTCAGAACCACTAGAACAGCACACAGATTACGTGGAGCTACGAAGACAGAAAATGACTCAATAGTTCTGCCACTAGACCTTGTGGCGGTGCAGGGTAAAACGTATTTGCTTCCCACTAGAGTCAGCTACACAAAGGTGCACCTTTGTGTCATAGGAGTGGACTGTAGAACACCTTGCACGAGACCCCTCAAAAATCTTTCATATTGGTTTTAAAAAATGACAGGAAATCGATTTCACTCTGCATATAGCATCACAGCTGTGTAACAAACCATGTGTAATAGATTCACCAAAACCAGCTGCAGAGTTAGACATTAGGAAGAACTGAACTTTTAACACCTACTCATCTGCCTCCATGTGATTGGTTTTGAACATTTTTCCTTGCGGCAAAGGTTTTTATTTGGGCCGATAGGCTCAACAGCAACAATGGCTGTATTCTTCTGGGTATTTCTGCACTCTGTCTGAAACTTGGAACCAGAAGAAGCTGTAAACTACGGTCAGTCTTGAAAGCGACCTGTGTGTACAATAACCGCTCTTTTTTTGACTATAGTATTTCTGTGTCATGGAATTTTCTCTGAATTAAATAAACAGTAGAATGATTCTGCACCTATTTCCTAATCCTTCACCTCCACTGTTTTACCCGTTAAACCATTCAAAAGAATTTGACTCGATGAAGAACTTCAGTTGCAAGTAAATATTTGTTTTCCAGTATGGTTTCCAATAACTCGCAGGTCCGCTTTAAAGGCGTCATATTTGAAGAGCAAAAGACAGCTGGAATACAATACAAACAGTAACAAAACAATTTGATGTGCCACAGACAGATAAAACCGCATCCAAATGTTACTGGAAAAGTTGGAAACAGAAAACATTTTAAGGAAAGTATTTCGGCCATTTGAGTTTGAGCCTACTAAATAGCACAGCTGACTGGTTGTGAAAGACATATTCTGGACTTACCAATAACATACAGATGCCTGGAGCCTGCCCACGGATTTCCATTTGGTTGGGTTTACTGTCACTCTCATTTGTCTACTTCTTATTCAAGCTTGTCATTTTTGTGTTTGTCCCTCCCATGGAGCATAGCCTGTTTACCATCTCTTTAGATTAACTGACTTCTATGCTTACCCTGGTTGCTTTTCAAGCACTACTTTTTTCTTTTTTGTTACGCACTCCAGGTACTAGTGTATTCTAGCGGTCCCCCTCCTGTACTTCTGTCCCACTGCACTCACTGCTGCTTCCTGTTGCCAGTGTGCTTCTACGCCCCCCATGTTGCTCATTCTTGTGTATACCCTTGTTTTTCTGCCTGTGTGCTTCTCCAAGTTGCTGTCTTGCCCATTGCTTCTCCTCTGCAAACCACTCTCCATGTTGCTTCTCCGCACCCGCGGCCTCCTTCTCTGTTGGCCTTACTTCTCCTCCCCACTTCTTCCCTCTGCATTTCTTCTAACCCCTCCACCCTCCGTTTTACTCCCCCCCCCCCCCCCCCCACCAGCACCCTCCTCTGCTGCCTGTTGCTCTTCCTCACCACCCATTGCGTTTCTTACCCTGCACACAAATAACCAATACAGCGCAAACAGCAGCAGTACAAGCTTCTTTTCGCATTGAACCGGTACAGCTCTAGCAGCTGATGTACTCCAATTTTCCTCATACACATGCAAATCAGCTACATGGACAGCAGCACTGCGTGTCCCTCATATATACAGAGCACAACAGAATATGCTAGAACACATGCACTCACAAAACATAACAGTAATAATATTGGCAGCAGCAGTACATGTGTCTCATATAATAAACAAATACTGGAAGGTGTATTCTAAGCACACATGCTTGCATCTTCGTGAAAAGCATGGGTACAGAACAGACAGTAGCAGTGTAAGCTGACACGCAATTCGACCGCCACCCATCCATGCCCGCACATCTAGCCACCCTAACCCCCATACAAGATGGACACTAGCAATGCATGTGTCCCATACATAGCAGCAGTGTAAGAGCTCTCACGCACAACCGGTACAACATAGGTAGTAACAGTGCATGAGTCTCACAAACGTACACAACAGTACTGAGCAAGCAACAACACAAGCGCACAGATATATCACGGAAAATAGCATTGCTTATGTCTGTCTCATACATAGAACATGTACAGAAGTGGCAAGATGGCGGTCGGCTGAGGCGACCGCTGCAGGTCGGAGCACCATGACTCAGTGAGATCAACATTAAACAGTAAATCCCAACCCCCACCCCAGGGAAAAAATAAGAAAATGCTCTTGGCCCTACTGAAGGCCCCGCAGGAGCTACTTACAGGACGATTTGGCATTCTTCTGGAGCTGCTTTTCGCTTGGCGTAAACTGCGGGCTCCCCTTGAGTGCTCCGACAGCCCCGGGCGACGCTCAACGGAGGCGATGAAGCCGAAGGCTGCTCCCCACAAGCCAAGCAGGAAGGAGACGATGGCCTACCCATCAGGAGGGAGCCCCGTGGCGGACCCAGCCAACAACGCGGCAAGGCGCTCCAACAAAGAGCCGGGCACTGGAGGAAGGCGACTCCGGCAGGTCCCGACCTGGAACAAGAACGCCCCAGAAGGGAAATGGAAAGGCGGAGCTGCACACCAGCAGCCCCTGCCCGGTACCACAGTGGAAGAGCTGCTGAGAGGGATGAAGAAGCTTGCTGAGCTAAGCAATTCTGCAACATCTCCTGCGGGCATCAGTCGCGGGCACAAGGAACGTGTGGAGGAGTGGCGAGAAGAAAACCCGAAGGCAGCTTCTCAGGAATGCGTGAAGATAGTGACAACTAATAACGATCAACAGCATCAGGTGACTATTGAGGGGAACAAATGTGACTGATAACAGTGAGATGGGCGCAATTGAGGTTTCCTATGTGGCAGGCACTAACATGGGAGAGGACGGGATAGAAGAGATTCAAGATAGAACTACCAACAGCAGTCCCACCCGTCTCGAGCTCAGCAAAGATAGCCTTGCAAGAGGGGGGGAGATGCCAGGAAACTCCCTAAACACCTTCAGCAATCCACCCAATGTCAGTACGACACCCCAGGGAAAGCAGGACAACCAATACCTCGCACTAAAGGAAACAGAGTGGGGGGGGTGGAGAGAACAACCTGGAAGGCTACAGACTGCTTCTACTCTCAATCGGTGGATACTTGCTCAGCAGATGAGTCAATTTCCCTCTCAGACTCAAGCGAGGGCGGAAGCCTAGAGGACACCAGCGGGTGGATTCCGCTGCGGCCCTGCGCAATGCAACTAGGAAATCAAGGCGGCCAGAGAAAGCTGCAGGAGGAAAAAAGGAAAATGCAGAGCTAAACTAGGACTACTCTCTAGCTAGCCAACTGGTGGGGGCTGCAGCAGGAGCGCCAAAGGACCCTGAAGATAGCGCTGTCTCAATGCTGAATGTCATCCTACAATCTATCATGTCTCACAGGGAGGAAACAAGGCAGGACAGACGGCGCTCGCAATCTGCGCTAGGCAAGGTGCAAGGCACTGTGCGCAAAGTGGCCAAAGTATGTAACAGCATCAGCGAGCGCCTAACGGACTTAGAGTCAAGAACTAATGCACTCGAGGTGGATATTGCAGGAGCCCAAGCTCAATCTGAATTGCACGAGGCTAGACTGTTATATATCCAGTGGAAGCTAGAGGATAAGGGAAACCGGCAGCATCAGAACAACCTGCACTTCCTAGACATCCCTGAGGGCAAAGAGGATACAGATGTTCATCTCTATGTGATAAAGCTGCTTGGGAGGGCGTTTCCTGAGATCGAAATTTGGAACTGGCCACAAGAGAGTCAACAAGCCCACCAGGTTCCCTTTAATCTTAAAAAGCCTATTGGGCCTGACACCAAGCCTAGTATATTTTGGGAACCATCTATTCCAACAAAATATTATTGAAAAGGTCAGACAAGTAAACAAACGGAAGGTGGAGGATGTCGCTTTCTTTGCTCAGCCTGACTTCTGCCATGCCATAGTCGAGAGACTCAGGAGACTGCGGCAGATGATTGCCCAATTCCAAGCTAAGGGCTCGCATGCGTATTTGATGAATCCTGCAAAACAAACAGTTGTGATCCGTGACCGGGTGCAGTTCTTTACCTCAGAAATTAAAGCGAAGGAAGCTCTGGAAGAACTCAATGGGTAGAAAAGCCAGTGACTAAACACTAAGCACAACAACCAATTGAGGTATAGGAGCATGCCCGAACAGTGATAGAGCTAGAATTGTAAACTGAAAGAAGGAGGATCTGAATTTGTAGGGTTATATCTTTGGTGATATGATGTGAGATAGCTCCCCACTATCTATTTCCTTTTTTTCTCATTCTTATTCTCCTTCTACTCTTTTATTTCTAATTTTCTTTCTTTTGCTAAGCTGAAAATTAAGGATACATGGGGGCTGTGTTGTCTGGTTATAATTATGCTGGAGGTAATAAGTGGGGTCTTACTGATCATGGTGCTAGGCTGCTTCATCACACACAGGCCAGCAGCCTGGAAGACTTCACAAGGGGTAGGGGGACAGGGAAGGGGTTGGAGGCGTGGGCGAGGGCTGGGGGGAGCAGGGTTGGTTAGGGTGGGGGTGTGGGTGCAGAATAAAAAGGGGGGGAAAGGCAGGACTAGGAAGCAAAAAGGGAAAAGAGCAAGTAGGAAATAGCAGTATGGTAGGGTTCAGATCGATGGGCTCCTCAGATAAATATGGATAAATTAAGAATCTGCTCACTTAATGTGGGGGGACTAAATGATAGAAGTAAGCGAAACAAATTATATGAAATATTTAAGGCCATCAATCCTGACATATTCTGTCTGCAGGAAAAACACATCCCATGGGGGAATAAGGAAGCTCTCCGCATAAGGGGCTATGACTTGGCTCTATGCTCCTCCAAGACCGTCATGATCAGAGGGGTATCTATACACATCAAATATCAGGCTGGAACAGTGAAGCGGGCACTGGCTGATAAATGGAGGCGCTGGGTGGCAATCTCACTAACCTCAATGTTGACGTTAGCTACTGTATATGGGTCAAACCAGGACGATCCTAACATCTGGGAGTATCTGGAGATAGAGCTAGCCTCCTGGTTGGATCCTTTGATAATCTGTGGTGACCTCAATATACATCTAGGAAGTACCAAGGACTCAAAGGTATAATGAGAGGAAGCCCCAAGTATTTAGGGCAATGGCTACCTTCAGAAACAGTCATGGCCTGGCAGATGTCTAGGCTGAGAAAAATCCAAATGACCCAGGGTTCATCTATGTTCGAGGCATATGAGCTGCAGATTGTATACTGGTGTTGGGCTCGAATGTGTGCACTTTGTTTTTGTTTTATAAGAAGTCTTTGTAGTCACTAGGTAGGTGACTCCTCCCTAGGACGATAGTGCGCATGGGCATCGACTCCAACCTTAGATTGTTTCTTTCCGCCATCAGGTTCGGATGTGAATTGCTGCGCTCCGGGTCGATATCGTTTTTGAATCCCCCTTCGACGCGCAATCCCTCTCCACTCGACTGTATTGTCTCGATCGCGTTTCCCTTTTCGACGCGCATCTTAAAACAAACTCCTCAACCTCGATCTTTGAGGCGGGCCGCTTGACCTCCCCGCGCCGACCACGCCAGGACTCCTTTCAAAAAAATTCCCCAGGTGTGGTGCTAAGTTCCCACACACAGACTTGCACGAGGTGTGCAATCTCTGCCTCTCCCCGGAGCACGAAGATAAAAACTGCAAGGCCTGTGCATCGTTCAGGTTGAAGAAAACGATCTGTGATTGTCTGGCTCGACGTCACGAAATGTCTCGCAGAAGCAGTTCGATTCCGGACATCTTCGAAGCAGACCCCGATAGCCAGCCGGAACAATCAGGTGATGAAGAACACGTCTCCGTCTCCGAGGCCGACGACTCCGACGCCGAACAAGAGACAGTCACCCCAGCTCAACTGTCAGTGAGTACCGAAACCCCCCCCCCCCTCCCAAAAAATAAACCAAATGCTGCGGTAACACCCTCGCCCTTCCGGCTCGGGTCGACACCGGCAACATGTTTCAGATGCCCCACCCCCGGGCCCGGCTACGAAACCTAAACATAAGCCTTCTGGCTCGGGCTTGAGCAAACCCCATTCCGACGCTGAAAAGTCCTCCTCTGCACCGAAGCAACAAGTCAAACACTTGTCCACGCCGAAGACAGCCTCGACGCCAGAGCCCTCGGTATCGAAGCATAGCAAGGACAAAAACTCGGAACCGAAGAAATCTTTGGAGCAGATAAAGGCTTCTGACTCCAAAAAATCGTTGGAGCCGAAAAAAGTTTTGGAGCCGCAAAAACCTAGAGAGTCTAAGACCCCTCGGAAAGCCTCACAAACTCCCTCCAAAGAAGTTTCGGATCCAAAATCATCGACACCGAACAAAGACATTTTGCCCATGCAGCCTGCATCTGATTTTACAGATCCAAAGCAAAATACTTTGTTTATTGACCCAAACACGGGCAAACTAGTCACCAAGCCTCCAAAAAAGAAGAAACTGAACACTACAGAAGAACCTGCTGTACGTCTCAAACGACAGGACATGGGCACTAACATATCCCCACCTCCTTCTCTCCCTCCAGTTAATCCACATCTATTGATTTTTCAACCACACTCCCCACAACCTATATTTTCACCTCAACCGTCAGATAGTGAGGATGAAACAGGTAGAGATATAGACCCATATGGGGATGATCATTCACATAACATCCCACATGACGTAGACACTTGAGGTGACTACAGTAGAGATCCCGACCCACATAATGATCCGGATCTGTATCCATCTAAGCCGCCACCACCAGATGACAACACTGGGTTCGCACAACTAATTAACAGGGCTGCCCAATCCTATGGGGTCCCCTTACATTCCGACCCCTTAGATGAAGATTTTTTTATAGAAACCTTCGCACCCTACCAAAAATCAACAAGCACCCTGCCAATGTTAAAACGCTTGCTTAAGCAAGCCCCAGAAGTTTTTAAGGACCCAGTCAGAACCAGGGTTCTCAATCCCAGGGTGGATAAAAAATACAAGGCAGCTCCCAATGACAAAATTTACATTAAAGGTCAGATTCCCTTGTGGTAACTAATGCACACAAGTATGCAAACTCACAAAGTACAGGCGACAACCCCCTTCTGATAAGGAATCCAAATTAATTGACGCCATCCGGGAGACGTATTGTGTCACATGCTGCAAACCATTGGCGGATCGCCAGTGCCCAAGCTTTATTGGCCAGGTTCGACAAGGCTCACTACGACGAGCTTGAAAAGCTCATGGAACACCTTCCTGACCAGTACAAACAAAAAGCCAACAACCTTATCCAGGAGGGCAAACTGATTACCAACACCTCAATAAAATGTGCGCGCGATGCGGCCGATACTGCATCTCCCGCAATTAACACTAGTATCTTATTGTGTAGACACACTTGGCTCCAGGTTTCCGAATTCAAGCAGGAGGTTCAAACTGCTATTTTAAATCAACCATTTGATCAGAAACATCTTTTCGGCCCGCAGTTGACACATCACTAGAAAAGATGAAGAAGGATACCGAAACTGCTAAGTCTATGGGGGCCTTACAGTTTCCTTCCCCTAGAGGCTCTTTTTGCTGCTCCTTCTACAGAGCCGGCTCCAAAACCTTCCTACAAGAGCCCCACTCAAACATCCCCGAAAGCATACTTTCGCGGAGGCTACAGAGGCAACAAATGTAAAGGGAGAGGTCGTGGCAACAATAGCTGCCCCCTGCACTTCCCCCCGATCATTCCACACCTGTCGGGGGATGTCTCTTACAGTTCCTACCTGTCTGGACTTCCATCACAACAGACAAGTGGGTAAGACAAACTATCTAGTATGGTTATTGCCTGGAACTCACTTCTCCCCCCCCCCCCCCCCCCCCCCCCCCCCCCCAACATTCCTCCCAGACAGTGTCCCATGTCCTCGGAACATTTAACACCTCTCAAGCAAGAGGTTCTCTCTCTATTACAAAAACATGCAATAGAACCGGTTCCCTTGCCTCATCAAGGCCAAGGGGTTTACTCCATGTATTTCCTAATCCCCACTTTCACATGGTCACTCTCCAGCAGGTGCTCCCACTACTTCAACAGGGCGACTTTCTCTCCACTCTGGATCTAAAGGACGCCTACTTCCATATTCCCATTCACCCCGCTCACAGGAAATATCTCAGATTCGTGGTAGATGGTCAACACTACCAATTCAAAGCCCTCCCATTCGGGATCACTACAGCACCCAGAGTCTTCACCAAATGCCTCGCAGTAGCTGCAGCCCACTTAAGGAGACAACATATTCATTTCTTCCCTTATCTGGACGACTGGCTCATAAAAGCCAAATCACACAGCAGCTGTGTGCAACACACTCACAACACAATTCAGTTGCTTCACAGCTTGAAATTCACAGTAAACCTCGCTAAATCCCATCTCCAACCGTCCAACATACAACAATACCTAGGGGCTACAATAGACACTTCAAAAGCTCTAGCATATCCCAATCCAGGAAACGCACCATACAGGCTCTAATCCACAAATTTCAGCCGCAACACACTACGAGCTCGAGTGTTCATGCAGTTAATCGGGATGATGGCCTCCTGTATTCTCCTCGTCCCTTATGCAAGACACCAAATGCGTCCCTTACAGGAATCTTTGGCACGTCAGTGGAACCAGGCTCAAGGTCAGCTAACAGATCTGGTGTTGGTGGATAGCCGCACCCATCGCTCTCTGCAGTGGTGGAAACCTTTCCAAAGGGCGGCCGTTCCTCAACCCGGTTACACAGACAGTGCTAACAGCAGATGCATCGCTCACCGGCTGGGGAGCTCATCTTCAAACCCTTACCATCCAGGGCATGTGGACCCCCCAACAAAGACAATTCCACATAAACTACCTGGAATTGTTAGCAATCTTCCTAGCGTTAAAATCTTTTCAACTCCACCTCATAGGCAAAGTTGTCCTGATCCGTACAGACAACATGGCAGCAATGTACTACATACAGAAACAGGGGGGAACACACTCTCTGCAGCTTTCACACCTAGCTCAGAGCATATGGAGATGGGCCATTCCGCAAAACATACATCTCCTTGCAGAACACCTCCCAGGTGTACACAATCACATAGCACATCTGCTCAGTTGTCAAACACAGCAGATCCACGAATGGGAACTTCATCCCCAAGTTCTTCTTCCATCCTTTCGCATGTGGGGCCACCGAGAAATAGATCTGTTCGCCACACATCAAAACGCAAAATGCCCAACCTTCGCGTCCAGGTATCCACACCCACTTTCCAAAGGCAATGCTCTGTGGATGAACTGGTCAGGCAAATTTGCTTACGCTTTTCCGCCTCTCCCACTCATTCCGTTAGTGGATCGAAAACTGAAACAGCATTCCCTCACAATGATCCTAGTTGCTCCCACATGGGCCCGATAACCATAGTTCACAACCCTATTGGAACTATCAGTAGTCCCTCATCAAAAACTACATCTCACACCCAAGCTTCTCACTCCGAACCATGGAGAGATAAGACATCCAAATCCCAATCAATTCAACCTTGCGATCTGGCACCTGAGGTCTTAGAGTTTGGCTACCTAAATCTTCCGCCAGACTGTATGAATATCATTAAAGAAGCTAGACGCCCTACCACCAGAGCATGCTATGCAGCAAAATGGAAACAATTTGCCACTTATTGCATAAACAACAAAATAAATCCACTAGATGCTTCTATTCAGAACATTATCTGCTACCTCTTGCATCTACAACAATGTAACCTAGCATATACATCTATTCGACTACATCTATCTGCCATAGCAGCCTATCTCCAAAACAGACATTTGTCTTTGTTTCGAGTGCCCACTATCAAAGCTTTTATGGAAGGACTTAAAAGAATAATTCCACTCAGTCCCCCCCCCTCTCCAGTGTGGAACCTAAATGTGGTCCTTACCAGACTCATGGGTCCCCCTTTTGAACCTCTCCACAAATGCGAAATACAGTTTCTAACTTGGAAGGTAACCTTTTTGGTTGCTATCACATCTCTCCAGAGAGATAGTGAACTCCAGGCATTAACCATACAAGAACCATTTTTACAAATCCATCATAACAAAGTGGTTTTTAGGACTAACCCTAAATTTTTACCCAAAGTCGTATCTGCCTTCTAACTCAACCAGTCTATTGAACTCCCAGTGTTTTTCCCTCAACCAAACTCCGTGGCAGAATGAGCTCTTAATAACACGTTGGACGTTAAAAGAGCAATACTCTACTTCATTGAAAAGACAAAATCCTTTAGAAAAACCAAACAACTCTTTGTGGCTTTTTCCCCACCTCATAAAGGCAATCCCATCTCAAAGACAGGAATTGCAAAGTGGATTGTTAAATGCATCCAAATATGCTACATCAAAGCCAAACGCACACTAACCATTCCTCCTAGAGCTAATTCCACGCGCAAACTAAGGGCTTCCATGGCATTCTTAGGGAACATTCCCCTAGATGACATCTGCAAAGCAGCACACACCTTCACAAAACACTATTGTGTAAATGTGCAGGCAAAACAACAAGCTAGTGTGGGCCAGGCTGTCTTAAGAACACTTTTTCAAACCACTGCAACAGATACAGGTAGCCACTGCTAAGGAGGTAACTGCTGTATAGTCTATGCAAAAGTATACAATATGCAGCTCATATGCTCTCTTTCTACTTCTTACTACTCCATCGTAACCCTGCGTGGCAAAAACAATCTAAGGATGGAGTCGATGCCCATGCGCACTATCGTCCTAGGGAGAAGTCACCTACCTCGTGACTACAAAGACTTCTTCCAAGACCAAAACAAAGTGCACACATCCAAGCCCAACTCCAGATGGCGATCTATGCAAAAGTATACAAATCTGCAGCTCTACATGCCAAGAACAGATGCATACTGGTAAGTAGCATTTTCCTTTTCCCACCCACACAAAAACATGTCCGTCTGGACTACTTTCTAGCCTCAATTAAAATAATGGGTTAGATTAAGATCAAGAAACCTCCGAAACTCTTCTCGGATCTCAACCCATTAGTGTTAAAGGTAATAGGGCAGGCAGGTCCCGTGAAGCAGAGCAGCTGGACAGTTGATAGGAAACTGTTAGTAAATGAAGAGTTTCTTGCTTCTATCAAACACTGGACCACTGAGTTTATAGCTACAAACAGATACAGCGCCACACGCATAGTAGTGTGGGATACCTACAAAGCTTGTTTGAAAGGGAAGTCATAAGTTATGTGGGTCAGTGTCGTAAAAAACAGAAGGATGAGGTGAACTCACTAATAGACAGATTGGCCAAACTAGAGGTTGAGCATGTGAACTAGATCAGCAATGGGGGTGGGAAGAGTTAATAGAGGAGTATGCAGCAAAACTAGCTATAGTCAAAGCAGAGATCAATAGGTACATTCAGGAAAAAGTGGCCCAAGCCTATATGCCGCACAGGGCTGAGATGTATGAGTATGGAGAGTCTGCAGGAAGACTACTGGCTCTATTACAAGGCACAAAACAGCTAGAAATAGCATAGCCAAAATCAAGAATAGCAGCGGTCAATATGAGACGCGACCTGTGGAGATTGTTGGCGTGTTTGAGAAGTACTACACAAGGCTGTACCAAGCTGACCCTCAACTAGCTGATTCAATAACTATAGACAATAGGTGGCCATCGTTTAAAACAATAAACGAAAATACCTACCTCGAGTTAGAGGAAGAGTTTACAGTGGAAGAGATTTTGAATGCAATAGGCTCCCTCCCTTCGGGGAAAGCAGCCGATCAGGACAAAATTCCTCTTCAGCTATACAAAATACTTCTACACGAGATCACCCCAATTATGCACGACCTGTTTCTAGATGTGCAATATAGCTGGACCCCACCCCCATCATGGCAGGGAACAGACCTAGTGATATTTGCCTTAAAGGGGAAACCCCCTGAGCTTCCAGCTTCGTACCGACCAATCTCGCTGATGAACTCTGAATCTACTCAAAAGTCATAGCCAACCGACTACAGAAAATCATAGCGTCATTGGTATCCCTGTGGTAGCATGGTTTTGTGCCAGATAGGGGGACCACCGACCACATCAGGCAGGTCATCTTGCTATTAGATATAGCGGAAGCAGAAGGTAAGGATGTGGCGGTGGTCCTCCTAGACGCTGACAAAGCCTTTGATTGGGTATCGTAGCAATATCTTCAGGGGCTCTAACAGAGAGGGGGTTGGGTCCACGACTGCTGACCACTATCCGGGCCATGTACTATAAACCTTACGCACCAATTCACCAATTAAACCTGGACCTCTTTATTAACCAGATTGTACACAGCACTGCAATCAAACCCGTAACCTGCAATGGATACAGCACAAAGATTGTAGTATATGCAGATGATATTGCAATAAAAACCACAGACCTGGATAAGGCAATCAGAGAGGTAGAAAGTATGGCAGAGAAGTTTGGAAGAAGATCAGGGTACCTCCTGAATAAGGGGAAGACACAAATGATATGCTCTCCCGAAGGCCATATCCAAGACCCTCGCAAAGTTGAAGTGGCTACATTTTTGGTGGTTAATATAACATCTAACATGGCTGAAATGTGGTCAATCAACCTCGACCCAATACTTGCTAAAATAGGTCCGGAATTAAGACTTCTTGATAAACTTGAGCTCACAATAATAGGAAGATCTAATGTATTAAAAATGAGTCTTCCCTAAGATATTATACTTTTTCTGCTCAATCTCCCTGGAACTTGCAGATGCAAGTATTAATAAAAATTAACGCAATGTTTTCTAATTTTATATGGAGCTATAAGAAAACACGACGTGCCTTGAAAAGCATGACGCTTTCTCATGAACGAGGTGGGTGGGGCGTTCCGAATCTGTTACTCTATTACTGGGCTGATGCTCTGCAGCAGATGAGCACCCTACTACTACCTGGTTAGGTAAACCATGTTGAGTCTAATCTACCCTTAATATACCATTTATGCATCGGAAAAGAGGCGGAAGATCTTTTTCTCGGACAGTTGGAGTCAAGTTACTATAAGAAGGCGCAAAATAATGTATGTATATATGTATTTATGGTTTTTAAGTATTGGTATAACAGGATATTTAATATGAATTTTGTATTTTATCCATCAAAAGCAATATACATATATTTATTAATTATTCAATTTCCCTTTTGTACCTACCTACCTGGCTTTTGAATTAAAAAAAAAATAGAACATGTACAGAATAAGCAGCATTAGTGATACACAGCATGTCATGAATGATGTAATATGTGACATCATCAGCAGTGCATTGCGGGTGCGCGAGTTCTAGTTAGCAGAACTAACTATAATGGAGGAAATTCTATGGTTTTGTACGAGTGAAATGTCCAGCTAACTATAACGTCCCTGAAACCTATGGTTTTTTCAGTGAATATATATACTCACCTGAGAGGTCCACCGAAGGACAATTCATGTGCAATTAACTTGTGGATAATCATGCTTCCTGCGCTCTGCTACACTTCCAAACAGCCTGTGAACAAGAAGCCTGCTGGCTTCGAAACGCGTTAGGCAACAGAAACATTCTCTGGATGCAAGTTGCCGGTTTCTTCATGAATAAAGGGATTTCAAATCCAACAGCAGATGAGTGCGTTTTCATTTAAGGGCATCGTTGTGAAACATTAATACTGGCCGTCTTGCCAGGGAAAACTGCACCACCTCCATCAAACAAAGGAGGGGCGGCTGGGCAAGAACTTCTCTACCTACGAAGCTGTGACTGCTGTTTAACAAAGGAACTGGAAAATCAACTGTGCAAAATACATCCGGAGGCCCACTGGAGGGTAGAAAATAATGAAATAATTGTTTGGGGATGACGCAGACCCCACCAAAGGTGACGAAATTTTCCGCAGGACACCACAAGTCCCAACATGCACCAAGGTAACACTCACCTGAGAGGTCCACCGGAGGACAATTGATGTGCAATTAACTTGTGGATAATCATGCTTCCTGCGCTCTGCTACACTTCCAAACAGCCTGTGAACAAGAAGCCTGCTGGCTTCGAAACGCGTTAGGCAACAGAAACATTCTCTGGATGCAAGTTGCCGGTTTCTTCATGAATAAAGGGATTTCAAATTCAACAGCAGACGAGTGCGTTTTCATTTAAGGGCATCGTTGTGAAACATTAATACTGGCCGTCCTGCCAGGGAAAACTGCACCACCTCCATCAAACAAAGGAGGGGCGGCTGGGCAAGAACTTCTCTACCTACGAAGCTGTGACTGCTGTTTAACAAAGGAACTGGAAAATCAACTGTGCAAAATATATCCGGAGGCCCACTGGAGGGTAGAAAATAATGAAATAATTGTTTGGGGATGACGCAGACCCCACCAAAGGTGACAAAATGTTCCGCAGGACACCACAAGTCCCAACATGCACCAAGGTAACACTCACCTGAGAGGTCCACCGGAGGACAATTGATGTGCAATTAACTTGTGGATAATCATGCTTCCTGCGCTCTGCTACACTTCCAAACAGCCTGTGAACAAGAAGCCTGCTGGCTTCGAAACGCGTTAGGCAACAGAAACATTCTCTGGATGCCAGTTGCCGGTTTCTTCATGAATAAAGGGATTTCAAATCAAACAGCAGACGAGTGCGTTTTCATTTAAGGGCATCGTTGTGAAACATTAATACTGGCCGTCCTGCCAGGGAAAACTGCACCACCTCCATCAAACAAAGGAGGGGCGGCTGGGCAAGAACTTCTCTACCTACGAAGCTGTGACTGCTGTTTAACAAAGGAACTGGAAAATCAACTGTGCAAAATACATCCGGAGGCCCACTGGAGGGTAGAAAATAATGAAATAATTGTTTGGGGATGACGCAGACCCCACCAAAGGTGACAAAATTTTCCGCAGGACACCACAAGTCCCAACATGCACCAAGGTAACACTCACCTGAGAGGTCCACCGGAGGACAATTGATGTGCAATTAACTTGTAGATAATCATGCTTCCTGCGCTCTGCTACACTTCCAAACAGCCTGTGAACAAGAAGCCTGCTGGCTTCGAAACGCGTTAGGCAACAGAAACATTCTCTGGATGCAAGTTGTCGGTTTCTTCATGAATAAAGGGATTTCAAATCCAACAGCAGACGAGTGCGTTTTCATTTAAGGGCATCGTTGTGAAACATTAATACTGGCCGTCCTGCCAGGGAAAACTGCACCTCCTCCATCAAACAAAGGAGGGGCGGCTGGGCAAGAACTTCTCTACCTACGAAGCTGTGACTGCTGTTTAACAAAGGAACTGGAAAATCAACTGTGCAAAATACATCCGGAGGCCCACTGGAGGTTAGAAAATAATGAAATAATTGTTTGGGGATGACGCAGACCCCACCAAAGGTGACGAAATTTTCCGCAGGACACCACAAGTCCCAACATGCACCAAGGTAACACTCACCTGAGAGGTCCACCGGAGGACAATTGATGTGCAATTAACTTGTGGATAATCATGCTTCCTGCGCTCTGCTACACTTCCAAACAGCCTGTGAACAAGAAGCCTGCTGGCTTCGAAACGCGTTAGGCAACAGAAACATTCTCTGGATGCAAGTTGCCGGTTTCTTCATGAATAAGGGGATTTCAAATCCAACAGCAGACGAGTGCGTTTTCATTTAAGGGCATCGTTGTGAAACATATATATATATATATATATATATATATATATATATATACACACACACACTACTGGCAGTCAGTAGGTAGTTACAGTTAGGACCATGTTTCCACAGCAAAAGCGTTTTTTGACTTGCCTAAATCTTTGGCGCCATTTGACGAATCTTCACAAACTTTTCTAAACAAATAGTCCCGGTAAATGTTGTTGTACATGGAAAGTTTCGGGGAGTTCCGTGAATTGTGGGCTGAGAAAAGGAGAGACAAAAAAAGTGTGTTTTCCATCTGTGGCCCGGATATTTCATGACGATTTCGCAATTAATCATGAATGCGTGCGCCAACAGGAATGCCATGATTGGCTGCCCAAAACCTGAGCAGAAAGTTGCGGCTCCCATTTTAGATAACGGGACATGGTCCAGGGCTGAACATTCACCACAAAAGTGGTATAAGCGGTCAGAGTAGAGGTACATTGACCTCATATTTGACATATAGGGGTATCAGTAAGACAAGCTATGTGTAAAAAAAAAAAATGGGGGCGTGCAATATTCATGAAGGCTGTCACTACCGTCAGTGCAGCCCCCCATGTAACTTTGCAAGGATTTGGCAAATATCCTTACGTTGCAAATATTGGTGAAAAATACAAAAAAGTATATACACACATCCACCCTCCGTTTTACCCACATGCTCACTGACCCACTCACAGACACTCATACACCAAGTGACAGACCCATTCAGAGACTCATACACCCACTCACAGTCCCACTCCAACACTAACACACCTGCTCACAAACCCACTCAGACACTGATCCATCCATTCACAGACCCACTCACACCCCCACTGACAGACCCACTCTGACACTCACACACCCACTCACAGACCCACATAGACACTCATACACACCCAATGACCGATCCACACAGGCACTCACACATTCACTCACAGACGCACACCAACTCACACATCCACTCACAGACCTACACAGGAACTCACACACCCCCTCACAGACCCACTCAGAAACTCACACACTCCCTCATAGACCCATACAGTCACTCACTAACTTGTGCAGCCACTCACACACCCCCTCTCACAGGTGACAAGTTACGGTTAAGAAATACAATTTAAAAAACAATAGAAATTCACTGAAAAAACAAAGGTTACAGGGTTGTAATAGTTAGGAAATAACATTAAACAACATAGAAAATCAGAGGAAAAAAACAAAGGTTACAATGACGTTATAGTTAGGCTCAGATTTTCCTCATACAAAACCAGTAAAATTCAGGAGTTCTGGTTGCCTGAGCTAACTATAACTTACGTCCCTCAATGCACTGCTTATGACCTCGCATATTACATCACTCATGCCATGATCAGTGACATCTCAAATTATATCACCAAGGGAGTGTAAGTGTTTTCTAAGAGTTTATGAGTGTATTAAGTGTACTACTAATGAGTGATACTATTTCTAACGTGATCTGAGTGGATGTGTGACTGAGATACTTACTAAGCTACTACAAAGTTAAATTACTAGACTTTGTTTACTGCTAACGAGTGATACTACTTCTAACATATATTATGTGATTGTGTATCTGTGTGTGAGAGGCTATATGGGTGTGTGGGTAAATGTGTTAGTAGTTGTCTGGGTGTGTGAGTGATTGGGTGGGGTTGAGGGTGGTTCTATGGGTCTATAAGTGTGTGTGAGTGGTTGTATGGGTGAGTGGCTGTATACGTGGGTGTGAGAGTGGCTGTATGGGTGACTGAGTGGCTGTTTGAGTGAGTGGGTGTGTAAATGACTGTATGGGTGAGTAAGTGGCTGTTTGGTTAAGTGAGTTGGTGTGCGAGTGGTTTCCCTAGTTTTGTATGAGTGAAATCTGAGCCTAACTATATTGTCACATTTTTCAGTGGGGAAAAAAAAAAAATATATATATATATATATATATATATATATATATATATATATATATATATATATATTAAAAGAAAGGCAAAATTTAGGGTTTAGGGGTGGGTAGTTTGTAAAGGATAGTAACAATAGTTTTAGGGGTGAGTGGTATAGGCTGGTAAGGGTAATTTTAGGGTTTAGGAGTGGGTAGTGGAAAAGGGTTGTAATGGTAATTTTAGGGTTATGGAATGGTTAGTGGTACAGGGTGGTAATGGTAACTTCAGGGTAGAAGGGTGGGTAGTGGTAAAGGGTGGTAAGGATAATTTTAGGGTGGGTATTGGAAAAGGCAGGTTATAGTTAAAATGTATAAATGGGGGGTTTGAGGGATTCCCCAATAAACAAGCATTGACATAGCCAATAGGTCTCGCCTTTGAGATCTTATAAGTGTTTAGCCTTGCAGCACACAAGCTGCGAGGTTACAAACATCAGAAAGTACATTTAGCAGCTTGTCACATTTCATGTATCAGTGGCAGAACCAGAATAATTCCACCCTGCATGCCCTGTGAGAAGGATTAAGCAAGAGCATTAATGACAGAGATGTGGTGGGTGCGAAGGAGACATGGAAGGCAGCAAGGCAAGGGGTGCCAGCCAAGGAGAGAACCTGGTCCGTCAAGCGGGAGCTGGTGACTTGAACCATGCATCTGAAAGAAACACGTTAGTTAGATTCCTCACCTTAGAATATCCCCAGGCGTCAGGCTGGATCCGGAAAGATTTTTCGTCGGCAATACCCCTTGCGCGTCGCTAGGCGTCGTCTGCGGCTCCACGTCCGTCGTCGGCGTCGTGCGCCGGAAGGACGTCGTCGGAGTACTTAGACGCCGCCCTCGCGCGCTGACGTCAGTTCTTCTTCTTTTTTCCGCGCCAGACAGCGCCGATCCAGGAAGAGCTTACCCCTTAGTCAATTTTTGACTAAACTTTTTGACTCTTTTTGGTCTTTTGTCGACTCGACTCTGGTGCTGGTAGGATGCCTGGATTTAAGGCCTGTGACGCCTGTCATCGCCTGATGTCGGTGACGGATCACCATCGCCGGTACCTTTACTGCCTGGGGGCCGACCACGACGTGGAGTCGTGCCCCGACTGTCAGGCCTAGACCTCGAAGGCTAGGTGGGAGCGGTCCCGTAAGCTTCTCAAGCTTCGGCACTCGGCTCCGAGCCGCTCACGGTCCCGGTCCAGGAGGAGGTCCAAGGACCGGTCGCGGAGCCGCAGTCATCATCATCGCTCGTCGGGCTCGAAGTCTTCGGGTAAGTCGAAGCGATCCAAGAAGTCCAAGAGGCGACACCGCTCTTCTGACTCCCCTCGCCGGTCGCGCGACTCGGCCGAGGGTCAGGGTGGCCCCACCCCCACGGCTCCGCCGGAGCCGCGTCCGTCTCTATACCCGCCGGTCCCTGGGACTAACGCGACTCCGGCGGAGGTCAGTGCCTTCCTCTCGGCCATGAGGGGCCTGGCTCCGCCGTCGACGCCTGCCGGCGCGCCTTCGGGCCCCGCGGGCTCGACTGGGCAACCTCGCGTGCCGGCAGCTCCGGCCCCGGCACCATCGACGACTTCGGTCCCGATGCCGCAGGTCCACGAGAGATCCAGCCCTGGATCTCTGTCGGCGCCGGTCGACCTCACGACGCCTCCTCCGCCAGCGCCGACACCGGTTCCACCTCCGGCGCCGTCTCCGGACGACGACGTTCCCCGGTTTACCCCTGTCCGGACCCGACGCCGGCACGGCGCCGCCCGGCGTCGCAACAGACGCCGATGGATGAACGTTTCATCTACCGTCCGGCTCCGATCGTTCCTCCTGTTTATCAGGAATCAAATTACGGGGGCGACTGGGAGGGGTCTGAGGGCCCTATGACCCTCCAGGGTCAACTTTCACAGGACTGGGCAGACGAAATGGGGGATGCCAGTGGTCTGGACACTTCGCCGGACGCTGGCTTAATCTCTCCTCCGACTGTGGCTTCGGAGGAAGGTGCAGCTTTTTCCGTGGTGCTGCGCAAGGCGGACGAAGCCCTGGGGCTCGAGTTGCCTTGTCACTCGCTACCACTATAACTCATGTGTCAATACCGGAAGCGCAGCGGACGAGCGCAGCGGGCACGCCGATTGCGCGCCGAAGGCGCGCTTAAGGCAAGCTCGTCTGCGCTCGTCTGCGACGAGGACGCGCCTAGCGCCACCAACTCTGCCCAATCCAGCCCTCAACCCACCTGCTACACCCGGGATGCACTGCTCAATCTACGAGGGTATGCGCACGAAGGTAAGCTCACCTTTGAAGAGACTGCTTCTCCCTTAACTGACCTCACCCACAAGGACCTAATCGTAGGAGGTCTCTTGAATGTCAGATCCCTACCTAAGCATGCCACTGAAATCAATCTTCTTATAGACTCTCACCATTTAGATGTCCTTTTTCTAACTGAGACCTGGACACATGCCAACTGTGAGATCGACTTAGCATCTGCCTGTCCGCTAAACTTCAACATTCTACATCTCCCCAGACCTAAAGGCCGCGGCGGCGGAGTTGGCGTCATCTTCCGAGCCTCCTGGCAAATAAACACCATCGACATTGATCCAGTACCTGGAACTGAGCTCTTTGGTCTGGCCATAAACTGCCACCCAGGAGTCACCTTTACGGTGATCATCTGTTACCGACCGCCAGGGGCATTTTCCCTCCCGCAACAGCAAGCTCTTCTCACGCTCATCACAAACATGGCAACCTCCCATAACAAACTTATTATTCTAGGAGACTTTAATCTCTGGCCCAACGGCAGCCTAGATACAGGACTAGACAACCTTTTGCTGTCTTGTGCCAGCGTAGGGCTTCACCAACTGATAAAGGACCCCACCCACTCCGCAGGCAATCGTCTTGACCTCATTTTCTCGAGCCCTGATCTAACTCAAGTAGGCGACATTCTGCCTATGAGTTGGACGGACCACTCGCTTATTAAATTATACATCACCAACGTCATAATAAGAAAGTCCAAGAATAGCTCTCCACCACAATTCCCTTACCGAAATTGGAAAGCTTTAGAAAAACTCAGCACCACCACCAAAGTCTTCGAAGTGCAGGATAGTTTCTCTCCTACCAGCTCGGTGGAAAACAACTACAGATCCCTCAGCTCGAGAATTACTTCTATCACGGACTCGGTTGCCCCATTAAAACACTGCAAACCCAAAGGTAGAGCTCCTGCACCCTGGTACAATGACTCCCTCAAAACCCTCAAATCAGCCTGTAAACAGGCCGAGAGAAAGTGGAGACACGGATACTGTGACACTAATAAAGCCCTCTGGAAAAATTCACTCCGTGATTACAAATCTGCCATTGCAGAGAGTAAATCGAATTACTACTGCAGCACTATAGCCAACGCTGCTAACAGCCCAAAAAGTATATTTCAAATCCTGGATAATATTATACATCCTGACTGCGTCAAGAACTCTGTCCCACCATCTCAGACCCTTTGTGACAATCTCGCTCTGTTTTTTACGGATAAAATTGAGACCATCATTAACAATCTGGCAACGCCCCCTTCACATAACCACTCAATCCCCCCCGGAGCTGGCTCCACCAACCCTGATCCTTCGAGATCAGCGTGCCCTCCTATGAATAGTCTCCTGGCCTTCCCCCTGATTTCTCAGGCAGAATTTGAGAAACTGGCACGGGGCATTACCTCGGGATCTCCCCTTGACCCTCTGCCCCCAAAAATCTGGAAAGCATGCGGGCACGAGTTATTCCACACCCTTCGGATGATTTGCAATCAATCTCTCGGCTGTGGTCTCGTCCCCATCTCCTGGAAGCAAGCGCTCATCACCCCGCTATTGAAGAAACCTACGCTGAATCCAGAATGCCTTTCCAATTTCCGCCCCATATCTCTTCTGCCATTCCCGGCAAAGGTGCTTGAACGTTGGGTCAGCAACTGCCTCTCAACCTACCTTGAGCAGCATCACGCTCTGGACGATTTCCAATTTGGCTTTCGCCCAGGCCATGGCAGAGAAACTGCAGTGCTTACTGCCATGGAAGAGCTTCGAATGCGTGCAGACAGGGGCCAAGCCGTGGCCTTGATCTTATTAGACCTGTCTGCCGCATTCGATACTGTCAACCACGCGACCCTGCTTGAGAGGCTGAGAGAGGCAGGGGTCGATGGTACGGCCCTGCTCTGGTTTCATTCCTATCTCAGTGACAGAAAACAGGCTGTATCCCTCCCCCCCTTCCAATCTGTCTTCTCCCCTGTCCCTCACGGTGTTCCCCAGGGCTCCTCTATCAGTCCGATTCTTTTTAATGTTTACTTGAAACCACTGGTCACTTTAATTAAATCCCACAACATGACTACAGTAAACTATGCGGACGATACCCAGCTCCTTTTCTCTTGGGAGGGCGAAGATTCCATCTCTTTAGAAGCCTTCCACAACTGCCTAAGAGACACCGCAGGCTGGTTACATCGGAACTCCCTCCAGTTCAACTCCTCGAAAACCGAGGTTCTGTTCTGTCCCGTAAGTCGCATACCCCGCCCTCTGCCTGCCGAGTTTTGGCCCCCGGAAAACTTAAACAACCCGCTACCTGCTACCAGCGTTCGGAATTTGGGCGTCATGCTAAATCACCAACTGAGCATGGAAACGCAGGTTTCAAGAACAGTCGCCACCTGCTCAGCCCTTATGCGCTCACTGCGCAAAATCCTGCCTCTACTACCACCATCAGCCCGAGCATCGATAGTCAGGTGCACGATTCTCAGTCGCCTTGACTATTGTAATGCCCTCCTGCTTGAATCCCCTGCGACACTGCTAGACAGACTCCAACGAATTCAGTCGGCAGCAGCCAAACTGGCTCTTGGATGGACCAGGAGATCCTCGACCACCGCTGCCTTGGCCGAGCTGCACTGGCTTCCCTTGAAGCAACGCATTGCCTTCAAAGCCCTTTGCTTGGTCTTCAAGGCATTACACGGTACAGGACCTAGTCCTCTTCAACGTCTGTTCTCGTGGTACGTCCCCACCAGAACACTTAGGTCCGCAACCGCATGCCTTGTGAAAGTACCCAGATGCAAGAAGGCCAGAATTGGGGGAAGATCCTTCAGAGTAGCTGCGGCCAAGCTTTGGAACAGTCTGCCTGCCGATATCCGCCAAATCCCTCACCTCCTACCCTTCAGGAAGCGAATCAAAACATGGCTCTTCCCCCACCCCTCAAACCCCGTCCGCCCCTAGTCACCCCTCGACTAAAATCCCAGGAGTAAGCTACCAGCGCCAGGATACCTGCCAGGTGACAGCCGCGCTCTACAAATGTTTTAAATAAATAAATATAAAGGACTAATATCCTCACAGAGGTGCTTCAACCGTCAGCAAGCTCCACAGAGCCTCTGCTGCAGTTCAATGAGGCCCTCGTCAACGTTCAGCAGGGCACTTGTGTGAGAAGTTGGCCTGATATATAATGTCACTAGTTCTAGTGTACACCCTGTATCAGTCCAAACAACCCTTATGGTGATTGGTTGTAAAGTCAACCTTATAGACCAGCTATCCTAGTGGTAGCATGGACAAGAGCAGTCTTAGGCTAAACTCTGTATGGCATGTGAAGCCAGCTGTTATACCATTATAATCCCTTGAATACCAAATGAAAGGACACCACACCAGATATATATAAAATTAGAATGTATTTATTCTAACATATACCCTCAGCACTCTTTATGAGTTCAGAGGTCTAAGCACAACAATTTCTTAAGTAGCATACGTTAGGTTACACAGGAAAAATACAGTTAGGCCCAGGGGCCACGCAAACCATATACTAAGAAAGTGGTATAAGTACCACGTCATGAACAGAGAGTAGGCCTAGGGCCTATGGAATCGCTGGGGCTACACTACCAATAGTTAGGAAGTGGGAGGCCCACGGGAAGCGTGTGCAGTGTGGAAACACACACGCGGGTTACATTAAAGTCAATGGGAATGTAGTAATTAGAAATAGGAAGAATAAGGACACTTCCGAAGTAACTAGGAGGAAGCAACTAAAGACTTAGACACTTGGATAGTCAATATCCACTGGAGCACCGGAGTACTCGCGTTACCTCACCCACAGCAGACGGATGCATAGGTGTGAAGATGTGTCGGGTGTCGTCGCTGGATCCTATGGATGCCTGAAGAACAGATGCTGGCAGGCGACCAGGAGGAAGATGTCTGGGGGATCCAAGGATGGACCTTGAAGGAAGAACACCTGCAAGCAGAGGGGACAAAGTCTGGGTCACTAGCCAGTGACCGTGTGGAACCAGGAAGGAACCAGGCGATGTCGTGCAGAACACAGGTGATGTCTGGAAGCTTGTCTCTGCAGCTGCGTGGACCAGGAGGCGTCAAGGACAACCAGAACCAGGGTACGAGCTGTCCCACGAAGGATCTTGCTGATGGCGGAGTTGACGTCTCGATTGGAGTCAACAAGCCTTGGCAAAGGCAACCCACGCGGAATGGGAAATTCACTTCAGGTGCAGACCAGGAAGGTCTGAGGTGCTTCTCTTTCACAGAGAAGCAAGGGCCAGTCTGGAGGAGCCAAACCAGCAGTGGAAAGTCAAGGGTTCGTCGTCACTGAGGCTACTAGCCAACGGGCAAGCAACCGGACAGACGCGTCGAGCAGAAAAATGCAGAAGGGCCCCACGCAGAACTCGTGGAGTGTGGAGGGCTGATCTTCGGTGCAGATGGTGCTCGGGGTTGGGGCTTCTCAATCCCCAGAGCACAACTTCGAGGATGCCTCAGAAGCTGCGCTGGATGCTACTCGCCAATTGTCCCAGGTAGCCGGTCCCACGTCTCTCGTCGCCTCCACGGATCTCAGCTTGGCTGTGGATGTGGATCAGGGTCAGAGAAGTCTGGAGGTCAAGGCGCTGGTCGGGCTCTGCAGTCGGTTCCTCGTAGAACTTGGGCAAAGCAAACGGCAGGTCGCTTGTTGGTGCCTGTTTGCACAGGGTGGCCACTCCTTGGCCACAAGGGAGATTCTTCAGTCTTCTTGTCGAATGTCGAAGGTCCAAAGTTTTGAGTCTAGTTTCAATTCAGGATAATCCAAAGTCCTAGGGACTCAGCTCCCACTCTTATACTAATCTGGGGGGCTGGGTTACCTGCTAGGTCCCTCCTATGGGTGGGACCAGGGAGGGGGGTGGTTACACCCCCTCCTCTTTGTCCAGTTTCGCGCCAGGACTGGGGCTGGAGTGCCCCAGCACCGGTTTGAACCGGACTATGCATGGGACACCTTGTGTGCCCCAGGCAGTGTCTCGTTTCTTTCATCCCTCCCTGCCCCAATACACTAAGCCCTGTCTAGGGTGGTGCTAGCACCTCCCAAGGCAGGAAACCTATTGTCCAAGCCTCCCTCGCTGGAAGGACTCCCAGCAGCAGGAGGTCAGACTTGTGTCCGTGGCAGCAGCATCCATTTTGTGATGCTGGGGCTCTGGTTAACTTTAACCGGGTAGTAGGTCTTCAACATGTCTTCTCCCTCTAGAAGGGGGGAAGACTATCCTCATCGCCAGAAATGGTGTGGGGGTAGTATTCCAAAGTGTTAGACACCTTACACGACATGTTTTGATAAAGCCAAACCATAGTTACCATAACCGCGAGGATTATAAGGCACTTTAAGAGTATATGGTAGGCGATATCATAGAACAGCTATAAGGACATGGTTCCGAAAGCTGCAGACAGGCTCAGCTCATGCTAGAGCACCATCTCACATGTTACCAAGCACTCTGCCTCCAGGATTGTTAAGGCCTGCCATTGGAGTGGCTGAAAGGTTACCCATGTGTCTATATATAAGGTAGGCATAGGAATACTATACCTAAGCAAGGGGTGATTACACGACCTTGCCCCAGCTGAGTGATCAGCCAGTTGTGTCATGATGGGAGGCCAGCCAGGGGTGGCATAATACATGCTGCAGCCCCCGGTAGGCCTAGGGTACACCCATGCCCTGGGTACCTAAGGTACACTGTACAGGGCCCTATAAGTTGAACCTTACCAATTGGGTTATGTACCTAAAGTACATAGTATGAATTTAGAGAGAGAACAGCTGGGCTGTGGGTCTGATTAGCAGGCCCACAGCCACATCTAAGTCGAAAACCTGTGAAGCAAAAGCAAAAAGTGGGGGTGACCATAGGAAGCAGACCCTACTCTCCTACAACTTGGTCCAAGCCCTCCACAGTTCCTCCTGTTGGATCGGAACGTGGCCCGGCGCCACCGCCCTGATCCAGGCGACCCCAGTTTCCTGTCCCAACACCCCACCCCCGAGAGCCTGGTTATCCAGGCCTCCACTTCCCAATCCTCCTTCCCGTCCGCTCCTCCAGATCGGGAATCCAAGAGGCTGGAACAGTTCGGCAAGAAACTGTTCCCCTCCCTGAGTTTGGGCCTGCGGTCTTTGAACACCGCTTGCCTCTTGCACCGTTCCTCCCACTCTCTGTGGGATACGGTGGAGGACGTGCTGCCACTGTGTCCGGTGGAGACCCGGACACGTCTCTCCCAGGCACTTGCTGACGGGCGAGATGCAGCGCAACATGCCATACGGTGTGGACTTGACACCACGGACTCGCTGGGTAGGGCGATTTCCACCACGGTGGCGCTCCGGCGTCACGCCTGGCTGAGGTCCACGTCTTTTTCGGGGGATGTCCAGAGTACCCTCATGGATATGCCCTTTGATGGCGCTCGCCTTTTTGGTGAGAAGGCGGATAGTGCGCTGGCTCGTTTTAAGGACTCCCGGACTACGGTCACGTCCTTGGGTCTCTCGGCCCCGCGGCCGCACACTGTGAGAAAGTGCCATCTTTCTTGCATGGTATGCCCCCACTTTTTGCTAAATTGCTGAATGTACTTCGATTGAGTGTACCCTGGGTTCCTGCCAATCAGGTGCCCAGGGCCTATGTTCCTTCCTTAAACCACACAAACTCCAAATTGGCAAACCCTAGCCACATGTCAGCCCCTAGTAAATGGTACCCTAGGTACCCAGGGCCTTGTGACCGGGGAAGGCCTCTAAGGGCTGCAGCACTCATTGTGCCACCCTCAGAGGCCCTGTACCCTTACACACACACACTGCCCTTGCAGGCTGAGTGTCTGGGTGCAGGACAAAACAAAGAGTCGACATGGCACACATCACTGTGTACCATGCCCATCACCTACACTGCCAAGGCATATGTCAGCCACCCCTCTAGCTGGGTGCATTACGCCTATGGTGTGGGCACAGGAGCAGGAGCCCTGTGCCCCTACAGTACCCGGGTCCATTCCTGGGCACTGTAAGTGCAGTGCTGTCATTTAAGAATACATGGTGCTGAGAGCTTGTCAAACACGAGCTCCACAGCACCATATTGGCAACACTGAAGCCTGGGAAGTTTGGTATCAAACTTCTCAGCACATTGAACCCACACTGATGCCAGTGTAGGATTTAATGTACTAAGCACCCCAGAGGGCATCTTAGAAGATGCCCCCTTACAGCTAACTTACAATCCACGTCTGCTCTGAGGCTGCCCAGGCTGCCACACAGCAGACACGTTGCTGGACCCCTGGGTGGGAGAGCCCCTGCTCTCCCGGGCCTGCAACAATGCACATCCTGGGTGAGGTGAGAAATCTCCTCCCCCAGGATGAGCAAAGGGAAGCTTCAAAGGCATGCCGCCATTTGGAGTTTCCCCAGGCCACTGCAACCCCCCACTCTGGCGGGAAGCTTGGCCGGAAACCCCATACAAGGACAGGGGATGTGCCAGCCTGCCCACCCCACCCCTCAGGTGGGGGAGGCGAGGTGAAGCACATCTCCGGGCTCTCGCCATCTTGAAGATGGGAGGCCCTACCCTATCAGGATTAGGCTACTGCCCCCCTCCCACAGGAGAGAGGCAGGATAGGGGGTGTACCCACCCCAGGACAAGGACCCATTGGTCCCTGGCCTTCACCTACCTGTAACGCCCCTAAATCTAGTATTTAGGGGCACCCTGAACCTTCCTTCCTTAGATTCCAGATAGAAAACGACAAGAAGAGCAAGAAGAACAAAGACCTGCCCTGCAGCTGCTAAAAAGAGAAGAAGACACCAACTGCTTTGGCCCCAGCCCTACCGGCCTGTCGACTCTCGAACCTGCACCAGCGCGGCATCCCTCGTGGCCAGCAACCTCACCAACCCCGGAGGACCTGGCTACCTTTTAGCTCTAAGCCCCTGGGACTCCCACGAGTAGAGGCTCTACTCAAGAAACCTATTTGCTATCCCTGGCACCAGCCCGGGACCGCGGACCCAACACACTCTGCACTAGCCAAGCCTGGCCAGTGCCGGAGTGGACAAAGACCCAGAGGACGACCCCACGGCGACTGTGACCCAGAGTCCGGCACCCAAGGACCCCCCTCGACATCCCGGAAGAAGCCTGCAGCCTCAGAACCAAGTGCCACCCCAGCAGCGATCAACCAGAGGGTAAGATTCCCGACGTCAAAAGGCACCCCTGCACCCGGCGCCCAGCGACCCCCTGTGCCCAATCCCGGGGTACCCACCTAACCTACAACTACCCAACTTACCTCTCGAAGTGGTGGTGGCACCTAAAACATCCTCGTCCCCGAGCCTGCAGCCTCTTTCCAAACCGGAACATTCCCATTGATTTCCATTGAGCGCCCTAAGGCTCAAAAGCACCCTGCACCCAGCCGCCCGAGTGGCCCTGGCAGTGCCCTCTCTACACTAACCTACTTCCCCACTTGCCCTGAGTAAGTGACCAGGAGCCCAGCTCCCACAGCCGCGTGGCTTGCCAGACAGCAGCCACCAACCAAGGCCCCCCTATCCCTCATAGGATAACATTGGGCCCAACTCTCTCTGCACCCGGCCGTCCTGAAACCGCTGAGGGTGAACCAACTGTACCTACCTGACACTGGGGGACCCCTGAGTCCATGCCCGGAATTTCAACACTACCAGTCGAGTACTTACCCTTAAACCGCTAACTTCATTTTCCTCATAGGGTAACATTGACTGGCTTTTTCTTCAAAAATCTTCTAAGTGTGAACTTTTCAAAACTGCAAAAATTCACCAAAAATCAGCCAAGTGACAAAAACGAATTTACTCACCTGCTCCTAGGTGAGCTCCCAGTGCTGGATCTTGGTGCCCAGCCCTGACTCTGAAAAGTGTTCACAACTATACTTACCTCTAACTCATTTTTCTCCCATAGGAAACCATTGTCTGCTTTTCTGTGAAATTTCTTCTAAGTGTCTACTTTTGCAAATTTGAAATATTCTTTTAAAATCGTACCATTTCTGCAAACGAAATTACTTACCTGCTTTTGATAAGGACCCCAGTCCTGGGTCTAGGCACCCAGTCCTGGATTACTAAAGTAACGATAAAGTACTCTACCTGCAATTTGAATTTCTTGCCATAGAGATCCATTAAATGTTTTCTTTGAAATATTTTCTAAGTGCTAACTTTTGAAATAGCTAAATATTATTTAAAAATCATTACAGTTATTAAGTCGACTTTCATCACTTGATTCTGAATACTGACCCCAGGCTGGTTCTAGGAGCCAGACCTGGAATTCCAAAAGTAATCTGAAAAGTAATTTATTACAAATAACCTGAATTTACCATTGAGCTCAATGCATTGTTATGTTTAGGAAATAGGATTGTTTATTGCAACCAACTGTGACTGTTTACACAAATTTATTGCTTAAAACAAAAGTATTTATATTCAACCTCTCATTCTGAGAAAGTATATTTTTACCCCCTTTGTGGTTCTAAAAATAAAACAAGCATATATTTTATATATACAAATCATTGGCCTAGAGTTCAGTTATTGAGTGTGTGAAACCATTTGCTGACTGAGTGTGTACAATAAATGCTTTACACTGTCCTCTGGTACTGCCTTACTGCTCGACCAAGCTACCACTTTTGAGAGTAAGGTCATACCTAACTTTGACCTCTATCAGCCTCTGGGGGACTGTGGACTCTGTACACCCTGTACCTATTAGGGAACAGTATATACAGAGCCACTTTCTCACACACACTTCTGCCTTTCGCCCCTTTCGTGGCCAAGGAAGGGGCGCCTCCTCGCGTCCGCCTAGCCACCGGCCGCAGAACCAACCTGCACACGGTCGCGGACGTGGGTTCTGCCGTGGCGGTTCTAGAGGACAACGTGCCGGTCAGTCCACATCCACCCCAGCAGCATCCGCCTCAAAGCCTTCCTAGTCCGAGCTTTCAGGCCCATTCCACGCCAGTGGGCGGCAGAGTTCGCCATCACCTGCTCCACTGGCGCTCCATCACTTCGGACAGGTGGGTGCTGCAAATCGTCCGAAGGGGCTACTCCCTCCCCTTCGAGACGACCCCTCCAGCCATGCCACCGCAGTGCCACCGTATATCGGAGGATCACTTGAATCTTCTGCGGGAGGAAGTTACGGCCCTCTTGGCCAAAGAGGCCGTCGAACACTTTCCTGGTCCAGAAGTAGGCCGTGGTTGCTATTCCCACTACTTTCTGGTTCCCAAGAAGGGCAAAGGGGGCCTACGCCCTATCTTGGACCTCAGAAGCGTCAACACCTTCCTACGGAAGGAACGGTTCAAGATGCTAACTTTAGCTCAGGTTCTGGCTGCCCTCGACCCTGGAGACTGGATGGTAGCGTTGGACTTGCAGGACGCCTATTTTCACATCCCCGTCCTGCCGGCCCACCGGCGTTACCTGCGGTTCACGGTGGGTCAGGAGCACTTTCAGTTCACCGTGCTCCTCTTCGGCCTCACCAGTGCCCCTCGGGTGTTCACGAAAGTGATGGCGGTGGTCGCAGCTCATCTGCGCAGATCGGGGGTTCCAGTCTTCCCCTATCTCGACGACTGGCTGTTGAAGGCGGGCTCACCCCAGCAAGTCGTCTCCCACCTCCAGACTACGGCCGACCTCCTGCATTTACTGGGGTTCTCCATCAACATGCCGAAGTCACACCTGAGTCCCTCCCAGAAGCTCCTCTTCATCGGAGCGGTTCTCGATTCGGCGCAGTTCCGGGCTTTTCCTCCAAAACAGCGGGTCCGGGATATTCAGGCTCTGATTCCCATCTTTCGGCCTCTATCCTGGGTTTCGGTCAGGTTGGTGCTGCGGCTTCTGGGGCTGATGGCCTCCTGCATCCTGTTGGTGCATTACGCCAGGTGGCGAATGCGGGCTCTGCAGTGGGACCTGAAGTTTCAGTGGGCTCAGCATCGAGGCAACCTGTCCGACCATGTCTTGATCTCGGAGGGCACTGTGAAACAGTTGCAGTGGTGGCTCACGGACCGCGATTGGGTCAGCGGCAGATGCCTCTCCCTACCCCAACCGGAGCACGTAGTAGTGACGGACGCGTCCCTCCTGGGATTGGGGGGCCACATGGCAGAGGCAGAGATCAGAGGACTCTGGTCTCCGGCGGGGAGACAACTCCATATCAACCTTTTGGAGCTGAGAGCGATCCGGCTTGCACTGAAAGCCTTCCTTCCCTCTGTCCGGGGAAGTATCCTGCAGGTGTTCACGGACAACACCACCGCCATGTGGTATTGCAACAAACAGGGCGGGGTGGGGTCATGGACCCTTTGTCAGGAGGCTCTGCGCCTCTGGACCTGGCTGGAACACCAGGGCATCACCCTGGTGGTTCAACATCTGGCAGGCTCTCTGAACACCAGAGCAGACGAACTCAGCCGCCGGTGCATGATGGATCACGAATGGCGTCTGAACTCGGACGTGGCGCAAGGTCTCTTTCAGCAGTGGGGAGAGCCTTGGTTAGATCTATTCGCCACCGAAGAGAACGCGCAATGTCAGCAGTTCTGCGCGTTGAAATTTCCAAGGCAGCACTCGCTCGGAGACGCTTTTCGTCGCGAGTGGATTTGCGGTCTGTTGTACGCCTTTCCGCCTATACCACTTCTGCCCAGAGTGCTGAAGAAGATCAGGCGCGACCGGGCCAAAGTTATCTTAGTGGCTCCGGATGTCAATCGATCCTTCGATACGACTGCCTCTTCAGGAGGACCTTCTGTCGCAGCAGCAGGGGACGGTCCTCCACCCGAACCTGTCCAGCCTCCACCTCCATGCGTGGAGATTGAGCGGCGGCAGTTGATGCAATTTGACTTGCCTCCTGAAGTCTGTGATGTCATTCTGGCAGCCAGGCGTCCCTCCACAAAGACGGTATACGCCTGCCGGTGGAACAAATTTGTGGCATGGTGCACAGCAAAGGCTGTGGATCCCCTTTCCCCCCCTCTTTCTGAGGTTCTACTCTTTCTTCTTTCTTTGGCCCAGCAGGGCTCTGCTCTGGGCACCTTGAAAGGTTATCTTGCTGCAATCTCTGCCTTCTTACGGCTTCCTGATCAGCCTTCTCTTTTCAAGTCTCCTGTTGTTTCCCGTTTTCTCAAAGGCATTACTCACATGTTCCCTCCTGTCCCTTTCGTAATGCCTCAGTGGGACTTGAATCTTGTTCTGACCTTTCTGATGTGCGCTCCTTTTGAGCCTCTTCACAATTGTCCCATTCGTCTTCTGACCCTGAAAACTGCTTTCCTGGTAGCTATCACCTCGGCTAGACGGGTGAGTGATCTCCAGGCTCTGTTCATCCGGACAAGGTTGTCCTCCGGCCTCGTCCTTCTTTTCTACCGAAAGTGGTGACCCCATTTCCCCTCAAAAGAGGAAGAGAGGCTCCACCGTCTGGACCCAAAACGGGCGCTGTCCTTTTATTTGGACCGCACCAAACAGCTCCTGGTGGACGACCAACTTTTTGTTGGATATGTAGGAGCTAAGAAGGGGAAAGCGGTACACAAACGGACCATCTCGCGGTGGGTTGTGTTGTGTATTAAACTTTGTTACTCCTTGGCAAAAAAGGGGACCCTCCTGTTGGGTTGAGGGCCCATTCCACCCGGGCCACAGCGGCTACTACTGCCCTGGGCTGGGGAATTCCCTTGCGGGACATCTGTCAGGCGGCGACGTGGGCTTCACTGCACACGTTTGCCAAACACTATTGCCTGGACAGCCAAGTCCGGAGAGACGGCTTCTTTGGCCGTTCGGTTCTCCAGGACTTTCTGGTGTGATCTTGGTTCGCAGACCCACCAACGGGGTTGGTATTGCTGGGGTATCTATTCTAAGGTGAGGAATCTAACTAACGTGTTTCTTTCAGATGAACAAGTTACTTACCTTCGGTAACGATGTATCTGTAAGAAACATTAGTTAGTTAGATTCCTCACCGACCCACCCATCCTCCCCGTTCTGCGAACTGACATCTAGGGTTAAGGTTATCCTTTTCAGGGCCCTAGATTTTTTGGCACCAGTTTCGGTCTCTTGCATGGCTCTGCGTTCCTGACGCGGAAAGCTATGTACAAGAACTGACGTCAGCGCGCGAGGGTGGCGTCTAAGTACTCCGACGTCATTCCGGCGCACGACGCCGACGACGGACGCGGAGCCGCAGACGACCCTAGCGACGCGCAAGGAGTATTGCTGACGAAAAATCTTTCCGGATCCAGCCTGACGCCTGGGGATATTCTAAGGTGAGGAATCTAACTAACTAATGTTTCTTACAGATAAATCGTTACCGAAGGTAAGTAACTTGTTCAACAGGCCTCGTGCCCAAATGCATGCACTCAGCCATTTATTCGAAGCAAGGCAAGGGGGGGAGGGACGTTCTCCCTGCAGAAGGCCTCTCTCGACTAAATGACACAAGGATTTCAGTGTTCAGGCAGTTAAGAGTGAAACAAGCAGTAAAAATGCAATAGGTCTCGCCTTTTATTAAGTTAAAGCCATTTGCTTTGCTACGCAATACCATTAGCATAGCAAATGGCTTTAACTTAATCAAAAGCGAGACCTATTGCATTTTCAATGCTTGTTTTTCCAAGCATTGGCTGCGTGCGCACACAACTCCCGCTTCTCCCCCTCCCCCACCACATATCGCTTTTCACGGCCGCATCAATAAGATGTGGCCTAACGGCTAGAGCGTACGACCTCGAAGCTTGGTAACCAGGTCCGAGTCTCTGCGGCTCAACCTCTTGTGATTCTGGGCAAATCACTTAATCTCCCCACGCCGAACGTGCTCGTGTAAAGCGCCTTGATACCTCCGGGTTGAGTTCGAACTATATAAACCTACAAGACAAAAAACACGGCTCGGCGGATCTCACACGCCCTTACACGTGCACTCACTGTCAGGGGCCTCAGAGATGCTCTCGTGCTCGTGGGGGATGCACTCTCCCCCTCCATATGTAGCCCTCGCTCCGAGAAGATTCGCCCACTTGCTGCTGGTTGGTGAAGAGTGAGACACAAGCTCTCACGTGACAAAGTCGGGGTATAGCGCCCACCAAGCGCATCTCGGGTTTAAATAAGCATCGTCATACAAATAGAACACGGTGACCAGTACGAGGTTGTTTGCTCTACCCCACGCCCCAGTGACACACTCAGGAGTGACACCCTCAGTAATGACACACCCAGCAATGACACACCCGGTAGTGATACATCCATGAGGAGAGACATACAGAACTGACAAACTTAAGAGTGACACACTCTGGAGTGTAAGTACATGGGCCCCTGTCCCTGCAGGCTGGACTAATTAAGATGTGGCCTAACGGTTAGAGCATATGACCTCTAAGCTGGGATAACCAGGTTCGAGTCTCTGCGGCTCAACCTCTTGTGATTCTGGGCAAATCACTTCATCTCCCCACGCCTAACAAAACATGGATGTGCCCATCTGGAACAGCTGGTGCTCGTGTAAAGCGCCATGATACCTCCGGGTCGAGTTGAAGCTATATAAAACTGCAAGACAAAAAACACGGCTCTGCGGATCTTACACGCCCTCACACATTCACTCACTGTCACGTGCCTCAGAGGTACTCTCATGCTTGTGGGAGATGCACTCTCTCCCCTCCATAAGTGCCTATCTCTCCCAGAAAATTCACGCACTTCCTGCTGGTTGGCGAAGAGTGAGACACAAGCTCTCACGTGACAAGGTCGGGGTATAGCGCCCACCAAGAGCATCTCGGGTTTAAACAAGCATCGGCATATAAATAGAACACCGTGACCAGTACGGGGTTGTTTGCTCTCCCCCATGCCCCAGTGACACACTCAGGAGTGAGACCCTCAGTAATGACACACCCAGTAGTGATACATACAGGAGTGATAACCTCAGGAGAGACACACTGGACTGACATGCCCAGGAGTGACACACTCTGGAGTGTAAGTACAGGGGCCCCTGTCCCTGCAGGCTGGACTAATTAAGATGTGGCCTAACGGTTAGAGCATATGACCTCTAAGCTGGGATAACCAGGTTCGAGTCTCTGCGGCTCAACCGCTTGTGATTCAGGGCAAATCACTTCATCTCCCCGCGCCTAACAAAACATGGATTTGCCCGTCTGGAACAGCTGGTGCTCCTGTAAAGCATCCTGATACCTCCAGGTTGAATTCGAGCTATATAAAACTGCGAGACAAAAAACACGCCTCTGCGGATCTTACACGCCCGGAAATTGCTTGTACTGTCTCCACGCAAGGAAGCTAGAGATGTTTAGGAACGACTGCTGTGGCACAAAATGCCATGAAGGTGCTTGTGTGTGGCATAGAAGGACTCCCTGCAGATAAATCACGGATTACAGTGACATAGCGCGTGACAGTATGAAAATAACAAGCGCTCGCCATGACGTTTTCATCGCCTTTTTCTGCCGTCCCACTTGGACGGCCTCGCCTGCTAAAAGGTTTCTTGTCTTTATGGGGCCATGTGTTTGGCCCCATAAAAAAGATAAGAAACCTTTTACGCCAGCAGGAAGTCAGATGAGCCAGTCGAACTGGGACGGCTCTAAAAGAGAAAAGTGTACGTCACTGGAAGCTATTTTCCAATGGCTGGCCACCGTTTAGCATAAACGGTGACGCCAGCCAATGGAAAAGAGGGGCAGGGCATAAACCCCGCTAGTGAAAGCTACCCAAAAACATAAAATCTCGCCAGCGAGACTGCGCATGTCTGCGCAGCCTACGCTAGCCGAGACCTAATAAAAATGACCTAATCATTAACACACGGCATTGTCACCCCAGCCTCCACACCAGTGTCCAATCCGTCAGCACAATATGGCATTTAAAACGGGAGAGAAGAATGGAGCGGCTCATTAAGTCATTGGCCCGGTTCCGTGAAACTCGCCATTTACGATAAATTATGGCCGTATTTTCAATTGAGCCCTCACTATTCAGTTTAAAAAGCTAAATGACTCCCCTACACCAACCCTAAGTAAAAGGACAAAAAAAAAACCATATACACGCACCTTCACCCCGAATGCCCTCCTTGCTCAGAAATTCAAGATGGGCAGTCTTTGGGAAACGTATCACACGAATGGTAGAGACTCAAGTCCTGGGTGCAAAACGGATTTTAGCAGTACTTAAAATGGGAATACCGAAGTTCAGATACTCACAATTCCAGTGTGCTACTGAGAAGTGAACTTACTCTCCAATTAAGGAATGCATCTCTGTTGAGAAGTGCAGGTAACTCTAAAGCGCATGGCTCATTTGCCAGCAAGAAAGGTTTAAGTTGTGCGTCTCCTCCCGCCTCAGCCGGCTTCTGGAAGAGGCACCAAGGAGCCGGGGGGGGGGAGGAGGCTTTAACAAGCGTGGCCGCGAAAGCTTTGTAATATGACCCAGAACAGATGGCACCGCGCCGCTGCTCGCTCCCGACAGCTGTAGGCCTTGGGAGGAAACATTTACTGGGAAAGGTGGAACATGCACCCGCCTTTACCCAATTGCATGCTGTCTTTTTTTTTTTATAATCAATTTTATTGAGTTAAAATCACACCAAAACAATACATTGGTAGCAGAATCAAATACATTATGACGAGTGTCTACAGCCACATAACTGGGGACAAGGGAGCATAAGGCATACTGCAGGGTAAAGTAATGCCCGTAAGAGACATGGAACCTACACATCCGCAACTCTCTTAGGGAACTAGGTTGAACCATTTGCCCCACACCTTCTGAAAAAGTTCAGGACAACCACGGGCTTCAAAGAGGGATTCCTCTTGGGTCCCACACCAGTCAACCCACCGTTTCCACCGCCTGACGCAAGGAGGCTTGGCCTGGGACCAGAGTGCCGTAATGTCTCGCTTCGCCACCGCTGTTCCGAGAAAGCGCTTATCTGCTCGGGAACCGTCTAAGCCGTCCAACACCCCCAAGCGCACTGGGTCGTGTGGGACCTCCCACCCCAGGGTCAGTGTAAGTTCCAACTCCATTCCTGCCCAAAACGCCGCCAGGACCGGACATAGCCAGACCATGTGGTAGAAGTCTGCAGGAGCGTGATCGCATCGTGCGCAACTGGGGGAGGAACGTAGGCGGGCACTGTAGAGACGTGCAGGGGTGAGGTATGTCATGTGCAAGTAATAGAGTTGGACTAACCTCAGCTTAGAGGAGGTCGTCAGCATTTTAGGGGCCATAAGGGCGTCCCTCCAGTCTGCTTCCTCCAAGGGGCCCAACCACCCCTCCCAACGGGCACGCAGAGTGAGTCTAAAGATGCAGGACCATTATTCACCAAGCAGCGGTAGATCTGAGACACCCCTCTTCTACCCAAATTCCCCATCATCACCTGGGCTTCTAGAGGACTGAATTCCGGGAGGGAGATGGGAGACAGAATGTGTATGCCGAGCGCATGTCTAAGTTGCAAGTATTTGTATAATTGAGAGGGGTGGAGGGAGAAGCGCTGCTGCCAGTCTGCAAAGGATCTGATGTGGTCCCCCAACCAGAGGTCGCCGAGAAGCGAGATCCCGATGCTGTCCCATCGGTTAAAGTCCCGCAGCCACGTACTACACCACAGAGGCGTCTGTCTAGTAAGTTTCCGGTCCCACTTCGTGTGGCGCAACGCCGTGCGCCAAGCCAAGAAAACTGTCCTGGTGACTGGGAGAAGATCCTGGGATATAGGGGCCCCACATAAGTAAGCCTGGAGTTGAGGGAATTCCATTTAGCGAAGTTCCACCTGGTACGCCGGGTCGGACCAGCCGCCCGCGAACCAATTATGGATCGCGATGAGTCTCGTGGCCAGATAGTAAAGGTGGAGATTGGTGACTCTAATGCCCCCGTCGTAGGGAGGTATACGGCAATGTGCCAGGGACATTCGCGGTCTCCCACCCCCCCAGAGAAACCGGGTGAGGATACCGTCAATTTGAAAGAACCAGCTCCCCGGTTGATGAAGGGAGACGTTTTGTAAAATATACAAGAACCGGGGAAGTACCATCATTTTAAAGAGGGAACTCCTGCCCAAGGGAGCAGGAGGGACTGCCACTTCCGAAGGTCCGCTTTTGTCTTGTTGATCAGGGGCGTAATGTTTAAGGCCCATTCGAGTTCTGGGAGTAGGGCAATCCACACACCCAAATATTTGAAGGACAGCTTGCGCAGAGGGATGTTCGTCGGCCAATCAAAGCAGTCCCACGATGGGTGGAGTGGCACCAGGGTGGATTTCGCTGGATTGAGCCGCAGGCCCGAGACCCGCTCAAATGCGGAGAGGACCACCAGACAACGCGGGCCAGAGCTCACCGGCTCCGCCAGAAAAAGGAGAACGTCGTCCGCGTAGAGAGCGATCTTGTCGACCCAATAAGGGTCCCAAGCCCACCCACGGATGCCGGAGTCTTGGCGTACAAGAGATGCCAAGGGCTCCATCGCCAGCGCAAACAAGACCGGCGAGAGTGGGCATCCCTGGCGGGTGCCCCTCCGGTTGGGAAATTTCTCCGAGAGCACCCTGTTGATCAGGACCCTCGCTGAGGGACTGGAGTAAATGACGCGGACGAGGCGCCGGAACGGAAGGCCGAACCCCATCAACTCCAGCACGTCCTCCAAATATCCCCAAGCAACCGCGTTAAACGCTTTCTCAAAATCAATGAGAAGCAAGGCCAGATACGGCAGAAGGAGGTGGCGGTGCGCAAGAGCGAGATGGAGGCGATGTATGCACTGCCGAGTGCCTCGGACGGGCATAAAACTACTCTGATACGGGTGGACTAGGTTGTGTAAGTGGGGGCGGACCCGCTGAGCCAGGATGGTAGCAAAGAGTTTCACCTCGGTATTGATGAGGGAAATGGGGCGGTAATCTGCACAGGCAAGGGAGGGCAGTCGTGTCTTCTGGAGAACCACTATGGTTGACACATCCGTTTCAGGGGGGAAAAGACCCCGTGTCCACCATGTGCTGGAACAGCGCCATCAGGTGTGGGACCAGAAGGTCTCGATAGGTTGCGTAGTATTCTTGCGGGTACCCATCCGGCCCAGGCGTCCTGCACGAGTTTAGGAGTGAAATGGCCCCATGGATCTCCTCCGGGGAAAGGGGAAGATCTAGGGCCTCGGAGATGTCCTGGGGGAGGCGGGGCAGCTGGGTCCCGGTCTACGACAGCACTGCCGCCAGAGAGTCCGCAGGAGTCCCGGCAGCATACAGCTTGGCGTAGTACCCTGCAAAGACCTGAGCAATGGCCCTCGAGGTGGAATGGTGATGGCCGGCTGCATCGCAGACCTCCGGGATGACGCGGTCCACCTTGGGGTACGAAATTAAGTTATGGAGCAATTTGCTGTTTTTATCACCCCAGCCATACACCCGTGTAACTGATGAATGCCAAAGCATTTTGGCAGAGTCCAAGGAAACATGACTAATTTCCTTGCGTATTAAAGCAAGTTGCCGGGAGGAGTCAGGAGTATTAGCAGTGGCCTGGGCCGCCTCGATCAGTGCAGCACGGGCCTCCAGCTGCACTAGGCGGGCGGCCTGAGCCGCACGACGTGCATGAACCAAGCCTTTAGCCACTCCCCGCATCGTCGCCTTGCCAGCCTCCCACAATGTGGCCGTCGAGGCGACCAAGCCTGTATTGCCACAGCTCCTGTTCGAGGGCTTCGACAAAATCCTCGTCCTGCAAGAACCAAGCGTTCATACGCCAGGTCGTACGGACGCCCCCAGGTTGAGTTCCGAGTCGAAGGGAGACCGGGGAATGATCCGAGATGCCGCGCAGTAGAATATCCGCCCCCGGCACCAATTGGCAGTCGGTGGGCGGCACCAAGAACAGATCAATACAGAGTGGGTGCGATGGGCTGCCGTGGTGTGGGTGTACTGGTCCCGGCGAGGATTCCACAACCTCCAAGCGTCGCAGAGACCCAGGGCAGAGGACCAATCAGAGAGTCGCTTAGCGGAGGATAGATGGGACGCAGAGGGAGCACCAGATGTGTCGCGCAGTGGATGCATGACAGCGTTAAAAACGCCCCCGACAACCGCCAACCCAGGCGGGAAAGAGGGAAAAATGCTCGTGTGGTGTCGGAGGGTGGATGGCAGCATGACGGGAGGAACATATACACTCAGGAGATTAATAAGATGCCCCTCGATCTTGCCGGACAGGGCCATGTAGAGGCTTTGTGTATTCATCTCAGCCCGTGTCAAGGAAAAGGGAAGACCTTTGCGGATCAGTATGGCCACCCCCCTGGAGCCCCGCAAGAAGCCAGAATGCCAAACCCTATCAAACCCATAGCGGGCGAGGAAGGTACAGTGGGTACCCATCAGGTGCGTCTCTTGCAGGAATAGGATATCAGGGCCTTGACGGTGGGTGCTACGGAGGGCAGCAGTGCGCTTAATGCGGTCTAAGAGGCCATTGACGTTCCAGGACAGGATGTGGAGGGGTCTACCCAGGAGGGACAGCATTAGGGTGGACAGTGTGAGTAGAGGGCCGTGCGGAGGGTGACCGGGCTCCACTAGAGTGGACGATCCCAGGTTGGAGCATGGGGGGGAAAAACCATACCGCCGGGCAAGGCCCATGTCCCCACCTGACTCCCAGGTACTCGGGGAGGCGCCCTCGGGGACCAGGGATGGCGGCCCCTAGGCGGCCGAAAACAATAAACATACAAGCAACAACATGGTGTCCCTCCACCCACGACCCCTCCCCCCCCCCATTGTATGTGTTGCCTGAGAGTGAGGTCTGTGTGGTCTGCCAAAGCTCGCGTCAATGTCGGTGGCGTGTATGCTTAGTAAGCTACCAAGAAAAACAAACAACTTTGGCGGCTCGTGAGCAGCCAAAAACAATAAACCTGCGGGAGACAACAGTCTACCCACCCTCCCTCACCCCCCAACTCCCCCCACCCTACACTTCCAAACATGAAGCATCTGAAACAGCACCTAAAACAACAATACGAAACTCAAGATATTAAGCTAAAATGCTTAGCAGGACGTGAGCGTATCAGTGAGAGCCCCAAGAAGCGAGCACAAGTTACTCAGGGTACCCAATAAACCAGCAAGTCAAGCAGAGTCTTGGCGAAGGTGGACCCCTCCATACATACGGATACATCAAGGTTAACAGCTGCAAGGAACGATTGGGAACAGACTTGGACCCCACTCAGCTGGGCCGCAGGAGTCAGTCAGCATCATCGTCGGCAGATCCGTGAAGCACGAGGCTCCGGGATAGGTTCGAGTCAGGGAGGGCCGCAGCGTTGCAGATTGGGAACGGAATTGGGCCTGAACCCCCCAACGAACCAGGCAGGCTAAGAGGATCATGGCTCCGAGGAGGTGTAGGAGGGGGGGCGTCTGAGGCCTCGCCACCGGGGATTGCGAGGCCCTTCCCTGCTGGCCGTTCTTCTTGCGGGGGCGATGGCTGGGAGTGCCGTGGGCCACTGCCGCCGGGAGGGAAGGCCGGACACGCCTGAAGAGGGCGCTCCTCCGTGAGCCAGGTCCAGGCCTCTTGGGGGGGTATCGAAGAAGAAGGTCTTGTCCTGGAAGACGAACTGGAGGCGGGCTGGGAAGAGGACACCATACCGGAGACCCAGGCCACGAAGTTTCTGTTTAACATCGTCATCGGTGTGCCGTTGGGCCTGCACCTCCCTGGTATAGTCGGGGAACACCATAATTTTGTTATTTTGAAAGATCAGTGGCCCCTGCAACTTCGCCGCCTTAAGGATAGCGTCCCAGTCTCGAAAATTGAAGATCCTCATGATGATGGGCCGCGCCGGGGCCCTGGGCGGGGGACAAGGAGCCAGGGAGCGGTGGGCACGCTCAACCGCAAACCAAGGGGAGAGGAGCTCCTTGGGCATCCAGGATCGCACCCAGGTTTCCATGAATGTATCTGCTCGGCCCTGTTCGGCTCCTTCAGGAAATCCGACCAGGCATAGGTTGTTCCTCCGTGATCTGTTTTCGGCATCCTCAGCCCGGCGGTGGAGCTCGGAAGTCCGGTTCTGAAGCTGAGCCACCTGGGTCTTAAGCTGGGTTATGTCGTCCTCCGCTGTGGAAATACGCGACTCAGCTTCCGTAATCCGGACAGTGGCGTTGCGGAGATCCTGACGAATGAGGGCCACGTCAACCCGTACCTCACCAATCTTGCCTTCGACTGAGGCGTGGGAGGCTCCAATGGCCGGCAGAATGGTGTCCAGGTCACCCCCAGCAGGAGTGGGGGGCGCCGCAGTCCCCCCTCCAGGGTCCCGGTTGCTGGTAGTATACCGGTCCATCATGGTTTGGGTTGGCGGGGCAGCCGCCTGCGTGTTACGGACTTTACCCATCTTCACTGGTGAAGAAAGTCATCGGTGCAGGCCAGGAGATGAGGCACGGCCGGGAGTCCAGCAGTAGGAGGAGACCGGGACCCCGACCGTTGATACTCAGGTCCGGGTGCCCCCTGTTAAGGCCCGAGCCGACCCCTCGCCCATAGCCGCAGCCGGAAGGATGGGGAGACACCAACGACAGGAAGGACAACGACCCAGGGCGGAGGTCGCCGGGCCGAAGACGCAAGACGGCCAACACACCCCACAGCCAGCAGACATGGAGAGGCACCTCCTAGGAAACTGTGGCACTAGAAGGCGAGGGAGACAGCAAGAAGGAGGGGGGGCAGGATGGTGCCACCACCACACTGCCTGCCACCCAATTATGATGGCCGAACCCAGCCCCACACACCGGCAGGCCGACACTAGCTAGACCAGACACCCCCAAAGGCCGGTCGCCCCGACCAGACCAGAGCGGTCAGTGATGGGTGATTGGAACCCGATGAGAGAGAGGTCAGGCAGGTCCACGGCCCCCCACAGGCCAGCAGGCACTGGGGCAACCCCCGAGGTGAGGCGCGTTACAGGGGGGTCCTGGAGCAGCGATACCATCACTCCGCCCACCATCCGACACAGTGGGCACCGGCACCTCCAGAGGGCCCGCAGCAAGAAGAGGTCACCACTCCAACGCAAGTCTGAATCAGCAGGAGAGGTATGGCGAAGCAGCCGGAATCGGAGCCCCCCACTGGTCCTCAAGCACAGGGAGTGCCCCCAAAGAGGAAGTTTCGGCGCGGGGGGAGAACACCTATGTCCCCCTGCCGCCTGCCACCCGACACAGTGGCCGAGGCCCCATCCCCAGTCACCGGCGGTCCGAGGCCTGCAGATAACACAAGGCGCGGGCGCATCCACAGATCCGGCTCGGCGGATACCAGGGCAGATGAGCAGAAGAACGTCCGCAGCTCTGGCAGGCCTCGGGAAGGGCCCTGCAAAGCCTACAGTTCCCCCGAGGCTCGGGCGCCTCTGCAGATCCGGCGCGGCAGGCTGGGAGCGGGTCCGGCCAAAGGAAGTAGTCTACAGCCCCGGAAGGCCTCAGTGGAGCACAGGGCTACACCCCTGTGGGATACAGCGCTGGGCGATGTCCGGGCCTCCGACGTCCATCAGGGAAGGCCTCACCCCCAGAGGCACGTCAGACCGCGCAGTCAGCCCCGGCCGGGGGAGAGCACCAGAAGCAATCGGGGAAGAGCCCATTCCCCACACCACTGCCCGACACCCGCAGTCGAGGTTCGACCATCCGTACACCGCCGCAGGCCCACCTGGTGAGACTCGAGTGTAGGCACCCCAGAGCCGCAGGCCGGTCCTCGATGTCAAGAAAGCCGGGACAGGGAGGAGCCTAGCGCGCAACCAAGATGGCCGCGTAGGTGCGAGGCTCCCGAGGACCTCCGCGACCTCCTATGACTATCCTGAACATATCCTGTCCTAGATGAGGGGACTGTGTTGGTGAACCCGAGCTGAGGTGGCGCCCGTTTTCCGCTTCCAAATCGGACCTCGGACACCGACTTTAGCACCGATTGAGGTTTGCGGCCTTCTCCTAGCCGAACCCCGGATTTGCGTTGTGGGGCGATCCAGTGACGAAGTGAATAACAGCGGCGGACAGGGCTTGGTGGCTCGCGTAACCCGCACTTTCACTTTCGCACCCTCCTTGCTGTATATGCGAGGTTGGGTCGCGGGGCTTTGTGTGTTGGTGTGGCCTCGCTGGGGGACCCTGCCTGCCCGCCGGCTGTGATCCGCCCCGCAGATCTGGGGTAGCACCCCCCCGGAGCCCGTGGACCGACTTGCCCGCCCTTCACGACATGGCTGGTGCGATTGGGAGACTGGGACCATGGCCACGAAACAAGATGGCGATCGGGCAAAGGTAAAATCGACCCGACGTGGCGCAGCCCACCAGTCCAACAGCATGGATCGCTATACCCTCCAGAAGGGATCTCCTGAGGTGCCACGCAGGTCCCCTGAGGGCCCTACTGATGCCCCCGATTTGCCCACGGATCTGACTCTGCGGGATGTCATGGGCGCCATCGCCGAGATGAAGGCCTCTGTGGGCCAGCGTTTTGACACTCTGGCGCTGAAGATCGACTCGGTCCTCGTAGATGTTGGCCTGATAAGGGCCGATCTCTCCAAGACCAACGACCGAGTCGATTCTTTGGCCCACACCGCATCGGGCCTTACGACAGATGTGGCGGCCCTGCAAACGGAGGTGCGCCGGCTTGCTCGGGCGAGTGCGCTGATGGATCGTCGCCTGGAGGACTCCGAGAGTCGGGCCCGGAGGAACAATATCCGTATCATCGGGGTGCCTGAGGGACGTGAGGAAGCGGCGGCGGACCTTTTTGTGGAAGACCTGATTGTTACCCACCTCCAGCCACGGGGGCTGAGTAAATTCTTTGCAGTGGAGAGGGCCCACAGGGTTCCCGGGGGAAGGCCTAAGGTCGGAGCCGCTCCGAGACCTCTCATCGCCCGGATTTTTAATTTTCGGGACAGAGACGCTATCCTCCAATCCTCCAGACTACAGGGACCGATTAGACTTGACAATATGGACATTAATTTCTATCCTGATTTCACCCCTGCGGTCCAGAAGCAGAGACTGAGCTTCCTTGGTGTCAAGCGCCGTCTTCGGGACCTAAATCTCAAATACGCCATGCTTTTCCCAGCTAAGCTGCGAGTGGAGGTGGAAGGTCGCACACACTTTTTTGATCGTCCCGAAGCGGCCGGGGACTGGCTGGATACTCTGTCTGGAGAACGGGATCGGGGTGGCGGGGGTGGAGCGGCCGGGGGAGAGGGCTCGCCGGATCAAGACTGAGGGACTAATATTATGCCTCGCTCGGGACAAAAATGATGACACTTTTGGCTATACGTCGGATTGCTTAAGTTCCCCTCCTATGGAGGTTGTGTGGGGTCTCTTGGGGGTTCTCCCTCCTCCTCTGGGGGTCTAGTTAGTTTAACTATCTATGGGGCGACAGGCACACTGCACGTTGGGGGGGCTGTCTGGGCTCATGCAGGGGTGCAGGGAGGGGGGAGTTTTGTTGGGGTGGGTGGGCAGGGATGGGGTGTTGTTCGTTATTATCACAAGGCAACCCTTTTTTTGTGTTGGTTCTACTGTGCTCTCGGGGGGGACGAATGATGGTTTCTGTGTATGATGGGGGGTAGGGAATTGACTTTGTTGTCTTGGAACGTCAATGGACTGGGGGACAGGATCAAACGAGGTGTGGTCCTACAGTATCTGAAGCGACTTTCGCCTGATGTGGTCTTCCTGCAGGAGACACACCTTATTGGCAATTCCTTCTGCGCCATGAATCGGCGTGGCTACCGCCTCGTGGCCCATTCGGGCTTCACGTCAGGCTCGAGGGGTGTGGGTATCATGGTAAAGAACTCGCTCCCGTTAGAAATTGATGAGGTGCTCCACGATGACAGGGGACGTTACACTATCTTGGTGGGGAGAATGGAGGGCAAAGTGGTTGCCTTTGTGTCAGTGTACGTCCCACCGGGGTTGCAGTCGACCACCTTTGCAGATCTGGGGCGCCTCCTCCTTGGCCTTCCGGGGGGGCTTCTGGTGGTGGGGGGGATTTCAACGCGGTGGTTTCTGGGACTGTGGATCGTCACCCCCCTAGGGACCTCCCCCGGGCACAGGCGTGGCTGTCCGGCCTCTTGGATACACTGGGATTGGTGGACTGCTGGCGCTTAAAACATCCCACGCAGTTGCAATACACTTTCCACTCGGGGGCCCATGGTAGTCTCTCACGGCTTGATTATGTCCTTGTCCCGGCGGCCCATGTCGGGAGGGTGGGGGAGGTGCGCCATTTGGCACGGGGTATCTCGGACCACTCCCCGCTATTGTTGCATTTTGATGTCTTTCTGAGGGCTGAGAGCAGGGTGGTCCCAATCAATTCCTGGTACCTGCGCGACCCCACCATTCGCGCTGACTTGATTAAATCCCTCCAGCGCTATTTTGAGGAGAATGTGGGGTCAGTGCCTTCAGCTATCTCCCTGTGGGAGGCCTTCAAAACAGTACTTAGAGGGGAGGCCCTATCCCTTATTTCCCACGCCCGGAGGCGCGAGCGGGAGGAGGTGACCCGGGTGGAGGCTGAAATAGCGGAGCTGGAGGGTAATCTAGAAGATGGGGTGACGGACGCTGCACTACATGTCCTCCAGCTCAAGCAGGCGGCTTATAGGGCCCTCGTTACGGAGGCGGCCAGGGGCCTTAGTAGAGTGCAACAGGGGCGACTGTATGATGTGGGTGATAAGGCTGGTAAACTGATAGCGTGGTTGGATAAAAAGGAAAGAGTGAATCGTGTGGTCCCGCTGATTGAGAAAACGAATGGTGTGTGTGTAACTGAGCCAGAAGAAATTGTCTCCTGTTTCGCGGAGTATTTCCGCGAGGTGTATTCCCCAGTCTCTTCTTGCTCGGAAGAGGATTCCCGTGCCCTGCTCAGGGATATCGCGCTGCCTTCCCTGTCCGGGGAGGACAGGGTGTCGCTGGACGCCGCTCCCACCTCCGACGAAATCGCCCTCGCCATATGCTCGGTCGCTTCCGGCAAGGCCATTGGCCCGAACGGTATCCCTATCGAGCTGTATAAGCTGCGACCGGATACATTGGCGCCTCACCTCCGCGCAATGTTCCTCGCGGCCCACTCGTTGGGCTCCCTCCCGCCTGACCAGCGTCTGGCTACAATCGTGGTGATCCATAAGGAGGGGAGACCTCGGGATCGGGTTACTTCTTATCGGCCTATCTCACTACTGAATGCGGAGCCCAAAATTCTCGCTAAGGTACTCGCCAATCGGCTGGTCGGTGTGGTGGGAGATCTGGTTCATCAGGACCAGTCTGGCTTTATTCCCCATCGCAATACAGCCCTTAATCTGCGGCGTTTGCATGGGGTGCTTGCGCGCGTCCCATTTATATGGGAACCGGCCATTTTGGCGTCCTTAGACGCCACCATGGCGTTTGACACGCTTGAGTGGCCATACATCTGGGCGATGCTCGCGAAGTTCGGATTTGGCCCAGGATTCATCAGTTGGGTCAAATTGTTGTATGCGGGCCCAATGGCGCAGGTGGTCGTGAACGGAAGAGTATCGGCCCCGTTTGAGCTGGGCCGGGGCACGCGACAGGGCTGTCCCTTGTCGCCGCTTCTTTTTGCGCTTGCCTTGGAGCCCCTGGCGGAGTGGCTGCGGTGGGAGCCTTCCATCCGTGGTCTCCGTTGGACCCCCGAGTATGAGGACCGCGTATCCCTATACGCTGATGACATCCTTCTGTACCTAGCCTCCCCACGTAAATCACTTATAGTGCTAGTTGATGTTTTACACTTGTTTGGTCGTAACTCCGGTCTCGTCATCAACTGGGCTAAATCGTGTGTGTATGTTCTCTCTGGGGAGGCTCCTATTCTCCCGCGGGGCTGTCCGATCCAGATCGCCCCGCAGGGATTTCGGTACTTGGGTGTCTTCATTACTCTGGACCCGGAGGCCCGGTATGAACGGAATCTGCTTCCCCCCCTCCAGCGTCTGCGGGTAGATGTCGCACGCTGGCGGCGCCTGCCGCTTTCGCCGCTCGGCCGGGCGGCATTGTTCAAGATGATGTCTCTGCCGCGTTTTCTGTACGCTTTGCAGAACACTATGGACTTGGTCCCGGCGCGCTACTTCCGTGAGGTGGAGAGTCTGCAACGCCGCCTGTTCTGGGACGGGAGGCCGCGCATTGCTCTGGCTAAGCTGACGCTCCCATGGTTTGACGGGGGGATTGCTCTCCCGGATATTAAACGGTACTATTGGGCCTCCCAGCTCGCCGCCATTAACCATGGCCTCTTCGGGCCCGCCTTAAACCCGGCATTTGAAATGGACAAGATGCTCCTGCCAGGTGGCGACTACAATCGAGCGCTCTACTCTAGCGCGCCCGACGCTCGTCTGACGGGCCCCACGCGTGTCATGGTGCAAGTCTGGCACGCGGCCAATGCAGCTATGGGGTGGAAGGACCGTTTGACCCGGGCATCACCACTATACGCGTCTGAGCGGTTAGGTTCCTTGTGGACCTCTAAGGGCTTCGAGAAGTGGGACATAATAGGTATCAGTAAAGTTGGGGATCTTTGGACGAGGGGAGGATTTAAAACGTTCGATATGCTACAGACGGAGTTTCAGTTGCAGGGCAGTGAATACTTTCGGTATTTGCAGGTCCGTCATGCGCTGGGCTCCGTCTTCTCGGACTTTGCCTCCATCCCGGAATATTCCCCCCTGGAGGATAGAATGCTGGATGGGCACGTCCCGGACAGCACGATCTCACTTATATACAAAAAGCTCATAAACGACCGCTCGGGCCTGTTGACTGCCCTTCGTGCGGCTTGGGTTGCCGACGGGCTGGAGTTGGACGACGAGGACTGGTCCTCCGCGGTGGCCTCCCCGAAGGAGGTGGCCATACCGGCTCGCCTTCGCTTCGTCCAGCTCAAGATACTCCACCGGGTCTACATGACGGGGCCAAAGCTTCTGCGTATGGGCTATGCTGGAGATGGGTTGTGTAAGCGTGGGTGTGGTGCTTTGGGGACCTTTATGCATATTTTGTGGGAGTGCCCGGAGGTAGAGGGGTTCTGGCGTGGTGTACATGAGGTGCTGCGACTGGTTACGCATGTGGCGTTGTTGCCTGAAGCGAGGAGATGCCTGTTGAATGTGTGGGAACCGACTGATTACTCGGCGCCGCAGACGTGGTGGGTGACTCTGGGATATATGATAGCCAAGCGTGATATTGCTCAACTGTGGGGATCCCAGAGGCCCCCGACTGTCTCGGCCTGGAAAGAACACATGGACTGGTGCATGTTTCGCGAAAAGGTGGTGTATGTGGCGAGGGGTAAGCCTGGGACATGGGTGAAAGTATGGGGCCCCTGGAACGCCTACCGAGGGGGTATCTGCGCACCACCGCTGCTGCCTGATGCCTCGCCAGCCCCATCCCCTTAGCCGACTCATTCCTCCGCTGCCGGGCATTGGGTTCCCCCAGTCCTCGCTCTGTTCTCTTCCCCCCCTCACACTTCTGTGTATAGTTGGGATCCCCCCTCTAGGGGAGCACGTGCTGCTATTTTTGATTGTGGGTTGCCTTGTGGGTGTGGTTTTAATTTTTGTTGTTCTTAATTTAAAATGAAACCGCATACTGGGGCCTGGATGATGTGGCTTTGACATTGTTACCTACGGAGAAATGCTCCTCCTGTAATACCACGTGTTCCATAAATGTATGTCGTATGTTCCTACCATTGCTAGCGGCCGGCCGGAAGGTTGTGGGCCCATACTTGTATACTTTTAAGACCTGTAATAAACGGTTTAAAAAAAAAAAAAGAAAGCTGGGACACTCCTGGCGGCTGCCGCACACCACCTCCAGCACCGGGGTACCCCCACACCAGAAGTGTCCGCAGAGCAGACGTACCCAGAGGGCAGGCAGGCTCAACCACCAGGGCAGCCAGGGGAGCCGGACCCCCAAAAAGGCGCCGAGCCTAGGGAGGAAGGTCCGCCGGGGCCGCCATTTTAAGGACACAAGGCAGGCTGAAGAAGGCGGCGGACCTCCACAGCGGGTATGCCGGTCCGCCCGTAAGAAGGATCAAAAGAGAGCCGGCGGTGTTGGGAAGCTCAGCGGGTATGCATAGGAGGTGAGCAGCAGCTGGTAACGGGCGGATGCCAGGCGGATGGCGGAGGGGTCCGGAGCACTCTTAGAGTGTGTCCGCAATCTTGACGCCTCAGGCCACGCCCCCTGCTGCATGCTGTCTTTTTTAGAAAGACGCACGCAAAGCCCAGTAGAAATAATGCTATAAAAAAAGCCACAAGCACGAGCTGGCGAAAAGTCCAGAGTGACTCCGTGAGGCCCTCTCCTAGAGCAGCGCATGCGCGCTGTGCTAGGCTCGACCTAAAAAATGCTAGAGCAGCGCAAGCGCGCTGCGCTAGGCTCGACCTAAAAAATTAAAGATTAAAAGAAAATTTTTCTTTCTTTCTTTCTTTCTTTCTTTCTTTCTTTCTTTCTTTCCTGAGATCTATCCCGTTGCCAGTTGGCGCGTGTAATGCCGGTAACCCAAAACCGGACGGTTTTAATTTACACTTTCCAAAAGTCAATAATCACGCGCTCTCAGGGGTCCAGATAATACCAGGAGTTTATTCCAACCGTTACGCGTTTCAACACTTGAGGTGTCTGGCCACGATATATATGTATTTTTATATATACACATATATGTGTCTATGTATATATAGATATATATATTCAAATTTTCTTCTCGCAAGGCGGAATAACGGTGGGCACTCCAGACAAGGCAACCAATTCACAATTCTTTATTGCAGCACGTCCGTTACTGACGCATTTCGGCTGATCTCAGCCTTTCTCAAAGTATAAAAGACCCACAAGCCAGTGAGAGCTTTAAATAACAACATCATGGATATAAACAACATACTATTTCAAGCACCTTTTGTCTCTCTTTTTTCCAATAGAAATAACATCCATAATGTATAGAAATCCTGTGCATTCTCTGATGTCAAATTATATTACATATATAATTTCAACAACAAAAAACATTATTCACTGTGCATAGTATTCAAGTCATGTGGGGATGGAGCTCATCAATGTAGTATTGGATCAGTGCCCATATCTCCTGATGATTATTGATTTATTTGAGAGTTTTATATAGTGCTAGCTAGACCCAAAGGTATCAGAGCGCTTTACAACAGTAAATGTTCACATCAAAGACATTAAGTCTTTACAGAGCATGTGAGTATATTCACAATTATCAGACTCCTAAGTTGTCTACGGAGGAGCCACAATTTATGTTCCACCAATGCTTCTCATTCTCCATAACCTGGCCTCGAAGAAAAGTCAAACATGTCAGATGTATAAATACATATCTAAATATATAAATAAATACATACATTAGTATATAAAAATATCCATAGGAGGTTAATAAATAATCATTATATACAACATATTGCACTATGCCACACTGCGGGTGAAGATAAATTCATAATCACTTTATATCTCCATAATGGTTTCACTGTTAGGCAAAAATGGGGCAAAATGTAAACAAATAAACTTTCAACATCATAAATCTCCTACACTCAGTTGACCAATCATTTGATATCCATCAGTTATTCATAAGTAAGCACATATTTTACGGAGAATATATACATTGGGCAACAGAAGCAATAATTCATGCAATTCATACTACATCACTAAAGTCCTATGATCCATCACAATTTTAAGGGCCTTAATTGTTCTTGTAAAAAACGGGAACAGCATCCAACTGCACATGGTTATCCTAGAATCACTTATATTTCTTCATCCCTATTCAAACCTGCAGGGAATTTTGTATGTAGATCAAGGATATATCTAGATTCTAGGTGTCTAAGTTTCATCACCCTATTCTCTCCTCTCACATTCAGGGGAACTCTGTCCACTGCAAAGTAGCTGAGTAATACCGGATCACACTCATGTTTATCATAGAAATGTCTCGCCACCAGGTAAGTGATAACATGGTTCCTAATCGCACACTAATGTGCTAGCATGCGTTTCTTCAGCGGAAAAATAGTGTGCCTACATACATCAGAGAACAAGGGTAAGATAACACATATACACAATGGTCCATCGTACAATTATAAAATCCATTCACCCTCTCTTCTGACCATCAGAGGAAAATACTCTGAAGTATTTTTCACCATCCTACAAGCTTTGCAATGGGTACATTTAAAAAAAAAAACTTTTGTTGTAGATAACCAAGTGTCTGGCTTTTGACTACCAGTAACCCCCTCTTCAGGGAAGGGACGCCCCTCGGGAGGTCTTCTCATATGGGTTGCTGTCTCACTTGATTGTCAGGTGGTTCAGCATCGCATCAACTCACCCGATCTTCTTAACATCTCAATAAAGGGTGCACGGGGTGGCCTGATTTTGGACATCTTTAATATCTATGCTAGAGGCACGAAGGGAGGTTTACAATCTCCCATAATAGCTCTATTAGAAGGCTCGCTTAGGCAGCGTCCCAACAAATCTCGCGTCCTGGTGGCGGGAGACCTGAATTGTACGTTTGAGCCCTTGGGACTGGACGATATATTGGGTATTGATGAGGAGGACTCCAGGAGAGGGATTCCTGCCCTAGCCTTGCCCCCCATTAGGAGGTGGACCCAAGTGGCGGTACAGATTAATTCCCTAAACTTGGAACTTGACCTTAGGGCTGTCAATGGGAGGACAAAGTCTGACTCAGCAGGAGCCCATACCTATAACAGGCCGAACCACACGTCAAGAATAGATTATATTCTTCTTGACGCCAGTTCATGGAGTATCCTGAGGGATATGGAGGTTGTACCGACAACTGAGAGTGATCACAATCTCCTCTCACTTGCCCTCTCTCCCCAGTGGCTTAATGATCAGGGGGGAAACTGTATCCTGCATAGCACCAAACACCCACGAAGTTTACCCATCTAACTGCGGCAGACGATTGAAGTGGGCTAAGCTCACTATGGCAGAAGAGAAAGTGGCAGCTATAGGGGTGCTCCTAGCTGCAGCACAGTGTGAGCTGGACTCGCTGACCCATTTGCCTGAGGAAGTCACTATGACTTTTTGCAACTTAACCAGGGCCCTGAGCAATCTCTTCATTATCCCAAGCATGGCTCCCCGCGCTGGTAATAGGAAGAAGCCGCCTAAAGTGCAGGGATGGTTTACCAAAAAATGCAGGGAAAAGAAAAAAGTATTGGTAGGTGCTGTTAAAGCTAAATCTCAAGCTGCAATTAGGCTCGCAAGGAAAGGCTACTCCCAGACAATAAAAGTAGCAAAAAGAGAGTGGGAGGAAAAGTTCTGGGCGGACCTTCTGGAGGCAAGTTTGGGCAGGGATGCTAGGGGATTTTGGAGTCTGGTAAGATCTAGGGACAGGCCTGTCGGCACTTTGCTGACGTGCAACATCCCAGCCCAGAACTGGTTCAACCATTTCCTGTCCCTCTATACTCCTCCTGAGGGGATTTTTATCGACTCCTTTCCTCTGGCCGACTACACAAGAGTCAGTGAGGGTGATGCTTTTACCGCCAGAGAAGCGGAGGTCGTAATCAAGTCCCTGGTACCCCTAAAAGCTGCTGGGCCTGATGGGATACCCGGTGATTTGCTACGTGCCAAGCCTAAGGAATGGGGGAAGCTGGTTTCCACCCTACTTAACGCTATTTTGGGGGGGGGCCTGTACCTGAATCATGGAAGGGGGCGGAGGTTGTCCCTATATTTAAGAAGGGATGTCGAGACAACCCCGCCAACTATCGGCCCATAAGCCTTATTGACTCATCTCAAAAGGTGGTAGGGAAGTTGATACTGGGGAGGGTGCTCCAATGGCTGGATGACAACAACATTCTGTCAGATCTCCAGGCTGGATTCCGCTCTGGAACTGGGACCACTGAGCAGGCCTTCAGATTGGCCCTCCTGTACTGGAAGGTGGTCATGCTGGGCAAGGGCAGTCTTTATTTGGCCTTTGACCTGGTACCTAAGGAGGAACTGTGGAGGGTCTTGCAGGGCCTGGGGTTGCCCCCTTATATCCTATCGCTCCTGATTAAATTACACGCAGGCAACTATGCGCAGGTGCGATGGGGTATGAATGGGGAGAAAACTGACAGGATTCCAGTGAGGAGGGGTGTCCGCCAGGGATGTGTGCTAGCTCCCACCCTATTCTCCCTTTATGTGAATGGGGTGGTTGAGTATCTGCTAAAAGAACCCGCAGACGCACCTTCCCTGGCGGGCAAACGGATTCCAACACTGCTCTTTGCAGATGATACCCTCCTCATTTCAAAGACCCCCCAGGGCCTTCAAAAACTTTTAAACCGCTTCCAGGAGTTTTGTTCCCTTAGGGGGTTGGTGATCAATGTCGACAAGACCAAATTCTTGATCATGAATCCTCCTAAGAAACTAGGGCGTCCCCCGGCCTTGAACTCTGTTCCTTTAGAAAGGGTATCAGAGTTTGACTACCTGGGAATCCGCCTTAGCGATTTACTGAACTGGACCCCGCACATCCATAAGATGCTCCTCACCCACAAAAGGGTGGGTGGTGTTTTGCTTAGGAAACAACGTTCTTCCACAATTAAACCTATCGCCCCAGTTGTGGAGATTTATAAAGTCAGAGGGGCTAGCGCTGCTTTATATGGGGCGGAGTTGTGGGGTACATGTAACCTGGAAGTACTAGAAAAATCTGAGAGCAAATTTCTGAAAGACCTGATGGCTCTCACTTTGAGCACGCCCACAGTTCCTGTGCTGCTGGATCTAGGCTGCAGAACGATTGCAGACCAAGCACAACTTCGTCCCTTGCTCCTGTGGGCCCGGTTGTGGAGGGTGCCCGAATTATCCTCTTACTCTGAGGCACTGTCCGAGGTTATGGCAATGGGGGGGCTGGCATAGGATCAAATGGTTAAGGGACGTTAAATGCCTCTTAGGGGAGCTGGGTCTTGGTGAAGCTTGGGCCACTCGATCTGCCCCACCTAAATCCACGATAAAGAAATTTTATTGGGAATGGGTCTCCTATAAGCTTAGTGTCGATCCACGTCATTGCAATTCCACCGCAGCCTTTTTGAGGATTAAAGACGTGGTGGCCTATGAACCATATCTCGACATGATTCGCATTCCCTTTGACCGGGCCTTGTACTTCAAGTTTAGAGTGGGGACTTTACCTGTAGGCGACCTAACAGCTCGGTGGAAATCATCCCTCCAGTCCTCCCCCTTCTGTGCCCTTTGTCCCACGCGGGTTGAGACGGTGGCACATATTCTTTTTGAATGCCCAGATTATTGTACACCTAGGAGGCGCTGGCTCAAACCACTGTGTAGACTTTTAGGTACTCGCCAGCATATTGTGGCCCTACGCATCTTATTGTCCGACACATCCACCTTGGTGGTTTGTGGGGTGTCAAAATTTCTAAAGTGGTCTTGGTTGATGCGTGTAAAAAGGCTGTCAGTCTCAATTTAATTCTATTTTTAAGTGTATTTTATTGGATCATGTCACTGTTTTTATTTTCTCTTTTGTATATATTGTAATAACTGTGACTATTTTTACTTGTTGTAAAGCTTTTATGATATTCATATATCGAAATAAAGCCAATCAATCAATCAATCAGACTACCAGTAACATAACTATGGGTTAGATTATCTTCTAAAGTCCTCCCTTTTCTGTATGTATTGGACGATGACCTTGGTAACTCTTCTCCTATTACTGCGTCCCCTTTCACTACTGGCCAGTGTCTTTTAATCACCTGATACACTTTAGGAGACATGGAATTAAAACATGTAATGTAAATGTTACAGACATCCCTTTCTCTGATCTTACATTTTTGTACAGTAACTGGTAACATTCTTGTATATAGTATGTGCTTATCTTAAATATACTTACCATTTGTGGTAAAGACATCTGTGTTGTAAAGGCTTGTGGGGGGAAGTAATACAAGCTAATAAACAGGCATAGAAACAGGAGGCAGATACTATCATTATGAAAACAATACAGTATGCATTTATACGATTATTGTATGAAATGCACAAGGGCAACACTCAGCATATTCAATGGCCAAACAATAAATACAAGTAATTTAGTTATCCAATTTTGGCTAACGTTTTGAATGTAGTGGAAAGCACATTCCAAGAGATCAAACCTGCTTGTTCACAGTACGTGAGTGCCCAATAGAAAGGCACCCCAACAAAAAATGAAATACACCTGTTAACTACTGCAATAGATTTTCCAAAGAAATAAAAACATGTGCTAAAGTGCTTTCTTTTGTGTTAGAGGAACAAATTTCATTACCAGCATTAAAAACTTTAAAATGAGAGAGAGGTGGAAACAGAAAACGCTATCTGTTCAGGCCCCTCGTCAAGCAGCAAACGACAGAGGCATATCAGAAGGAATGCCTTCAGCTCCTCAATGACACAAAGAACTACGAACCCTACCAAATTCCTTATAGTACATATAGGTAGCATGACAGAGGAAGCGCTTGAACACAATTGGATATCACAGAAAGAAAGTGAATTCTTAGTTAACATGTCTTCTGTCACTTACTATTTCTATACTATCCCGAATATATATAAAAACCTAGCGAACACCCCTGGCCAATCCATACTTTCAGGCTGGAACCCCTATCCAGGTTTGCTGACACCTTTTTAAGACCCATAAGACAGAACACAAATACATATCTTAATGTCACTAAAGACGTACTACTATTACCAAAATATACCATTTGTGCCCCTAAAAACCACCTACTCATGGATTTAGACATTGAAAGCCTCTATACAAGTCTTCCACATACTGAGACACTTAACTTAATTGAAGACGTACTCTTTGAAGTTGACTGGCAATACCAGACCCCGAGAAATGTTGTAATGGAATGCTGTGAGTGGGCACTAACCCCAACTATTTTCAAGTTTGATGGAATTGGTTTTCCTTGATCTCAAGATCATTCCTGATGAAGGGACCCTCAGGACAATCACCCACGAAAACCCCACAACAAAAAACTGTCTAATCCTTTTTGATAGTTTCCACCCTCAACATCTCAGGGAAAACCTACCGTTTGGCCAATTTCTGGGACAAAGGGGAAATTGCTGGAGACTTAGTGACTATAGAACACAGGCAGATGGTTTGGCCTCTAAAGAGGCTAGGAACTACCCACCAAGAATCATATCACGCGCTATGAAATGAGCCAGGAATATTAAGGAAGCATTGCTAGAGATCTCACCTCCTAAAGAAAAGGAGGAAAGACAAAGACCCATCTGCATCACAACCTTCAGTATAGCTTCAAACCTAGTGAGCAAAATCTTTAACAAACACTGGCACACGTTGAATGGTGGTGTTTTACAGTTACCAAAACCTATGTTCTGACACAGACGAGACATAGTCTCCGAGACATGCTAGTACATACACGGCCACGGAAAACTAATGACAGAGGAAGAAATCAGGGTGTTATAACCCTGGTGATGGGACACTACCCGAGTGGAAGTTGCAGTGTTTGCCATCACTCTTAGGTCACCAAAATAATCACATTCAACAACACCAAGTGGGAGTTGAGACACTTTAGCAATTGCATCACCCAAAGAGTGGTATATATGATGACATGTCCCTGCAATCTGCATTATGTAGGGATGACCACACGGAAAATTAAAACAAGAATCTGCAAACACTACAGTAACCTGAGGTGTGGACAAGCGACAACCAGGATGTCAGTCCACTACATTGAACACAAACACACAGTATGGGATTATCGATGGGGTACCCTGGAACTAGTGAACCTGGAATCTCAAATGTTCGAGAAAGAACAACATTGGGTGTTCAGATTGAAGACGCCCATTAAAGGCCTCAATGACAATATACCTTGAGGTCAATTCACAGACTAATGGTCAAATTAATATATCCCTTACGATTTTCTCTGGCAAGTGGCAAGCCACTAGACCACTAGGGATTTTATTATGTATGGTGCGTAATGTATTGGGTCGCTCCCTTTTTTGGGGTGAATATTTTGGTTGTTTCCGCCATGTATTTTTAGGCCCAGGGGGGGGGGGCAGAGGCCACTAGACCACCAAGGAAAGTTTGTATGTGAAATGCAGTTTGGCTAATGAGTGTTTTGGTGTTTGGCTGGCTAGTGTGTGTGGACTGGCACTTGGCTTGTGGTGTGTGTGGCTGGAATTGGGATGGTGATGGGCAGACTTCATAGTGTTTGATAATGTTAACTGTTATTTTTTGTCATCATTGGGGATTGTAATGTTTTTTTCTCTTTTTTATTCTAGTGTAAAGCTTTTGTTTTCCTTGTAGTTGAGGTTTTGGCACTGGTAGATCTGCAGTTTATGTCGTTTTTGGTAAGAAGAAGTTTTGTTTTTTACTGTTTACTCCAAATTAGTATCAATGACCTGCATGAATGTGCTTTTTGGAAATGCTGTAATAATAGCAGCCTATTTAGTTTCTGTTTGAATATGTGTGAAATGTACCTTGTATTTGTGCACAATGTGTATTGAGTTTCCTCGTGTGTAATTTTCTTTTGTTTTTCTTTTCTAGTGGGTTTTCGTTGGTGCTTGCTGTGTCTGTGTAGAGTAGGTGTTGGTGAGTCTAGCTGTCTTTAGCAAGTGAGTGGCATTGTTTTTTAGTATATAGGTCTTTGCGTGCTTTGTATTGATTGACTTTACCTTGCAATTGCTATATTCCAGTAGTTTTTATTTTTGTTTTATAAATCCACACTTTGTTTATTGCTTATTTTACACCATGTTGGGTATTGTTGACATATTTGTCAAGTTACTTTTCTTGGTCAGGACGATGGCTAGCCACAGGATGACCGCTCAGCAGGTGTTTGGTATGCTTTTCAAGTCTTCTTCTGACCATGATTATGAGACTGACTCTAAATCTGAGGCAGAGGAGGAAGGCCACGATTCTGGCAGTGAATTTTCAGTCCAAGAGGAATCATCTGATGATGACGCTACTCTCAGTGCGGATTAAGCTACTCTCAATGCGGATGAAGTGCCTGTTTTAGAGGAGGACACTGATGTGCCAATAGTGCAGCAAGAGGCATCTGGATTGCAACCCGGGGCTGCAAGGCTTCCCATTGGAAGTGCTAGACTTTGGTTTGACCCAAACATAGTGCAGCCGGTGTTGCCTGTCTTTAGTGTTGTTGCAGGGTGTAGAGTGAACTTTTGCCTATACATTTCTTTCAGTTGTTTATGGACAATGGATTTTTGGCTGAGATTGTTGAGCAGACTAATTTCTATGCCGAACAGTATTTGAGGGACAACAGTGCAAGACATAGGCCCCACTATAGAGCTACCCAGTGGACTCCCACAAATCTGAATGAGCTGAAGAATTTCTTGGGTCTAACTTTTTTTTTTTTTTTTTTTTAAACAATTTTTATTATTTTCTTTCAACACAGTACAATACAGCAATTGTCGATCATTTAGTCGTTTTCCAGCATATAACAAAATCTTAAGCGGCTCAGCCCCCCACCTCCCAACAATCCCCCCATACATGCGCTCATCCCCAGCAGTCACACCCCATATGTGCACCATAGAGGTCTGTACCTCAATCCGCATCAAGGGTTTCATCATCAAGCGTTGGCGGTGGCTCGCATATATCTCCCCGATATGTGTTCCATGACCCCCATATTTTAGACCATTTTTGGGGACACCCCCTCCCGATGTATACTGAGCGCTCGGCTATCATAGCCCTATCCATGTCACGCCCCCATACAGACATCAGCGGCACCTCTCCCACCCCCCACTTCTGCGCTATGTTCCGCTTAGCTAGCACGATTCCCACTGTAGCCCAACACTGAGCCTGCCGGCCAAGGTCGTTAGGCTCCCATACATTTAGCAGGCAGCGCCTGGGCTCTGGTACAAGCGACACACCCCCCGCCTGGGACAGCGTTCGCATCACTCGCCTCCAGTATTCTTGGATTTTGGGGCACTCCCAGATGGTGTGATAGAAGGTGCCTTCCTCCCCACAGCCGCGCAGGCAGAATGGGTGGGTGCTCTTCCTATTTTGTGGAGCGTGTACCTGGTGTAGTAGGACCTGTGCAGAATCCGGAGCTGTACCAACCGAAGCCTGGAAGGTATCCCTGCCTCCCGGGGGGACGCCAGCGCCTCCCTCCATTCTGGGTCATCAAATTCCCCGACATCACTGGACCACCTCTCCCGCAGGGTGCCCATAGGGTCCGGGAGATTATTTATCAGCTTCCGGTACGTGAATGATGTTGCCCGCTGGGGCATATAATCTGTGAGTAGCCTATCCTCCAGTGGCGACGCTTCCGGAACTGTGGCTCCAGGCACCAAAGCGGCGAGTAGCGCGTGCTTAATTTGTGTGTATCGGAACCATTCCGAATGCGCCAGCTCGTATTGTTGCTCTAGGCGCGCAAAGGTGATCACTGCACCCTTGTGCCACATGTCGCCCACTGTGGAGATCCCAATGTCATCCCATTTATCAAAGCCCCTGCTATGCCTAAGTCTCCTGAGCCGTTTCGCATCCCACAAGGGCGTGAGCTGGGTCAAAACTCCTCTCCACCCCAACCGGGCCTGGGCCGCGTGCCACACGGCCACTGTTTGCCGCAGAGGGCCAATGAGGTCTGGGCCGAGCCTCCCATCGTACAAGGGCGATAACATACCTCTCGTGCCCAATATGGCTCTATCCGCTTTAAACGCCGGATCCGAGTGCGGGGCATGGAGCCAATAGTTGATGACCTTTAGCTGCGTCGCCCAGTAGTAAAGTTGGACGTCGGGCAGCGCTATCCCCCCGTCGTACCAGCCGCGGGTAAGTTTGGACTGTGCAATACGCGCCGGTCGGTTGTGCCACAGAAGACTAGTCACCTGTGCCGCAATTGAGCGGAAGTACGCCGGAGGCACTGGATATGGCGTGTTTTCCAGCACGTAGATGAAGCGAGGCAGGGACATCATCTTAAAGAGCGCCGCCCTCCCCAGTAGGGTCAACGGCAGCGCCCCCCAGTGACAGACGTCCCGACGAAGACGGTCCAGTGGGGGCTGAAGATTCTTCTGATAGAATACTACCGGGTCCGCAGTGATGTGTATACCCAAATACTTGAACGACCCTTCCGCCACCCTGAGGGGGCAATCCGCCGGTAATTGAGGTGGAGGGCCACACAGCACGTACATGACGGATTTGGACCAATTTATCGTGTACCCCGACGCCTCGCCAAAGACCCTGCATATATTGAGCAGCGTGAGGATGGAACGCCGCGGGGAGGCCAAATACAACAGGATATCATCTGCGTAGAGAGAAACCCTGTCCTCCCAGCCATCTGACCACCTGAGTCCCCTTATCGAGGGTTCCCAGCGTATCCACGCCGCCAGAGGCTCCAACACAAGGGCAAACAATAATGGCGACAGGGGGCAACCTTGGCGCGTGCCCCGCGACAGGGGGAAGTCGCCGGACATATGCCCGTTGGCCGCAACATGAGCCAACGGCTTAGTGTACAGGAGAAGAATCCAAGCGCAGAATTTGGGCCCGAATCCCAGATGGCGAAGGACTGCGAACAGGAAGGGCCATTCGACCATGTCGAACGCCATCTGCGCGTCCAAAGACAGAAGCACCGCCGGCTCACCCACCTGACCCGTCCGGGCCAGCACACCGTGCAGACGCCGCAGGTTATGGGACGTACTTCTGCCGGGCATAAAGCCAGACTGGTCCAGATGTATAATGTCTGATAGGTGCGGCGTCAGCCTAGCCGCCAGCAGCTTGGCCAGAATCTTGGCCTCTGCGTTAAGGAGCGAGATGGGGCGGTAGGAAGTGCACTCCCCCGCCGGCTTGCCAGGCTTTGGGATGACCACAATAGTTGCCGTGCGCTGATCCGGCGGGAGTTCGCCACGTCGCAGACTATCGGACAACATATTGAGCAGGTGAGGAGCAAGCGTCCCTATCAGCCTCTTATACAGCTCAACCGGGATGCCGTTGGGACCTGTCGCCTTACCCGACTGAAGCGCTCCCACCGCAGCCTGTATTTCGTCTACCGTAAGATCGGCTTCTAGGGCCGTCATCGCGGTAGGGGCTAACCTGGGCATATCCAGATCTCGAACATACAACAGCGCCTCCTCCTCTGACATGGAGGAGGCGGAGGAGTAGACCGCAGCGAAGTGACCCGCCAGGGTGTTCACAATATCACGCGGGTCAGTTGCTATCGGACCCTCCCCCGAATCGAGCTGCGCTATCCACCTGGAACCACCCTCCCTTTTATCCAACCATGCCAACAGCTTCCCTGTCTTGTCCCCGACATCGTAGATTCTGTGTCGCGTGGCCTCTAACCGTCGCCTGGTGCAGTCCGCCAGGTGCTCCTTATATTTCACCTGCGCCACCTGTAATCCCCGGAAGGTCGCAGGCGATGGGTGTGCGGCTTGGCGTGTCTCTGCCGCGGTAAGATCTGCTTCTAGCGACTGTAGCTCAAGATGTCGCTCGCGCCGGTGCGCCGCAATGGAGGCGACCGCGTGTCCTCTCAGGACCGTTTTGTACGCCTCCCAGAGGACAGCCGGAGAGTCTACCGACGAGGTGTTTTCTTGGAAATAGAGACTAGTAGCCTTCCCGAGTGTTTTGCAGATGTCGGGAACCTGGAGATAACACGGGTGTAAGGGGGGGATACGGCGTCTAGTCAGGTGGTAGTGCGTGTATTGTAGAAGTATCGGTGAGTGATCCGATATGCCCCTGGGCCTGATTTCCACGCTGTCTACATACTGGAGACTGCCCTGCGAACCCAGGAAGTAGTCTATTCTGGTCAAACTCTTATGCACCCCCGAGTAGTACGTGTACTGGCGTTGTGTTGGGTGGTGAAGCCTCCATATATCTGTCAGTCCGAGTGCCTCGAAGAAACTCCCGAGGCGAGACGTTCCCCCTCCACCAGCCCGCTCCGGGTGGCGGTCAAGCAGACCGTCCACCACCGCGTTAAAGTCGCCGCCCACAATGAGCTCTCCCTCCGGTAGATCAAGCAAGAAGCTGCTCAGCGCGGGAAGAGCCGCAGCATGCAGGGCAGGAGGAATGTAAACCGAAACAATATTCAGGGGGCGTCCCTCCCATTGGGCATGCAGCGCTGCAAACCTCCCCGATCCATCAGCCCGAGTGCCTTGTATGATTAATGGAGACTGTTTCCTTACCATAACTTTTTTGATGGGCTTGATAAAGAAGCTGTCACTGGATGAGCTGAAGAATTTCTTGGGTCTAACTTGTTTGATGGGCCTGATAAAGAATCTGCCACTGTCTTCCTATTGGTCTACTAATCCCTTGTTGGCAAGATCTATATTTCCTGCAACCATGAGTCGTAATCGGTATTTGCTTCTTCTTCACATGTTGCATTTTGTTGATAATGTTTAGCATTGCCCTGAGGTCACCTTCATTGTGACCGTCTTTTCAAGGTTCACCTGTTCTTGATCACTTTGTAGGTCGAGTTTCAGAGATCTATGTGCCAGGGAAAGGAATAGCTGTGGATGAGTCTTTGGACCTGTTCAAGGGCCAATTGGTTTTTAGGCAGTGCATTACTAGCAAGAGGGCACGTAATGGAATTAAGATGTATATGCTGTCTGAGAGTAGTACTGGATATGCCTATAATTTCAGGGTCTACACTGCTAAGGATTCCAGTATTGACCTCCCTGGTTGTCCGTCCACTTTCGGAGTTACAGATAAAATTGTGTGGGGACTTGGTAGAGTACTTTTTAACAAAGGTCACCATTTATATGTAGATAACTTTTACACTGGTGTGCCATTGTTCAGGGAAGTGTTCAAAGTGGACACTGTTGCTTGTGGCACAATCCGCTCTAACCGTAAAGGTGGTAGAGCTGGTTTGTAAAGGCCTTGTAAAGTGACAGTGCAGTGCCTTGCGTAGTGATGAACTTCTAGCTCTGAAATTTTCTGACAGGAGGGATGTCTATATGCTGTGTACCATTCATGATGAAAATACTTCACCTGTGACTGGGGTCAGGTTGCTGAAGTGCGCAAACTTATGTGCATTTTAGTCTACAATAAGCACATGGGTGGTGTTGATCGAGTAGATCAGAGGTTGGAACCTTACTCTGCTGTTCGGAAGGCGTACATTTGGTATAAGAAGTGCGCTATCTATTTATTCCATTTAGCAAGCTAAAGTGCATTTTTTGTATTTAAGATTTGCTCTCCAGAGTCAAAGATGACATTTGTTCAGTTTCAGCAGTCTCGGATAGGCAGCCTTGTGTCAGTGGAATATGAAGGCGTTTCTAGAGAAGCAGTGATGGAGTATGTGGCAAGATTGAAAGATCGCCACTTTCCTGATCACCTTCCTTCCATGGGCAAAAAAGACTTTCCCTTTAAGAAATGAAGAGTCTGTGCCGAAGAGGTGTGCGTAAGGAAAGTTGTATGTACTGCCTCTATTGTCCTTCTATTACTGGGCTGTTTGTACCCATGTCTTAAATTGTACCACATGCAACAAAGTTTTTGGTTGTTACCATGAGCATAAAAGTAAACTGACTGCCCTGTATCGTTTTATATATTTTTTTCAGATTTCATGGTTGGCATAAGTGTGATGAATTTAGTTAGAGCTGTTTTGTTTATAGATATAGTTTTGCATCTATTGCCAAATGGTTTGTGTTTTCTTTTTTGGATAAAAAACATGATGGCGGTGTGAGTGGACTGATGTTCGGCTGGCAGTGTGTGTGGACTGGCGCTTGGCTGGCGGTGTGTGTGGACCAGTGCTTGGCTGGCGTTGTGTGTGGACTGGTGCTTGGCTGGCAGTGTGCATGGACGGGTGCTTGGCTGGCAGTGTGTGTGGACTGGTGCTTGACTGGTGGTGTGTGTGGACTGGTGCTTGGCTGGCGGTGTGTGAGTAGTGACTTGCTGCTGGTCACTACACACACTGGTAGCCAAACGCCAGTCCACACACTCTGTCAGCCGCTGTGGTTTCTGTGTCAGGAATGTGGGCGTATGAAAGTGTTGGGCCCTTGAATGGCACTGCCTGTTGATGTGAGTGTTGTAATGTGATGAGCCCACGGCTGACGGTGTGAATGGCCTTGTATGTGTCACGAATGAAAGGTGTGTGAATGGCCTGGAAAGAGGTTGGTGCCTAGTCATGGCTTTATGGCTCAGGAGCTGTGAGTCATTGGTTTAGGATTTTAACCTTTTAATTATTAAGAGTGCATTTACTTTCTGTGAAATCTTATTATTATTAACATTTTACACTCTGAACCTTCACTCACCTGCATGCCAAATCCAATCAGTATGTGTGTGTACTTGAGGAATAATTGGTTGTGAAGTAATATTTGTATTTTCTGGCTTTCTCTGCCAGGGTGTACATTGTCTCTACATTGAATGTTGATGTGAGTGTTGTAATGTGCTGGGCCCGTGGCTTGCAGTGTGAATGGTCTTGTATGTGTCACATATGAAACGTGTGATTGGCCTATAAAGAGGTTGGTGCCTTGCCGTGCCTTTACAGCTCACAAGCTGTGAGTCATTGGTTCAAGTTTTTAACCTTTTAATTATTAGCAGTGCATTTCCTTTTTGTGAAATCTCTTGTTAATAGAATTTGACGCTGTGAACCTTCACTTACCCTTGTGCCAAATCCAACCAGTATGTGTGTGTACTTGAGGAATAGTTGGCTTGGAGGTAATATTTGTCTTTCTCTGACAAGGTGTACATTGTCTTTAGGGAAAATCTACCAATTCTCAACACTTTTGTAAACTAAAAACCCTGGGGAGTATTGGGTGGTGTCCCTCTCGTGGATTCCAACAAGTTTTCTTTCCCAAAATGCCCTGCAAACCTCAAAATGTGACTACAGTCACACATTTTCCTAGCATTAATGTGCTATATTGTTCCAGAATCAGAAAGTAACCACACATTTCCTACCACTCAGAGTTCCCCCAGGTCTTCCGATAAAAATGGTACCTCACTTGTGTGGGTGGGTCAAGTGTCTGTCATAGGGAAGGGCCCAAAACGTTTTGTGGAGGCATCAAAAATGATCAATCACAAAGCAACCTGGTTTTGCAAGGGAGTCACCTGTGTTTTTGGTTCCGGGCTCGGCGGCCGTGTAGGGAAACCTACCAAACTCAGACATTTCTGAAAACTAGACACCTGGGGGAGTCCAAAGGATGTGTGGCTTGCGTGGATCCCCCCAACGTTTTCCTACCTAGAATCCCCTGGAAAATCTCAGAAAGTCCAGAACTTTCCATCACATAAATGTGAGGAAAATGTTTGAGGTTTGCAACGGATATTGGGTAGCAGAACCTGGTGAGAGCCACACAAGTCACCCCACCCTGGATTCTCCAGGGTGTCTTGTTTTCAAACATTTACAGATTTGCTAGGTTTCCCTAGGTGCCAGCTGAGATAGGGCACAAAATCCACAGCTAGATACATTGCAAAAAAGGGGTCTGTTTTCTGTGGAAAAATGTTGCATTTTGGGCCCTTCCCTGTCGCGGGCACTAGGCCTACCCACACAAGTGAGGAGAGCCCGTTTGCACTGTGTGTATCCAGCCAGCTAGCCAGCCACTTATCACTTACACGCGGTAACGGACCGGAGGATCGAGGACCGGGAGCCGGGGGACTATAAGCCCCATCAGCCTGCGCAGCGCGCACGCCACTTTCATCATCGGCAGCGCCAGGAGGCGCTTAAAAGGCGACCAGGCCTCCCGCCGCGTGGAAGCCCGTTTGCACTGTTTGTATCCAGCCAGCCACTTATCACTTACACGCGGTTAAAGACCGGAGGATCGAGGACCGGGAGCCAGGGGACTACAAGCCCAAGCAGCCTGCGCGGCGCGCACGCCGCTTTCATCATCGGCAGTGCCAGGAGGCGCTTAAAAGGCGGCCAGGCCTCCCGTCCGCGACATGACGTGGCAGGGCTGGGCTACCCCCCTGACATCTTGGTGCCTAGGTAATCACGGAGTTGGACTCAAGGCAGACAAACAAGGTACTATTTTGTGGTACTTCCGTGCTTAAGTGTAAACTGAGCGCAGAATGAGTAACGCAAGGCCACGGGCTCTCTGGTAGGCGGTGGGTTTATGGGGACTCTGGATGCTTTTTTGATCAGAGCATAATCAATGTTGGTTCATCAGATCCAGCTTACGCAAAAAAGACTTTCCCTGGACACCCTTGTGGCCCAAAAGCGCTCGTCTATGGGCGGTTTAGCTATGACTTAATCTCCTAACGACTCAGGCTACTCGTGTACTGCCACACTTGGTAGTAACAACAACAGGGAAAGAGCCATCTACATCGTCTTGCCACCCCCGTCACCACCCCCGTTGCAAGAACCTACAGCGGCACAGACTGTTTGTGGTAGCCTTCTTCAGAACGTTGAAGGGGATATTGATTCAGGCTCTCCGTTAGGGCAGGGGGCAGGGGCTACAGCGCTGATCCCGCCTACCACAAGTAATGCAACCATATCAAGTTTAGGTGGGTGGAGGTTATTACCCGTTCGAAAAGGGCCCCCAAACTTTGCAGTGTTGGCACCACGAAGCCCTTAAATAGCGATGAACTGCCAGCAAAACGAACCAGGGGTGGGGCGTCTTTTAAGTTAACAGAAACAAAAGGCCAGACCAGAGACCCAAGTAACTAGGACCCCTGATATAGTAGGTTTAGTAGCCAATCAAACGTCCTACAGTGGTGAAGATGTTAGAGCAGAGCTGGAGGTTGATCTGGAGTACTGGAAAAGAGTGGAAACGTTGATAACTGTTCTTTTGGGGCCCCTACTAAGCAAATTAAGGTCAATAGAGGAAAATATTTTGTTACTCTTGACCCAGATCAGTGCACCTGTCAATGAGGTTAGCCGGTGTGTATCTAGCCCTCGAGGGGAATTGGAAGTTCCCAAATCCCCAGTTGTACCTGGGCTGTAGCAGCGGGCAAGGGGGGGGGGGGGGGGAAACGGGGTCAACGAACAGTCCACAGGCACACAGGATGTGGGTAGTAGAGTGTCATACCCAGTTCCCCCGGCAGGAAATAGAAATAGCACAAGTATTACTACTAGGGGACATAGGGACTTGAGGGCGGGGACCGCTAGCAATACCCCAGTACAACAAACAGCCCCTACTAATATAGTGGGTAGAGCCACTACATATCTACTACACTCTAGGGAGTCGCCAACTCAAAGTGCCCGGGGTACTACAGATCTGCCGGTTTTAGATCTACCCCCCGCCTCATGCCCATACACTGTGGTTTTGACGGGCATTCCAGCCTGTATGAGTGATAGAGAAGAATCCACTTTAAAGTTGATTAACAAGGCAGCACACTGGATGTGTAGGAACGCAGGGTTCAATATTACCGACCATAGGCACATCCTGATGGCCAGAAGGGTGTCTTGGATTGGTAGTACTAGGAACGTTTTCCCAGGGGACTGCATGATTGTGACTTTAAGGTACCCCGAGCTTGCGCGCAAGTTGCTCACTCAGAGTAAGGGGCTCCACCAAGATGAGGGGGGCTCAAGCATTAAAATGCTCCCACTGGGCTTCTTTTATAGACACATGATGAACCCGAATAACCAGCATGGACACGGGGCATTTGGTGGGAGTGCATGGGGGAGGCTGTATAGTCCCGACATACAACTCTTAAGCCCCCTCAGTAATGCTAGAGATTTAAACAAAATCGATTGACTGGGCTCGCCTCGGACAGTTAAGGGTGTCCATACCCATATAAGCAAAGTCATCGTTACAGATTCGGGAGGGACAGAAGTGGTGAGCTCAATTGGGGGAGTAGCAAGTCCAACTAGTTCAGATTATCAAGCAGCTCGAACGCAAGAGCTTAACGACCCAAATATGGAAGACCACGGGCCCCCAACCCACCTGATATCGGTTAGCTCAGATAGGCAAAATGAGAGAGAATTTAAAATAGTTTCCTGGAACATAGCAGGTTTATCCACCAAATTCAAGAATGAAGATTGGGTATTTTATATAAGGAAATTTCAAATTATCTGTTAACAGCAAACATGGGAAGTAGAGAATAGCACCTTCCATTTAGAGGGTTATAAAACCTACTTTGTACCGGCTCGCAAGGCACTATCAGGGAGAGCAAGGGGAGGGCTGGTCATATACGTTGATCTCAGGCTACAGGGCAGATAGGTTGACTTGGATTGGGATTTCATGAATTTTTATAACGCAACGCCACTGGGTCAGGGCACTGTAAGCTTGCATGAGCTGGATAGTAGGCTCACTGACATACAGGAGCGAGGGGCGCTGGTGCCCCAATTGGTTTTAGCTGGCGACTTTAACTGCCACCTGTGTCCAAATTTGAGAGTTAATTGTGGGGATTGGTCATCGTGTACACTGGAAGAGGGCCCGCATATGGAATACACTAAGGAGGGAAGGGTACTATGTAAGCTATTAAATACGCACGCCCTCACACATACCATGGATCTGGTTGAAGTTGGAAAGGAGAAAACGATCCAGCCCACATTTAAAGGCAGAGGATGTGTTTCATTTATTGATTTCATTTTTGTCTCTGTAGCACTAAAAAACTGGGTGTCAGGTTTTAGAATCTGTTTGAGTATTTTTAGTGACCATAATCCTCTTGTTCTGTCCCTTGTTGAGTTAAACTTTTGTAAGAAACCACCGAGTGTGGGGGGGGGGGGTGGTATGTGCCACAGATCAAGGCAGGAGACTGAGATTGTCACAGGCCAACGGTGAAGCTTTTTACAGAGCACTATTGAAAGACGGTGAACAGGTCACTTCGAGCTGTTTAGACCCGGATGTGGAGGGGGTTGAACTAGTCGGGGCCTTTGAGGGTGTCGCTGAATTAATTGACGGTCTGCTCAGATCTACATCACACAGAGCTAGATCGGACGACCCAAGGTGGTTTGACCAACAATGTTCTCGTGCTTCGAGAGAGCTGAAAGTCGCTCTAAAATCTTCCACAAGAGATAAGGGTAGGATGACCCTTTGCAGGACAAACTATAAGTTAGCCGTTAAAGGCCGTAAAACAAAATTACAACAGCAAGCCTGGGAGGATCTGAGGGAGGCGATGGAGTTAAAGGACACAACTGCCTTTTGGAAAGTTATATATAATACTTGTTTCCAAGAGGCAAATAAACCCAGGTTAGCCAACAATATTTTGCCGGGGCAATGGCGTGAGTATATTTATGGGCTTTACAATCACTGCACAGATAAGGCTCAGTCGGAGGATAATAGGGGGAACGGGATATTACCCCAATAAGATTCTCTTTGGGTGAGATCAAGGTAGGGATTGAAGGTTTGACCCTAAATAAGGCCCCGGGTCCCGATGGGATTCCACCCGACCTTTTTTTGAGTAAGGTACATCTCTGGGCTCCCATTCTGACTAGAGTTATTAATGCAGCAGTTGATACAGTAATGCCGCTATCCTGGTCCACAGCCACAATTGTTCCCATTTTCAAAAAAGGTAACAAGGATAGGTTTTAGAGTGGGTTATCCTCAGCCGGCTAATGGACTGGGCTGAGGATCAGCATATTATAACTGACACCCAATTTGGCTTTAGGCCAGGGAAGTCAACCACCGATCAATGTCTCAATTTATATCTACTAGCAGCCAAATACACTATTGCCAGCCAAGGGACTGTGTACCTGGCATTTATGGACTTGACGGTGGCCTTTGACCGAGTCAACCGAGGAAAATTATGGGAAATCATGGGTGACCTTGGTGTGGACCCGGGACTTATTAATATTTTAAAATCTTTGCACTTGAATACCACCGGCGCGATCAGATACAATCAGGAGGGAAGAACCATAGAACCCTTCTTATGCTCTAGCGGGGTCAGACAGGGTTGTATTCTGGCCCCATTCTTGTTTACATTGTATATAAATAGACTTGATCAGGCACTTAGCACTTTAAAGGTTGATACACCCAGGATTGGCTCTCGAGGGATCCCGGACCTGCTTTACGCGGACGACGCGGTCCTCCTTGCCCGCACTTCCAAAGGACTGCAGATTTTGATAGATGGCTTTGTTTCTTTTATGGAGAATTTAGATTTGTCTCCCAATCTGTCAAAATCCTACGTTATGTAAGTGGGCAAAAAACCAAGTAAAATGTATAATTATTCCATTGGTTTACATCGATTGGGAAAGGTGCACTCTTTTTCGTATCTGGGGATTTTGTTTAATGGCCGTCTAAATAAAAAAAAATTACTAGAGGAGAAATGTCGCATTTTAACTAGTTGCTCTGGGTCGATCATGAATTTTGCATAAAGGTTAGGTCGATGGTCACCTGAGCAAATTTTGAGATTATATAGCTCCATGTGTTGTGCCAAAGTTCTGTATGGAAGTGAGATATGGGGTTTTATTGATGCGAAGCAACAAAAAATTGAGGAAAATAAGTATTTTGGGCGTTTGCTCAAAGTGCCTCAGAGCACGCCATCCCATATTGTCCATGAAGAACTTGGCGTTTGCTACATTAGGGACAGGTTGGGAGTTAAACCCCTAGTCTGCTGGGTTAAAATTTGGGCTAACGCGGAGGCGACATTCAGTAGACAGGTCATAGCAGACTGCCTCGCCCGCGATTGGGGGCTTAATATCCCATGGCTACAGTATGTGAAGGAGACCCTCGAGGGAATAGGATGTGCCGACCTTTTTACTAACCCTTCTAAAATATCTATGCAGGATAAGGCCTTGGTTAAGGACCGGTTTTTTAAGCATGTTACAACACTCAGGGAAGATAGGGAGCTGATTAAGCCGTCAGTGAGAGAACACCTTTTAACTAAAACATCCATGGGCATCGAATCTTACCTGTCTTATTTTCAAAATGCCCATGATAGATTTTTAATGACACGGTTCAGGCTAAATCTTCTACACCATGTATTAGCTAACCCGGCAGGATATACATCGTCCATAGAGATGAAGGGACCATGTGGCTGCGATCAACGGTCTCCACAGGATACCCATCCCTTTGTTTTAATATGTCCCTTTTATTCACAATCTAGGAGCCTTTTTTTAAAGAGAATTTTAAAGAAAGCTAGATTTAAACACGCAAGGGTGGCCTTGTTATTTTTAAAACTGTCCTCAGATGCTTTGACTCTGTTTTGTACTGTAAATTTCTTAAGGGCAGCTGTCAGGCTTAGAGCAACAAGGGGGATTGGGAGAACATAGGTTGCCCGTGATGTCACTCTTTTTATGGCCTCATGAAGGAATTAGCTGAGGGGAGGGGTACCTAATCATTGATGTATTGAATATGTATTTTGGAGAATTTTAGATTGTTGAATTGGTTTTTAACTTTGACGTACTTTACTTGTACTGTTATGGTATTTATCTTTTATACCGAATAAAGTAATGTGATTGATTGATTGAATTAAGGTACCATTTTTATCTGGAGACTTTGGGAAATGTTGGGTTGGTGGAAGTTTGAGGGCCCTCCCCAGATTCCAGAACTTTCCATCACAGAAATGTGAGGAAAATGTATTTATTTTACAACGTTTGAGGTTTGCATGGGATTATGGGTAACAGAACCTGGTGAGAGCCACAAAAGTCACCCCATCCTGGATTTACCTGGGTGTCTAATTTTCAAAAATGTACAGGTTTGCTAGGTTTCCCTAAGTGCTGGCTGTGCTAAGGCCCAAAATCCACAACGAGGCACATTGCAAAAAAGGGGTCCGTTTTCCGTGAAAAACGTAATGTGTCTGCTTTGCGTTTTGGGACGTTTCCTGCTGCAGGCACTAGGCCTACCCACACAAGTGAGGTACCATTTATATTGGAGGAATGCTGGGTGGGTGGAAGTTTGTGGCTCCCTGCAGGTTCCAGAACTTCACATTACAGAAATGTGTGGAAAATGTGTTGTTTTTTTATAAGGTTTGAGGTTTACAAGGGATTCTGGGTAACAGAACCTGGTGAGAGCCACGCAAGTGAGGTACCATTTTTCTCTGGAAATTTGGGGGAATGCTGGGTAGGTGGAAGTTTGTGGATCCCTGCAGATTCCAGAACTTTCTATGCATTTCTGCCATCCAAATGTAAGACTGTGTGTAAAAAAAAGAGAGAGTTTGAAAAATGCCCCCTAATTCACCTGCTAGTATGGCTACCCACAAATACAGAGATGTGCAAATAACCACTGCTTCTAAACTCCATATCTTGTGCCCATTTTGGAAATACATAGGTTTCCTCGATACCTATTTTTCATCTTTATATTTTACCAAATGAATTGCTATATACCCGATACACAATGAAAAACTTTATTGTATTTGTTGTAATGGGCTTTTTTATTCAATACTGTTTTAATAATGTTTTATACTTTTATGATATTCTATATATCGAATAAAGTTACTACAACAACAACAATGAAAAACCATTGCAAGGTACTGCTCAGTTATTGGCTCTGGGTACCTCAGGTTTTTGTGAACCTACAAGCCCAATAGATCCCCGCAACCTGAAGGGTCCCGCAGACATAACCATATATTGCTTCACAAAAATCTAGCATAGTTAGAAGACGTCACAGGTGAAAATGTAGGCACAAATGGCTGGGTTTTTTTTAACTCTATATTATAATTGTTTTTTATTTCAACTGTTATTTTCTATAGGAAAACCTTGAAGGGTCTCAAAAAATGACCCCTTGTTGAATTCAAAATGCTGTCTGCTTTTTGCAACCTTCTAACCCAACTGCCTTGCCAACATGTGCAAAATCACTACAAGCCATCAACACGTCCCAGTCTACCAGAAGAGTTTCAAAGTGGCTGAGGACATGGAGCTTCTTCTACCTGATGCAGTGGTCCACAAAGCTGATTTAACTGAATTTATCATATTGCTTATTTTGTGCAGACTGAAGGATGAAGAAAAGCCAGTTCCTCCATGGACTGGAATTCATGCTCTGATCTCCCAGAATACCATCCCACTAAAAAGGTTGGGTTGTTACCAATAAAAACATCTCCAGTCACAAACTATGCAACAGTATACATACCTCGAAAACAATTCTAAAATGTACGTGTTCAGCTTGAAGCCAGCCTATCCTGCCAATTTGCCGCGATTAAGGTGTTTTATGTAATGTGGCTCACATTTGTATGAGCAATCCAGTAGGATTTGTTGATCTTTATCCAATGATAGACATTTTCTACATAACAAAAGTTGTGTTGCGGTGCGCAGGGAAGTTATTTCAGTGGATGTGGCATAGACAATGCACTTATTAAGGCTGAAATCTTTGGAGGCAAAACTGTCCAGTCAGTATTGAGCGGAACTCATTGTGTTTGTTCGTTACAAGGCATGCTCATCATATCTGAGGCTATAGAAACATTGTGTTGGAAGGCTTTCTGGTACAAGAATGACAAGTTTGGTTTTGCATAGCTTATCTCAGAAGTGAACAAGGCACAGGGTGCACTTCATTCAAAAGACATAATGCAAAGCTAGGCAATGTTCAATACACAGATCAAAATCAGAAAGACAAGTTTGTAGATTTTGTCAAAGAATGTGAAGAAAATTCTGAACTTTGCAAGTACTGGGGAAATGTTTTACACATGATAGATCCTGTGAAAAACTTGATACATGCTGATCGGGAAGGTGATTGGCAGCTGCACGCAAAGACTGTTGAGTCACTGATTACTGTGTTTCGCGAATTTGTTTACATAAACAACCTGAGATATGGGTCCTGTTATTTGGAAAGAGTGAAAAAGCTAGAGGTAGAAAAACCATACCTCTACATAAAAGGCATCCAAAGACATTTTTTGGTGAAAGTCAGAGGAAAGGTTCAATGCTGTGGCTCCAGATATGAAACTAGAACAGACGATCTAGAGACCGCAGAAAAGCTCCAAGGGAATTGTTAGACAGGCATGTAAAAGTGAATATGTTGCTCAATGGCAGCTAGTTTACTGTTAAGTCCTTTCTATTTGAAATGTTTTCAGAGAGATGACAAATTCAAAATTAATTGACCATTGTGAAATTGTTCCTCACCATAAACTTGTGGGGAAGAGAGGGCAAAGTTTTAATTAACATGTTGATAGCCTTATTGTTTTCATGCAGCAACAAGGAAACCCTTTTTAAATGACTGAGCCTGTGTGACTCCACAATTTCGTGACCAAGCAATATGTGGATAACTAAATAAATACATGTCTACTAGATGTCCTGGAACAAGTATCGAAACTATATGCAGAACTGAAGCAGGAGAGATTTGCATTGAAGAGAGAAAAAGCTGTTTGACATAATCACTAAGGATTAACTTCCACATTTTAATTGCCATATTAAGAGTTTCGTCCAGCCAGCCACTGTGGAAATTTAGCTTGCAAACTGAACATTATCTGCGCCATCTTGCCTCTCCTCAGCGCCACGCACAGCGAATGCACGGCCGCCATTTCAGGCACCCCACTCTCGCCCCACTCATTGTCAATCGCCAGCGCGGTCCCCTTGGCGCTGCGAGCATCCCCCGCGCGCTGGCCACCCCCGCTCTCTCATACAGGCCATAAACCCTCTCCTTCTGCGCGACCCTGCTACGGAACCACATCCGACCGACATCCCATACATGGTCATGCCTCTCCTTTGATAGCCCCCTTCCTCTGCGCCCCATTGTCCGAACTGGTCCCAGGCCATCACCTAGCCCTGCGGATGCAGTTTATTGCCCCTACTGTAAGGGAAACACCCCACATCAAAGGGATTACAGTAGATCAAAGCCCCTACTCCCTGAGACCCGACCGGTCACACACCCCCCAGGAATTGGCGGAATACCCTGCTGCGCAATAGCCATCTCCTACTGTGGGTGGGCTGGGAACTCCTACTGTATCTATGTGTGGGATCGGATCTGAACCAGGGCTTCAGGGGATATTCCCCCCGTACATCAAGGGAATCTCAAGAATGTACTATGTGTAATAAAGCAATAAACCAGTGTATAAGAGACCAGGTCTCAGAGATGCAGTTAGAGCACCTCGTGACGATACCTTGCTGTCTGATCTGATGTGTTCTGCTCCGACGGAATAAAACTTTGTTTCCTGCCTTCCAGTCTCCGGCGCCTGCCTCTTTTATTGGTAAATTATCGAGTGGTATGAGAGGCGATTACCGCCGGGCAAATACTTGAAAGGTTATCGACTGAAACTGCCGCTACCATTTAACAATTGGCGTCCCAAACGTGGGGCCCATCAGCGACACGTGGATCCAGTGGGAGAGGTCCCGACGACAGAGTGAACAACTGCAACGATCGGGAGAGCTCCTGCCCAATAGACCCTCGTCTGGCAGCCGATCATCCGAACTTCACTGGTTCCGAGCAGACCTCTCTCGAGTGATCTACGGTCCTGACTGGGAACCATCAGGAGTGCCGCGGCAAATACGGAGAGTAGAGGACGATCGGGCGCTGGAGGCGGAAGACGAGAAACTGTCCACGCGGTCCGGGTAAGGTCGTGATACACGACAAATTGAGAAATAATTGATTGATTGTTTGATGCTTTGGAAATACTAGTATTGCTCATTGATTGTTCTTTTTGAGATATTCGCTGTCTACAAACGGGGAGGAGTAGAAATACTCTCTCTCTCTCTCCCTTTGCAGATAGTGAAGGGTAGGTAACGCAGACTTTTGTCCCCGTTGAAACCCGTCGTGCCTATCTTTATCTCCCCATTGATTGATTGTCCGAACATTGATTGTTTTGAAGAATAGTGCTTTTTGAGATATTCTCTGTTTGCAAATAACGTAGAATAGGAATATTCTGTCTAGTCTTTGCAAATAGTGAAGGGTAGGTAACGCAGACTTTTGTCCCCGTTGAAACCCGTCGTGCCTATCTTTATCTCCCCATTGATTGATTGATTGATTGTCCGAACACTAGTTGTTCGATATTGGTTCTTTGGAGGTATTCTCTGCTTACAAATAACGAAGAATAGAGATATTCTGTCTAGTCTTTGCAAGCAGTGAAAAGATAGGTAGTGCTGACTTTTGTCCCCGTTGAAACCCGTCATGCCTATCTTCTCCCCACTGATTGGTAGTTGGTTCTGCCCGGACCGCTTATTAGAGGTGAACCATCCGGCTCCACTGGAAGGCACCCCTAATAAGGACATGTTCACTAAATATGGACTAGTTGCCGTAGCTTATAGCAAACTGTGTTACAACAAACAAATGATGGACGGAATGCTGACAATGCATACATTCTCCCCCAGTCAAGAGATCTGGGTTAAATCCATCGTTCTTTTGCCCACTACACCACCCCAGTTTAGACATGGCCATATGCAAATCAGTCTTGACCCTGTGCCTCATGGGAACAGTCCAGCCCGAACTGCCAAGCCATGTCTTCCCTGGACCGGAATCAAGCATCCTAGGACCGGTTTCTGGCTATCAGCCGTCATCAGCCAGGATAGCTTGACTCCAGTGGCGTAGTGAGCACGGGTCCCACGTCTGGGAATACCCATCCCACTTAGGGCGAAAAGCGTTACAACAAACAAATGATGGACGGAATGCTGACAATGCATACATTCTCCCCCAGTCAAGAGATCTGGGTTAAATCCATCGTTCTTTTGCCCACTACACCACCCCAGTTTAGACATGGCCATATGCAAATCAGTCTTGACCCTGTGCCTCATGGGAACAGTCCAGCCCGAACTGCCAAGCCATGTCTTCCCTGGACCGGAATCAAGCATCCTAGGACCGGTTTCTGGCTATCAGCCGTCATCAGCCAGGATAGCTTGACTCCAGTGGCGTAGTGAGCACGGGTCCCACGTCTGGGAATACCCATCCCACTTAGGGCGAAAAGCGTTACAACAAACAAATGATGGACGGAATGCTGACAATGCATACATTCTCCCCCAGTCAAGAGATCTGGGTTAAATCCATCGTTCTTTTGCCCACTACACCACCCCAGTTTAGACATGGCCATATGCAAATCAGTCTTGACCCTGTGCCTCATGGGAACAGTCCAGCCCGAACTGCCAAGCCATGTCTTCCCTGGACCGGAATCAAGCATCCTAGGACCGGTTTCTGGCTATTAGCCGTCATCAGCCAGGATAGCTTGACTCCAGTGGCGTAGTGAGCACGGGTCCCACGTCTGGGAATACCCATCCCACTTAGGGCGAAAAGCGTTACAACAAACAAATGATGGACGGAATGCTGACAATGCATACATTCTCCCCCAGTCAAGAGATCTGGGTTAAATCCATCGTTCTTTTGCCCACTACACCACCCCAGTTTAGACATGGCCATATGCAAATCAGTCTTGACCCTGTGCCTCATGGGAACAGTCCAGCCCGAACTGCCAAGCCATGTCTTCCCTGGACCGGAATCAAGCATCCTAGGACCGGTTTCTGGCTATCAGCCGTCATCAGCCAGGATAGCTTGACTCCAGTGGCGTAGTGAGCACGGGCTGGACTGTTCCCATGAGGCACAGGGTCAAGACTGATTTGCATATGGCCATGTCTGAACTGGGGTGGTGTGGTGAGCAAAATAACGATGGATTAAACCCAGATCTGTGACTGGGGGTGAGTGTTTTGCCATTGTGCAACATTCCGTCCATCATCTTGTGTGTTTTGCTTATAGCAAACTGTGGCATAAGTATACCAAGAAGGACCCCGAAAGTCAGTGGCCACTGATGGGATCCTTCGACGACCATAAGATAGAAGCGCTAGAAATAGCTCTGCGTAGCAACAAGACGACGCCTACTATGCTTGACAGTATCGGCATGTGGCGCAAAGAAGCGACGCAACGGAAAAAGAGGGAAGAAGTAAAAGCAGAAAAGGAATTACGAAAGGCAGCTCACCTTGCCGCTAGAAAGTTAGACGAAGACATAAAGGAGAGAAGGGAAACTAAACTAAGACAGGAGCCCGAAACCTCAGGCCAATACGCTGTTAGGACCCCTTCTTTGCTCTACCCTGAGTTGTCCTCCAAGCAGCGAACGAATGACGAGTTACTGTTAGGTCCCCCGATCATTTACATGCCCCCTCCGTATGCACCCTCCCAATCAATAGTGCAACACCCACAACCCCCGAACACGAGCGAAAGCAGTACAGGGGCCTCGGCCCTCACGGCCTCCGCGCCGGCTGAGCCTCTTGTGCCGAACCCAACGTCGACTACAACGCTAGACGACCATGAGATAGGAAAGAAAGAGTCCACCAGAATGAATCGATTAACTAAGGATGAACGAGCAGGAATTGATAAGATAGTAGGGACACTGGTGGAGCGAAAAGAAAGTGAGGAGTATATAACAGACGTGTATAACTCGTATGCCGACAGCCGCAGACGACACTTCGTCGTACGGCTCTGTTATCACGCCCTAAATGCGTATGAGGAAAGTTGACCACGCTGAGCCGTTCGGATATACCAGGGTACAACTCGATACCATAGATAAGCAGCGAGAACCAGGACAGAAACCCCCAAAAGCCATATTAGAGCTCCCAGACAAGATTGTACTAAAACTGAAGACTCTAATCCCAGAAAGAAAGGTAGATTGGTCGATAGTAACGGCTTGCCGCCAGAAACCCCAGGAGGATGTGTCTGAATACTTCTCCCGATTCGAGACTGTGTTCTCCGATTACAGTGGCCAAGACATGACCACCGCAACCGGACATCACCTTTTTGTCCAGAATTATGTAACGGGTCTGTCGCCAGAAGTTTCCCAGAAACTACAGAATAGCGAGAGTAGTTGGGCAGCCTCCAAACCCGCAGCAATTCTCCAGATGGCCCAATACTACGAAAACCAGAAGAACGAGAATGATAGGGCGTCAGAGAAGAAGAAAAAGGAATTAAAGGAGAGGGTAATGATAGCACAGTTGCAAGGGGTGACCATGGGAAGGGAACCCCCGAAAGAGAATTACCAACCAACCGCCCCTAGAAAGCCACCCTCTAGAGACCATACACCTACACCCTACAACGGACGGAGAGACTTAGATGGGAATCAATGTGCGTTCTGTAGAGGGTTCGGACACTGGAAATCCCAGTGCCCGGTCCTTTTGGAACTGAACAAAAATAGGGACCGCAATAGGCACAACAGGAAGTTTTTTGATACCCACCATCAACGTCACCACACTTGATTAGGATCACGTGCAATCGAACAACGCCATTTTCCGAATACGCTAACTAGATCGCTGATACGTACAACGCTCCAGCAAAATAGTATGGTCAAACATTTTTTAATAACTTATAAGTATAACAACATTCCGGCAAAATGAACAGGTTAGAACATGTTTTAAACAACTATTTACATGACAGTCTGCTGCGACCTGCATCCCAAAGCATTTACGTCCACGTGACACCGTCCTCGCCTCTCCTTCCTCGAAGTTGCAACATTGGCCTGTTTTGGGCGGTCCCTTTTAGTTGACTTTGGGCTATAAAAGCCATGCAAAAATCCCTTGACATCAGTGGCGGGCGATTGTGCGAATAGGCCGGAGGCTATACGAAGCGCCGAAGTTCGGGCAACACCAAGGCGGAGCCCGCCATGCTGTGCGGGCCTACCCGTCTTCTTTCTTTAATAAGGGCTGATGCCCTGGCGGGGGGAGGCGACGCGGACGGACCTCCCCCACCTCCCCAGGTGGAGGCTCGCCGGGCACCCCAACCGTCTTTAACTCGCCGGCCAGCTAAGCTGCACCCAGCCATCTTTTTCATCGGCCTGCTGCATTTCACCCTGGCACGCTGTGCGGATCTTCCCATTCACTTCTTCCTTCAATAACGGAGGGTGCCCTGGCGGGGGGAGGCGACGCGGACGAGCCTCCCCCACCTCCCCAGGTGGAGGCTCGCCAGCAGATGAGGGCACCCCAACCGCATCTTTCACACGTCAGCCAGCTGAGTTGCGCCCTGCCACTTCATTCGCCGTTCGGCTGAGCCGGCACCCCTGCACGCGGCCGCCAGGCAACCACCCAAGCACAGGGTTCACCAGGACTGCCACTAGCACCCGACGCGGGGAGTGGGCCCCCGCAGCCAAGTAAGCAGGGGCCCACTCCGGTGGTGATACCATCCGAACTGCTGTTGTCGCTGCTACTGGAACCACTCCAGTGGCAATACCATCTGAACTGCCGCTGTAGCTGCTGTTGGCCCCTCTCCGATAGCCGTACCGAAGAGCTGCTGCTACTACTGCCCTTGAACTCCGGCGATTGACCCCTCCGGTTCCAGGCCTGGCCCACCGTGAGACAATTCTGGACTCGAAAGCTTGTTTGCTAGGGCATGGGCCCCACCCTTGACAGAACGCTCCCCTCAGCCTTGCAGAATTGGTTGGAGTCATTTGACATTCGACTCCTGCGGACTTCCGGTAAGGACAAAACCACCGCCATTGCTCTTTTGCCCCCCGGGCGACGGCCACCTTGCCTCTGCTTGGTGCAGTGAAAAAGTAAAACGTCGGCGGAAGAACCCGCCTGCCGCCCCGCCCTAAGAACGAACCATGGTATTGCTACAAGGTTGCAGTGACGCCATGCTGACGCAAAGTTGACGCCAACGAAAGTTCTCGAACTACCGAAAGGAATTCTGGTTCAACTGCTAATTCATGGAAAGACTTAGACTGTGCACTGGCCCGACCCCGCCCTAAGATGGCGCTGATGTAGGAGTGGCCTACAACTCCTTGTGGCGTTCCAGTCACGTGACATTTGTGTTAAAAAGAGATATATATATATGTGTATGCGATGCTTTCACACATGATGGTGGGGGAGAGGGGGGGAACCGATTTTTATGTTAATCTAGTGTTGCTCATGTTGCTCGACGCCTCTCGCACCGTGGCCGGCCTATAGCGGCTGTAGGCCCGTATTTCTACACTGACATTGTTTTAAATAAAGGGCTTCTTAAAAAGGAATTACGGAATCAGTGTCATGACTAATCATCTGGGTTGTTGAAGGTTTCTCTTTTAAATAAAAGATTGTCACTCCTAAGCGAAAGCATACAGATAATACGGACTCAATTTGCCTAAAATATTTTTGTTTAACGGAATTTGTACCCATCACGCCTGCCCTTTTTCCAGGAATTGTCAAATCAATAATGAACTATAACTTAAGGTATATGTCGCACGCAAGGTATGGTATCTTGCACCATAATACACGACCAATTGAGAAATACATGCACGACCAGGGAACCCGAATTTAGGAGATGAATGAACTAGAGCATCTTTGCCTCGAACTAAAGAATAATAGGTCTGTGGTATTACCCACCCCTGCGGCTAGCCTGGTACATGGTAGGTAGAACCTTTCGTGTCTGCGCGCGCTGGGGTATTTTGAATACTGCACCTCCCCTCCCCTCTTATTTTCCCCTCTATAGGTCACGACGAAGTTCCGACTGAAGAGTGGAGTGGACATGGACCGCACCAAGTTCAATATCAGGGAAAACATAGACAAACGTTGTGAGATAGTGCGTAAAATTACAGACCATCATTGGGAACATGAAAAACTGTATGATATGATTGTGCGTGTGTACTACGATTATACGATATGAATGTGTATGCATTTCATGTTTGGGTCACTTGAAGAGAGCGTCATTGTATGATTGAAGTGCTCGTCCACCAATCAAAGGGAGGAGAATAAAGGGTCAGACAACCCATAAGATAAACTACAAAATACTAAAGGTACGCAGCATGCATAGGAATAGAGGACAGGAAAGGAGAGGTCCCCGTGCTCAACGCAGCCCTGAGTCTCCGTCTTGATGCATGTACTGTCACACCCTATCCAGCATTTGTGTGTACGTGATCACCGAATTTATGTCTTTTCCCCGCTTGTGTTTTCTTACATGGAACAGACCCATGCTACTCCATGTTGTGTGTGCACCAAGTGGCCTATTATCTTACCCATCTCTCTCTCTCTCTCGTTTTGTGTCGTATGTATGCCGAAATAGCCTACTTGATGCACACGTCTCTCTCTCTCTCTCTCTCTCTCTCTCTCTCTCACTCTCTCTCCCCCTCCCTCGCAAAAGGCTCTTTCTTGCCCTCTTTCTTCTTGAATAAATTAACGACATACACCTCTTTGGTAAGTGTATAATTGGCCTGAACACGGTGGTGTTCGAACAAATTGACAGAAACAAAAACGACCATACTTTACCACGTTACTACCTCTCCTTTTTGCGAACGTTAAGCCTAATCGGCTGAGAAGGAAAGGACAGGTAAGACGACTGATGTCTCCCAATCTGACCCTCAACACGGGGACTATATGTCAGTGGTTTTTGTTCTTAAAGGACACCATCTCCACCGCCCAGAATTACCCCTGACCAATTAACCCGAAATAGAATGTCTAAAGCACCCTGTTCTCCCAAAGATAACTCCAGCCCTATACTAGCCGTCTCAGAATATCCCGAACGAAACAGCTGATGGCCCTGTTTTAAACTGATAAAGGGTCACCTACTGTATGAAAAGGATACTCGTGAACGCATGACCGTAGCACCTCGCACTTACGGGTATTACCAAACCTTGTATTATAGGGCGCAGAAACTGACACCTAGAAGACCAGACGATGGACAGGGACACCCACAGAACCCTGCACCACAGCAGTAATTAATAGATTAGTAACACGCACATTAACATCAGAGTTAATAGACACCAATCATATAGTAACAGATAAGAGCATTTCCGCAACTACTCAGTGGTTGGGAGAGAGAATGAAGTATGTAAATGTCTTCCCTGCCAAAATCTCTAAGACTTTCGTTTCTTATAACCTATTCAAAGATAACCTGCAGCCATCGGAAGAGAGGGGTCGGACGTGACGCACAGTCTGGCTGCGGATCATAAAGCATCTATGACATCGACCAAGGGGGAAGCGACGAAGCAAAAAGGGTGTGAGACGAGACACCATTATCAGAACGATAAGCGCGAAGGGCTACATCGAGGCCCCTGCTCACTGACCAGCGTGCCTGAAGTCTCAACCCGTCGGGCCCGATTGATGGGCCCAGTGCTGAAAGATTCTGCTCTCCTTGGTCCGCATTTTTGATCCGATCCCACGCCACCCCATTCTCTCCTCCTCTTTCATTTGGACTATGACTTTGACCTACTACCGAAGAACAAAAGGCCGGCACCCTGTCTCAAAGTACCTGTGGTGAACTGTGTTAAGGAACAGGACTGTGATCAAAGAACAGTGAGTGGTCACACCCTGCCACGTGAGAAATCGGATTTGAGCTGGACCTTAGCTCCACCGCCGGTGCTCAACAGTGCCAACGAAAGAAGAACAACAATGAGAGCTTACCAGTGATAGCTCTTTATAAAACAAGGACACTGGAAAGAAGAACCTATGTCAAAGTTGAAAATCCTCTCCCAACCACCTTATTATATTAACTATCTTCTTATCAAGTTTTCATGATGTTGCATCAATCACTTCCGACTGTACACTGAGAAGTTAAGAAAATGTAACTTTGTATAGTAACATTCATACAACACCAGCCATGTACATGACTATACTGCAACTTTGAATGTACTTCCTCCTCGCCTACTTTATCAAACTGTATGAGACAATGTACAAATGTGTCAGATTACTCCTGCCTACCCTAAAGACTCTGTATCTTTAAATGTATGACGAACATTGACGATACTGTAACTGAAAGGCTAACAAAGGTGAATATTGGCCGGACAAGCTGGCGAGATATGTTAAAAGGGAGGACTGTGGAAATTTAGCTTGCAAACTGAACATTATCTGCGCCATCTTGCCTCTCCTCAGCGCCACGCACAGCGAATGCACGGCCGCCATTTCAGGCACCCCACTCTCTCCCCACTCATTGTCAATCGCCAGCGAGGTCCCCTTGGCGCTGCGAGCATCCCCCGCGCGCTGGCCACCCCCGCTCTCTCATACAGGCCATAAACCCTCTCCTTCTGCGCGACCCTGCTACGGAACCACATCCGACCGACATCCCATACATGGTCATGCCTCTCCTTTGATAACCCCCTTCCTCTGCGCCCCATTGTCCGAACTGGTCCCAGGCCATCACCTAGCCCTGCGGATGCAGTTTATTGCCCCTACTGTAAGGGAAACACCCCACATCAAAGGGATTACAGTAGATCAAAGCCCCTACTCCCTGAGACCCGACCGGTCACACACCCCCCAGGAATTGGCGGAATACCCTGCTGCGCAATAGCCATCTCCTACTGTGGGTGGGGTGGGAACTCCTACTGTATCTATGTGTGGGATCGGATCTGAACCGGGGCTTCAGGGGATATTCCCCCCGTACATCAAGGGAATCTCAAGAATGTACTATGTGTAATAAAGCAATAAACCAGTGTATAAGAGACCAGGTCAGGTCTCAGAGATGCAGTTAGAGCACCTCGTGACGATACCTTGCTGTCTGATCTGATGTGTTCTGCTCCGACGGAATAAAACTTTGTTTCCTGCCTTCCAGTCTCCGGCGCCTGCCTCTTTTATTGGTAAATTATCGAGTGGTATGAGAGGCGATTACCGCCGGGCAAATACTTGAAAGGTTATCGACTGAAACTGCCGCTACCATTTAACACCACTACAAAACAGGTTACAAACAAACAACTTTCGCAAGCACATAGAGAGATGGGTGTAGCAAATGAAAGGGGTGAATTTATGAAGGACATTCTGTTGCACGATCTTCTTCCAAAAATGCATTATTTGATGGAGATGCTGCAACCAAACCAGTAAAGCAAAAACCTGTACAAGATCTCGAAAAAAACTTTCACCTGAAGAATTTCAATTCGAAAAGGTGTTCTCATTGAAAACTGCTGTTGTTGTAGACTATATGTCTCAACTGAAAATCTCAAGATCTCATCCATGCAAAATTTCGGATAGGTAGTTCAGACTGTTCTATAGATATTAAAGTCAGTGTGCACCTTGCAAGAACTGCACATTGTCTTTGATTGTCATCTTGAACTATCTGTTGAAGAATGTGAGAGAATCAGACGAATGTCTACAAGTGGAACAATTGAACTTGCCTGCATCAAAACTTTCACACCAACAACTGTGCAACTTGATACATTTTGGTCATCAACATCGAACAAGATGAACTTGGAAATGTTAACGCGACAAAACATTGCTGATGCTTCAGTGAACACTGAATTTCCCATTATTGGGAAGTGGAATTATTGTCAATGAGCAGTAGGAGCTGCTACGGGGCTGTAGTGGTGGGGCGGGCAGGGAGGGGGTGAAAAAAATCCAATGCAGAGGAATTGGAATTCTGTGCCACAATATAATGCCCGTCACTTTTTATGTCCCAATTAAGATTCTAATTAAGATTCTATGTAAAATTGTGTTTAGATACTAATAGAATGCTTAATATGCCAACCTGTCAGGGTTGCTGCTCACGTGTATCACAGTCCTGCTCAAAATCCCAGCCTGTCAGGTGCGAGCCAAAAGGGCAGTGCTGCTCATTGTAAAAGGAAACAGGTCACTCTGCCCATGAGCTACACATACCACAATGATGCGTGTCTACGCTGTCTTCATATACAAAGCAAACATGGCTGTGCCAGTTCACAGATCTCCCAGGCATATAAAATAACACTGCCTTGCCGTAAACCACTTTTCGGTGTTCTGTAAAGCACCCTGTATGTCAAACGCCACTGTCATGCTAGAATCTACACATAAAGCTCACAGGTGAAGCCATCAATTCTCAAGTATATTACGCTGTAGCATTGTTATAAATGTCACTTGTTGCTCTGCCGTAGAAAATAAAGTTAGGTTCAAGGGCAGACTGGCCATTTATCATATCAGGTATTTCCCCAGGCTAAGGGAGGGAGGCGGCTGGAGCCAAGAAAGGTCTTTTTTTGAAGGCCCAGGCCCAGTGCTTTTGGCACCCATCCCTTTCTGCAACTCCCCGTGGTTAATAAGTAGGCACAGTGGGGGTTTCAGGAGAGAGAGAAAGATCTGAGAGGAAGAAGAGAGAGAGAGAGAGAGAATGGAGGCTCAGAAGAGAGCGCTAGGGAAATGGATGAGAAAAATGGAGCGAGCCCTGATTGAAAATTTGGCCAGGGCAGCTTTTGATTCCCAGTCTGGCCCAGGTTATTATGTTTAATTGATGTTATATTCAATGTGAGATGCAAGCAGGCTCCTGTTATGGGGGCTAGCGGTCGAAGGGGATTGTGGCTAGATTGGGACAGGGGTGCTTTTGGAGCAGTTTCATAGCAGTTTTGTTTCCTCCAGCCCTAAAAACAGCCATGTAGCTTGCAGCTCATCTGGGAATGCCAGAATGACGAACACAACTGCACGGTCACGGATTTGAACTCTGGCTTCCAGTTTACATATTTAACCTGCATCCTGATGCAGTGGTGACTGGCATCTACTGAAGGAGGGGAAAATCGCTGTGTGCCCGCGCGGCAAGCAAAATAAAAAAACTAAGAAAAAACACTCACCGGATCCTGATGGATGACTTCCTCCACACTCCGAACTTTCTGTTGGAACTGTAGTGCAGGCCCCAGCAAACTCCCTCGACCAATCCTGGCCTGCTCTCGTGATGTTAGCCAGCATGTGAGCAGTGCCCTGATTTGTGGAAACGGCCTCTGTTTGCGCTACTGAGGGCACTAGATGTCTGCACTTGCTCTCAATCTAGCTGTGTTAAGACAGCTGGGTTGAGAGGTTTAAAGTGCACGTGTGGCTGGCTGGCCAAAGGGACATGCACACTTTAAACAGTGCACTTTAAACAGTGCAAAGGCAGCCCTCTGCCCACCACTCCTTCCTGCTGTCACTCAGTAGGCCCAGCCCAATCCTGACGCTCGGTTCAGGATGGGACGATGAAAATTACCATTTTATTTTCTCTCTATGGGGCTTTGGGGGGGGGGGGGACTTAAGAGGGGCGATGCTTCTCTGCTTCAATGGAGGAGCCACCCCAGTCAATGAGGAGTTGGTGCCATATCGTTCAAGAACTTAACAGCAAATTGGAAAAAGCTGACTGTCCTGTTGTGCCACATGTTGAATGCAAAAGACACACATATGATGGACGGAAGGCAGAGCAAATCAAACATTCACCCCGCAGCCAAGAGATTCGGGTTAAATCCGTCGTTCTTTTGCTCATCATGGCACCCCAGTTTAGACCCAGCCATATGCAAATCAGTCTTGACCCTGTGCCTCATGGGAACAGTCCAGCCCGAACTGCCAAGCCAAGTCCTCCCTGGACCGGAAACAAGCATCCTGGGACCGATTTCAGGGCTTTTTATTTATTATTACATATAATACGATCTTGAAATACATACCTTCAGGGTGTGCACTGTATGATAACATTTCCAACATTTGATTTTACTAAAATGCTGTCCATGTAGAATAGCAACACAGGCCACCCAAGGGGTGCACATAACTGACTTACCTCTTAGATCACTATTGGCATTGTCAGGGTGGGTGGAAGCATGAGCGTTTCAAAATTCATGTTTGAAAACTATTCCTTAAATTAAAAAAAAATTATTTGCACTCATTTAGTCTGATGTACTTCTATTACTAAGATGAAACTGTTCTGTTCTGCATGTGAATTAAATACATTTTTTAAGAGACTTTTTCATATTTTACACATTTATTGCAGAATGTCTTTAAAAATTAAGGTGGCTCAAAAGTTAATTGTGCAGGACACCCTAGTTACTTGCGAAACACATTGATTAACTTGTAAATAAATGCTTGTCCGTTTTGATCAGGGGGCTGCATGCAAAATTCATGAGTGCGCTTGCAGCCCCCAGACTGTAGATCTACAGGGACGTTGTAGTATAGATTATAACGCAGCGCTGGCTTCAGTGCAGCATAGTTGCAAGTAAAGAAAACAAAATGCTATAATGCAGTCAATGCTGGCTTTGCCATAAAGCTTTTTTTCAACCATTTGCAACATGGCTAAAGGACAATGGCAAAGCCAAAAGATCTCCTAGGCAAGACTTATTGGCTTTGCCAATGCTTGTGTTACTTGAGGCTGATATTGCAGCAAAACTGGCCCCCCACCTTTCCAGCCTCCGAGGGAAATGCCTGATGCCCAGTACGGCCAATCCGGCCTTGCATGGATGTGGGCACACATGTTTTCTGGGTAAATTCAGTCCTTACTCAAGTACATACGTTTTGATGAGGCTCATTTATCTCGTAAGAAGGTACATTCTGCCCTGGAACGTTTTAAGGAGATGAGAGCTACAGAGCCACAACTTGGTCACTGGGCCTGCTTTCCTCTCTCCCACCAATTCCATCAGCAGTATCAGAAGTTCCAATGATATTCAATGGTCCTTGCCTGTCTTCAGAGATAGCCCTCACAACCCCTTCATCCAGTTTAGCATTTGCATGTCTCCAGATGCAGAAGTCGGAGTAGGAGAAGAGGTCACCAAAAGAAGCGTCAGTCTTCTTCCTCCTCAGCTGGGGCTGCTGTTGCCAAGCTCCCCTTAATTTGCCCTTTGCCAGTCATTTGAGGCCAGTAGGGAGCTGAACACCGTGTTGCTTACCCCACTGGAACTCTATCATGTCAGAGCAATCAGTCTGTCAAATTGTTCAACAAGGTGATGCCCTCACATTTTTGTGCATCCTGCCTCGGATCCATCTAGTTTTTGCTCAGATTTCAGCAGGTCATGTTGCTGTTTAGGGTGATGACATTGCTTGCCAAAGGAGCAATTGTAATACTGCCAGAGACAGCCAGGGGCCTGGTTTACTATTGCGGGTACTTCCTCAGACAGGGCCTGAGAACGATCTTGCACTTCAAAGTTTTGAACTTGTTCCTCAAGAAGTAGACGTTCAAAATGATTACTCTTGCTCAGAGTCTGTTGATTTTCAACCCCAAAATCTGCATGGTGTTCCTAGACCTGCAGGATGTTGCCTGATGTGTGCTGATCCTTCTGGTCCACAGAAATTATCTATACTATCTAATGGGTTCGACCACATCAAAATCGCTGCCCTAGCCTTTAGCCTGACTTTGCCCATCATATCTTTACAAAGGTCATGTCACTGGATGGCAGCCCATCTTCACAGGTCTGTAATCCATGTTGACCTGAGGAGGGGTACCGCTGGCGGAATTGTGGAGACATGGTAGAGGGGAGAAAAGGGTTTAGCCACATCAGGGCCAGGAGATAGATGTCCACTGGTTGAGTGTGTACCCTCGAGTGGGTGCCTTCGCATAACTGAAAGTCCCAGTTTAGGTGCTTGCTTGTGTCACTGTGAACTTGGTGAATTCTTGGACTAAACTCTGCGATTCATTCAGTAGATACTCTGACTGATGTGATTCATTCCATACTACTCCGTCGGATAATTTTACCATTGCAGCTTCTTTTCTTCTTTTATGTGACTGGCTGGCACACTTGCATCGGCCCTGGTGCTTGGACTCTAAACGTATGCAATCCCTGGTGGTGATGTTGCAGTTCAACCAGGGATTACAACATCGCCGACATAAGTGTTATTGGCTGACAAATTCTTAACATACCGCTAAAGCACAATTATTTAAATTGCCTGATCTAAACTTTTTCGAGCCGATTATTTTCCTTTTTCTTGTGAATATACATTTCTTGCACTGCACATTAAATTTCTGTGTGATAACTGAAGCATAGAGCGACACTACTTTTAGTACCATTAAACCATGCTTTTTTTTAAACTCAAATATATAAAAGTATTTATTTGACAGGGAGTGTTTATGATTTATTCAACTGTGTGATAATATTTTGTTATCACTGATTTGTTCAATTTATTTCTCCAAATGGTATCAATTTAAGCCTTGTAGCGTCTAAATATATAAGTCCCTAGCTTCAATGTAGTTAAACTGACAGCTGGTATTCTGTTCACACCCTTTTATGTGAGGCAGTTCATCACACTTGCCACATTTCTCCCTCCGCCACATCCCTGTAAGCAGGAGAAACTTCACTGATTGGATCCACTGCAGGCCTGTAGCTTCTACAAGGATAGAACTAATGAGCACACACAAATGGCCTGGTAACACAGAAATCTATGACTCTTTGTTGTTTGTATCAAGTGGGTGTTATGTACTCCTAGGTAGGTCTCTGCTTTTTTGTCCAGTCATGCCCACCTCAAAGTGTTCTCTTAAAAGGTTTTTGTTTGGCAATCATCCCCAATTAATCTCACATCCACAAAAGGAAAAGTGTGAGAAGTGCCTCACGAAAACACCAACCGTGGAGCTACTGGTTGGTACTCACCAGTTTGCTCGTACTGTCATCATTGGCAACTTTCATGCCAGAAAAATAGGGAAGAAGAAGTGGAAATTTTGCCCATATCTTAAGTTCATGTGAAAAGGTGAAGGAAAAATAACATGTAGATGATACTGTTATCCATCAACTGTCTAAACCCCGTAATGTGCAAAAGAAGAAAGATACATTTCTAAATTAAAATGAGTTGTGGACCACCATTCCATACATTCTTTATTTTTGACAGTGTCCACACTCAGATTAAAAGAAACAGCATGTTTAGACCATTTAATTTGAAACGGCCGACATGTTTCATTGCCTTACACAATTTGTGGCAATTTCATCAGGGCACGGGGACGCATCTCCACCTCACTGATGCGTCTTAAAAAATCTGCAATGGTTGACAAACACAATAAAAGAAAGAAAGTGCCAGCGACAAAGAAAAACACAAAAATTATTATTCTGTGTCAGCATTATTATGCTTCTCTCAAAGTATATCTTTACTAAATACCATAATTACCAGGTGGTTGCCAGGTGGACTCCTACCAGCAACACACTAGGGGGATTAAAGTGTTTCCCCCCATAAGGTAAAAATGGAGCCAACAGGAGCGTACCTGTGGATATATACCTTCACCATCATGGAATATTGATGCCCATGGCCTCTATTCACACATCGCTAAGTTGAATTCCGAATATACCATTTCCCTTTTCAAACAACCTCCTTACAAATACATCTTTTGTCATGTCTAAGTGAAAGGGAACCAATGAAGAGGGTAAAAACAAGCGGGAATCTGGTCATCTCTATGTGTGGTGCATCAGGGTCTCTATAAATCTCCAGCCAGCGCATATAAGCTATTTCAGGAGTATCCAATCCAGTGTGTCACCTGGGTAAATTCACAAGGTGAGGATCAAAGGATGGGGAATATGCAGGAAAATAAGAGTAGCCACCTGAAATAGCATTACCCAAGGGAAGTAAATTATTTGTTTGTAGTTACGCCCTTCCTTTTATGTTATACCTGTTTCTCTTTCTCCTGTTTGCTCTCAAACGCACTCTAACGCTGTGCAAAGGTTTGAAATGCACTGTATAAGCAACTATAAATTACATTAAGACAAAAGACCCCCTGTATCAATAGGGTACTGAGGAAGGACAATTACAAATTAATAAAAACATAAATAAATAAAAACATCCCCATCAAACCCACCTACATTATAACTTTACTAATTAATGTATATATTTATCACATGCTCAAACGTTTCCATGTATCTTATGTATGTTTTGCTACAAAATCTATTTTACTTTTTTATGAATACAATTTCTTTTTTTTAATAAATGTTTTTATTAGTTTATAAAACATAGCAGTCACAAATATATCCGCATTTAGTACATCACGTCACAGTTAACATATTGCAGTACTTGTACAATAAAAGTTTCATTTCTGTTCAGCCATCTATATTTACTCATTCCAACGTCTCATTTTCATCTCCATCTCACTAGTAGGTGAAGTACACAGGTCACCTCGGTACATGTTCCATTTGCCCCATTTATTATTCCATTTCTTGGAACATCCTAAATACAAATACTTATTTATTTTGTACAGACATGTAGAGATTGTTTTTACATTTAACCATTTTATAACAACACAGATAAATAGTACATTTGGTCATAAAGTCGTGCTGAATCTAACTCTGCAAGTCTAAATAGTACATAAAAACCAACTGGCATTCACAAACACAGTCAATACACACACTCCAATCATCCCAGTCATCTTAACACTCTCATAGTTCAACACTCTTACAACCTATTCAAACTCCCCAATCTATATTGTCTAACAGATTTATAAATGAAAACAAAGTGTGAAATTAATATAGAATACTTTGCCAATATCATTCTCACAGTGTGTTTTTCATAAAAGGTAACTTCACAGTTATATTCAAAGCTATGTAGTGACTGCAAATCATGTATATATTTAAAATAATTCCACTGTTAATACATTCATATTCATGTGTTGGGGGGCTGTAAAGACCAAATGATTACACGGTTTATACACTCATTTTCATTCATTAGGTTGCTGTAACAATCTACACACATTTCAAATTCAAATTCAAAATCTTTATTTCGGTTATTGCTAACCATAAAAAGACATACATAAAATATACAATTCATTATCACATAAAAACAACCAACCTTTTCAATACAGAAAAAAGTAGAGTGCTATCAGAGTATGGACACAGAACGAGGGGCATGGTTTCACTGGTCCAGGCAGTTTCTCAATCTAATACAAAGTTTTAAAAATTCCTTAATTTGGAGAACACTGTCACTGTGCAAAAGCTGCAAGTACAAAAGAGCCGGTCTGATTTGTTTAAAACCAAGTTTTTTTAAGAGTCACTAAATATAATTTACGAGGAAATTCATAAAATTTGCATAAAAAGATAAAATGCAGCATATCCTGCGGAGACTTTCCGTCGCAGCCGCAGGGCGCTGCCAATTTATTAAAAATATCACATTTCGGTCGAATAAGCAGGTGATGGAATTGATTAAACCTAAATCTGGTCAGTAAAAATTTCTCGTGTGAAGAAAAAGACCCTTCCAAATATGGTTCGATGGCCACGGTAGTCTTAAGCATAACAAACTTTCTCACACTTGGTTTCTGGAGCTCCACATCTTCTCTCGTAATCTTCTTATCCCACAGAAATGATTGTTTAATTTGCTCCAGATCTCCCCTTGTAATTGATTGTGGTTTTGAAAAGAGTTCAGGGCGACCAAGTTTGTCAAAATTTGATTTTAGATAGCTTAGCCAAGGAGAGCTCAATGCCTTGTCCAGTGACAAAAAGTCCTTCATGATTAAGTGTGTTAGGGGTATGTTCTCATTTAGCCAAATTTTAAGCCAAAACATCAAAGGGCGTAAGGAAAGCAAATCACATATATATTGGGACCCCAACTCCTCATGAACAGCAAAATTAGCCGTACCAGATGGGACACACAATAAACGCTTCATAAAACGATTTTCAACAATCTGTAATTGCTCTCCATTAACATACCCCCAAAGTTCACTACGATAGGATACAGTTGCCACAGACTTAGCATTGTACAATTTCAACATTGCACAGATTGGCTTTTTTCCCAATTTGGTTGCAAAATTAAATATTGATGCATTAACCCTCACCATTTCACCTATTTTCTTTACAAGATGAGGTTCCCAATTTAATTTTGTGTCGAAGAGAACTCCTAGGTAAGAAAATGTTTTAGTTAAGGGGATTATTTCTCCGCCAATCCTAAATTGGAAGGGTTTTCTTGGTTGCTGACCAACTTGTAATACAAAAGATTTAGTGTTATTTACCAAGAGGTCTCTATCTCTCATAAATGTATTAAATGCTGTTAACAATGATTGCAATCCCCTCTCGGTCCTAGATAAAAGTACTGCATCATCTGCATAAAGAAGTATTGGAATTCCTCGCCTACCAACTCTAGGACAGTCAGCATGAACATCTTGTAACACCCCATCTAAGTCATTAATATAAAAGTTAAAAAGAAAGGGGGCCAAGATACAGCCCTGCCCGACACCCTTTCCAATGCTAAAATTGTTAGATACACTCAAGTCCAGGGAATATCTCACATTGGCACTGGTATTGTAGTGTAGGGCAACCAAAAAATCAACCAAACCGCTATCAACCCCTTTTGACCTCATGGACTGCCACAGCTTACACCGGTTGACACAGTCAAACGCTGAAGACAAGTCCATAAAGGCAAGATGAATGGTACCTTTCTGTATTATGGTATATTTACTTAAGATCAGGAAGAGGTTAAGGCATTGAGTAGTTGTTGATCGGCCTTTACAAAATCCGTACTGCGAGGGAGACATAATGTTCTTTTCCTCCACCCACTCTACCAGTCTTTGCAGTACAATTCTTCCTACAATCTTGACCATAGAATCTAATAAAGAGATCGGTCGATAGCAGTTTGGGCTGCCCTTGTCACCCTTTTTAAAAACTGGGACAATTGTGGAAACACCCCAAGATCGTGGACATCCTTCTTTTACAGCTGCATTAAAAACTGACTCTAGAATCGGTGCCCAAAAGCTAGGATCAGATTTATACAAATCAGGGGGGATCCCGTCCGAGCCGGGAGCTTTTCCACCTGTAATTCCCTGTATGCCCTCCAAAACTTCAGCTCTATTAAAAACAATCTGTACACCAGTTTTACTACAGTCAGTACTAATATCCATGTCCTCTGTGCAGCAGTATAGTTTTTTGAAGTGCACTTCCCACTCCTCCTTAGATATATAACTTTCAGTACCATTTCCCGGGTCCTGTGTCAGAAATGGTTTTCTCATCAAGGCCCAGAAAGCTGTACTACTTCCAAGGGTGGCAGGATCTAAGATCGCTAGCCACGCCTCTTCCCTGAGAAATTCCTTATGTCTTGCGATAGTTTTTTTGTAGATCATTCTACATTGCTGGACATCAGCTTTTATCCTAGGCTTGGATGACAATGCTGCTCTTAGATTTTTAGCTGCTAAAGAACAATCCTTGTTAAACCACCTTGGACCTTTTAAGGAATCCGAATTTTTTATAGGTACTGATAGTAGTTGAGATACCTTCACCGCTAGACAGTTGAAGGCATTTAGGACAGTGTTTGGGGGTGCATCCACTTGTGTGCATAACGAAATTTCGTCAGCACAAGTAGTTTTTATTTTGGTATACAGCTGATCAGGGGTTACCATGGACCATCTCAGACGGCGTCTGCCATCAGTGGTATTCACCCTACCGATAAGGGGTTCCACTCTTTCTTTTGCTATCAGTGGACCCCTCATAAGAGCAGTGAGAGGATTGTGGTCACTGAATTCACTGACTTCAATAGAGAAGAATCCCACAAAAGACTGCATTACAGATGTTAACAAAATAAAATCTATAAAAGTTGCCCTACCATTCCCCTTAAACGTTGGGGTATCAAAGCGCTTATTTGGGGCCATCAATGCCATCATAGGAGTTAATTCTAACTCATTAAGCATATCATTGAGGTGTTCCCCCTCAGTTGTGTGCTCAAAATGGAAATTCTCACAGTCCGGGCAATTAAATTCTGTGATCATTTTAAAAAGAGGGTCTCCACAGGGATGAACATTAAAATCCCCGACCACCATGAGGTTATAAAGACAACCCTTCATGGAGTTACTAATAAAGGAATGCAATGTAACTATCTGACTAGAGTTGGTACTACAATTAGTGGAATTATAAAAATTGACCAGACCGGCCATACAGTTATCTCCATTTAAAACTAAACCAATAATGCCAGTGTGGTTTGTTGTAATTCTCCGAACCTTACAACATAAAACTATAGATATAAACACAACCAAGCCCCCCTTAGGTCTACCCCTGTTAGTTGCTACTGCCGGTACGTAGTAGGCCTTATACCCTTCCAGGAAGTAATTACAATCGATTGACCAAGTTTCCTGTAAACAGATAACTTGGTACTTTTTAATATACTCAATCCAATTGCAATCCTCCATTTTGGAACCAAGACCCGCAATGTTCCAAGAAATTATATTATTAGAGTTATTGACAGCCAAAATACATTCCGAACATTCCGTATCCATTAAGCCACGAGTTTCCTGCCCACCGGATACCTCCTGTCAGTCACATAGCTCCAATCCCGAGAGGACATCAAATCTGTTGTGGGTTGCAATGTTAAAACCGTTACCTCTCTGTAACCCCACATTATGAACATATTCCTCATTGGGAGGCAGTGACTGTGAGGGTATACGTGATCTAAATGGGCCAGGGGTTGGTGGATTTCTAATAAAATGAGAATAAAAAAACCCCAGTGGACGTATGCAAATACTGTTGGGAGTGTTGGCCAGTGCAGCAGCTCTGAGTAGAACTGTAGCAGCATGCTGAGGATGCCTAAAATTAATAATGCAGTCACCATTTGTTGTCTTGCTAGATGATCCAATCCAGCTCACCCTTCTTGTTGTTAATATTTGGTCTGCATATTTAACGGGAAACCCACAATTCTGGTTAAGCCAGAAAACCGTCCTATTCTTTAAAGAGTCGTGATTTTCTTCAGACACCTGATGTGCATGGGGCTGAATGGGAGGGACATTCGTAAGTACAGCCACATAAGCTGCGCAATCAGGGGGAAGATTTACATGACGATTTTTCTTTATGTGGGTATGGGTCAAATTTCCCTCAGGAGATCCCGTATTAATGGTATTCTGCAATGTTAATGTCGTGGGATCCGATAAGACAGGATCAGCAACAACCACTGTGTTCTGTTTGTTAATCTGCCTGTTTAAATGAATATTGGATATACTTCCTTTTGATGATCCCGGGTCATCCACAGTTGGTCTAATATTTGCTGCATCTAATTTGCCTGATGCTCCAGCCAGGTGGGATTTTAACAAACCACCTAGTCTTTCTACTTCTGAGGCCATAGTATCTAATTTGGCTAGCAATGGTTGCATCAACTCTACAATTTTTGCCTCTAATTTTCCCTCCAGTGAGTGAAATAGAAGTGTTAATGGTTCAGGGGCGATATTAAAACTCAATCCGCCCATACCACTACCCTCTCCTGGATTCTTTTGCAATCCCCCACTGTTAGAGACTTTATTGCCCCTCCCAGTTTTACTCTTACAATAATTGCCCATGCGCTTAGCTTGCACCTTCCTGCACAGTCTTATTGGTCTTTGCTGGGGCGATAGGGGTGATGAGGGAGATGACTCAGCCTCTGTTAGTTCAGATACAACTTCAGGGTCATCTGTAATCTGATCTATGTGTGTTTGTGCTGCAATAATTACAGCAGCCCCGCTTCCCCCGTCCAGTCCATCTATAGGAGCTGTGACTATCAGAGGAGACGATAATTCAACACACCCGGCAGAATCATTGCCCCGCCCTAGGGAAGCTCTGCGGGTGTTGTTGATTTGAGTCACCTTTTGCACCAGATAGCTATCCATAGAACCAGCCCCCTTGGTAGGTTTATTCGTCTTGACCTTAGACATATTAGCAACCCTAACGGTAATCCTTGGAACCAGGCACGTTTTCCCCGGGGACTATACAACCAGCTAACTTCGCTGAGACCCTGCAGATAACCACGTTACACAACAAAGTATAGTAACTTCACAGGGTCTGTATTATATACGTACAAAGTCCGTGGCCCAGTCCTGTCTCTTCTGTCCTCTGAGGGCCTCAGAGGGCCCGCCCTTTGCCCAGGCTTAGCCCGGCGCCGCCCGCGCGCGTCCCGCGACGCGGAGGGAGCCGTGATCTTTTAAGCGCCTCCGGGCGCGTAGATGATGTCAGCGGGCGCTAGGGAGGCTGGGAGCTGTAGTCTCCCCCTGCTCACGGCCGCGAGATGAAATGGCGGCAGCAGGGGAGACACACAGCGTGTGGATCCCAGGGACAGCGGCGATAGTGCAGCAGGGCAGGGCAGCAGCAGTGAACTCCAGCAGGTACGTGGGCCAAGCCTGTAAGACTGATTCCCGCTCCACCGAGGGAGCCGTGATCTTTTAAGCGCCTCCGGGCGCGTAGATGATGTCAGCGGGCGCTAGGGAGGCTGGGAGCTGTAGTCTCCCCCTGCTCACGGCCGCGAGATGAAATGGCGGCAGCAGGGGAGACACACAGCGTGTGGATCCCAGGGACAGCGGCGATAGTGCAGCAGGGCAGGGCAGCAGCAGTGAACTCCAGCAGGTACGTGGGCCAAGCCTGTAAGACTGATTCCCGCTCCACCGAGGGAGCCGTGATCTTTTAAGCGCCTCCGGGCGCGTAGATGATGTCAGCGGGCGCTAGGGAGGCTGGGAGCTGTAGTCTCCCCCTGCTCACGGCCGCGAGATGAAATGGCGGCAGCAGGGGAGACACACAGCGTGTGGATCCCAGGGACAGCGGCGATAGTGCAGCAGGGCAGGGCAGCAGCAGTGAACTCCAGCAGGTACGTGGGCCAAGCCAGTTGATGGGGTGTCCTCTTATTTGGAAAAACTGCTTCTTCAAACGTGTATTCTGTTACTCATTCGCATTGTCAGTGGCAAAGATGCACATATGAAGACGTCCTCTCAAGTCTCTCTTGTTCTCTTTTGCTGGGACTCGTCCACTTAGTCCATTCTACTTTATACTTCTCAGACAATCTCATTTGGCGTGTTTTCCCATCCTCCAGGACACGCTGGGCTCCTGTTCTCTGAGGGGCAGAGGGGCGCACTTCAAAACTGAGATTACTTGGGCGAGGGAGCCAGTATTGTTTTGGAAACGCGCGAAGACGAGGGGCTGAAGTTAACAGGCTTCTTTTTCAGCACAAAATAGCCAGCAGAACTTAGCACATTCTGTGGAAACACCTTCATCGGGAAAGCTATTTTAAGTTGAATCTCACACTTATTGCCAAACGACCTCTGCTGTTATTCCTTACAATCTCCTCACATATGTTTATGTTCAATAGACGTCCATAAGTCTTCTCTGTAGTTCCAAATGTCCTCAATTACTAATATATATACACCACTTAAGGAGAGGGGAGGAGGTGGGCGATACCTCAAGGCCTCTGGGGTAAAGCACAATATATCCTGGTCTTGACCCTCTGCTATTTAGATAGTTGTCAGTAGTAAAGTTACTTTCAATGAAGCCTCTCGATACTGCTACATGCCGACACGATTGTGGACGCCAAATTTGTGTGCAAAATAGAAAGAAACTACAAGTAAAATATATGAAAACATCCCTCTTTTTGTTTTCAGATGACATTTTCTGAAAACCTGAGCACCTGGACATGTGTTGAAAAAGCATTGGCAAAGCCGATTGGTTGTGACAATCCAAGAGATTTTGGTGTTGTCAGTTTCTTTTAGCCATGTTGAATAGCAGTGACATATGCCAATTATTGGTCTGTATTATAGTGCAATTATTACTTTATTTTTTACATATTTTTCAGTTGATAGCTCTGTGTATTAATGGATGATTTGATTTGACTCTTAAGTCTGCTGGTTTCTGTACTGCTGCTGGATATTACACTCCTGCCTGTTGGGAAGTTAAAGTCACTGTCTACAGATCTGTTCCTTCCTTCCAGCCAGCTCCTAATCTTTGCATGTGTGGCTAACAGACTAAAAGCGATGTTTTTATTAAGTTAATTTCATTCTTGGGCAGCTCTTACCCGGTTTAGCAGCTGCTGCACCAATAACTCAAACTGGCGCAACACCTATATCACACATGCAAATGAGGCTGAGTGTGCACCTTCAAAGTGGATGCACACAGCGGTATGGGTTGACAGAAACTTTTCACACGTTTGCAACAGAGCATGACTTGCACCATGAATGTTACTACATGCTGAGACCAGAATGTAAGCTTTAGGGCAGACACAGCACTATGATAACTTTCTTTTAACTTCTCGGATCTTCCTTTGTTGAGCTGGAAGTAGAAGGCCTGTAAACACTTGACTGGGCACTGTGAAACGTACGCATTGCAGTACAGGGCTCAGAAGCGCACCCTCCCCAGTTATAACAGGCACTAGCAACTCTCAGTTCGCTGCACTGCGTTCCCTTGTATTCTAGGGAGCTGCAGGCGTTCTAATCTGAGAGAATTAAGAAAGAAGGTCTACTGGGAAACAACTGCCCTTTAATGCATTTTCAGAATGTTGAATTCTGAGTTTCCCTGATCCCAAGAAAAAACAGTATGCTGATCCGATGCTGGGACTCAAACATGGTTCTGTTGTATTTACAGTCAATGTCACGCGCCAGCCCCTGGCGCGTAACCGCGAGTGTTCTCTTGCTCTCCTGCACAAGATCCCTGATTGTTATCCTTGCCTCCTCATTGGTCCCCAACATTCCATTCCCACATTCCCATGCCACCCCTAACGGTTCCAACGGTCAGTGGGACTTCCAACCTGGTAACCGCACAGTTGTGTAGGGGCTGTTGTACCAATAAAGCCTTCTCTTGTCTACCCACGGCTCCGCTTTATTTCTACAAGTTGCAACGAGCGGACTACATCAACAGCCCCTCACTGCGGTATGCAGTGATCTCCTCCAGACCTGTTGCAAGTTCACTCCCCTGTGAGAGTGAACCCACCATAGAACTACTGATCTCCTGACCTGTCACTGGGTGATATGACCCTGACGGAGGTTCCGGAATGCCGTCTCCTGTAATCCTGTGCTGCTTCTGCTGCGCCCTCCGATTTCCATGGTGGCACCTGACGTCCAGTACGAGAAGTACTTCATCCTCGAAGACACACGTGAGACCGGCGCAACCTGCGGGTGCGCTGCTGCCCAGCGTAAACTCCATGTGCTTCCACAATTTTGGCTGAGCAGTCTGAACCGAGCACTTACTACCTCTTCGGCGTGGAATTGCGTTCCTGCTACTGGGCATCCCTCAGGGCGCTGTATATCCACCTTCAGACTGCTTCTGTCAACTTGTTGATGACCATATGCTTACACACTACGACGTCCCTTTGTTGGTCCCCCGCTCACTCCTGCGCAGCTCACCTTGTCTTCCTTCAAGCGAAATCCCGCCTCCGACGCTCTCCTCACAGAGCCAGGCACACTGCGCACCTCTCAAGTGTGTGTGACGTCAGTGGAACGCACACCTAGCGACCACTTGGAATTGGGCTACACAGCCATTTTGAGGCTCCATCTCTTCAGGGCGTGCGTTATCACGCCAGCTTCAGCATCGGAAAAGTGCGTTTCCATTTCCAGTGATACGCACACTTCAACTATTCCCGCTGCAAGTAGATCATCTTAATCAGCTTTCAGCGTTTGGTGCACATTTAATTTCTACCTTGTTTTTTGGCAATTCCACAGTAATGCGCACACTTCAAGCGCATCCAGCATGATACTTCAGGCATTTTAGCACCAGAAACCTGGCACCAGGCTGCTATCAACTGCACGCAAGACATCACGGTGATGCGCACACCTTTCCAAGAGAGCCAATCGTGCCATATACATAACTTGCCCTTGCCAATCTTGCACACGCCGTCTACATCATGCATTACTCATTTTAATTGCAGTTTCTACTTACAACATGTGTGCCTTAAGCTCATTGAACCTGTCCCAACCACAACCCTTCCTCCCACTCAAGGGAGAACCGTGTATGCCATGGAAAGAGTGGAAGGAATATTTTTGCAACTATATTGAAACTGTTGAGGATTTTACTGCTGAAAAGAAAAAGAAGGTATTACTGTACTGCCTTGGCCCTGGAGGTTTAAAAACCTACAACCAAATCGAAAAGAAAGTAAGGGAGGGGGGTGATGTTTTCCAACATGCCATAGATGATTTAGATGCTCACTTCTCGCCATTGTATGCGTAGCGGTCGATCGCTACAAGTTTTCACGAAGAAAACAGGGTAAAAATGAAAGCATTGACGAGTATGTGTCTGCTTTGAGTGCATTGGCCCTTATGTGCATATTTGGGCAATTACAAGAAGAGTTCATACGTGACCAAATCGTAATGCATGCCAGCAACCCCAACATCCAAGACAAACTCTGGGTAAATAGTAAGTCATCATTGAAAGAAGCAGTCGCTTTAGTCAAAAAAGCGGAACTTGCGGGCAGGTGTGCCAAAGCAGTTCTGGAGGAGCCCAGTGTAGTAAAGGCGGTCAACTCGACCAATTCCAGTAAATGTAAATCCAAAGAAATTTTTCGCCAAGACATCACAAGTGAGGTCAATGAGAAAAAGAGATGTTATCGTTACGGGTCTTCATCTCACCTTGCTGATTTCAAAAAGTGCCCGGCTAGATTTCATAAGTGCACGTCCTGCGGCTTGACGGGGCACTTTACCAAAGCATTTAAGAGGAAATCCTACAGACGCAGCAAGCCGGTCAGACACATTCAGGGTGAATATAACACGGTCTCTGAGGAATCTGATGATTCAGGTTCGGACAAAATCAACTACATGTTCTCAATTGAATATGATATTCTGGAAGTTGCTCTCACTAAGGTCAAGAAACCCATTTGTGAAATCAAAATGGGTGGGGTGTTAATGAACATAATTGTAGACTCTGGTTCCCCATTTACAATAGTTAATGAGAATGTCTGGAAGCAACAGTTCACAAATCAAATAGGGGCCTTTCTTGAAAAATCCAATGTTATCGCTAAGAGCTACACAGGGGAGAACATTGAATTAATCGGCACTCGTGATTTGGAGTTCGAATTCAAGAGCAGGAAGGCTGTCTGCAAACTATTTGTGGCTAAAAAAGGACCCTCTGTCCTGGGATGGAATGATCAAGCTGACTTAGGAATCATTCTTAATCCTAATAATGACAACCCTGTGATGTCAATTGAGAACGACAATGGATACAATGGCACATTACTTGGAGTCTACCCCGAAGTCTTTTCAGGGAAAGTGGGTCTGCTTAACAGTTTCCAACACAAAATCGAGTAAAGAGATAATGTCTCCTCATGTGTACACAAGGTCAGACACCTACCTATATCTATCAGAGATGATGTCCAAACTGTGCTCAATAGAGTGGTTACCAGTGGTGTCATTGAAAGAGTTGAGTCTGCAGAGTGGGTTTCTCCCTTGGTGGTAGTCAAACGGCCCAATGGAAAAATTGGACTCTGCATAGATCTCAGGGATTTAAATAAGAACATTATTGTTGATCAGTACCCCCTGCCACGTATTAGTGAAATATTTAATGCCACCAATGACATGAATGTGTTCTCCATTATAGATTTAAAATCAGCCTACCATCAGGTAACGTTGCATGTTGAGAGCAGAAAGTATACAACTTTCATAACGCCATTTGGTTGCTATCGTTTCACAAGGGTACAGTTTGGATTAGCCTCTGCCGCAGCGCTTTTTCAAAGAATAATGACTTCTATCTTTGAGGGCACTGTTGGGGTGAGGTTCTTCCAGTACGATATCCTGGTTATGGGCGGCAACCAAATGGAACATGATGCACGCCTAAAGCAGGTGTTTGGAATTCTGAAAATGCATGGTTTGACGGTTGAATTAGATAAGTGTAGATTTTCTCAGACCAAAGTTGTTTATCTTGGTCACACCATCAGTCAGGAGGGCATAAAACCCAAGTAGGGATTGATCGACGCCATACTGAAAGCTCCCCCCCCCCCCCCCCCCCCCCAAGGATGATGTGAGAGCTTTTCTCGGTCTAACAGAATTCTACTCAAAGTTCATTCACAACTTTTCAGAAAAAACCTACAACATGAGGCAATTGCTCAAAAGCAAAGTCAAATTTGTGTGGTCCCTGTTATGTCAAGAGGCTTTCTAACGCATCAATAAGGAAATCGGCAATGCGCCTTTTCTGAAAGGTTTTGACACCAAAGCTCAGACCTACGTCACGACGGATGCCAGCAACAAGGGGCTTGGTGCTGTTCTTGCACAGAAAGACTCGGACAACCATGATTGGGTAGTAGCCTTCGCTTCTCGATCACTGACCGCAGCCAAGGAAAGATACTCTGATCGAGCGCGAAATGCTTGCCTGTTAACGGGCTCTTGACTATTTCAGAGTTTATATCTGGGGATACAACATCCACTTACGCACAGACCACAAACCGCTAATCAAAATCCTCTCAGCATCCGGTTTACAAAATGCCTCCCCCAGACTCAGCAAAATGTCAGTCAAATTGTTAGACTACAATTACACCGTTGAATACTGGCCTGGGGTTAGGAATAAGGTTGCCGATTTCTTAAGCAGATTTCCCTTACCCAGTGATGAGGTCATAGAGGAGCAAGAGGATGCTGAGAAAGTGGCGTTACTGTTCAACACAAACCTGGATGGGATCACAGATGCTGAATGGAAAGAACACATGCTTAAAGACCCCACTTTGCGCAAGGTGTGCAAATACATCAACGACTTCTGGCCCGAGAAGAGACTTCTTGATAAAGAAATCAAAACTTATTGGGAAATAAGGAATTAATTAAGTGTTGAAAACGGGGTGCTGTGCAGAATAGGAAAGGCCGTTCCCCCCAACACGCTCAAAGGTAAAATCTTGAGACTATGCCATATAGGTCATCTTGGTATCTCAAAAACCAAGCAAACAGTCAGAAACAGCTACTGGTGGCCCGGAATCGATAAACAGATTGAGGTCATGATTAGAGACTGCGTATGTTGCAATGATTCAGACAGAAGCCTCAAAACCTCTAGAGTTCCCCTTTCTCTGTTACCCCCCCCAAGCATGCCTTGGGAGAGGATAGGCCTGGACATAACCGGTCCAATCGAAGGCCACGATGGGGTGATCAAATACATCCTGGTGGTTATGGATCACTTCTCCAAATGGCCCATGATTAAAATCGTCCCCAATGTAGATAGCTCTGCTGTCATTTCAATTCTAGACAGACTCTTCTTGAGTGAGGGGTTACCCAAGCACAAAATGGCCGATAATGGACCACAATTCTCCTCCGAAGCCTTTAGGTCGTTCCTGGAGATAAATTGCATCACTCAGCACACCACCTCGCTCTATCACCCCGAGGGAAACGGCCTCGTTGAGCGTTTCAACCGAGTCTTAAAAGGGAACATACAACTGTCCTGGAACAACAGTCTCAATTGGGAAGAAGAAATATTCAAACTCATTTGGGCCTACAGAATCAACCATGTGCCAGCACCTCCAAGTCACCATTCGTGCTCATGAGAAGTAGACAACCCTTGAGCAGAGACCTAGGATGGATGCCCACATCCAAACTGGTAGAGTGGTCACACGAAAACATCAAGGGCAACATCGAGAAGGCACAAACGTGCTATAAAGAATGGTACGACACAAGACATGGTGTCAAAGATCACTCATTCAAGATCGGCGATCTGGTCAAAGTTCGCCTTGAAAGGAAAGTCAGGCAGGGAGAAACAGATTCACCGCTCCCCTTTGCATCAGCAAACTATACCACAATGCAGCCAGACTCAGTGATGGCAAAGTTTGGCATGTGAACAGGTTAGCCAAATGCCATCAGTGGGCAAAGAGTCGAGTCAATGTCAGCCCAATAGTGTTAATAAAGATTTGTGGGTTGATTACGATGAACCTGAAAGGGGACACAGTTCCATGCATTTTGATAATAGAATGTGTTCAAGAAATGAAGATGTTCAAGATAGTGGTCCTCCACCCACCGCTGAATCCACTGATTTTCGCACACCGGACCAGAGTGATGAAGTCAGCCCTCGCGCTCTCACGCCTGATCAGAATGATGAAGGCGATCCACATTCTGATACTGAAGTTGTGACTGACAATCACGGTCTCAGGGGAAGGTTTGGTAGGACCACCAACAAACCCAGACGACTAGATGATTTTGTTTGCGAGTAACTGCATTGTTGTTAAACATTCTAGAGAGGAAGATGTGTTGTATTTACAGTCAATGTCACGCGCCAGCCCTGCCTCCTCATTGGTCCCCAACATTCCACATTCCCTTCCCACATTCCCCTGCCACCGCTAACGGTTCCAGCGGTCAGTGGGACTTCTAACCTCTGAACCGCACAGTTGTGTAGGGTCTGTTGTACCAATAAAGCCTTCTCTTATCTAGCCACGGCTCCGCTTCATTTCTACAGGTTCCACAGCTCTGAAGTCAGTAGCCGTTACGCCAAATCCTCTCTGCATTAATAATGTTGGGCTCAAGAGGTAACAAGCATTGGCATAGCCAATAGGTCTCGCTCTTGGGACCTTATAAGTAAGTTTACTTTTGCTATAATCGCGGCACGTAAAGCGCGGGTGCCACGATTATAGCAAAAGTAAAGAAATAGAAAAAAACATCTATTTCTTTACTTTTGCTATAATCGCGGCACCCGCGCGTTACATGCCGCGATTATAGCAAAAGTAAATATACTTACAAGGTCCCAAAAGCTAGACCTATTGGCTATGCCAATGCTTGTTTCTATTGAATTCAGGAGTTTTAATCTACTTTTGATTTGGGGTTTATTCTGTGGTGAAATGTGATTTGTATATATATTTATTGCTGGTGTATGAATATCATGAATTGATGTTCTTTTTCCTTCGCAATTTTGGATCTCAATTAAAAAAACTATATATTTAAATTAAAAAACTAACAAAATCAACTGGGTCTTTTCCTCAAAGTTCTTCTTCCTCTTCATGTGTAGCATGCTGATTGCAAGTCAAGGCGGAGAGCAGGCAGGTGAAGTGTCGTTGTGGAAAAACCAGAGCCTTGAATGTGTGCTGCTTTTATGTGGTTTCTATTGCAGGGGTTGCAGGTATTAATTGTTTGCCGGGTATGAAATTAAACTTAATCCACCCCAAGTGCAGAGGTTCTGGCCCGAGTGCTGAGCCTCGGCATTCATTAAGATTCTATTCGGAAGTCCCTTTGTGAATACCAAAAATTAGTACATTTCGACTGTTGGTCTAACTTTACCTTTGTTAATCGGGCCCTTAGGCTTTAGCATAGCTTACTTCAAGATATTTGCATTACGCTAGTGGACTGATGCACCAGATGCTCAACCTAGGTCTCATTTGCCCCTTCTGTCCAAACTCTGCTCCTTCCTAATGAGTGGTGTACCTGTGTGTGCGCGCAGTGGGCCTGTGTGAGTGCAGGATAGCCATGATATTTTGTTAGTGCATTCTGAGGGATGTGCCTGTGTGAATGCAAGAATAACCAGGTCTTTGGCGAGTGCAGGGTAAGGTTGAAAGTCGTGCCTGTGTGAGTGCAGAGTGAGGCATATGCCTGTGTGAATGCAGTTTGAGGGATATGACTGAGAGCAGAGTTATTATAAGAACAAAAAGCCCCGAAACAGAACTAAATTTTTTGATAGTGCTCTGGGATAAAATAATCATTTCCTCAGGAGGTTTCAATGACCAGAAATTTGAAAAATGTATTTCAAAACCTACATTTCAACAGAAAAAATATAGCAATTACCCCCGCCGGAGTGAATTCAGATCAGGAGTTAAAAACTGACAAAACATGCCATTTACAAACATACAGTCAAGAACCAGTGACCATTGATAATGTACAACACTCGGGTCACTCATTAGACAAAACTATACACTTCTGCACCCAATCAGATTTTTATTTTAGCATAATCTAGAGGATCAGAGTATGTGTCGACAGCGTTTCGATCCTGTTAAAATATGGGATCATCATCAGGACTGGAAATCAGTTGCCTCATATAAAACACATTAATTTAACATCATTTATCAATATGTGATCATGAACAGGCCAGTCACTGCTCTGCCGGTTACCAATTTATACATATATGAACCACCGGGCGCAGACGGAAACGAATGCGCGCAGGAGACTGAAGATGTTGAGTTTCCGGTGTTCTTATGCGACTAATCAATACAGCCATCAAGGGGCGACTGTGACCAAGTTCCGTCGTGTTCTGAATAGGAAATCCGGGAACGAGCTGTGTGATCGTTTTCAGGTCGCATGGAGAAACCGTCCACTGCGAAGAGATGCTGCTGTCGATGTGAGAGCAGAAGCATGTGTGTGGGGTCCCTGCATGATCTTTGTGTGCATGCACTTTACAAAGGCCGAACCTACTGGCTTTGGTAATCCTTTTGAAAATGATGGCTTTGACTTGCAGTGCGGGTAGTGGAAATCCAATACGGTGTGTGAATGAGAATGGCAGTGAGTTTTGATATGGTAGATGCAGGCTCTGTCAAAGGCGTTTGAGGAGTGTCGGGGCAGCTGACAACAGAATGAGATGTCACCCTAGTGAGGAGGACCAATTACCCATGGCAACCTAGCTTCTGTGTAATGACAAACCTTAGATCTCCCCTGGACCAAGGAATGTACCGTCACTTTCCCAGGGAGAGAATATCAGTTCCAAACTTATGGAATATAACATAAACACAGCACTTCCTAAGGTGGGCAAACTTTCAACACTCCCCCAAAGGCAAGGCAAGAAAACAATATATACACAGACTTTGCACATCACTTGCTCAGGAGTAGCACAACTTCCTATAACACAATTACCTGCTAGAAGGGAATTCACCCATCCTTCTACAACAGAATGCTTGGCCAAGAAGAGTACACACCTCCTGCTACAAGGAAAAGACGAATTGGTATATCTGGGATGTATTTATTAGTAAGCCAAATGCACCTAACATAGCAGACTCTAACATATCAATAATATGATTGACCATACAATCAAGGCAAATATATATATATGTAGAAATATATATATGTATGGATATAAGAATCAGAAAATAAGAAGGAAAGGAAAGAATTCAGAAAAGAATCAAGAGACAGTTAGTAGCAGAGACACCTCACCTAATGCTCCATCATTTCACCCCACTTTGTTCAAGGGGAGTCCATTGCATGAACCGGGTGAAAGCTCAGAGGTGACACCACTTTTTCCGTGACAACACGTCTGCTCCACGGATGAACTTCCACCAAGCCAGTGTAGACTCCCCTTTTTATTACACATTCAAAACACAGCGAAGCTTGTAGCAAGCCACGCCCCCTAGTTCTCATGAGAGCCCGCACCAGCTTGCTTCAAGGTCACAGCAAAGGGTTGATCAGGCCCTCGCTATGGCTACGAGTCAAACCATGTACATTCCTTTGATAAGAACCAGTTCTCTCTAGTCAGTAAAATGCGAAAAACAGCAGGAAAGCAAAACATGCCCTCTTCTTCACAGAAAATGGCTTCAGAGTTAGTTGAGCCATGCACACAAAGGCCCAAAGCAAGATGGAATCAAAAAAGCAAGGAGCACCTATAATTCTCATCCACACAACTTACAAGCACCACTGTGCACACAGAAAAATTTGAAGCAAGGTAAAGTCAGAAGGCAGAATGACATTAGACCACGTCAAAGCCAATAGGTCAAAGTCATAATTCACCTAACCCAAATAACATTATACACTTAATCCCTCAGTATACAACATTGAGCACATGTGTGCACCACCACCCACAAGACTGTACCTCAACATCCCACACCTTCTATTCTTGGCAAGACTATTCCACCAAAAGACAGAAGAAAAGCAGGCATATGCAAACCCATCCTACATTAAGGCTAAGGTAACATAAGTCAGTACAAAATGGTGGTGGTCGAGGGTCATCATAGGGTGTCAGACCACAAAAGTGGCTGATTCACTACACTTCTGCCACGGTTAACCCCCACCAATGTGAATGTAACTTATAAAGCACGAAACTCATGCCTGCGGTCGTCTTGACCTCGGGGATGTCAAGCTTAGGATGCGATAAGGTTTTCCAAATGGATGTCACATCTTTGGGGCTGTAATCCTTGGCAGCGCTCAGGACATGAAGGAGCTGAGCCCACCTGGATGAATGCACTGCTGGCTCAAGCATGAGCGGGTCTGAACACCTTCCCGCCCGCAGAGCTGCTCCAGGGAAGCACTCTTTGTTGTGCTCAGTAGGATGGTGGCCTACTCTCTCCCCTTCCCATCAAGCAATGCCACTTGAAGGGCTTATCTTACAAATCTGTAGGTGTGACAAAATAAGCCAATCAAAAGAAAATACAAACTGATCTTTTAACTTCTTTTTAGACATCACTTCAGACCTTAGCATACTATCCTAAACAGATGTTTCTCTCTCATCACTTACTATGTATTGCTCTAACAGTCTACAAGTTGCAACATACACCGTAATGGAGTGGAAACAAGTCCAATTGTATTTTAAGAAGCAGAGTGATAGTTCACGGAGTGCAGTTAAAAAATATATATGTTAACTCTGCCCTTTTAAACATTCACTGTGTGTAAGGAGAAAGCAGCTCACCACAAAAGATGCCCAATTACTGATAGACATAACCAAAAGCATATTAGCAAAATCATCATTATACTTTCAAATAAGCCGCAACACTCATTGCTCATGAATAAAAGAAGCTGAATGGAACAAAAATCCTCACAGGCGATTCCCGCCACTTCAGCCAGAATTATGCGATGCGTACGCGGCTCTGTGGAGATAAAACAGATTCGCGCTCAGAATGCGTTTGTCGCCCATTTGTGGACAACAAAACAGGAGTTTATTTATACATGAGGTGGTATTTTGCTGCTGTCGTCGATAATCTTTCGTGGTGCGTATTACCTTTTCCTGGTCAGCTACAACTCTTCCATTAACTTCTGCTTTGGCGCATTGTAATTGTTTATTGGTTATATTGCTAGTTACATGCCTTTGCACGTGACATGCTAAACAGTTCAGTGGGCACATATACCTAACGCAGACAGCATAATACACGTGTTGAGAATTCTACAATACACTGAATTAAATTTTTTTTTTAAATGTAAAAAGATTGAGGTTTATGTCAAGTGTGCATCCCAATTCCATATCAACAGCAAGGTTATGATACGGAGCTTGAGGCATCAACGCTTGAGCTGTGTACAAACTTCGCGTCATAAGGAAATAAGCATCAAAGAAGTACAAGATAAGCCCGGCGGAGCGTGGCGCGCGCGCTTGGTGTGTGCGGGGGAGCGCATTCCAGGCGGGGGAGCGGACCCTTTGAAGTGCGATGCCAAACGGATTGCATGGCGGCACGATGCGCGTGATTGTGCGCGTGCTCGCCATGCAATCCGCTTTTCGGAGCACTTTTGGGAGTCCCTTACAATAGTCTCGCTTTGCGATCGCTTACGCGATAGCAAGGCGAGACCTAAACGCGATAGCAAGGCGAGACCTAAAAATGAGTAACAGGTATGGGGGTGGGTTTGAGGGGACAGAGTGAGTGAAAACATTCTACTCATATGGAGTGCTTAAACCCTAATAATAAAAGTAGTTCTGAAAATGGGAGAAGTGAATACAGACAAGAACTTGGTCCATGCACTAGGGGACAGACAAACACTAGAAGAGGCATGACGCATGCATGCCATTAACAAACTGGAACAAAGGTTATGAGTGCGATGCTGAAGCAAACAAATGGAAAGCCTATTGGCAGGCTGCTGACCACTGATTGTAAACAACATGTCTCGAAGAGACAGAGCATGCGCTGTCTAATCAAGACTTAAAATACCAGGCTGTCATGGTGTCAATCCTGGTTACCCTTCAGTAATGCAGAGCCGAACTGACTCAACTATTTTTTCAGTTTTCAGGTTTTTGGTGTTAAACATTTTTGAAAGAAAGAATGCAGAGAATGGCTAGTAATTATAACAAGCATTTACAATGCAATGGTCTCGGCAATATTATAGGTAGAGCTATTGGTATTGCTCATTATTTTTTTATCATTTTTGTATCCCTAAATAAATGGCATTGTCATTTCTATTGGCATATGTGATACCTATTGCATTAGTAGAGAGAGAGAGTGAGATAGTGAGATAGAGAGAGAGAGTGAGGTATTGAAATAGAGAGTGAGGTAGTGAGAGAGAGTGAGGTAGATAGAGTGAGGTAGTGAGATAGAGAGTGAGGTAGATAGAGAGTGAGGTAGTGAGATAGAGAGAGTGAGGTAGTGAAAGAGTGAGGTAGTGAGGGATAGGGATGTTGTGAGGTAGTGATATATAAGCATAGAGTGATGTGATGTAGTGAGATAGAGAGAGAGGTAGTGAAAGAGAGATTGAAAGTGAGTTAGTGAGATAGAAAGAGTGAGGTAGTGAGATAGAGAGTGATTGAGGTAGTGAGTGAGAGAGAGTGAAGTTGTGAGGTTGTGAGCTAGAGAGTGAGGTAGTGATGTTTTGAGAGAGAGAATTTGTGAGATAGTGAGGTAGTGAGATAGAGTGGAGTAGTGAGGTAGAGAGAGTTATGTAGTGAGAGAGAGTGACATGGGTATACATGGGTATGTTTTATACCCTATCAATAGGGGTTTCTAGACGAATAAGTGGTTGGTGGGTTGATAGAGGAACCTGTTGCTAAATGTGTGGAAGACGTATAGTTTCCAGGTTGATTTCTAGATGAATCAATAGGTGGCTGGACAGCCCTATGGCAGCAGCTGGGGGTACATGACTAGAGCTCAGAATGGTGAATAGAGGTCTGCATGGATATTTCTGCAAACACCTGAAAAAAGACAACATTGAACCATTTTCAGTATGGAGGGATACATGACTGGCGAAAATGGATGCAGCGATTGCTATTGGTGAATAGATGCATCGATTGCTATTGATGAATGGGTGAGTAATGACTGGAGAGGCCCCCAGACAGTTAGCCGCACTATCAGTTTCCGTTCAGTAAATTAGCGCATGCTTGGTTATCTAGTCTTCGTTGCCCTCACTGAAGACGCCAATATTTTCATGTTATTTGCATTTCAGGTTCCGTTATCAAAGCTTTTAATTAATTATGTGAGTTATTGTTGACGTGCTTGGTAGCAGCCAGTCAGAACGTCCTATGCAGGCCCCTGCTCATGCGCTGCCCAGGGATGCCTCATCCCAGCAGTCGGGGTTGATGGAATTTTCTGCTGACTGCTGAGCAGGTTTTCGTTACTTCTGGTCTTAATACTGTTTGTGCCCACCCTCCAGGCCGAAGCTGAAGCCTGTGGGGCAGGGCACTCACGGGCCGACCAGCATGCCATCTTCACATTGCAGGACCCCAGACCACCCGCAAGGCCAGCAGTCCGCCATCGCGGCACATTGCAGGGGCATTCTCCGCGGACAGCTGAGCCTCCAGGGCGTTGATAGCGCTGCCAAGGCCTCGGTAACCCTGGCATTGCTCTCCCGAGGACCCAGTGCTGCGGTATCTGCCGAGCGCGCCATCACCCGTCAGGGAACTCGGGCACCTTGGCCTGAGCAGGTGTGGTGCAGGGCTCCGCGAAAGTGGTCGAAGATCCAGGGCTTAAGCTTGTGGAAATCCGAGAGGGGGGGAAGAGTTCCGCATGCGGAGAGGCCCGAGTTCGTTCCACGTTGTGGGTGCGATGTAGGAGAGGGGCCCCCAAGACCTGTACCCGCCTCGTGTTATCTTCTATCTGGCCTTCTAGGCCGAGGGAGGGTGTACTCCGGTCAAAGCAGAATGAGCCCGTTTCACGAGCATATCCACTGTTAAGTTACTGCAGATTGTGGCGGCCTTTCTCCATCTGAGAGACAGTGGCGTTGCCAGCGTGCCGTGGACTCTAGCGCAAGTAAGGATATGCCCCCCTCGCCGCTGTATGACCTGTGGAATACAGCAATAATCAGGGGTCAGCGAGCGCTTCAGGTTTCTGGTCCCGGTGCCGCTGCACCAATGGATGCCACGCTCCTGCTTAGAATTCTGCAAGCACAAACCCGTTGGTGTTCGACAGTAAAAATACTCGTTAGTTAAAGTAGTGTCCATAATTATTTTCTTTGGTCTCCTTAGGTCTCAGCGACCTAGCAAAAAAATTCTCTTGCAAGTAGCTCTTTTATTGAGTATGCCTCCCACCCCCTCCAAAAAAAGCGAGGCGGAGTTTCTACATTCTTGGGGAATCAGCTTCATATCTTTGTAGACTGAGTGCAGCTGTTTTACTGAATTGCTCAAAGCTCTTACAGTCAGTCTGTCCCAGACATTGGGCGGGAACCCCCGGGTTTCAGGGTTACACGCAAGAAGGCCTGGCAGCGGGGAACGGGCGCATGCCAACTGGCAGGTGGCACCGAGGAGCCAGGGTATAGGGATGTACGCATTCGTTTTGAGACCTACATGCTTCAGTGCATTCTGACACAATCTAGACGAGAGTGCGCGGCCTTGCGCGGAAACAAGCAATCACGCCTTGTTGTGGGCACTGAAAGCAGGGCTGGAAACGGCGATACATGTAGCAGGACTGCAGAGAGCGTGGCACCCACAACTCGACCGCACTCGAAAGAAGTGGGGAAACTGCAATAAAGGCAACACCGCACGGCTTCATTAGCACCTTCAAACCGAGGGAGCCGAGAGGAGGGGGAGAGGACAAGCACACCACTGCCTTTCTCCGAGGCGAAGCAGAAATGCCTCGGAGAAACGCAGCGGCGGTTTCAGATTCGGGGGCGTGTTTCTTTTTCTCTCCTCTTGCCATTGGCTGGAGGAGAGAAAAACATGCCTAAAAAAGGGCGTGGCTAAAAAGTGGAAAGAAGAGCACGGAACACGCCCCCGAATCTGATAAAGACGGAGCCTATTTGGAGGGACGGCTCTCTCCTCCAATGGCTGGCCTCCGTTTAGGAAGCCAGCCAATGGAGGAGAGCCAAAAAGAGAGGCAGGCTAAAGAGCCACTCTCAGAAACATAAGATCTCCGGACTTCCGGTTCTGCCTTCGGCAGACCGGATGGTCCCTCGACTTAAAAACACAGCTGGAGAATATTTTGAATCTCTAATTAGAGTCTGCTTCCACCCGTGTCTAACTTCAAATACCTAGTTACCTCTTGTCAAAAAGTGCAACGTAAGACTTTTATAGACTTTTCCCCCTCTAAAACGCTTCTATTTTTAGTGTTTATTTATTTATTGTGTGTAGGAGCTATTAAGTGACAGTGTTGGAGACATATACATTTGTAAAGGGGGATACTGAATATTACTTTAAGGATCTGTCATCAATTATGTTTGGCTATTTAAAAATAAATAAAACGCGTTTTCCTCTCTTGTTTTAACAAAATGTTTGAAATAGGGATCCTGACATTTCACAATCAACCTTCACTCGTTTCCTGCAGGCTGTTATCTAGCAAAGCCCAGGCATTACACTACTTAGATTCAAGCAACATGGCGTCCACGCTTGCCTTACTTGATCGCCATTTCAAGCTTGAACGTTACCATTCTAGTCTTTTGTGCCCAGTCCATGGCCGCGCCGTTGGGCTATTTGAAGCCTATGAAGTTACAGCTCTTGTGACGCATCTTGCGCTTTAAGCACAAGAGCGCATTTGGTAGTTTGAAAGCGCTAGATCTGTCCTAGACGTTTGGAAAGATGGCGATACTTCCGGTATCTCCGGAAGTAGTGCCATCTTGTCTCCGGTAACGGAGCGGAGGCTCAGGCTAGCCGGCCCAGGCCATGGCTGAGGCGGGTAGCGAGGCCTCGGGTGGGGAGGAGGAGGGTGGCGGAGCCCCCAAGGTTCGTGGGAGGCCGCGCCTCACAGACTCGGACCGGGCCCGTCGCCGCCTAGAGTCCCGCAAGAAGTACGATGTGAGGCGCGTGTACCTGGGGGAGGCGCACGGGGCCTGGGTGCAGCGGAGGGGTCGCAGCGGCTGGAGCGACGCGCGTCTGGCGGCCTATCTGCTGAGCCTAGACCGGGGGTGAGACTTGGGAACACGGGGTCCCTGTGTGACAGCGCGAGTATGAGGGAGGGTCTGTATACCTGTCCATCATTTCTCTTTCATGTTTCTTAGGTCTATGGCTTGGTAGTTTGTTTTGTGTGGTTGTGGTGTTTTCATTGCACTACGATACTTTAACCAAGCTGCTAAGTAGCTATTGAGTTTTAAAATATGTTAAATGTTGTTTAAAAAGCCACTACTGGCTTCACGTGCCACCCCTGACTTGACTAGGTCATTTAAGAAGTTATGAATCTGGTGCTTGACTCTCACCACTGATGACAGGTTGGTGCCATAATTGCGGGTGAGATGCCGCACGGAAGATGACTATGTAGGTCTGTTAGTAGGGAAGAGCATGTTCGCAGCAGGTGTTGACATGAGCACGACAACTTTGTATGGCTTCTTTGAACACTTGTGAAACTTAAAGGTGATTGGATGAAACCTAAAAAGTAATGGGTAGAGCGACTCCACTGAACGGTGGTATTTTCGTATAGAGACATATTGGGTAAAAGTAAACCCTAGGATACACGAGGTTCCATGCAGGGAACTTGACTCTAGAGTTTGACACCATGGCTTGTAGGTGTGCCGCTTGCAGATTAAAGTCCGAGGACAGAGAGAGTGCAACACAATAGGAGATATAGAGAATGACGACAGGTGCATCCTTGTAAAGTTGGTATGTCTGGGACGCATGAAGATGCAGTTGAATCTGAAGGATATTTCACAATATCCTTGGCCTTTCGTCTGAAAAGGCGACACGTGTGACTTCAGATGCGTTCTACCCCGATTGAAGTCTGACATAATGTGGGTATGGTGTGCAATAAGGTGGTTATGAAGAATGACAGTGTAGTGAAGACGCTGTAGGTAAATGAATAAGTCACTTCGGCTTTATTGTAGATTAGCTCCACAGCAAAGGTCTACAGATCCACATCAGACTCCAACTGCTCTACGAAACCACTTCAAATCCTCTCACCAACTAACGACTAAGTAACTAGGCAACCTCTTGACATTCTACTTGATGTCATTGAGGACAGAACAGAGCGAACAGAGCTACAGCTAAAGGCTGTTACAACCTAAGGTAGAGAGAGGAGATATAACAGCAAACAGAGCCACAGCTAAAGGCTGTTACAACCTAAGGTAGAGAGAGGAGCTAAAACATATCCTCCTTTATCACACACAAAAAAAGAACTTAAAACTATAAAACTTGAAAAGAAAAAAAACATCAAAGGAACATACAATATTAGAAAATATGAAAAACATAATAAAATGCATTTCACAAGTGGTACCTTATGGGAATAACTCTTTTTCTTCCACTTCTCCCAAACGGAACCTCAGGAGGTCCATTAACCACCAGATCAGGAGAGGCAGAAGAAGAACATGGAATAACATTCTTAATTTTTACAACTTAACACACATTCCATCAGTTTCCCCCTACGACTGAAATAGAATTCCTTCCCACCTTAATGACAGCAACGGGTGGACCAAACTTGCTCTCACCCTTCATGACATGAAAAGGAGACTTTATCCGTAGCATGTCTCCAACACCAACCGAAACCATCTTTACACATTTTTTTTTTTTGTCAAACCATGACCTTTGTTTGTGTTGTGAACAAGAAACATTTTCCCTCACCAACTCCATAAGGGAATCAGTATCAGGAACACCTTTAATCCACCTGTTCATCCAGGCAGGTGACAGGGCAGTGTATGGGGTTATATGTATTGTTACGGGTGGAGGACGAGAGACTGGGTCATGAGGAATTTGACATGGCGTAAGGAGAGACGGCTAGATGCATGATGACGAGTGCTAGTAGCGGAACACCTGCGTATTGCGGCTTGCTCCCGGGAAGACAGCGTGACACATGGAAACACTGAACAACTTTAAGTTGGTGGTAAGCCTGACACTAGTAGGAAGAAGTTAGGAGGATTGCATAAGTTGAAGAGGGGCGGAATCAACACTACAGTTAAGCGTTGTTTTTTTTTTTTTAACCTTTTGACATCTGTGAACCGACACCAACTTAATCACTACTGGAAGCTGGAGACCCTACCTGAGCACAATTGCTGTGATTCTAACACCTACACAACACAGGAAAATAAAGAAACAAGTGTACATCAAACAAATACACAAAATATGCAATTCTTATTTCATTTACAAATTAAAAAACTATGGAAACATTTACATTTTAATAGGAAGGTTGCAACTTTTCAAAATGTGTTTTTATTTCTAAAATTCAAAACGATAAGTAAATCACTTTCTTTTTTTGTTCCTACTGCTTTCCTTTTTCGTGGCGAGCAGCACTCCAGTTGGGGCCACCAATGGTCCGACTAGATTCTTGTTGCTGTTCTTGTGCTGCCCCATGCATCGTGCTAACAATACCAACTTAATTTTTAGACTCCCAGTTGCTAATTCCTACTAATATATAGAACATTATAACGTTTTCGGTTTTTAGCTATGTTTGCTTAATTATTTTGCTAGTATTTAATTTTCTGAACAGTTGTGGACTGCTTGAGTAGGTGTTGCGGACCCCAGGTTAAGAACCACTGCACTAGATGGTAGAATCTATAATACCAGGCTGGAGGCATGGCTCTGAAGAGCAGTGCAGGTTTAACCATTGAGCAAAATAAGCCCATGCTTAGGGCATCAAGGGAAGGGCACCACAGAAATCTTCCATTGCTGGATTTACAAAGGACCCTATGGTGCAAAACTGCAAATGATGCAGCTGAACCTATAAAGTGCAAGTATACAAAAATAAACATTGTTTTCCATCTTACTGTAAGTTTTTTTTCATTTCGAAAAATAATTTTTTTTTTTACGGTTCATAATTGTTTATATTTTGAATTGGATATTTATGGGGGCACCAAAATCTTAAGTGCATACAGCTATAATGGTCCTAATCTGGCCCTGCCGAAAAGGGTCAAGGCTATGGCATGGCATTTATTGATACGGATGTTCGAGGATGCATTATACCAGTGGAAAGTAACATGACATTCTAGGGCATGAGATGGATGCAACAGTAGTGGAATTGAGTAGTGAACTACAGTTAGGAGAAGCATGACTTCATCAATCGTTTATATGCCATCTGCTTGGGCATTTACCTGTGAGCAAGGCTTACTTTAGATTGTGGTCATATGCTTATGTGGCGCATAAGTCAACAGGAAAGTGCAGAAAAGGGTTCTCCTCCAGTATCAAAGATACAATATTTGCTTCACTGATTGAAGCTTGAACAAGTCTCAAAAGCTTGCCAAAAATCAAACCGTCCTTTGTATCTAAGAACCGTTCCCTGCTTTCAATTTAAAACCTGTTCTTCCTTAACATGTAAATAATGAAAGCGACCCCCCTCTTTCCCTTAGAACTACAGTTTTGATATTTGGAGAAACGTCTACATTTGTCACCCGAATCAGTCAATTTGAAATATACCACATCACAATTTTCATAGAAATCTGTTTTTTTTCCAACACGCAACATCAGCATTGCAGACCTTTTCTTAGACAAGAGAGTAGTTATGACATGTTGAATTGGGAATATTCCACCCCTCCCCCCGAACACAGTACAACTTCTTTGATGTGGTTGAGATTACTTTTAATTTACAGTGAGTCTGTTGTATTTAAACTAAAATATAAGCAATTTTCTTCCTTTATGGGTCCAGCACCCACTTGTCTAATAGTAGAGTGGGATAAACAGTCAGTTGCCCATCAAGTGATTGGGCTTACGCCTCATTGGACTAGGTATAGTACTTACGATGAGAAGTAGTTCATAATTCCAGTATTTAACAAGTCAACCTCTGATACTGACTTGATGGAATACTATATCTACCCTACCCTATGCTCTCAAAGTAAGTTAAATGCAGTCCTCTTGATTTGTAAATAGAATTAATTGTAAAAGACGTAATCTCACAAGATGGATCAGTGAATTTAAACCTCACCACTGATGTATGCGAGTATCTGTAGGTCACAAGTTCCACCCTTCCAAGGTAAATTGAGTACCATTAAACTGGTAATGGTAGCATCTGTTGTTTACTGTGCTTAGATATGGCAAAAGTGCAGCCTGAAGAGCTGTGTAAAAAGTAGGTTATTATAAAGACTTGGGATATGCTGAAGTAAGCAGAAGATCCCCTGATTATTGTCCATAGGGTAACTTTGGACTTTGATCTTATGCTGTTTATATTGATCTTCTTGCCTCTCCCATAAGTGCTGTAATTGTGCTTGGGGACCCTTCACCATAGGATAACATTTATTGGGCAATAGTTAGTTTATATAGCTGCGCCTGCCCTCTCCATATCCACATAAGTGCTCTATTTGTGAATAGGGATACTTCCTTTTCCAAGGAGTTGCTAGTACCGCCTAGTTTTTAAAATGTTTGTAGTTTTAACTGGCTTGTCTTCTTGTATGTACACATGACCTATTCTTTTTAAAATACAGACGTCCGGCTATAGATTGGATTTATGTGTAATCACTGTTTTCATATTTTTTTCTGATCTATAAGCTCCATATCACATCATTAACTAACCTTTCTCTGCTCTCCTCTACCATTTGAGAGTCGAGTGTATAAAAGGAGTAACATGTTGGTGTGCATTTTTACCTGAGACTGAGGGGCATTGGAAGAGAGGCTAGGACTCGAGGAATTTGACATGACGAAAGGGGAGACGGCTAGATGCACGATACCATGCCAGTAGCGGAACACCTGCAAATTGAGGCTTTCTAGCGGGAAGACACGGCGTGACACATGGAAACACTGAACAACTTTAAGTGGGTGGAAGCATGACACTAGTAGGACGGGGTTAGGAGCATTCCATAAGTTGAAGTGAGGCGGAAGTGACACTGGGGTTAAGCAATTTTGTAACCTTTTGACATCTGTGGACAGACTCCGACTCAATCAATCAATCATTTGTAGAGCGCACTACATACCCACGAGGGTCTCAAGGCGCTTGGAGGGGGGGGGGGGGGATGGGGCGCTACTGGTCGAACAGCCAGGTCTTGAGTAGCCTCCTGAAGGTCAGCAGGTCTTGGGTCTGTCGTAGGCTGAGTGGGAGGGTGTTCCAGGTCTTGGCGGCGATGTGGAAGAAGGATCTTCCGCCGGTGGTTGTTCTACGGATGCGAGGGATGGTGGCGAGTGCGAGGTCGGCGAGCGGAGCTGGCGGCTGGGAATGTAGAAGGAGAGTCGTCCGTTGAGGTAGGCTGGGCCGGTCTTGTGGAGTGCCTTGAGTGCGTGGATGATGAGCTTGAAGGATATCCTTTTGTTGACGGGGAGCCACTGCAGGTTTCTCAGGTGGGGGGTGGTGGGGGGTGATGTGGAGTGGTACGTCGAGGATCAGTCGTGCAGAGGCGTTTTGGATGCGTTTCAGACGTTTGATGAGCTTGGTCGGAGCACCCTCGTAGAGGGCGTTTCCGTAGTCGAGTCTGCTGCAGACGAGGGCCTGGGTGACTGTTCTTCTTGTGTCTGTCGGAATCCACCTGTAGATCTTGCGGAGCATGCGAAGGGTGTTGAAGCAGGAGGAGGAGACAGCGTTGATTTGCTTGGTCATGGAGAGCGTTCACTACTGGAAGCTGGAGACCCTGCCTAAGCACAGTTGCTGCGATTCTAACATCTTCACAATACAGAAACAAGTGTACACCAAACAAATACACAAAATATGCAATTATTTTATTTCATTTACAAATAAAAAACTATGGAAAAAGCGACATTTTAATAGGAAGGTTGGAACTTTTCAAACTGGGTTTTAGTTTCTAAAACTTAGTGATATGCTAGACTGTAGCAAATCACTTTCTTTTTTGTTCCTACTGCTTGCTTTTTTCGTGGCTTAGCAGTACTCCAGTTAATGCCAGTAACCCCTGATTACCCGAGGACTAGAGGGAAACTGCTAAAGTATGTGTTTTTCAAAAAATATATATTTTCAAAGAAGTCTTGCTGGTGGGTGCAGGTTTTGGTATCGTTCTGCTGATAAAAGCCTTATCTGGTGGACTGCAAGATGAAGTAATTGTGACACCTTAGATTACGATTTTTAGAAATCAAACACTGAAAATAGAGTATTCGTGCATTTTTATATCATGAAGAATGTATTTGAGGTATGACATAAGAGGGAAGGGTCCTTTGGGGCTATTGTGAGAATATGTTGCGAACTGAGTGGGCTATTTTAAGCAGTACAAAAGGTTAGGATGGAAAAGCATTGTGAGAAATTGTCGGACCTCTCTTTCACAGTTTGTGACCCTTTTTAAAAAAAAGAACTTTGCAGAGATAAAGTGAAAATATCTGCTAAAGGAAGGTTTGCATGAGAAAAGCCTGTATAGAAACTAATTTTAGCACTAAAATTCTCTCCCACAATATGTACTTTTTTAGGGAAAATGCTATTGTAGATACTTCTTTCTACTGTTGATTTTGCATGCAGAAGACTTTGCAATTTCACGAAGTGAAGAATTGCCAATTTTGCTTACTTTCTCTAATAGAATCTTAATTCTGTACAACCCTAGGTAAGACAGTTTGGCTTTTTGACTGGTCTTTAGTGACCCTTTGTTTCGTACTCTTGAGCTATGTGTCTAACACAAGCTTTTTCCTTGCCAGGGAACCATGGCAGCAGATTCCGAAAAAAACAAGACGGGACAAAAGTAAGTTTCTTAAATATCCTGTATTTGCCCTGTTGCTGCATATTAAAGAGCTTGAAGCCATATATTGTAGAGGCTGAGAGATTCAGATGAAGCCTTTACTATGAGTATGTGAGGAACATGTTGCATTTATGGCTGTGTACGCTAAATATAATCAACTCTCCATGTAGGAAGCCTCTTGTGGCTATGATGTATTGGTTCTAAGGAGTTGCATGTCGCAGCAGATTAAGACCCTGAAATCATGGGAGGCCCCAGGCTCCATTGAGGGAAAAGTCCCAACCAGTAGCTGGCACGGTATAATCTTCAAATGCAAAAACAACAGTTGATGGACAGAATGCAGAACAATGTCATACATTCACCCTACAAAGCAAAACCAAAGGAAATGATGGACGGAGTGTTGAACATTGCAAGCACTCACCCCCAGTCAACTGATCTGGGTTTAATCCACCACCGTTCTTTAGCCCACTCTGCCACCCCAGTTCAGACATGGCCATATGCAAATCAGTCTGACCCTGTGCCTCATGGGAACAGTCCAGCCCGAACTGCCAAGCCATGTCTTCCCTGGACCGGAAACAAGCTTCCTAGGACCGGTTTCTGGCATTTCAGCCGTCTTCAGCCAGGCTTGCTTGAATCCAGTGGCAAAGTGAGCAAGGGACTCACGTCTGAGCATACCCTGCCAACTTATGGCGATCAAATCAAAACCAAAGGAAATGATGGACGGAGTGTTGAACATTGCAAGCACTCACCCCCAGTCAACTGATCTGGGTTTAATCCACCACCGTTCTTTAGCCCACTCTGCCACCCCGGTTCAGACATGGCCATATGCAAATCAGTCTAACCCTGTGCCTCATGGATCTGACACTGGTTTGTGCACCGTTGATAAGGACATAGTCAGTATTGGTTGGGTTTCATATGCAATGAATAACGACCATCCATGTTTGATTGGAGTCCAGGAATAACTTTAGTTTTTAGATGCTGTTAGCGATCAACACTTTTTGGTGGAGTTGTGGTTTGGCAAATGACTGTGCTGTTGATAGCGACTGTAAACTTGTGTGTTGACACTAGCAGGTATGTGTAAACCGAATTGGGTTAAGTTTAGTTTAGTAAAAGTGCTCTCACATGTTCTTTACTGTTGGGTCTGTTGCAGGTTGTCGGTTTGCCTTGTAAATTACCGTATTGCATGTGCACCAACATTGTAAATCTGATGATCTTGTGTATCTTCTTCCTCAGGAAGGCGGCGAAACGTGAACTGTGTAAAGAATCTGGTAATCTGGTATGAAGACCACCAGAACCGCTGCCCGTATGAACCACTGCTATCTGAGCTGGATCCTCTTTTTGGGCTGTACACCACAGCTGTCTGGCAGTGCCAGGCTGGCCACCGCTACTTCCAGGACCTACGCTCGCCACTGAAGCCTTTGAGCGACTCGGAATCAGAGAGCGAGAAAGGTGCGTGCAGTTCGGTATCGGAGGTACGGACTGTCCCTGGTGTTGGTTGATCTGACAGGCCTCTGGGCCCTTCTGAACCTCTCTGGTAGACGCTAACAATCAGCGGTACCAGGACCAGTAGTTTTAGAGCATGCCCCCTGGGGCTAATGGTATGAGATTTTGTGAGTATGCAGGAGTGATGAATTTGGAAAAATGATAAACCTGATCTGTTAATGGGCTTCTGGGTAACAACCTGACGTATTGAGAAGGGAACGTGTGGAGATCAAAACTCATCTGCAATGGGGATTGATTTAAATCGTTTTTTTAATGATATTTCAGCTTTGTTTTTCCAAATTGAAGCATTAATGTATATAGTGTCCTCAGTGTGCTATAAAACAGAATTAGTACATCTTTGTAAACTTGCAATGACTCTTGCTATAAACCCTGTCTTAGGGCTTTCTATACTGGGCACCAGTTGCACATTTGCAAAATATCACTTACTAATTTCAGAGTTCCTACTTAAAACTGCTTGAAAAACAACACAACTGCTTCTTCAGACTTCCAGGACAGTTTGGGAGAATAATCTATCATGGGGCGCGGCATTGTAGTAACATCTGATACAAACTGCCTGGATTGAATAGTAACTGTGCTAGTGGGTCACTTGTTGAGTGCGGTACAGTTTGCCAACAGTAATTTAATTAGCACACTGAGAGCTCTGGTTATCCAGAAAGAATGTGCTTTCTGTTTCAGCATCTTTCTCATTATTTCTTTCCCCCATGCTACAGTTGGTGATGGCGAAGAGGTTGGCAACTCCGACTCTTATGATGAGGACAACTGTTGGGAAACAGCGGAGCAGCAGCAGCAACTGCAGGCGGATGAACAGACTGACTCTCAGAAAACTTCCCAACAGGAGGCATCCCTGCAGGACGGTGGTCCCCTGCCCTTTGAACAGCACCATATTGAGACCTTGAGTGCAGAGCAAGGACTGGGAGAGTGCCATGAACATCGTACTTCTAGGGAGGCAGAGGACCTTGGCACAGTGGTTTGCATGCCTGTCCCCATGCGGGTTGGCCCTAGCCATGGAGCTTTGTTTGACAGTGTGACACAGGGCGCCCTTGGCGAGGTGGTGAGCCGTTGTCCCATGCAGGACATGGTGTCAGGTTCACAGGTGATAATTATTGCTGGCCACGGCTATGGGACTCTGACAACAGATGGCCTCCAACTGAATGTGAGCAGTGGTGGGGAGGACATCCCTTGTGGCATGATGGAAAGTGTCACAGCCTACACGCAGACGGAGCCGGAAAGCATAGACACGGCGGAGCAGCTGCAGCCGACTGACAGCATGGAATACATGCACACAAAGACAGGTACATTGGTTCTGCTTGGGGGTGGGCGGGAAGGGGCGCCAGCAGTCCTTTAATGTGACTCTCTATTCCACCTCATTTATCTCAACACTTTTTTTTATTTTACTGAAGTCCATTTATTTTTTCAGTAGACTAACGTTTCCTTAAAAAAATTGCTTTATCAGATAATTGTTGTAACACAGCCAATATTTATTCTGTTAGGTCTTTTATACAATCTAGGTGGTCCTGTCTCTAAGAAGATAACTAGTGAGAGGGGCCCTGTAATCATGTCCATTGATGCAATCATTCTTTAATTGTTTGTTCCTAAGTGTGGTTGACCGATACAATAAACTGAATTGAAACACGCTATGAGTGTGGCAACTTAGTTTGGAATCTTCTAAACGTAAACACATTTATTAAAAAAAAGCCCAAACAAATGACCTACCTCTTGTGCAGGACCTGCTCACGGCTGCAAAAACCAATATTGTTCTGGTACATTGAAGTAAATATGCTACAGCAGAATTCATGCCAATATCATCATGTATTATGTTCGTCCCACCTCCATTTGAGGTCTTCACTTTTATATAGTGCTTAAGAATGGATCTATTATGTTGGATAGTGAGGCAGTGGGTATAAAACTGTTGGAATATAAGTAAAATTTACGACTAATATACATTTTTTTTTCTCTCTCAAAACAAAGTTTTATTAAGTCATCAGATAAGACAATCGCATCTCGAGCAGGAGAAATACAATTTGTTCTGGTCAGAATTGTAGAAATCGATCTGGCGACTTTCACATAACATTTATAGAATATAAAAATAAACATTTCGGGCTTGGTAACTGCAGCCCACAACTTTATAACCAAGCGTGCCATGTGCAATACAATAATCTGTTGAACATACCTTGCAAGTCACTTCCCATACATTACGGGCCCTTGTATCATCTTCCGTCCCCCTGATCTATCAGTCAGCGGTTTCAACATCAGAGAAGCGTGATGGAGGGGGATCTAAGATAAGAGCTAGAAAATCTGCCCAGCGTTTCCAGATTTTGAAATGCTTCTGCTGGCAACCTCATGTTTCAAATACAGGCCGTTCCATGTTCATACACCAGTCCAGACTCTCCCTCCACGCCCCAAGTTTGGGCGGAGCTGAGTCCTTCCATGCCCTAGCTATATCCCTTTTGGCCAGGGTAAGGCCCAAGAATAATATATGTTGTTTGTACAAATTTCCCCCAATCGCTTCGGTGACATGTAGTAGTGCAAGCTTAGGGAACAAGGGTATTTCCCATCCCAGTACTTCCGACAGATAGGTCGTGACCCCAGTCCTAAATCTACAGAGCCCCTTGCATTCACAAATGGTGTGTATGAACGTACCATCTACGTTATTACAGCGGAGACATGTAGGGGAAGCTATCAGTCCTGCCCTCCATAACCTGTATCTAGTAAAATAAGCGTAGTGTATATATTTAAACTGAATGAATCTAAGGCGCAATGGTATAGCGGCTCCTCTCGGGGACTCCAATATTTCCGTCCAATCATCATTATCTAGGGGGCCGAGATCAATCTGCCACCTCTCCCGGAGTGAGTCCAGGGTTGTAGAGAGATTCATCACCAGGGATTGATATATTTTGGCTGTCTTGTGGTCTCCCAGATCGCCCATAAAGACCTTAGCCTCTATCGGGTTAAACTCCGGGATGGATTCCAGGGTCGCTATGTAAGGTGTTAGGGCATGGCGAAATTGCATATACTTGTAGAACTGAGTACGCGGCATCTCATATTCCTTCTGGAGCTCTTGGAAGGACTTCAGAACAGTTCCGCGCATCACTTCTCACAACGTAGAGATCCCCACGATATCCCAGTCCCGAAATCCCGACAGAGTAGATACCTGTGGCATAAGACCGAGACTGCTTCCATTCTCCAAAAACCACCCGTGTGGCAGGTGGGAGCTGACGAATCTCTCTTGGAGCATGTAGGAGCAAATGTGGTAGGGTGCTGCCCATGAGCCATCGTTCCACCTGATATGCCGGGTCATTCCTATTTCCATACCACCAGTCGTTTAGCACTAAGAGATGAGATGCTACATGGTACGATTGAATATCTGGCGACGCTATCCCTCCACAATAGGTCTGGTCATTCCAAAGTAAGCGGCTCAGTCTGGAATTAAGCTATCGGAACCAGGCAGGTGATATTGGAAAGGGATGATTCTGCAGCTGGTAAAGGAGGCGAGGGAGTGACACCATTTTAAAAGTCGCCAATCTACCCAATATAGATCGAGGCATAAGTTCCCAGGACTTCATTTCAGCCTGAATGCGTAGCCAGATGGGGTGATGTTTTTATCTCATGACACCGATTGGGAGGACGCCAGGTGGACCCCAAGGTATTTAAACCCTGCTGTTGCTGTCGTGACGGACTAATATACATTTTAAGCACCACTTTCAAGGCCAGTAAAAACAGATAATTATATGTTCGATCAGTTGAACTCTAAATTAATGAAATGAATATGGAACTTATAAACCGCGACTAACACCTGAGGGCGTCTAGGTGCAAGTCTCAGAGAAATAGACTGCTTAAAGAGGAAGAAATAGGATTTTTGAGTCCTTTCCTAGAGGCTAATAGATGAGTTTTCTTTTTCAGTTCCCAGGGAAGAGAGTTCCATAGTCTACTTGTGGTCACAACAAAACCTCTACTGCCCCACCTGGCTTTCTTGTATTTCGGCACAATAAGATTGTATTCTGAAACAGACCTAATAGGTCTGGAAGGGATATACCATTGGAAGCTATTCTTAAGATATTCGGGACCAATGCTGTGGAGTGATTTAAAAGCAATACACAAGGCTTTAAAAGCATTCACTTCCTGACAGAAGCCAGTGTAAATGGCTAAATGCAGAAGATGCAGATTTGCATTTTGGAATGCCTAGTAGCAACCGTGCAGCTGCATTTTGAACGATCTGGATCAAACATTTCTTCGTCCACTTTAGAAAGTACCAGGGCGGAAGTCGGCAATTTGTGAAGATCTGGAGGGATTAAAGGGAAGATTTTCCTAAAGAGATTTCGGGTGAAAACGGATGCATAGAATTGACGTGGCTCTCGAAGGATAGCTTTCTATCAAAAACTACCCCAAGATTCTTTACTTTGACCAAAGGGGTGGGAAGAGAGCCCAGTTCCTCAGCCACCAGGTTGGGGACCAGAAGGTCGATTTCCTCCCAAAAACTAAGACCTCAGTCTTGCTGTAATTGAGTTTTAGGCAGTTTCATCCACCTTATAACCTGAAGTAGGCAGTCATGGAACATGTGGCGGTCATTAGGATTGCTGGCCATTTAGATAACAATTTGGGTTTCATCAGCTTAAGACACCACCAAGAAACCAAAGGATGTAATGACTTTGGCCAACGGGGTAACTTAAATGTTAAAAAGAGTGGGGCTCAATGACGAACCCTGTGGAACGCCACAGGGTAACGAGAAGAAAGGAGAGCAGAAATCATCCTAGCCCACAAACTATTCTTGATCAGCGAGGAAAGATTTGAGTAGGGATAGTGTGAGACCCTTTATTCCTATAGATGAGAGATGGTCCAGGAGCATGGAGTGGGTTACCATACCGAATGCTGCAGAGAGGTCCGACTAATGCAGCACTGCCCCCGTGTCTACAGTTTGTCTAACTTGTTCTGAGGCTGAGATCAGGGCAAGTTAGGTACTGTGGTGACTTCTGAAGCCACACTGTGTGGAGTCGAGGAGTTTTGGGGTTTCCAAGAATGATGAGATCTCAGCATTCATGGCTCTCTCAACAATTTTGGCTGGGAAGGGGAGTCTAGAAATCGGTCAGTAGTTGTTTGGAACAGGTTGGTCCAGATTGGGTTTTTCCAGTAGCAGGAGAACAGAGGCTCATTTACATTTGGTGGGAAAGATGCCCTTACTGATCATTTGGTTAAAAATAACCGAGACATATTCTGCAATAAGTTCTGGGGCTAAATGTGCCACCCTTGGAGGGCAAGGATCGAGTGGCGAGCCCTACTTAGTTTGATAGATCAAATTCAAGACTTCTGTAGCTGTGAGAGGCGAACAGGATGACAGCGAAGAAGAAGGGACAGAAGATGTATGACTGTTACTATGGAAAGAATAGTTCAAGAAAGAGGTGATGGGGCTTGAGTTATAACTGTTAGGTGGAACGACTACGGGTGTTTACTGTTCAGCAGATAAATTCTGTGAGACATTGATCTAGACTGTCTTTATTTTATCCTGGAAAGAGGTTGCTATGGAGTCGCAGAAAGCTTTACTCACATTTGTGTTTTTGTTTCCAGGTGGCTTGGCAAGATTTTCTACTGTGGCGAATAGTTCTTTTGTTGAGTTTTTTGAAGCTTCAATTTTGTTGGTATAGAAGCCAGTTCTCTCAGTTTGAATAAGCATCTTGTAGGTACCTCAGGATTGTTTGTACACTTCCTTGTCAGTGGAGTTATGATTCAGTCTTCACTTTCTTTCCAGCTTGCGACAGGACTGTTTCTGGAGTCTAAGACTCTCTGGGAACCAGGGTTTTGAGGGCATAGTTCTCAATGTCTTTTTACTATTTTTATCTGGTGCTATGAAGTCCAAAGAGGAAGTAATCCATTGATCAAAGATAATGCAGCCTCATTAAGAGCCATGAAAGGCATAGGGTAGTTTTGAGCTAAGAATGATTTTAGAGCTTCAGGTGTAATCGTGTGCCTAGAGCGAATATGATTGACTGCCTTCGGCAAAGCATAGATTGATTTCGCCGTGCAGAAGATGTAGGTTTCAAGAGTGAATAGGACAGCATAGTGATCTGACCAGACCAAAGAAGGGGGGAGGTGACGTGAGGAGAACATTTTTTTCAGAGAAAATGCCATCCAGCAGATGAACTGATGAATGAATGGCACCTGATACCCGTTGGGAGAGACGCATGTTCGCCATAATGTCTATCAGATGGACAGCATTCTTGCCATTGGCGTCTTCCAGGTGAAGATTAAAGTCGTCCAAGATGGGAAAATTAGACAACTTAGCCATAGTGTCTAGGATCTGGCTGATAGCATGTATGGAAGCTATCTTAGGGCCTGGGGGTCGATAAATAAGCAAGCCATCAAATGAGTGATGATTTGTAAGCTGTATTTTAAAAGATAGCACTTCTAGATCATTAAGGCAGCTATGATTAGTGAACGTGCTTTTCATTTTCCTTTGATAAATAACGGCTAAGCTGCCCCTCTTTTGTGTGCACGGTCTATGTATAGAACATCCTATGGGAACTGCGGTTGTCATTTCTGGGTCTGAGGCTGTGTCTGCTCAGGACTTGGGGAAACTGACATGGTGTCTGGCGCTGAGCATGGTCCGAGTGCGGATGGGCGTAGATGGGCTTGCCTTAGGCCCCAGCGGCGCGCCCGCGCTGGCAAGTGGTTTAAATAGGCCTTCATACAAGGGGGGCATTGCTAGCATTGGAGCTCAGTGTAAATTGCCTTAAAAACTGCAGGCTAATGGATCAAGCCCAGGGTCCAGCCACCCTGCAGACCTTCACAGACTCCCCTGTGAAGGACAGTTATTGGAAAAAGATAAAAGCACAACAAAGTGATGCGAAATTTAAAATGAACAAATCATTAAAACAGGAGGGCATGAGAATGGGCCCTTTCCAAGTAGGCACCCAAAACACTGGGAGCCAGGCAACTCCGAACTGGTATTGAGTGCCTAACGCAGCCTATACCTACAAGGAAAGTAACAGTGGGTGAGACTTTAGCAGTCGCAGATGTGCCCCAATGACCGCTCTACCTCCTTTTATGCCTGACGGACTCACAGTTACTGCTTTATGAAAGTCAATATGGGTGGGACTTATTATTTCCGTTCTGGTTTCAAGTTATTGCCGGAAGCTAAGTCCCTCTTACAGTCCTCCAGGCGTGTGAAGTGGTCTGACGGTTTGTCTCCACAGTCTGCCTCCCAACACTCCCTTGAAACACCTGAAGATGAAGCGGCTGTTCCAGTCGTGAGTACCAGCCTTTGGCAATCTTAGATGTCTCTAACCCAGAGCAAGGATGTTGGCCAGTTTCATCTTGGATCTTAAGCCCCAGAAGGAGGGTACGATCATTGTGCGCTCGACAGGGTTTGTTCTGCAAAAACCAAAAATGAATGTGTGTCCTCATGTAACGTTACTGGTGCTATGTAAAGCGCTCGGATACATGAAGTTCGCGCTATATAAAACTCTGCAAAAAAAAATAAACTGTGAACCTCTTGTGCATGTTTTGCTGCTGATCTCACATTTAGCTTATGTGCCATAGAATGGAAGCTAAGGAACCTAGGTTAATTCAAAAGTCCACAATAAAAAACACTGCTCCCAGTGTAATTTCCTTGGAAAACAACAAAGAGAACCTGGTTTAAACAAGCATTGGCGAAACCAACAGGTCTCGCCTATGCAAGAGCCATTGCCAATGTGTTTTAGCCATTTTGTACACTAGCACGGCTGCTGTTCAGCATGGCTAAATGTTAGTGGTGTAGAAGAGAGTGGCATGGAGTGTCGTAGAGTGGAATGGCAAAGAGTGGCATGGAGTGTCGTAGAGTGGAATTGCGAAGAGTGGAGTAGAGTGTTCTAGAGTGGAGTACCGTAGAGTGTTGTGCTTTGGAGTTGCATAGAGTGGAGTCACATAGTGGCATACATAGGTGTGGCGTAGAGTAGACTGCTGTAGAGTGCATTGGCATAGAGTGTTGGTAATTATAGTGGGCGCAGAGTGTAGTGATATAGAATTCAGGCGCGTACAATGCAGCGCCTTAGAATGCAGTGGCGTAGATTAGTGTTGTATAGTAGAGTGCAGTGGTGTATAGTAGAGTGGTGCAGAGTAGAGCACAGTGGTGTAGAGTAGCACAGAGTGCAGTGGCATAGAGTGGAGTGCTGCAGAGTTGCGTAGAGTGGAGTGATACAGAGTAGAATGGCAGAGTGCATTGGCGTAGAGCACAGTGGTGTAGAGGTAGAGTAGTGTTGAATGAGTGGCATTGAGGGCAGTGTCGCAGATTGAAGTTGTGTGAAGTAGAGTGCAGTGGCATAGAGTAGAGTGGACTGTTGTAGAGAGCATTGGTGTAGAGTGTTGCAAAGCATAGTGGTATAGAATTCAGCAGCGTACAATGAAGTGTCGTACAATGCAGGGGCGTAGATTAGAGTGGTGCATAGTAAAGTGCAGTGGTGCAGGACAGAGTGGCTTACAGTGCAGTGGTTCAGAATAGTGCAAAGTGGCATAGAGTGGCAGAGAATGCAGTGGCATAAGAGTGGAGTGATGCAGAGCGCAGTGGCATGGAGTAGAGTGATGTAGAGAGCATTGGCATAGAGTGTAGTACTGCAGAGTAAAGTGATGTAGAGTTCAGTGGTGTAGAGTGCATTGGCGAAGAGTAGAGTGTGGTAGAGTACAGTGGTGAAGAGTAGAGTGCAGTTGCATAGAGTGAGGTGGCGTTGAGTAGAGTCGAGTAGAGTAGATTGTTTCAGAGTAGAGTGAAGTGGCGTGGAGTGGTGCACAGTAGAGTGCAGTGGAGTAGCGTAGAATAGATGGTTTTAGAGTAGAGTGGCATGGAGTGGTGCAGGGCAGAGTGCAGTGGCGTAGAGTAGAGGGCGTAGAATAAATTGGTGTTGAGTGCAGTGGCATTGAGTAGATTAGAGTGGCGTACTGTGGGTTGTTATAGAGTGCAGGGGCTTAGAGTTGAATGTTAGAGTAAAGTGCATTGGTGTAGAGTGTATTGGCATAGAGTGCAGTGGTGTAGAGTAGATTGGAGTGGCCTAGACTGGAGTGGCGTAGAGTGCCGTGGCATAGAGTGGAGTAGAGTGCAGTGGTGGAGAGTTGTGTAAAGTGGAGTGATGCAGAGTGAACTGGAGTGACGTAGAGTGGAGTATGTATGGTGTGGTAGCACACTGCCATTACAAGCTACACATTTTCAATTGAAATGATCATTACGTTAGCACATACAGTTTTACTAGTAAAACTATACAGGACACAAACAATAATGTGTTGAAATGACATCAGCTAGTGTATTGATTTGATCATGTTAAAGTATTTTTTTCCAACACACTTCAGGATTAACAAAAAATGCGCTTCTTGTGTGCGTTCTAAATTATGATATATTCTGAAATGCTTGCACAGTTATTTGAAAGTTCTTAAAAAAAATCCTACCCTCGTGTAGTGTAGTTCCTATGTCCCTGATAGGCTCTGCGCATTGGAATAACATGCACTATAGATTTGACATGGGACTAAGGTCAGTATGTCTCTATTGAGTATATTAAACTTAATTACTTGTGTGTGCCAGCTAACTCCGAGGTCACTAGAAACTTCTCGAATATACAAGAAGGAATTAGTCTCTGACAACCCTATCAACATGACAACTTTGTTTCCCTTTAGAATCGGAACAGTCTCAGAATCGTGGAAACAATAGATAACCGTTTCACTCAGTCAATTGTGCATGCTTCGTTTCTACAGAGTTACACAGAAATAGGGAGACGGGCGTTTCAATAAAAGGGTTTATTGAACAGTCTGATTTCTCATGCAAGAGATATGAATTGCTACAATCGTAAGACAGACTGCTAAGTACAATATGTACGAGGTTAGCAGTAAGAAAATAATACTGCAGTAGCATGGTTTGTAGCTATGACATCTATTAATCAAAATACATACATAAATAACATAATGCTAACATGTGATACTCATCTGATGCTTCTAAATTGTTCTACCCCAGTGTACCTAACCTAAGTGCAGTACGAGGTTTGAAGTAGGTGCTGTTTCTAAAGTATAGCTAGCTATATTTTAGTTTAGCCAAGAGTTGCCAAAGGTTTCTCTAAGTTCTAGTCCGCTCCATACCTGAGAATGAGAGAGGTTGGAATCTCTTTTCTGCACTCGATAGTCTAACCCCCCGCAAGGGAAGTCCGAGAGCACTAGAGCTGGATTCTCTGCGAGGAGGATGGCAGCGTCTGGTCAGTGCATCAGGCTGGAACTCGATCTCCTTCCGAACTTGCTGTGGCAAACCGCTTAGTCTGGGTTGGATCGAATCCTCCGGGAACTGCAATTTGCCAGGGCAAGTGCTGGTATATTTATACCTTGAAGATGTCTAGGATTGCCAGTATTGATGTAAAAGTCGGGCAGAGGAACGTCATGAATGAACCCCTAAGGAATAGATGTTCATGCATACTTAATGAGTTCTTGGAGAAATCAATATTCAAGCTGAGGGAAATTCCTAAAGGCTTAAGGGTCTGGTTTTCCAAGAATTCGTTGTGACGTGGATGGACGGATGTAGGGGGCCATGCCTGTATTTGGTTTGTATGGACAATGTTTAAATAAAGGCCGGATTTCTATGTCAAAATAAGGGCAATGTGAATTGTACTTATATAAGGGCATAAATCGGGAAACCTATATACGGAATCTAAATCTGCATACAACACCAGTGTCCAGCAAGAGTGGCGCATAAATCCTCTCACTTTGAAGTCAGAGAAAGAAAAGTAAACACCATGCTCTCTCGGAAGAGAGAGCCTGACATTTGGCCTAAGTGTTTGAATGCTTTGCAAACGTGACACGATAAGCACTTGAGGAAGAATGCAAGGGGAGTTGGTGTGGAAAGGTTTTGCTCCTTGGGAGGGACGGGCTAACCATGGACAACCTAAAATAAATAAAGCCAGCAAATAGAAAGCCAGAAAATGTGAGTTACAAACCACACTACCAATAGTAAGCAACAGCCGGAAGGAATGCATTCCCAGGGAAGCTTTCTGAATGTCCCCAAGATATCTTTAGCAAACCAGACAGCTGTGCTGTCTGGTAAGCTTTAAATGAAGGCGTCTCACTGGCATATAATAATATAAAGAAAAATAGACTGGGAATTTTGTCCTTCCAGAAAGTGTCAAAATGAACAGATTTGCTGTAATTCAAAACCTCAACTCAATGTGCATCCATAAAACAGCATACTGCACAATTCACACATGGGAAATCATGCTTTTCAGTGCGCCAGGGAGGAACAAGGGGCCAAACACAAACTGTTTCAAGGCACTTCACTTAAAAGTTAAGCATGTGGCTTTGCAACATCATTGACGCTTTATAACCCCATAAAATAATATTATTGGAATAGAACAGCGCAGGAGAAAAACGTGTTAGAGTAAAATATTGTGTTAATCATTTACCACTTAATAACATGTATAGCACATGTTGATGCACTCCTGGGGGTTTGTTTGTCTGCGATCAGATAGTTTATTCAAGGGGTTACCTCAAAAATTTGAACCAGTTTGGTTCGAAGGGCAATTACATAAAGCCATCAGATCACAGCTTCCTTGAAGAAAACAGCGAATCTATGACCGAGTGTTGACAAACTCCCCCTTTATTGCTTTCTCTCAGTGGGACGCAGCACTTTGATTTCATCCAGCCACCGTGCGCTCCCCACTGGAACCTAAAATTATGTCAGCAGAACATAAAACGCCATCCAAAGGAATATGGATTGTTGCCTAAAATACAAAAAAAATCAAGAACTCCTTATTAAAAATACAAATGGGGTGCATTATATAAAACACATACATGCCACTTATATTGTACTTATAACTAGTTATACAATAGTTGCTTTCCATAAAATTTGTATACACAAATGTACATGAAGAATTACCCGTTGGCTACATTTTAATGCATAGATTCACAGGAGAGATGAATTCAAGAACTATAGTTTCCTCTAGTGAAAAGTTACAATATATGCAATATTTATTGTGCGTTGTGAAGCATGGGGAAACAACCACTGAAGCAAGCAAACTAGCTCCCAAGATGAACTGAGCTATAGAAATGAGCCCACAGCAGCTCAGGAACTGTGTGTGTGTGTCCTGGAAGCTGCAGCATCCTGGGCTGAAACACACGACTGGAGGGGGCATTTTATCCCACCTCTTTTTATTTTTTGGAAAGATTTGCAAATATGGTGGTAGAAATACAGAGACCTTAATACATTATACAAAAGTATATATTTCGGAACAGGCACTCACACTTGGGGACATCTACAGCAGTGTCACGCAGCTGCGGTTAGCATCTATGGGGCAGTTGCATGACACATTCAATATAAAGCGAACCTGTTCATTGCTTAGTTGGCTTCTTGCAAGGAAATAACGTTCGTAAAATGATGGCCAAGTAAAGAAAGTAACGAAGATGCCCTTTCTGCGAAATTTAAAGATACGCTGCGTGTCTCATGTAACCTGCAGATCACTGCGTTGCACTGGGCTGTATTTAGATTCATCCTGATTTCACATGCTGTCTGAACTGTCGTCCGTGACATGTGTAATAGAGTGTTAGCCCTATGAATGTTGCGTGATTGCTGTGGGCACAGATCCTACTCCCCAAACTGCAGCAAGACGACAGACTGCCAGAGATCTGGAGCAGTGGGGGGTCTTAGAGGAGCCGGGGCACCATCCTGGGATGACGCGAGCTGCTGGGAGAAGAAAAGGGAATGGTAGGAGGACGGACAGAGACGGTGCAACAGGCAGACTGTTTGGAAGCTGCAGGGAGCAAGCTCTGTGACCGGTTGGATGGAGCTTGTAAAAACACGAGCACTTGTGTGAAGTGCTCAAACAGAAAGAAAAAAGTAGCTCCTAAATTGGGAACGGTGGATGGACACAAGTACTTTCCCATTTCCCTGGGGGAGGACTAAACACAAGACCGGGGCATGGCACATGCATGCCGTGGACTAATGGGGACAAAGGATATGAAAGTCACAATGGAGCAAGCAAATGGTAAACTTATGGGTAAGGTTGAAGCCCACAGATTGAAAACAACATGTCTATTCAAGACCGTACCGGCACCTAAAAATGGAGCTACAATGGTTTTGGAATTAATACTTCTAATCTGTTGCAGCAATCTTGAGAAGATAAATTATTCAACTGTTTTAAGTAATAGTAGCATATGTTTAATGTATTTAAAACAAATTGATATTTGGGATTAGCCTAGCATTCAGGACCCGAGACATCAATACACATTAATGTCTATTGTGATACAAATATGTAAGTTTGAGGAGATCATTTATACAAAACCATAAAGTCCATGCTTGTTCATAAAGTTGCAAATTTCTGGGTTCTTAATTATCCACAATACTCCAGTAATTCCTTAGCTTTATTCTTATTGAGTAAAACAATTCTTTTTGCAAAACCTTCGCAAACATGGAACATAAGATTATGGTATACAGCCAACGCGTGTTTTGCAGTCACCCGATTCATTAATACCCTCCAAAGAAGTTCCTTTTCATATTGTATATCACTGTTCTAATGGAGAACATCTACCTCATCCATTTAGTGTTCTGACTTGTCAACCTCGTATTTACTTTATTGACTTTTCTACTATATACACTGAATCATTCTCCTAAACTTTTATCTCAATGCTGCATTCTCAACATACAGAATTCAGGCAGCCTGCAATCGATACTCCTTCAATTGAATAAAGTAAACACACGGTTAACAGGCCAAAAGACTAAACTATGATGTGGAATTTGTCCGTTAGAACATATGTTTCTTGTCTTTCTGGATGGGTGTGGGACGGAGAAAGATGGCAGCAGTCTCCACAAGGCTTCTTTGAGGCTCTCTTAGAGCATCAGCTAAACAGGGATGAGAGGCAGTAAAAGGAGGCTGGCTGGCAGGTGACAGGCTGTGAGTGGGAAAGCAATGCTGGGATTTGGATTCACCTTCTGAATATTAAATGAGCTGCATGACTTTTTTTATTTTATTTTATCTCCCCCTCTTTTTTCCCTGGTGCCATTCTCTCCCTTCGCCAATATCCTAAGGGGCTGTGGGTAGTTAAAGAAGATGGTTTTGTTCCTTGATTTTGTCTCAACTTATGTTTGTCTGGCATGGGAGGCAGTTAGGCACTGGGGAACAGAGTGGAAGGGCAAACTTGACTAAGGCAGACTAAAGCCTGATTGTTGGTCACTGTTACAATGCAGAGGCCAAACATTGTGAGGAAGCACATCTATACGTAGTTTGTGGGATCCGATGCAGAGGATGAGGCACCTGGAGAGATGATGCTCTGTTAAATCTGGATGCCAGCGAAGTGAGAGTCTTGGACCTTCTGAACCCACACACCTGCTAGATGTTAACTTGGGGGGGTTTTCATCTCTGCATTTCTCAGATGGAAGGAGTAACCAAGAGGAGTGGACTTGGGTGTTTGTGAAACCTCAGATGTGGGATTGTCTCATAGGGGAATCAGGCTTGTTGACTGGTTGTAATTCAGTAGGGTAATTAGGGACTTAACTAGACATTACCCTCCATGTCAATGATGGAAGGTGATCAGGTGTGTGGTTTAAGTTACACCTTACCATTAGCAACCTATGTATCAAAATAAATACTGGCTTCAGCTCCCATGAAGAAATGTCTTCCATCGGATCTAACTTATTTGAATAGTACTGGAGAAGCAGTAGAATCTGAGAAAGAGTTTCCTGTGGGGCTCAGTGAGGGGCTCGTTGAGGCAGAGAGATTTCTTGCAAGCCCCCCCCCCCTCCAGTTATGAAAAGGGTGCGATTTCCATCTTGGGACAATCCTATATAAAGGAGAGGCAGGAGATAGGGGCTTTATTTAGTTGAGACTCAAGAAGTTTTTACGTTTCTCAGTGATGGCTGTTTTATCTTCAAAAGAACAGTTTGCAGTTAAAGATCTCTGTTTTTTTGCTTTGTCTGGTCCTTCCTTATTTGAACCTATAGTTCACGCAGTACCTATCTGTAGTTATGGCTGGTAGTGTGGTGGTGGAGGTTCTGTTATGCTTATCAGTTTGTTGAGTCCCAGTTATCCCCCAAGGTCTTGCAAAAAAGAAGGGAAGGAGTATAGCCAGACCAGAGCAAAAATGAGACTTGCTTTTCTTTTGTGGGGGATGAGGACCAGCTGTTTGTGCCACATCTTGAGAGAACATTGATACCTTGGTGAAAAGCTAGTTTGAATCCGATTTCTGGTGATGCTTCTGGATCTACCTCTTAATCGTTATACCATTTTTACGAGCTCCTCACAGAAAGGTATACAATTATGATAATATGAAGAATGTTACCACTCTATCTTCTCCCAGCAGCCAGGTTCCTTTACAATTTTGGCTGTTCAAATTTGTCCCTTTATCTGATAAAGACTTCTAGCCCCAGATTCCTTACCTAAGAATTATCCCCAGGCGTCAGACTGGATCTGAAAATTTGCCTTTAGCAGTTCCCCTGCATGCCAGTAGGTGACATTGTTTGGCTCCACGTGGCATCATCCACGCTGGAAGTGACATGCGTGGTGCCTAAATAGGTGCCAACCCAGCGTGCTGATGTAACTTCTAGTTGCGCCAGTCAGCACATATCTGAAGAGAACTACCCCCAGTCATTCTTTGACTGACCATTTTTTGGACTTTTTGTCGATTTTATTTTTTTTGTTTTACTTTTTCTCCTGGCGTGGCAGTTATGTCCATTAAAAAATTCTGGCGTCAAACCCTGCGGCGCCTGTCACCAACATGTCGGTGACAGACCGGCAACCTTTTTGCCTCTGGTGCCTGGAGTGTGACCACGATGCAAAGACCTGTGTTGACTGCCGCGCCATGCACCCCAAGGCATTGAGGGTGCAGTCCCTCAAGTTCCATGCAACACGAAGCTCTTGATCCCAGTCAAGAAGGATCTGTCACGGAACCCTCTATCTTCATCACAGTTGAAGTCGTATGGGCGTTCGGGTAAATCCCCCAAGAAAAAGAAAAGTAAGAAGTCAACTAGGTCTTTAACTTCACCACATCTGCCGAAGGCATCCAACGACGTGGAGTGTCGTCACTCAAGGCCTGACCCTGCGGTTGAGCCTGTGTCTAGGCAGGCTCTGCTCCTCCCCAAATTTGCGGGAGCCGGATCGCCCCCCCCCCAATCCCCCCCCCCCACTGTGCAAATTTTATGATACCATGCACATTATTTTTGGACGGCCCGTCTCTGCTGGCACGCCTTTGGGCCCCACGGGGTCAGGAGAGGTCCCTGGACGGCGCGTCTCCGCTGGCACGCCTTTGGGCCCCACGGGGTCAGGAGAGGCCCCTACTGGTTCCTCGCTGGAAGGTTCTCCCTTTGCACTGGTTGGACCCCTTGCATCTACTGATGGATCTGGACGGGCGCCAGTTGTACTACCTCGGCCTTCCTTGACGCTGGGCCCGGTGTCGATGCTTCAGTTGCCACCACCCCTATTCTCATCTCTAACAAAGAGCTGGAGGGGCGTTGCCCGATGCCGACTCCTGTGCCGATGGGAGCCTTGCCTTCTAGGCTAGAGCCTGAGTCCTATTCCTACGGGCTAGGACTTGGGGAAGATTGGGAAATGCCACTGGACCCTGAGGAATACCAGCCCCTAAACTCCAACATGGACTAGTGTGAGGAACTAGCAGACACCAGAGGACTGTACACCTCCCCATATACTGGCCTGGTCTCTCCTCCTACCCTGTATACAGAAGAAGCTTCTTTGGCTATGGTGGTGATTAGGATGGCAGTGGTCCTGGACCTGGACTCCAGCCTGCCCTCAGTGACAGTCAAGACTAATGTATTGACAGAGGTGCTTCAGCTGGAAGTGACCACCTCGGAACTACTTCTCCCTTTTAATGAAGCCCTTATAGACTTCCTGCTTGGGTCTGGTTCCAGCCCAGCACAGGAGCTTGTGTAAATAGGGCAATTGCTCGCTGCCATTACCCCGCCCCAGGGGACCCCAATTTCATCATGCAACACCTTACCCCTAAGAGCTAGATGGTCCAAGCCGCCAATTCCTGTGTAAACCCTTGTGCATTCCCTACCAGTCCACCGAATGGGGAATGCAAGAGGCTGGACACTTTGGGAAAAAAAATATTTTCTTCCACCAGCCTGTCACTGCGATCTGTAGACACCATGTGCCTCCTGGGCCCTTACTCCTATGCGCTGTGTGATTCAGTTGCGCAGGTGCTGCCCACGGTCCTGGAGGAGTCATGGGCCTCACTCTCCTAAGCTATAGCAGAAGTGAGAGATGCATCAAGTTAACGATCAGGTGTGGACTTGATACGACGACTCGCTTGGCAGAACGGTTTCTTTGTTGGTGGCCTTACGGCGCCATGCCTGGCTGAGATCGACTGGCTTTTCAGGGGATGTCAAAACATCGCTTATGGACATGCCCTTTAAAGGTTCCTGTCTTCTGAGACAAGATGGACTCAGCACTGGAGTGCTTCAAGGATAGCAGAGCTACGGCCAGGTCCTTGGGCATTCCCATCGCTCCCGCCATCCCCAGTCCACGTTTCTCTCCTTTCGTGGCCACGGAAGAATCTTCCAGCCATTTCCTTATCTGACCAGCCGCCACTGCACTCATACCCCTTTGCCTCTGTGTGGCCAAGGACGCGGTGCCCCCAGACCGCTTGGGTCAGACAACCAGAGGTCAGGCCAGTCGATCACATCAGACTTCTGGGTTCTCCAGATTGTCCGAAAGGGCTACTCATCCCGCCCAGTTGCGACAGGCTGACGGAGGACCATCTTTCCTTACACCTTCAGGAAGTGGCTGCTCTCTTGGCCAAGGGAGCTACAGAGAGGGTACTGATGCCAGAAGTAGCTTGTAGTTGTTATTCCCGCTACTTTCTGGTGCCCAAAAAGGACAGAGGCCTTTGTCCTTTTCTAGACCTGTGCCCTCTCAATTTCTTCCTCAAAAAAAGAGAAATTAAAAATGCTCACGCTCGTTCAATTCCTATGTGCTCTGGACCCAGGAGACTGAATGGTAGCGTTGTACTTGCAGGAAGCATATTTCCACATTCCCGTCCTGCCTGCCCACTGATGTTACCTGAGGTTCATGGTGGGCCACAAGCACTTTCAGTTCGCTGTGCTCCATTTTGGCCTTATCACTCCCATCTCTGTGATTCACCAAGGTGATGCCGGTGGTTTTCAGCTTATCTGTGGAGATCAGGGATACCAGTCTTTCCCTATCTCGAGGACTGGCTGTTGAAGGTGGGCGCACCCCAGTGGGACCTGAAGTTCCAGTGGGTGCAGCATCAGGGGACTCGCTCTGACATGGTCCAGATATCGGAGGGAACTGCACAAGATGTGCAGTGGTGGTTAACAAAGCACAACTGGGTCAGTGACAGACCCCTCTTCCTCAACTAGATCTGAGAGTGGTGACAGATGATTCACTTCTGGGATGGGGCGCCTTCTGGGAGAGGTGGAGATCAGAGGCCTCTGCTCCCTGGTGGAATCTGGGTTACACATCAATGTACTGGAACTTCGGGGGATCAGGCTGCCATTGAAAGCCTTTCTACCCTCTATCAAGGGAAGGTTAGTACAGTTGTTAACGGATGACACAACCGCCATGTGGTACTGCAACAAACTGGGCTGGGTGGGGTCCTGGACCGTTTGTCAAGAGTCCCTGTGCCTCTGTACATGGCTGGACCGTCAGGGCATATCACTGGCGGTTCAACAACTGGTGGGCTCTCTGAATGCCATGGTGGGCAAACTCAGCTGAAGATGCCTAGCCGATCATGAATGGCATCTCCACCCGGAGGTGGTGCAAGTTCTCTTTCAGCAGTGGGAAAAGCCTTGGTTAGATCTGTCCGCCACCACAGAGAGCGTGCAATATCAGCAGTTGTGCTTGCGGAAGTTTCCAAGTCAGCTTTTGCTCGGAGACGCTTTTCACCTCCTTTGGAACTACAGCCTCCTGTTGCCTTTTTGCCCATACCAGTCCTGCCCAAAGTTCTCAAGATCAGTAACAACTGGGCCGAAGTTATCCTTGTGGCTCCAGACTGGGCTCAGACAGTTTGATATACCTAGCTATTGAGCATGGCCATTGGTCCTCCGATCAGGCTGCCGCTTCGGAAGGATCATATGTCGCAGTAGCCGGGGAGGGTTTGCCACACGAACCGAACAACTGTTAGCCTTCCTGCGTGGAGATTGAGCATTGACAGTTGACAGCTTTCGACCTTCCACCCAGAGTCTGCAATGTTATCTTGGCAGCCAGACATCCATCCACCAAGACAGTATACACATGCTGCTGTGGCGAGTATTTGACATGGTGTGCAGAGAAGCAAGTTAACCTCCTTTTTGCTCTGCCTTGAGCACCTTAAAGGACTATCTTTCTGTCATCTCAGCCTTCCCATTGTTGCCTGATCAGCCATCCCTCTTCAAATCCCCTATTGTAAATAGGTTTTTAAAAGCTCTTCAGCATTTGTTTCCACCTTCATCCTGGCTCAGTGGGGCCTCAATCTCGTACTTAAGTTTCTGATGTGTGCTCTCTTTGAGCCTCTACATAACTGCCCTCTCAGGCTACTTACCATCAAGACTTTCTTCCTTCTTGATGATAACATCTGCCCAGAGGGTCAGCGAGTTCCAGGTCTGGTCATCTAAGCCTCCGTACCTAACCACCTTTCCAGACCAGCTGGTTCTTCGCACTAGAGCTTCCTTTCTCCCGAAAGTTGTCACTCCCTTTAATGTAGGCCAGTCCACTGCCCTGGCTACCTTGTAAGCTCCACCGCATCCCTCTAAGAAAGAGGAGCAACTCCATCATCTGGACCCAAAAATGAGCGCTGTTGTTCTACCTTGACCACAAAAGAGAATTCCGGGGAGACGACCAACTCTTCGAGGGGTATGTCATAGCCGAGAAGGGAGAGTTGTGCAGAAACTAACCATGTCCCGATGGATCGTGCAGTACATTAAAAACTGCTACACATTGGCCAAGAAGCAACCCCCTGAGGGTTGTGTGCGCATTCCACCAGAGCTAAGGCTGCAACCACTGCGTTAGCACTGAGTTCCGGCCCTGGGCATCTGTCAGGCAGCAACGTGTGTCTCTGCACATGTTCACCAAACACTACTGCCTGGACAGTCAGGTCTGTCGGGGTGGACACTTTGCCCCTTTGGTCCTGAAGAATTTTCTAGTGTGAATTCGTTCCGCAGACCCAACTCTGGAGAGGTGTTGCTTGGGAATCTATTCTAAGGTAAGAAATCTGCCACTAGAAGTCTCTCTCAGATGAACAGGTTACTTACCATGCTTTAACTGGTAGAGAGTTTATCTAGCCTCAGATTCCTTAACATCCCATCCACCCTTCCCATTCTGTGAACAGATTTCTAGGGTCAGGGATTTCACCTTTCAGGGCCCTAGTTTTCCACCCCAGTGGTCAGTGTTTTTCATGGCTCCATGCTCCGGATGCAAAAAGTGCCAAAAAGAAGCTGACGTCAGCACGCTGAGTTGGAGCCTATTTAGACACCGCGCACGTCCCTTCTGGTGTGCAGCGGTACTGCTCAAGAAACATTTTGGGATCTAGTCTGACACTTGGGGATAATTTTAAGGTAGGGAATCTGCGGCTAGATAGTCTCTACCGGATAAGGCGTTAACGAAGGTAAGTAACGTGTTCTTTAAAGTTAGACCTTCATAATTTAGATGTAGAGGACCCCTCAGATCCCTGGGCCAAAGTGCCACTGCACCTGCTTCACTAATGATAGCTACTTCCTTGAGAAGCAGGCTGTCTCTGCCATCCCTCTCACTCCCATCTCCTTGATGCCAAAACCAAAGTATGTCTCCTCTGTTTCAATTTTCCCCTCTCTTGGGCCATTGCTTTGAGGCCTAAAGCAACATTTGCACAGCAGGTATGCCCTGGTCCCTTAAAGCAAGAAAGGAAGAATCGGAGCCCCTTTCATAGGGGCCATGGGTAAGCAGGGGGTTGCTGGGCCCTACCGTGGGGGTTGAGGCCTTTTACTCCTTATATCCCGGGCCCGACATGCTAGGGACTGTGAGCAGCTAGGCTGAGTACCCCGTCTGCTCTTGACTCTCAAGATAGCATGCTCCAGGCAGTCCAAGGCTCCCTCGGGGTAGGTGGATACAGATTAGTGAACACAGGCTCACACCTCAACATGCGTGCAGCAGCAGCAGCAGCAATAAATCATTGTCTAGCCAGTTACTTTTATGAAAAAAAGAAGTATTTTATTCCTACTGCTATCAAAGTGTTAATAGGAAATTAACAAACAATTACACTGCCCTCTTTTGAGGTGGGGGCTCTAGTGTTTCTTTGGCAGTTCCCTGTCCCACTCTCTCCACGCATTAACGATTGTAGTTCATCTCTGTTCACTATTGGTAACATCCTGGGTATGCCCTACTAGGAGTCCGAGCTTCAAGAGCCCACTACGACCCTTTTTTAAAGTCAATAGTATTCAAGCCAATCACGCTCAAATTAGCGATGTGTACCTCTGGGGCTGTTAGGCCCGAAACAAGTCTTTTCCGCACTGGCAGGGTGTGGAGTATCCTGAATTAGCATTAGAACTTTAAAAAGTGAATGAGCCTGTAGGCCCCTCTCCATTGCCACAGGTTAAAAGGACCTGTTCAGTCCTACTGATCACAACACGATATGCTGCCTCAAGCACGCTCGTACATCTTAACTCCTGGCAAAGACGGTAGTGCTTTGGGTGCCTCTGTGTGTTCATATCCAACAAAAACGCAGTCTCTGAGACAGTCCTGCGTCATCGCGCGCACACACATGATCTGTGTTCGCCTATGACAGCAAAAATCTGCATTAAGGATCCAGAGGTCATTACAATTGTGCACTCAGTGCAGGGGTGTGCATTTATTACCTTGTAGAGGACTTTTCCGTCCCAACAGGCAGGATAGTAAAACAGGCGTAACTCCACAGCTGCAGCAGCAATGATACCTACAGCAGGCTATCTTCTATGCCCGTTCCCTGAGACTTTCTGGCACTTTTTGTTATAAAAAAAAGAATACTCATCATGCCAGTGACACTTCCAGACTATCTTCATTAGCAAGCAAATGCAGAGGGATTTGCAACCCCCTGGGAATACAGCCACGGACCCCGGGGGGGGGGGGGGGGGGGCACACCTCACAATTTGATGACCTTTTCCATAAAATGTCTGTTCTCCTCAAACAGTGCAGCAGCTGAAAGTTGGCCAAACAGGCTACTTTGTCAACCTTGAGTTTGTAAAACATATAGCTGCTCTTGAAACAGTCCACCCATCAAAGTGATTTAGTGAATCCTGGCGTAACTGCCAAATGTCCCCAACCTACCACAACATATTCCTTTTATAATGTAAACGGGAAACAACAAGGTCATGAACAGATCGGACACTAATAAAGTGTGAGGCCTAATGTCCAGATGCGCGGAAGAGGACTAGCCCCTAGGATCTATTTAGCCCCAGTCTCCTGATTTCAGAAGCATTCTTGCAGAGCAGAAGTGTACAGAGGAAGCACCTAGGTGGCCTATTCAAGTAATGAAACTTTTGAGGACCTCCGCCTGTGACTATGCTCTCTCTGCATTCGATCAAGAATGTGCAATATTCCTTTCAAGTGTTTCTCTACACCAAAGTCGCTGGTTTTCTTGGGCCAATATTCGCTCTCACCAGCTGCATGAACCACAGGTCTCTCTCACTATGCGGTCATATGCCCCTTAGTTCTTTGAGAAAACTGAGAAGATGTGTCAGACGGCCCAATTTGACCTTACACTATTGAATGAATAAATGCATTTATAGAGCGCACAGCTACTTAGCAAGAGTGTCCCGGTGCTAAAATAGACTCCATCTACCTTGCTAACGCCCCTGGATGCGGGAAACCAGGTTTTAAGCCGCTTCTAAAAGAAAGATGGCTAGGTCAGTTGCGGAATAACCAGGTTTTGAGCAGTTTCTTAAAAACGGCTAGGTCGGTCACAGTTCTGAGAGTCATCGGAAGAAGGTTCCAGGCTTGAGCTCCCTGGAACCTAAAAGAACTGCCGCCCGATGTAATCTGGGAATGGAAGCCAGGCCCAACGTGGATGACCTCAAGGTTCTTGGTGGCGCATAATGTGTTACTCTCCTTCTGAGATACCCCGCGCCACTCCCATGTAGGGCCTTGAAAAATAGCACCAAAGCTTTAAACGTAATCCTTTTTTAGGTCTCACCTGAGCCAGCACTTTAGCGCTGCTCTGGCGAGAGTTTTAGTAAGCGGGATTTGGAAGTGCAAACTAGTGGCTTTTCAGGACTCTAGCTACAGTGCATGTGCGCCGGGCGCGCGCACGCCTGCGTGATCACTTTCGCGGCCGCTTTGATGTTCTTAGTGAGCCGCGCGGCCACTGAGAACATCAAAGCGGCCGCGAAAGTGCACACCATATGCTCTGCTCGCATCTCCCTCTTCCCTTTTAGGAACATGGTTCGTGTGTGCTCGCTTTCGTGACTTGATGTGTACGTGGCTTCTGTCGCTGATGAAAGTAAGCAAGAGTCGGAATCTTCAACAAGCATTGGATTTATCCTTGTAAATTACATGTTTTTTTGTATTATTTCTTTGCTTTTGGCCAATAATATATATTTCAGACTGAGTGGCACCTAAGAAAATCCTCCTGCTTATTTACGTCAGCAGGCACCGTGCAGCTAGTGAACTATAAACATTAAACGCCACATTAGAATAAACATAAAGCTGGTGGGTGCGCCTGACGTTTCCCCGCCCCCTCTAGAGATCAGTGTGACCCCTCGTCCTATTCTCGCTGTCCTACATAATGCAGTCATTGACCACTTTAAGAAGGGCTCGCTCTCCTGTTAAGCAGCTCTGTCGTTCTGCTCTCGTATCTTATCACGGAGTCTCCTGGCAGCCTTGCAAGTGCCTGGAACACATATATGCTCGTAATGTAATTCATTTGTGTTTCGCGCATTTCTCGTTTTAAGGGCATGACTAATTGATTCCACTTTTCATCATACAGCAAAGAACTCAATTATGGCGGGAAGAGCCGGTACCATGGTCTCCGGAGGCTGTTGCTGGAGTCTGTTATTGTGAGGGTTTTGGCCGGTATCCAGCACTTGATGCCCTGCCCTGTATGCCCCTAGAGGGCTTAGGACGCAGTTTCTGCGGTATGGCACTGTGTTCTTTCATTCTGCCTGTTAATGGTATTTTCTGTCTGGCCTCGTGCTACTCTGTGACCACATTTTATGGCACAGTATTTTATAATAAAGAGCAGTCGGTTGAACTCAAAGACGTTGTATCCGCCTCATGGTGAGTCCGGATATCGGTCCAGTTGTAAAGCCTAGATCGTGGCCTCTTGCATTTAGTGCAGCTCACCTTCTTGGCTGCTTTTTTATTTATTTTCTGTTCGTGGGCGGCTCATCTGGATTTTACTCGCACAACTTAAAACAAGCATTGGCATAGCCAATAGGTCTCGCCTTTGGGACCTTATAAGTGTTTAGTTATGCAGCACAATATCCTTACTGCAACAACATTAACTGTTGCATGGCTAAACACTTATAAGGTCGCAAAGGCGAGACCTATTGGCTATGCCAATGCTTGTTTTACTGGTAGCCAGTGTAATGCCTTGAGGTGCGGGGATATAGGAGTCCTGGGCTTAAGCAGGGGCTAATCGGTCTGCATGATCATCTAGAGACCACTCAAGAAGGAATCTTGAATAGTCACGATTTTTTCGTGAAAGGAAGTCACTAGTTGGTTTGTCCATTCAGGAGAAAGAGGGAGACCCTGGCAACGGATGACTGGGCAGAGAAGGCTTTTATGATTTTAATGATCTCCTTTTTCTTCATTGCCAGATGATTTAATTTTATCTTTCAGATAGATTTTTTTAACATTGCGGACTTTTGTATAATGGGACTTCAAGGCCAGTTTATACTCCTGTTTAGCATCAGAACTAAAGTTTTTTCGCCATTTTCTTTCTAAGCGTTTACAGGCGCTTTTGCTCATTCTCAGCAGCTCTTTAAACCAGGGTGCCAAAGGTCTGGCTTTCTTGGGAGTACGTGTGGTCACAGAAGCTAACTCGTGAGTGCTATGCCGCACCCAAGCATCAAGTTGGAGTGCATCCCTCTCAAGGCAATGGTCCGACCATGCCAGAGGTAGGGGCAGATCCACTATTCTGCTGTCTTACTGTCAAAGGCTACCATTTTGCACTGAACGGATGTCAGCAGTAGAAAATTAGGTTTGTGAGCCCATGGGGGCATTGAGCAGCATGCAAGGAACTCCCGATGGTCAATGGAATGTTTTTTTTAGCAATCAAGACTCCAAAAGCAAGGGGCGTAGCCGAGCAGCAAGATGGCCGCTTAGTCGAGTGGCTCTGCCAGCCGAGCACATCGTCCGACAGATATCCGCTCTCTGGCCGCTGATCCAAGGGCACACACCCAGCCATCTTCTGGTGTGTCCCCTGCTGCTCAAATTGCCGTGCTCAGATCCACGCTGTTGCACCGTTGGGCGCAGGACCGGCATGGCAAGATTGCGGCCGGTTACGGGCAGGCGTACTGTGTAGAGCGCCGCGATCTGGGCGATACTGCTGGGCGCTGTGGCGAGACTCCCGACATTGGCAGACCTTCCCCCTGGGCAGCGGAGCTCCGGGACCATGTGAGGGTGAAATGGGCGCTGCCTCGGCCGGTCGGAGGGGCCCGGGGCTGAGCGCACAGACAACGCAGCCTGACTAGAGACCATGGGCCGAGTTACGTCCTCTCCCCTGCGGTGATTTCTGTGAGTAGCGGGGCACGGGAGCGGCGCGGGACAACAGGCACGAGTGAGACTGCGCTGGCGAGCCCCTTGCTGAGCCAGGAGACGGACTGCTCCCCAACTGCATCAGCACGGCTGCAGCGCCGTACACAGGCGGTGCCGCGTGACGGTGCACATCCCGCCGGCTGTGAATACGGGGTAAGCGGGGAACAACGATAGTGGGGAAAAGTAACCTGCCTGATGAAGCCGGGCGCGGCCCACCATCCTCGTTGAGCGGGATATTGGCTGGTCTGGATTGGGAGCTGGGACGCGGCCTTCCCCCCTCCCCCACTTGCTGGGCCTCGGCGCCCTCTGCGTCCACGAGAACAATATGCGCAGCAGAATCATCATGGCGCTGCCCTGGGGGGACGGCCTGAGGCCGATGCGGTGGGATTAGTGACGCCTTCCCGTACTGCACACCTTTCCCCAGTGGGAGGGCTCTTACGCGATGGACGCACCTTTAGTATAGCTGACGCCCTGCTCCATCCGCTGCACAGGCAGGCACGTGTAATTTGGAGCAGCGTTGGATCCTGTATCGCACACAGCTTTGTTGTCTCTCCGTGTCCCCTGGCGGCGATCTCGGGGCTTAGTTTTGCTGTCTCTGCGCAAGGGGTGTCACGACGCCGCTGGAGATCCACCATGGGGAAAGCGGACAACAAGCAGGCCAAGATCTCCTTCGAGCAACGTAACACTCGTCTCCAGGACCCCGAATCCATACAAATAATGTTGGTGCCAGAAACGCAGCTGGATACGGAACACGATGACGACATTAGAGCCGTGATGCAGGAGGTGAGAGGCAGCCTATGAGCAATAGATACCAAACTGGACTCATTGGTGCAGAGAATGGACCAGGTTTCCCAGAAAGTAGACCAACATGAAACCCGGCTTGACACACTGGAAACTAGGGTATTGGACTCAGAGGATCGTCAAGAGGAGACACAAGGATGCCTGCTACGAATAAACAAGGTGCTGGAGGTCATCAAGGTGCGCAACGAAGATCTATAAGCGAGTCTAGACGAAATAACGTAAGCGTAACTTGCATTCCAGAGTCCACGAACATAACCAACATGGAGTGATTTGTGGAGGAAATGCTGAAATAAATATGTGCGGAGGAACTATCCCCAATGTTTCTTGTGGAACGAGCTCACCGCACTCTGCCCCCCATCCCCCCCGGGGGCCGCGCTGAGACCAATCCTGGCCCGTTTGCTAAACTATATAGACAGATATACCGTTTTGTTGGTGGCCAGGGAGAAAGGAGAAATCCAATACCAGGGGAACAGAATTGCGCTCTACCCTGATTTCCCTCAGGCCGTTCAAACTTCACGCAGAGACTTAATTCCTGCCATAAAACTGCTCCAACAGACGGGCACAAAGTACGCAATGATGTACCCTGCAAAGCTTAGAGTGCACACGGGGGGTAAACCCCTGATATTCACCGAAGCCAGTGCCGCTTTGAAATATGCCAAGCAAAATGCCAAGAGACAACGTAGCTGAGACCGAGCGTCCTCGCCTTTCTCCAGCAACCAGCTAAGTGATAATGACGTCGGGGGGACATGCACCCAGGTTGCGGGACTGTTGTGATACTTGCAACCACCTATATATGTTAGTTTCCGCCCCAATTTGTCCACTTCCCTTGCAACCTAATTGTTCATAACATGAATCCTTGAGCCAGAGTTAACTAAGTATGCTCAGCCACCCTGTTCTTATTGGACAGGGCAGTATGCAGGCAACCCCATGCCCCTATGGGATGATTCCCTGTTGCCCCGTGTTTCAAGGGATTCACTGTGTAGTGAGTTGTTCTATAAGGGATGCACAACGTGATTGGGGGGTTGGTGTGGGTGCGGGGTGGGTTGGGAGGGAAGTTATGGAATGTTGTTTTTTGCAGTACGACTCGAACCTAAAACTAACTCGTCACCTGATGAAGGGCACAACTTTAATGCACTACCTCGCACCACATGTCTCGGCTACAGCGGTGCTCCTGGACGCCATTAAGGCGTTCTATTCTTTGGAATGGGTGTTTCTTTTTCCACTGCTCCAGCGAATAGGCCTTAGCCCTGTTTTTATCCAACAGATAAAACTGCTCTATTCTTTGCCCACGGCACGCCTTAAGGTGAACGGCTTGATATCAGACCCCATCGCCATCAAGAGAGGCACTAGACAGGGCTGTCCCCTGTCGCCGCCTCTCTTCGCCATAGCTACTGAACCACTTGCAGCCCGAATTAGACAGTATCACACACACCGTATTATAGGGTTTACCACCAGAGGTCTCACTGTATCACTCTACACGGACGACATTATTTTGTATATGGTGGACCCCAAAGAGAATCTGGCACCTATGACGAGGGAATTGGTGCGCTATGGGGAACTTTCTGGGGTAAGGATAAATAGGAATAAATCAGTCATAATCCCCCTGACGACCGGGACCCAGCACTTTGAAACGGACTACTATATTGCCTGGGCGACAGGGCCAACACGCTATTTGGGAATATGGATAAGTAAATATATTAATGAACTATGGATGGCAAACTATGGTAGAGCGGTGGACTGGATCACAGAGAGGGTGCGCTGCTGGAAGGCGCTTCCATTGTCTCTGATTGGACGAATAGCGGTGGCCAAAATGATAATACTGCCCAAACTATCGTACCCATTTGTGAACGTTCCTATCCCACTCACCTCACACTTTTTTAAAACACTGCGATCCCTAATGATTGAATTGGCGTGGGCGTGGCGACACCCGAGGATATCCTGGGAGGTACTCACCCTACCACAGGCTCAGGGTGGGCTTGCAGCTCCTGATTTTGCTCTTTACGCTTACAGCACGCAGGCGCAGTTACTACATCACTGGGCACACCCCACGCCCTTTCAGCCGCATGTTTCCATTGAACTAGATAGAGCAGCGCCGCTTCCACTTGCCACTGCTGTATATCAGCCGTATAAGCGACCACGCAATGAAGTACACACTGTTGAAATGATGCGATGGGCATGGACGGGCCTGCGCAAACGAGCGAAATTGGAGGTGCTTTATGCTCCTTCTATGCCGCTGGCAATCAACCCACAGATTCCCCCACTCCAAGACCGCGGGGCACGGGAACGGGCGATGACGCATTGGCTGCGGGTGGGCAGGGACCTCTTCCCCGGCGACACCTTCCTAATACTGCAGCAAATGTGCGACCCAGCAGACCCATCGGCAGTGGACATGTTGCTATATTATCAACTGCGCGCTGCATGCAGAGGCAAATTTGTCACGTTTCTGAGCCCCCCCAATTACCAGCACTCGAGAATGTTCTTGAGGTGGAACACGGCCGCAAGCTAATCCCTCGCTTATACAATATTACGCAACGTGATTACCCATTCACTGTCCCGGGGGCCCGTGCGGCGTGGGATGAAGACATGGGGATGGGAGTCACAGATGACCAGTGGAAGCTTCTCTGCGGTCAATTAGAAATGCGATCCCCTAACTACCATCTTAGACTGATCCACTTCAAGTGCATCCACCCCTTATATCAGACCCCGGTACAGCTGCACCGCATGGGGCTGCGGCCCAGCGACTGCTGCTGGCGATGTGGAGCTGCGCAGGCAACATTCCTACACGTAGTGTGACAGTGCCGCCCCATAGCCAACTTCTGGCTGCAGACACTACACCACATACACAACATAATTGGACAGGAGCTGCCCTGCACTCCGATGGTGGTGGTGTTGGGGGCTATCTCCGATGAAATGCCGAAAATGAGGAAGATAACGGCTATGCTCTTACTCATAGCCAAGCGCCAGGTGGCTCTGCATTGGAGGGCGACCCTCCCGCCGACAACGAAGGTTTGAATATAGAGCGTTACTCAATGCAAGACTCAGCTGGAGAGCCCGGCCCAGTGACATTTGGGACCCGTTTGTCAACTGGTTAAACACACTAGATACTGATGATCCCAAATATGGTCATTAAGAAATGATAACTCCTCTGTTGTATCGCAATGTTGGGTAACTGCCTGACCTACTGTTCCAAGTTGCCACTTGTTGCTATGGAAGCTAAACCGTGTGTATAACACTACGTACTGTATGTGGGTCTGAACATATATAAGATGTGCCTATGACGACAACACCTACACACAACTGATTATGTGGTTACCAAGCAATGTGCTGCTGTTTGTTTTTGTGGAAGTTTGTAACTTTACAAATGCCAATAAAAATAATAAAAAATAAAAAAAGACTCCAAAAGCATAACATCAAATTATTTGAACAGGATTTTAGAATTACTGTTTTTCCAGGAAGGATCGATAATACGTAACAACTTGAAAAGAACAGGGGCATATCAAAGCCCAAGTGCTGCTGTCAGAATTTCTTCATTTTTAATGCCTATTTGTGATTATGGGGAATTACTCTCAATATGGAGATACTAATCCTCTTTGAAAGAGAGTACACACTGTTGCCAGAAGACTGAAATTGTAAAAAGAACAATACATCTTAAGAGCTCGCAGATTACTTTGCTAAGCCTTGAAAAAGTTTCATTGGAAACGAAACATGTGTCGGCTGCTGGCCCATCGCTGAAGTGAAAAGATCATTATACCAAGCTTACCAACTTTGAAATATATATTGTTTGTTTTCAAATATAGCATCTCAATGTATTTGAATGATATGTTTAGTACACTGAACGAAAAGTAATGTGTGATGTATACTTGTTGAACATAATAAAAAAATTGTTTTGCACAACTTAAAATTGAACTAAATTGAGTGCCGAGGTTTATCTTTAGTTTCTGACAGGATTTCTTTTGTATCAAGCACATCCAAGTTTTTCCTTTTTTTTGTTTACATGTGTATTGACCTGAGTAAAACTTACTACTGTTATAGGGTGGATCGGAAATAAAATCCTGTTCAGGGAATGGCAGAGCACCAGTGTAGAAAGCTGTCTTTTTCTCGTAGTCAGACTGGAGTTTTCACCTTTTAACCAGTAGTAAAGTGCCTGTGCTCCCCCCTTTAAATATGGTTAATTGTGTGTATTACTGACTGGCATATTAAACTTGTCTATAAGTCCCTAGTATATTGTGTGAAAAGTACATCCAAATCATGTAGTAAAATGCTACTTGTTGACTGCAGCACCTGTTTTGCCAGCCACTAACTACAGTGGCAGTGCAAACATGACTTCGGCCCTACCCTGTGTAGACTGACTTCTGCAGTGTCAAAACTGCAATGCAACCTGTTGAAATAAACCTTTTTGACAGGTAAAATCCTCCCTTTTAAATATTAGTAGGTACCCCTATGTAAGCCTTGTTAGGTTCATGGTAGGGTGCATGGTATTTATATGTGGGGCATGTAATAAAATAATTAAACAATGGCCCTACAGTGAAAAAAACTAAAAAAGCTATTTTCACTGTGCAGGCGTAGCTATTCTGTGTAGAAAACATGAGCACTGACTAAAATACTAATGCTGCTAATGTGAGAAAAAGACTAGTTGAAAATGAATTTTAAAATTGTTTTTAATAGTTATTAAAAAAATCAAAGCAAGGGTGAAGTCGGATTTCTTATAAATATTAATTAAAGATACTTTAAAAGGTTACCTTTTACCTGCCTGAACTGCCAGAAGGGTAATTAGCTTAAGCCTCTGCCAGCTCTCAGCCTGTGCTCAAGCCCTGAGTAGATGTGAAACGCCTCCGAGGAGCAAACAATAGGCCTTCCTAAATAGGCAGAGATGACTCCTCTGAGCTCACCAGAATATGCAGGGTGGGTACTGTGGGACTCATATTGATAGCACAGTTTCAAATCCTTCTTGACAGGTATGTTGAGCCACATGTATCATTTGGGGGGGGGGGGGGGGGTTTGAAATGGAGACAACAGGACGCCAAGACAATTCTTGTGGGTCCCCTGTCTGGTTGCTAAAGGACCCTGCTTTTATCCAACCAGACTTCTGTCTCTAGGTTTATTGTGGGTACAGTGTAAAACTGCTTTTTAGTGTTCGATATGGGAAGACACTACAACTACCCTAGTACACTCCCTACACCCCCCCCCTCCCCCCCCCCCAGCATCCACATTTATGGAGGCCAAAGACTTTCACCTTCTTGGATTTGCCATGAAACATTGCATTTTCGGCTTGTCTACAGTAAAGCAAAATAGGAAGGTCATGATTTGATGATTTGGGAACTTTTGCCGCATTGTTTAGGAAGTCAGCACCAGCCACTAGCTAGTGCTAGGCATAAATGTGAGATCACCATGCATCCTGCACAGAACCCCACTGGCAGAACAGAAGAGGACCAGACCTGCTTTCTGGGACTTGAGAGGAGACAGGATGAACTGGGCCTGCTTTTCCTTGTTCCAAGGCCAAATAAATATGTTCTAAGGGTCGGTTGGCTGACCTTGTGTGTTGCTACAGGGCTAGCATAGGATGATGGAGACCTTTTTCATAATGTGCCCAGCTGACTAGTGGCAACTGGACTTTGCTATTGGCCTTTCCCTTATACCCAGGTTGTCTCTAAGTGCCCTCCCCTAAGGTCTTCGGGCCTTAAAAGTGTACCCCTGTGGCTGATTGTGACTTAAAAGACTGGCGAGATTGTAAAATGTTTGACCAGGATGATCCATGTTGGTGTATCTGCCTTTGCTCTATTGCGGTTGGCCTTAAAACGTGCTTATGTCTCATTCTACCACGACCATTGATTATCATTGGCGCTTTGTGTTTTTTTACTCTATTTTTAATTAAAACTTTAAAAAATCATAAAACTGGTTCCCTTATTGGATTTTTGTCATTTTGGTTATCAAATCTTCCTCCTATTTTTGTAATTCGTGTTGGGATGTGTATTGCTTTGTATTTTGACTGACTGTTTTGGTACTGAATAAATACTTGACACAGTGGCCTAAGATAAACGTGTCTGCTTTATGCCATAGCTAGCAACGGGTTGAACTCATGTTAATTTAGAGACTTTGAGGATTCACCCTGACGAGTTGGGATTATTTCTTGAGATGGATAGTTATTCACCCCAAATAATAATCCAGTTTCTTACAACCAGATACCCATAATTTCTTTTTTTGTTTTCAATGCTGATTGCTGCTTTGCCGCGTGTTGCAATTTTGGATTAAGAGACCTAGTCTTTCCTTTAATTTATCACTGTACTGCTTCAAAGTATGAAAGTTAAACGGTAGCTCCGTAAATAAAATTGTTGGTGAAAGAGTGGCACCTAGATTAAGCAGCCCCAAAATTAAAAGACTTAGAAAGGACACAGTGACCAGTTCAACAGATGCTCCTGCATGTAATGACTCTTCCAAGTTCAGTCTGTCATTTACAGCTGTATCATGTTCAATGATTAGTCATTCAAAAAACGTTGGATGGAGATTAAGGGGATACACATTGATGCTTGTGATATTTTTTTGTTGCATATGTAGAGCATAATGCACTGTGTGTGCTAACCAAAGAGACAGATGATGAAGTGGAACGAGTAGGAAAGCCACGATTGGATCAAAAGGCAGACCTGGAGCCAGAGCTCGATTCTGGGCATGAGGCTTCAGAGCAGGATCTGGTGCATGAAACGTTAAAGACCACAGACAACTCTGCCATCCTGTACGAAGTCCCCAAGGAGCCTGAAAAGTATGTTTGATGTTTATTTCGAGGTTAAAGGGCGGTGGAGGGGGTGTGATATATCATCTTCTTTGGGATCACTTCTTCAACATGGAGTTGGTCGAGAGGATGTTTATTTACATGAAGAGAATAGAAAATTCAGTTTCAGTATCCCCCTTCCAATTGTGTTAAATGAACTTGCTATTTCTGTGTGCTCCAAAAACTGTTCTCTTCCCAATTTGTAGGAATCAAAACTGTTTTAGACTCTAAATGTCTGTTTTACTTTAATGCATATTTGAATACAGCTGTACCCTAATGCCAACGGGGCTACCAAATGTTCTGTGAAAGGAGGTGGGCACACATTCTTAGATACTAAGTGAATTATTAATGTGGAATTTGTGAATTTGTGCATCTGTTCCTGACAGTTGAAACTGGTATTGGAAGGATCCTAGCCTTGGGGGCAACAGAGTAGCTCTATGTCATGTTATATTAAATAGTTTTGACCTAGCACTGGTTTGCCAGTTATGTGCCATTTGAGTGCTTTGGTACAGAGCTTATTTTTGGTTGAGGGTTTGTCCATGGGGAGAGTGGCCTCATGGCGCGGTTTTCATGTACATGTCCAGCCCTAAGAGTAAATGTGGTAGGGGAGTAGAGTGTATGATTTTCTTTGCATATGGGATCATTTGAGGGCAAAGGGGAGCACTGTAAAATGTTGCGACCTGCTAGTAAAGAAAGTCTGGAAATTATATATGTTTGTAGTGTCTCTATGAAGTGCATTTATTTGTAATTATTTAAAACCCCGTAAGCAATTGTTTTGAGGTTAGAAAATCTTAGCAAAGGCAGTGTTACAAAAAATGTAACTATGAGAATGAAACCCTTATCTGAGGACATGGGCTTGGAAGAGGAAGAGGCTTGGAAGGTTGCTAGTGCAGATTGAAATATTCACCATAAGTAAAAGTAAGGTTTTAAATACATGTGCACCTAATAGTTATTGTCTTTATTTCTAGCTTTTAAAAGTTCCCTTAGTGGCTCAGTTGTATCATTACAGAACTCGTTTGCTAGCACTGTAAACTTCCTGTGCTGTTTGCATGCATTCACTGATTGCAAATATTTACTGACGTGACTTGCTGTTTTTATGTTGTGCTCTTTGTGTTGTAGGAGGCGAAGCAAGCGAGGCCGTCCTGTAGATGCTGATGGTATGCTGGAGATGTTTCACTGCCCTTATGATGGGTGCAGCCAAGTTTACGTCGCACTGAGCAGCTTTCAGGTATGTTACAAAGATAGCTAAGGTATGAACAACTCCTGCAGGAGAGGCTGCCTCTTCTGTTGTCAAACTAAATTTATACTTGAAGTAACCTTTCCTTATGTCTCATTTAATTAGTTAACTAGTTGTCAGTTTACTTATTCACGCCTCCATTTTGACAATGTTGCTTTACTGTTTCTGCTTATACATTTGGTACACGAGTAGTACATGTTTACTCCAGTATTGTAACTTTCATAGATTCACATGCTTGAATCATTCCCCGTCATCATGACGGAAGTTCCCGGTACCTTTAATATAGTACTACCATGATAGGCCTCTTAGTTTAGTTATTATTAAGAAAGAGACCAAAGTTTTGCCTTAACCAATCAACATGAATCACGCTCTAGAACACTCCTGAGAGACACTCCGTACCTCAGATTTTCTACCGCACGTTGTGCTAGGGGTTCTCCTTTGAGCTCTGCTCAGATTTTGTCTTTCCGAACTTCATTCTTCAGCAAAGTAATTTAATTTGATATATACTCTTAGACAGATATATATATTCCAGTCTTTTATATTTGTTAATTTTACAATAAATCTGTCTTAACTATGTCAGAGAAGTAAAAAAAAGACTCTCTTCAGAGAGTGTGCCACTTGCTTGAAGAATAGATTCTATGTAGTAGACCCTCACAAAGAATGCATTTATTGTTTGTACCCATCCCATAAAGCGTCAGACTGCAAAATATGTTGCACCGTTTCAAAAAAGACTCTCAAAGACGGTGACGGACGTCTTCTCATTTCTCTCCAAAAGATGAAAACCAAGTCTGATCTGAAACCGAGCAGTCTACTTCTTCAAAAAAATTCCCTCAAAAGGGAGAGGGATTCCTCACACTCAGATAAGGAGCTTTACACTAAATGTGCCTAGAAGTCCTCTCATGAATCTTCTACAGAGCACAAAAAAAGTTCTCACAAAAAAGAACAGCCATCCAAGACTGTATCTGAGCCGAAAACTCCACCTCCAGAGCTCAAATTGACTTCCAAAGACCTTCTTCTGACAGGTCGTTGATGAGCTCTCTGCCGGCAAAGAAAACGTTGGTCAGGACCGTCGACAATGAAAGGCTGCACTTCAGGGACGTCGACTACTTTCTCTACTGCCCTCTTATCGTCTACGACATCTCTATCTTTGTTGACTCAGGCTCCAATTTTGTCGGCTATTCCTCTGTCATCTTCATCTAAGACGGTTGACCCGTCATCGATGAAGCACTCGTCTTCGCCTTTAATAATGAAGCTGACCTTGAAAGCGTCGGCGGAGAAGCTACCATCGACAAAGTCGTCGGCATTGGAGAAACCAGGGTCGACGAAGATGCCACCGTCGACGAAGAAGCCACAGTCTATGAAGGCGCTGTCACCGCCTTCGACGTAGTCACTGTTATCGACGAGGACTCCATCATTAATGAAAATAAAGGTAGCGGAAGTGAAGAAATCGTGAAGTCCTCCTTCAACGAAAGCCCTCTCATCGACGAGGATTCCTTCGCCGTCAAAATTACTGTCGACTACCAAATCGCCAACGCGGATGAGTTTTTCACAAACAGCGACTACTGACAGACTACGACCTCTGCTACACGTCTGTGAAAAAAGATTACACCGGAACATACTTCCCCCAGTAAAATTACACCTCTTTTACCCACTCTTCTCCTGGAGGAGGGGATAATTATATGATTTCCTTACCTGCCTCACCCACAACTACTCTGGTAGATTTCCCAACAGGATATAGGGGGATTTCACCATCTGTTAGAGCGTGTAGCGGAAGATTTGCTCTTCCCATGCCTTCTAAACAATCTGACTGTTTCATGTACGATTTTAAGGAACCCTTTTTTAGATCTGTCCGGGCTAAACCCATATTTGACTGCATCTGGGAAGAAGGTATTAAGATTATGAAAACCCTGGCCTCTATACCGGCGGTATTTCCACGCTTTGACAAAAAATACAAGACCACAGACGATGCGCCAACGTGTCTCACAGGGCACCCAAAACCGGATTCCGTGGTCACGCAAGCTGCTCGACGCCGCTCAAAAAATCCTGCGGCACCTCTTTCTGCACCTCCTGATAAGGACTGCAGATGTTTAGATTCCATCGGCAAACGGTTTTTGGCAATGTTAGCACTAACAGTAAGGGCAGCGAATTCTCTGGCGATCTTTGGGCGCTATGATCGCCAGATGTGGTCAAATAGTGCTCCCTACATTGAACAACGGCCGGAGGATGCCAAGCAGATCTTGCTTGAAGGAGAGAGAGCATCCAATGAGATCATAGATTCGGCCATGGACGTTGCTATCACAGGATTCAGGCAGTTAGCAGGTGCAGCAGTTCTAAGAAGACAGTGAGGGCTCAAAGCCACTCCATTCTATCCGCAAGTTCAAAATAAAATCTTGGACCTTCCGTATGACGGAGAAGCTATTTTTGGAGGTCATGGGGAGGATGCCCTCAAAATGATCAAGGCGGACACAGATACCGCCAAGTCTTTGGGGACGTTGCAGTTCTGGAAAACTCCTTTTTGATGATCCTGAGGAAGAGGGCAACCTTCCAATAGGGTGGAGTACAGCAGTACTGATACCCTTCTTATTCCTAGTATACTCAGTCTTTCCGGCCCTAATTCCAAAAGAGACAACCACCTCAGGCATCCTATGTCACATCAAATGGGGAAAAAAATACCAAGGGCTGGCAAAGATGCTAACCGCCAACAATGATATTATACAGGCTCCGGCTCCAACTTTTCCTGCTCCATATTCTCCTCATTCCTTTCAGTCTAAACCGCCCTACCTTGGAGGCAACATTTTCAACTACCTCCACCAATGACGAAACATTACCACAGGTCGGTGGGTTCTATGCCTGGTACAATTTGGACGCACACTAGAGTTTACCCAAAAACCACCAATAACCCTCCAACAACCCTCCCTCCAGGGGCATCTCAAGGCTCTTCAACAAGATGTCAAAGTCATGCTTTGCAAAGGAGCGATAGAAAAGGTCCCACTCTCCAACAGGGGCAAAGGTTTCTACTCCCATTTCTTTTTTATCAGAAAGAAGTTAAGGCAGAAGCGATTAATTTTAAATCTTTCAAACCTCAACATCTACTTGGAAAAACAATCGTTTTGGATGGTCACCTTGCAGGAAGTGCTAAAGATCCTAAACTAGCATGATTTCATGACCACCTTAAACCTCCAATACACCTATTTCCACATACCCCTTCACCCAAGACACAGGAAATACCTGAGGTTTGAGGTTGCCGGATGCCGCTACCAATTCAGGGTGCTCCCTTTTGGTCTCCAGTCCGCGCCAAGAATTTTTACAAAGTGCCTTGCTCCAGACGCAGCATTTCTCAGACAACACCAACATTAAGTCTTTCCATATCTGGACATCTGGCTGATCAAGGCACCTACCAAGACAACAACGAGAGCGTCCACGAAGGCCTGCACATATGTCTTCCAGCGATTGGGTCTTACTGTCAATCGACAGAACTGCAGACAGAACCCATAGCAAACAATTGTCTTTCTAGGAGCCAAGTTAGACACAGTATGCTTAAAGGCGTATCCTGCGGAAGAACGATAACATCGGCTTCTCACTCTAACAAATTCCATCAAAAGAAAAAAGTCTCTTTCGGTCCGACTTTACAAATCACTCTTGGGAATTATGTCATCATGCATACCATTGATTTCATTCTGTCGCCTCAAAATGCGTTCCGTTCAGGAGGAGCTTGACAAGCAGTGGGTACATTCCGTCGGCTCCTTCGACATCATCAAAGTAACTCCAGGCATTCTGAAAGCCTAAGAGTGGGGGACAAACAAAAGTCATCTGTCAATACGGCTGTCCCTACAACAAATAACGGCACCATTGGTAATTACTACAGATGCGTGCCTTAAGGGAGGGGAGCTAACCTCCAAGAGCTCCAAGTAAGTGGCATCACACTCAAAGTCAATTCCACATAAATTTGCTGGAACTGAAAGCAGTGCATCTGGCCCTCCAAGCTGTTTTTCCTAAAATACAAAATTCAACAGTGCTCGTCCGAAAGGACAATACGACAATGATGCACTATAAAAACAAGCAGGGCGACAACTTTCCAGAGAAACACAGAAGATCTGGGATTGGGAGATAACTCACAAAGCGGAACACGTTCCAGAGAAACAAAATACTGTTTCAGACACACTCGGCAGGCTCTCGACGTCATGCCACCAGTGGGAACTACACCCGCAAACCCTGCACAAGATCTGCCTTTGCTGGGGCAGACCAGATTTGGATGCATTCGCAACTCCCCAGAACTGCAAATGCCGGTACTATGCAACCGGGGTTATAGGGGAATGCCTTTTCAATTGCATGGTCCGGCATCATTGCTTATGCTTTTCCTCCTATTCCTCTCCTCCCTAGAGTCCTCTGGAAGATGAAAGTACAACCCTGCTAACTGATTCTCATTCCTCCAGCCTGGCCACGTCAACACTGGTACATAGAATTGCTTCTCCTATCCCAGGTCCCTAACATCTGTCTTCCAGTCGTTCACAATCTTCTGACAAACCAAGGGCAGATCCTACACCCGGAGCCCAGGCATCTCCACATATCAGCATGGCTCCTGAATTCAACGAGTTCCAGCATTTGAACGCTTCCAGGGAATGTAGAGAAATCGTAGCCAGGCTGACAGTACAAACAAAACTTACCACTTCAAATGGAAACGTTTTTCCATCTGGTGCCATCAAGGAGCGATACTTCTGCTTTCTTCCTATCCAGAGCAAGTATTACCATACCTTTTGCATCTGGCGCAGTCAGGCTTGGCGCATAGTTCGATAAAGGTTCATTTAGCAGCCATTTCCCGTTTTAGACGATCACGTTCCTCTCCACCATTATGGTCTTCTAGAATAATCAGAGTTCCTCAAATAACTATTTAGTGTTTTTCCTCCTAAAAGGCCTCCGCCTCCGTCGTGACAGTTGAACACTGTTCTTTTGCAATTAATAAAACTTCCCTTCAAACCAATTCACAAAGCGGAGATCAAGTTCCTGTCATGGAAGTTGGCTTTAATCCTTACCTTGACCTCAGCTAGAATAAATTCAGGCTTTTGTTATACAGGAACCACTTCTGCAATTCAAAACTGATGGAGTTTGCTCACACACAAATCCGAAATTCATACCCAAGGTCCCTTCTGACTTCCATCTTAATGAGCCTGTGGTACTAAAAATGTTCTTCCCAAATCCTTCAACAGCAGCAGAGAGGGCTCTTCACTTGTTAGATGTCAAGCGTTGCCTTAAGTTTTACCTGCGAAGATGCAAGCTTTTTGCAAGACTTCTCAACTGTTCGTTGCACACAGTGCCCCAAAAAAAGATTCCCTACTCTCCATCCAAAGTATTCCTAGATGGATTTCAAGTGCCATACAATCTTGGCATCAGAAGGCAGGCAGACCTTTGTCTTCAAGAGTTCGAGCCCATTACACAAGGGCTGTATCGACTTCTACAGCTTTATTTGGAGTAGTGTCACATCCTGAAATTCTTCCACGTGCAGCAACGTGGAGGAAAAGACACACATTTACTCAATACTGCTGCTTGGATTCTGCATTTCTAATCGACACAGTCGTGGGCTAAGCAGTACTCCACCATATTTTTCATTAAGGTGAGCCACCCCTGTCAACCTTCCTACTACTATTGCTGTATCACATTTCCATAGTTTGAGATGATTTATTTTTTGTTTAATGCTTAAAGGAATATATTAACTATTATTCCTATTAATGCTGTTATTATACTTGCTATTTATTGATTGCATGTTGTAGTGATAAACTGATATATATCTATTAAGACGTTCAGTGCTATTGTAAATGTGCTACTAAACTGCTGGCTATTCTTATTCAAGCATGTGAATGTATGAAAGTTCCAATCCTGGAGTAAGAAATTAGTTACTAACCTGTAACTGTAGTTCTCCATGTTTTGGAAGCTTTGATAGATTCACATGCAACTCACCCTCCTCCCCAGGAGAAGCTCACCTTTGTCTATCTCAGTATATTAAGGCTAGCAGTAGTGCTCGAAAATCTGACCCGTACTGTGCTTCTCTTAAGAGTGTTCTAGAGGGTGATTCATGCTGATTGGTTAAGACAAAACTTTGATCTCTTTTTTTTACAATGACTATGATAGGTTACCAAACTAAGAGGCCTAGGGCTTTTTTCCTTGTTTATACCTATCATGGTACTACTGTATTAAAGGTACCGGGCCGGGGACTCCCATCATGACGACTGGGAATGATTCAAGCATGTGAATCTATGAAAGCTTCCAATACTGGAGAACCACAGTTAAAGGTAAGTAACTAATTTCTTCTTCACAAGGAACATACTTTTGCAAGTCAGTGGAATGTGGAACGCTTTGTAGTCTGAAGTGCTGTTGGAGACACCGCGAAGACAGAATAAGTGCAAAATATTCTTCCACACTTTATGCGGCTGCTGCTGGTGGGATGCATTTTCTGTAACCTGTAAATCCTACCACCCTCATTCCCCTCTGCCACACTCATTACTTTGCCTCTTCTCTATTCTTACATCAGTGGTTCCAATTATCAGTTTCAGTCAATTGCTATCCCGTTCTCCCCCTCTGTCAACTTCAGGCTACCAGACGCGAGCCCCTTTGAAACCCTGGAAGCCCCCTCCTATCTTGTATCCTCCCAAACCTCATTGACAGCTGCAGGTATTGCCTTGTACCCTTGTCATACCGTGCTAATCCTTTCTTGCTTTGAGAGCTCTTTAGTCTCTGAACTTGTATCAAGGGCTTTCTGTACGAATGAAGACATAAACTGCGGATCCTCTGACTTGTGTCTGTCATCACTTCTGCCAGGCAGCACACGGGGACACGGCGCCCTCTTAGCACGGTCCGAGCGCGCCGTGGTCCTAGTTTTCCCTTGGTTCTATGTGTGTCATGGTTTTTGGTGCCAGTTATACTCCGATTCTGGTCCACTTTCTTACTGCTTCGCATTCTGTGGTGAGCACTGACTTGTGAGATCTTCCTTTTCCACAGAATCATGTTAATCTTGTCCACCACAAAGGAAGGACCAAAGTCTGTCCCCACCCAGGCTGCGGCAAGAAGTTCTACCTCTCAAATCACCTTGGCCGACACATGATCATCCATTCAGGTATGGGACAACATAGCTGGGGGGATATGGAACAACATAGCTGGGGAAGGGTGTTTGAGAGTTTGCAAGGTGTATAACTTGAGCCTTTCACAAATGTAAATACCCTCTTTATCACATGATCCATTAGCCATTTTCTGTTTCTCTCAAGTTGGAGCAGGCAAGGTAATAGTAGATGATGTACGTAGTGAGTTGTTCGGGGCAATCATTGTGGCAAAGTGGGAAAGGATAATTGAAAATCGGGGCACCTGGTTAACCATCATTGGATCGTTCAAAGATTGAGATGCTTTGGATTATTCTTCATTTCCAAGCTGGCATCATACAGCAAAATGCTATACATAGTAATGTTAAAATAATTTATAATACAGGAGTCTCTCTAGCCTATCTACCTCATGCCACCAAAAGTTGGATCGGCCTTTGCACAGACAGTAGAGGTCTTCACACCTCAGATTTTGCTTTGTACTCCGTATCCTCTGACTCTCTACTGTTATCCCTGCATTCACACTGCTTTTACCAGCATCTGAAGTATGAAACAGTTCTAATTTGCTGTGCACTGAAGGTGTAAGAAATGAAAGATGTTTTACTTAATCTCTTTTCTTCCTGGGAATTTTCCCTCGCCCAACTTCAGCTTTTTGAATCCCAAAGGAGCCGTCTCTGGTAGCTGAACCAAGAGAGGTTCTTATGATCTGCATTTGTATTACATCAGACCTTCATACTAGACATTGCTGGATATTTAAACCCTGCTTTTGCTTGCCCCCTAACAAGATGCAGATCATCTATGTCTAGAATGCTTTTGCACCATGCACATCAGCATTGCAACATCAGTTTAGTCCAAAACGTACTATGTATATGTACGAGATTGTTTTTTGCCCTAAGAGATGCAGTTTTATTGGGAAAGGAGTCTGTCAGGAGGGCACCTCCTTCTATTTTTGAAAAAGGTGAAAAATTGTAAGGAAAGTTTTGCGCCAGCTACCCGAGATCAAAGGTGAATTTCTGAACAAACAGGTGGCAATCTCTATGGAAATCGTGCCCTTCCCTGTTGACAAGCGTGTTCTGTCATCATTAAAAGAAACCTAAACATGCATCCTCTACTACCTAAATACGCAAGGTGCTCATCAACTGTTGCCTCATAAACAAGGCATCCTCGTTAATGGGGATACCACAGACATACACCGCCACTTCCACCATTATTCCTCTAGCCATAAAGCCCTCATCAAATTGACCATCCTAATCAGTGACCTCAAGAGCCGCCTCCTCATTAAGTCATTTACAGAAGGTGAAAAGGTGTGCGTGATAAGACTGTGTCCTTTTTGTCAATGTTGGCAGCATCATCAGTGACACCTTTGGCGGCTGTTGGTGCCTTACCACATTCCATCTGGTATGAAGGTGTATCTTTTAAGGTGAAAGTAGAACTTACTTTCCTAAGAAACCCAAGAACTAGAAGAAAGTTTTGTGTATTGAAGGTTGTCAGATCCAGGCCAGGTGGACATTTAGTTTCTTCTGGGTGGAGGGAAATATTATGTGATGCAAGAAGATGGTGCCTACTTTCCACCAAGGCTTCGTCATCTGTATTACAAGTCAAGTCAAGTCAAATTCCACTTTATTCGATTAATTAAAATCATAAAAGCATTCTACAGCAAATATCAAAAGTTCATCTAAAACAGTATTAAACAGTTAATAAATTTAAAAAGCAGAATAAAAGGCAATAATTGCATAAAATACATTAAAAAATGCACTCGAATGAGCAGTATAGATGGATCCAAGTTTCTATTGTTCTTCCAATCTTAGCCTTACTCTCTTGCATCTCACAGATGCGGCTAAAAAACTAGCAGTGCAGTACATAATTAGTGGAGAGAGCAACATCTGTAAATATAACAATGCAGGCTTATACTGGATAAAACCCAGGTCCTTCAAAATAGATTTTAAATATCTAGTGCGAGGGTCATGATAGAAGGAACAAAAAAACAAAAAGTGGGCATTATCCTGAATAGAGAAACCATCACATTTGCATGGGGACGATTCCTCCAGCTTGCACCAGTCTTTCTCATCCCACAGCACCGTATAAATTTGGTTAAACCGAAATTTGGATAAAAGCCATCTATGAAAAGGGTTGGTTACCGTTATTAAATAAGGAGCCAGCACACAAGAAGGAGATATCAGAACATGAGCCCTCACAGAGGGTTTACATAAATCGTGGGCTTCGCGCTCGGCCATGCGAATTCTCAGAAAATTTGTTTTCACCCACGGCAGGTCGGCTCTACACAGGGCTTCAGGTCTACTAAATATTTCAGGGCGTCCCAAAAGTGCTGTCGTAGTTTCAATGTAAGACAGCCACTGAATATCCCTCCTGTGATCAAGTTGGAGACAATCTTTGATGATCCGATGATTAAGGCTAAGGTTTGGGTTAAGCCAAAGCTTTATCCACATCAATAGTGGAGCTAGATTTATTATGTCTAGGATGTAACCCATTCCCAACTCTAGGTGGACTGAGTAGGTAGCCGTTGACTGGGGTAAACCCAGCAGTGAGCGAAAAAATTTATTTTCCTCAGTCTGGATATCTTTAGAATTAACGTAACCCCAGACAGCTGCACCATATCTAGCAATTGCAATAGTCTTGGCTTTATAAACGGCCATAATAGCCTCCATAGGTTTCCCCCCCAATCTCTTAGCAAAACCCAGAATTGCAGCATATGAACTTCTTACCGCATTCATTTTAGATGTTAGCTGCGGTGTCCAGGTTCCCCTCTGGTCAAAAATCACACCCAAGTAGGTAAAGACCTTGACACTAGTAATCACCTCTCCGTCACAGAAAAAAGGTTTTTCTTTACGCATACCACATCCTACTGACATGGTATGTGATTTACTTTTGTTGATCACCAGGTCGAGATTAGTCATAAAATTGCAAAAGGCATCAAGTAGCTTTTGTAAGGCAACTGGGGTCCTAGCTATAAGTACCGCGTCATCGGCATAGAGGAGCACCGGGATTGGTGCACCCCCCATGCTCGGGAAATCTTTTGTGGCAGACGTTAGGTAACCCTCCAACGAGTTCACGTAAAGCGTGAACAACATTGGCGCCAGGATGCATCCCTGGCGGACCCCTCTAGTGGATCTAAAACTCTCGGTACACTTTCCGTCGGTGGTCATTCTAATACGGGCCCTCAGATCTTTGTGGAGCTCCGCCAGAAAGTGTACCAAGGAACTGTCGAGGCCCATCTCCAGCAACATTGCCCACAGCTTAGATCTATTAACAAGATCAAAAGCTGTGGACAGGTCCATAAAACCAAGGAATAAGCTGCCCCCTTTTGCTCTGGTATATTTGGAGAGTATGAGGTGGAGGTTGAGGCATTGGTCCTCAGTACTCCTCCCTGACCTAAAGCCAAATTGTGCCTCGGACAGGATGTTATTCCCCTTAGCCCACGCAGAAATCCTCGCCAGGACAACCTTGCCTAAAATTTTTACCGAGGAGTCCAGAAGCGATATTGGTCTATAGCATTTTGGGTCTCCTCTCTGCCCTTTTTTGAATATTGGGACGATTGTAGCTAGAGACCAGGACTGAGGGAAACCCACTATTGCGGCGGCGTTAAAAACTCTAGTTAAAATGTTTGCCCAAAACAGTGGATTTGCCCTGTACATGTCCGCTGGCACTCCATCGGGGCCAGGGGCCTTGCGCCCTGCTGTCTCCTCTATGGCTCTAAGTACCTCAGTGGTTTCAAAACTCACCAGCTCCATGGGGCTCTCATTTACGGGGATTATAAAAGGGTCCGGCTCCCTGTGACTGTCATAAATTTTTTCGAAATGAGATAGCCAATCGTCCTCTGAGATATTTAGTTCCTGTGCTGAGTTTTGAGCGCCTGTAAGTAATGGGGAATTTATTATTGTCCAAAACTCAGCGCTATTTTTTAGAGTGGCTTTATCCCTTAAGTCCTCCCAAGCTTTGCTTTTTAATTCATTTTTACGCAGAGTAGTGGCCGTGTTATAATCCTTTCTTAATCGCGCCACAAGCTCCTTATCCCTTGGGCGTGTGTTGAGGGCTTTTTTAAGGCGGTTATGAGCTTTACTGCAATTTTTATCAAACCAGCCTTTCGCCGGCTTTTGTTTAGCCCCCTGCCCTTTGGCTAAAAGACTGCTAGACACAAACCGGCAAATATCTTCAAAGGAAGATATGATATCATTGTGCCCAGCTGATGGAGTGGCACACACAATTAACTCTTCCGCGACTGATTTGGATAAAGTTATAAAAAAAAATTCCGGTACAACCGTCTCCCATTTAAGTCTTCTCCCCTGATCCTTTTCCTTTACAGGCAGTATAGTCCGATGGGGAACAACAGATTTTGACAAGAAGGCACTATTTGTTAACACCAAGCCAACAGGATTATGATCACTCATGGGCATAGCAATTGCATTATATGAAATCACATAATTAAGAAAATATCTCGAAACAAAAATAAAATCAATTATCGAGTCGCTAGCCCTTCCCGTGTAGGTGGCAACCCGTGTAGTATTATCATAAAATTCAGGTTCAAATAGCTCATTTTCCTGCAGTACATGTTCAAGTGCTCGACCCTTCTGTGTGTGTTCTAAATGAGGGGGTGACCCGCTGTTTGGCCCCTCCGATTCCGCCATAACACATTTTGAACACAAATGAACATTAAAATCACCCATTAAAATGAATCGATACAGAGTGGAATGCTTGTCTCCGTAGAGAATTAAAAAATCAGATAACCAATTAAAATGCAAGTATTCTGGATTGCTGTTAGGAGCATTATAACAGTTAACCAACAATAGTTTGCCACCATCCTCTAAAGTTAACTCCATAATAATAAAGTTATTGGAAGCGCAGTCTATCATAATCAATTTGCCTTTTAAGTTCACCGAAACCAGCATCATGAGACCTCCTTTGTTCCGTCCGGCAGGGGAAGGCAAAGCAGGGACAAAAAAGGATGTGAAGCCATCTATCCAGTAGTCACACTCCAAGTCCCAAGTCTCTTGCAAGGCGATAACATCATAACGCTTTACAAAGTTTTCCCAATTGGGGTCTCCCTTCTTAGCCCGCAACCCAGCAATGTTCCAAGATAACAGCCTAACCGTGTCCCCATTGTCACTAATAATCTCTAGTGAACTGTTCTTAACCGCCTCAGAAGAAGGTACATGGACCACTGGTGTTGGGGCCGCTACGGCGGCGTCCTCTGTACCCTCTCCCTCACCCCGTCAATCACAGAGGTCGAGGCCTGAGAGCACATTAAACCTGTTATATGTTGTAATGGGGGGACCAAATGTACTAGAGTTATCACGGCCCAGCAACGAACTTTGATGAGCCCGACTGGGCCCCACCGGGGTAAATGGATTTGATCTTGGTCTGGGCAAGGAGGGAAAATTGGCCTGATTGTAGAAATACCCAAGTGGACGAACTCGGATACTATTACTGTCCTCCAACAGGGATGCTGCCCGTAGGAGGACTGTGGCCACATGTTGTGGGTATTTAAAGTTCACAACCACGCAATCCCCTCTACATGATTTCCTTGATGGGCCAATCCAATTCACTCTCCTCGTCGTAATAATATCTCCAGCATGTTTGGAAGGGAAACCACATTTAGCACCTAACCAGGCCACCACTTTGTTTTTGAGAGAATCATGCGCTTCCTCTTGCGGCTCAGTATTACCTGAGCAGAACAACGGAACATTTGCAAGTACGATGACATAAGGGGCGCAATCCGGGGGCAAATTAATAGTATTGACGCGTCTACTTTGTGCAACATTATTGTTATATAAGGGGCCAGATCTCTGCAATCCCCTAGCCTGATCAGCATCCAAATCTGCTGGTGGGGGGTAGATGGCTGGGGTAACAGTAGGGTTGTTAACCGGGCAACTAACCAGAGGGATCAAAGAAGGAGGGTTGGGGGCTTTTGTAGCACTATCTCCCATCACTTCAGGAATTGTTAAACTAAATTGAGGGGGTAAGGGATTCACCTGAGAAAGTTTAACCAGCTGTTGGTCCAATAGACCTCCTAGTCTTTTAAGCTCCGCATTTGCGGTGTCCAATTTGACTGTAAGACAGTCAATGGAAGCCTTAAGTTTTAGGTCAACAGCCGCCTCAATACGTTTAATTAGAGAATCAAACTGCTCTGGGCTCAGTGTAATACTGGGTTCCTTTATAATCTCTGCATTTGGTTTGGATTTGGGGGAAATGTAACTATCCGGCCGGTGAGTTTCCCCTCTTCTCCTGTGGACAGTCTTACCCCCCCTCTTGCTTTGCTGCCTTCTGCATGATCTAAAGGGTCTCTTTCCCCTAATTTCTTCCAATATTTCTGCCTCTTCCTCAGAGTCAGGGCATAACGTATCATTCATTGTAGAGACCATTAATCCAGTATCAGGCTCCTGGTGAATGGAGGCTACTGTATTACTTATTGGTTCAGTAGCGTTTTGTTCATCTAGCATACAGTCCAAGATTCTTTCGCCATCTTGGAAATCCTCCAGTGTAGCAGCTCTAGCTGGGGAGGGGACGTAATCCAGAGCGTCTGCTTTACCTAAAGAAGCCCTTCTATCCTCGTTGATTTTGGTCACCCTCTTAACAAGAAAATTATTCATGGAACCAGCCCCCGTGACCACCTTGTTTTTCTTAGGGCCAGACATCATAGAATATGGGCCGAAATTGAATGTCGGCTATAACTAAATACAGATTACAGCCAATGTACGCTAACGCTGAACACCTCCACAGCAACACTCATGGAGCAAGAATGTGAATGTGAAAGACAACAGCAGTACCTGATGTGGGGCAGATGTCCTGGAAAACCAATGTCAGAGGGATGGCCCAGCCCAGCCTTGTCCAGCCCCGGACGGCCACAGACGGCCCGCCCTTTGCCCGGGCTTAGCCCGGCGCCGCCCGCGCGCGTCCCGCGTCGCGCGTCTCTACAGGCTGTAAATACGCCCCGCCGTCAGGGGGAGTGACCGCTGGTCACGAGGTCACCCCGCTCACCCCTGGTCCACGTAGTTGCTTCCCTGGGTCCGGTGTCAGCGGCAAAGAGGCACCAAGCACGCCCCACGAAGCGTCTCCCGCGAAGCGGGAGGCGCGAGTTGCAGATAAAGCAGCCGATGCAGGGGGGGAGTGACCGCTGGTCACGAGGTCACCCCGCTCACCCCTGGTCCACGTAGTTGCTTCCCTGGGTCCGGTGTCAGCGGCAAAGAGGCACCAAGCACGCCCCACGAACAAAACCTGTGAGAGGGTCACATATCCCTAACCTCCAGTGGTCCTGGTGGCAGCAGAATTCTTGTGATCACTTTATGGATCAAATTTGCATATTCTGTTTACATAGCATACGCAAACAAGATGAAAAGCTTTTTTTTTAAAGGCTACAACCCAAAGGCTTGCTCGCCAACATAGGAAAACCCCAGTCGAAATTCCTTTATACTTAAAAAACCCTTCTACCTCACCAACATCAGTTTTTATAATTCGTTAGTCCTGAGCTCAGGGCATATCTCATATACTCTGTCGTATTCCCATGGCTTCAACGCCGATCCTCCGGAGCAGTTGTGACCATTGTACTCCCTGACTAGAAAATCAAAAAAATGCCCTGAAGGTTTTCGTTGTCCTAGTAATTACGGGCACATTTTTCTGTTTTCTTTGCATCCCACATTCATTGTAGCCATTCGTGGACAATTGGCGGTTTTCTTTTGCCCAATAGGGTTGCAATGGTCCTTCTTTTGGACTGCAGGGCCAATGAGATCTGTTTCCCTATAGTGATAATAACGGGAAGGTGAGTCGATAGGCAGGCCCAGCAACATGTGTGAGAGAAATCCGAGTAGGCTGGTATGCAATATATAATCTAGGGCTTCTCCCCAATAAGCATTGAGTTTAAGGCATCTCCACAGCAAATGAGTCAGTATCCCTGTCTCCACAGTCTCATCAGCATCTGACCAAGTTATAAGTGTCCAATTAATGAGCGTTATCAGGGGGTCAGTGAATGGTCAGTTTGACCTTGGCTTCTCCTGCTGGCCAGTATTTTGAACTCTGGTGTATGTTTGCTCCCATTCTTTTCCAGATATATCTGGCTTAGGTATTTCTTCCATCGCAATCGCCCTAGTAACTTTCTGGGCATTTAAGCTTCAATTAGTAGTGCACGTGTATCTCAAAATAGTGTCATCATCCTTGAGCACTAGCCATCTTTCAAATCTCATCAAGTGTCTGCATGCAGTTGGTTTGATTGAGATCTTAAGGGCCCATTTGGGACTCTGCCAGCAGTGATACCTCTTCTTTTCTGGGATATCAAGTCAAATGGTTTTGAAGTGTTTAATTATCACTGAATTTAACAGATCTCACAATCTTGTACATTTGCCTATCGTCCACACCTCATAAGACTGAGGGTTTACTGCAGTAGAAGAGGTTCTCAATTATAGGCTTAAATGGGAAGGAGAACAAACTGGGTCCCGTACGGGTTACTACTTTGTATCATACTTTTTGGTGACTGTTAATGAATACAGGCCCCATGGCCTATGTGTTCTGTCCTACCAGAGGACTTTCCATATGTTCCTTCCACTGTTGCCTGATCAGTGCCAAACCGTTGCTTCTTCTTATGTCTGTTCCTCATTTCACCTCAAAATGGAGCTGGGTGGCTTGGTAATACGTTAGAACAGTGGTTCTTTACCTGTGGTCTGGGGACCCCTGTGGGGGTCTTCGAATCCTACTCATGGGGTCCGCAACTGCTTAGAAAATTAACTTATATTAACATATTAATAAAGTGTATATAAATACAGAAGCAAAATGCACAGTTGAAATTTTTAAAACATTCTGTAAATGTGAAGGAATTTGAAATTGAACTCTAAAAGATAAAGTTAGTATCTTCAGATTGATTCATGGGAGCAGTGCAAGTGCATCAAACAGAATACAGTGTGAGCGATGAGTAGCCTCAACTGAATTTAGAAAAGCTCCATACTTCCCATTAATTTTAAAATATAGATCTTTTTTGTATTTGGTTGGGTTTAAAATAAAACATTTAGTCATTTTTATATTTGTTTGATGAATGCTTGTTTCTGGTTTTTTTTTAAATCTATTGTTTTGCAGTCTAAATTATCTAAAATGCATAGGCCGGGGTCCCAAGCTTCCACTGATTACTCAGTGGGGATTCCCGCATTCCAAAAATGATTCAGTGCGGGTCACAGAGTTCCAGTAATGATTAAAGGGAGGGTCCTAGGAGTTAAAAGGTCAAGAACGACTGCGTTAAAATATCGAGAAGAACCAATCTTCCCTCTTTCGATGGTACAGCCATCTTACTTTGGCAAACCTTGGTTGCTTTCTTGCCAAAATAAAGTTCTGCAGTGCACTCTGTAATTGTTGAATTAGTGCAATTGTATGTGGGAATGGGATAGTTTGAAAGAAGAGAATTTTGGGTTATATTGTAATTTTCTCCCCTTCTGTGCGTCCCAAACAGTAGAGCTCACTATAATCCATGATTGTAATTGTGTCCAAATAGTTTGTAGGACGGGGGTATAGTTTGCAACTGCTAGTGGATCTAATTAATGCGTAATGCAAATGCCCGAATATTTAGGTGTATCTGAAAGACTTGCTGAAGAGGAAACTGGGCCTTTATTTTATTTAGCTGATCTAATGGTACAGACAGTCAGCACCTGAGGTTTTTGCAGCTTCACTTGGAACCCTGAGATTTCCGTTTATTTGTCCAATTCCTGCATAAACTCTGGTTAGACTGCTCTATGAGTGCAGTCTGGATGTTACCCACATACTAAGTTGAATTGTATGTTTCGTTGCCAATTTTGTCTCTCTGAATTATTGCCTGTGGCTTCGATTGATGCTGTTCAGCATCGGCAAAACAAAAAAAGTGATTGCCAGTGCTGAACAGCATATACAATAAAAGGAAAAAAAGGCGCAATGATGTATACGACCCATGCGTCATTAAGTGGCAGTTATTTTGTTTTTTTTGTTTCTCATTGTTCCAGATTGCAAATGTCCATATTGGAACATCAAATAAAACAAATATAAAAACTGTGTCAACACATTATTTTCCTAGACAAGAGCAGACCTGTAACATTTCAGCTGCTGGGGCCTCAAAAAAGATTGTTGAAAAAAAAAACTCCAACAAGAGACTGGGAAGCAACAGATATAGCCATTGAATATGAAGCAATAGTATGAGATTGACAAGAAAACCAACCAATACTTGTGAGAAAGTGACCTCTTTCTTGCATGGTATGCCCCCACATTTTGCTGAATTGCTGAATTACTTTGACTGAGTGTGCCCTGGGCTCCTGCCAATTAGGTACCCAGGGCCTGTGTTATTTCCCTAAAACTGCATTAAAGCCTAAAACCCAATTGGCATCTCTGGCCACATGTCAGCCCCTGGTAAATGGTACCATAGGTCACCAGGGCACTGTGACCAGAGAATGCTCCTAAGGGCTGCAGCACTTATTGTGCCACCCTTAGAGGCCCTGTACCGTGACACACACACACTGCCTTTGCAGGCTGAGTGTCTGGGTACAGAACAAAACAAAGAGACGACATGGCACACATCCCTGTGTGCCATGTCCACAAACCACTGCCCTGGCATACATCAGTCAATCTTCTAGCTGGGTGCCCTATGCAAGTGGTGAGGGTACAGGTGCATGAGCCCTGTACCCCGGTCCATTCCTGGGCCCTGTAAGTGCAGTGCTGCCATTAAGAGTATATGGTGCGGGGAGGTTGTCATTAGGAACTCCACAGCACCATGATGGCTGCACTGAAGACTGGGAAGTTTTGTATCAAACTTCTCAGCACATTAAACCCACACTGATGCCAGTGTGGGATTTAATGTAAAATGCACGACAGATGGCATCTTAAAAATGCCCCCTGAAACTCGACCAACTCCCAGTGACCTGTATGAGTGGTTGCGCAGGCTACCACCACCAGACATGTTTCTGGATCGCTGGCAGTTCGGGGCTGGACTGTTCCCATGAGGCACAGGGTCAGATTGATTTGCATATGGCTATGTCTGAACTGGGGTGCTGGAGTGAGCTAAAGAATGATGATGGATTAAAAACAGATCAGTTGACTGGGGGTGAGTGTTTGATTTGCTCAAACGCTCCGTCCATCATCCCCTTTGGTATCACTCTAATCCAAACTCAAGTATAAGTACTGGTATTATTCCTTCTGTGCAGTCTTTGGAACTGAATTGTGTGCTTAGGCTTGTCTCTGGGATGATCGGCAGGTGGGTGGATAGAGCAATAGCAAGGAGTTGTTGATGAAGCAACAGAGAAACTTTGGAAAGGTTTAAAAAAAGAGAGGTGGGAGAAGCATGGAGAGCCAGGACATGGAGAGAGAGCTACTTAGAGTGCTGAGTAGAAGAGAAACACATGGGTGATAGAGCAATGTGGAGGTGAGGGGAGAAGCCCACGGGTGAGAGTGCATTGGGGAGAAAGCACACGAAGGCAAGCACATTGTGGAGGGGGCTAGGAGAACCCTACGGGCAAGAGAGAGCAACACTGAGCACTGTGGAGGTGGGAAGAGAAGAGAGACAGCTGGAAAACATACAATCATGGAGTTTTTAACCAAAAATATTACATTGATTCTTGAAATTAAACAGTGGAAGAGTACACGTAATGAGGCCATAGTCCGGGTAAGTGACAAACACAAGAAGTGGAAGGAAAGTCTACGCAAGCTAATGAGTAAAAAACAAGCAATTGAGAGTGACATTACAGTCAACCTGTGGTGAGAAATGGCTAGGCAATAGGTCTTTTTCGCAAACAAGGCAACTTGTGCTGCCTGTTAGGCGAGACTAGAAAGTAAGGAAGGACAGTGGACATCCTGCCTCCTCTGAACATAAAAGACAAGTAGAAAATAACATTTACTCACACATGCGAAAGTGTGCTGATAGTTACTGAGCATCCAGTCTTTACATTTGGAACCAAATCCGAATGTATCTAATGTCGTGTTCAGGATTTGCCTGTTGATCCAGTCAAACAGCTTCTCAGCATCAAATGAATATAGGGTCACATTTTTCTGAGTACTATGCATGTTATCTATATAATGCATTACTTTTTTGTCTTTTCTCCACAATGTCTTCCTGCTTTGAAGCCTGATTGATCAGGGTCTATTAAATCCTAGCATAGTTTGACCGTTTCTGACTGCTAAGACACCAGTGACTAACCTATATTCACTAGCAAGATAGGATTATATGAGCTACAAAGGCTTGGGTCTTTCGCTAATTTGGGGGGAATTATCACCATTGCTTCCAGCATAGATTCATTTTACACAGTTTTTCACAGAATCATCAAAAAGCTAGTGAAGAATCTGAACGAGCCTTTGAGCCTTGGAGATTTCTTCACTTGTAATTTAGCTACATAAAATACCACCTCCTTGGGTGTGATGTGTTATAATGAGTTAGCCTGTTGCATAGTGAGCATTGAGAGTTGTTGCTGACTCCAGATATTGAGCTACAGCATGGTATTTGGAGATCCCGTTCTGTATAGTATTGTGAATCCCTTTTAAAGTTGGCTCTGAGTTTGTAAGCCAGTAGCATGCCCACTTTCTTGGTCCCACTGCAGAATTTTCTATTTGGCCTGACTGTAGCATCGTTCTTCCTGTCAGTGTCTAGGGCTTTAACTTGTGAACTTTCAGCTACCAGTTTCTGGCCTATATTCTGGAACTTGTTCTTTAATATATGCCCTCTAGTTTCTTCTGTTGAGATTCAAGTTTGGAGCAGGTCGTCACTCTTTTCTTATTGAGTGCTTTTAAGGTAGCCATCAGATGTGTTCTGATAACTGCTTTAAGTCATGTTATTCTCCCTTTGTTGTTTTCTCCGAAAAATCATTCAACTCCTTCAGTAATTGAAATTGTCAAGTTTTCATCATCTGTCTGTCTCATATTAACCTCATGGGAGATTTGCTTCTAATCAAATAGGGTAATGTGCCCAATCTCTGAAGCGATCACTTCCTCTCGTAGAACAGAGGTAATAAAAAAATAGTACATCTTGGCGCATGTGCAGTTAGCTGCGGCAAAGAAGGTGTAATTTGTTATGTCTTGGTGTTGAGTCTTCCATATATTCACAAGCCTCATTTGGTTTAACTAATCTGGAGTCTCTCTAGTCATAGTGCCTAATTGGTCCGTCCTTAAGATGGAGCTATCCTGCATTCCTTCCACCACTGTTTTAACGTCCTCCCACCTATAATTGTGTTCATTATTCTTCATAGTTTGTTAGGCCCAGAATATTCTTTGCTTGTTTAATAGCTCTGGGGATGTTCTTTTTCTCTTTCCATTGAAAGATTAGATTGGGCAAGTACACTCATTGATACATGCTTGGATAAGAGCGTAAGAAGGTCATTCACTTTTTCAAGTCGCTGCATCGGCGGAGTGTGGCGTTATTATATATTCATTTAGCTACTCCCTGTGTTATTTCCCCTTGCGCATTGGCTCTTGTCGCTATTCTGTATCTTCAAAGAAATGCACCATTCTCAGGATGCATGGTGGAAAGGCTCTGTAGGTGCAATCCAGTCTTGGTGGTGTATCTTCCATGTGGCCTATAGTTGTGTGGACTACATCTCAGACTGATTCCTGAATGTCCTTGTCTTCTGCTCCTCTCTGTAGTCTTTATTTTGATATTATTCCGCATTGCACATTTTTCCACATCTTCATATTTGATTTCTAAGTTATCATTCCGCTTATGAAGGGAGCTAATGTTATCCAGCAACCTATGTTGTTCCTCTATTCTACCATCCCAGTTCTTTTAATGTCATATACTTGTGCACCTAATGATGCCAGGTCACGCTTTAGCTCTCCTGACTTAATGTCTTTAAGAAAGCTGTTTAGTTAGTCTTGGATAATCTCTGCATGTGTTTGCCTTTTTATTTCATTATTTACAGATTATTGCAGTGAGGCTGGCAGACCTATCTTTTTTTATCCTTCTATGAAGATTTGTTGATAACAAATCTTTACCGGAGAGCTACAGCTTAGTTCCAGTTGCTGCTTTTTCTCCTGCTGGTTAATTCTAGAGAAGCTAAACACTTTGCAGTTACTGACTTTTCCTAAGGAATGAGGCTCTGCTATAATTGGATCGCTTTTGTGATTTCAGTTATGTCCTTTTGATGAGTACACTTTTGCCCCTCTGTGAGGGCAAGGCATCCAGTCACCAATATGCCTAGGTAGTAGCAACCAACACTCCTGTCTGGGCAGTTTCCGAGATTTCTCTTGGTGTTGCTCGGGTATTATTGTTAAGGCTTGATTAGGATCTGTGTTGATGTGCTCTACCCATGGTCTTCGCCCAGGGGGCATCTTGCCCTTATAGAGATATTGCTGCTACTTACTTCATTATGTTATTTTTGTAAGTTTATGTTTCTCTGTTTTATTGTCTCAGACACACTGTTTCAGTCACAAACTAGTTTGAAGCTCAGGCCTCTTGGCAGTTTAGCCTTGCTGCTAAATTCAGACTTTGCTGTTCTATGTGAATCAATTGGTGATACTCACCTCAGCTTGCTCCTAATAAGGTGGGTAGCTCCCTCATTTCTGTTCTTAGGCTCTAGTCAGTAGCTCTAGGATCTATGGAAACCTGTACTTTCTTCCACCAGATTGTTTTGGCAGTCATTAGTCATCTCGAGTAACTGGCGGTCAGAGAGTTACCATTGCTGCTTCTTGGTGCGCCTTCGGTTGTTCTGGGATGGCGTTTGTGCTGTCTCTGATAAATGCTATGGGTATTTGTATAGCAGACAGCCCCCACTGAAGGGAATCCTGGTGCTGAAGCAGGTGTTGTTCGGCCCAAGCTAGGGTCGGGCTAGATGAAGAGCCAGGTCTTCAGTTCAGTTTCTTGTGAAATTCAAGAACTGAAAAGGGGACTCTGATGTGCTGGGGCTGGCTGTTCTAGGCTTTCTGAGCGAGGTAAGAGAGTACACAACTGTTGGATCTGATTCTGCTTATGCGAGGGGGGTTGAGTAGGAGTCTGGCTCAGTGGAGGTGTCTGGTAGGTGTATGGAAGTTTATGCGGGTGTTGAGGTACACAGGGCCAATGTTGTGTAAGGCTTTGTACGTGTGTGTGAGGATTTTGAAGAGTGCTCATTTGTGGATTGAGATACAGTAGAGCTCTTTGAGGTGTGGGGTGGGAGGTTGAGGGGCAACCTGACCGCAGAGTTTTGTACGGTACTGTGGTCAGATGAGCACTGATTCCAGCATAGAGTTTGTTGCTGTAGTCCAGCATGCTAGTAATGAGAGCCTGTGTGACAGTTCTGCAAGTGTTGATGGGGAGCCATTTTAAGATGTTTTTGAGCAGCGTGAGTGTCTGGAAGCAGGAGTTGGAGACTTGGACGTTCATGGTGAGTTGATTGTCGATTTCTATTCAGAGGTTCTCTGCATGAGAAGCTGGCCCAAGTTTGGTAGGCCATCGGGTGGAGTGAGCAGGCGTCTTTGATGACGAATACTACTTCCGTCTTGTCTGTGTTGAGCTTGAGGCAGTTGTTTTTAATCCATCTAGTGACTTTGGTCAAGCAGGCCTAGAAAATAGTCCAGCTATTTTGCGCATTGTTAGAGAGGGAGAGTAAGAGCTGGATGACGGTAGTTTAGGATATGATGTTGATTCCGTCGTCGCAGATGATGCTGCCGAGCAGAGCCAATAGATGTTGAACAGAGTGGGGCTGAGTGAGGATCCTTGTGGAACTCCAGATAAGGTAGACTTCGAGGTGAAGTGGGCCATGCTGACCAACTGGGTGTGGCCTGTCAGGAAAGAGCAAATTTAGCGAAGCCCAAGACCTTGGATTCTGATTTTGTGCAGTCGATGGATAAGGATGGGTGGGAGATGGTGTCGAAGGTTGCTGAAAGATTCAGTACGATGAGGGCCAGGGTGTCGCCTGTATCCATGATCATCCGTATGTCATCTGTGGTGGCAATGAGGGCAGTCACTGTACCATTTTTGAACCTGACTCTAGATTGAGTGGTGTCAAGGAGGTGTTTGTCAGTGAGGCGGTGGCTAGGCGTTTGTCATCTTTACCAAGACCTGTGCTGGGTAGGGTATTAGCAGGGAGATAGGCCGGTAGTTGGCTAGCGTCTTCGGGTCTGCTGAGTGTTTCTTGAGGAGGGGAAACACTGTAGCATGTTTCCAAGCATCTGGGTAGGTGGCTGTGATGATTGATTCGTTCAGGACTAGGGGTGAGGTCTGCGCTGATGAGGTCAAGTCCTTTGATGAAGATGTGGTGATGGCAGGGGTCAGAGGGAGCCCATGGAGTGTATGACTGCATGGTTGTTGTGGTTTAATGAGTGGTGGTAGTGGGCCAGGTGGTCAGGGTTGTCCTCTGGGTGTCTGTAGAGATGGGCTGGAGGGTGGAAGAGTCCGGTTGGGGCTTGAGCTTTTTGTAAATGCTGGTGATCTTGTTGATGAAGAGTAGGGAATGCTTGGTGCAGAGGTCCTTAGAAGGAGCTATGCTGGCAGAGTTGCTGCTACAGAGGTGAAGTCTTTCACTATGGCAAGGTATTCCTTGGCGCTGCTGGTGCTGCTTTTGATGTGGTCAGTGAGCTCAGCATTTGATGGCACTGACATGCTGATAGTACCTTCAAATCCTTCCTGTCTTTTTCACTTGGGTGGGTCATTGTTTGTTCTTCTCCCACACAATTTTTTTTGCAGCCAGGTATGTTCTGAGAGACAACCACTTCTGACCTAGTTTGCCATCCTTTCATCTCTGCTCGTGTCCACTCTTTAGCGTCTCTCCCCAGAACTGCCACTATCTTTGAAAGAGGTCTAGCAGCTTGTCTGGGAGCGACTCTGAACTCACCCCTTGCTAGCTGGCATCGATGTCATGTGTAATAACCACTTAAAACAGTAGGAAAACAGGGAGATCCAAAAATCCTGCTACTTAATTCTCCTGCTGGCCATGCCCCCTTGTCATCAATGTAAATTATGCTAGACCAATTTTATTGGCGGATGTTCCTTTTCTGGAAGATGCACCCTCGATTTGCCAGATTGCACATCTAAAAATCCAATTCAGTGTGCCCAGGAACCTCTGTCAATAAAAGACACCCTCCTACCACTTCCCTCTTTTTTTTTTGCACCACTTGCTCGTTTTAATTCGGAGCAAGGCAGTTATAATGAAAGTTCCAGTGTTGAAGACGAAAGTGTAGTTACCTGAAACTACAAGTTCGAGGCATATGAGCTGCAGATTACACACTTTTGCATAGATCGCCATCTGGTGTTGGGTCCGGATGTTTGCACTTGTTTTTGTCCTGGAAAGTCTTTGGAAGTCACGAGGTATGTGACTCCTCCTTAGGATCATAGTGCGCATGGGCATTGGCTCCATCCTCAGATTGTTTTTTTCCGCCATCGGGTTCGGATGTGTTTCTCGCGCTCCAGTCGGAACCGTTACCGATTCCAGTTTCGACGCGCAATCCTTCACCTTTTCGACGGTATTGTCTTGAACGTGACCCCTAATCGGCGCGCATCTCTGCCAATCTTCCATTCTGGTTGTCGAAGAAGGCCTTTGGGCCGTACCGAGCCTTGGCATCTGGCTCATGGAAAGGACGCCATTTAAGAAGTGTCCTCGATGTGGGTCAAAGTTTCCCCACACCGATCTGCATGACGTGTGTAACCTCTACCTCTCTCCCGAGCACAAGGCCAGAGACTGTCCCGCTTGTGCCTCCTTCCGTTCGAAGAAGACCATCCGGGATCGACGAGCTCGAAGGACTATGGCTCGCTCGTCGAGTTCGATCCCCGACGACATCTTCCACGAGGTTGTCGATGTGCCAGAAGAACGGGTCGAAGAAGAGCTCATCAGCGCCTCTTGACGCCGATGATTCAGACGTCGAAGACATGACTCCAGCTCAACGGGTCGTAACTACAGACGTCGACCCCGACCCACTCCCTACAACAACAAAGGCTTCAGTCACACCTTCGTCTTCGGGCTCAGGTGCACACCGACACACTGCTTCCCATGCCCCGCCCTCGGGCCCGGCAAAGAAGCCTACTAAGCCTTCCGGCGACTCGGGCTCGAGTCTGCCTGCTACCGGTGCCCAGACCCAATCATCGGCACCGAAAAAGAAGCCGCACCCACCCTCGGGCCGACTGCTACTTCCACCCTGAAACCTTTGTGACCGAAGACTCCAACTAGTGACTCCCCGGCACCGAAAAAACACTCGGAGCCGACGAAGAAGCCACTCCCCAAAACTTCGGACTCGCGCTCTTCGGAGCCGAAAAAGGCATCGACACCGAAAAAATGCACAGAGACTGACAAATCTCATTGCTCCAAGCCCAAAACTGCTCCGCAGCCAGCGCCGAAAAAGCCCTCGAAGCCGACATCGTCGACACCTAACATCCAAACTTCCTTGGAAGAGCTTTTTCAACCAGATTTAACAAAAAACTTTAACTAAACACCCTAAAACCGGTCAATTGACTCTCAGTTCCAGAAGGAGACCACTGAGCATGCCTGCACCAGCTCCACCACCTAAAAAGAGGGATATAGCCACATCACCTCTTAGGGTACCTTCTCCACCACCACCTCCCCGACCTCCGTCTCCTACGCCATCCCCTCCACCAGTAGATGACGACGACACATATGATGACACAGGGGACGGTGACAACATACCACTAGATGACCCCAGTCCTCCAAGCTCCCCTGACCCCTGGGATGACTATAATACGCCTGATGTCCCTAATGTCCCACAAGAGGACATCTACCCCTCTAGGCCTTCCCCACCAGAAGATACCATGGGGATTAATCAGCTAATACACCGGGCTGCTCAGTACCACGGGATCGACCTCCATACAGATCCAGTAGAAGATGATTTTTTAATGGACACTTTCGACACCACCCAAAGGTTCAGATCCACTTTGCCCATGCTCAAAGGGGGTGATTAAACACTCTACAGAAGTATTTAAAGACCCTGTCAGGACTAGAATCATCAATCCTAGAATAGTGAAGAAATACAAAGCTGCCCCTACAGACCCAGCTTACATCAGGGGCCCTGTTCCATTAGACTCCATGGTCGTCTCAAATGCTAGGAAACTGGTCAACAGGTGATGCAGCTCCGCCTGACAAAGAGTCTAAACTCCTGGACGCCTGGTAACAGAACAGCGTCCCAGGCAGCTAATATTTGGCGCATCGCAAATACTCAAGCCCTGTTAGCCAGATACAATAAGGCTCACTATGAAGAGTTAGAGTCCCTGCTCCAACACCTCCCCGACAAATACAAACATAAGGCCAACGACCTAATACAAGAGGGTAAACTTATCACAAACACCTCTATCCGGTGTGCTCTTGACGTAGCAGATACTGCGTCCAGAGCAGTGAACACAAGCGTCCTTCTTCGTAGGCACGCATGGCTACGCATTTCCGGGTTTAAACCTGAGGTGCAAAGCGCTATACTTAATCAGCCATTCGACCAGCAACACCTCTTTGGCCCTAATGTTGATGCGTCCCTTGAGAAGATGAAAAAGGACACTGATACAGCCAAATCAATGGGAGCCTTGCAATCGCAAGCTCCCAGACGTTCTTTTTGTCGCTCATCCTACAGGGGCAACTCCAGGGGAATACTCGTCTGATACCCCATCCACCTCCTACAAGTCTCCCATCCAATCCACCTTCACAAGAGGTTACCACAGAGGAGGATACCGAGGTAACAGTAACAAAGGCAGAGGCAAAACTAACAACACCCGCTCTGCCTCCACCCCTGCCCAATGACTTCCTTTTGCTTCCCCCGGACCATTCCACTCCTGTCGGGGGAAGACTACAGCAGTTCCTTCCTGTCTGGACCAACATCACCACAGACAGGTGGGTGCGACAAATAGTGCAATCAGGTTACTGTCTCGTACTTACCTCTACCCCCAAAAGATTCCACCCAAACAGCGTCCAATGTCAGCAGACCATTTGTCACTCCTCAAACAAGAGGTGTTTTCCTTACTACAAAAAAGGGCAATAGAACTAGTTCCCCTGCACCAGCAAAACAAGGGAGTTTACTCCCTGTATTTTCTCATACCAAAGAAGGATGGCTCTCTGAGACCTATTCTAGACCTCAGGCCACTAAACAGGTACATACAATCAGACCACTTCCACGTGGTCACACTTCAGCAAGTCCTCCCTCTGCTTTCACAGGGCGACTTCCTGGCCACCTTAGATCTCAAAGACGCCTATTTCCATATTCCCATACACGCTGCTCACAGAAAATATCTCCGCTTTATAGTGGACGGGCAGCACTATCAATTCAAAGTACTCCCTTTCGGAGTCACAACAGCACCAAGGGTTTTCACCAAGTGCCTAGCAGTAGTTGCAGCCCATCTAAGAAGACAACACATTCACGTCTTCCCATACCTCGACTCGTACAACCAGTGTGTTCATCAGTGTGTTCATCACACTCACGCGACTACCCAATTACTCCACGACCTGGGGTTCACAGTAAACCACACCAAGTCTCATCTGCAACCCTCTCACATACAACAATACCTCGGCGCCACAATAAACGCCTCAAAAGCGTTAGCCTATCCCAGTCCACCAAGGATAGCACGCATTCTCGCTCTCCTACCCAAATTTCAGCCGCACCACTCTTTCCCTGCTCGAGTGTTCATGCAGCTCATAGGGATTATGGCCTCTTGCATTTTCATAGTGCCTCACGCAAGACTGCAGATGCGTCCCATACAAGAGGGCTTAGAACGACAATGGAACCAGGCTCAAGGTCAGCTAACAGATCTGGTGTTTGTAGACGGTCGCACTCACCGCTCTCTGCAGTGGTGGAACACCAAAAACCTTTCCAAACGGCGACCGTTCCTAGAGCCAGTTCCTCAGATTGTCATGACAAAGGACGCATCGCTTTCCGCCTGGGGAGCTCACCTATTACATCACACCATGCAAGGCAAGTGGACACCTCAACAAAAGTTATTCCACATCAATTACCTGGAATTACTGACCATATTCCTAGCATTAAAAGCATTCCAAAAGCAAATATCGGGCAAGGCTGTCATAGTCAGCACGGGCAACATGACAGCCATGTACTACATCCAAAAACAAGGCGGGACACACTCTCTGCAGCTCTCCCAGCTAGCACAAAACATATGGAGGTGGGCTATACCTCAGACTATATTTCTCTTAGCCCAACACGTCCCAGGAGTCCAAAACACCATAGCAGATCTGTTAAGTCGTCAAACACAACAGATTCACGAGTGGGAGCTCCATCCACAAGTTCTCCAACCATACTTTCAGATATGGGGGGAACCACAGATAGACCTTTTCGCCACCCACGAAAACGCCAAATGCCCAAGCTTTGCCGCCAGATACCCACACCCATTATCCAAAGGCAATGCGATATGGATGAACTGGTCAGGCAGATTTGCGTACGCTTTTCCGCCTCTCCCACTCATACCACTGGTGGTGCGCAAACTACAGCAACACTCACTGACTCTAATTCTAGTTGCTCCAACTTGGGCCAGACAACCGTGGTACACCACATTTTTGGAACTGTCAATAGTCCTGCACCAAAGATTACACCTCTCACCACGCCTCTTAACCCAGAACTGTGGAGAGATCAGACACCCAGACCCAGCTAAGCTGAACCTTGCGATCTGGCTCCTGAAATCCTAGAATTCGGTTACCTTAACCTTCCTCCTGACTGTATGAACGTCATTAAGGAGGCTAGACGCCCTACCACTAGAGCCTGCTATGCAGCCAAGTGGAAACGATTTGTGATATATTGCCATAACAATACCATCAATCCTCTAGATGTGTCTATCCAACACATCTTAACCTACCTTCTATACCTACAAAGGTGCAACTTAGCCTACATGTCTATTCAGCTGCACCCTGCTGCTATACCAGCATACCTACAAAATAGACAACATTTATCGCTATTTAGAGTGCCCGCCATCAAAGCCTTTATGGAAGACCTCAAAAGGATAATTCCTCCCAGAGTTCCACCCTCACCTGTGTGGAATTTAAATATCGTGCTCACACGACTAATGGGGCCTCCATTTGAACCTCTACATAAATGTGAGCTACAATTCTTAACATGGAAAGTTGCTTTCCCAGTAGCCATAACTTCTCTAAGAAGAGTTAGTGAACTACAAGCCCTAACTATTCAAGAACCATTCTTACCAATGCATCATAATAAGGTGGTTCTCCGCACTAATCCTAAATTCCTCCCTAAAGTCATTTCCCCCTTCCACCTTAATCAATCTGTGGAGTTGCCCGTTTTCTTCTCGCAACCACACACAGTCGCAGAAAGAGCTCTCCATACATTAGATGTTAAAAGAGCATTACTTTATTACATTGAAAGAACGCAACCTTTTCGGAAAAACCAAACAACTTTTTGTTTCGTTCTCATCACCACACAAAGGCAATCCCATATCTAAGTCCGGGATAGCCAGATGGATTGTTAAATGCATTCAAATTTGCTACCACAAAGAAAAACGCACTTTAACTGTTCCTCCTAGAGCCCACTCTACAAGAAAAATAGGGTCTTCTATGGCATTCTTAGGCAACATTCCATTAGTTGATATCTGCAAAGCAGCTACATGGTCTACACCACATACGTTCACTAAACACTACTGTGTAGATGTGCAAACGAAACAACAAGCCAGTGTGGGCCAAGCTGTACTCAAAACCTTATTTCAGACTTCTGCAACAGATAATGGGAACCGCCGCTAGACGTGGGACTGCCATACAATCTATGCAAAAGTGTGTAATCTGCAGCTCATATGCCTCGAACGGAATATGCTACTTACCAGTATGCATCTGTTCTTGGCATGTAGAGCTGCAGATCTACACACGCCCACCCGCCTCCCCGGCTTCCTTTATCTGTTCCAGTATTATCTTATTTAGATACACTATACAAGGGCATCTTCCTGTTTCTTACAAAGCTCCATCATTTCCCTGCTGGCGAAAAACAATCTGAGGATGGAGCCGATGCCAATGCGCACTATGATCCTGAGGAGGAGTCACATACCTCGTGACTTCCAAAGACTTTCCAGAACAAAAACCAGTGCAAACATCCGGACCCAACAACAGATGGCGATCTATGCAAAAGTGTGTAGATCTGCAGCTCTACATGCCAAGAACAGATGCATACTGGTAAGTAGCATATTCCGTCTCAAGTATTGGTATCTTTCCCATGACACTCTTTCTACTTCCCCTTTGAAGCCCTGATTATGTTCTTTCTTACTTGTGCTATGAATGTCTGAGGTAAAGTGGTCTTCAGAAGAAGTAGAGCTCTAAGCCAATCCAGCTCATTGACTTCTGGATAAGCCCCAAACCCTGATGTGGATATGTTAACAAGATGTCTTTTTCCTGAGATATTCATTCAAGGCTGCCTCATTGATCACCACTTTATGCACTGTGCTTGGTTCCAGATTGCACTTCTCTCTTTTAGACAAATTGACTATTGATTGCTCTTCCAATAAGGATTCTGTCCTTTGAATTACGTCTATTCACAAAAGCAAATTGATCTATTCTAAGCGATAATCAACCCCACAGATTATTTAGATGAACCCCTTCACAGGCACTGCAGACTGAAGACAGGAAGTTTTAGTAATGAAGCATTACCACAGGATGACTGTATAAAAGGCACTCTTGAGCTGGTGGAGGCAGTTCCTTTTTTATGCCTCCTCAGAAACGGGATCAGCAACCTCGAATATTGTTATCTTTTTTCCAACATTGAAAATTTTTCTATTGCTTAAAATGTTTAACATCTTTTTGACCAAAAGAGGGCTGTCATGTTCCACATTACGGAAATAGTACTCTGATTCAAATGTATGTATTGTCATCAGAGGGTATCCTTCCATTTATGATGCCATAAAATATCAGGTCACCAAGGCATTGGACACACTACTAATTCAGAAGTTGTTTAGTAGAGCCTTCAGGAGGTAAAAGTCAGGCCCGGTGAACCATCCTTTGCTTTTTTCAAATCCTTTTCCTAAAAGCTTAGTGACACATGACTGTACTGCCACGTACAAGGGTGGTTACCTTTCCTTCCATGCCGAAAGACAGGAAATCTAATAGGCTCTATAATTTGTGTTTGCTTCTAGCAGTACTGCCCTAAACTGCACAAATCCTTGTGATAGACCATCATACCATGGGGAGATGGTCGTGCCGGCAGTGTCGTGTCTGCATGAGCAAATGCTTAAACACTTTTCCTAGCTATGTCAGGACACTATGCACACAACCAGGTTTGGGAAGGGTTGACTCCAGGTCTCATTCAATGACATCATTGGTGCGCCTCAAAAGACATTCCTGGATGAGGATCACAGGCTTTTCTGTACCGGTCCAGGCGGAACTGCTAGATATGCAGTTTGACTGTCATTGATTTTTCAGTGACAAAGCAGGGGCTGGTAAAGAAAGGTAGGGAGCAGCCCAATTTCTTGGTTTAACTTTCCTATCCATGAGTTTTCCCTTGCCAGTTTAGGAAATGCTATTGCTACAGCTACTAGTTTGGAGCCATGCAAATGCAGACAAGGTTGCAGCAGCAACTGCTGTTTACATACCATCAATCTAAGGGTAGAGGCTAAGACAAAGGGCCGCAGAGGCATGTTTTTTTTTTTTTTTTTTTAAACCTTTATTTACACATCGAATATTGACAGTCATGGGCCTACAACCGCCCGGGCCGGCCGCTAATGTAGAGAAAACAACAATACAGCAGTTTAGAAGAGCCGAAGCGAACCGCACACCTAACGGCTGCAGCCGCCCACAACTGAACATAGTATTTCAGAAAGGTTTCTTATTAACTTTTTACAAATAAAACAACAAAAAGAAACTTGCACCAGGCAAAAGAACTCCATTGACAGGGACTTGCTCTCTCATGGGCGGGGGACAACAGCGACAACGAAGCCAATTACACATTTATTTGCGTGAAAAAGGGCACGGGGGGCAGGAAGAGGCTCGGTCATCCCTCCCGCAAAGCGACCAGGAACATCAAAGTCAAGGGGACATCGTTACGCCTGGTGCGACCACCAAGGGGGGGGGCGCAGATATCCCCCCGATAGGAATTCCAGGGACCCCACATCTTACTCCATGCCCTAGGCTTGCCTCTGGCCACATAAACCGTCTTCTCTCGGAACATGCACCAATCCATGTTTTCTTTCCATTTCGCAACTGTGGAGGGCCGGCCGGACCCCCAGAGCTGCGCAATGTCCCTTTTAGCGATCCTGTTGCCCAAAGTCACCCAACGTTCTTGTGCCACATCGCAGTCAGTCGGTTCCCACACATTCAACACACATCGCCGAGCCTCAGGGAGCAGCGCCACACCCGTAACCTCCTCCATCACTGCATGTACACCAGTCCAGAAACGTATCACCTTCGGGCACTCCCACAGAATATGAAGAAAAGTACCAAGCAAGCCACAACCGCGCCGACATAAACCATCACTTGTGTAACCCATGTGAAGCAAGCGGGGACCGGTGACATAGACCCTATGTAGTATCTTCAACTGCACAAATCGAAGGCGAGCCGGTATAGCAACCTCCCTCGGTGAGGCTACGGCCGCGACCCAGTCCTCGTCATCCAACTCTAGGCCATCAGCGACCCAGACCTCTCGCAAATGTGTGAGAAGGGCCGCTCGAGTATTAATCAGTTTTTTGTAGATCAGGGAAATAGTACTGTCTGGCAGGTAACCATCAAGCAGACGATCTTCCAACGGGGATGCCTCGGGGATAACTGCAGGATTCGGGAAAGATGAGAGTAACGCATGGCGCATCTGCGCATAACGAAAGAACTCCCTATCGCTCAGCTTATATTCCGTCTGAAGAGCTTCAAACGATTTAAAAGCGCCCTTCGTCCAAAGACCCCCACACGACTAATTCCGATCAAGTCCCACTTCTCAAAGCCTTTCGAACGCCATAAACCTCCCAACGCGTCCGACGCATACAGTGGAGTCGCACGAGACAGACGGCCCGTCCATCCCGTAGCAGCGGTGGCACAACGCCAGGCGCGCACCGCATTTTTCGTAGGACCGGTCAGTTTAGTACTTCCCTTCGTAGAATAAAGCGCCCTATTGAAATCTCTGCCCGGCAACAGTAGCTTATCCATCTCGTACGCGGGGCGCACAGGCATGTTTGATTCATTTTTCATACACCATGAGACACCAGTAGGGCCAGGGTTGCGTTGCAGTGGCAAAGGATAACCTTGGACAAGAGTGCTCAGGTTGTTCTCTGCCATCCATAACAAACTTCCACCTGTCTTTTCAATCTCTCCAGCCCCCCAACCCCAGCAAACGTCTTAATTAAAGAGGTCTCCTCCCTTCTAGCTAGTGCACAATATAATTTGTTCCGCCCTCTTAGGGGGATTGGAAGTGATACTCAGTGTAATTCCTAAGCTCCGAGCATGGCAGAAGTCTGTGGCCCATTTAAGACTTGATTCCTCAAGGGAAAGAAATGAACAATAATTACCTGACAACACATCCTCTCTGCCATTCAGTTTCAGGACTCGGTTGTCTAGCTGGATTTGCAGAATGCTTACTTTTGTAAACCAGTACATCCACACGCAGACCTTTTCTCTGCTTTATTGTAAGGGACCCGAATCTCCTTTTTGAAGTGCTGGCATTTAACTTGTCCATAGTAGCTGGGAGCTCACAAATGTGTTTGCACTTGTGGTGGACACCCTTAACAAGCAGGGCATTCATGTTTATCCTTACCTAAATGACAGGCAAATTCTCTGCACATCGGAGCCCTTTGCTGACAGCCACACGTTTAGATGATCTTTTGGTCAAGAAAGAAGAATCCATTTAGGTCCCAACACAACACCTTTGGTAAACCGGATGGCTCTAAATACTTGTCAGTTGCGGGAGTACCCCTGACCTCAGTCCACCCTAGTGACAGGTGCCTCCTAGTATGGCTAGATGTTGTACCTGAACCCCTTTTCTCTCAGTATCTAGTTTTACAAGGTACACTAGATTTATTTCAGTCTGCTGGATTTGGATACTATAAAGCCTATTGGCCTAAACCACAAAGGGCATAACTAGGCGTTTGTTTGAAATTCCAATAAAATATCAAGTACAAGATAATGTCTCAAAAACTGCGGTTTAGGACATCACATGTCCAGTTATCGTCAATCAAGATTTCCCAGTGTATCTATAAGATCCAGTCAGAAGATATTAATAGTGCATGATAAGCAAATACATAATGGTGACTCGCGTGCCTTAACTGTGCAGTTGGGTATTTCCAAAATTGTGAAATACATAACCAATCCGCAGTATGTCATCCATAAATAGCATCTGTTTGCTGAGCTAGCATGCTATGGAAAATCACGAGTGCTGTCTATTGAGCAAAGCTTAAATAGTTCACATAATGTAATGTATTTCATTTTTCAGTCCTCACTTCCATTGGGTATCTCAGAACTGAGTAAAACAAAAACAATTTCCCACTGTCTGTGCAAGTGTTCCTATCTCATATATAGGGGAAGAAGTTACAAGTCTTGATGGGCTAAACGTGGCCATGCATTACTTGAATAAGATGGGAGGCGTAGGCTCCCTACCCCTGTAGGCCACCAAACTCTGGTATTGGTCTGAGGATAGAGGAATTAGTATGCCAGCAGCTGATCTGGCAAAGAAAAATAACCGTAAAGTGGATATTCTGAGGAAATTGGTCTCTACCAGCCACAAGTGGAAGCTAATTCCAGACAATCTGGGCAGACCTTTGTGACTTCAGGTTCTCCAACTCTCACCCCTGTGTACACCTTTTTGCCACTGCAGCTAACAAATAGTGCTAGCCCTGTACAGGTCTCCACTGCCCTGTGGCTGAGTGTGTAGTATAGAAATGTCATATATATACATTTCTTCTGACCTACTCTCTAGAGGACGTTGTAGTTAAGATTTTTGGTTATATCCTCTTTATCCGTGTCCTCTTAATGGGCTTAGAAAATCTGGATGGGACTTATGTCACCAGGGGTCAAACAATATTTGTTCAGCTACACATCTCTTTCTGTGGAGTTGTGCAAAGAGTGAACAGTATCACACAACAGCTAGCACTGGGAACACCTCATTGCTGAGAAGGTTCCTGATCCATTGCGGTTGATTGGAAGGGCTTCATCTATGTAATATGTGAAAGTTCCGGTTCTTTATGCTCCAATGCTGCATAAGAAAAAAGTTACTAGCTTGTAACATTGGGTCTACAGCTATTTGATCTGCCATAGTTTGCCAACCCTTGCAACTTCCTCACCTGATCAGTCCTTCATTTTATACTGTCGGGGGTGTTTAGACAGTTTTTCTAGTCAGTTGGACAGTAACAAGTTTGACCAAACAGCACAGATTTAAGAGCCCGTTTTCACAGTGTTGAAAGTTCTCATGGGTCCTCGCGGAAATCAGTTGGAAAAGGATGCACACAGAAGGAGGGAGTACACAAAAGCCTATGAATGTACCAGAAATAGTTATCCTTGCAAACACCAGTATTGCAGTTGATTCTTTTTTTATAGATTTCTCTGAAAGCATTAATCTGTTGCTGTCACAGTTTGCACGTTAGCCTTACTAAGTAAGCTTTGCATCTAAAAAATTGTTCTCTGAGAAGGGACGTAAATAACTAATGGTTTTGAGAGCCCCATGGGCAGTGTGTTGTGCCACATGTTTGTGGTAACACAGGAGCTCTACATCTCTTGCATCTTCTCTTCCATCTTTCCTTTTTGAAGACACAATTTACGTTAAATGTACAGTATCTGGCAGCTCTTTTTATCCTCATAAGAAATTGGAAAGGTTGTTGTTTCTGCAAATATAAAGGTAGTGAAGGCGTATACTTAGTCTCAAATGGGGAGCACCCACAGCTGACCATTACATTTGTTAAATAAATGAATACTATTGAAAAACTGTAGGAGAATTACACAAAAGAATTGTATAGCCATTACACTTATAGATAATGCACACACTTAACTCTCGTACACATTGTCTTGGGCAATTTCCCTCAAAATTAACTGTGAATTATAGTTGTATTTATTGTAATGCATCTGGGCCAGTTTCATAATGATTACATCTATTATGCATTTCTATTACATTTAGTGACCTATTTGTTTTAAAGCAATTTTGGGATGTGATTCAAAAAAGGTTTTATCCTCTGTAACTTGTTCTATAGCTTCTTTCTAATGCTTTTAAATGAGAATACAAATAAAATATTAATGCAGAAGTGGTCAGGACTACTCAGAACATTGTTCAACAGAATCCTGAATTTGTCAGTCTTTTCACTGCACTTACGTTACTGACAAGCAAACTGATATTAGGTCTGGGGAACCTTGAAGGAATGTCCTGCATATGCTTTGATTAAGTGGTGTTGTAAAAAAAAAGGTTAATACCTACAGGTCATTGGTACTAGACGTGTCTTCAGCTAATTGTCCCCGCTTAATCGATATGGTGATTAATGACCTGTACAAAAAAGTGTATCTATCATTTTCTCTTTTTCCCCTAAACAGGTGTTCGAGAGTTCATTTGTGAAACCTGCGGGAAGTCATTCAAAAGAAAGAATCACCTAGATGTTCATCGGAGAACTCACACTGGTGAGACACCGCTGCAGTATGTACACATTCCTTTTTCCCTTTATTTTAACAGTTTTTATAGCACCCAGTTCTCAGATTTAGCGCGCTTTACATGGAATAACAGTAAATACAGAAAACAGGTCACGTTCAACTATGATAACAAAATGGAAAGCATGTGTAATACTGTGTAATCGAGTAGTTCTTTATTTATGATTAGTCAATTTGTACTTTAGTCCAATGCAACAGTCTAGAGTTTAAATGAGGTATATGCGAGACCAGTGAGTTTTTTGAGATTTTCTGAAAGAGAGAAGGTCTGTCATAGTTCTTAGAGTTTTGACAAGAGTGTTCCACTGCATGGAGGACCATGAATGAGAAAGAGGTTTTCATGGGTAAGCTTGTTACTCCAGTATTGGAACTTTAATAGAAACAAATGCTTGAATCATTCCCCGTCGTCAAGATGGGAGTCCCTCAGTACCTTATAATAGCAATGCACTGTTAAACATAGACTAGGAAGGCCCTATGCCCTTCAGTTTTGTAACATAAACTAGTCTTTTTTTTTTTTTTTAAGAGACCAAACTTAGGTTTAAATCAATCAGTATGACCTGCCCTCTAGAACACTCCTGTGAGAACCTCCGGTCCCTCAGATTTTGTACCACACATTTTGCACATCATACTAGGAGTTCTATTCTACTCCAAGGAATTCCAAACCTTATCTTTCATAACAGTTGGTCTGTATTTCTTTTCTTTTTTTTTTTTTTTAAAAACCTTTATTCTGTAAAATCAGTGACACAGCTATTCAGCCGACAACCCGGAGGTACGGCAGCTTTAAAAAACACAACACATGCTAGCGTCAACATTCCAATGACAGAAGAATCGAAGGTTCTGTTTTAAATAAACACAAATCCAAACCTAAACACAAGCAAGGCGATGAGTACCGTAAGCACCAGAAGGGGTTCTCATCCGGGGAGGCGAGCCCCATTTCGTCTAACAGGCACAGGTCTGTAGTAAGGGAAGGGAGGGGAAGTCAGAGACTCAAGAAAACATACACATATCAGCAAGAAGTTCAAAGCCGGAAAGAAAGCTAAGGGGAAAGCTGCTCCTCGGGCGGATCCGAGTCCGGGGGCAGGCATATGCCCCCTCTGTACTGGTTCCAGCGCCCCCATACAGAATGCCATTTCCGAGGGCGCCCTCGAGCACAATACACTGTCTTCTCCCTAAACATGCTCCAATCCATGTTTTCCATCCATGCTGTCAATGTAGGAGGCCCAGTAGAGCCCCACAGGCGAGCAATGTCGCGCTTGGCAATCATGTTACCCAGGGTCACCCACTGAGTCTGTGCCGCGTCGTGGTCAGTAGGACCCCAAACATTCAGAAGACAACACCGCGCCTCAGGCTGCATGACGATGCCCGTCACCTCCCCCATCACCTCGTGGATGCGCCTCCAAAACTCCATAATCGCACCGCATTCCCAAATAATATGTAGGAAGGTGCCCACCATACCACAGCCTCTCTTACATAAGCCCTCCTCAGAGAAACCCATATGGACCAGCCTGGGTCCCGTCACGTAGACCCTATGGAGTATTTTAAGCTGCACCAACCGCAGGCGCGCGGGGATCGCGACCTCTTTGGGAGAGGAAACTGCGTACTGCCAGTCCTCGTCATCTAGTTCAAGTCCATCCCTGGTCCATTGAGCACGTAACCCTAGAAGAAGATCTGCCCGAACATTAATAAGTTTCTTATAAATGAGCGAGATCGTACTCTCTGGCATATGGCCATCCAGGATCCGGTCCTCCAACGGGGAGGACTCGGGCACCTTCTCCCCGTCTACAAGAACTGACCGCAAGGCGTGGAACACTTGAGCGTATCGGAAGAACTCCTTGCTCCCCAGCTCATACTCCTTCTGCAGCTCCTCGAATGATTTTATCCTACCCTTAACCAAGAGGTCTCCAACCCTGGATATGCCGATCAGGTCCCATTTCTCAAACCCTTTTGTGTGCCAAAGCTTACCCAGAATATCGGAGTCAAATAGAGGGGTGGCGAGGGTAAGCTTACCCTTCCAACCCAGCGAATCCGTCGCAACCTTCCATACATGCACAGCAACCCTAGTGGGCCCCGTTAGGGTTAAGTCTGACGACTTCGAATACAGCGCTCTGGAGTAGTTACCCCCACGTAGCAACCATCGGTCCATGGCGAAACCAGGGCTCAGCGCCGGACCATATACACCATGGTTAATCGCACTCAACTGGGTGGCCCAATAATAACGTCGGATGTCCGGAAGCGCAATACCCCCGTCGTACCACGGAAGCGTCAACTTAGCAATCGCTATACGCGGACGCCCTTCCCACAATAGCGCGCGCTGGTGGCTTTCAACCTCGTGGAAGTAACTGGCCGGGACCCAGTCAAGAGTATTCTGCAGGGCATAGAGGAAACGGGGAAGAGACATCATCTTGAACAGAGCGGCACGGCCAAGGAGGGAAAGCGGCAACCGCCGCCAGCCCGCCACGTCCCGCCGCAGACGCGCCAAGGGAGGGAGCAAGTTCTTCTCGTACCGCAAGATGGGATCGATGGAAATATAGATCCCCAAATACAAGAAGCCCTGCTGGGCTATCTGGAGCGGGCAGTTGCGCGGGACAGGCGGGACATCACCACACAGGACATACAAGTAGGACTTCCCCCAATTAATGACAAGACCAGAGTTTCTACCAAAAGAAGTCAAGACGTCACAAACCACAATCAGAGATTTCTTAGGCGAGGCGAGGTATAGCAGAATGTCGTCGGCGTAAAGTGAAATACGGTCTTCGTGGTCAGGCGACCAGCGAATCCCACGTATGTCCGGGTGCCATCGTATCCACGCCGCCAGCGGCTCAAGAGCAAGAGCAAACAATAACGGCGACAGGGGACAACCCTGCCGGGTGCCTCTCCCGAGCTCAAACGATGCCGACGCCCGCCCGTTCACCACGACGCTGGCGAGAGGTCCCTCATAGAGCAACCTCACCCAGCCCACAAATCCAGGCCCAAAGCCGAACTTGGCTAGCACAGCCCACAGGTACGCCCACTCCACCGTATCAAAGGCCATCGTGGCATCGAGGGACGCCACCACAGCCGGCTCCCGCATCGTGTCCGTCCTGGCAATCACACCATGAAGGCGTCGAAGATTCAGTGCAGTGTTACGGTGCGGGATAAAGCCCGACTGATCCGGGTGGATCAAGTCGCCAGCCACTTCGTCGACAGTTATATCACCATCGAGGTCATCCCTATCAATGGCAGAAAGGCAGGGCAGAGCGATATCCCGCAACAGGTCACACGAATCCTCAGTCGGCCTATCCGAGACCGAGGTGTATACCGTGCGAAAATGGTCCGAGAAACACTGAACTATACCGTCAGGGTCAGTAACAACCTCTCCCCCATCCGTAGCCAACTCCGGCACCACTCGATTGACACGCTCTTTTTTGTCCAGCCACGCCAGCAATTTCCCGGCCTTATCGCCGACATCATACAGTCGACCCTGCTGTTCCCTATGAAGGGTCTGAGCAGCGTTCGTCACCAGATCCCTATATTCCCGTTGCTTCAGACTCAAATTATGCAGTGTGGCCGGTGTAACATCCTCTTCCAAGGCCACTTCCAAGGCCGCTATCTCGTCCTCTACTTGCGTCACCTCGGCATCTCTCCGCCGCTTGGCAGCCACTACCAGGGAAAGGGCCTCCCCTCTCAACACAGTCTTAAAAGCTTCCCACAAGGACACCGCAGATTCGACTGAACCCTGATTCTCTTGAAAATAACGGTCAACTGACTTCAGCAACGCACTGCGCAGCTTGGGGTCACGAAAATACCAGGGGTTTATGGGAGCCACCCTGCCCCCGCCACCCTGCCAATATTCAAGCGGACCCACACCGGTGAATGATCAGAAATGCCCCGGGCCAGGTGCCTAGCCTCAGATACCAAGGAGGCGTGCGCAGCCAGAGTGAGCAAGTAATCAATCCGGGAGAGACTCCCGTGGGCCCCGGAATGGAAGGTATATTGTCTTTGAGTGGGGTGCCGTAGCCTCCAACAGTCTACCAGACCAAAAGTGTCTATAAAATCGGGAAGCCACTTCTGAGCACCCCCGGTGTCCCTGGGCGGACACCTATCAAGCATTCCAGAACCAACCGCATTGAAGTCTCCTCCCACCACCAGCGTCCCTTCGGGGAGTTCCAACAAGGCCTTGCCCAGATCAGCAAACGTGGAGGCCTGCAGGGCAGGAGGGACATAAACAGAAACCAATACCAACGTTCTGCCCTCCCACCTCCCCGCCACAGCCACAAAGCGCCCCCTGTCATCAGCAATGGTGGAATCAACCTCGAATGGTAGGGAAGCTCTAACAAGTATGCCCGCACCCCTGGAGCCCGAGGAGAACCCCGAGTGAGCAATGAATTTATAGCCCTTTCTGTTGAGTGCATAACACGTATTCCCTATAAGATGGGTCTCCTGCAGGAGGACCACATCTGGCGAGGTCCGTTTCAAGAATTGCAGGACTAACCCCCGTTTAATACGGTCCCCTAAGCCATTAACATTCCAGCTGATTATGCTTAAGCCCCTATCCCCCATCCCCGAACACAAAGAGACCTCCACCCCCCCCCCCGGAGAACCATGATCGGACAATGCTGACAACAATTGCTACGCCTTGCAAGAAAAGAAACACACCCCCCAATAACAACCCCAACATCCCAAATCCCCCCCCCTCCCTGCACCCCTGCGTCAGCTTACAAAGCCCCCCCAACTTGCAGTGTGCCTGTCGCCCTATCAAAAACAAATCTACAAAAAGTACCCCAAGGGAGGAAAGAGCTCCTATCTTCCCCCCGCCGCCCTCTCATTACTACAGGAAGGTGCGAGTCACTGTCCGGGGCTGAGTCAATACGTGCCAACACCGGAGGTATCACTTCTGTCCATCACGATCGCCTTCCGCTCCGTCCACGCTGTCCCGCCGGACCGCCTCCGAGGGAGCGCATCCAACCAGTCCCCCGCCATGTCCGGTGATTCGAAGAAGAAAGTCCGGTCCTCATACACCACACGTAACCTGGCGGGGAAAAGCATGGCATACTTCAGGTCCATATCCCTGAGCCGCCGCTTCACCCCCAGGAAACTCTGCCTCTGTTTCTGCACCATCTGGGTGAAGTCAGGATAAAAACTCAGAGGCGTTCTGAAAAGGGACCGGGCCTGTCACCCTCGATGCTTGCAGGATAGCGTCTCGATCCCGAAAATTAAAGATCCGGGCTACAATCGGTCTCGGGGGGGGGGCTCCCACCTTAGGCCGTCCTCCAGGCACTCGGTGAGCCCGCTCCACCGCAAAGAACTTGCTGAGGCCCTTAGGCGCGAGATGATTCACCACCAAATCCTCGACGAGTAAATCCACAGAGACATCCTCTGAGGTTTCCGGGACCCCAATAAGGCGCACATTATTGCGCCGGGCCCGACCTTCGAAGTCCTCGAGCCGGCGGGCGGAGAGGTCACTCGCGGTTCGCAACTTACGAACCTCAGCCTGAAGTTCCGAGACATCGTCCGCTAGACCAGTGGTCTTGAGGTCCAGGGACTTGACCCGCTCGTTGGTTTTGCCCAGGTCCGCGCGAATCAAGTTGACATCGATCAGAATCATGTCCACCTTGTGCGCCAGGGTCTCAAACTGTCGCCCAATCGAAGATTGCATCCCATCTATCGCCCCTTTGATATCCTGCAGCGATAGCTCCGAGGCAGGGGGTGAATCGGCCTTCTGCGCTTCCAGCGACTGTCCTGATCCACCGGGCGACCCCTTCTGCTGGGCATAACGATCCATATTGTTGGATTGGGTATAGCTTCCCCGCCGGGTAGCCTTAGACTTCGACCTGTCCGCCTCCGATTTGGTCGACATCCCGAACAGCAGGACAATCAAGTGCCAAAGGCCGTCCCTCACGCAGCTAGAGGCAACAGGGTCAAATAGGACTACCACAGTCAATCAGGACCGCATGGAGGTCCTCCAGTCAGAGGAGGATATGCGTGAAGCGCTCCCAAGCCAGAGCAAACAAAGGGCGAGAAAGCGAAAGTGCAGCGGCATCCGTCCGTCAGTTCACACCTCCTAGGGCCGCTGTTGTTCAATTAGTGGCCGGGCATCCTGCCAACGCAAGCCCCTGGCATCCTTCGGAGGTAGGCCGCAGTCTTCCGCCACGCACAACTTCGGTCCCCGGTGGGCGATCCTCGCCCGGACAGCGTCAGTCGCCCCAGCTGTGACTCATCTGCAAGATTCCGTGCATGAAATTCAGGATTTAGGACAGGATAAGTGCCGGAGGGCGCGAGGGTAGCGGGAGCTCCGGGCTCACGCGGCCATCTTGGTCAAGCGCTAGGCTCCTCCCCTGGTCTGTATTTCTTGACTTCAATTCTGACTTCATGTCAGATAAAGAAGAGTCTTTTTTAATGGCCTGTTTTACCTGCGGTATGAAAAGGCTCCATTCGGATAATCCTCATCGGGACTGTATATATTGACATTATCCAGAGCATAAGCCCAAAGATTGTAAGTTATGTCATACCTTTTCTACAATACTCTGAAGGACCGTGAAGGGAGGCTACTGGTATTGCTCCAAAGATTTAAAACAAGGCACGATCCGGAATCTGATGATGACAGTGAGGACTCTTCATCCATCACAAGAAGGTCGCAAAAGAGGGAGGGATCATCTCATTCTCACTCTTCTCTGGAGCAGCCTAAAAAGAAAATCAAAAAAGACCACTCATAAGTCTGCAGAGGGTGTAGTCCTTCAAAATCTCCTCAGGAAGGTGAGGTTTCTTCTAGGTGAAAGGAGAAAAGGGATCCATCTGTCTCCTCGTAAAGACCTGAAAAAGCTAGGTCTGAACCGCCTACACCACCTCCTAAAGTCTCTTGCTCCTTCAAGAAACAGTCGTCTGCTCCATCTCCTGACAGATCACTTGTGAGTGTCTTTCCGTTGACAAAAATCTCGGCTACGAAGACATGCACAGCAGTGTCTACGACAGCTCCCACAAGCACCGTCTCCACACTGACTACGATTTAGTCTTCCTCAATGATGATATTCTTGTTAATGACCCTTAGACCTAGACCATCGACGCTGTATATTACTCTGACCCCATCGACAGCGAAGGCAGCGCACTCGTCAATGACAACGACGGCTCTAGCGTCTACAGAAGACACTGCTGTTTTGACACTGCCATCCTTGTCGCTGACCTCGCTGACAAATGGAAACATTCAACAAGACAAAACAACTAATTTGACTCCTGCACATACCTCTCCAAGCAAGGTGTCACCATTGCTGCCAGCCCACCTGTTGAAGGAAGAAGATTCGGATGAGGAGGGGCCCTTTGGGGTTGCACACAGCCCATCCCAGCTGCATGTTAAGTGCCAGGACGACGACTACGATGAGGGTGAATATGAAGGGCAAGGGTATTACGCCCCTCAAGACCAATACCACCAACAATACCAAGAGCAAATTATATGTCTGCCTCCTTCATTAGTTACAGACCTGCAATTCATGCTCTCAGATTACAGAAAGGGTTTCCTCCTACTTCATTTACTCCTGTACAAGCTTTGTCACCTGTAAGATCTCCATCTGGTCAGCAGTGTACCCCTCAGCATTGGCCATTGTTACTGCTTATGTCGGTAAGACATACTCCACAAACTGCTCTCCTGCAAGACCCAGCAACTTCCACCTGAAGACATTGGGGGATTCCATAGTCTGCTAGAAAGAGTAGCAAAAAGGTTTGATTTGCCCATGCTCACTATGCAGACGGACTGCTTGCTGTATGATTTCAAGGAGTCCTTTCGTAAGTGTGAGAGAGCTATGCCCATTGTGAGCTACATATGGGAGGAGGGCTTGAAAGTAATGAAGAATCCGGCCACGGTGATTGCAGTTTTACTGCACTTGGATAAAAAGTACAAGGCTACAGACGATTCTCCAGCACGTGTCACTGGTCACTCAAAGTCTGATTCACTTATCACGTAGGCAGCCCAGCGCAGGTCTGAGAATCCCTCCGCACCAATTTCAGCACCTACGGACTAGAAGGGTAGTCGCCTTGATAATATTGGTAAGAGTTTTTCATCCATGTAAGTGCTAACGGTAAGGGCAGCGAATTAGCTGCCGGGTTTTGGATGATATGATTGCTAAATGTGGTCTGATATTGCTCCATATCTAGACCAGCTCCCGGTACATCAAACCGAGGCCAAAAAAGTTCTACAGGAAGGAGAGCGCGCATCATCCGGGGAGATAGATTGTGCCATGGACATTACCACTACTGCGTTCAGACAACTTGAAAGAGCTGATGTGTTAAGGCGAAAGGGTGGGCTCAAAGTTACCTCTTTTAGGCCAGAGGTCCAAAACGAACCCTTGATCTGCCATTTCATGCTGAAGCCCTTTTTGGCAAGCATATTGACGAAGCCCTACCAAAAAAAAACAGATACTGACACAGCTAAATCATTGGGCACACTTCAATATCGGAAATTGCCCTTTCAAGCTAGGGGAAGGTTTCCAACAATATCGTTACTCATATTCATCTTCCACTCAGCAGTTTCGTCCCCACTACTCACAATGGCAGCCACCACAACCAGCCTACAATAGGCCAGCTCCATGAGGCAGAGCGGAACGCCAATGACTGCTTACAGGCTCCGGCTAGTCCCCTTTTCTCCCCTTTCAGGCTGGGAGGAAGAATATCCAATTATATTCAATGCTGGCGAGACATACCAACAGACCAATGGTCTTAAACCTTGTTCAATTTGGCCATATATTAGAATTTATCCAGCCCCCACTACCAACCCCACCTCAAGCATCCATTCTGGAAAATTTACATCTTCTCACGTTGGAGGTCAAAACCATGCTCAAGAAGGGGGGTGATAGAAAGAGTTCCTGCATCACAAGGAAAGGGATTCCATTCCCATTTCTTCTTGGTCTGCAAGAAGCTGAAGTAGTGGCGAGCAATTCTAGACATGAGAAGTCTCAACACCTATCTCATAAAACAGTCATTCTGCATGGTAACATTGCAGGGTAGTCTGATACTTCGAAACAAGGGAAATTATATGTTTACCCTCGACTTCCAGGATGCATATTTTCACATCCCCATACACCCATCGCACAGGAAATTCCTAAGATTAAAAGTATCCGGCAGCAATTACCAGTCTGGGTTCTTCCTTTTGACCTGAAGTCTGCCCCTTGAATATTCAGTGTCTGGTACCTGTGGCAGCGTTCTTGAGGAAACAAAAACACCAGGTTTTCCTGTATTTAGACGATTGGTTAGTCAAGGCACCTTCAATTCAGGTTGCACAGAGATCCACAACCACCTGCACAACCCTATTCAGCGAACTGGCCCTCACACTGAATCCGGTAAAGTCCGTTCTCTAACCATCAAGAAACACAGTTCTTGAGAGCAACACTCAATACCACTCTCAGCACAGCGTACCCCGCATCAGAGATGCAATAAAGCTTATGTCCTTAGCAAAATTGGTACAAAGAAAAAAGTATCTTTCCGTTTGCCTCAGCAAGTCCCTCCTTAGGGGTGATGTCATCATGCATCCCTTCAGTTGCAGTCTGCCGTCTATGGATGTGTTGAAGAACTCAACAGACAATTGGTACAGGCAGAGGGACCTTTCGACCTCATCCTAGTTGCTCTGTCCATGGTTAAAGCCCTATCCTGGTGGACATGACAAGCGAATCTGTCAGTCATCCTTTTGTTCCTAAGCCCAGCTTCTCCACTAACCGTCATCACCGACACTAACCGTCCTCACCGACGCCTCCCTAGATGGATGAGGAACGTACCTTCAAGACCTGAAGGTCAGCGGCAGGTAGCAGATGTTTCATTAACCTTTCCATATCAATCTGCTCGAGCTGAAGGCAGTGCACCTAGCCTTGCAGGCTTTCATTCCAATGATAAAAAAACTGCGCAGTGCACATCCGAATAGACAATACGGCCATGATGCACTACATCAACAAGCAGGGCGGTACAATATCACATCTCCTGTCCTGGCCTAATGTTTTTAACTGCCACTCAGTTTTAACAAATTGCTCCTTTTGCTCATGCAAAAAAAAAAATTTAAACAAATTTATTGTTTCCCTTTTCATGTGCACTTTGCTTACTGCTTTGATTTTCTGCAAATGATAGCTCTTTTCTGGTCTAGCACATTGCATATTGTAATGATTTTAAGTAATCTAACAATAAAGGTTGACTTGACCGCTCCTGTCCCAGGAGGCTCAAAGCATCTGGGAATGGTCCATCTGCCACAAAGTGCATCTATGAGCAGAACATGCCCTGGGAAAGCAGAACACAATAGCAGGCACTCTCATCAGCCTGAGGACCTCTTGCCACAAGTGGAAAATGGATCAGAAAATACTCTGCAACATCTCTCAGTTGGGCAAACGGATCTCAACCTTTTGCAACCCCAAGAACTGGAAATGCTGGTTCAAAGCTACACAGCAGTGGGTCGAGCATCGCCAAGACATCTTTTTCAGTGAAGGTGTGTTCTCTCCTTCTTCCCACCAGTCCCAACATCTTCTTACTTGTTTTGCTCGTTTTGCTCTTTTTCTCATGGTACTTGTAGATACGAGTAGTATATATATATATATATATATATATATATATATATTTGTGTGTGATTACGTACATCGCTGGTCAAGTGTGTGTGTGTGTTTGCATTAAAATGAGATTAATCACTGCTTTGTATTCTGTTTTAAGCATATGAATCTATGAAAGTTCCAATACTGGAGTAAGAAAATAAGTTACTTACCTTTAACTGTAGTTCTCCAGTATTGGAATCTTTTATAGATTCACATGCGGGCCACTCTCCTCCCCTGAGAAGCTCACCTTCTCTCTCCTGCTCTCTCTTTTTGGATGTATCTCCTACACTCGTGCTTTGAAAAGGAGTTTTTGCATGCTGATTGGTTTAAACCTAAGTTTGGTCTCTTTTTTAAAAATGACTAGGATATATTACAAAACAGAAGGGACTAGGGCCTTTCTAGTCTATGTGTAACATTGCATTCCTATTATAATGTACTGTGGGACTACCATCTTGATTATGGGGAATGATTCAAACATGTGAATCTATGAAAGAATCCAATACTGGAGAACTACAGTTACAGGTAAGTAACTTATTTTCTTTCAATGTCTTAAGAAGGATATAGACTGTCTTCAATTATTTCTCTGTAGAACTAACCATGCATCGTTCTGCCAGTTGTCTAATATTAAAGATTTACTGTCAATAAATTGGTGTTTGTATACTTTTTGATAAACTATTATATTGCAGTTGTCCATGTCCTCAGCATTGTGAAAATACACGCGTATCATTAAGACGCTGCAACCAAAATCTAAAAATTCTTTTGCATCCCTCTAAAATATACCTAAACGGCAACTGTGAGGTATAGCAGGTAACGCAAACTGGTTATCAAAAGAAAGATTGATTTAACACCATTGTGTGTGGACCTTCTACCCAGAGAGAAAGGTGCCCATTTTTAAAACAAGTGCTGATAAACTAAGATGTCAGGGTGAAGTTCAAGTCTGGTAGTAAAATAAAACGTTAAGCTATAGCTACCACACCTGTAAAATAGAATGACATTTTAGGTATTATTTCAGCAATAAGGAGGGGCACTCAGCAATTTGATGATGAATAAGATTCTTAATATAAACAGAAATGTACTGGCCAGGGGGTTTCCTTATTGTTATATCGGCACTGTATCAAAGTAAATGAACTTATGCAGAAGAATGATCGTTCATGGGGTACCATCTCTGCTCCTTTTAAGTAAACTAATCACTGAGCTCTTACTATAAGTTACCTAAAACATTTATCTTCTGATTCAGCAAGTGTGGATGGACTGCTACTTCGTAAAGACCACTCCTCCCCCACCAATTAGACAACTTGGTTCAGCTACTGAAAGCCAGGAGGATGTCAGTGGCTTGAATCTACTTAGAAGTTATTCCTTGGGGATTCCCACATGAAGGGATATTGAATGTGTACGTTGGGTATGAACATGTATAATTGCATTTGTCGACCAGGTCAGCTTATTTAGCTCCTCGTAGTTTTTAGGTCCCGCCTGACCCAGCGCATGCACTGGTCTGGCGAGACTTTTTGAGAGTGCTCCAAAAAGTGCTACCAGGCCAGCCTAGAGCTACAGTGCATGTGCGCGGGCGCGTGCGCCGTGCTTTTCCGCGATCACTTTCACTTTCGCGGCCGCACGGCCGCTTTGATGTTTGATCGCGATCACTTTATATTTAGTTATGCAACTGTTGCATGGCTAAACACTTATAAGGTTTCAAAGGCGAGACCTATTGGCTATGCCAATGCTTGTTTGAGTTACGTTGTGTGCGTTCCGAAACATAATTGGCGCAATTCTCTGTTTTTTGTACGTTTGAACCTCAAACATAACTTGCTTGTTAGCGCTGTGATGTGAAGTGAATATCATTAGTTTTTCTATGATTTACTTATTTTTCAACCTCCACTCTCCACGGTCTTTGCTGTGTATAGCAGCTGTTGGGCAGAGGTCCGCTGCTCACTGGAGATTGGACAAAGGACTTTCCTTCTGCAACCTTCTGTCTTTCAAACAAAGCCATACACTTCTCAGTATTTGGATTTGCTTGAGCTTTTAAAAAAAAAAAATGTTTTATATAGTGCCTGAAACTTCGGGCACAAAACACAAAATTGCAGTTGAATTCAACACTTAAAATGACCCACTAGCGAGCTCTTGTGTCTTGTACCAAAAATGCCCCCTTCTTTTTTAGGTCTCGCCTGACCCAGCGCATGCGCTGGTCTGGCGAGACTTTTAGTAAGGGCTTCAAAAAATGCAGCCATGGCTGGACTAGCGCTTGCTTTCACGCGAGCGTGCACGCGCGCAGCTGCCATCTGTCTTTCACGGGTCATTAACGTGTGGTACTGCAGCTGCTTTCACTTTTGCAGCCGCGCGCCCACTCGCTCCGCCCTCTCCGTGTCCATGTCTTTACTTTTGCTATAATCGCGGCACCCGCGCTTTATTTTTAACATTAAAAGTAAAGCGCGGGTGCCGCGATTATAGCAAAAGTAAAGAAATAGACAAAAACATCTATTTCTTTACTTTTGCCATAATTGCGGCACCCGCGCTTCACTTTTAATGGTAAAAAGTAAAGTGTGGGTGCCGCGATTATAGCAAAAGTCCCTTTTTCTTTTAACACCCCCTGTCCTACCGAACGTCCTGGCAATTTACAAATCTTTCGATGAAAATATCAGTATATAATAATTATGACACCCGTTGTATCAAGTTTGAAATATCAAAACGCAGAGTTGATTGATCTGCCCGGATTTCAACGCCCAGGACTCAATGTTACACACATGCGCATTCACCCCGTTAACTTTACGTTTTTCTGATAGAAAACAAATGACCTGTTTTTTTCACGTATTACCATTTATTTTTAATTCTGTATTTGGTGCCTTAAATGCTTTCAAATAAGTAACGATTGTTGTGCGATTTTTTTCCGGACGAGGTGCAAGCCACTTGCACACACCACTGCATTATTGTAACACGCTGACTTTGGGATAATTTACATTGAAACTAGATGCACCGGGAAAGGACCTAACGCCCTGGTGCTGGAGTGAGGAATTCACTAAATCAGGGCTCTCCTATTTGTGATGAAGGAAGCAGCTCCTGGCGCATATTGCGGGTAGGAGCTGAGGGTCTAACTTGCTACAACACTTGGGAGGCAGGTGCAGAGCCACTGAAATCCCACGGTCACTCAGTACTCACCTCCACACTATCATCAAAGGCCTCCATATGTGAACCACCATCTCATCAGATCACAACATGCCGTCAGCAGATTCGAGAAAGCATGTCCTCAGATCTCAGATCGCATCTCCACATTTTTAAATAGCATGCTGAAGGCATTTCCGCAATTCAGACAGAGCATGCCCATTGCATCTCCACAATCTGAAACAGCATATCGACAGCGTCGCACCAGTCCTGAGGATGCTCAGAGGATCTGCACAGCTGTTTGAGAGCATGTCTCTGGCATCTTCATAATTCTTAGAGAGCAAGGCCACCACATCTTCAAACTCCAGCAAAGGCATGTTCCAATTTTCACACTTCAAAGGGAGGATGGGTGCCATATCTCCGCATTCCTGAGATAACTTGTCCACGGTATCCTAAAGTTCTTAGAGAGCATGCCTCAAGTATCTCCATCGTTCTGAGGAGCAGCTCCACGACATCTCCATATTTTTCAGAAAGCATGTCTACCACCCATCACTGGCTCTAGAGTGCATGTCCTGTCATCTCCATTATTTAGCGTAAGAATGCCTATGGCACTTCCACCCTTATGGGAGATCATCTCCAAAGCTTCTTTAAAATTCAGAGAGAGCATGGCATTGGCATCACTACAGCTCTGAAAGCACGCATACATCATAACTACAGATTTAAGGCAAGATGGCGTCCGCAGGCAAGATGGCGTCCGCACGACTGGTCGTGTAGGCAGGGTGAGCTGGTCTCTGCTGAATACCACGGCTTAATGGTAGACGGCCTCGTTACCTGTCTGGATACTCGGAGAAGGCTGGCCCCGGTCTCACTCACCTTTTGGTGAATGCAGCGAAGGCTACTTTCCCGGAGTTTTTTCTGAGGCATCGGTCTCAGGGGAGAGGATGTCCACGGCCGCGCTGGCAGAGCTGAACGACTGACCGGCTGTTGTTCCTCTTCTGTATCGCGGAGAGCTCCAGAGCTCCAGAACACTGAGCACTGAGCCGAGCGGTTACACCCACACAGGTGCTGCGAATTGACGACTTGGCGCGCGGCCAGGGAGTACGGAGCAGACAGCCGGTGGAGAGCTGACGGCGTTCACCTCAGCGTTTGGTCGGGGAACAGAGAACAGACGACCGGAGGAGAGTTGTAATGGCCCCGAAACATACTCGGAAAGCCCGTTTGCAAGAACTTAAATCGGGACCCTCTATGGAGTTACAGTCTTCTAAGACAGGTGAGAAAGACCCTATAGTAAGCTCAAAATCCGGGGCTGTGGTAAAACCCAAGCAGGCTATAGCTACTTTATTTTTAGCAGCGGAACAAAAAAAACGTAAAGATATGGAATCAAACGAGCTTCAAACAGGACTGACAATGCCTCAGAGTGAAGCTCTGACTGCCGCTAATGAGATAACCGAAGGTCTAATAGAGATTAACAACCCAATAACTCCATCTCGTGCTAGACTATCTTCAGAGGGTGAAAAAATTATTGAAATGATGATCCCAGCTGGTTCGTCTGAACTTGAATCCGGGGATTTTTATTCGGTGTCAGAGAATTCGATCTCCTCTTCTGAGGAGCTGGCCATGCAGTGTGCAAAACAAATGACTTTTGAACATGAGTCTGAGTCCGATGCGGACGAAGTGAATGCTAGCGCCGAGTATGAGGAGGAGGATACTCCAGTTACAGTCAGGGATGCCTCTGAGGCATCTATGATGGAGGGTCCTATTGATATTCAAAACGCTCAGGATGTACAAGCCGGGGACATTACACTTGCTACAATTTATCAGACGATTCTGAGCCATATGGACAAAACGGCATTAGAGAGCCAAAAAATTCAAAATTCATGTCGTAAACTACAAGGCTCAATAAGAAGGCTGGTGAAAGTACAGTCAGATTTTGGAGAGCGCTTCACGGAGGCTGAAACTAGGATCTCTAATATTGAAGATGAACTGATTAAACAAAAATCGGTCACGGAGACTTTGAATAGCAATAAAGAGGATGTATTGTGGAAAATGGCCGAAATGGAAAATCGCTCTCGTCGGAATAATTTGAGATTAATGCAAATTCCGGAGGGTAATGAAGGGCAGGATCCACGGAAATTCGTTATAGATCTTTTTCAGAAGGCGTTTCCAAAACTGAATAAATGGGACTGGGAGCGTGAAATCGAAAGGGCTCATAGATTTCCGTTCAAGATTCAATCACGCCCTGGGCAGAACCCACCCAGACCTAGGCCACTTCTTGTTGCTTTCAACAGCTTTCGAGCTAGAGAAGATATCTTTCAGCAAACTCGGCCTAATACTCAAGCGATGGCTGATGGATTCACTTTTTTCTTTACACCGGACTTTTCAAAATACACAATGGACGTTCGATGGCAGCTGCGACAGTTAGTGGACTTATTTAAAAAAAAGGGCGCCCAGGCGTATGTTATGAACCCTGCCAAACTTAAAGTGATACATAAGGACAAATCAAGATTCTTTACTAATGTAAATTCAGCCAAGGAGTATTTACAAGCATTGAAGGATACTTAATTAATGTATAATCATTGTAAATTTTTGTAACTCTCTGGTAATTCTAGTTGAACTAAAATGCCTAATATTTGGATAAGTGATCAGATAAGAAACCTATAGGGTACAGGGCAGGAAGGCCTTTGTAGCTTTTTCTTTTTCTTTTGGATTGCCGTGGGGTTTAGCAGCGATGGGATCACGCTCACATCCATCCATAGGACTGTGTCCTAAAGCCCGATTTCAGGGAAGGGAGGGTTGGCTCTTGCAGAGGTTGGGGGGTGGTTTGGGGTTTGGGAGGGGCAAGGGTCATTGGGTAAGGTGTAAGGTTTGGGAAGGGTTGGGGAGCAATGGTAAAAAAAAATTCATGACAGTAACATGGGAGAGTGTTGGCGATGAAAAGGTTATGTTTGTTTCACTTGTTGATAGTCAAGGTGTAAAACTGTTCAATTACTGGCTCAGCAGTGTCAATGACTATCCTCAGATTTCGGGGAAAAATAAAAAAAAAAAGTCTGTATGAAACGTAGTATTAAGATCTGCTCATTTAATGTCTCAGGGCTTAACTGTAGCAATAAAAGACGCAGAATAGCTGCAGAAATACGATATATTCGTCCCGATATTGTATGTCTACAAGAGACACATTTATCTTGGGACAGAAGGACATTGGTAACAGATTTGGGCTATACGCTGATGGTAGCTTCTCAACAAACTAATAATACTAGAGGGGTCATGATTCTTTCTAGAACTGGATATTGCACGGTGAGTCGTAAATTAGCGGATAAATGGGGTAGGTGGGCTTTATCAGAAATTATAGTATCTGGAATGGCTTTTACCATTTGTACAATTTACGGCTCCAATTTAGATGAGGCTGAAGTTTTGCAACAATTAAATATTGAACTTGCCGATTGGAAAACTCCGTTAATTTTATGTGGAGATCTCAATATTAATCTGAACACCTGCGAGCTAATGGCTGGTCTAGAACACTATAATGGACGCAAACCACGAGTATTTAAGGCCCTATTTGATTTAGTAATTGATCATGGGTTGATTGATATATGGAGTAAATGGCATTCTACTCTCCCGGGATACACTTTCTACTCTGCACCTCATAAGAAATTTGTTCGGTTAGATTACTTTTTTACGTCCTCAACTATACAACATCAAACTAAGATACAAACCTTCCCCAGAGTCACCTCGGATCATTCCCCCATATTACTTGAATGCTCTATCTTAGGGGACTATAGAGATATAAGGAGCTTCTCATTTGATAGGAAGCTGTGCTTAGACGAACAATATAGAATTCATATGAGGGGATGGATGACAGAATTTTTTAAAATTAATTTAGGTACCGCCCACATTTCAATACTTTGGGACACTTTCAAGGCTTGTTTTAGAGGAGAAGCTATAAGTTTTGGTTTATATAACCAAAATAAATTACGGTCTCAAATGGGGGAGCTTTATGAATCATTAAAGACTGCAGAAGTAGAGCTTGCTAAAGCAATAAAAAGACCGGACAACGCATCACAGATCACTATAGCCGAAGCAAAAATTGCACAATGTAAGGCGATGATAACTGGGGTTTGGGCGGAAGAGATTGCTCGGAAATACTTAATAAATAAAAGACATATTCATGAATATGGTGAATCTATAGGTCGCTCATTAGCGTTAAGATTAAAAATGAAAACAACTTCTCGACTGATCCCCAAACTACAAGATCAATTCGGGATGGAACAAGAATCACCAACGGCTATATTAGATATCTTTCATCAATTCTACTCTGACCTTTACACTCAGCAATCAAAGTCTAATGTAGTTCAAATTCCGGATGTTTGTATAATAAATCAATTAACCGAAATAGAGGCAGAAGCCCTGGATAGCCCTTTTACTATGGCAGAACTAGAGATTGCAGTTAAGAATATTCCGAATGGCAAAGCTGCCAGTCCAGATTGCATCCCGGGGGAGGTTTATAAATGCTTTTTTGAGTCAATGAAGCCTGTGATGCTAGAAACATTTAGGATGGCACAAAAGGGAACTGCCCCAAACACATGGAATGAAGCATCCATAGTAGTGTTTAGTAAAAAGGGGAAACCACCAGAGCTACCTGGCTCGTATCGACCAATATCCCTACTTAATTGCGACAGTAAGCTTTACTCAAAGATGATTTCGAATCGTTTATCCAAAGTTATCTCGTCATTAGTCACAACTACCCAACACGGTTTTATACCTAAAAGAGGAACGGTTTCTCATATTAATAAGGTTATAACCTTATTTGATATTGCAGAAGCTGAAAAGAGAGACTTGGCATTGATACTGCTCGACGCGGAAAAAGCTTTTGACCGGGTAGAGTGGGATTATTTATGGGAAGTGATGAGAAGAATGGGATTTGGGAAAGCTATTCTAACTGCAATTCAAGTTTTATATAAAACTCCTAATGCGAGAATTGCTGCTATGGGTCTTAAATCCGATAAGATTAATATCACCAGAGGGACACGACAAGGGTGCCCTTGCTCACCTTTACTTTTTGCACTGTATATCCATCCTTTTATTATTAGTTTACAAAATTCGCTCCATATTAAACCGTTTGTAGCTTCAGGTATTCCTCATTCTGTATTTGCATATGCAGACGATATTGCAATAACGACAACTGATCCCAGGGAATCAATAGTGGAGATTGAACTTTTAGCTAGAACTTTTGGAGCTATATCGGGGTATAAACTAAACTCTGCTAAAACCCAAATACTATGTACAAAAAGCATACAGTTTAACGAACCGCGTGTAACAGAAGAGGTTACTTATTTAGGCATTAAGATTAGAACTCAAATGTTAGAGATAACTGACAGTAATTGGAAAGAAATTATACTTCAAATCAAACAATCATTAGATAGATGGAGCCGACTTCAACTATCAATAATTGGTAGAGGAAATATCATTAAGATGAGTGTTCTTGCCAAGATATTATATCTATTTCGTAGTATTCCACTTGAATTTTCTCATAAACAGATACAGCAATTACAAACTATTTGTGCAAAATTCTTCTGGGCTCCTGGTAAGGTTCGAAGAGGTATGAAATGGCTAACACTTCGAGAAGAAAGAGGTGGACGAAACCTGCCTGATTTTTTATATTACTATTATGTCTGCTTTCTGCAGAAAATGAGTTATATTTTGACTGGTGATCCACCGAAAAATGATGCGGAAGCTCCTTCTATTTTTTTTTTAATGCTGGGAGAGCATGCTAAAGGGTGCTTATTAAAGGAACTGGAAGGTCACTACTATAAGCATACTCGCTTTAAGGTATTGGTCTCAGCGTTTAGAGTGTGGAGAAATATTAAGAAATTGATTAATTTTGGTAGAATCTCATATTACACACCTTTCGATGCGGATAAAATACTCCCCTCAGTTTTTTGGGACAATAATGCGAAAATTTGGGTTAAAAAGGGGATCTCCAAAATTGGTGATCTTTATGACAATAAAGCAATATTTTTAACATATGCTAAGCTGATAGAGAAATATCAGCTTTCTCAATCCTCATTTTTTAAATATCTCCAACTTCGAGACTTTTGTTTTAAAAATCAGATAGCGGCATCTTCTAATAATATATTAGAAGGGATTCGCCTTCAAAAAAGGATTGCTTCACTTTATCAGGCTTTGATGGAATACAGACATGATGATTTACATAAATATAATTTGTATTGGATAGAACATTTGGGAGACCCTCTAATTGATATATCTGAATCTTTAAAATTGTCAAAAGAAATTTGTCTTGCCGCTAATCTAAAAGCTCAAGTCTATAAGACGCTCTTTAGGTTATATTATACTCCTAAACGTATGGCAAGTTGGGGAAACAAATATGATGGAAAATGTTTTCGTTGTGGGGATCCGGACGCTGATATAGCGCATATTTTTTTTTATTGTATAAAACTCTCTGATTTTTTTAAGGGAATTGAATCATTTGTATCGTTGCTACTAGCATGTCCTTTTAAAATCTCGCCTACACTTATGTTACTGGGAATTTGTCCGAAAAAGGATAGTCACTTACTAGATCATAAGTATTTTCTATTTCTTGCAATGACTGTGGCACGTTTATGTATTGCTTCAGAATGGCTATCACCAGACGCTCCTACTTTTGAAATTTGGAGATCCAAGCTGTATCGTATTTATGAAATTGAGTGGAATTTATATGCATTGAGGGGAGCTAGGAAAAAACGCATCGGTTTATTAATTTGGGGAGCGTTAACAAATTTTTTAGAGAATGGTTGAAGTCGGAGATACGGGATTTATTTAGGTATTAAAAATGTTGTATCCTTTCAATTAATGCTACTTTTCCACTGCCAAAATATGTATGTGATGTATGAATTTAAATGAACTGTCATGAATAATAAAAAAAAAAAAAAAAAAAAAAAAAAATAACTACAGATTTAAGATAACATGCATCTCTATGTCCTACCAGAGCATGCACTCAGCATGTCCAAATTTAGTACAAAACATGCCCACACAATCCCCACATGGTTGAGAGAGCATTCCCACAGAAATACGACTGTCTTGGGAAAGCATGCGTACAACCCCTAGAGTTCTATGAGAGCATGACTACAGCATCCCAACTATCCTGGTAGTGTCTGTAGGCGTATGCCCACAGCAAAGACGGCACAAGGAATCTCTACAGGATCCGGATACCATGGTCTCACCATTTACACACATGGGTGATAGCATGTCCAAAGCATCCTCAGAGTTTTTAAAGATCTTTGTGACAACATCACCAAAGTTCTATGGATACGTGTGTGCAGAACCACAAGCTCTAAGGGAGAATGACCATGTGGTCTCTGCATGACTTAAAAAACATTCAGAAAACACCTTTATAATCCTGCACAGTTCTTGGAGAGCATGCCCACATCTCCACAGTTCCTAGGAAGCTTATTCACAACTTCTACACTGTTGTGAGACCAAAAGCCCAAGGCCATCTGGATTTCTTTCCACATGGAACTCCTTTTCTATCCCCTGGATGCAATCCCCTTTTGGAGTCTAGTCAGAGTTTGAGGGTTTGTCACAGACGGTGTCTCTGTGCTTGGACTAGTAGACCTCTATTTGTTTTGACTTCCCTTTGACAACTGATGGCTTCAATGGAGAGGATGTCTTGGAGGACTTGGAGTCCAAGGTTCTCTGCTTGACCTGGCAGACGACTCTCCAGCATTGCAGGCATGTTTCTTATAATCTGTGTCTTTCAGAGCTTTCTTGGCAATTCCTCTTTTTCGAGGTCAACAATGCTCTCCTCAATGTTGTACTCTTCCCTCTGCGCTACTTTTCGGTTCCTCTTGAAGTCCACTGTTGATACCAAATTGTTCTCTCTCTTTTTGTGTTGTTCTTTCAACTTTGTCTGCTTTTAATATGCTGAACTGCAAGCTGGAGTCCTATATTATGCTTCCAAACCCAGTGGTGAAAAGATGATTGGATGATGGCGGCCACACATTGGGGCTTTGTGGGTGCAATTCTGGCGTCAAAAGGGATGGACAAATCCACCAAATGGTCAATGATTCTCAGAGGGGGAGGCAGTTCCAGTTCCTGCCACTAGATGGTGAAATAATGTACAGCATGTGAATCCAGAAAAGAATCATGCGGCAAAAACACAGCTGCGCATACCCTTGTAATCACAACTGACAGACAGTAAGCAAATCTCATTAACCCCTTGCATGCCCGCCCCTTTCCCCGCCCAGTGCCGCGCTTTGTATTAGCGGGCGGAGTTCATGACGAGCTGGACTCGTCATGGGCACAACGCCACCGCAGCCCATGACGAGTCCAGCTCGTCATGGGCACTGAAGGGGTTAAGCCTATAAACCGGTTTCCTGAATCCAATAGACATCTACCCAAGTCTAAAAAAAACAACTTTTTTCAAAAGGGAGTCTAAAGCATGAAACACTGAGCCTGTAAACAGGACTCCCTAATCCTGAAAACAAGAGATTCATCAATCCAAAATGAGAATTCCTGAGCTATTTCTATGAATATAGATCACTGAGTCTGTAAACACACCTCACTGATCCAGCAAAAAGCCAATCTAAACTGTAAATAGCAGACCAGCCAACATAAGAAACAATTATTGGCATAGCCAAAAGGTCTCTCCTTTGGCATCTTTTAAGTGTTTAGCCATGCAACGGTTGATGTTGTTGCAGCAAGGGTATTGTGCTGCATAACTAAATACTTATAAGGTCCCAAAAGCGAGACCTATTGGCTATGCCAATGTTTGTTTAGGTGTGTTATGATTTTGTATGCATATGGGTACCTAGGAGCACTGCCCTGTGGTCTCTCACTTTAGGTTGACTACCTATGATGTGTAAATTCTTTTTTCACAGCGAAACTCAGCCAACTTGTAAGTTTCAATATAGTGAAAAAAAGTTTTATTTATCCTAAATTCAGATAATCACATTGTTTTAAATTTGAGAATATCATTATCAGGATTTTTTAAAACTTATTTTTATTGTTTTATCTGTTTAAAGAACCAACAGCGCAGTACAAGGACAGATGAGCTCATGATGTTTAAACATTCAAGTAACAAAAGTGATGAATTGTGTCCCACCATTATCAAAGACCTCATCAAAACAGAGCAGATGGAATCAGAGACAGTTATACAAGGTTTACAAGGAGGGAGCGATACCGTAGAAATGATGCCACCATTTTCCGAATATCTTCTTTTTATATTTACCTAGAAATCCCTGTTTTTTAGACGTTTCCTCAGCCACTGCACAGCAATCCATGCCCTTGAGTCATTCCACTATAGAGGGAGCCTCGACTGCCCTCCACTGTTGAACAATATCTATTTTTTCTACCAAGTGCCGAATAGCAATTAATAATTTTCAGCCTCTGTTCCTGTTCATAGGAAAGTTCCCCTTTTTTACATGGTCACCCCCACTTTTTCCCTATTTGTTGTGATTTTGACTGAATGTGCACTGTAGTCCTGGTAACAGGTCCCCAGTGCCAGATCTCTTTCCGAAAACTATACAATTGTTTCCCCAATTGGCAATACCTTTAGCACTTCCGGTAAGTCCCTAGTACATGGTACCCCTGGTACCCAGGGCAAGGGAGGCAAAAGTGGGACCATGAGGGCCACCTCAAGTAGCCCCTCACTTAAGTCAGCAGACTGCAATTGCAGGCTGTGTGTCTTGGTGCAGACAAAAGTGAAAACACAACATGCCACGCTTCCCTGTGTGCTATGCCTGCCGACACTGCATGCAGTATAGTTAAATCTGATAGCGACGTCTAGCCTCAGATTCCTTAACTTTTGAATTCTCCACAGGCGCCAGTCTGGATCCGAAACATTTTGAGCAGTACCTCTGCGCGGGGGACAGCATCCTACGGCTCTGTGATGACGTCGACTCTGGTCATGACGTCAGTGGAGCCATATACATCCCCTGCGGTGGGTGGAAGTCAGTTTCTTCTTTTCTGCGCTGCATCGTGGATCCGCAGAAGCGGTTCCTTGGGCCTTTTGTGTTTTGGCCTACTTCTACGCCTTTTTGCGTCAGGAAATAGTGTGCCTATGCTTTCGGGTTTTACGTTGTGCGAGATCTGTACTCAACATATGTCGGCTACAGATCACCATTCCATCTGCAAGTGGTGCCTAGGAGAGCATCACAACTCCGACGAGTGCGACGCTTCTAAGTGGCTGAAGCCTAAGGCCTTGCGGGAAAAGCGGATGAAGTTGCTGACGACGCGACTCTCTCCCGGCTGGAGTACAGGCGACATCAGTCTCCTTCCCGCTCTGAGGTTCCTTCCTGGGACCACTCAAGGAGCCGTTCCCGTGGGTGCCATTCACTCAAGTTGCGAAAATCTCTTTGTAAGGGATCGAGGTTCACCGCGGCCTTTGGCCTCACCGCGTGGTGAAGTGGCTGCTGGTTCTTCCCATTCCTTAATGGAGGACGTCGCACAAGTCGACCCTGAGCCTCCCTCCTTATCCTGGAGCTGGGGCGACTATGACCCAGATGCAGTCATACTTTCATGCCCTGCATGCCTTTTTTGGGTCCATGTCTCCTCCTGGAGCGCCTTTGGGTACTCTGACTGGAAACACGCTTACGGGTTCGCCCTTGGCGCTGGTTAAAGACCTTGTGCCTGGAGTCATTACGGCGTCGGAACACAGTCCGGTGTTGCATCCAGTTGTTACGCCGGTGGCGTCAGATGAGGTGGTACTGGAGGTGCATACGACAAAGGAGGCGCCGCTCATGGTGCATGACGATACAACGCCGTCATGGCCACTGCGGCTCCGGTGTCTTCTCCTTTGCATCCCGAGGATGATGCTGGCTCTGTTGCTGTTTCTCCCGCATTGCAAGATAGCTCAGCTGACACCAATGACATCGACTGCTTGGTTGGTCTGCTTTCTCCACCACAAATGGTGATGGATGGTAGTGCAGCTTCTGCTGAGGTTATAAAGAGAGATGCTGAGGTCTTGAAATTGCAGCTTCCTTTGGTGACTTAGTTATCTGATCCCTTATTAGATCTGCTTCACCAGGGTGTCATAGGTGTTGAACCCTTACTACCTTATGAAGAGTCTCTGTATGATATTCTCCTGGGAACTTGGACGAGGCCGGTGTCAGGTGTCTCTGTTAATTGTGCCATTTCTCATCGTCCTGCTCCGGATGATCCTGCTTGTCTTTCTCGACACTGCAGTGGTAAGGGATTTATTGTGCAAGCTTCTACGACTTCACCAAATCTAGATGTTTCTCCTTTACTTCCACCAGGTACAGAATCTAGGTGGTTAGATCTGTGTGGCCGGAATATCTTTGCGTGAGGTAGTTTGGCCTTGAGGTCGTTAAACACGGCCTGCGTCTTAGGAAGGGTTCATATGCTTTGTGGGACTCAGTCACCCATCTGCTTCCTTCCCTTTCTGAGGGGGCCAGGGCTGAACTCTTTCAGCTTGCACAGGATGGCTGTGAGATGCCAAAGTTTAATATTAAGTCTGCACTGGGCACCACCGATTGTATTGGCAGAGCTATGGCTCAATATATTGCTCTGCGTAGACGCGCTTGGTTGCGTGAGTCGACACTCCCCGATGATGTTCGGGAGAGCTTGAAATATATGTCCTTTGATGGTGTTTATTTGACAGCCATGCAGATTCAGCGATGCAACGCCTCATGGCTGGTCACTTGTAGATTGACCTTGTCATGTCTTTTGATCTATGTTTTATACAGCCATGGTCGTGAATCTTTAGGTTTGAGGATTTACATCCTGCCTCTGCTGTTGTCACCTGTGGTGTTGAAGTGTTAAGCACTACTTTTTTCTTACTGCAAGAGTGTTTGACTCTGGATTTGACTATTTCAATCCCGGGATTGTCCTTGCAGCTGCATACCTGGTTGTTCTTTTATTTTACTCGAATGAGGAGCTTAATCTCAAGAATTCATCTCCTTTTTTGGGTGTATGCCTTACGCTACGTGGAGTGTTGGTTTGCTATTATATAGCTTTTTAGGTGTATTACTATTTGTTTACTATTAAATAGTTTTTTCTGAATACCCTGTCTTGTGTGGGCTTCACTGGGCAGTTTAGTCCTTCTTGAACTTTGTTATATTGTCTTTTAAGGACTACTGTTTTGAACTAATAGCTGTTCTTTTTCTCTTGTTATACCTTTTTTAGGGGTTCTGTTAAATTTTCATTCCCTCTGTTTTTTCCTAGCCAGGGTAATCAGTGAAGTTTGTTTTTAGGTCCAGTCTAGAGTCAGCGCGCATGCTCTGTGAGGCATGCTGTATTTGGTATGAGGAGTTTGGCCACGCCCACCACTTGCAATTGGTTCTTTCCTGTGTCTTTCTAACTGCTTCTCTTTTGTGTGGTGAATTTTGCCATTTGTCCCTCCTTTGGGTGTGTTTGTTACGCCTATGGCGACTGGCCCTCTTACATGGGTCATTTTGCTTCGGACATTTCATACTTGCGGTGCACTCCTTTTTAGGTCTCGCCTGGCGAACGCAGCGCGAAGCGCTGTCGCCAGCGAGATCTATTGTTGCTGACTTGCCTCGGAAGTGGGACAGGAGATGGGCACGCGCATGGTCTCGGCGGATTTGAGTTGGTGTACGCGCCTACAGCCACGCGGCGTGCACATCTCCTGTCTCCCTTCCCTCAGCAAGCCAGTATGCAGTTTCACTTTCGTCCTCACCAGCCTCCCTGTTTTTGGCCTGTTACCTATTAAAGTACTTTGCATTTAGAATAAGCTCCTGCAAACCACGTTTTGTATGTGCCTTCCCTTATAATGAACCCTTTTGTGTAATCGCCAGTCTCCCTGTTTTTGGCTTGTTTGTCACTGGAACGCAGTGGGCTTGAATAGAACAATATGTTTCTGTAACAGCAGAACATGAGTAATTTAATGAACCCTTTCCCTGCCGTGGTTTATATGCCTTGTGTGTCATATTTAGATGCCAAAAACGGTTGCAAAGTGCTTCAAATGAAAAATGTAAAACGACGGGCAGCAACAAAGCGAGTAGGAACGGACATTGATGGTGCATAACTGATGATTTACAGTCTAAATTATCTTTTTAAAATGTAACCCTTTTGCTCAACACAATTCAAAGCGATCTTGCGTGCTCCCACTTTTAACACGTCTCTATCTAATACTGCGAGTGACGCATTAATGAAACTGAAGGCTCGCCACTTGTGAACGATTTTATCACAAGACACTTGTTTCAATTTCCCATGGCTCAACACACAACTTCTCGCCTCCACGCGGGCTGCACCGAGCTCTGCCCCCTTGGCTGCAGCCGGGGCCACTGCGTCTCAAGCCTCGACCCCGGCCGCCACCAGCGCCGGATGGTCTCTGGCGCGCGCCCTCCTTCTCCTCACCCACAGGGGCCCTCGCGCTACCTCCGCACACCCGCTGCCGGTTAACGGGGGGCGCGCGCGCTCACCTGTGCCCTCCTGAGCTCGCGCTGGGTGCTCTCGCGCCCCTCTGGCCGGGCGCCGGGGCTGTCTGTGGCGCACTTTCGTCCTCAACGTCTGTCTTCTTCCCATACAGCAAAAGCCCCGTCCCTTCTAACTTCCCCCTTTCAGCCCGTCGGCGATTTTTCAGCGGCTCACAAAGAACGACCGAGTCTCCCCGGTGAAGTAAGAACGAGAAGGACAACAACACCTCTCAGACCTTCGGCGACGAGGGGGTTTCAACGACGAGAATTTCTCTTTTTTTTCAAGGTCCTCTTCTACTTTAGCTTTTGGTCCAGGGGCTTCGGCGATAAGAATGTGCCCGGCTTCCTTTTTGCTGGACCCGCCTTTTTCTTCTTAAAGGGTCCGCCGCGCGTTTTGTTCGCATCCCTTTATTGTCGCCTCCAGGAGTGTCACGATGTAACCCCGGCGCCCTTCGTCACATGCTTTATGAATGGAAAGTGCAAATTACAAGACAGTGCCAACAGACACGTGATGCGTCCTGCTGTCTAACCAGATAAGGATCTGTGCACAATAAAACATCTTCTAAATACAACTCAAAGTGTTCGTGATGTGCAAGAACGTGTAACGAAACTTCCAATATGGCTTGCAGAGTTTAGTAAGTTTTTATTGGTACCTACTTTTGTTTATAAACCATTCGCCAAATGAATCTATTTAAAAACGATGGACTCTTCATCTACGGACAAGAGGTAACATGTTCCAAAACATGAGTATTCGCAAACATTTTCCCAGGGGTCAAAAAGTTTGGTCTATGACCTGACCGAGGGCCACATTGAAGCCAGCAGGGTGGCTGTCGAGGGGGCAGGGAGAGATAAGGTGGGTGTATATGAGGCGAAGCATGTATTTCTAGTGGCTGAATTGCACAATGTTAAACCAGAAAATCTGTATCAATCCCAGTTTCCCCACCTGATCAAACAGTGTGATCCTAGGCAATTTTTTCTATTTAATTTTCCCTCCTTTTACTTTATTATCACATATAAAAGGACCTCCAAATAATAGACTTCAGGACTTGTTCTGTGCAAAACATTCTGTGTTTGATTTACTAAACCATAATGTTGTTTCTGTATAATAGCAACCCAGACTGCCCAAAAAGCGCACATAACCGACTTGCCTCTTAGTTCACGACTGGCATTGCTGTCAGGGTGGGTGGAAACATGAATGTTTGTAAAGTCATGTTTGTAATTTATCACTTTTCAAAAATACTTCTCAATGCACTGATATAATCTGATGTACTAAGGTGACAGAAAAAGAAACAAGCATTTGCAATGCATTAGGTCTCGCATTTACGCGAGTTTGAGCTATTGACATTGCAAATAACAATGCCTATTGGCATTGTCATTTACAATGGCAATAGCTTTAACTCGTGTAACTGCGAGACCTATTGCATTGCAAATGCTTGTTAACATGAGCTTTGGGACGGAACACGACTGCTTGTGTTTGGAGTAGCTGCATGCCAGTTTGCGCACAAAGTTCAAGAAAAGACTGGCGCACCTCTCACCACGACACACCTCGTATTCCACCAACACACCATTTCTCCCCTGTGGCTCACCTCGTCGGCTCTCTGATTTGTACCTGAAAACGGCGATCTTTCTGGTCGTTCTGCAGCAAAGTCTCAGCGCTCGTGTTCCGTTCAAAAACACGTGTTTTTACATTAACCAGTGTTGCTTGTTTTAGCGTGGTACAATGACAGACTGAGTTAGCCTTGTGGAGATTCTTGTTTTAAAGTACGCAGTACTGATTAAGGCGGAAAAGTACCTGAGACGACTTAGACAAAATGAAAATCAAAAAACCATATACACATTGATAACATCTCGCCGAAGTGTTCTGAAACCTCTCAAGAAATCGTCTTCCGTTGAGGTGCACTTCCTGCGTTGTTAATATAAACTGTGAAATGTGCCTCTTGCGTTCCCTGACACCGAGCGCGCCTTCCCTGTCCCCCCATATAAATGAAATACCGGGTCGTTGTTGAGCCAGCATCGAGCTACGGGAGCTGGGAGGTTGAGAGCCGCACCGCTCGGGCTGGTGAGGTCACAGACTCCCTAGGCTGGTGAGTGACAAGGCAGACCGCGTGGGAATAGCCTGTACTGTCCCTACAATCTCAGCCCAGCGCGTTGAAACGGTCGCACCGTTACAGGGCACGGTTCATGCTCCGTGTGGCTACTATGAAAGGTGCGAGTTTTGAGCTTTTCTTTGTTGTACGGATGCCCTCTGCTGGCCTTTTCACGCTCTACTCTGCAATTTCAAACCCATTGACTGCAGAGGCCACCCATACAAATGTACGGCCAAGTGATTTTCGGTATTTCTGTGCTAGCAGACATTTCAGCAGAACAGCTCGGACAGTACTAGTTCTATTAAATGTGTGCCTTTAACAATATTTGTTTTTGCTAAAGACACATTTATGTATGGATGCCGCTCGTGGGAGTCTTGTTGCTGGTGTTGTTTTTGGGGCCATCTGAACTCGAAGGACTGCGAGGACCAGCAGCCCACTACACCGCAGCTGCAGCCTCTTCCTCCGAGACCCCGCCCCCTGCCTGGACACTATTTACGGCTCACGGCCCCCACTTCGCGGGAGCCGCTCGTGGGAGTCTTGTTGCTGGTGTTGTTTTTGGGGCCATCTGAACTCAAAGGACTGCGAGGACCAGCAGCCCACTACACCGCAGCTGCAGCCTCTTCCTCCGAGACCCCGCCCCCTGCCAGGACGTATATATTATTTCCACATTGACGCAGCGCGGGACGCGCGTGGGCTAAGCCCGGGCCAAGGGCGGGCCCGTTCTAGACCGTGCAAGACCGGACCGGGCCACCCCTCTTGGATTTATTTCTTGTGAGTTACTTGTTTGTATTGTTATTTTGAAGTCCTTCTCTCTGTTGTTATACATGTCGAAAATGTCGACTAGGGAGACTAGAAGCAAAGCTCACTCGTCCAGCACTATGATGGCGGGCACTCTGGACTGTTTTTTGCTTAGAGCTAACTCTCTAATCTCGAACGAGATTACTATTCTGGAACGCCGCCTGTCGCAGGGCATTGACAATGCCAAAAGATCGTCTCTTGGACACATAGCAAATGTAAGAACACCTGATAGGCCCACTACTATACCTAACTCTGTATCTAATCGTAACTCTTCAGAACTAAATCCGTTACCTGATTTTGGCCGTTGTTCCGGCCAAACCATAGACCCCCCCCACTCCCCTCTATTGACACCATTATTGTCCCTCCCCCTCCTGTTATTGCTGCGCCCGTTAATGGAGTAGTGGCCAATGCTCTTCAATTACGAGGCGATTGGGAGGGGGCTCTTCCAAAAAGAAAGCGGGGCTGGGGGTGCAAAGAAGGCAAGGCTAGCTAATTCTGTAACTGTTACCAACACTAAAGGGCGGCCAAAGGTTAAGCAGATTTCCACTGCATCTAATGATCCTATTAACTCTCTTGCACAGAGTCCCTCCGCAGTACAGTTCTCCACCACCCCAAATAGTGATAATATGCAGGCAAGGACTGATCCTCAATCCCTACAAATTGAAAGTATCTTGAAATCTCTTTTGAAGCCCTTGATTGACAGACTTGATCAAATAGATCTTAGACTGTCAAATATAGAAAGGGCCTCAGAGCACAGGACAGATCCTTTACAAATTGAGGGTGGTACAGATAGGAGGAGAGTCGTTAATTCAAGAGGCACACATTTGCCTAACTCTCCTCCTTTAACATCTTGTTCAGTCTTGGTTAATGCTTCATCCCAAGCTCAGCCCTTCCCTGAAAGGAATATTAACCTCTCCCCCTTCTCCCGTCCTGGGCCAACGGTGAAAAATCCTACTCCCAATACTGAGAGAGAAAACCCGGAGGGGAATAGATTGAGTAAGGATCAGATCGTAAACCTACCTCCGGAAGCCGCACCTCTGGTAGTTGTCCTAGCTGGAGTCCCTGAACTTACCAATTCAAGATTTGAGTCACTTGCTTCTTTAAAAAATAAAGTTGCAAGCTGGCTATACAAGCATTGACCTCTCCCCTCACATACTTATAGTGAAATTTTGATGGTCAGAAGGATCTCATGGTTGGGACCAACAAAGAAAAATATTAGTGGCGACTGTATTTTGGTTAATTTCAGGGACCCAGGGATTGTTTCCTATATTCTTAGCGGCCCGTCCCATGAGAAGGAGTCTTTAATTCAGACTCTTCCAGTACCTTTTTTCTATCCACCCCAAGCTAGTCTTTCTGATAAGGGACGGGAAGAAGGTTGGACAAGGGTGGGTTGCAGAAGTTACACTAGAGGGAATAGGAATAACTTATACTATCCCACTAGGACATTGAATTATTTGGATTACAATCGATTCAGTTGCCTAAACGAGGTGGATTGACTACCCAGTAACCCTAACTCAACGAGTCATCAGAGGGCGAGTCTTATTAGTACTAATAAAATTTCCCAGATTGATCGACCACTCACAAGCATGACCAAGGGTGGACCAGGGGGAATACCTATCGCTCAGAGTGTTCAGCCAGAAGTCTTGTTTGATACTAACCTTCCTGATGATCAAAGTGGGGATATAGAGGGTGGACGGGTGGTGGAGAATATAACGACTATAGAGGCTATTGGGGAACCAATTGTCGAATTTGGACCTACTTCTGCCTTACTGACAATTCTTTCGTGGAATCTAGCTGGAATAGGAAATAAAATAATGTGTCCCGAGTGGGGCCTGTTCATAGATAAGAACGACATTTGCCTTTTCCAGGAAACTTGGGCCAGGGAGGAATATCATCGGAGCGGATTTGCCTCATTTTCAGTTCCGGCCAGGTGGGGGGGCAAGGGCAGACCGTCTGGGGGCTTAACAATTTGGGTTCGCACCCATTTGGGTTGTCGAGCCAGGGTCCTCAATACGACTTCAGAGGATCTACAGTGTGTAATCCTAGAATGGCCAAATGACTTTAGGCTTGCCTTGATCAATGTGTACTCTAGACCTGTGAGTATTACGTCTGAATCCGGTACTATTGAAGAGCTCTCCTTATTTTTAAATGCGATTCCCCAGGGTACTATCCTTTTGATAGGGGTTGATTTTAATTGTCACTTTGAGCCGCTTCTGGGTTTGACGGATATTGATATGGTAGAGGAGGATTACTATTGGTCAATCCCTCAAGTAGTGGGCCCTTCACCTAGGTCATGGACGCCTCTGGCTGTTGAAATTATGGCACTAACATTGAAGCATTCAATCAGGGCTTGTAATGGCCGTTTTAAAACAGACGTCCCTGCTAAGTGCACTTTCAACAAGCCTGGTCAAGAGTCACGTCTTGACTATATACTTGTAGAGAGCTGTGCATGGGATAAGGTCATTGATTTTAGGATAGAGACAAGGGGTGATAGTGACCATAACCCATTAATCCTAGAATTTCTAGCCTCAGGCAATTCCGATGCCTCTTCCAACTCAAATGAAGATCTAGATGATAGGTACCACCTATCTACCAATAGGCGTAGGGTTAGGTGGGAAAAATTGGCCAACCATCCAGCGTCACTGGCAGAACTTTATGAACAGGTAATCCCGGTATTGCAAGCGGTCGGTTGATTACAACTCCATTCCCCCACCCCTGCAACACTTCAAAATTTCGAGGTCTTAAATCAGGAATTAATTACCATTTTGGCTGATGTTTTTAATCCTATAGCGCCTGAAGTGAGGAGGCGTGGCATAAGACCTACCTGGTATAATACTGCCTGTAGGAAGTCAAAAACAGAACTCCTCAAGGCTGCGAAGTCTAACAACAATAAGGCGCTTATAAGACAAAAACGATCAGAATACAAGCAATTAATTCATCATGCCAAGATGGAGTGGGACAACGATAACTGGGATAATCTGATTCTAGCACCAAAAACAAAAGATTCACGGAAGCTCTGGCAAATTGTTAACACGGGGTCGTCAGATCCTTCATTGGCGATTGCACCTAATATTGCTGCCACTGTCTGGGAAGACCATTTTTCCTCCCTTTATGGTGCTGATCATTCTACCAATGAGAAGGACCAGGGGGTATCACTGTTTAAATCTGCCATTGATCAATATGGCGATGAGTTTAGGGAGCAAGAGGTCCTCGTTATATTATCTAAACTTCCAGCCGGCAAAGCACCTGGGCTGGACAAACTCCCTGGTGACCTCTTTAAACATGAACCTAAAATTTGGGCTCCCTATTTAACGGCTTTATTTAATGCACTCCAGAAGGGTATGGCGATACCTAGTACGTGGTTGGGAGCCGAGATAGTCCCAATTTTTAAGAAAGGCTCGCCTCTACTCCCGACCAACTATAGGCCTATCAGCCTTATTGACGTACCCCCAAAAAATTTTGCACGGCTAATTTTAGATCGCCTAAGGGACTGGGCAGAAGAATTCTCCATCCTGAGCCCTTATCAGACAGGGTTCAGGAAGAACGTGTCTACTATCGACCAGATTTTCCGCTTGACTATGCTATTTTGGAAAACTGTTAAAGTCGAAGGCGGCTCGTTGTATACTGTTTTTGTGGATTTACGTGCGGCGTTCAACCTGGTTCCCAGGGCCAAATTGTGGTCTGTCTTACAACAACTGGGCATTCCTGAACCCTTATTGAATATGATAATTCGATTGCATAAGGGTAACTTCGCACAAGTCAGGTGTGGGAAAAACGGAGTACTAACATCTAGATTCCCCGTTGACAGGGGTGTCAGACAGGGGTGTGTCTTGGCTCCCACCCTATTCTGCCTCTACGTCAACGGAGTCTTTACACATCTGAACGAGGTTATTAACAGCCATGACCCTAAACTTGCTGGCTCCCGGGTCCCCGCGATTATGTTCGCCGACGACACTTTATTACTTTCGAAGTCCCCGATGGGTTTACGAGTGTTGGAGGGTTTTGAGACGTTTTGTCTTGATCGGGGTTTAGAAATAAACACCCTCAAAACTAAATATATGATTTTTAATTCACCAACAATGACACGTTCTAACCCAAGTATAGGGAGAATTAGCCTGGAAAGGGTCCAGACCTTTGAGTATTTGGGGCTCATTTTAAATGAAACAATGACATGGGCACCTCATCAAATTAAAGCCCAACTGAAATTAGCTCATGCAGCTGGGGGGATCATAAAACTCCTAAATAAACCATGTGTTAAACCAACTGGCCCACCCCTTGAGATAAATAAATCACAGGCAAGGGGTGGAGCTGTTTATGGAGGAGAACTTTGGGACTGTAATTGCCGCTCAGAGATTACAGTTACAGAAAGTAAATTTCTAAGGCATCTCTTGGCCCTCCCTCCCAGTACTCCTCTATTGCCATTGAGAATCGATTTGGGTCTTAGATCCATAGATGAAGAGCTGGGTCTCAAACCTTTAACATTCTGGCGAAGGATCTGGATTACTCCGGAGCTCCAGGACTATAGGAAAGAATTTATGGAAGTCCTGGGATTACCCAATGCAGGGAAACATCCCTGGCTGAGGTATGTTAAGGAGGAACTGGTGACAATCGGCCTTCCCCAGCTGTGGACCGACCCGGTGACAGCATGTGCCACTGTCTCACGAAAGCATCTGGCTAATTTGTATTATGAATTTAAATACACTGTTTTAATTCAAAAATCTCAATCTTCTATTCTAACACAAGCCTTTTTAATGTCCAAAGACTTTTATCATTTTGAGGGTGTATTGAACGTTATCAGACCTCACTTTGCAAAGAAATTGTATTTGCAGTGGAGATAGGGGCTCCTTACCGATAAGAGCCTTTACAAGTAAATGGTCTCCGCTAGCTCCAAAAAATTGCCCTGGTTGTGATGCAGACCAGGAAACCGAGTTGCATATATTATTTTTCTGCCCTGCATATAACAAGATTAGAAAGTGTTGGATTGTGCCCATTTATAAAAATCTGGGATTCACCCATTGTATGCACGCCTATAGAGTTTTTAAAACGGACTTAACTATTATAATAGTCTTTGCTGTCTCATCCTTTCTCTCAGCTATGTGGAGGAAAAGAAGGACCTGTGACAATCCTGCTCGTAACCATACCCTCACACTAGCATGCTAGTTGCGTTGAGATTGGTCTTTAATATTCTAGATTGTATGGAGGCGCCCTGCACTGACGATTAATATTGGCATGTTTCATGGGTGGTGTCTACTACCTGTTGTATCTACTGGTATATGCATTTTAGTATTGATTTTTACTTATTCTACATTCTAACACTGTGCCATATATTTTTCTATTGTATTGTATTTGTATTGATAACTGCATGATTACTTTTATGACTACATGTCGAAATAAAGATTGATGATGATTTATGTATTTATTATTTTCTACAGCGCGGACTTTGCCCAAGGGCTTTAAATATGCACCAGATTACATTTCAGCGCTGAAATGTTAATTCATATGTATTTCTAGATAAGAATGCCTGATTTGTATCGCTGTTGCACACCCCTATTATGTTTTCAAGTGAAAAATGCTTCAACTAACTCCCACCCATGGTGACTTTAAGCTGTAGTTTGTTTGACACAGTATTAATCAGGGTTTTAAAAGATAAAGGACAGTAATATGTTGCTTGCTTTCTCCTCATTTGGTGTCTTCATGTTGCAAAGTGTTTTAGCATGCATGATGTGGCGTGCTGAGCCTTACTCCTAAATTACGCACCGCTGCAGATTCAGGAACGCATATATAAAAGGCATGGTCATTTACAATGCCAATAGCTCAAATTCTCGCAAATGCGAGACCTATTGCATTGCAAATTCTTGTTTCTTCTGGAGTAGAGTGTACATGTATTATAAGCGCTTCCGTTTTTGAAGAGGTATGCTGGTAAATTCTGAGTTTATGGTGTATTCTTTGTAATCCATTAGTTAGTGGCCTTTTCCTTTGTGGGAGGGTATAGGTAATTCCTTTGTTCAATTTTGGGAAGATGGCGGTGTGAACTCAGAATCTTAAGCTGTTTGATAGGCAGTGTCTGAGCCAGTTATGTCTATTTTTGGTCATGCATTTCATGGTAGGAGTTTTTAGGCTTGATAGAAAGCTCTTCGTGTTATTCTTCTACAATGCTTTTTACATCTGTCTGAAGGTTTGATATTACCTGTCCTCTTGGGATATGTATCTAATTTTCCCTGTGCTTAACAGTCCTTGCGAAATCATGGCTGTTGCTTCTTGGAGAAGTGTAAATGAGATATATACACACACACACACAAACACACACACTCACACACTCACACACTCACACTCTTACACTTTTACACTTGTCGGACTTACAATCACATTTTGTTTCGTATCACAAGTGTGGCAGTGTGTGCTTGTTGCTGACAAGGACTCATTTTATGTATGATTTCTTTATGATATATTTTGGTAATGCACTGATAGGTGCTTTTCTTTTTTCAATAACATTGTAAAGCGCTTTTTGACTGATTTCTCAGTTCTAGTTAGCGGTTAGGTATACAGAGTATACATGACTGTGTGCATATGTGTTACACATATTTGGTCTTCGATATAAAAAAACAAGCATTTGCAATGCAATCGGTCTCGCATTTGCGAGAGTTAGAGCTATTGGCATTGTAAATGACAATGTTTTTTAACCATGTGTTTTGGTTTGGATTGGAATGAATGTATGTGGTTTGGAGTGGAATTATGTGTGTTCTATTGGAATTGTTAGTTGTGGAATTGTGTGGGGTAGAATTGTGTGGTGTGTAGTGTATTTGTGTAGTGGAATTATGTGGGATAGTGAATAGAAAGGGGTGAGAGTTACACAGAATAGACGGAAAGGAAGATAGAGAGGTATAGGTAGTTTGTGCACAAAATGGCAAAGGAACTCCAGATAGAGGAGCAGAAGGAGTGTGCAAGAAAGAGACAAAGAATGGGAGAGCAGGCCTCAGATGCATGTGTGTTGCATGGAACTGTGTGACATTGCATGAGGCTTATTGGAGTTATGTGTCATGGTGAATAATAGTGCATTTATGTGGATTGCTGGTATGTGGCATAGAGTGCATTTATGAGGGGTGTTTTATGGTGTATTGAGTAGAGTGTAATTATGTGGAGTGTAATTATGTGGTGCTGATTGGTATTGTGTGGTATGTAATTATGTTTTGTGGCTTAGAATTTGTGGCATTGAATTGTGTGTCTGTTTGGTTGTGGAATTATGTGGGATGGTTTGGAGTGGTATTAAGTGGCTGGGTTTGAAGCAGCAGTATAAGGTGTGGAATTATGTGGCATGTTAGGAATTAGAATTTATTTTGTGGAGTCTAATTATGTGTTTGGGAATTTAGTGAGGAGATGTGGAGATACATTCTGCAGGACAGCAGCATGTTCACTCTAAGGTGGATTCTTGTGCCTTTTGTTTGATGTTCTCTTTTAGTTTCCTTCCTAAGTCACCACCCTAGCTATCTTTATGCTCCAGCTTTACGGATAGTCAACAGTGGGCTATGTTACACAGGGGCGTAGCTTGGTCAGTGAGATTCAGGGCCCATACATCATGACTTTGCAGAGGTTTATAAAAGCGAGTGGAACATTTCTCAACTTTCCTGCGTGTCTTTTATTCACCACAGAAACATGAAAAGCTTAGTCGGCACTAAGGGGCTCCATTGTGTCAACTGCATATCACAGGTAGACTGTCCATCTGCGCATTAACCCTCTGAGGTATCTACTGTTAAAACGCAAACGGCTTGCATGCAGTACAAACTGTGACTTAACATTACTGTTATCTCATGTAAGTGATATTTGAAAGGAGTGTTATACTAAAGAAAGATACACTATTTACAGAGTAATCAAATGGGACCAGAATGCAGTATTACAGATCTAGGTGCAGTTATATTATTGCATGTCTGAAGTGTGTGGGCCAGGCGCATACCTGAGCAGATACAACTGAGAACTAAATGCCAATCAGATTAAATTCCCTCATTGTTTGACCAAAAGGGTTGAGGAAGTGGAAAAGCTAGGAAAATGAATTGTGGCTTTCCTGAGTCTGAGGGGGTGAGGAGGTGGGCTCTGCCAGCAATGAAGGCAAGAAGGAGAGCCAAAGACAAACAAGGTCTTTAAGCTATGTGAAAAGCACTTGTGAAAACAGAAAACGAGGGGCATGCGCACTGAGGTGTCTTAACATAGCCACCAGAGCTCTGCAGACCCACCAGTGCGGCACAGCTTTAGTTATCATCCGGTAGACGAGTAATGCACAGCCCGTGTTGTGTAGTACAGAAGAGGTATGCAAAAACAGCAGAAAAGAAAGGTTACAAAAATATTACAATAATTATAAATGCAGTTCAACTATTTAACAGTAAAACTTAAAGTGGTAGAATAGAGTTTCTGCTCATTTCAACTTGCTATAGTCAGGATTTTTCATTTAACAAAGTGATCTCATAAATATGTGACAACAGAAACCAAATCTCCCCAAAATACATGGAACTAAAAAGTAACCAGCATTTGCAATGCAATAGGTCTCGCATTTACGCGAGTTTGAGATATTGACATTGCAAATGACAATGCCTTTTATTTTTGTTTTTAAAACCTAAATAAAAGGCATTGTCATTTACAATGCCAATAGCTTAAACTCGTGTAAATACGAGACCTATTGCATTGCAAATGCTTGTTTGTTGCTGGAACCGTAATCCTGCCTTCCTGTCCCTGCTTAGAGGGCAGCTAAGGAATGAGCTTCCCAGAGATAAGCACCTGATTTATGAGGTCTTTGAGCTCCGCATGAAGGCCCCTTGATGTTTACAATCCCTTGTGTTCGCACTGAAAGGGAGGGGGGGGGGGTTTATGGCCTTCACAGTCGCCTGCTAGAAGCTTCTTAGATGTTAGCTGTATCTGGGCCCGTGTTGTAATTGTACTGCATGCAACAAAAAAAAAAGCATTTGCAATGCAATAGGTCTCTCATTTACGCTTGTTTGAGCTATTTACATAGCAAATAATAATGCCTTTTATTTTTGTTTTAAAAACATAAATACAAGGCATTGTTATTTACAATGCCAATAGCTGTAACTCTCGTAACTGCGAGACCTATTGCATTGCAAATGCTTGACATCTGTGACACTTCCGCTATCCACCTTTGCTTCGCCCCTTCCTTCAGTGGCACAGTAGATTGCACTCTGGCTGCAGGGAATTCCCGCTGAATAAAGTCACTGTGTGCCCGTCTCCCTCCTCACAGCCACAGAAGAGCCATCTCACTTTAAGAGGGGAGAGGGTGCTGCTTTAGGGCTAGAGCGAATCACACTCCGTGACGAAAACCTCACACGTTCTTGGTGACAAGACGGGAAGTGACATGCAGTTCTTTTGTCCTGGGGTGGGGGTGGGGGGAGCACCACTCGAGATGACATCATGAAAGGAGTAAACAGTTCTGGTTTAAATATACAATACATTCCGCTTATTACTGATACAGCTCACTGACACTTCTAGGCACTACAGCCCTATCTGTATAATTGCTCAAAATAATGATTCATACACGTTAGATCAGAGGATGTGCAAAGACGTTATTGGGGTGACAGCAACTCCACAGAGGAAGGAAGTCTATCTGGCAACTTCATCATTTCTAAAAGCTGTCAGTTCAACGATTTTGTGTACACGTGGAAGTAACACACACAGTAAAATGTGAATGACAATACAGGCAGTGACTTTTAAATTAGCCCCTTTCAAAATACAACTCTATTTTGCCTCCTGTCTGCTGCTGTGTGTATAGCAGTTGGGGAATGCCACGTCTTAAAATAAATCGCGCCGCCTTGTCTTTTTTTTTTTTTTATAGAAACCGCATGTGCGTTTAAGTAACATAAAATAACAGCACTCAGTATGAGTGTACATACTATGTTTTCCTTGTCAGTTTGTTGGAAGGGAACTTCTTTCGAACAACTAAAATGCAAGCCTAAACCGTTTGCAAGAGTGTGAGGGGTAGCCCATACATTAGAACAGAGTACATTCTTTCCCAGAACTGTTTCACCTGAAAACGTTTCTTTGTATGCTGTGGTTGGTGCAAGAGTGTGTTGTAATTTATGTAAAACGCGCACGAGGCACACATTACAGCGTCTTGACACAATGTGTACATTGTATGTTTAGACTGTTTAATTGTAAATGAAGAATATAACGATGCTGTTTTCTTTTAGAGTGCTCTTTGTACACGCAGGCTGCCACAGTGTGAAAGTGATCGCGATCGCGATCACATCAAAGCGGCTGTGCGGCCCGCGAAAGTGAAAGCAAACGAGTGCTTTCAGGCCTCCAAATGGTGCGCGCGCCCGGCCGACGCACATGCACTGTATTTGGAGGCCTGATAAGCCACTGTTTGCACTTCCAAAACTCGCTTACTATAAGTCTCGCCAGAGCAGCGCTAAAGCGCTGTCTCAGGCGAGACCTAAAAAGCACATCTGTTGCTTCAATTCAAACTGCTACTCTTTACCTGCCTGTTGATTGTTCTGCTGCCTATTAGTCTGTTTTTGCAGCTATGTGAGGTGCACTGGCACCCTTGAATAGGGTCAACATCGTGCTGTACATAAAGTAAAATACATAAGTGCAACTCCCTAAATAAACTACAGACATGGGACGCTTGGATCATAGTAACATACCATTTGCCACATGACACATGCAATTACACATTTGCATGCGTGTTAAGCAGAACATGATAAAAAAAAAAATCAGAATTCCTTGGTCAAGAGCACATAACCGATCCGGCAATTTTACAACATACTAAAAAAATACATAATGTCAGAATGACGTATGTGCTCAAACACACACACACAGAAACATCCACACACAAACAAACACAGATGTCCGAAGGCGAGACAGGATGCTAATGGCAGCAGGCCTCTTCCATGGCAACCCAAAGGTCACGACAAGACCTCTTGAGAAAAAATACATAATGTCAGAATTACGCATGTGCACAAACACACATAGAAACATCCACACACAAACATACACAGATGTCCGAAAGCGAGACAGGATGCTAATGGCATCAGGCCTCTTCCATGGCGACCAAAAGGCCACAACAAGACCTCTTGAGAACAAGAGCCGCGGTGTGTGGTTTAGTTTATATTGATTTAAGCTTCACAGCATAGCAGGCAAATAGCTGAATCAATCAGTTCCTTAAGAAAAAAAAACTTGCGTAGTGTAACCTGCAGTTACGTCAAACAGGTATGTTTTGCATTAAAAAAATTAACTTGTGTCAGGCTGGCTACAAACATTTCTTTGAAGTGCTGTCTGCATAGGTATGCGCGAGGAAGGGAATAGCGCTATATTTGTGGCTTGCATTGTACCATTCCATGCTTCAGGGTAGTAGGTTTCTGTTGGGAGAAATGGTTAGGCACATTGGCTAATTTGTTTCTCTTGGGGGAAGAGGGTCAGGCCACCAGTAGGAGGGAGGGATGGCGGAGGAGGGCTGAATAGTTTATAGCGGTCTTGTGAAGGGAGAAGCATAGCTGTAAAGATTGCTATTGCTCTCCTGAACTGCATATGGGTCTTGTTTGGGAATATTCAGTGAATTCATGCAGTAGAAAAAATGAAAACATGATGCATGTCTATTGTAAATGTTTATATAAATAAGCAGATACTTTTAGCAAAGGCTCAAACACCACGTTGAGTAAGAGTATCTGATTGTATTTTTAAAACTTAAATTTCGCAGTGCATTTGTGCAAAATGAATATGCAAGTAGGGAAGGGGATGGCAACGCACGCTGGTTTCAATCTCTACATCTTGAGTGCTAATTGAACAAGCAACGGAGTGGGAGGCAAGGCCGGGGAGGCAGCAGTAACACAACGGTGGCATTAAGCGGCGGTGGGAGGAAGAATGCAATATTTAAATGTAAGCTACTAGGGCACCGAAGCTGAACACAGGCAAACAGTAACAGAGCAGGAAACCAAGAAAGTAAGAGTCTCCAGAGAACAGATAAAGAACCGTAGCGGAATGAGACAGTACTAAGTCCCTGCTCTGTAGGAGGAACAGAAGAGAGAAAGGAGGGACAAAGAGGCATGACTGACCATTAGCAAGTAGGGATTTTTAGAGGACACTGAGATAGACTAATGGCAAAAAAAAGCGGTGAACTTGATGCACACATACGGATTACAGCAGGTCTCTAAGAGACAGTGCATGCAACGGCATGCAACAGCGGGTTTTTGACCTGAATAAACCCCCTTTTGGTGCCTAACTCTTGCGGATTCCTGAGGATTTATTTGATCTGGGTGCGCGATTGGAACTCCGTTTCATTGTGGATATATATGCGTATATATGTGTATATATATGTATATGTGTATATATCTGTATGTATATGTACATATTTGTATATGTATGTATATATGTATGTGTATATGTATGTGCATATAAATGTGTATGTGTATATAAATGTATATCTTTGTATATGTGTGTATATATATATCTATAATTGATGAATGTCTATTCGAGATTCAAAACTGTTTGGTGTCAATTTAGCTTCTTTACAGTGCATTATGTAGTCTTCGAGTGGTCATTTTGTTGAAACCAAATTCTTTATACAATGGAGGTATTACTGTTCATCTTTCGTTTGGTGTTCATTCACCTTGGCATAATGGGAATGATTTCTGAGAGTCCTTCTTTTGGATTTTATCAGGACAGTTCTTTCTCTGATATTTCTTTATTATCTGAAAGAAACACGTTAGTTATATTCCTCACCTTAGAATATCCCCAGGCGTCAGGCTGGATCCGGAAAGATTTTTCGTCAGCAATACCCTTGCACATCGCTAGGCGTCGTCTGCGGCTCCGCGTCCGTCATCGGCGTCGTGCGCCGGGATGACGTCGTCGGAGTACTTAGAAGCCGCCCTCGCGCGCTGACGTAAGTTCTTCTTTTTTCCGCGCCAGACAGCGCCGATCTGGGAAGAGCATACCCTTTTAGTAATTTTTTGACTTAACTTTTTGACTCTTTTGGTCTATTCTGTCGACTCGACTCTGGTGCCGGTAGGATGCCTGGTTTCAAACCATGTGACTCCTGTAGCCGACTGATGTTGGTTACGGACCACCACCGCCGGTGCCTCTACTGCCTTAGGGCTGACCACGATTCCGCGTCGTGCCTCGACTGCCGGGCCCTGACTTCGAAGGCTAGGCGGGAGCGGTCCCGCAAGCTGCTGGAGTATCGGCAGTCGGCTCTGCGTCGCTCACGGTCCCGGTCGAGGAGTAGGTCGAGGGACCGGTCGCGAAGCCGCAGTCATCACCAACACTCATCTGGTTCCAAGTCTTCGGGTAAGTCAAAGCATAGTAAGAAGTCCTAGAGGCAACATCGCTCTTCGGACTTCCCTCGCTGGGCGTGCGACTCGGCTGAGGGTTCGGGTGGTACCACCCACGCGGCTCCATCGGAGCCGCAGGAGTCGCGTCCGTCCCCATACCCGCCGGTCCCTGGGACCGACGCGACTCCGGCGGAGGTCAGTGCCTTCCTCTCGGCCATGAGGGGCCTGGCTCCGCCGTCGACGCCTGCCGGCACGCCTTCGGGCCCCGCGGGCTCGACTGGGAGGCCTAGCGAGCCGGCGGCCCCTGCCACGGCGCCGGTCGACCTCACGACTCCTCCGCCGACTCCGGTACCACCTCCGGCGCCGCCTTCGGACGATGCCGTTCCCCGGTTCAGTCCCGGTCCAGGCCCGGCGACGGAGCGGCGCCGCCCGGCTCCGCGTCCAACGCCGATGGGTGGCAATTTCATCTTCCGCCCAGCTCCGATCATTCCACCTGTCTACGAGGAATCGGATGACGGTGACGACTGGTAGGGGTCTGAGGACCCTCTGGCCCTACGGGGGCCAGTTATCACAGGACTGGGCAGATGAGCTGGGGGATGCCAGTGGCCTTGATACCTCCCCTGACACTGGCTTCATCTCTCCTCCGACAGTGGCTTCGGAGGAGGGTGCTGCATTTTCCGTGGTGCTACGCCAAAGCCCTTGTGCTGGAGCTACCTGCTGTGGCCTTGAGGACGAACCTCCTCACAGAAGTGCTTCAACCGTCAGCAAGCTCCTTGGAGCCTCTGCTGCAGTTCAATGAGGCACTCAGTGACGTTCTGAAGGGCACCTCGTCCAAGCCCTCCACAGTTCCTCATGTGGGCCGGAACATGGCCCTGCGCCACCGCCCTGCACCGGGCGACCCCAGTTTTCTGTCCCAACACCCCGCGCCCGAGAGCCTGGTTATCCAGGCCTCTACCTCCCAGACCTCTTTCCCGTCCGCTCCCCCGGATCGGGAATCCAAAAGGCTCGAGCAGTTTGGGAAGAAGCTGTTCTCCTCTCTCAGTTTGGGGTTGCAGTCTATCAACACCGACTGCCTTTTGGACCGTTACTCCCACTCCCTGTGGGATACGGTGGAGGACGTGCTGCCCCAGTGTCCGGAGGAGACCCGGACACGGCTCGCCCAGGCTCTTGCCGAGGGGCGGGATGCAGCGCGGCATGCCATCCGATGTGGACTGGACACTACGGACTCGCTGGGTAGGGCAATGTCTACCACGGTGGCGCTTCGTCGCCACGCCTGGCTGCGGTCCACGAGTTTTTCTGGGGATGTCCAGAGCACCCTCATGGACATGCCCTTCGATGGCAGTCGCCTTTTTGGTGACAAAGCGGATAGTGCGCTGGAGCGCTTTAAGGACTCCAGGGCTACGGCCAAGTCCTTGGGCCTTTCGGCCCAGCGCCCGCAAACTTCCGCTTTTCTCCCCTTTCGTGGCCAAGGAAGGGGCGCCCCCTCACGTCCGCCTAGCCACAGGCCGCAGAACCAACCTCCACTCGGTCGCGGTTGTGAATTCCGCCGAGGCGGTACAGGGGGTCGTGTCGGTCTGTCCACATCTACCCCAGCAGCATCCGCCTCAAAGCCCTCCTAGTCTGTGCTTTCAGGCCCATTCCACGCCAGTGGGAGGCAGGGTACGCCATCACCTGCTCCACTGGCGTTCCATCACGTCGGACAGGTGGGTGCTGCAAATCGTCCGAAGGGGCTACTCCCTCCCCTTCGAGGTGACCCCTCTAGCCATGCCACTGCAGTGCCACCAAATTCCGGGGGATCACTTGCAACTTCTGCAGGAGGAAGTTACGGCCCTCTTGGCCAAGAGGGCCATCGAGCGCGTTCCTGGTCCAGCAGTAGGTCGTGGTTGTTATTCCCACTACTTTCTGGTTCCCAAGAAGGGCAAAGGGGGCCTACGCCCTATCTTGGACCTCAGGAGCGTCAACACCTTCCTCCGGAAGGAGAAGTTCAAGATGCTCACTGTAGCTCGGGTTCTGACTGCCCTAGACCCTGGAGACTGGATGGTAGCGTTGGACTTGCAGGACGCATACTTTCACATGCCCGTCCTGCCTGCCCACCGGCGTTACCTGCGATTCAAGGTGGGCCAGGAGCATTTTCAGTTTACCGTGCTCCCCTTCGGCCTCACCAATGCCCCTCGGGTGTTCACGAAAGTGATGGCGGTGGTCGCAGCTCATCTGCGCAGATCAGGGTTTCAGTCTTCCCCAATCTCGACGACTGGTTGTTGAAGACGGGCTCGCCCCAGGCAGTCGTCTCCCACCTCCAGACTACGGCAGACCTCTTGCATTCGCTGGGGTTTTCCATCAACGTGCCGAAGTCGCATCTGAGTCCCTCCCAGCAGCTCCTCTTCATCGGAGCGGTTCTGGACTCAGCGCAGTTCCGGGCCTATCCTCCGGAACAGCGGGTCCGGGATGTTAATGCTCGGATTCCCATCTTTCCGCCTCTATCCCGGGTTTCGGTCAGGTTGGTGCTGCGGCTTCTGGGTCTGATGGCCTCCTAGATCCTGTTGGTGCATCACGCCAGGTGGCGAATGTGGGCTCTGCAGTGGGACCTGAAGTTTCAGTGGGCCCAGCATCGGGGCAACCTGTCCGACCACGTCCTGTTCTCGAAGGGCACTGCAAGACAGTTGCAGTGGTGGCTCACGTATCGTGATTGGGTCAATGGCAGATCCCTCTCCCTACCCCAACCGGAGCACGTAGTGGTGACGGATGCGTCCCTCCTAGGATGGGGAGGCCACAGGGGAGAGGCGGAGATCAGAGGCCTCTGGTCTCCAGCGGAGTCCCGGCTCCATATCAACCTTCTGGAGCTGAGGACGATCCGGCTTGCACTAAAGGCATTCCTTCCCTCTCTCCGGGGAAGTGTAGTGCAGGTGTTCACGGACAACACCACCGCTATGTGGTATTGCAACAAACAAGGCGGGGTGGGGTCGTGGACCCCTTGTCAGGAGGCTCTGCGCCTCTGGACATGGCTGGAACATCAGGGCATCACCCTGGTGGTTCAACATCTGGCGGGTTCTCTGAACGTCAGAGCAGACGAACTCAACCGGTGGTGTATGATGGATCACGAATGGCGTCTGAACTCGGACGTGGCGCAAGGCCTCTTTCGGCAGTGGGGAGAGCCTTGGTTAGATCTATTCGCCACCGAAGAGAACGCACAATGTCAGCAGTTCTGCGCGTTGGAGTTTCGCTCGGGGACGCCTTTTGTCACGAGTGGAGTTGCGGTCTGTTGTACGCCTTTCCGCCTATACCACTTCTGCCCAGAGTGCTGAAGAAGATCAAGCGTGACCTGGCCCAAGTTATCTTGGTGGCTCCGGATTGGGCACGTAGATTCTGGTATCCCGAGCTACTCAATCTGTCGATCGATGCCCCGATACGACTGCCTCTTCAGGAGGACCTTCTGTCGCAGCAGCAGGGAATGGTCCTCCACCCGAACCTGTCCAGCCTCCACCTCCATGCGTGGAGATTGAGCGGCGGCAGTTGATGCCATTTGACTTGCCTCCTGAAGTCTGTGATGTGATTCTGGCAGCCAGGCGTCCCTCCACAAAATAGGTATACGCCTGCAGGTGGGACAAATTTGTGGCATGGTACACAGCAAAGGCTGTGGATCCACTTTCCGCCCCTCTTTCTGAGGTTCTCCTCTTTCTTCTTTCTTTGGCCCAGCAGGGCTCTGCTCTAGGCACCTTAGAAGGTTATCTTTCTGCTATTTCTGCTTTCTTACGGCTTCCTGATCAGCCTTCTCTTTTCAAATCCCCTGTTGTTTCTCGCTTCCTTAAGGGCATTACTCACATGTTTCCTCCTGTCCCTTTCGTAATGCCTCAGTGGGATTTGAATCTGGTCTTGACGTTTCTGATGTGCGCTCCCTTTGAGCCACTTCATAATTGTCCCCTTCGTCTCTTGACGCTTAAGACTGCTTTCCTGGTAGCCATCACCTCTGCTAGAAGGGTGAGTGAGCTCCAGGCTCTCTCTTCTAAACCTCCCTTTCTTTCTGTCCATCCGGACAAAGTTGTTCTCAGGACTTGTCCTTCCTTTCTCCCTAAGGTGGTAACTGCCTTTCACATCGGTCAGTCTGTTACGCTGCCCACCTTCTTTCCGCCTCCGCACCCTTCGAAAGAGGAAGAGAGGCTCCACCGTCTGGACCCAAAACGGGCGCTGTCCTTTTATTTGTACCGCACCAAGCAGTTCCGGGTGGACGACCAGGTCTTTGTTGGTTACGTGGGCGCTAAGAAGGGACGAGCGGTGCACAAGCGGACCATCTCTCTGTGGGTCGTTTTGTGTATCAAAGCTTGTTACTCCTTGGCTAAAAAGGAACCTCCTGTAGGGCTGAGGGCCCATTCCACTCGGGCCACAGTGGCGACAACTGCCCTGGGCTGGGAAGTCCCCTTGCAGGACATCTGTCAGGCGGCAACGTGGGCCTCGCTGCACACGTTTGCCAAACATTGTTGCCTGGACAGCCAAGTCCGGAGAGACGGCTTCTTTGGCCGTTCTGTTCTCCAAGACTTTCTGGTGTGATCTTGGTTCGCAGACCCACCACCGGGGTTGGTATTGCTGGGGTATCTATTTTAAGGTGAGGAATCTAACTAACTTGTTTCTTTCAGATGAACAAGTTACTTACCTTCGGTAACGATATATCTGTAAGAAACATTAGTTAGTTAGATTCCTCACCGACCCACCCATCCTCCCCGTTCTGCGAACCGATATCTAGGGTAGAGGTTATCCCTTTCAGGGCCCTAGACTTTTTTGGCACCAGTGTCGGTCTCTAGCATGGCTTTGCGTTCCTGGCGCGGAAAGCTATGTACAAGAACTGACGTCAGCGCGCGAGGGCGGCGTCTAAGTACTCCGACTATATCCCGGCGCACAACGGATGCGGAGCCGCAGACGACGCCTAGCGACGCGCAAGGGTATTGCTGACGAAAAATCTTTCCGGATCCAGCCTGACGCCTGGGGATATTCTAAGGTGAGTAATCTAACTAACTATTGTTTCTTACAGATATATCGTTACCGAAGGTAAGTAACTTGTTCGTCGTCAACAATGCGGATGGCATGACTTATGTCTTGCACTTGGCCCTTTGGTCAACTACTTCTCTTTCCCATTGGGGGATAGAGGATAATGCCTGATAACCGACAGATGGTACATTAGAGGTTTTTTCCCCTTTTCCCTCAGGGGCAATTCTTTCGGGCCTGTAGGGTTGTTTATTTATATATTCTGTGGCAGTGATCATGGATTCTATTAAGAGACAAGCTCTTGTTCTGCTATTCTTACGTACATTTGGACAGTTGTTAGTTATGACCGGCTGGTTCTCTTTGAGAACTTTCATAGGATTAGTTCACAGACCCTCCTCCGGGGGGTATAGCTATTTCGAATTTAATTCAAAAGTTAAGGAATCTGCGGCTAGATGTTTCTATCAGATGTAAAAGTTACTAACCTTCGGTAACACAGTCTACCCGCAGATTCCTTAAGGCTCTGCCCATCCTCCCCCCTTTGTGAACGACTTATGAGGTAAGGGTTATACCCTTTTTCAGCACCTGTTCTGTATACCGGTGATTACTGTATCAACTTATGTTGGACCTCAACAGACCACTTGGCCTGGCCACATAGGTTTTGTTTAGATGTTGCCATACCATCCATTCCCAAATGTGTGTGGTCAGTAGGGTTTGCGGGTGTATTCTCTTTCACACTGAATCAGACACCAGTGAGCAGTATTGATTTATATGTTCTTTCTTTGAAAAGTCTTTGTTTGGTATCATCACTCCTTGTTTTGGCACTATCACTATGTCACGTAATGGTGTGATTCAATAAAAAGCTTGGTGTTGTATTTGTAGGTTTAGTTTTGCTCTTACCATGACATTCAATTACCATTGATGAATTGTGAGAAAGTGCCCTCTTTCTGCATAGTTGCCCCCACTTTTTGCTGAATTGCTGATGTGCTTTGAGTGAGTGTGCCCTGGGCTCCTGCTAATCAGGTACCCAGGGCCTATGTTCTTTCCCTAAAACTGCATTGAAGCCTAAACCCAATTGGCATCTCTGGCCACAGGTCAGCCCCTGGTAAATGGTACCACAGGTACCCAGGGCACTGTGACCAGAGAAGGCCTCTAAGGGCTGCATCACTTATTGTGCCACCCTTAGAGGTCCTGTACCCTCACACACACACACACACACACTGCTTTTGCAGAACAAAGTGAAGAGTCGACATGGCACACATCTCTGTGTGCCAAACCTACAACCCACTGCCCTGGCATAGATCAGTCACCCCTCTAGCTGGGTGCACTGTACCAGTGGTGAGGGCACAGGTGCATGAGCCTTGTACCCCTACAGTGTCTAAGTCAATTCTTAGACATTGTAAGTGCAGTGCTGCCATTAAAAGTATATGGTGCTGGGAGTTTGACATTACGAACTCCACAGCACCATAATGGCTACACTGAAAACTGAGAAGTTTGGTATCAAATCTCTCAGCGCATCAAACCCACACTGATGCCAGTGTGGGATTTAATGAAAAATGCACACAGAGGGCATCTTAGAGATGCCCCCTGAAAACTAACCCACCACTAGTGTCCAGGCTGAGTGGCTGCTTTCAGCTGCCACCACCAGACATGTTTCTGGACCCCTGGGTCGAGAGCCTGCTACTCTCTGGGGCCTGAAACAATGCACATCCTGGGACGAGGTGCCAAGCCTCCTCCCCCCAGGATGGGCTGGGTTCACGAAGGGGAAGCTTCAAAGGCTTGCCACCTTTGTGAGCTTCCCCAGGCCACTTGCTGCTTTCAGCAACTGGTACTCACTCTTTCTGACCCCCTACTTTGGGCGGGAGAACCGGCGGGAAAAACAAGTGAGGAAGAGAGCTGTGCCCACTTCTGCCAACTCCACCCCTCAGGTGGGGGAGGCGAGGTGAAGCACAACTCCCAGTCCTCGCCATCTTGAAGATGTGGGGACTCAGACAACCAGGGACAGGCTCATGCCCCCCCTCCCACTGAAGGGTGGCATAATAGGGGGTGTACCCACCCCAGGCAAGAAACCCCTTGGTCCCTGCCTTTTACCTACCTGTAACACCCCTAAATCTAGTATTTAGGGGCATCCCTGATCCTTGCTTCCTCAGACAAGAAGAAACTACAAGGAGAAGAAGAAGGACCGAACCGCCATGCAACAGTAACAAGAGGAAGACGCCCACTGACTTGGCCCCAGCCCTACTGGCCTGTTTCCACCTTGAACCTGCTCCTGCGAAATCTCGGTGTGTCCTGCAGTCAGCAACCTCGAAATCTCCGGAGGCCCTGCCTGCCTTCAACTACAAAGACTTTGTCTCCCATGAACACCGGATTTGTACATCTGCAACCTCTGGCTCCGGCTGGACACCGCAAATCCGCCCCACTCTGCAGCCCCTGGCCCGAGCTCAAGTGGGCAAACACCACGAGGAGGTCACACTGGCGATCCTGACCAGAGATCCGGCGACCCTGGACCTGTCTCAAGCCTCCTGCCGATGCCTGCAGCCTAAATCCGGAAGGTCCCCTCAAGCGTGACCAGGAGCTGGTAAGAAGATCCGACCCCATAAGGCACCCCTGCACCCGACACCCCATGGCCTTGGGTGCCCAAACTGACTGTGCCTAACCAACCCCTAACTTCCCAAGTTACCTCTCGAAGTGGTGGTCGCACCCAGAAGACCTTGGTCCCCAAGCTTGCAGTGCCTTTGCAAACCGGAGGTTCCCCAGTGAAAACAACAGGGCGCCCGAAGTCGAAACAGCACCCTGCACCCGACCGCCCTATTGCCGCTGAGGGTGCACCTTTGGTGCTACTTTGTTTCCACATATACCCTGAGCTAAAGTCCAGGAGCTTTGCTCCCACAACAAAGTGGCCTGCTTGCCAGCAGCCACCATCCGGAGGCCCCCTAATCCCCCATGGATAACATTGGGCCTTAGCACTCTGCACCCGGCCGCTCTAGTGCTGCTGAGGGTGTAACTAGAGTGAAGCCTTGACCCTGGAGGACCCCAGAGTCTACCCCCAGAACCTCAACTCTCACTACCAAATACTTACCTCAAAACCTATAACACTATTTTCCGCCATAGGACAACATTGACTGTTTTTCTGTGAAAAGTGTCTAAGTGTGGAGTTTGAAAACCTAAAGAAATTATTTACAGGAAATGTCCCAGAGTAGTATCCAGGTTTACTACTCTGAGTAAGAAAAGTAATTCAAAAGTAACTTACCTGTAATCTTACTGAAAGTCCCATTCAAAGTATATGTACTGTATTCTGAAAAGTATTGCATTAACAGTAACACTACTGTAATCAAATCAAAGTACATTTACAATTGCAATCCAAACTGTGTTACAATCTGTATATTTACTGCAAAGTACTTATCACGTATATGTGCCAGGCTTGCTTGGTTCTAGGAAATAAAATACCTAAAAGAATATTTTTGATATAAAAACAATTGGTCTGAAGTTCAGTCTTTGAGTGTGTGAATTCATTTGCTGACTTAGTGTGTACAACAAATGTTTAACACTACCCTCTGATGAAGCCTTACTGCTTGTCCACCCTACCACAAATAGAGAGTAAGGTGCTATCCACTTTTACCTCTGCCTACCTTTGGGGTTCCACTGGACTCGGTGCACACTATACCTCGTTTTGGTATAGTATAAACAGAGCCAGCGTCATACACATATCACAGCCACAAGACTGCAAAAACTCCTCACAATTCACTGCCCCACCAAAAACCTGAGGTCGGCCAGAGCTATGCTGTTTAAACTCCCCCATACCCGCAGAGCCAAGATGGGTGGCCGTTCTTTCAGATACCTGGCCCCTAAACACTGGAATGAACTACCACTCGATCTTCGAATGGAACCTTCAGAAACTAGATTCCGGGCCAAACTTAAAACTCATCTGTTTCCAGTCATCTAATTCTCTCTCCTCCCTCTGACCCTTGTTTCGTTCTCCCCTACTTCTGTCTCTTGAGATATAGCAGTATTCTAGCGCGGGGATACACTATTTTTAGTAGAGCCAGGCGCTTTAGAAATGGCCTTATTATTATTTATTATTATTTATTACAAGACTGTGTAAGTTCAGCTATCTCTGCGTGGGCATGGGCGTGGCTCCTTTCGACCCCAGGGGTCAGGCGGCTAGAGGCCTAGTCAATCCACTCCTCCCTCTGCTGCTTCTAAACCTTCCTAGTTTGGTCTTTCAATACTATGGGCGGCCGGTTGATGGTTGGATCAACCATCATCTCCACCACTGGCAAAACATCACATCGGACAAGTGGGTTTTTCAGAAAGTGTGAAGGGGCAACACCCTCCCCTTCTAGACTACCCCTCCTTCCATGCCTCTGACTTACGACTGGCTGACGGAGGACCACCTGGACTTGCTTCAGTATGAAGTCAGGACTCATCTGGCCACGGGAGCCATAGAGAGGGTTCCGGCGCCAGAAGTAGGCTGTGGTTGCTATTCCCGCTATTTTCTGGCCCAGAAAAGGGCAGGGTGCTTTGTCCTATTCTAGATCTGCGAGCCCTCAACTACTTCCTCACAAAGGAAAAGGTCTTGTCTGCCCTAGACCCCAGAGACTGGATAATAGTGTTGGACTTGAAGGAGACCTTTTTTCATTTTCCCGTCCTGCCTGCTCATCGGCGCTACCTGCACGTTCACAATAGGCCATGAGCACTTTCAGTTCATAGTGCCCCCTTTGGCCTTACCTGCACGCCTTGGTTTTTCACCAAGGTGCTGGCGGTGGTTACAGCTCATCTGTGCAGATCAGGGGTGCCAGTCTTCCCCTATATTGATGACTGACTTTCCTCTCCCACCTCCAGGCTACAGTGAATCTCCTGCTTCCGCTGTGGTTCACTATCAATGTGCCGAAGCCATGCCTGACCCTCTCATATGCTCTCTTTCATCGTAGCTGTTCTGCACACAGTGCAGTTTCGGGGCCTATCCTCCAGAGTTGCAAGTCCAAGATATTCAGGCTATGATCCCAGTGTTTCAGCCTCTATCCTGGATTGTTTTTAGACTGACTGAGGCTGCTGGGCCTCATGGCCTCCTGCATCCTACTAGAGACACTTGTTAGATAACATCTCTTCGACATGGTCTAGATCTCAGAGGGACCTGCGCAGGATCTGCAGTGGTGGCTGACCAACTGAAATTGAGTCAGAGGCAGACCCCTCTACCTTCCCTAACCAGATCACACAGTAGTGACAGATGCATCCCTCCTGGGATGGGGCGGCCATCCGGTAGAGTTGGAAATCAAAGAACTCTGGTCTCCTGCGTAATCCTGAATCCACATCAACTTGCTGGAGCACTGAGGGATTCACTTGACTTTGAAAGCTTTTCTCCCTTCCATTAAGGTAAAGCTAGTTCAGGTGTACACGTACAACACCACAGCCATGTTGTACTGCAACGGTGTGAGGTCCTGGACCCTTTGTCAAGAGGCCCTGCATCTCTGGACATGGTTGGACTAGCAGGGCATATCCCGGGTGGTTCAACACTGGTAGGTTTTCTGAACGCCAGGGCTGACAATCTCAGCAGTCAATGCCGAGCTGATCACGGATAGCGTCTCCATCCGGAGGTGGTGCAAATTCTCTTGCAGAAGTGGGAAGAGCCTTGGTTAAATCTGTTTGCCTCCTCTGAGAAGGCGCACTGTCAGCTGTTTTGCACGGTTGAGTTTCCAAGGCAGAAAGAACAATTGATGGACGGAATGATGAACAATGTCAAACCTTCACCCCCAGTACAGGGATCTGGACCTAAATCTATTGTTATTTTGCACACCATGCCATTCCAGTTTAGACTCATCCATATGCAAATCAGTCTTGACGCTGTTCCCCATGGGAACAGTCCAGCCCACCCCACAAGGCCCGGTCCTCCCGTGACTGGAAACAGGCGTCTTTTTGCTTTTGTCGCCCTAAGTGGGAAGGGTATGCCCAGACGTGGGTCCCATGCTCACTGCTTCACTGGATTCAAGCTAGCCTGGCTGATGAAGGATGATAACTCAAAACCAATCCCAGGATGCTTGTTCTGGTCCAGAGAGGATCGGGCTAGGCAGTTTTGGACTGTTCCCATGAGGAGCATGGTCAAGACTGATTTGCATATGGCTATGTCCAAACTGGGGTGGCGTGGTGGGAAAAAGAGCGATGGATTGAACCCAGATCTGTTTACTGGGGGTGAATGTTTGCATTGTCCTGCATTCCATCCATCATGGTTCTTATTGCTTTTGTCGCCCTAAGTGGAAAAGGTATGCCCAGACGTGGGTTCCGTGCTCACTGCACCACCGGAATCAAGTTAGCCTGGCTGATGAGGGGCGATACCCTGAAACCGGTCCCAGGATGCTTGTTTCTGGTCCATGGAGGACCTGGCTTGGAAGTACAAGCTGGACTGTTCCCATGAGAAGCTGGGTCAAGACTGATTTGCATATGGCTGGGTCCAAACTGGGGTGGCGTGGTGGGCAAACAAAATGAGGAATAAAACGCAGATCTATTGACTGGGGTGAATGTTTGCAAGGTTCAGCATTCCGTCCATCATCTGTTCTTTTTTATTTTGTAGCGACGTTTTTCGTCTCCAGTGGAGCTCAGGCCTCCTGTACGCCTTTCTGCCAATACCCCTCCTGTCCAGAGTGCTCAAGAAGATTGGGAGTGGCAGGGCCCAAGTCATTCTTGTGGCTCCGGACTGGGCACAAGAGGGTATCTTGAGCTACTGAGCATGGCCATCTATCAGGCTGTCCCTTCAGGAGGATCTTCTGGTGCAGCAACAGGAGAGGTCCTCCACCCAAACCTGCTGACTCTCCCCCTTCTTGTGTGGAGATTGAGCGGCAACAGCTGATAGCTTTTGACCTTCCTCCCCAAGTCCGCAATGTTATTCTAGCAGACGGTGTACGCCTGCCGCTGAAAACGATTTGTATCATATTGTACAGAAAAGTCCATTGATCCCCCTTTCTGCCTCCCTTACTGAAATTTTGCTCTTTATTCTTAAATTTGCCCAGCAGGGCTCTGATTTGGGAACTCTGAAGGGTTATCTTTCTGCTCTGTCTGCCTGACCGAGTCTCTTTATTGAAGTACCTTATTGTAAGTAGATTTCTGAAGGGCCTTGTACTTTTGTTCCCCCCTTCTACGTTTATTATGCCTCAGTGGTACCTTAATTTGGTTCTCACATTCTTGATTTGTGTTCCTTTCGAGCCTCTTCACAATTGCCCGCTCTGGCTGCTCACGATTAAAACAGCCTTTCTCGTGGCAATTGCATCTCCCTGGAGGATGAGCGAACCGCAGGGTTTGTCATTCAAGCCTCCCTTTTTCGTGGTTTATCGCGACAAACTGGTGCTTTGCACTAGGGCCTCTGACTTGCCAAAAGTGGTCACACCATTTCATGTGGGCCAATCTGTCACCTTGCCCACCTTCTGTGCTCCTCCACATCCTTCCAAAGAAGAGGTGTGACACCACCGTCTGGACCCAAAAAGTGCGTTGTCTTTCTACCTTAGTAGAACCAGGACGACCAGCTCTTCGTGGGGTATGTTTGCGCAAAGCTCGGTAGCGCGGTACAGAAGCACACCATATCTTGATGGGTTGTACTCTGCATCAAGTTCTGCTATGCATTGGAAAAGATGCAGCCTCCTGAAGGCTTACAAGCTCATTGCACCAGAGCTGAAGCTGCGACCACTGCGTTAGCACGCAGAGTTCTGGTCCTGGATATCTGTCTGGCAGCAACGTGGGAATCCCTCCACAGGTTTACTAAACATTATTGCCTGGACAGTCAGGTCTGCAGGGATAGACACTTCGCCCGTTCGTCCTGCAGGACGTCCTAGTCTAAATTTGTCTGCCCTCCTTTGGGGATGGTATTACTTGAGTTTTTATTCAGAGATAGGGAATCTGCATCTAGAAGTCTCTAGTAGATGAATAAGTTACTTACCATCTGTAACACCTTATCTGGTAGAGACTATAGTTGCAGATTCCTTACTGACCCACCCATTCTTCCTGCTCTGCGGACACATTTCTAGGGCTAAGACTGATCCCTTTCAGGGCCTTAGTTTGGACACACCAATGTCAGTGCACTTCATGGCTCAAGTTGTGAAAAAGTAACCTGACATCAGCGAGCCTGAGTGGCGCAACGTCACTCTGGTGCAGACTGCAACGGATGTGGAGCGGATCGATGTCGCCTACCAACAGGGGTACTGTTCAAAACATTCTTCCAGATGCAGTCTGATGCCTGAGAAATTCAAAGGTAAGAGTTCTTCAGCCATCAAGAGCTCTTCAAGCAAGACTTCTTTTATACCAAACTTCTTATTGGTATATAGTGTTCCAGCCAGCATGTATTTTGTGCAGCGGGTATAACCCAATTACTTTTTCAAGGCTTCTGTCTCGTAGAGTGTCCGCTTCTAAAAGTGAAGTATTATTTGTTTTAGGTTGTCCATGTATTCCGAAAATTATTGGCTGTATCCCTTAATGTAGTGTAGGCTCGGCATTCAGAATCTGAATTGTACTAATTATGTATCCTGAAGGAGTTGTATAATTCAAGTGTAAAGTAGGCCATAATTTTCGTGCTTGTGGAAACTTGTCAACTTAATTATGGGTGTTAACTTGTCTTATTGAGTTAGTAGTACAAGCCAGTTGATGATTTCTTGCTTGTTACCCATAACCATAAGACGGTTCTAGATCATGTAACTCTGCTTTACCTACAGGTACAGCAAATGTTCACGTCGGTTAAGTCGTAGCTTTGCTGGTTGTTGTTCATAACACTTCTACAATTTCGACCTGAATTTTCTGTGCACATGCTCAGCCCTTGAAATGGCTATGAAGGGGGACAAGATGTCTGAATTATGGATCAGTTGTTTGTAGTTTTTGGGCCCTCCAACCTCATCAAATTCATGTAGGTCAAGGGGATTTGTGCATTTCATAAAAGGGAAAAAGACACCTACTTAACATGTAGGAAATATTCCAATAGCTGAAAAATTCAAATGATGATTTGGCTCTCCATGCTTAGCTTCCGTCACACCATAGCTTGGATCCCATTGCTTGTTCTCATGCTGCTGGGTTCCTATCAGCATTAACAGATTAGTTCAGGTAGTCGTTACCTTATTTTGCTTCCTCTAATAGTTACTATTCGATTTGCAACTTCTTGAATAAATTATGAATTGATGAAAGATCAATGTTTAAGTTGTTGCCACAAGTCCGCATTAGCGGCTGGATGGCTTCCACATATTCACTTGCAGCTTGGCTGATCTTTCTGGTTAAATAAATGTTTTCTTACTCTTAACACCTCTTTGAAGAATCTGAAGCTGGTGTTGAATAAGAATCAGGGAGCACGCTGTTGATATCATAGGGGAGTGATCAAAGTAGCACATGTTATAAATACTGTCAGATTTTGCCAAAAAGGTGGCTGTAAATCACAGTATGCTAGTCTGCAAGTGACAGCACACTGCAAAGGGAATATTATTAACAAATAAGTAATGAACAGAAAAGCTAGTAAAATGCATGGATCTATCCTACAGTTGTAGTAATGGAGGTAAGCAAATTAGCAAATAGACAAATCTTGTACATGAGTGCAATCATAGGAGCTGAGCAAGGATTTATTTGAACTCTAATGTAGTCTCTACTGACAGCATTCTAGCAAGTAGTGAAAGAGGGGACTGAGTGACTGAAGTGATCATCTTTACCTGTCCGCACATCCATTATTTTTCTTAGAAGGTCACATCCTGAATAGGTGGATCTTTTCCCATTGGCAAAACTCTTCGGTTGATATAGATGACAAGATAGAATGAGGACTTTATTGTATGTTAGTCGAGGACAGAATAACAGACTTATGGAGAGTGTCAAGGAGAAGTGGCAGTCCATGAACATTGTTTGGATCAGAGATAATTTTATGTCCATAACTAGGAGCATTGGGGGGGGGGCATTGGTTGAGCTGTGTTAAGCTCGAAATATACTAAAATTGAAAGTTTACTGAAGAGATTGTGTCAAGTTGCAATTTGTCCTGCTCCTATCAAGACATTGTTTAAAGTTGTTGCTGGGGTACAGCAACACTTGAGTGGTTTTTCAAGGTGTATCTTTGACTGTATTCCAGTACTGTGCATGTGATGCATGCAGAAGTCATGCTCTAGCAGTTGCTGTGGTTTGCTTCATAATTAACTTCCTCATCCTGGCTTCTCTTCCCTCCCTCCCAGATGTGAGATCTGCGGGTACCAATGTCGACAGCGTGCCTCACTCAACTGGCACATGAAGAAGCATACCTCTGAGGTGCATTACAACTTCACCTGCGAGTACTGCGGCAAGCCCTTTGAAAAGCTTGACAGTGTCAAGTTCCATAAACTCAAGAGCCACCCAGATGTGAAGGCCACCTGATGGCAGCCACTGCACAGTTCCGTGGCTTGGTTTTTATTCACTGGCTCTCAGGTGACTCCTGTTTAGCTGCTGCATGGTGCTTGTCGGCCTGTGACTGATGGAGCGGAATCACTCAAATCGATTGGAGAGGATCCTCCAGTGGCGATTTTGTCTTATGCAGGGAAATGTCCCCGCACCATTACAGGCTACGTACCAAGATGGACATGTTGGAAAAGTGTGAAAGGGTTGAAACCAGCTCTTTACATTTTATTTTTATGGATCATGTAGTTCAGAGTTACAAGATGTTTGCCATCAGTCCGTAAAGCATAAATTGATTTATGCTGTGATGGCACTGCCCTGTTTCTCGGACATTGCAGGCACTTTCCTCAATGTACAGCTCCCCTATTTTAAAGTCTTCTTTGAGTAGGAAAATGAACAGGCACAGATGGACACCTTATGTTTATGACATTGAGAGTTAAAGGTTTTTTGCGAGGCGTTTAGTGATACAATTGACATTAATATTTGACAGTATGCAAAGAGACTTGCAACGTTCAGATACGACAACATGCAGAGATGTTTATGAGATGAGGCCAGGAGTGGTGCAAGATGTTTATGAATTGTGACCCTGAACTGTGCATAGATGTTTGTGAGTTAAAGCATGAAGGTATGCACCAGTGTTTATGATGTTAAGATATGGGGATTGGAGGTGCTGTTGGGGTGTCTGCATGTGGATAATCTCTATTAAGCAAGTTGTCCACTCCCCCCAAACAAATCCATCCAGAGAGATAAATATAAAAAATTGTTATCTTTGCTCATTTTGTCTGTTTTCATAAGCGTTGGCTGAATTTTTCTTTGTGGGCTTTGGGATGTCAGAGGTGAGGAGACCATGTCCTTTAGTCTATTCCCACGTGTCCAACATGGAACAGACTTTACAGAAGCAACCTTCAAACCTAATAAATAAATAACATTTTAATTCCATAAACCGAAGCTCAAAAAGTGAACAAAAGCTAATTGGAGTGTGCAGGACTTCCTCGGATTCTTAATGCCTTTTTTAAATAAGACCTCCTAAAATTAGTACTATATTTAAATATTCTTTAAATCTCAACCTGACACCTCCATATAGATTCCCACAATTCGATAAAGCGTATGCTGCAAAAGTAAGCCTAACTAGAATCCATGTTCTTAGAAATGTCCTTTTGTCAAAAGTGTGTACCTCAGTTTCAGAAACAATCCACTATAAAAAAAAAAAGATATTTAGTGCGACATTGTCAATCTGACAGTTGAAAGTCAAAGAAGCAAGAAACGAGTTGGCCCAGAAGAGATTTATATAAACCGTATAAGAACTAATGTGATGTATGAACTGATGCAGCAAAGAATGCTAAACCTGAGAAGCAAGAAGTGGAACAGGTAGGTGACTAAGAGCCTGGTCCTCACTGAAGGAATATGTATGTGTAGAAAGCAAAGTGAAACCAACTTAAGGGGGCTGATAATGACAAATGATAATGAAAGGGCAGGTGGAATAAGGGAAACAAAACCTTAGGGCTTGGTCAAAGAAAAGCAGATAGGCAATAGCAACTCAACAGATGCCAGCTTGGTAAGACTAGATATGTCAATAGTAGGTAGCATGTGAAAACAAAAATTGCGACCTGGCTCCCCCCACACCTCCATAATATGTTCATAGCATGTGTGCCTGTGGATAGACATGCTCTTACCATCTAGTGTTGGGCCCGGTTGTTTGCAACTTCTTTTTCTTAGGAGAAGTCTTGAGTCACAAGACCTGTTGTAAGTTCTCCTCTGGTCTACAATGCTCTAGGGCAACAACTCAGATTGTTTTCTTCCATCATAGAGTTCATACGATCAAGTGCTAGCCCTGGGTCTTACTTGCTCTTCCCAATACTTAGAGACTAGTCATTGAGTTTTTCCAACCTAACGACTTAAGAAACAATTGCTGTATACCATGTGTCGTTGGGGTGATGAACTCTTTGTCAAAACCTGAGCGCTTACTTTTGATGCACTGTGTTCGATGGTTATCGGTCCTTGGCAGACGGACACCCCCACCAACAGTTGATGACACTTTGGCGCCTTTCAGGTCATATTCCAGAGAATGACTGTGGGGCTAATATAAAACAGACACCTCCCTAGTTTTCCGCTAGATGCGATGCCAGGTTCCCCTGTCGAACTACCATGGCATGTGCAATCTGTGCCTGTCGCTGGAACATAATGAGGCGGCCTGTGACGCCAGCGGGGCCTTTCACTACAGAAATGAACCTCCAGCGCTTGAGGGAGGTGCTCAGGGCACATCAGAAAAAGCAACACCAGGCCACCGCTGCCACCCTCCAAGGCATTCGAGCCAGTACATCTATTTGGCACAGAGGGGGAAGCAGCAATCCTGTTCGGCCTCCCAGCCACCTATGGCAGGGGGTTGGTGATGCCCTCTGAAGCCTCTTATGTCAAGCAATAGGAGGCTGAGCACCCATCCCCGAAGCATTTGGAACCAAGCACCTGCCTAGCACTCTAATCCGCCTGCAATATCTGCCACCTTGTCTTTCAAAGCTTCTCCAGACTGAGGCAGAGTACTGCTCCAGAGGGAGTCTGGGATCAAGCACTATGTCCAGCCTGAAAAGGCACCAACTTTTGGTCTAGCTCTGCCAGTGGACACCATTCGCCCCTGGGAGCCTTCTTCATGGCCAAGCAAGCCTCCACTGAAAGGTGCTGAGCCCTGCCATCCGTCGACAGCAAGTATTACATCAAGGTATTGAACACCCAGCTTTGGAACTTAAGTCAATGTGGTAAGGCAAACCAGCCTTTGAGACCAAAACCCTCTATGCTGAGTTTCAGCACCACCGAGAAATTGATCCAGCTGCAGCGGTCAGAGTTCACTGACAGGAGGTAGAAGATGATATTCATCCACCCCTCAATGGAAAAGATTCTAGCCAGCCTCCTGAGCCATAGATAAACTCTTTCACAATAGCAAGAAACAGACCATTTAAGCCTCCCACAACTCCTGGGCCCAAAGTGTTAAGGATGGTGCCACAAGACCTCTATCGCCATTTATTGTTTCCTACATTTGCGTTCTCCACTGCCACCTCATGCCCTTGTACACCTCTACAGCCTCACCCTTCTCAATCCCCTCCTGAGTCTCTTTTTACAGATTGAGACCCGTGTAGCCCATATCACCTTCAGCACCCATACTTAAGCTCTTAGTGCCCAGGTAAGGGGATGATCCAGGAGAGGTTTACAGTGTAGATCCCTTTGATGAACCCGATCTAAAACTTCACAAAAATTCTCTCCACCGATTACCATGAAATTATCCAGCGGTACACTGTAAGAAATTGGGTTATTAGTTGAGGGGGGTAAGTATCCTTCTGAAAAAAAATAGAGGAGCACTTTACCACTGCTTAGCATGGGTAAAATGCTAGCCAGAAAAAATATGGTTCAGCGGAAACAAAATCTGGGCTCCTTGCTGAAAGGGCAAATTTCCAACAGCCACTTACTATCACAAGGTGAAGATGCACATAGTCCTGGACGAGGACACTTCCCTAATGGAGACTTTAAAAAGTTAGTACAGTACCTGCCCATGCTTATGGGCAGGTTGAACTCGGCAACTGATTATTTCTAAGAGCTATTGAGGGCCATGATCATCACCCCAAACATGCTCCAGACAACCCAGTGTACATTTGAGGCCAAGTTCCACCAGACATAGTTGTTATACACACGACATGAAAATGCTCCTTGGTGCAGGCAACTGGCAAAGCTCCCCAGCCCAACAAGGAAAGCAAGTGAGTGGACATTGACAAGAATGTGACAATAGGGGGCTGCTACACATTGCAATTTCTGTATGGCTGCTCTCCCCCTATGACAGACTCTACTGGGAGGAAATGGAGGACATCATCAAACACTTCCCAGAAGAGAAGAGCAGAGTGGAGCTGGTAGTGGAGGGACAGACACTGCCTTCTGAGGAATTAATGCCACCATCTTTCTCGTGCTTGACTCCAGCTTTCCAGTTTCCGTCAAATATGCAAAAGCACCTTCTTTACATGCCATTTGAAGGGGATCAGCTCTCATGTTAACGAGAGGCCAGAAAAAATCAAAAAGGACACAGACATTGCCAGATCCATGAATACCCTTCAGTACTCCAACCCAAGGTCCACCTTTAACAAACACCAACACAGAGGCAGATTTAAAGCTCCACCATCCATGCTACTCAAAGCCAGATCCAGCGGCAGCAGTCCATTCAGACTCCAAAGCCTTTTCAGGAGGTTGTTATAGAGTTAACAGCCAAGGCACAGGGTGAAGTGGTGCCTCATTCTCAGAGTATTGACTTCTCTTTCATCCCCCCAATCATACATCTCCTGTCTGGGAAAGACTGAGATTCTTTGTTATGTGGTAGTAGATGATTACCTTGCATAAATTGGTGCTTTGAGTGGTAAGGCAGTGGTACTACCTAGAGATTTACATCACACCACCCAAAAGACCACCTCAATGCCACATCCTTGGTACATACCATCTTTGGCTGCTCAAGAAGAGGGTGCATGTGCTCCTAGCCCAAATGGTCATGGAGCAGATGTCCAAGGACAATCGCGGCAAAAGGACATGTTTTACTCAGGCCAATCCTGGACCTTTGGCAACAGCACAAATACATCCTGTCGCAGCACACTGGATGATTTTATCCTGCTGCTGTGTAAAGGAGACATCTGATAGAGACTTCTAGCCACAGATTCCTTAACTTAGAATTATCTACAGGTGGCAGACTGGATCTGGAAATTTTTCACGAGCAGTACCCCTTCACGCCAGTAGGTGTCCTTGTTGGGCACGCATGGCATCACCCACGCCGGAAGTGACTTGGGCGGTGCCTTTATAGGCACCACCTCAGCTCACTGACGTCATTTCTTTTCGCGCCAGTCAGCGCAGATCCGGAGAAGAGCTAGCCCTCAGTCATTTTTTGACTAAACTTTTTTTTATACTTTTGTTGATTTTTTTTTTTTTTTTTTTTTAAGGTTTTTCCTCCTCCTGTGGCAGAATGTCATCAATGAAGGCCGGCTTCAAGCTCTGCGGAGCCTGTCACCGATTGATGTCAGTGATGAACTCGCACCTTGTATGCCTCAGGTGATTTGAGCTTGACCTCGACCCGATGGCCTGTGCCGATTGCCACACTATGAACCCGAAGGCCTTGAGAGACCATCCCTCAAGCACTGGGCAGCTCGACGTGTGATGCCGCAATGATCAAAGTCCCGGGAGGGGTTGCGAAGTCCGAGACCCTCGTCACACTCAAAGTCATCAGGTCAGTCCGGCAAGTCTCATTGCCACAAGAAGAAAGGGAAGAGATTTCCAACTTCTCCACGTCCGTCGCCTGACGCTATGAGGGAGCATCAACGTTTGAGACCTGGCTCCGCGGTTAAGTCAGCGCATGGGTCGTCGGTGCGCCTTCTCATGTTTCCGGGAGCCGGATCGACCCCTTCCCAGCTAAGAGAATTATTTTAGACCATGCACCTCAAATTTGGGTGGCCCATTCTCTCTGGTGTGTTTTTGGGCCGAGGGCTTGGCAGGGGCCCCTTCTAGTTCCATGCTGGCAGCTCTGGCCCCAGTCGGGCCCCTAGGATCCATTTCTGTATCCGGGCCGATGCCAGTCGTACCACCTCAACCTTCCCCAGCGCTGGCCCCGATGTTGATGCTTCCAGTGCTGGCTGCGCTGCTACCATTCTAATCTCTGACTCCGGCATGGAGCTGGAGGAGCATCATCCGACGCCGACTGGAGCCATGCTTTCCAGGCCGGAGAGTAAGCTCTATTCTTATTATCGAGGACTCAGGGAGGAAAGGGAGGGGTCACTGGACCCTGAGGAACAACAGCCTTATTACACATTGGAAAAGAAAGTTCAAGAGGTATTAGGATCCAGTAGTTGCCCTCAATTCTCCATTGGTTTAATCTTGTTCCTGTTGCTCTAGGCAATGGGAAAACCCCTAACTCATTGATTTATGAATATGTGAGCAAAGTCCCTGAGCAATAGGGAATAATAATAAATGGGAAGATTCATTTTCAATATGTGAAGTCTTCCAATCTGTATCATATTCTTTCAAACGTTATTTTATGTTTTTTCCAAACATTTTTAATTCATGTTGTTATCATAGAAAAACTACATTACACAACAGATGTTTTGCCCTTTGGCCCACAAGCCGGTGCTTTTTCAAGGTGTTCAAAAATTAAGGGTATCCACTCTATTTGTCTGTTCCCATCCTTATGGTCAGGGTGGTGTGCTAACATAAAACTCTCGAATAACTGTAAAGACACATGTCTGTTTTCCGAAATGTCTGTGTTCAATCGCATTAGTTTCCCAGGTCTATTGAATCTGTCGGCTGCTACCATGGGCAGGTATGAGGATCTGGGTAAAGTCAATAGACTGGACACTATATGCTGGCTTGCTTTCTTCCCCTCTGTGGCTACGGAGGAGGAAGCGTCCTTCGCAATGGTGAGCAGAGCGGCAGAGGTCCAGGACCTCAGCTTGCCCTTTGTGGCAGTCAAAACGAATGTCTTGACAGAAGTGCTTCAGCCGGGAGTGTCCCCATCAGAACTGCTTCTTCCTATTAATGAGGTACTTACTGACGTCTTGCTTGGGTCTTGCTTCTGCAAACAGGACTATTGTTCGCCACCAACACCCCGCTCCAGGGGACCCACACTTCCTCACACAACACCCCACCCCTCATAACTTGGTGGTTCAAGCCTCCACCTCCCACATAAATTCTGGTGCATTCCTAACTACACCACCGGATCGGGAATCCAAGAGGCTGGATACCTCACGGAAGAAGATGTAATCTTCCACCAGCCTGGCACTGCGGTCCTTGAACATCATGTGCCTTTTGGGCTGCTATTCCCATGCTTTGTGGTATATGGTTGTGCAGGTGCTGCCAACTATTCCTGAGGAGGCCAAGGCCTTACTCTCCCAGGGTGTTGTCAACAGGAGAGTTACGGCTATGTTCACAATACCTCTGAGCTAGACAAGGCGACTCGCTGGTCAGAGCGGTTTCATCGACAGTGGCTTTACAATGCCACGCCTGGTTGAAGATGACTGGATTTTCTGGGGATTTCCAGGCATCTCTTTTGAACATACCCTTTGATTGCTCGTGTCTCTTCAGAGACAAGGCGGATGGAGCGCTGAAGCGCTTTAGGGACAGTCGGGCAAATGGTGAGACCCTTGGGTCTTTCCATGGCCCCTTACCACCCCCAGTCAGCCTTTCGCAGCTACAAAAGGGTTTTTTAGCCACATCGATATCCCCCCAGCTACCGCACCGCACACCTCTAAGTGGCTGAGGATGCAATACCCAAAGGTTCTGTGGGCCAGGCAGTCAGTGGTCTGGCAGACGCAACCTCCAAACCCTCCTGGTCTGCTCTCTTGGACACCCAGTGGGTGGCAGGATTTGCCACTACCTGTCTCACTAGTGGTCCATAACAGACCAGTGGGTTTTGCAGATCGTCTGAAGGGGCTACTCTCTCCTCTGTGACTACCCACATGCCACCAACTTATGACAGGCTGACAGAGGATCACCTATCTCTTCTCTTCCATGAAATGATGGCTCTCTTGGCAAAGGAGGCCATAGAGAAGATACTGATGCCAGATGTAGATCGTGGTTGTTATTCCCGTTACTTTCTGGTGCCTAAAAAGGACGGAGACCTGCGTCCTATCCTAGACCTGCACCCTCTCAATATCTTCCTCAAGAAGTAGTAGTTAAAAATGCTCACGCTAGCTCAGATCCTGTCTGCCCTCAACCCGGGAGACTGGGTTGCAGCATTGGACTTGCAGGATGCATTATTTCATATCCCTGTTTTGCCTATCCACAGGCGTTACCTGTGGTTCACGGTGGGCCACCAGCGTTTTCAGTTCGCTGTGCTTGTTTGGCCTCACCAGCGCCCCTCAGGTGTTCACCAAGGTGATGGCCGTGGTTGTAGCCCATCTGCTTAGATCAGGTGTGCCAGGCTTCCCCTGTCTCAACGACTGGCTGTCGAAGACAGGCTCACCCTAGACTGTCGGCTCCCACCTCCAGACTAAAGCAGACCTGCACATGCTGAGTTCACTATCAGCATCCCAAAGTCGCACCTGACTTACACTCAGACGCTCCCTTTCATCTTAGCCATTCTCGACATAGTGTAATTTCAGGTTTATCCTTCTGAACGGCGAGTCCAGGATATTTAAGCAATGAAGCTGATGTTTCAGCCTCTTCCTGGATTTCTGTGAGACTGACTCTTTGAATGCAGGGCCTCATAGCCTCCTGGATACTGCTGGTGACACATGCTGGCACAGAAATTCCATTCATGTCTTTCCCTATCTAGTTGACTGGTGGACCAAGAGAACTAAGCAAACACAATAAGACGATAAGAGTGCTGAAACTTTTCAGACACTTAACCCCAGTCAGTATTAGATCTGGGGTATTTCCATCATTGTTCTTTATCTCACTTCGCCACCCCAGGTCAGACCCAGCCATATGCAAATCAGTCTTGTGTTTAAAATCTTTTACTGGGATTTTACATTGCAAATCAGTCTTGACCCTGCCCCTCATGAGAACAGTCTAGCCCGGACTGCCAAACCAGGTGCTCCCTGGCCCTGAAACAAGGATCCTGGGACCGGTTTCGGTGTAACACTCCTCATCAGCCAGGCTAGCTTGAATCCAGCGGCAGCGTGAGCAAGGGACCCACATCTGGGCATACTCTGCCAACTCAGTGCAAACAAAGCAAACGCAAGGAGATGTTGGATGGAGCGCTAAAACTCTTCAGACACTCACCCCCAGTCACAGATCTGGGTTTAATCCATCATCATTCTTAAGCTCACTTTGCCCCCCAAGTTCAGACCCAGCCAAATGCAAATAGTCTTGACCCTGCTCCTCATGGTAGCGATTATGTTTGCTCAGAGCCAGTCAAGAATTTTTCACACTCTAAAACCACCTGCCATTACTTTATTGACATGGCCACATTTTTATGTAAAGGCCAGTTAAAAAAATCGGAAATTCAAATTAAGTTGGGATTTATTTTTCATTTGTGATAGAAATTTAGAACAGCAAATGCAAGCAGAAATCACTTCCAAAGTATTCCTAAATCAATAATACAGCAAACATAGGTATAAATAAGTTTTAAAAAAAGAGTCCCGTGGATTTCTTGCAGATTCGTATATAAATCGCAGGAACTGGCCCTACGTGAATCTGAGGTAGGTGACAAATACCATCCACTACAACTCCTCCTAGCAATATGGCCATGTTTGCTGCTTGAGAGAACAATGTAGCATCCAATTACTTTTACTGCTTGAAAGAACAATGTAGCGTCTGATGATGTTGCCACTCTGTGGGAGCTTCTTCGCCTTACTCTTGAACCAGCCTCGAATTTGCTTCTGGTGTTAACGATTCCTTGAAAACACATGTTTTTCTAAAGTTTACTGACAAGCGCCAGTGATCATCTGGTTATAGTATAATAGGAAATGCACATTAAGATCAAGAAGTAGAGATCAGTGAAAACCCAAGTCACTGTTCGTATACTGATGGTGATAGGTTCAGCATTGGCCTCCCACACTAGTCCTCTCGCCTCTGGAGGTAAGTATTTAATGTTCACGCACCAGAAATAATTCGGTCTGCTGATAGGATTAAATGAAGCACACCCATGGTTAGGCCACGCAAGCTGCAGACCTGTCATACTTGGCGCTCACAAGTACCGAACTCATTTTTTCTCATTTTATCAGTCTCAAAAGAATAAAAGGCTGCGTCAGCTCAATGCATGTACGACTATGACCTGCAGGATTGCAGCATCTGTGGGTCTCTCACACAAATACACACTCCTCTCCCTGTAACTTGCACTGCACCTGCAAATAAACCAGCACATACTTTGCGATGTATTTTTTGGCATTAATAGCTCTTCCTATACTTTTTCTGGTTGTCTTTTGCTAGCAGTTGTAAACCTTGTACGCATTTGTTTTGCAGTTCATATATTAGGAGTAGGACGCCTGCTTTCTTTGAGGACGCATGCATCCGGAGTGGGGACTCTGTTTCCCTTTGAATTATTATATTAGTTGCAAGTAATCTGTAGTTCATCTCTCTATCGAGTCTTTTAGGAAGCCTGATATTTTGGAGGTGACAGGAGTCATCAACGAGCATAGGTTCCCAACCATAGGCCCTCTGACTCTTCCCCCCCTGCCCTCTACTCATCCCACAACTCCTCCTGGTGCTATGATCTCCAAATAAACACTTTCTGGACCTTCCGTCTTCCATCCCTCCACTATCCTTTTCAATCCAACTAACTGATACATGTCCACCGCTCAAATTAATTTCATATTTACCTATACTAATTCACCACTAATACTGTTTGGGTTTCGAAGTACCGTGCTACTTGCCGAAAAGCGCTTCAATGCCTCATCAGGGGTAGCAAACGTTATATAAACAGGGGCGGCTCCTCCGTAATGGCAGAGGAGCATTGCCCCACTGTTCAGAGTCAGTCGCAGAAAAATAAAATGATATTAAAATAATAATATTTTATTTTAATGTGACGGGCTCTGGCTGACGGTGCGTGCACGCGGGGCGGGCTGTGTCATGACAGCAGGGCCGACTCTAGGGCGGTGCGATCGGTGCCACCGCACCGGGCGCTGACTTGGGGTGAGTGCGTCATTTTTACTAGTAAATTATTTAAAAAGCGCCTGCTGCCGCATTCCTGGCCTCCAACAATGTTCAGGCCTCAAATAAACTGTCAAGATAACTCTGGTGATTAATCGTCTCCCTGGAAAGAGAATGGGGGTTTGTCTTGTGGAAGTTTTGACTCTTCCTAATGGAGCGCACAGGGTTAAAATGCCTGCTGCTAAGAACGTCTACTATGCAGATAAAGTACATATAACGTAAATAGGTCAGTATATTCCTGCTTCTGTAAGAGACCTATTTTTGTAACTTGTCGTTTATAAGACAAAATCCTAATATACAACATTCAGCTATTAACTGTCATCAGAGAGCTGCATGCACACTGCACGGTATATGTTAGAGCTATATGTCTTTTTTGCCCAGTCTTTCATCATCCTAATTTTGCGGAAAGGGTTCATTTGGGTAGAAAACAATTCTTATTATTAAAGATAACCCTTAACAATGATGTTACGTTTTAAATTCTGAATTTGAGTTTTTCCAGAATAATGACTCAAAGTATATTGTCTTCGAGTATCTATGACCATGTCACTCCTACACCTTCTAGTCCTGTCTGATGTAACGTTTCCTATACGCTGATATATATACATATGTGTGTGTGATGTAAAGTGCTCTGACACCTTAGACTGGTATGAGCAGTGCTATAAAACTAAATTAATCTGAGAGACATCGGTTATGGAGACTTGAGGGGCACTGTTAAAGAGTGCTTGTCAGGGAATCCGTGGCAGAGGTGGTCATTGGGGGGGGGCGCCAACAGACATTGTCGCACAGGTCGCCACCAGTGTTAAAGCTGGCCCTGCATGACAGGCAGGAGTGGTGGGCACTTAGAAGTGTGCATGTAGGTTTGGCCAGCCGTCTTAGGCCGGGCAAGCAGACATGCGCACTTCTATTGCTCCAACCCAGCTGTGTTCACAGCCGCGTTGGAGAAAAGCCGCAGGGCTCCCAGTCAGTGTCTGAGTGGCAGACCAGGCCGCTCAGATCAATCCTGGCACTACTCTCGTAGCGTGAGAGCAGAGTCTGGATTGGGCAGGTAGTCTGTGCCTTCCCAGAGACCTCTGGGAGTGAAGCACCGAGCCGGGCGTCGGGGCACCGAGAGGTTCGTTTTTTTGTATAATTATTACCCTCAATTCCTCGTCCCTTCTTCCCATCCTCCTAAACCCCCTACTTACGTTGTGTGGTAGCCACCATTGTATATAAATGCAAATCCTTCCCTCTTCTATCCCTCCACTATCCTTTTTCAATCCAGTTAACAGACTCATGTTAACCACTCAAATCTATTTCATAGTTCCATATACTAATTCACCACTAATATTTTTTGGGTTCCAGAGTAGCGTGCTACTCGCTGAAAAGCGCTTCAACACCTCGCCAGGGGTAGTAAGTGCTATATTAATACAATTACAATTCGCAAATATGGTCAGCCCTTGGCGTCATGGCCCTTATTCTCAGATCACGATACTTTATGGTCAAGGGAGGTTTTTCATTTGAAACGTCTTTATTTCCGCAATCTCAGTAAGCCTTTTCTGCTCGGGAAATCCGAAACAGTTGTCTTACACTTTGCATTCAAGACGTTCTTTTTGTTGGAATGTTCTCATATTTTCAAAATAACGTGCCTTTTTAAAAAGAATTATGAAAAATGTCAAACACACTAAAGTAGCCGATGTGGTATGCTATACGGGATATTAAATCGGTTTACACATTTCCCATAGACAATTGAACCAATTTTGTTTTGGTTTGTAAAATTGTGTTTTTTTCTCGCAACCGTTTGTGGAATCTGCAAACGAGGCAGATCTGTTATTTTTTTATGCCGCCAGAGAACAAGGATTCCTACAAGAACGGGTTATAGAAATATTAATAATAAGTCTGCTGCTCCAATATTTTGGCAATTCTCGTTATTGGCCAGCAGGTGGTGCCGTATCTCCATGTTCTTTCCTGAGCCTTGGCTGCTGAACATAGTGATGTATTTGGTTTTATTGTCAGTTGCTTTGTGCCAGTTTAGAGTTTACCATATCCAAGGAGCGCCTCGTATAATCGCAAACAGATTAAATATAGGCGTTTGTAGGCCAACTTGACGGGCAAAGAAATTTCACAAAATCTTTAACAATATCTTCTGCTAAGTGACCGCCTGGGTGGTTTAGTTTTAGGGAGTTTCATGAGTTGAGGTAGTTTTGGGGCGCGAATTGCATTCTCGAACGGGTAGCAGCAGGCCACACCGTGGGCGGCAGTACATGTTGTATTATGAGCCTAGGTGGGAAGCATTTTGCAGTCGTGCGACGGTAATCAGAAAAGTGCCGTTATCTGGGGACGCCCAGCAACTTGCAACATTTTCCATGTATATTCCATGCTGATTTCAGTCGTTGCGTTGATAACTCTTTAGAGTCTTGTAAAGCTGGGAACGAAGGAAGCGGACGAAAGAGATGGGGAGATTGCCTTACTGGCACCCTTTATTTGACTGATATGTCTAGGCTTGGTAGGGAACTGGCTGGACTGCTTTTATCATTCCCTCTGTGACTGGGATGTCTCGGACTGATAGAGCACAGTATTATAGTTGGGACCTGTAAGGATGCATTGTATTACAGGCCTCTGGCCTCTTGCTAACTATGTGCGATAGCTCTCTTTAGTCACTAGTTACCTGTCGAAATTCTAGTTACCTGTCGTAATTCTGGTATTGAGTAGATTGTCTTTTTTACACTCATTATTTTCAGTAATATTTAAACTATGCAACAAACGGTGTGTACCGTTGTGCATACACCCGTAAAACAGTTTTCACTCACATTGTTCGACTCAGAAGTGCACATATCCCAGAACTGTAGCCAGTTACACTCATTTGATATTGGTTTTAATGAAGTTGTAGCGTGCCCAGTAGCAGTTCCGGGTCACTGTGAGTGTTTTTCCAGGGCGCCAGGTTGTAAAGGTGTTATATAGCCTGTAATGAGTACATTATTGGCTCTGTCCACTCCAGTAGCACATTTTCCTTCTGTAGGTCGTGCACTACAGTTTTCAGGTCAGTCCTGAGTTGCAGTCGTAGCCATTCTGTGTGACTGTTGATCAGCCTACATTTTTGTTATGCACTCGATGCATGGTCATAATGCGGTTTACCAGGACGTTCGCCCTTCTTGTTACTCTTTGGCAGAATATTTTATAGTGCTCAAGACTTTTATGTAGCATTGGACACAGCAGTTCAAATTGCCTGGGGTCCTTATCCCGGGAACAACCAGGTTTTAACATTCTCCCTGAATTTTAGGTGATTTTGTATGTTTTGTAATTAGGTTACCATGGAATTCCGGAGTTTTGCCGTTTGTACTAAGAACAAGGATATTCCAATGGACATTTTTTTATATAAAGAGACTACAAATCGAGTTGCTGATCTTGAAAATAGAGTAAAGTTCAGTATTGTAGTAATTTTAATTGTATTTTTTGGGGTCGTTTTTACAAGGAGTGCTTTTTGGACAACATCTAATGCCTCAAAAGTTGTGTGTTGCTGTTTGTATCAGGGTAATGCTTAAAGCATGCTGTAGTGCGCTCCCTTGGATAGAGGTGAAGAAGTAGTATTACTGCTTCAATGTGTTTCCTCAGAGCCCCTAGTTTGATCAGTTTATGCTGTGGGCAATAGGCCCACCCCCACAAATGGGGTAGTGTTTTAATTTAGAAAGTGTGTAAATGCTGAGTTGTAGGAATTTTGTGGAACCTGTCAGATACCACAAGGTTCCCTGAAAGAAATGTGAGGCAAATGCGTGATTTTAGCAAGAGTTTGATGTTTGCAGGCATTCCTTGTAAGTAAAGGTAGTGGGATCCACGCAAGTCACACGCAAAGATACCACCTTTTACATTTGAAGCCATCCCCCTGAGATATAGGGTCCCTTAGGGTTCATCCCTCAGCCCCACTCTCTTTAACTTCTTTATGATCCCTTTGGCTTATATTATCGAATCCTTTGGGATCATGGATATATCATATGGCAATGATACCTACCCAATTCTCTCACTGAAGCGATAGCCGTCAAGTTCTGAGCTCAAGTTCTACAAGTGTCTTGCGGAGGTGTTCAACTGAATGAAATACAACCACCTAAAATGCAACACAGAAAAAAATGAAGTTATCCTGTTTGGTAAATCCAATAAGTTCTCTCCAACAAATGGGTGTCCTGAGGGCGTCACCCCCCACACCCTTCCACCCACCACGGCGAAAAACCTGGGGATAAGGTTTGACTCTGACCTATCATTCAGGCCGCATAGTCTTACTATCTTAGCAACTTGTTTGTCACTGCTAAGAACTTTGAAAAAATGTCTTGCCTTATTACCTCTATCTGCTTGTAAGACAGTGATACACTCCCTGATCACTCCGCGACTGGATTACGGCAATTCCCTCTTAATGGTCTTGCCAAAATACCTTATCAAACTCCTCCAAATTAGCTAAAATACAGGGGCAAAGATGGTATTAAAGCTTAACAGAAGGAGCTCAGGGTTGCAAACTCTTTGGACCTTGCATTAGATCCATGTCCATAAGAGGATCCGATTTAACGCTTTGATATTGGCCCCCAAAGCCTTTAGAGGCACTGGGTCTCTCTACCTTAGAAAAATAATTGTTCCTCACATGTCTAAGAGACTTCTCTTTTCCTCTACGGCCATTTACTGTAGGTCCTGAGTTGTAGAATGACCATCAGAGGTGGCAGGTCATTTTCCGTTCTAGCCCCTTTGGAATGGAACCAGCTCCCCCCTCTCCTTAAGGATGAAAGAGAACGAATCCCAATTCCGCAAGCATCTTAAGTCCCGGCTCTTTTCCCAGCATGATTATTAGTCAGACCCTCTTTCACGCACCTCACGGTGCATATTAGAGGCACTCCATTTCCACAGTGCCAGGACACCCCTTGGAGCAACAGAGCGCTTTACAAACACAATAAATATCACACCAACCTGGACTTCCCTGAGTGTCTAGTTTTCAGAAATGTCTGCGTTAGGTCAGTTTCCAGGGTGGCGCACAAACCTAAATTCCACAGCTACCCACATGGCTAAAAAGGGGAATTTTTCATGATGTCTCCACATTGTGTTTTGGGGCCTTTCATGCCACAGATGATAAGCCGACCCACACAAGTGGGGTACCTTTTTTAACATGAGAAGTGTGGGAACACAGAATTGTAGAACATTTGTTATTATCAATTGAATTTCTCTACATTTTTGGCTTCCAACCATAAACCAGTGTGGAAGAACGAAGACATTTTCAAAATGACCTCTGAATCACATGATAGTATGGACAACCCCAGATTCAAGTACAAATAGCCATTATTCCTAAACTCAGTATATTGGTCACAGTTAAGAAAACATAGGTTTCCTTCATAGACATTTTTTCTTGCATTAGATTTTACCATATGATTTGCATGAGCAGGACGCAATGAAATATCACTATAAGCTGCAGCTGAGTTCTTGGCTCTGGGTGTCATGTAGTTTTTTGTCTTCCAACACATTTTTTATATCCCTGTGATCAAAAGGGTCTGACAGATGTAATGGGGAGAGGTTGTGGCCTAATGGCTAGGGCGGTCGACCTCAACTCTGGGGAACCGGGTTCAAGTCCCTGCAACAACGCTCAACATCCTGTGATTCTGGGCAAATCACTTAATCTCCCCGAGCCTAACAAAAATGAATGAATCCTTATGTAACGCAACTGGTGCTCATGTAAAGCGCTCTGATACCTTCGGGTCAAGTTCGCGCTGTAGAAATCTCAGTGTAAAAAAATTGTATATTACTTTTGTAAATCAGCTATCGTACAAAAAAAGACAGATAAAAACATTGTCACTAGTATGCCCACTATCGGGACCTCTCAACTCACGGGCTGATACTTTTTCTGCCTTCTAATGTGACCGCCTGGTACAGTAATTCACAGTCCTCTTTCCGATATATTCCCTGATTCGTTCCCTCTGCATGGATCCACATACCCTACTTTGGCTTCCACGTGTCCCTGGATTCCTTACAGGTATCACATACATGGCACGTCTTCTACATGTAATTGATCCAACCTCAGTCTGGCCCCTCCTTTAAACTTCTCTCTCTCCCTTCACTCTTTAGGCAGCAATCTCAATGTATGTGATCTCTCTGTCCTGATGATGACCTCAAAGAAACTAAATCGAAACGCAGTCGACACACAGCAGCAAACTCACAGATGACCTATTTATGTCATGATTGTGTCAAATTATACTTAACCAAGTCGCTTAAATATTTGTAAACTTATTGTCCATGTGCTGTTTTTCTTCATGGTTTTACGTGCTTCCCTTGCGCCGTTCACTGTTTCCCCATGAGCACGAAGTGTTCACTCTGCACTTTATCTCACTTTATTTAAGTAATTTGGATGCTGCTTTCAAGCTCTTTTTTGTTTCTCCTTTGAGGAAATATATACCACATAACTTTACCTGTGGTGCCTTATTTGTCTTTTTAATTCAGTTACATTTTATGATTGATCCTTATAACTGTTACCTGTTGAGACGTTGAATGATATTGCATTTCACTCTGGTCTCAACTGGGTATCCGAAGTTCTCCTGTTCTATATTATGTTCCCTTTTTTGTGGTGAACATAATGCAGCTGAGGATGAGACCTCTCTGTTGCAGTCAGTTTGGGTACTGCTTAGAGTGCGTTCACAGAGCATGTGGGTGCAATACTCTGGGGTGAGTGACCTCTAGCGAGGAACATGTGGGTGCAGTACTTTGGGATGGGCTTCCTTTGGCAGGGAGCAAATGGTTGCAGTATTTTGGGGTGAGCTCCCTTTATCACAGAGCATGTGGGAGCAGTACTTTGGGGTGATCTTCCTTTGGCGAGGAGCATGTGGGCTCAGTACTTTGAGGTGAGCTTCCTTTGATGAGAAGCATGTGGGTGCAGTACTTTGGGGTGAGCTCCCTTTGTCGCAGAGCATGTGGGTGCAGTACTTTGGGGTGATCTTCCTTTGGCGAGGAGCATGTGGGTTCAGTACTTTGAGGTGAGCTTCCTTTGATGAGAAGCATGTGGGTGCAGTACTTTGGGGTGAGCTCCCTTTGTCGCAGAGCATGTGGGTGCAGTACTTTGGGGTGAGCTTCCTTTGTTGCAAAGCATGTGGGTGCAGTACTTTGGGGTGAGCTTCCTTTGGCGAGGAACATGTGGGTTCAGTACTTTGGGGTGAGCTTCCTTTGGCGAGAAGCTTGTGGTTGCAGTACTTTGGGGTGAGCTCCCTTTGCCATGGAGCATGTGGGTGCAGTACTTTGGGATGAGCTCCCTTTGTCGCAGAACATGTCCGTGCAGTATTTGGGGGTGAGCTCCCTTTGTGGTAGAGTATGTAGGTGAAGTACTTTAGGGTGGTCTCCCTTTGTCACGTAGCATGCGAGTGCAGTACTTTGGGTTGAGCTCCCTTTGTTGCAGAACATGTGGGTGCAGCACTTCGGGGTCCGCTCCCTTTGTCGCAGAGCATGTGGGTGCAGTACTTTAGGGTGAGCCCCCTTTGTCACAGAACATGTGTGTGCATTATTATGGGGTGAGCTCCCTTTGTCGCAGAACATGTAGGTGCAGTACTTTAGGGTGAGCTCCCTTTGCCGCGGAGCATGTGGGTGCAGTACTTTGGGTTGAGCTCCCTTTGGTACAGAACATGTGGGTGCAGTACTTTTGGGTGCGCTCCCTTTGTTGCAGAGCATTTGGGTGCAGTACTTTGGGGTGCGCCCCCTTCGTTTAGGAGCATGTGGGTGCAGTACTTTGGGTTGAGCTCCCTTTGATGCAGAACATGGGGGTGCTGTACTTTGGGTTGTGCTACCTTTGTCGAAGAGCATGTGGGTGCAGTACTTTGGGGTGCGCTCCCTTTTTCGCAGAGCATGTGGGAGCAGTACTTTGGGGTGCGCTCCCTTTTTCGCAGAGCATGTGCGTGCAGTATTATGGGGTGAGCTCCCTTTGCTGAGAAGCATGTGGGTGCGGTACTTTGAGTTGAGCTCCCTTTGTCGCAGAGCATGTGGGTGCAGTACTTTGTGCTGGGCTTCCTTTGGCGAGGAGCATTTGGGTGCAGTACTTTGAGGTGTGCTCCCTTTGCCGCTGAGCATGTGGGTGCAGTACTTTGGGGTGAGCTCCCTTTGCCACGGAGCATGTGGCTGCAGTACTTTAGGGTGAGCTCCCTTTGCCGCGGAGCATGTGGGTGCAGTGCTTTGGGTGAATCTCCCTTTGTTGCAGAACATGTGGCTGCAGTGCTTTGGGTTGCGCTCCCTTAGTCGCAGAGCATGTGGGTGCCATACTTTGGGTTGCGCTCCCTTTGTTGCAGAGCATGTGGGTGCAGTACTTTGGGGTGCGCTCCCTTTTTCACAGAGCATGTGCGTGCAGTATTATGGGGTGAGCTCCCTTTGTCGCAGAGCATGCAGTACTTTGGGTTGAGCTCCTTTTGTCGCAGAGCATGTGGGTGCAGTACTTTGGGTTGCGCTCCCTTTGTTGCAGAGCATGTGGGTGCAGTACTTTGGGGTGCACTCCCTTTTTCGCAGAGCATGTGGTTGTAGTACTTTAGGGTGCGCCTCCTTTTTTGCAGAGTATGTGCGTGCAGTATTATGGGATGAGTTCCCTTCGCCGCGGAGCATGTGGGTGCAGTACTTAGGGTGAGCTCCCTTCGCCGCGGAGCATGTGGGTGCAGCACTTTGGGTTGAGCTCCCTTTGTTGCAGAACATTTGGGTACAGTACTTTGGGTTGCGCTTCCTTTGTCGCAGAACATGTGGGTGCAGTACTTTGGGGTGCGCTCCTTTTTTCTCATAGCATGTGCATGCAGTATTATGGGGTGAGCTCCCTTTGTTGCAGATCATGTGGGTGCAGTGCTTAGGGTAAGCTCCCATTGCCAGAGCATGTAGGTACAGTACTTTAGGGTAAGCTCCCTTTGCCGCAGATCATGTGGGTGCAATACTTTGGGTGAGCTCCCTTTATTGCAAAACATGTCAGTGCAGTACTTTGTGGTGCGCTCCCTTTGTTGTAGAGTATGTGCGGACAGTATTATGGGGTGAGCTCCCTTTGTCGCTGAGTATGCAGTACTTTGGGTGGAGCTCCTTTTGTCCCAGAGCATGCAATACTTTGGGTGGAGCTTCTTTTGTCGCAGAGCATGCGGGTTCAGTACTTTAGGTAGCACTCCCTTTGTCGCAGAGCATGTGGGTGTAGTACTTTGGGGTGTGCTCCCTTTGTGGTGGAGTATGTTAGTACAGTACTTTGAGGTGTACTCCCTTTTTCGCAGCGCATGTGCGTGCAGTATTATGGGGTGCGCACTCTGTCGTGGAGCATGTGGGTGCAGTACTTTGAGGTGCGCTCCCTTTTTCACAGAGCATGTGTGGGTACAGTACTTTGGGGAGTGCTCCCTTTTTTGCAGAGCATGTGCTTGAAGTATTATGGGGTGAGCTCCCTTTTTCGCAGAGCATGTGCGTGAAGTATTATGGGGTGAGCTCTCTTCGCCGCAGAGCATGTGGGTGCAGTACTTAGGGTGAACTCCCTCTGTCGTGGAGCATGTGGGTGCAGTACTTTGAGGTGCGCTCCCTTTTTCACAGAGCATGTGTGGGTACAGTACTTTGGGGAGTGCTCCCTTTTTTGCAGAGCATGTGCTTGAAGTATTATGGGGTGAGCTCCCTTTTTCGCAGAGCATGTGCGTGAAGTATTATGGGGTGAGCTCCCTTTGCCGCAGAGCATGTGGGTGCAGTACTTAGGGTGAACTCCCTTTGCCGCGGAGCATGTGGGTGCAGTACTTTGGGGTGTGGTTCCTTTGCCGCGGAGCATTTGGGTGCAGTACTTTAGGGTGAGCTTCCTTTGTGTGGAGAATGTGGATGCAGTACTTTAGGGTGAGCTCCCTTTGCCGCAGAGCATGTAGTTGCAGTACATAGGGTGAGCTCCCTTTGCCGCGGAGCATGTGAGTGCAGTACTTTAGGGTGAGCTCCCTTTGTTGCAGAGCATGTGGGTGCAGTAGTTTGGGATGAGCTTCCTTTGGAGGGAGCATGTGGGTGCAGTACTTTGGGGTGAGCTCCCTTTATTGCAGAGCATGTGGGTGCAGTACTTTGGGGTGAGCTCCCTTTGCCGTGGAGCATGTGGGTGCAGTACTTTTGGGTGAGCTCCCTTTACTGCAGAGAATGTGGGTGCAGTACTTAGGGTGAGCTCCCTTTGTCGCGGAGCATGTGGGTGCAGTTCTTTAGGGTGAGCTCCCTTTGTTCCAGAGCATGTGGTAGCAGTACTTTAGGGTGAGCGCCCTTTGCGTGGCACATGTGGGTGCAGTACTCTAGGGTGAGCTCCCTTTGCCGCAGAGCATGTGGGTGCAGTACTTAGGGTGAGCTCCCTTTGCCGCGGAGCATGTGGGGCAGTACTTGGGGTGAGCTTCCTTGGCCGCGGAGCATGTGGGTGCAGTACTTAGGGTGAGCTCCCTTTGCCGCGGAGCATGTGGCTGTAGTACTTGGAGTGAGCTCCCTTTGTCGCGGAGCATGTGGGTGCAGTACTTAGGGTGAGCTCCCTTTGCCGCGGAGCATGTTCCTGCAGTACTTAGGGTGAGCTCCCTTTGCCAGGGAGCATGTGGCTGCAGTACTTAGGGTGAGCTCCCTTTGTCGCGGAGCATGTGGGTGCAGTATTTTAGGGTGAGCTCCCTTTGCCGCAGAGCATGTGGGTGCAGTACTTTAGGGTGAGCTCCCTTTGCCGCGGAGCATGTGGCTGCAGTACTTAGGGTGAGTTCCCTTTGCCGCAGAGCATGTGGGTGCAGTATTTTAGGGTGAGCTCCCTTTGCTGCGGAGCATGTGGGTGCAGTACTTTAGGGTGAGCTCCCTTTGCCGCAGAGCATGTGGGTGCAGTACATAGGGTGAGCTCCCTTTGCCACGGAGCATGTGAGTGCAGTACTTTAGGGTGATCTCCCTTTGTTGCAGTGCATGTGGGTGCAGTAGTTTGGGATGAGCTTCCTTTGGAGGGAGCATGTGGGTGCAGTACTTTGGGGTGAGCTCCCTTTATAGCAGAGCATGTGGGTGCAGTACTTTGGGGTTAGCTCCCTTTGCTGTGGAGCATGTGGGTGCAGTACTTTTGGGTGAGCTCCCTTTACCGCAGAGAATGTGGGTGCAGTACTTAGGGTGAGCTCCCTTTGTCGGGGAGCATGTGGGTGCAGTACTTTAGGGTGAGCTCCCTTTGTTCCAGAGCATGTGGGTGCAGTACTTTAGGGTGAGCGCCCTTTGCGTGGCACATGTGGGTGCAGTACTCTAGGGTGAACTCCCTTTGCCGTAGAGCATGTGGGTGCAGTACTTAGGGTGAGCTCCCTTTGCCGCGGAGCATGTGGGTGCAGTACTTAGGGTGAGCTTCCTTTGCCGCGGAGCATGTGGGTGCAGTACTTAGGGTGAGCTCCCTTTGCTGCAGAGCATGTGGCTGTAGTACTTAGGATGAGCTCCCTTTGTCGCGGAGCATGTGGGTGCAGTACTTAGGGTGAGCTCCCTTTGCCGCGGAGCATGTTCCTGCAGTATTTAGGGTGAGCTCCCTTTGCCACGGAGCATGTGGCTGCAGTACTTAGGGTGAGCTCCCTTTGTCGCGGAGCATGTGGGTGCAGTATTTTAGGGTGAGCTCCCTTTGCCGAGGAGCATGTGGCTGCAGTAATTAGGGTGAGTTCCCTTTGCCGCAGAGCATGTGGGTGCAGTATTTTAGGGTGAGCTCCCTTTGCTGCGGAGCATGTGGGTGCAGTACTTTAGGGTGAGCTCCTTTTGCCGCAGAGCATGTGGGTGCAGTACATAGGGTGAGCTCCCTTTGCCACGGAGCATGTGAGTGCAGTACTTTAGGGTGATCTCTCTTTGTTGCAGTGCATGTGGGTGCAGTAGTTTGGGATGAGCTTCCTTTGGAGGGAGCATGTGGGTGCAGTACTTTGGGGTGAGCTCCCTTTATAGCAGAGCATGTGGGTGCAGTACTTTGGGGTTAGCTCCCTTTGCTGTGGAGCATGTGGGTGCAGTACTTTTGGGTGAGCTCCCTTTACCGCAGAGAATGTGGGTGCAGTACTTAGGGTGAGCTCCCTTTGTCGGGGAGCATGTGGGTGCAGTACTTTAGGGTGAGCTCCCTTTGTTCCAGAGCATGTGGGTGCAGTACTTTAGGGTGAGCGCCCTTTGCGTGGCACATGTGGGTGCAGTACTCTAGGGTGAACTCCCTTTGCCGTAGAGCATGTGGGTGCAGTACTTAGGGTGAGCTCCCTTTGCCGCGGAGCATGTGGGTGCAGTACTTAGGGTGAGCTTCCTTTGCCGCGGAGCATGTGGGTGCAGTACTTAGGGTGAGCTCCCTTTGCTGCAGAGCATGTGGCTGTAGTACTTAGGATGAGCTCCCTTTGTCGCGGAGCATGTGGGTGCAGTACTTAGGGTGAGCTCCCTTTGCCGCGGAGCATGTTCCTGCAGTATTTAGGGTGAGCTCTCTTTGCCACGGAGCATGTGGCTGCAGTATTCAGGGTGAGCTCCCTTTGTCGCGGAGCATGTGGGTGCAGTATTTTAGGGTGAGCTCCCTTTGCCGAGGAGCATGTGGGTGCAGTACTTTAGGGTGAGCTCCCTTTGCCGCAGAGCATGTGGGTGCAGTACTTTAGGGTGACCTCCCTTTGTCGCGGAGCATGTGGGTGCAGTATTTTAGGGTGAGCTAACTTTGCTGCGGAGCATGTAGGTGCAGTATTTTAGGGTGAGCTCCCTTTACTGCAGAGAATGTGGGTGCAGTACTTTAGGGTGAGCTCCCTTTGCTGCGGAGCATGTGGGTGCAGTATTTTAGGGTGAGCTCCCTTTGCCGCGGAGCATGTGGGTACAGTATTTTAGGGTGAGCTCCCTTTGCTGCGGAGCATGTAGGTGCAGTATTTTAGGGTGAGTTCCCTTTACTGCAGAGAATGTGGGTGCAGTACTTTAGGGTGAGCTCCCTTTGCTGCGGAGCATGTGGGTGCAGTACTTTAGGGTGAGCTCCCTTTGCTGCGGAGCATGTGGGTGCAATACTTTGGGTGAGCTCCCTTTATTGCAAAACATGTCAGTGCAGTACTTTGTGGTGCGCTCCCTTTGTTGTAGAGTATGTGCGGACAGTATTATGGGGTGAGCTCCCTTTGTCACTGAGTATGCAGTACTTTGGGTGGAGCTCCTTTTGTCCCAGAGCATGCAATACTTTGGGTGGAGCTTCTTTTGTCGCAGAGCATGCGGGTTCAGTACTTTAGGTAGCACTCCCTTTGTCGCAGAGCATGTGGGTGTAGTACTTTGGGGTGTGCTCCCTTTGTGGTGGAGTATGTTGGTACAGTACTTTGAGGTGTACTCCCTTTTTCGCAGCGCATGTGCGTGCAGTATTATGGGGTGCGCACTCTGTCGTGGAGCATGTGGGTGCAGTACTTTGAGGTGCGCTCCCTTTTTCACAGAGCATGTGTGGGTACAGTACTTTGGGGAGTGCTCCCTTTTTTGCAGAGCATGTGCTTGAAGTATTATGGGGTGAGCTCCCTTTTTCGCAGAGCATGTGCGTGAAGTATTATGGGGTGAGCTCCCTTCGCCGCAGAGCATGTGGGTGCAGTACTTAGGGTGAACTCCCTTTGCCGCGGAGCATGTGGGTGCAGTACTTTGGGGTGTGGTTCCTTTGCCGCGGAGCATTTGGGTGCAGTACTTTAGGGCGAGCTTCCTTTGTGTGGAGAATGTGGATGCAGTACTTTAGGGTGAGCTCCCTTTGCCGCAGAGCATGTAGTTGCAGTACATAGGGTGAGCTCCCTTTGCCGCGGAGCATGTGAGTGCAGTACTTTAGGGTGAGCTCCCTTTGTTGCAGAGCATGTGGGTGCAGTAGTTTGGGATGAGCTTCCTTTGGAGGGAGCATGTGGGTGCAGTACTTTGGGGTGAGCTCCCTTTATTGCAGAGCATGTGGGTGCAGTACTTTGGGGTGAGCTCCCTTTGCCGTGGAGCATGTGGGTGCAGTACTTTTGGGTGAGCTCCCTTTACTGCAGAGAATGTGGGTGCAGTACTTAGGGTGAGCTCCCTTTGTCGCGGAGCATGTGGGTGCAGTTCTTTAGGGTGAGCTCCCTTTGTTCCAGAGCATGTGGTTGCAGTACTTTAGGGTGAGCGCCCTTTGCGTGGCACATGTGGGTGCAGTACTCTAGGGTGAGCTCCCTTTGCCGCAGAGCATGTGGGTGCAGTACTTAGGGTGAGCTCCCTTTGCCGCGGAGCATGTGGGGCAGTACTTGGGGTGAGCTTCCTTGGCCGCGGAGCATGTGGGTGCAGTACTTAGGGTGAGCTCCCTTTGCCGCGGAGCATGTGGCTGTAGTACTTGGAGTGAGCTCCCTTTGTCGCGGAGCATGTGGGTGCAGTACTTAGGGTGAGCTCCCTTTGCCGCGGAGCATGTTCCTGCAGTACTTAGGGTGAGCTCCCTTTGCCAGGGAGCATGTGGCTGCAGTACTTAGGGTGAGCTCCCTTTGTCGCGGAGCATGTGGGTGCAGTATTTTAGGGTGAGCTCCCTTTGCCGCAGAGCATGTGGGTGCAGTACTTTAGGGTGAGCTCCCTTTGCCGCGGAGCATGTGGCTGCAGTACTTAGGGTGAGTTCCCTTTGCCGCAGAGCATGTGGGTGCAGTATTTTAGGGTGAGCTCCCTTTGCTGCGGAGCATGTGGGTGCAGTACTTTAGGGTGAGCTCCCTTTGCCGCAGAGCATGTGGGTGCAGTACATAGGGTGAGCTCCCTTTGCCACGGAGCATGTGAGTGCAGTACTTTAGGGTGATCTCCCTTTGTTGCAGTGCATGTGGGTGCAGTAGTTTGGGATGAGCTTCCTTTGGAGGGAGCATGTGGGTGCAGTACTTTGGGGTGAGCTCCCTTTATAGCAGAGCATGTGGGTGCAGTACTTTGGGGTTAGCTCCCTTTGCTGTGGAGCATGTGGGTGCAGTACTTTTGGGTGAGCTCCCTTTACCGCAGAGAATGTGGGTGCAGTACTTAGGGTGAGCTCCCTTTGTCGGGGAGCATGTGGGTGCAGTACTTTAGGGTGAGCTCCCTTTGTTCCAGAGCATGTGGGTGCAGTACTTTAGGGTGAGCGCCCTTTGCGAGGCACATGTGGGTGCAGTACTCTAGGGTGAACTCCCTTTGCCGTAGAGCATGTGGGTGCAGTACTTAGGGTGAGCTCCCTTTGCCGCGGAGCATGTGGGTGCAGTACTTAGGGTGAGCTTCCTTTGCCGCGGAGCATGTGGGTGCAGTACTTAGGGTGAGCTCCCTTTTTCACAGAGCATGTGTGGGTACAGTACTTTGGGGAGTGCTCCCTTTTTTGCAGAGCATGTGCTTGAAGTATTATGGGGTGAGCTCCCTTTTTCGCAGAGCATGTGTGTGAAGTATTATGGGGTGAGCTCCCTTCGCCGCAGAGCATGTGGGTGCAGTACTTAGGGTCAACTCCCTTTGCCGCGGAGCATGTGGGTGCAGTACTTTGGGGTGTGGTTCCTTTGCCGCGGAGCATTTGGGTGCAGTACTTTAGGGTGAGCTTCCTTTGTGTGGAGAATGTGGATGCAGTACTTTAGGGTGAGCTCCCTTTGCCGGAGAGCATGTAGTTGCAGTACATAGGGTGAGCTCCCTTTGCCGCGGAGCATGTGAGTGCAGTACTTTAGGGTGAGCTCCCTTTGTTGCAGAGCATGTGGGTGCAGTAGTTTGGGATGAGCTTCCTTTGGAGGGAGCATGTGGGTGCAGTACTTTGGGGTGAGCTCCCTTTATTGCAGAGCATGTGGGTGCAGTACTTTGGGGTGAGCTCCCTTTGCCGTGGAGCATGTGGGTGCAGTACTTTTGGGTGAGCTCCCTTTACTGCAGAGAATGTGGGTGCAGTACTTAGGGTGAGCTCCCTTTGTCGCGGAGCATGTGGGTGCAGTTCTTTAGGGTGAGCTCCCTTTGTTCCAGAGCATGTGGTTGCAGTACTTTAGGGTGAGCGCCCTTTGCGTGGCACATGTGGGTGCAGTACTCTAGGGTGAGCTCCCTTTGCCGCAGAGCATGTGGGTGCAGTACTTAGGGTGAGCTCCCTTTGCCGCGGAGCATGTGGGGCAGTACTTGGGGTGAGCTTCCTTGGCCGCGGAGCATGTGGGTGCAGTACTTAGGGTGAGCTCCCTTTGCCGCGGAGCATGTGGCTGTAGTACTTGGAGTGAGCTCCCTTTGTCGCGGAGCATGTGGGTGCAGTACTTAGGGTGAGCTCCCTTTGCCGCGGAGCATGTTCCTGCAGTACTTAGGGTGAGCTCCCTTTGCCAGGGAGCATGTGGCTGCAGTACTTAGGGTGAGCTCCCTTTGTCGCGGAGCATGTGGGTGCAGTATTTTAGGGTGAGCTCCCTTTGCCGCAGAGCATGTGGGTGCAGTACTTTAGGGTGAGCTCCCTTTGCCGCGGAGCATGTGGCTGCAGTACTTAGGGTGAGTTCCCTTTGCCGCAGAGCATGTGGGTGCAGTATTTTAGGGTGAGCTCCCTTTGCTGCGGAGCATGTGGGTGCAGTACTTTAGGGTGAGCTCCCTTTGCCGCAGAGCATGTGGGTGCAGTACATAGGGTGAGCTCCCTTTGCCACGGAGCATGTGAGTGCAGTACTTTAGGGTGATCTCCCTTTGTTGCAGTGCATGTGGGTGCAGTAGTTTGGGATGAGCTTCCTTTGGAGGGAGCATGTGGGTGCAGTACTTTGGGGTGAGCTCCCTTTATAGCAGAGCATGTGGGTGCAGTACTTTGGGGTTAGCTCCCTTTGCTGTGGAGCATGTGGGTGCAGTACTTTTGGGTGAGCTCCCTTTACCGCAGAGAATGTGGGTGCAGTACTTAGGGTGAGCTCCCTTTGTCGGGGAGCATGTGGGTGCAGTACTTTAGGGTGAGCTCCCTTTGTTCCAGAGCATGTGGGTGCAGTACTTTAGGGTGAGCGCCCTTTGCGAGGCACATGTGGGTGCAGTACTCTAGGGTGAACTCCCTTTGCCGTAGAGCATGTGGGTGCAGTACTTAGGGTGAGCTCCCTTTGCCGCGGAGCATGTGGGTGCAGTACTTAGGGTGAGCTTCCTTTGCCGCGGAGCATGTGGGTGCAGTACTTAGGGTGAGCTCCCTTTGCTGCAGAGCATGTGGCTGTAGTACTTAGGATGAGCTCCCTTTGTCGCGGAGCATGTGGGTGCAGTACTTAGGGTGAGCTCCCTTTGCCGCGGAGCATGTTCCTGCAGTATTTAGGGTGAGCTCCCTTTGCCACGGAGCATGTGGCTGCAGTACTTAGGGTGAGCTCCCTTTGTCGCGGAGCATGTGGGTGCAGTATTTTAGGGTGAGCTCCCTTTGCCGAGGAGCATGTGGCTGCAGTACTTAGGGTGAGTTCCCTTTGCCACAGAGCATGTGGGTGCAGTATTTTAGGGTGAGCTCCCTTTGCTGCGGAGCATGTGGGTGCAGTACTTTAGGGTGAGCTCCCTTTGCCGCAGAGCATGTGGGTGCAGTACATAGGGTGAGCTCCCTTTGCCACGGAGCATGTGAGTGCAGTACTTTAGGGTGATCTCCCTTTGTTGCAGTGCATGTGGGTGCAGTAGTTTGGGATGAGCTTCCTTTGGAGGGAGCATGTGGGTGCAGTACTTTGGGGTGAGCTCCCTTTATAGCAGAGCATGTGGGTGCAGTACTTTGGGGTTAGCTCCCTTTGCTGTGGAGCATGTGGGTGCAGTACTTTTGGGTGAGCTCCCTTTACCGCAGAGAATGTGGGTGCAGTACTTAGGGTGAGCTCCCTTTGTCGGGGAGCATGTGGGTGCAGTACTTTAGGGTGAGCTCCCTTTGTTCCAGAGCATGTGGGTGCAGTACTTTAGGGTGAGCGCCCTTTGCGTGGCACATGTGGGTTCAGTACTCTAGGGTGAACTCCCTTTGCCGTAGAGCATGTGGGTGCAGTACTTAGGGTGAGCTCCCTTTGCCGCGGAGCATGTGGGTGCAGTACTTAGGGTGAGCTTCCTTTGCCGCGGAGCATGTGGGTGCAGTACTTAGGGTGAGCTCCCTTTGCTGCAGAGCATGTGGCTGTAGTACTTAGGATGAGCTCCCTTTGTCGTGGAGCATGTGGGTGCAGTACTTAGGGTGAGCTCCCTTTGCCGCGGAGCATGTTCCTGCAGTATTTAGGGTGAGCTCCCTTTGCCACGGAGCATGTGGCTGCAGTACTTAGGGTGAGCTCCCTTTGTCGCGGAGCATGTGGGTGCAGTATTTTAGGGTGAGCTCCCTTTGCCGAGGAGCATGTGGCTGCAGTACTTAGGGTGAGTTCCCTTTGCCGCAGAGCATGTGGGTGCAGTATTTTAGGGTGAGCTCCCTTTGCTGCGGAGCATGTGGGTGCAGTACTTTAGGGTGAGCTCCCTTTGCCGCAGAGCATGTGGGTGCAGTACATAGGGTGAGCTCTCTTTGCCACGGAGCATGTGAGTGCAGTACTTTAGGGTGATCTCCCTTTGTTGCAGTGCATGTGGGTGCAGTAGTTTGGGATGAGCTTCCTTTGGAGGGAGCATGTGGGTGCAGTACTTTGGGGTGAGCTCCCTTTATAGCAGAGCATGTGGGTGCAGTACTTTGGGGTTAGCTCCCTTTGCTGTGGAGCATGTGGGTGCAGTACTTTTGGGTGAGCTCCCTTTACCGCAGAGAATGTGGGTGCAGTACTTAGGGTGAGCTCCCTTTGTCGGGGAGCATGTGGGTGCAGTACTTTAAGGTGAGCTCCCTTTGTTCCAGAGCATGTGGGTGCAGTACTTTAGGGTGAGCGCCCTTTGCGTGGCACATGTGGGTGCAGTACTCTAGGGTTAACTCCCTTTGCCGTAGAGCATGTGGGTGCAGTACTTAGGGTGAGCTCCCTTTGCCGCGGAGCATGTGGGTGCAGTACTTAGGGTGAGCTTCCTTTGCCGCGGAGCATGTGGGTGCAGTACTTAGGGTGAGCTCCCTTTGCTGCAGAGCATGTGGCTGTAGTACTTAGGATGAGCTCCCTTTGTCGCGGAGCATGTGGGTGCAGTACTTAGGGTGAGCTCCCTTTGCCGCGGAGCATGTTCCTGCAGTATTTAGGGTGAGCTCTCTTTGCCACGGAGCATGTGGCTGCAGTACTTAGGGTGAGCTCCCTTTGTCGCGGAGCATGTGGGTGCAGTATTTTAGGGTGAGCTCCCTTTGCCGAGGAGCATGTGGGTGCAGTACTTTAGGGTGAGCTCCCTTTGCCGCAGAGCATGTGGGTGCAGTACTTTAGGGTGACCTCCCTTTGTCGCGGAGCATGTGGGTGCAGTATTTTAGGGTGAGCTAACTTTGCTGCGGAGCATGTAGGTGCAGTATTTTAGGGTGAGCTTCCTTTACTGCAGAGAATGTGGGTGCAGTACTTTAGGGTGAGCTCCCTTTGCTGCGGAGCATGTGGGTGCAGTATTTTAGGGTGAGCTCCCTTTGCCGCGGAGCATGTGGGTACAGTATTTTAGGGTGAGCTCCCTTTGCTGCGGAGCATGTAGGTGCAGTATTTTAGGGTGAGTTCCCTTTACTGCAGAGAATGTGGGTGCAGTACTTTAGGGTGAGCTCCCTTTGCTGCGGAGCATGTGGGTGCAGTACTTTAGGGTGAGCTCCCTTTGCTGCGGAGCATGTGGGTGCAGTATTTTAGGGTGAGCTCCCTTTGCCGCGGAGCATGTGGGTGCAGTATTTTAGGGTGAGCTCCCTTTGCTGCGGAGCATGTGGCTACAGTATTTTAGGGTGAGCTCCCTTTACCACGCAAGCAGCTGTGGGAGAAGCAGTAACTTGGAAATAAATCTCAGCCCCCGCCAGCCTGGTGCCTGGCCGGCCTGTAAATAGCAATGAATGCATAAACTGGAATTAATAATTCAGTGTAGAGGCAGGTGATAAATAATGCAGCACCCGTCCTGCGAGAGGGAGGTGTGCACGTGGGGGCGCTGTGTATGTGCGAGAGCAGCAGGGAGCTAGCTGTGTATCTGCAGGTAGAGTAAGCGACCTATGAGTGTGCAGGGCGGTGCGTGCTTATCTGCGGGAAGCTGTGCGCGTGTTTGTGTGTCTGTGAGTGCTCTTAATGCCGACTCTACCCAGTGCCCCCCCCCGCCGGAGCATCTGCACAGAACTTCTCATTCTCATACCTCTGTTCAGGCTGCATCCCGAACCCTGCTGCGTCTTCTAAGTATAGATTCTACCCCTTCACCTCTGGCTCCAGGCTTGCACTATATACCCCTGGTACGGTAGTGTACGGCGTCTGACCTCGGTACCAGCACCAGCCTGTATCCTGTAACCCCTGCGCCTACGACCCCCGTGACGCCTCTGGCCTGCGCCCTAAATATCCCCTGTACCTTGTACAGTCTCTACTGGCTTATTCACGTCCTGACCTCTGTACCAATTCTTACCTTTATCGAGTTACCCCCCTGCCCCTTCACCTTCACTCTCTAACCCCTGTAAGAGCTCTGGCGTGTACCCTCTATAGCCCTTGTTCATTCTGCCTCGCTCAAATCATGGGCTGCCCAGCCAGAAAATGCAGATGAAAATAACGAGCTATTTAATTACCGTTAAAAACACATGCCGGTCTTACTGGAACTGGCTGTTCTAAACCCGTGTAGGAACCGAACAGAGAAATCAGGGTAGGTGAAGCGCTATAGAGGCTAGTGTTATCATTTGAGTTGGTTGTTGGGATGGAAAAGTATCCTGCATGGTGACGGATGTGCACCCTTGTTCTGGGTGCCTCAGCTGCATGGGTATCTGGTACCTTGGTATTGATTTTTAGTCATAGGCCAACACAGCAAAACTGTAAAATAAAAAATAAAATAATATTTAAAACAAATGGAGGTGGCAGCAGACCTGTTTTGTTTTTTATAGTGATCAGGTGTGTGAACAAGCCTTTTTACTTGTGTCACTGAGTGGTACTTACAGGCCAACTTATGTAAAGTTCTGCTGCAGTGCATTTAACTCGCCTTGGCCTATATGGTGAATGCATGTAGCACATGACTGCAGATGTGTGTTGTGTTGCACGTGGGGGTACCTAAGGGTGGTGCATAACATGGGGGCCATGGGGTTCCCTTTTGGAAAGCCCAGGGCCTAGGAGAGCTATGATGAAGGTGTATTCTGCAGACCCCGGACAGAAGTTGTGGATTGCTGACATTCTCCGGGTGCTGGGAAGGGAATACACTGAAGGGAGGTGAGAAGAGAATTCCTTGTGCACATTAAAGGCTTTTGAGACTCAGGAAGGGTGCAGGCCAGTTTGGCCTGGGCACATTATTTAGAGTAGATGCTGGATCTAATAAGGCACACACTACAGGAACACAAAATCATTAAAGAGGGGCATACCCAGGTGTGACCCTGAAGCGGCATCTATGGCTAGTGTTATGGGTTCAACAATTCTAGTGCCACCCCTTCTGGGGCAGTCTGCCTTCTTACAAAGACCAGAAGAGAGGAGTGGGCACTTCAAAGGAGTCGAAGCCCTTAAAAAGAATTTCAAAATATCAGGCAATAAATGTGTCTGAGTGAACAGTATAGAAGACAGCCTGGCATATTACTCCTCTGAAGTAAGCAAACTCATCAGGGGAGAGCCTGAAGGTTCATTGCTCAGCCACACCCTCTTCAACGCATGCCTTATCCCTCTGGCCAATGTCGTCCATTTTTTTTTCTTGAAACATTTTTATTGTTTTCCAATACAACAAGCCAGCATACTGTTCAGCTTCCCCACCCACCTCAGGAGTACTGTACTTCAATCGGCAATACCCGTTTCCAAGTGGAGTAACACCCCTCCCACCCCAACTCATTCCCCCCTTTCCCCACCCCCATGTCAGTGTGCCCCCAGTTCCTACCTCTCCCTTGATGTGCCCCACCTTCCTTGTAAATTATGTACGGGTGCTCGACCCCTCCCTGAGCAAGCCGAGCCTGGCCACCTATCAAGACATCTTGTATGCGTCCAGGGTCCGCCTCCATTCCCTTCTCATCCCTCAGTCCCCCCCGCCTCTTGCCTATCCGACACACTCCCTCCGTCCGCCACGCCAGCAATCAGCCCCTGAAGTTCCACCCTGGCCAATGTCGTCCATGCACACACCTTCAGCATCCTCTCCTACGCCAATGACACGCAACTCATATCCTCCCTCTTGGAAAAGACCCACAAAACAAGAAACAAGTTCACCCCCTGCATGACTGAAGCTGCTACCTGGATGAAAGCCAACTGTCTTTAGCTCAGTACCAAAAAGACAGAAGTAGAGATCTTCAGCAAGAACACCTCACCATTTTACTCAAACTGGTGGCCATCCGAACTCGGACCCACACCCAGCATACAAGCAGGAACTTCGGAATCATCATCAATAGCAAACTAGATATGAACATCACAAGTCGGCGCCATCACTGCATCCTGCTTCCACACACGGAAGATGCTGAGGAAGATCTTCAAATGGCTCCCAAAAAAGACTAGAAAAATTGTCACTCATGCGCTGTTCACCAGCAAGTTGGACTATGGGAAGACCCTCTATGCTGGGATCACCAAGCAACTCATCAGAAAACTACAGACCATCTAGAACTCCTTGGCAGCCAGACTCATCCTCAACCTCCCACACAGAACTCACATCCAGCTCCACTGGCTCCCGATATACAAATGCGCTCATTTCAAACTCCTCACACACACATTCAAGGTAATATACAACTTAGGCCACCCAGAAAACCACCCAGATTCTTCTGCTCCACAGGACACCTCACACACAACCCATGCATACTCAGAACCAGACCTGGAGAATGGGCGTTCTCTTGCATTGCTCCTAAAGCAAGGAACACGCTCACACTCCACATCAGAGCCTCTCCCTCTCTTCTTGAAATATACAAAAAGCTTAAGACCTCACGTTTCAATTAACCAACCTACCATAGGCAGGGCTAGGCACACACACCTGTTCAGCCCCAGAATACCCTTGCGAGCGATAGTGTGCTTTCCAAATACCCATAACAAAGAGCTAGTTAGAAACCCACAAATCTTTCATCAGCGTAAACAAGATCACCACAGCGTCGAGCTGCTGCTGCTAACAGGACTGGGGACCAGAGTCTGCTAATCTCCCAGCTTGGTGCAGGACCATCACCCAGGAAGCCAAGAACACTTGCCCTGTGCCTGAAGCACCAGGCTTTTGCCAAGACCAGTTTGCTGTTGGGGGAGGAGAAGGAGAGAACTTGGAGGGAGAGGAGTCCAGCGGGGATCTCGGCAAGTGGATCCTAGTGAGCGAAGTGTGAGGTGCCCAGTCCTCTGTGGTTGCAAAAGAGAGCTGTCCACCTTGTTGCAGAAATCAGAGACATCTGTAGGGGACGCCGGGAGGTTTCGGACCATTGCCCTTTGAAGCGAAATCGGTGGGGCCTTCACCCTTGTCTGTGACCCAGTCTGCTTGAAGGGGGCTACTAGGACTGTTTGGGCTGTCAGTCGGTTAAATGAACGTCATTTGGGCCTTTGCCATTGCCTGTGACTCCCGGATGCTAGGAGGGGGCCACTAGAACCAACCGTTCAGGCCATTTTCCATATTGAAGGCGTTCCCCAGACCATCATAGGGTCTTGAGATCAAGTGAAAAAGCTACTGCCATACCACCTTACCTGCACAAACCATGAAGGAGAAGCCGCCTACTGCACCTGGAAGCGCAGTAGACTGTGACACTGTACATCACACACAATGCTGGATCATGGGAAGACACACCCCAGCAAGCGGAGGTGAGAGTGAAGCAGGACCGGTAGGCCCTTTGAGACTTCATGACTTTGGTATATTAGCAGTGCTTAATTTGAGCCGTTGGTTTCGGGTGCTGAGCACCGGCACTCAATTGTCAACACCTGGACTTATGACCGCCAGCCACATGATGGCGATTTTGTCATAAACACAACAAATGTTTAATAATTCTATATACATTGAAAATGACTATTATCTGCCGCCCAGCTGTATAAATAGCTTGGGTGGCCAGTATTAATCATTTTTAATGCATGAAAAGTCTGAATTGTCATTAGTAGGACAATGGATGGTGCAAGCTGCTGCTTGTGTTTATTTACAAATTAAGTACTGCGTATTCGTGCCATAGCCAGCTTAAAACTTTCAGGGCTAAAGTGCTTCATTGCACATTGCTAGTGTGGGCACCATCTGTGGGGTCCCCTGAAGTAAACCGCCAGGAACATGTTTGTTAGCATGGAGGAGGGAGTGGAAAGACCTGGGAACCACAGCCTAGGAAAGCGCTAGAGCGCTCACCTGGAGAGACTTTAGTGTTCTGATACATGGGATTCTGTAATTTCACTAATTTCTTTATAATCTACTTGTGACGCACCCAGTCGCTTGTTATAAAAAAAAGTAATCTGAACACTCGACTTCTGATGTCACAATGCCTGCTGAAGGAGCCAGCAGCCACTATGAAAGGCTGGTCAGATCACGGAGCATAATTGAAAAAGCTGTTTAAAGGAAGGAAATCATAACCTTGCTTTTCTTTCTTCTGCTATATTTTTCTAGCTTACACTGACAAGCAAAAAGAACATGTTTATTTTGTGCACTCTAGATAGTTAGGGAAAAGCTAGAATCTTTCTGCATGTTTCTACACATTCCGAGTTACTGCAGCTTTTTTTTTTAACTGACTTGTATTGAAGTGTTTCTAATATGTTTGCAACATATATCTAAGTTTTTTGATGTGTTTAATTTTGCACTAGAGGTTTTATTTGTATGCTTCATGTTTGCAAACATGTTCATCCTTTCATATGAAAGAGCTACGTACCAAGGTTTTAAGTGGTTTGTGGCATAGGTGATGGTGTGACCATGTATTATATGGGAAGAAAGTACCTCTGGGCATACGTGATAAGGATGCTGCAAGTCACCTTGGAGTTTCATATCCTAATTAAGGAACTCACCCTTTGGCAACGTTCCTCTGTGTGGTTCTGGAACTCCTCAGTTATTTGCAACATCCTTATGTACGGCATGGGTTACTTTATCCATTATATTTAGTGTGCTGTATTATACTTTGTGTGTGTATTAATGAGGGCCGGACTGGCCGTAGCATGCACCAGGCAATCCCCTGGTGGGCCGCACGGGTGGGGGCCAGTATTGGGCCCCTGGGGGGCGTTTTTGTTACAGGGCTGTTTTTGCAGCATAGCTGCAAAATAGGCCCTGTAACAAAATCGGCCGAAAACCGGTCCTGGCAAAGAGCTCGGTGGCACCCCCAAGCCTGGGGAGGGAGGGAGGGTTGGTTCCCAGTCCGGCCCTGGTAGTAAATACTTCTTTTCTTACCAAAATTAAGTATTGGGCTGGACAATCACGTTATTAGGTTCACTGTTTGTACTTAGAGTCTTGTGCCTCTGCCTACCTTGCACCTACCTTCCCCATAGAAGCCTTGAACTGCTCGACACGCGCTACCACTGAGAGTCAAGTGTTGAATAAGTAGTATTTGGCCCAGCTGCTCGGAATCAATAGTACCAGGTCTCAAAAGGGCAGGTGTAAAAAGGCTCAACCCCACAGTTGGACCTAGTAGCCCGGCCTGCAATGTGGCAGTCTTAAAGGGGTTGTGAAAGTGATGGCGAAACCCTTGGCGTGCGGTGGCATCCCAGTCCCTGAAGTCTTTCAGGGGGCATCCTGTAGTTCTATCCAATATTGTAAAATAATGGTTATGAAACCAAAGCTGGGCTGTTTCTCTCTTTGATAGTTCTTTGCTTCCTCTCTTGTTGAATGTGCTAGATAGTGTAGTGTGTAGCAAATAAACTCTACAGTGCCCAGGCTCCTTCTTAGACTCAGGACTACTTGTCCACAATGTCGGAGGCAGGCTCAGTATATGATGTCCAGCTATGATGAGGCACCGGGCCCTGAGTCTAGGCAACCCTTATTGATAGTGTTTAGGTCCCTGAAAACCAGAGCTTTCATGGGGGTAGCTGTGGAGAGCAGCTAAGGCTTATTCAGGATGGTGTAAAGCAGGTGCATTTACCACTATAGTCAGTCAGTAAGCTTTTCACACAAGAAAGGACCACACCAGGTGAGTATAAAAATACTTTGTATTTATTAACACACACTAGCCCCTAACTTAGTATATCTCCTAGCCGAAGATATCAACAACTCACAAGAAATACTTCAGAAATAGGTAAATAGCATAAGAAAACAAATCGAGGGCCAACCGGGGGGGGGGGGCGAAGGCAAACCATATACTAAAGCTGTGGGATGTGAGGTAAGTACCAAACGGGACTAATACCCAAGGATGGAGGAACCCAGGGAAAGCACAGAACCACCCAAGGTGAGTAGCCAGGGACCCCAAGGTGCCCAGGTGCAGAGTGGTTACACCGGGTCAGACGTCCATAGGAAAACACAAGGTAAGTTGTGGTTGGATTTTTACAGTTAAAGGGCCCTTCCCAAAGGACCCACTTGGTTCAAGGAAGGTTGGAGAGCCACCCCACCAATGGCTACCCCGGGATCAGGATACCTACACCAGGGGAACCCTGGTGCATAAGGATGAAGTGGTGTCAGAACTGCCCGTAGACGCCAATGGAAGTTTGTGGAAGATCAGCAGGTACAGAGTCTAGTGGACCAGGCCTGTGGAACCAGGATATAGAATCCACTCAAGAAGAACCTGAAAGCAGGGGGGACAGAGTTCAAACCACCCAGAGGTGAACAGGAAGCACAGGAGCACAATGCCAGCCCTTGTTGGAGGTTCCTGCTGTAGCACAGTGAGGTTGAAGCAACAGCTCTGGAGACCAGGCAACAATGCAGGAGCTCAGGAGCCATCCACGAGCTGTCCCGTGCTGGTCGACAAGTGCAGGAAGGTCAGTGGTCGGCAAGACCACCAAAAAGCCTTGGCAAATGCCAATAACGTTTTGTGGAAGAAGATGCTGAGTTGCAGACCAGCAAGGTCTGTGGGACTAACCTAGCAAGGGAAAGCCTGAGCCGGCCCTCGGCACACAGGAGAGTCGTCAGGAATCGATGGAGCCCACTTGAGGACCCTCTGGCAGCAGGCACAGGGAGTCGCAGTGAAGCCTCAACAACACTCAGGAGATGAAGGCCCACAATGCAGCCGATGCAGGCAGGACGTTGTTCTTCGAACTGTGCAGTTCTAGAAGCTTGGGCTTCTTGGAGCTTGAAGATCTTTCGTGGAGAGATCCAACAAGCCTTGACAACGGCAAACAGACTGGTGCACATGTAGGCGTTTCATGTTGGTTGAAGAGGGATTGCAGTCACCCAAGTTGCACGGAAGTCTGGTCATGCCTCTGGTGAACCAACAAACCACCACTTGTGTTGCAGAGCTGGGCGATGTCCGTGAGACAACAGGATCAGCAAACCGGTCTTTGTCGTAGAGCTGTCTTCAGATGCAGAGAAGTGACTCCTTCACTTCAATGTAGATTCCTTCTGGGTTGGATGCAGGCTGAGTACTTGGTAACTCAGAGGATGCATGGCCACAGAGTTGCAGAACTTGAAGAAGCACAGGTACGAAGATGCAGCAGGATTCTTCCCACCGAAATCAGTCTTGTCGTAGATCCTGGCTTGAAAAACAGCAGATTCCAGTGTCCACCAGCAGAAGAGTCTTCGAACAGTCTTCAGATGTGCACTTCAATGTAGTCTGGTGTCGCTTTGAAGTGCCCCCACCATACCTAATTCTAAATGTGAGCTGGTCACACCTCTCCTTCACAGGAAATCATTTGTCCAGCTTCCCCTGCCTGAGTTAAGCTCATCAGCAGTGGGGCAGAACACTGTCTAGGGTCGGCAGCAGCGCAGGCTGGCAGGCAGACCCTGTAAGGCTAAACAAGTAGGTATGGGGAGGGTCCTCTAAGGAGCCCCCCAGTACATTGTATCATGCAATTAACACTGGAATAGGTGTTGTTTTATGGTTCCAACATGTTTGATAAAAAACATGTTCAGGGCAGCCATTATGTAGTTGGACATCAACTTGCCAGTGTCAACTACATACCTTATAATGGCTGTCCCGCACTTACAAAGCCCAGAGAATGGAGTCCGGGGTTTATAAGGGTACCTCTCCTTATGCAGTGGTACCCATACGCTTAGTACCATGCACCCTGCCCTTGGACTGAAGGGTCTACCTTAGGGGTGACTTATAGGTTTAAAGTGCAGCGATGGGGATATAAGGGAAACCTTCTATCCAAAGTGAAAGGTGCATACACCATTTCATGCAGACTGCAATGGCAGCTTCGCAGACACAGTTTGCATGGGCTCCCAAGGAGTCCCCTGGTGTACCAATGCCCTGGGTACCTCAGTACCATATACGAAAGACTTAAAATGGTCCTCCGGTATGCCAATTATGGAGTGTACAAAGTACTTATGGAATTTAGAGGAAAGAGCACTGCCACTTGGGGCCTGGTTAGCAGGATTTTAGTGAACTACATTGAAAACACACTGACACAAGTCAAAAAGTAGGGGTATCTATGCCAGAGAGATCCTACTTTCCTATGCAAAGTGACCTCAAGGCACTATATGTAGGCGATACTCAGGAAGGCAGATCCTGGTTCAGAAGCCAATGGCAGTCTTGATGGCACAACTTCAGTTGAGGCAGGGCCTCGGCCTAAAAGCAGAACGTTGGTTAGTACCTCTTCTCAGGTTCCATCCATCCAAGCAGTTCCTCAGTACCCTATTTGGGATGGTTTGAGGGTAGCCATGTGCCAAGCTGCACAGGACTAGGGTACGCAGTTAATGCCAGCAAGCAGTAGCAGGCACAGCGGAGCCCCTCGGGTGCCTCGGAGAACACCAGGCAAACATGTTACACCTGTCACTGCGGATGCAGAGAGCCTTTACTTTAACTTTTGAATTCTCATTGAATGTTTTACTAATGACGAGAGCAATTCATTTGAGACTTAAACGTAGAACATGTCTTGATTAATAAGAGATGTTCTAAAATGAATGATTTAAATGCATTCTTATGGTTCGTTAGAACTAAAAGGATTACCAATTGTATTACATGATATATTGAATAATGAGACATTTGTAATGTATACTTTATTCTACAAACCATCCGCTTTGTACTTGATTCATGAATGTGTGCTAATTCGTCTGTGTAACTGCTAGAAATGTTGTTCTTCGCTTTGAATGATCCTTGCATGTGTAGAATGTTGTGATAGGTTGAACAATAACATTTCAACAGTCTATGCATTAATGTTACATGAATGTACTTTCAAATGTAGTTCCCAAGTATACTCACTGTTGTGCAATTTCATTGCCTGCTATATGATTTATGTAACATGGACTAAAATACTAAATAAATATTATATACATACATGTTTAAATGTACACACACATATCAAATGTGCATTATGGATTTAATGTCTTAAGTTAGCAGGGTTTCACCTGAAAGGCCTGAATATTTGTTTCATGGGAACCTACTACATTTTTGCAGCTGTTAGTTTAAACTAGATACATTTCTTGTAACAAGCAATCGATGCATGTCTGGGAATAGATTTCAATGTCAAGCACTTGAGAAACCTGTAGACTAACAATTGACTGTTGAATTAAACGTTGAGTGTGTGATCAAGATGGTGATCCCATGTCCAGTGTGGTATTTTTTTCCAGTGTTTCATTATGATACCATGTAATAGGGGAGAGGAGTTGGCCTAACGGCTAGGGCGCTCGACCTCGGACCTGGGGAACTGGGTTTGAGTCTCGGTAATGACGCTGAACATCCTGTGATTCTGGGCAAATCACTTAATCTCCCCGTGCCTAACAAAAAATGAAAGTGTGTCCTCATGTAACGTAACTGGTGCTATGTAAAGCGCTCTGATACCCGATTGGATTCGGGTCAAGTTCACGCTATATAAAACTCGGCAAAAAAAAAAAAAACATTCAGGAAGCTGGCATCAGAGGGGTCAAACTGTTGAGGCTGTACTGGCCCCACCGAGCACAATATGATGTGTGGGGATGGGAAGAGTTTTGACCTTGTCATATTTAGATGAGCCATTCAGAATTTTCATTGCAACTTTGTATTGCCTATCAAACAGGACAAAAGGAATATGTAGAGAGTAAAGGAGTTGCTCATCTCTCCCTTTACGATACAGGTCATTTAGAGTTTGTTGAATCATTTGCAGTAATATAGTAATTTGGTAATTGTGTTACAACAGCCAGTAAGCTGCATATCACCAAAAATGTAGAATTCAACACTGGGGTGCGCAGTCAGCCCCATCCCACATGAGGTGGTGCCGAGACCTAGACGGTGCCATGATGGCGGAGAGGGTGGTGTGTATAAACAGGGGCTGCCCTCGGAGATGGCAGAGGATCTGGGGAAAATGTAGCACATTCAGGGGCAATATATGCGAACCCCCCTCGTCAGACTTGGAGTCCGAGCTGACCGAATAAAACAAGGACATCAGCACACCATAAGGAATGACGCAAACAGAGACTGGGGGGGGATTGGTAGGTAGAGCTGTGAATACTGTGAATGTATGTGGATGTAATTGCATAACAGCACCAAAAAGAGTGTTTAAATGTAATCGCTATGATAACAATCTATGTCATACTACTGCAATCTGTATTGCTAAAAGGTGTCCATTTCATGTTAATAAAAATTGTTTTATAAAAAAAAATGTAGAATTCACTGGGAAGATAAGATAAGGAAAATGCGTTTTTATGAGGACTTCCACATGCAAAGATTCAATGCTGTCATCAGCTTTTTGCTGGTGTTAACGGGGTTGACTTTTCCACACCGTGTTATGGTGTAACCATTTCATCTGATAGAGTCTTCTAGGCCTAGATTCCTTATCTTAGAGTTTTCCGCAGGCATCAAACTGGATCTGGAAATTTTTCCTGAGCAGTACCCCTGCTTGCCAGTAGGTGGCATCGTTCTGCTCAGCATGCCACATCCATCCACGCCGGATGTGACGTGCACGGTGCCTCTAAAGGCACAATCCCAGCACACTGATGTCAGTTCTTTTCATTCCATGCCAGGTAGCACAGATGCGGAAAGACCTACCCTTAGTTGTTTTTTGAGTGTCTTTTTTTGACTTTTTGTCAAAGCTTTTCGATAATTGTCTCCTGGTGTGGCAGGGATGTCAGTAAGGAAGGCTGGATTCAAGCCCTGCGGCTCCTTTCACCGACAGATGTTGGTGACGGACCTGCACCTCATCTGTTTGGTGCCTTGAGTGCGACCACAAAACCAAGACCTGCTTCGAATGTTGCACCATGCACCCAAAAGGCCTGACGGAGTGATCCCTCAAGCTCCTTTCCGAATAATGCGTGACGCTGCGACGGTCTAGGCCCTATGGCAGACAGGCCTATAGTTTAGGGGAAACGTCTGTGGTTGAAGGGAAAACCCCCTGAACCACCCTGACTTCAAAGACATTCGACAATATAACTACGGATGCCATCCTTCAGCAAGGGTGAGTTACACTTTAGGGGACGTGGGACCAGAGAACCAGGGCTGCGTGGTCCACATTGTCAGAGGACTCTGTTGTGCACATGGAGTATACCTATCCAAATAGAGTTTTGTCTGGGCTGAGGACCTGCTGAAGTGTGGTGCCCTGAAATGTGCTCTCCAAGGGCACGACGGTGGGCCTCCTGTTCTCCTTGAGATCTCAGGGACATCAAAGATATCCATCGAGGGACCTACACCTTCTACCTGTGACATCTGGAGAACGGTTTCTTCTCAAGTGTCCACCCGACTACTAAATTCAAACTAGTAGCGTGGTGTGAGCGTGGACCTAAGATTTGTGTCTAGAGACTGGATTGCCTAGTGCAGGGCACCAGAAATCTTGCCCTCATCTGAGGTGTTGGGTTCCTGTACTGCAGGTACTGTGACACTCATAAGCATCTAGTGGTGGTGAGCGGATTCACCAGTTGCTGACCACCCATGGCTTGTTTTGTTGATCATGCCACACTTCTCTTGTGCGACACGCCTCATTCTCATTGCATGTAGTGTCCGATTCACAGGGTGTGACTCTCCGAGTTGGGGGTGTATCAGTAGGAGTGCCTCATTCTGCAAAATGTGGCTCTGCTTAACTCGCGCCTGTGTGTGTGTGTGTGTGACCGGAATTGCCTGGTGCAACCCAATTTCACGTGCACCGGTCACTGTGCCTCCTTACCAGGGAGGTGCGGGATTTGCAACTCATCATGTTTGAAATCTGAAGTGCCTGGTGTGAGTTATCCCTATGTGCTCCACTCCCTGTGCCCGAATCGCCTGGGCATGACCCAGATCATTGTGTACTGATCGGGGCGCCTCATTCTACTGAGAGGCTCCCTTGTGTTAGACTCCATTCTTCAGTTGCTCAATTGCTGATCCTCATTGTGGGGGACCAGCTGCCCTCTCTACACCTGGCCCCTCCCGAAGACATCTTGGCTCCAGGTAGTAGCGAGAGAGATTGAATGGGATGAGGAAACTCTTTCGAGAAAGTTCGGAAGCAGGTCAAGGGACCGCGTAACCTCTTTGTGTTTTGAGACCTGTGGGTGAACTTCATGAGTGGCTGCTAATATTACCACCTGCTTCTCGAGGACCCAGACTAAATGTGACTTGGGCTGCGTGCGACCTAGTGTCCGGTAGGTGGGACTGATTCCATCCGAGGGTATAGGACAATAGGGGTGAACTTGAGGGTGGAGCGAAGCTTAGTCCAAGGAGTCTGCAGAGGGTGAACCATTTGGCTGCTGGGTACCAGTGGCACCACATTAGGGTGCTGAGTGCGTATGTGTGTGTAAGATTGTGCCGTACCGACTGGCTGATACCGGTCACACCGCGTAGTGAGTGGGTGTGAAGGGGAGGGATCGTGTGCGGACCGCTGGTGATTCACGACACTGGCCAGCTATGCCGCCTTGTACATTCATTGGTGCCAAAAGCACAATACCTTTTCACATTGGTTTTTCCCGCATGGCTTCGGCCTGCGGTGCTGCTAAAATGTGTTCTAGTTTTTGTGTATGTACATAATTGTGATATTGTGCACTGCATAAGGGTGTTCTCTCTCAGTTGGGGAGTTAGATTAGGAACTGTCCACAGTGGGCATACTATTGAAATCATAACAATACAAGTGGGCCTAGTACTGCTAGTAATATTTCCGATTGTGTTTTATGTCCAAAAGTATATGATAGTCATGTTGTAATGATTGAATTTGTACGTTGAATATAAATGTTTTTACATACATCCTGTGTGAAGTCTCTTTTGTGACACTCAGTGCATTTATCGCATGTGGCTGCTGTGCCTTTGCTTTACAAATTGCCTTTGTAGTGAGCCTCACTGCTCAGTGCCAAGCTACCCAGGGGTGAGCACGGGTTATACAGAGAGTGTAATCACTTGCCCTTAACGGGCGCAGTAATTCTGCCTGGCTGGTTGTATCCCTTCAGCCAACCAGACCCAGCCAGTTCCAACACCTACATTTTGTTTTTCCTGAAAAACTGGTCCTTTGGATTCAAGCATCCTTCTTGCCAAAGGTAGTCACTCCATTCCAAGTAGGCTAATCCATCACTTTGCCTACCTTTTACGCTCCAAATCATCCCTCTAAGGAAGAGGAGAGACTCCACCAGCCGGACCCAAAAAGAGCATAGTCGTTCTACCTTGAAAGCACAAAAATGTTCTGGGTGGACGATCAACTACTGTGGGGTATGTCAAGCCAAGAAAGGGAATGCTGTGCAGAAACGGACCATCTCTCGATGGATCGTGCTGTGCATTAAAATCTGCTACACATTGACCAAGAAGCAACCCCCTGAGGGTTTGGTTGCTCATTCTACCAGAGCAAAGACTGTGACTACTGCGTTAGCAAGTTGATTCCGGTCCTGGACATCTGCCAGGCAGCATTGTGATCCTCTCGGCACACGTTCACTAAGCACTATTGCCTGGACAGTCAAGTCCGTTAGGACGGGTGCTTTGATCCTGCAGGACTTTAGTGTGAAATTTGTTTTGCAGACACACCTCTGATTTAGTATTGCTGGGGTATCTATTCTAAGGTATGGAATCTGCGGCTAGACGTCTCTATCAGATGAAAAGTTACCTTTGGTAATGCATTATGTGGGAGAGGCTCTATCTAGCTGCAGATTCCTTATTGCCTCACCTATCCTCCCTGCTCTGTGAATGGATTTCTAGGGACGGGGCTGTTCCCCTGGCAGGACCCTGGTTGTACACACCAGTGGTCAGTGTTCTTTGTGGCTCCACGCTCCTGGCGTGGAAAGTTGCAAAAAGAAACTGACGTCAGTGTGCTTGATAAGCGCCTATTTAGGTACCGTGCACGTCCGTTCCGGCACAGACAATGCCGTGCGGAGCCGAACGACATCTCCTACCGGCGGACAGGAGTACTGCTCACGAAATATTTCCGGATCCAGTCTGACGGGTGGGGATAATTCTATGGTAAGGAATCTGCAACTAAATGGTGTCTCTACCAGATAAGGTGTAACCGAAGGCGTTATTCTTTTTGTTGCAGCAGTGTATGACTTTTTAAAAAGCAAAATTCTAAAATTGTACCCCTTAAACACTTTTTGGGAACTCCCAACCATTCTGTAGATAGGAAGAATGTATTTTTCGCATTCTGGTCGAGTTAAACTGGTGGTGGTTCTCCGATCCTATTCACCACAAGAGTGAGCTTGGTATGCACAAGGCTTTTGTGAGGCATCTAGGGGTCGTTTTTTGGCCAGCGAAGCATATTCACACAAAGGCAGATCGTCCTTCTTAATCCATATTTTTTGCAGACTGTCAGCAACACCCACTCTTTTTCCGTGCAAGAGAACATTTAGCTGTTGATTATCAGTTACCTTGGATTTGAATTTTAAGTGGATTTGGTAAAACGCATCCTCTCCCTCCTTGCAGTGTGCACACTGAATCTGTAAGTTAGTCCAGAGAGTGTGAACTAAGCAGGTCGCAGATTCCCATCCGGTAGCGCGAACCAGTCTTTCTTTCCGTCAGGGTCGAGTCATTGGCTACCCTTGAATTCGCTAACACAGTTCAGCAAACATGTTACTGTGTCGCTCAAAAATGAAACTTAATAAAGAGTGCCAGCTGCCAGTCAAAGTTAGTCAGTCTAGATGGAGTAAAACACGTTTTTTAATGAGATATAATTGATCTGTCTGGCTTTGCGCATTTAAAGCATCCTATCGATTCTGCAGGTGTGTTTATAGTTGAAAGCCAGGCACCTCTATTTTGCTTGTTACATAATGCGCTCAACAGTGACTCACTCTTGCGGCTTCTGACTGCAGATTGGTCGGCGCGAGCCTGGGGATTGTTGAGGAGTAGCATGCTGACTCGTGTGGGTGATTGTTTGTGACGTCAGATGAGGGGGCTTCACCCGTGACCGGGTTCTGTAAGGAAGCGTGTGTTTGTGCTCCGCCGTCCACGCACATCTGTGTGTGATGCAATTCATGCATTCATATATATATTTTGATTTTGTATAGCACGGACATGGCCCGTAGGCATCAGGGCGCTTTACAATAAAGCAAAACGTATCAATAATAAATAGTTATGAGCGGCACATGCAGTTTTAAGTTGAGCTCTCGCTTCTATGTGAAGCACAGAAGGGAGCGTAGAATGAAGGCGATGTGGTTGAATTGCTTGTGTCCTGTCACGAAGCGGGCTGCCGCATGTGAGACTGCTCTGAGAGGGCCAGGGTGAACCTTGGGAAGGAATGCAATTCCGTGTTCGAGTCTGGAGAGCACAAGTGCCTTGACAAGTGACAACAGATTTAAGGTTGTGTGCGAGAACGAGGTTCCGGATTCTCCAAAGATGTGCAGGCCTTCAGTGGGGTGCTTTGTTCTTGCATTCGGGTTTCACCACCTTACGTCTATAGCAGCAAGGCGGTGCTGTCTGGTGCCTTTTGGGTTTTAGTGGCTTTCATGATGGCTAGCATCACCACTGACCTTTCTTCTGACTGACCCCCTGACCGGCAGCACTCAGTTGCTAAGCCACGGTTTCGTCCTTTTCCAAAGGAGTTACCTGAGACGGCAGTTCATAACATTTTGATTTCAGTGTACCCCCTCTGAATCACTACTGGGAGCCGCGGACCTCTGGCTAAACTATTTATATGGTTTGAGCCTCAAAATAATACACAAAAATACAGAAACTAGTATATATTAAACACACACATAAAATATAAAGTATTTTATTTAATTAACAAACCAAAATAAATCAGAAAATCGAAAATGCATTTTAATTTTAATTGGAATGCAAAGCTTTACAAAATGTGGTTTTATTTTTAAAAGACGAAGAGATATGCTAGATTGTATCCAATTCATTTTTATTTTTTCACTCCTAATACATTCTTCATTTTTGTAGACATACGTTCTTCTTTACTTGGGGCAACCAGCTGTCCATACTAGATTGCCCAGTGCTTAATTTGTAAAATAATGAATGCCCGTACCAAAAGCGCTATTCAGACACCCGGGGCCCGTAATACCGAATATTAGGACTCTGGATATGAAGGCTGCGTGATCTTGAATCCACCGCCGGCCCCTTTAATCCACTGCTAAATATTCACTTTATCTCCCTCTTGCGGGTTACTGCTTTCTCCCCCTTGGTGATGGATTTTCCATCTTTCTCTTCCTCCTTCTTTCCCCTTTGTGTGTTTTTCCCTGTTTTGCTCTTTGGGAGATGTCTGATAAGTAAAAATGTGTGTCGGTCCGCAAAAATGAGCGCCACTGGCTCAAATTAAGCGTTTGCGCAGCTCCCACAAATCAAGATAAAGACACGCAACTTAATGTTTAGATGCCATTTTCAAATTCCGTCTCCTTTACATAGCGTTTAAAAAGTTTCAGTTTTGCTTTTTTACGTATATATGAACTCTATTAATCTACTACTAGAATTTAATTTTCCGAACAGGTGAGGACACCCTGAGTAGGCAAAAAATCCCTGGCTTAGGATATGTGTGTCCCTGGACTTTCCACCTCACGCAGAGCATTCTAATCCACCTTACAAGGATTGGGGTGTTTTGATTCCGAAGGCCACCTTCGAAACAGTGTACGGGCCATGAGTACTTGGGTACCAAAATGCTCATTGTACCCTGTGAGGCTGCACCTTTTCCTGTATTATCTGGGCCGGGCAGGTTGCTTCGACTTGTGAGGTGATGTTTTCAGTGGTTTCATTTTGCTGTCCTTGCTGCACCCCTTTCGGTGGTTTCATTTTGCTGTCCTTTTTGCACCCCTTTCGGTGGTTTCATTTTGCTGTCCTTGCTGCACCCCTTTCGGTGGTTTCATTTTGCTGTCCTTGCTGCACCCCTTTCGGTGGTTTCATTTTGCTGTCCTTGCTGCACCCCTTTCGGTGGCTTCATTTTGCTGTCCTTGCTGCACCCCTTTCGGTGGTTTCAATTTGCTGTCCTTGCTGCACCCCTTTCGGTGGTTTCATTTTGCTGTCCTTGCTACACCCCTTTCGGTGGCTTCATTTTGCTGTCCTTGCTGCACCCCTTTCGGTGGTTTCATTTTTCTGTCCTTGCTGCACCCCTTTCGGTGGTTTCATTTTGCTGTCCTTGCTGCACTCCTTTCGGTGGTTTCATTTTGCTGTCCTTGCTGCACCCCTTTCGGTGGCTTCATTTTGCTGTCCTTGCTGCACCCCTTTCGGTGGTTTCATTTTGCTGTCCTTGCTGCACCCCTTTCGATGGTTTCATTTTTCTGTCCTTGCTGCACCCCTTTCGGTGGTTTCATTTTGCTGTCCTTGCTGCACCCCTTTCGGTGGCTTCATTTTGCTGCCCTTGCTGCACCCCTTTCGGTGGTTTCATTTTGCTGTCCTTGCTGCACCCCTTTCGGTGGTTTCATTTTGCTGTCCTTGCTACACCCCTTTCGGTGGTTTCATTTTGCTGTCCTTGCTGCACCCCTTTCGGTGGTTTCATTTTGCTGTCCTTGCTGCACCCCTTTCGGTGGCTTCATGTTGCTGCCCTTGCTGCACCCCTTTCGGTGGTTTCATTTTGCTGTCCTTGCTGCACCCTCCGATTCCATTCTCAGTAAGGCCTTTGTGGAAGGCAGCCCAGGCTGGAGGCCCGAGCCCGGCTTCCTTATCAGCAGACCCAGGCGCCTCCTCGGGGGCTGGGAGCTGCCCCCACCTGCCTTGTCCTGCCATTGTTGTTGTCGCCCCTGTTGTCACAGAGATTCGTGGGGGGCTCGCAGACCCACGGCTGCAGTCTAAGACCGATGCATGAATCCTCGACAGCTACTGTGCAAACGTCACAGCAGAGGGGGTGTCTGGGCAGAGGCGGAAGCAAGCACACAGCAGAGAGGGCACGATATCTGTTGCAGAGGAGGCAGGGAAATAAGTGAGGGAGCAGAAGGGGCAGAGAGCAATGACCAGCATTGGCATAGCCAATAGGTCTCGCCTTTGGGACCTTATACATGTTTTGCCAGACCTATTGGCTTTGCCAATGTGTTTAAGCTATGTTGTAGAGTTTGTAAGCCTTTTGGATTGATTGGAGATAAGTCTTTGCAGGGCAAGGCTCATTTGAAATTTCACCATGCGTGTTGTTACAATGTATGAATAGGTCACTAAGGGCCATATGTAGGTAGCATAACATTTACCGATTCATAAATACCGAATTTTACCGATTCGGTATTTATGAATCGGTAAATAGTATGTAGGTAATTAATCGGTAATTATTACCGATTCGGTAAATATCGGTATTTATGAATCTGTATTTACCGAATCGGTAATAATGCATCCCTTCCCATTGATTCCTATGGGCCTGGAGGCCCATAGGAATGAATGGGAAGCCAGTTACTATTACCGATTCGGTAAATACCGAATCGGTAATAGGGGAGGCATTATCATGGGTGGCAGGGTGTCACATTGACACCCTGTTTCACCCCTGATTCGTGCATGTGTGCACATGTGGCGCACATACATGCCCTAAGGGCATGTATGTCTGCCACATGGCACTTCACAAATTGCACAAAAATGCTTTTTTAAAGGTATTCGTCATTTACCATCAACTTGTAGTTGGTGGTAAATAACGAATCCAGACACCAATTATGCACTCACTTGAGTGCCCCCTACATAGCAATTCTGGATTCGGTATTTACCGAATCGGTATTTTACCGATTTCTTAAAGTTCCGATTCGGTAAATACCAAATCCAGAAATCAGCCACCTACATCTCAAGTGCCTCAATACCGGTCGGTAACGGGATATTTACCGAATTTCGGCCGTTACCGACCGGTATTTGGCTTCCTACATATGGCCCTGAGACCCATATTAAAGTGGATAATGGGGGGGGGGGGGGATGTTGGGGCCTTTGAGGCTACTTTCTTTTTGTCAATGTTTTTTTTATGTATTGGAGGTGCTTTCATTATTTCTAAAACACAGGGGGCTGGGAAGTCAGATGGTGAAATTGATGACCTAGCAATTTGAGCAGTCAATTTTGGCTGTGCAGGCTATCGGGACACAGTCAACTTTTGAGATCATTAACTCGAATATCTACCCTTAGTTGCATGTGGGTTCAACTGCAGTGTTGGATAAGAAAGTTTTCACTAGTGAATAATTTTTGATTAGATATAAGAGAGTCACTGCTTTGCAACCAAAAAATGTAAGTCTCCAAAGAAGAGGTAGTCACAAGAAGAAAGGAGGTGATTAGAAATATAGTCTATGAATATTCAACAAAGACATTGTTTTTCCCAGGAGGGTGGTAGAACTTGTGAAGTCTGAAGGGTGTGATGATGAGTTGCGCATTTCTGTGGGTTGAACCTGGAAAACGTCAGAGTTTAAAGATTTTCAAGAGACGGGATACCTGTAAATAATAGTTACACCATCTCCCTGTTTATGTATCCAGTTAATAATGTACAGTAAACTTATACTTCTCTGGAAAGATTAGACTGGGCACTGGTTTGGAGGATGACATAAAACCAGTCTGCCAGGACAGGCATGTGAAGATCAGTGAGTAAAGTAAATATGGCTGCAGTATTGTCAGTGGCTGATTTGCCATTTATAAGAGCACAGACACACCTTGTCGGGTGTAGGCATGAGGCTGTGGGGTTTTACCCTGGCATAAGGATCTAAACCTTACTTTAGTAGGTCAGGCGATGGGGCAAAGATCATGGTTGCAGGCCGGTATGGGAAGATACATGTTTCATCAATAAATGTTTTGTGTAACAAGGAACGTTCTATGGTTAATTTACATGTAGTGGTGACAGCTGTAGATATGTGCTAACTTTTCTGGCTCACTAGGAGTAATATTTCGGTATAATTAAATGGGGCGGCTAAAAAAGCGCTGCACTTGTGTTTCACCAGAAACGTTCTACGACCCGGGAATGAAGCAGCTTGTGCCAAAACAGTATAAAAACATGGGCGATAATAGATGCAAAATATTCTTTGCAGAGTTAGTTAGCACTTGTGTAGAGCACAATCTGCCATGAGTTTTGAATCGCATGCACTGCAATCGCAGATCCTTTCGATTTCGAACTGTTTATATTGGCCAGTAGTGTTTACGTTTTAAGACTTCTGGAAGTAACTTCCATTGGAATCTCGTCATGTAGTAAGAATGAGGTCGATGCTGTGTGGCGCGTGCCACTGCAGATTTGAAATCGCACAGAGCTTAAGATAACAGATGTTACTATTATTACTCTAAGCCTCGAACTTTAACTTGGAAAAGTGCCCCTTCATCTTAACTCCATTATTTTTCAGACAATTTATTTGTCCGTGCTTATATTATTCCTTTCTTGTAAATTAGAATGCATAGTGGGCGATATCGTTTTAAAGAACGTAGCCAGACCTGCGAGATGAAGTGAAAAGTAACACATAAATGTTAACGACCCCAGACACAACAAAGCGCAAATGTAAAAGCCACTGAAACATAAGGTCAAAAACCACAGCTACGCAATAATTAACAAAGAAAGATGCCTACCTATAGGTGCCCTAAGGAGCCAGCGTTTGCCGTAAACAAAGCTACCAGCACACCCTCCTACGTCACTGCAAACCAAGATGGCGTTGGCCTGTCCAGATGGGCCGTACTAAAATTGGACAAGGCGTTAACCAAAAAGCCCGCTTTCCAGTCACGCGCCATAGTTTAACATAAACGATGACGCAAGCCAATGTAAAAGAAGGGCGGGGCTTCAAGTCCCCTTCCGAAACTGTATCGATTCCAAAAGGCCCTCGCAGAGCGAGCAGCGCATGCGCTCTGCAACGCCAGGCGAGACCTAAAAAGGGCAGTGTGTGAGAAGAGGCAGGATGCATCAGGGAGCAGTGTGCGTGTGTGGGGTGTGTTGTGTTACTATGCTTGTGGGGACTCTGGTGTGATAACTATTTGCGGCTGGCATGTCTAGCAGGTGGAGGTTTAATTTAACACAAAAAAATGACTTGCCTTTCAACCAGCCATGTCCCGCGTCTTCTCGGCTCCTGCTCCTGCTCCCGGAAGGAACAGGAAGCAGGCAGCCAGGCTCCCTCCGGACCCTCCCCTAAGCCAATAACAACACTGCAAGCAGCGTTGTGATTGATGGGGACGCCGCCCAGCCAGGAGCTTACAGGGAAGCCATGTTCTCCATGCAGGCTGCATTGCAGACTGCATGGAGCAGATCAGAGTGCGCATGACTGAATCAGAATCAGAAAAACTTTATTCGGTTGTAAGCAAAAACAATCATAAAAGTGTACATAAATAAAATACAGCAAATACATGAAAGTCATAAAAACTTGGGTTAAGAAGAGCATAATGCCCAAAGGTATTAAAAAAAAAAAAAATACATTATAAGATCATCCTTTTTCTAATAAAAAACACTTTTTTCAAATAAGAAATGACTGTTGCAACACAAAGGTGGTTATCCAAACATTGGATCTCATACAGTGCACGGTGACATTGACGATGTCCAATCATCTTTAGGAAGGGCAATAATATAGTTCGCCTATCACGGATATAATAACGACAAAACAATACAACATGCATGGTACTTTGAGGAGAGGTTTCATCACAGGGGCATGGGGACAAATCATGAGACCAGTCGTTGATTGTGGGAAAACTGACCAATCTGTGAAAGATATTAAATCTAAAACGACAGAGTAAAAAACGGTCAAAGTTATTTGGTACATAAGTCAAATAGGGTTGAATATTAAAAGTAGTTAAAACTAATTCATGTTGGAGGACAGTTGGTTTTAAAACCTCCACAGCACATCTTAAGGATTCTAGGTGTGTCAGGCATTCTTTTTTAAGATCCTTTCTGGAAATAGCTGAGGTAGTGAGCGGATTTAAAAAGTACTCTAATTTGCCCATATCAGATAAAAAATTACGTACATATCTGAGCCACGGTATCCTCATGTATCCATCTAACTTAATAACATCTGACAAAATATCTCTATTAAGCTTAGGTTCTTCTTTTGACCATACCCTGTGCCATAACAGTACGGGTTCTAGCTTAATAAGGTCAGATATAAAAGAGAGACCCAGTTCAGTGTGGCAGTTAAAACTAGAGGAACTATTAGGAACCGCGAGGATAAACTTCAAAAAGGTATTCTCAACAACCTGGAGCGGAATCGGGTCCACTATCCCCCATATTCCGCTACCATACATGGCGCCGGATAAACATTTAGCTTTATAAATTTTAATTAGCTCTGCGGGGGGTCGAGTACCTAGTTTCCCCGAGAAGGACCTAAGAGCAGCTGTCGAATGAATCATCGCCTGTTTTTTTGCAGCCAATGCCTTGCCCCAAGAATCCTTCTGGGTAAATAAGATACCAAGGTAGGAAAATTGTTGAGTAAAAACCAACCGTTGTCCTTCAATAAAAATAGGCTTCTTAGATTTTACATTTCTGCCACAGTGCATGATAAATGTTTTTGCTATGTTTACTTTTAGGCCCAATTCTAACATGAAGAGGGCAAAACTAGCAACCACGCGCTGTAGTCCCAATTGAGTGCGGGACATTAATACAGCGTCATCCGCATACATTAATAACGGGATGGGACGGCCAGCAACATAGGGGGGATCGAATTTGTTATTGCACAGGGCTTTCTCCAAACCATTTAAATACAAATTAAAAAGGAAAGGGGCCAGGACACAACCTTGCCTGACCCCACTCCTGATTGGGATTTTACCCGTGCATTCCCCATTTTGGCCGTAACGTACAGATGCAGAAGCTTCACTATAAAAACATTTAAGAAAATAAATAATGTTATCTTCAACCCCAAGTTGTTCCAATAATATCCACAGTTTGGAATGAATCACACAATCAAAGGCGGCTGAGAGATCGACAAAGGCTACAAACAGATTCTCCCTCCTGGCTCTGGTATATTTTCCCGTTAACATCAGAAAATTTAAGCCTTGTTCCACAGTACCTAATCCAGTACGGAAACCGTATTGTAGGTCAGAGAGGATAGAATTGTCATCAGCCCATCGAAGTAGCCGGTCCAGAATTATTCGTCCCGCTATTTTTGTAAATGAATCTAAAAGAGAAATAGGTCTATAACAGGCCGGTTTGTGACGATCCCCTTTTTTGTAGATAGGAACAATTATGGACTCCACCCAAGTGGATAAAAAGCTAGATGCACAGCAAGCATTTAGCACCTGAACCAGTAGGGGTGCCCACAATGACATAACTGCCTTAAATACGTCTATGGGCACACCGTCTGGGCCGGGGGCCTTCCCCCCCTTACTTGCTTGAATCGCTTTTTCAACCTCGGGGAGAGAAAACTACATATCTCTCAAAGATGGATAATCAGAGGGGTTACAGGTGGTGGAATACGTGCCGTCCCCCTCGTATACTTTTGAAAAGTGGTCAATCCACTCAACCTCAGAGATTGCGACTTCTACGGTGGGACATGCCTCTTCTCTGAATAGGGGGTTTCTAATAATCTTCCAAAAGCTTGCACTATCGTTACATAGGGAGGCCTGGTGCAAAGCTTCCCACGTATCCTTTCTTATCTCCTTTTTCCTATCTTTAATAGCGAGTTTATACTGCAGCCTCAGATTGCGGACATCTTCTGGACACCTGGGTTGTTTATGAAGTGCCTTCTTTAGGAGGGAGTACGCTTTGGTGCATCTGGAATTAAACCAACTATTCCTCTGTACTCTGTTATGTCTATGTTGTCGTGTTAAGGAGGATCTAATCTCATTAGATATTGACAGAAAAGAAGCCAATATCTTATCTGGGGGAGCATCCTCTGTTAGGCATGTAATAAAATCAGAGGCGCAGATGGTAAGCACCTTTTTTAGCGTATGAGATTGATCCACCTTATCCCATTTAAGCGTAAAGCCATTGGTGGAACAATGGCAAGATTGTCCCATAATATATCTATCTCAGAGGCAGGTTTTGGGGCAGACCACTTTGGGATAAAAATGGAAAAACAAAGAGGAAAGTGGTCGCTTAATGCAATATCGGACACCTCAAAGGCAACAATCGCACGAGCATGCCTATTAGTGATAAGTGCAAAATCTATCGTGGAGGTACAGCCTCGCCCATTAAAAGTTGGTGGAAGGGGAAATGGTGTTGAACACACCTCGTTTATAAAGGCCAAGTCAAATTGACCAATAAGTTCATTTAATTGATCACCCAGGCTTGAATGAGTAAAATGGGACAAGCTCAAACCATCATCCTCGCTACCTAAGCCACATCTATTATCTGCCGTCATGTTACATAAAGTACAATTGAAATCTCCTACAAGCAGTATAATCAAATTAAAACCAAAGATTTTTTCCTGAGAGAGAAGTACATTGGCCAGCTTTTTACAGACAGTATTGATTTCCCTGGAGGGGATATTATTGTATAAATTGAGCAATACTATCGGAGTGAATAAATCCAAAACTATTATTAAAGCCTGGAAATAACAATCTTTATCTGATTCCAAAATCTTTAAAGTATGTAGCTTATTGGAGATATAGGTCGTCAAACCCCCCTTGGCCCTGCCATGCTGGGTACCCACCGCTGGGGTGTGAAATGTTTTGAACCCATTTAGGTGTACCGGGTCCTTGCTCCATGTTTCTTGCAAGCAAATAATATCTTGCAATTTAATGAAGTCTTGCCAAAGTGGGTTGCCAATTTTAGATTTAACACCAGCAATGTTCCAAGAACAAATGCTGCAAGGAAGGGATCCTAGGGGGGGACAAACAGGCCGAGTCATGGTGGAATCTGGCGAGGAAAGTATAAGTCCACTCTCATTTCCCTCCCTAGGTCCTACATCCAAATCTACCGACCCACCTACATTGTGCTCGGAGTCCAATGAGCTACATGGTGCCCCCAAATTTCCCTTATTATCATCCATAGGATCACGGCTGTCTTCTGCCACAATAGTTAGAGTGTTTTGGGAATAATGAGGTTGCTGTCAATCATTACAATCTAGGCCACTTAGAATATCAAAGTGATTAAATGTTGATATATTATATCTTTCCCCTTGGGGGTACCCCAAGTTATGCAAATGAGGGCCATGACCCCTCAGTCTTTCCCGTTGTAAAGGGGCATAGAAAAAGTCAAGGGGGACGATATTGACATAATCAGCCACTAAGTGGCCGGTGTAACATTTTTCAAGTATATGGTTGACCAGCAAAGGGGACCGGAAAGATATAATCACACAGTCTCCTCTCAGAGATTTGGCTGACGGACCTAGCCAGCGAACTCTTCTTATCATTTTAAAATTTGAGAAGAGAGCTGTATTCGACCCAAATTTAATAGATAAATAATGAAGGGCCTCATTCCTCAATGTAGACCAATGTTCAAAGGCATTTGGAGGAAGGGATGGAACATTTACTAGTACCACAGTATAGGGACAGGCCTCAGGAGGAAGGTTCAACGTAGGTAGGCTAGCTGTAGAAGATGTCTCATTGATGTCTGTAACAGGTCTTACAATAGTGGGGTCTACGTTATGAGCTGGAATTGGGGGTCCAACGATGTTTATACCATCTGAAGTAGTGTCACTTATACCAGTGGCCTCCTTTTGTGTAGAACCATCAAACCTATTTGATATTATCGCTGAATTGCCATGGACGGTTAGAGAGGATGTTTGGGGTGCCACAGACGGTAGAATAGAAGGTGCGTTAGCCACTGGGGTATTTGAAGTTCCCGCTACATGAATTTCCATGTCATTGACCCTAGATTCAATGTTTGTTAATTTTGTCATGAGCGGTGCAATTAGAGTAGTTAACATGCCCTCCATTTTCCCCCAAAAGTTCTCCCCTAATATCAGATTATTCTTACAACTATTTGAAGGGGCAGCTAAAGTATTGTTGTTACCCGTTTTTCTTTTTCCTTGTACCACCTTAGTTTCGCCAACAACTTTGCAGGATTTAATAGGTCGCTTCTTTGTAGCATTAGTTATTTGCGGCCCTTCCTTGTTACAGTGATTTTGCTTGCTCTTCGCCTTCTGGCCTCTAGTTGTCATTTGTGGCACGTCACCACTAATACTAAGCACTGAACTAGTAGTGGAAATTGGACCTAAGGGTGAATCCAGTCCCGTCTGTACTATAGGGTTCTCGTGCAAAGGTGGGGACGTAGGCGGATCTACTGAGGAAAATATGGCCGGGGACAAGGAAAGCCTGGATTGGGTAAACAAAAGGTCACCAGCAGTCTGCTGCTGAGGTGTTACGCTATCCCTTAATTCTTATCATGGTCTTGTTACTGGGAGACCAATGAATGATGGTACTAATAAGGAATCCTGGGACAAAGTAGTATAAATAGAAGCATTATTGACCGACAGGGGCGGAGGCAGGCCTGCAGGAAGTGACAGGCGCCTTTCGGTGCTCTCAGTGGCGGATGCAACTACCCCAATTGTCTTTTGAAGCATAAGGTCAATAGCTGTCAAAGTTGGTAAAGGATTATTATTTTGCCTTATATCCGGTTGGACAAGTGGGGCCTTGCGTTTCCCCATAATGACTATCGTTCCAATGCAACAATGACCAACTCAATGCAAACCAACCTTATACGGTGAGTGTATGTAAAGCCATCAAAGTACACATATCCAATACAACAGTCAAAGTCCAAAGGAAATGTTAAAAAGGAAAGTATGGGTTAACGAAACCAGGAGATGTGGCCCGGTCCGGTCTCCTACGGCCCCGGACGGCCACAGACGGTCCCGCCCTTGTCCCGGGCTTCTCCCGGCGCCGCCCGCGCGCGGTCCCGCGATGCGGAGGGCGGAGTTGTTTTTGAGGCGCCTTCGGGCGCGAAATGCCGCTTCCGGGATCACAGGCAGAGGGCAAAGGAGCCTGGGGGATGTAGTTTAGGTGTACCCGTCTCGGTACTAGCGCCACAGACACCACCAGCGCGGCGAGAGGAGAAGAGTCACTGAGCCGCTTGCCCTTACAAACAGCCAGCAGGTAGGGATAACGCCTCCAACAAGTGTCTGCTAGTGTTTCAGGAAACCCGCTCTGCCGAGGGCGGAGTTGTTTTTGAGGCGCCTTCGGGCGCGAAATGCCGCTTCCGGGATCACAGGCAGAGGGCAAAGGAGCCTGGGGGATGTAGTTTAGGTGTACCCGTCTCGGTACTAGCGCCACAGACACCACCAGCGCGGCGAGAGGAGAAGAGTCACGGAGCCGCCTGCCCTTACAAACAGCCAGCAGGTAGGGATAACGCCTCCAACAAGTGTCTGCTAGTGTTTCAGGAAACCCCATGACTGGTTTGGGCGACCCCAGAGGGCCAACCAAACAGTCATTGCGCCTTAAAGAGTGGACACATCACTCCATCCCTGCCCTGGCTGCTCCCAGAGCAGCCCCACCCACCCGCCCGCCCGCAACCAAACATAAAATGGTAATAACTGAAAGTTATTACCATTTAATGTTTCTGCTTCTAGCACTGCGTGAAAGAAGTGGGGCGACGCTCCTCCACCCTAGTGGTGATAACACACTTACGCTGTGGGTACCTGATTGACTTGTGGGGACCTGAATCAAAGTGCCCTGAAGGCAATATCTTCCATAGACAATGATTTCAGAACAATTGGTAGTGTGCTGTATGTATAGATGAAAAGGCAGTGGGGGGCCACTCACTGCATACACGCTCTAGGCACACTGCAGGACGTTGCAGTACGGCTTCCCTCACACACTGAAGAAACACCAGTGTCTGAGTGGCCGTGGGAATCTTCTTAATGATATTTTCCTGAAGAAGGTGGAAGAACATATTTTATTGTTCACCGAAACGCTGCGTCTACAACTTTGTAATTTTTTTTAGATTATTACTATGAATGTACTATGAATGTATCTTAAACGACAATATTGCGACGTATTACAAGTAAAAGTGGTTGCTTGCTAATAAATGTTGTATTAGTTGTGTAGTGGTAAGCACAGATATTTTGTTTTTTAATTGTATTTGGAAGCTTATTAGCATTATCGTAAAACATTGTTTTAATTAAACAAATAAGAAGTGACCTGCATTATTGTTTGTTTATCTATACTATAGAGAGAAGGGGTTTTCAGCATATGTACTGTTGAAGAATATGATGTTTTAGTTACATTTAGTTTTTAACTGTGCTCCCACTTCAGTGATTTATTTATATAGATCTGGCAAGAAAGGGAATTTTATTAATTTTTTCATGATTTTCACTACCCTATCCCTTTCTTTTGAGTAAGGGTGACTCTCTTTTGGTTTGGAATGAGCGGCAGTGGGGACGGCTTCTTTGTCCCACTGCCCCTGTTTCATATATGTCCCCTTCACTGGCCCCCAATTACCGTCTCTCCATGTTCCCCACCCTTGCCACCCCTACTCCCACAGCCTGCCCCTCCCCACCAGGCCCCTGTGTTGGGTCTAGCTCTCCGAATCCCAGCTCCTGACTCCAGGCCTTATCTATTATTTACGGCCCTGGTCTGGGCTTGTTCAGATTTCCCCCGGTCTGTCTCCATTACCAGGCATTAGCCCCCATCTATGTTTAATGAAGCAAGCTGTCGTGCTCCCTAGGGGCGGGGCGGCCAGCCCCCCACCCTCCTCGTGTAGTTTGAAGGTTACAGATTGGTGAGAGGCGCTGGGGCTTTGTTGTGTTGGTGTGGGGCTGTCACTCACTAGTCACTCGGGCGGGTAGAGGCTTGATGGACCTCAGAGCTTGACTTGTGAATTGGTAATTATAGCGCCGAGGGCTAGCGGCGACCCCTTACTACCATTTCCAGGGTCCCCAGACGAGTCAACCAGGGCCAACAGAGATGCAATAGGGTCTAATCAGACTGTTGTTAGTAAAGAGGGATGGGGGCGGTAAAACTCGGCTTTCCAGAGTCGACAGGTTATAGCGCCAGTGCTCCGCAGCGCTACTAGGGTGACCAACCGTCCGTAAATTTCACGGACAGTCCGTAAATTTCACGGACAGTCCGTAATTTCGGCCGTTGTCCGTGAAGGATTCTTTAACAGACGCCAGTTGTCCGTAATTTTAACCGGGCAGTACCAAATCTCAGATACCCAGCAGCTTTGGAGAGGCACAGGGGGATGGCAACCCTCACACCTTCCGCCCTTGATGAGCTGTTAAGAGGTGCTTGAAGGTGACTGAGAGGGAGGGGCTGCAGCTTCAGGAGCAGGTGCATCTATTCAGATGCAAAACAGCCCTGAATGCATCATGTCTCTGCAATTTAGAGGGGCCTCACACATTCCCTTCCTGCCCAGGCCCCCAAACATCCTAGAACCGGCCCTGATTACCCCGAGGCAGCACGTGGTTCTGTCACTAAATTGTAAGCAAACCTCGGTTCTTCAAACATGCAGTCTATAATGTAATAAAATAAAGAAATGGCACAATCGCACCCACACTGATTAACAAAGTATGGAGGACAATCAGTTAAATCAGTTCTTTTGGAGTATCTCCTTTAAGTACTGTACATCACAGTGGGGGATGGCAAAACTAACATTTTAGAAAGAGAGCCTGTCTTCTCGTTGTCTTGTCCAGGAGGGGGTGAGGAGCCCTACCCCACCCTGGAAGAGACCAAGATGATACTAGAATACTGCATGCCCACCCCTGTGCCCACCCTGGTGGATCCTGTTCCCCCTCCTGTAATGGCTCCTGCCCCCCCACTCGCCTGTGATGGCTCCTGCCCCCCCTCCACCTGTGGTGGATCCTGTCTCCGCCCTGGGTGGCTTCTGTCCCAGTCCTGGAATGGCTCCTGCAGCGAGGGTGAAGTTCTTGATGGGCCTCTTCTCGAAAAGGCTCAGCTCAAAATTAATATGAAAAGGTGGGTGAGTGAGTAAGTGAAGGGATGGGTGGATGACTGGATGAATTAGTGTAAGGGTGAATGGATGAATGAAAGATTGAATAGATGGATAATGAGAGGATGGATGGATTGATGAGTGAGTGGAAGGATGGATGAGAGAAAAGGTAAATAGCTGGATGTATGGGTGGAAGGGTAGCTGGATGGGTAAAAGGGTGGATGGATGAAAGGATGGATGAGTGAAAAGGTGGATGATGAGTGAGTGAGTGGGTGGATGGATGAGTGAAATGATGGATGGATTGATGAATTGATAAGTGCAAGAGTGAATGGATGGACGGATGAGTGAAAGGGTGGCTGTAAGGATGGATGAGTGAGTGAAAGGGAGGGTAGATGGACAAAAGGATGAATAGATGAGTGAAGGAGTGAAAGGATAAATGGATGAGACAAAGGATGGATGAGTGATAGGGTCAATGGATGGATTCATGAGTGGATGAGTAGATGGATGGGTGGGTGGATGGAAGGAAGGATGGCTAAGTGACAGGGTCGATGGAGAGAGAAAGGGTGGATGGATGGATGACTGAAAGGGTGGATGGGTGGAAGGATGAGTGACTGAGTGGATGGATGAGTAAGTGAAAGGATGGCTGGATGGGTGAAAGAGTAAATGGATGGATGAGTGAATGGATGGGTGGAAGAGTGGATGGATGAGTGTACAGATGGATAGGGTGAAAGGGTGGATGGATGAATAATGGATAGATGAGTGAAAGGATGGATGAGTGAAATGACAGATGGAAGGATACATGATGGATAGGTTTGCAAATGGTTGAATATGTTTGGATATGGCTGGGCTTACTTATATACTATTGCGCGACCTCCTCTGATGTGTCTGTAAAACTTACCTATTGTCCTGAAGTTTTGTCCTGAATTTTGACCTCCTGTCCTGAATTTGTGTCCTGAATTTTGACCCTTTGTCCTCAATTTTTACACTCACCGTCCTGAATTTGCACCAATGCCAGTTGGTCACCCTAAGCGCTACATACATACATTCTGCAGTACAGTAGGGCACAGTCTGCCGTGCCACCGTCACCCCGGCCCACAAACCTATTTTGTATATTCCTCCTTAAGGTGGATTCACACCGCTGGCGTAGTGTACAACAATGACGATGCCAGTGTCATAATTGTTATTTAATTATCAGCTTTTCTTTCCTCTCACTTCTACCAAAGCGCAGTATTCGCCATCACCGCCACCCCCCTCCCCTCCCAATTTAAAGAGCATCCATTAGGGACCGAAGAAAAAAATCGATTATTTTCCCAAATAAACTCCATTCTTGGGTATTCTAACGACTTCTGCTGGATTTCCCGATCACATATTCATTCACTGAATCTTATTTTACACGTTTTTGTGAACATTTTTCTGACTTGCACATTCGTACTTTTTGTGGCATGCTTCATCTCTGAAACCAGAAGAGGCGTCGGAGAAAGACAAGAAGTGCATTCGTATGACCTATGGCTTCGTCAACAGTGCTAAGTAAACATGCATTGGCAAAGCTAATGAGCCTGGTTGAATGTGCTAACGAATGTAGCGTTAGCACACTAGAGCGAAACATACAGAAAGGAGTCCGCAGGAGTAGACAAGACCGTTAGTGTTGTAACAGCGTTATTGCACACAAGCACCCGAGTAGAAGTGTGGCTCACTGGTTAGAGCAGGCAGACCCTGAAGCAGAGGTCAGACCCGGGACCAGGGTTCAATTCCCGACGCGGCAGGGTCTTGAGCTCAAATGTCCATGGACTCGATAATTCTCGCTTCGGTGCCTGACCTAATCATGGGTTCACACTATGCAACTCTGGGCATTAAGCTTGCTTAATCTCCACAACGGCCCCCCGCGGCGGGATGCCTGGCTTTCACCTTGGGGATGCCCTGTAGGGGCTATCTCACAGGGAAAAGCCAGGACGGGTTCCCAAGGCAAGCGCGGAGATACCCCTTCGGGGGTCGATTCAGGCGCTATATAAGAAACATAATAATAATAATAATAATAAGGGTACATCAAACAGCCAATAGCATTAGGTGAGAGAACAGTACTCCTCTGAGCTAAACTAAGACATGAATAAGAAGTCTCACACCAATGGCTAACAGGGGTGGTCAAAGAAGGCCAGTGGTTCAAAAGGGCAGGTCCAAAGCCAACTCGATGTATATTGTTATTAGTAGGTCTGTTTAATAGCTGTGCTTTCACAACCCAGACCTAAAAATCAGAATTTCTGTTTGCCTTGTGCTTTTAACGTTATATGGTTGGTAATCCTCCCTCCTCCATCGTAGCTTCTTAAATCTGTCGAAGAGCTCCACCATCAGCACAGGCTTTATGAAAATAACCCATAACTATTTTTATTATATATTGCGTAGGCCTTTCCTAAATGCTATATAATATAACGTGTTATTATCACCCTAATTTAACCCCTTCAGTGCCCATGACGAGCTGGACTCGTCATGGGCCGCGGTGGCGCTGTGCCCATGACGAGTCCAGCTCGTCATAGACCCCGCCCGCTAATGCAACGGCCGGCACTGGACGGGGAAAGGGGCGGGCACTGAAGGGGTTAATGTAATGGTACCCACATTGTAGATCCTGGGAGAAGGGAAGACCGAGTTGGCCATGACATGCAGATGACATCAAATGCCGCGGCGAAGTTAATAAACTGAGCAATCTAGCCGATTTCACTGCTTTGTCATGGTAACTTGTTAAGTAGAAGGATTTCTTCAGAAGGTGGACTCTTTCCACTAGAAACAGATTACTACCCCAACAACCAGTTTCAGCACCATTATTTACTCGGCGGTGAAAGAGAGTGTTTGCAAGGTGTTGGAAGCAGCAGTCATTCTTAGTTTGTTTCCTCTTCATCAGTTACACGGGCTAGGTAGGGTGGCCTAAGCCAAAAAGATGTATTCTCCTAAACTTCATACTTGAACCCGATCAAAGTCAGATTGTATAAGGGCTCAGACAGAAGACCTATCAGAGGTTTAGACTCCGATCCGGCATCGATGAAGGCCTAGAAGCACTGCACCCCTGCTTTAAATGTAATTCACCAGTGAACACGGAATCAGTGCTGTGAAGGAATGCCCTCTGTGCCATTAATAACTGGAACATTTTGAAGACTGCAAGTTGTACAATCGCTATTGCCATAATCAGCCCTAAATTGAACAAGACCCATTGAATCCTAAATCATCAAACGAAATGAGAACAGGTGAAAACATGTTTGCAGTGCTCTTAGGTGGTAGAAGCCTGTTTTCATGACTTGTACATATGAGAGACTAAAGTAGCAAAGGATAGATGTCCATCTGCTGCATAGAAGAATGCTGGGCTGGGATCCAGTGGAGATGGCCAGTGCTCAGCAGGGGCACTCCTGCCTGCCCTGCCCATGATCACAGTTTTGATGGAGTCTCATTTTCAGACAGTTGTGGTCCATCCAGTCCTCAAATGCTTCAATTGAGGCTGAAAGACTCATTTTTCACACCGCTTGACAGAAGGATCTCAAAGAGAAGCTGGCTGTCATCAGCGCAGTTAAAAATTCTGAGCTGAAAGGTTGGTTCGTTTTCACGAGGGACAACAGAGAAATAGCAGAGCGGATGTTGATGGGGATGATGGTCCAGATTCTCGGTTCTTAAATCGCGATTGGCTTTTTTCTTGCATCTTGCATTCCATAGTCTCAAGTCTGGCTTTGTCCCGGCTCCTGGTTTGGCCCACCAGAAATGGTTAGTTTCTTAGTAAATTTTTAGGGGTGTTGCTCCTTATAGCCTTGCGGGTGACACAGCTAGTATATTAGAGGATGCGGGCCATATCGTAAGTGAACGGATGCATGCAGGAGAACAGCTACCTCTCTAAAGTGCACAACAGTTATGGAGCCGGGGGATTTACTGCTCATGTGTAACTTGGTTTACAGTGATGGAGCGTTTGAACTAAAGCTCTGTAAAATAGGTACATTTACACCAGCAAACACCTGGTTATCAGTCGTGGTCTGAGTTGCCAATAATGCTTTTCAAGAGTCGCTCTTCTCCCGAATAACCTTATAGGTGTCACTAGTTTTATCAGAGTAGGATTCGTCAATTAAATCTTAGTTTGTGGCATGGTCATTGTTGGATGGTTATACACAGAAAGTTCCTCCAGAATTTGGTAGAATTCTTCATACATGGAGGTGGCTTCCTTAATTCGCCTTTAGTAATAGTACTTTATTATTAGTAGCTTCTGAGCTCCAGCTACACAAAAACAGATGTAAACACACCTTTTTTAAATGTAATTTTTGTTAAGATGAAAGTTTTCCAGAAACAAGATAAAACACGAAGAGCAGTGTATTTGATTTTTGAAAAAAGCCCCCTTTAAAACCACTGACACCAACATCTCTGCAGGGAGCCTATGCTACACCTGAATGTTTTCACTTTAGTAACAACATCTCCTCTGCCAACAATACTAGCTATTTCTACCAGTATTTGCGGCTGGCCTATATTCTCACACAACGGTGTTCCGGCGGACCGGTTTTTCTACTGTCTACTTATGTAATACTTTTCTACATTTGTTCAATGGTTTCATACTCCGTTTTGGCCTCATTTTCTTCTCCTTAAAGTAAACGTTTGACTTTGTGACATGGATGGATGAATGGTCCAACTGCATCTCTGTACACCCTTTGAACACAATGTGTGTTTTTTGTCCAGCTCCTAATATCTGAGACATGCACATGACCAATTCTGTAAAGTGACTATTTAGGTCTAGTCTTCAGAATCTGCGAAAAGCACATTTCCAATTCTATATCTGCAGCATGTTTTATTTTTTTTATTTTTTTATTGTGAAGGATGCGAATGGAAACTGATGTGATCAGATGAGTCCATCTGACTAATGTGGATGTCGAATCCTGTCTGACCGCTGGCGTCTGCTGTTTCAGAGATCAGGTAACCATAACGCGTTCTATCCTTTCTTGCTATTTTGTTTCTGGTTTTAGTTTACAGAAAACCAAATCTGAAAATCCATAATTGCTTCCCGCAAGGGCAGGATGAGCTGGCCATGGCCTCAGGGCTGTGCATGAAGGTTTCGTCATTCGCCATCTTAGAGCACCACTGAACCACATGCATTACTATTTTATAATTTGGACGAGTTTAGAATAGGCCATTTGAAGCGTTGTAGCACTATTTAAGACTGTGGTGGTCTTAAAAGAACTGTGATTTAAGATATGTATGAAAATCATAAACAAATTGCAATTATGCAGCTGTGTGTATGTGCGTATAGTAGTCCAACATATTCAGCAGCGGATGCTGAGATCTAAGGGAGCAAGAGGACTTTTCATATTAAGCAGCTCCATTTGCTGGATATATTTATAGCTGCCAAAAAGTTTAGATTTTGCAAATGGCCAGAACCTTTAGAAATTTGCTGTCGGCCAGCGATTTAATACATATGCAGTTAGCCAACATGCTAAAAAATGTGCAGTCTGCCAACATGTTTGCTATTCATAGATAGCCAAGACGTGTAGATGTTCTCAACCAACCAAGGAACAGGTTTGGACGATTGCTGTGGACCAACATTTTGACGTTCATAATGCCTTGATAACAAAAGCCATTCACAGTCGGTCAGCACATTTAGAGTCCTGCAGTGGACCTATACCCATAGGCATTTTCTTATTACCAACTATGTAGCCACTTACAGTTGACTTTTAGATATTTACAGTTGGGCAGCATCTTTAGACATTCACTGCCAGACACCAGTGTTGACATTCACTCTTTACCATTCAGTATTGCCAAAGTGTTGGAGTCTACCACCGTCTTTTGATATTCACATTTTCATTAGATGATTAGACTTTTACACTCAAGCAACACACTTCGAAATTTGCTAAATGCCAATCTATTTAGACATAACCAACCAATGCATTTAGACATTTACTATTGATCAAGATGTTGACCCTTTTTTGTTAAATTATGATTAGCTAGCACATGTGGACTCCTGCCATCGGCGACCATATTTAACCATTCACTAACGGTGTATTTACCTAGCTATTCACTCATATAGCAAATACGTGAAATCATTTCCTGTTAGCACAGAAGAGCAGTGGAAGATTTGAGTACGAAGCCACACCTTACTTATCAACCATATTGTAGGAACGCCTCTTACTTAGTCCCTCGATGGCGGTATTTGCGCTTAAGCTCTGCCACCAGATTGCCGCAACATGATTGGAGCACACCTTCGAGCCTCATGCACGACTCCAAACATATTACACATTGGCTAAACCACTAACCAACACTCTATCGACCATTCATAAAAGTCTGAGTAGCTACTTACTCATCCTTCCGAAAGCACTTTGGGGCCTTGCAAGAGGTATTAGAACCCCATACAGAGGCTACAGTACACTACAAGACAGTGTGTTTATATTTCAGCTTTGCCTTTGGGTTCAGGCAGTCCAGTTAGGTATTAATTATATTGGCCATCATGTGTACACTTTAGCATCAGGATATCATTTGTCAAAGATTTTCATATGTGGAGAAAAGTCATCCATCTGGTCAGAAAGGTTCTATGGCGACACCTGACCAAGCAGGCAAATAATCTAGGATATATGGACTGACCAGGCCCTTTCTTTCAAACCATTTATCCAGAAGGTTTGTATATGTTTCCATCCTATGTAATAGCAAGGATAATTTTTAACTTGTACTGTGCGACAAAAGGGCCCAAGTGATTGGCACACTCCTCTTACCAAGATTAGACTATATGGAGCATGGTATATACAGACCTCCCACAGATCCAGACCCCGAGACTATGACGGATCCAGAAGATGGCTGTGCATCTCATGCTAGGTCTGTGCACACATGATCAAATATCCGAGGCTTTTTGACAGCAGTGTATTCATTTCAAGTTTCTCTGGTGCACTGTAGGGCGAGCACGGTTGGCCTGAAGTTTCTCTCAGATGTCCCCTAGCCCTACGTTCTTCAGGTCACCCCAGGCCCGGCTCACTCGCTCTTTTCCATTTCTCAGTTGAGGAAACCACGGACCAGAGGTAGAGCCCTCACAGGTCTAGGCCTATCCTTTGGGAGGTACTCCCATTGGAGCTCAGGCTGCTGGAGGACAACTTTGTATTTCGTAAGCAGATCATTACCTGGCTAATCTGTTCTTTTCTCTTCTCCCGTTGTGTCATCTCTTCGCTGTATCCGTTTGGTTCATGTGTATGCTGGCTAAAGCGAATCGTTTCTTTTATTGGAACCAGTGCCGTGATGCAGTTGGCGACTGTGTGCTCTATAAATAAATGACCATTTTAGACGTTCTCTGTCGGTCACCACGTTTTCACATTCCCTATCCGCCTCCATGTTTAGATATTCGCAAGCATGTTTGACCAACTTGCGGTTAGGTAGGCCGGCACGATTAGGCATTCCTGTTGGCCCATCAGTTCACATATTGAGTCTCAGACAACAATTTTAACAAGTCAGCTGAGTATTTACGAGTGGGCAACACTTTTAGACATTGGCAAATGGCCTTCTCTGTGAACTTTCTCCATCCACTTTTCTCGCCTTCTCTTTCTTCTTTACACTTTCCTTTTCTTCACCATCATATTTTCGTTTCCTTTTCTCCCGCATGTCTACCCTTTGTTTTTCTTTTTTTGATTTGTATTTTTTTCTGTTTGTGTCCGAGTCCTCATTATTTTTCCTTATTTTGTAGTTGTCACTTTCTTGTTCTTTTTACCTTTCTGCCTGTTCCCCTTACATTTCCCTATTGCCTTGCGTTTTCCGTTTTCATTTCTTTCCTCTTTACAGCACTCTTCAGTCTTTCTGTCTCTTCTTCTGCCGCTCCCGTGCCTCTTCCCCACTCCCTCCATCTCCCGGCGGATGGAAAGTGCTGCTGAGTGACAGTAAAGCATTGTTGCGGCGGCCCTTTCACCCACCACACAGGAGCTCCAGAGACACTAATTGCCTGTTAAGTCCTTGACTGATGTTTGTGCCAACATGGAGAGGCCGGAAATTGAGCTCTTGCGGCGTAAATGAAGCCCCTTCCCTCTCTGGCAGCAGGTGCAAATGCAAGCCCTCCCCCAAAATAGAACCACAGACGAGTGTATGAGGATGAGTCATCCTCTGGACACCTCCTTATCGCATGTGTGTGCACGAGGGAGTATGCTCATGCCCAGCACCTGCCATTGAAAGCATGCTTGGGGCCTGGCATAGGGATATGGAGCCTGTTACCCTAGGCCTTGAAGGGCTCGGGGCCTGGCATAGGGATATGGAGCCTGTTACCCCAGGCCTCGAAGGGTTCGGTGCCTGGCATAGAGATATGGAGTCTGTTACCCCAAGTCTCGAAGGGCTCAGAGACTGGCATAGAGATATGGAGCCAGTTACCCCAGGTCTCGAAGGGCTCGGGGATTGGCATAGGGATATGGAGCCGGCCACCCCAGGCCTCGAAGGGCTTAGGGACTGGCATAGATATATGGAGCCTGTTACCCAAGCCTCGAATTGCTCAGAGACTGGCATAGAGATATGGAGCCTGTTACCCCAGGCCTCGAAGGGATCGGGCCTGGCATAGGGATATGGAGCCGGTCACCCCAGGCCTCGAAGGGCTTAGGGACTGGCATAGATATATGGAGCCTGTTACCCCAGTCCTCGAATGGCTCAGAGACTGGCATAGAGATATGGACCCTGTTACCACAGGCCTCTAATGGCTCAGGGACTGGTAAAGATATATGGAGCCTGTTACCCCAGGACTCGAAGGGCTCAGAGACTGGCATAAAGATATGGACCCTGTTACCACAGGCCTCGAAGGGCTCAGGGACTGGCATAGATATATGGAGCCTGTTACCACAGGTCTCGAATGGCTCAGAGACTGGCATAGAGATATGGAGCCTGTTACCCCAGGCCTCGAAGGGATCGGGCCTGGCATAGGGATATGGAGCCGGTCACCCCAGGCCTCGAAGGGCTTAGGGACTGGCATAGATATATGGAGCCTGTTACCCCAGTCCTCGAATGGCTCAGAGACTGGCATAGAGATATGGAGCCAGTTACCCCAGGTCTCGACGGGCTCGGTGATTGGCATAGGGATATGGAGCCGGCCACCCCAGGCCTCGAAGGGCTTAGGGACTGGCATAGATATATGGAGCCTGTTACCCAAGCCTCAAATTGCTCAGAGACTGGCATAGAGATATGGAACCTGTTACCCCAGGCCTCGAAGGGCTCAGGGCCTGGCATAGGGATATGGAGCCTGTTACCCCAGGTCTCGAAGGGCTCGGGGATTGGCATAGGGATATGGAGCCGGCCACCCCGGGCCTCGAACGGCTTAGGGACTGGCATAGATATATGGAGCCTGTTACCCAAGCCTCGAATGGCTCAGAGACTGGCATAGAGATATGGAACCTGTTACCCCAGGCCTCGAAGGGCTAGGGGCCTGGCATAGATATATGGAGCCTGTTACCCCAGGCCTCGAATGGCTCAGAGACTGGCACAGAGATATGGAGCCTGTTACCCCAGGCCTCGAAGGGCTCAGGGACTGGCATAGAGATATGGAGCCTGTTACCACAGGTCTCAAAGCGCTCAGGGATTGGAATAGGGATATGGAGCCAGCCACCCCAGGCCTCGAAGGGCTCAGGGACTGGCATAGATATATGGAGCCTGTTACCCAGGCCTCGAATGGCTCAGAGACTGGCATAGAGATATGGAGCCTGTTACCCCAGGCCTCGAAGGGCTCAGGGACTGGCATAGAGATATGGAACCTGTTACCCCAGGTCTCGGAGAGCTCGGGGATTGGCATAGAGATATGGAGCCTGTTACCCCAGGCCTCGAAGGGCTCAGGGACTGGCATAGAGATATGGAGCCTGTTACCACAGGTCTCAAAGCGCTCAGGGATTGGAATAGGGATATGGAGCCAGCCACCCCAGGCCTCGAAGGGCTTAGGGACTGGCATAGATATATGGAGCCTGTTACCCAGGCCTCGAATGGCTCAGAGACTGGCATAGAGATATGGAGCCTGTTACCCCAGGCCTCGAAGGGCTCAGGGACTGGCATAGAGATATGGAACCTGTTACCCCAGGTCTCGGAGAGCTCGGGGATTGGCATAGGGATATGGAGCCTGTTACCCCAGGCCTCGAAGGGCTCAGGGACTTGCATAGATATATGAAGCCTGTTACCCAGGCCTCGAATGGCTCAGAGACTGGCATAGAGATATGGAACCTGTTACCCCAGGTCTCGGAGAGCTCGGGGATTGGCATAGGGATATGGAGCCTGTTACCCCAGGCCTCGAAGGGTTCAGGGACTTGCATAGATTTATGAAGCCTGTTACCCAGGCCTCGAATGGCTCAGAGACTGGCATAGAGCTATGGAGCCTGTTACCCCAGGCCTCGAAGGGCTCAGGGACTGGCATAGAGATATGGAGCCTGTTACTCCAGGTCTCAAAGGGCTCGGGGATTGGATTATGAATATGGAGCCAGCCCCCCCAGGCCTCGAAGGGTTCGGGACTGGCATAGGGATTTGGAGCCTGCCACCCCAGGCTTCGAAGGGCTCAGGACTGGCACAGAGATATAGAGCCTGCCACCTCAGGCCTCGAAGAGTTCGGGGACTGGCACAGGGATATGGAGACTGCCACCACAGGGCTCAGGAATGTGAGGATCGGTGCAGGGGCATTGAACCTGTAAAATCCACATCTGGATGGTTGCTCTGGATCAGTAAACAGGCACAGATCCAGTCACCTTTAGCGCTGGATGGGCTCTGGTGACGAGCACAGATATGCAGAATGTGTTCCCTGTAGGGCTGTGTGTGCTCTCTGGGTATTATAGCAAGCCTGCCACCGATGGGACTGGCACAGGCACATGGGCCCTCTCACCTCTTGGTTTGGACTGCTTGGGGATTTGCACAGGAATATCCAGCCTGGCACTTCCAAGCCTGGGTGGCCTCTCGTGCTGGCACAGGAATACAGAGCCCAATGCCAGGCAGGGCGCTGGTGACTGACACAGACATACAGACATACAGAGCCTGTTACCTTTAAGCCTGAATTGGATCAGAGCTTGGTACAAGGACACAGAACCTGTCACTTCTGCAGCTGGAGGGGACTGGCACATGTTTCGGTAGCTTGTCACATCTAGTGTGGGACAACTCAGGTACTACATAGCATAACATGTGTATTTGTAAAGCACACGTTCATCGAGGAGGGTATCTGAGCTCTGAATAACAGATGTTTATTGGTACCCAACTCAGTGGTACTCATTTTATCGAACTTAGAAGGATGAAAGGCTGAGTAGACCCGCTGGGATTTGAACCTGTGATCGTGAGGTCAAACACAGGCCCCAACAGTGGGCGCATTAGTCCACTAACCCACCAGACCTGGTACTGGCACAGAGATACATAGTCTGTCTCCTTTAGGGCTACATGGTTCACTGGCTGGCACAGCGTTAGCCCGCCTGTCACCTCTTGGACTGGATGGGCCAAGGGACTGGCAGAGGGATACTGATCCTGTTACCTTTAGGGCGGGACAGCTCAGGAAGAGGGATGCTGAACCTGTTACCTTTGTGGCTTTTGTTTTTGGCACAGGGAATTGTCACAGGGGTACACTGCCTGTGACCCCCCCAGGCCTGGATGTACTCAGAAGACTGATTCTGCTCTTACTCTCAATGCCTGTATCTCCTACTTCGATATATATATATTCATATCTCTCTCTCTCTCTCTCTCTCTCTCTCTCTCTCTCTCTCTCTCTCTCTCTCTCTCTCTCTCTCTCTCTCTCTCTCTCTCTCTCTCTCTCTCTCTCTCTCTCCTCTCTCCCCCCCCTTCATCTCCTTCTGATTACACAAAAAGGAACACAACCAGACAAAGGAGCCTGGCAATTGAATTATTTAGGATATGATGTCGTGTGCCGCTGCAGAGTGCAGAGACAGGCTGCTGAAAGAGGATTACTTTAGTATGTTAATGCATATGACCTTCAAAGCCCTGGGGCTAGAGCAAGGCTCCAGAGTAATCGTGTGCTACTAGGCCACAATATCCATAATTTATTTTTATTTGGGTGCAAATGAAAAGTGTCACGCTACTTTACTGTCGAGAATTCTCGCATCCTTGAGTAGTCAATGGATTGGGGGTGAGGCAGATATCCTAGTTAGGCCTGGCCTGATAGCACAGCTGCCGCCAAATATAAACAAGCATTTACAATGCAATAGGTCTCGCACTGACATTATTTTGAGCTATTGACATTGTAAATTACATGTTTTTTTGTTTGTTTGTAAAACATAAATAAAATGCATTGTAATTTAATATGGCAGTTGCTAAAAAAAACAGTTTACATGCGAAATCAGTTTTACACTACTGTACTCACAGTGCTTTGTCTGCCATTACCCCGGTGCATCTCTTTGCTTGGGAGGTGAAATAGATCAAATGTCAGTCTAGGCTTCTGACACACTATTCTTTTGACATGGAGACTGATGTTTGCTTTTTTCTGTTACTGCAAAGTGCAGTGCTTTAAATGGGCAATTACTGTCCGGGACTAAGGGCCTCATGTAGGAAGCCAAATACCGGTCGGTAACGGCCGATTTTCGGTAATAATACCGTTACCGACCGGTATTTTGGCCATTGGTATGTAGGGGGAATTCGGAATTTACCGAATCGGTAAAATTACCGATTCGGTAATAATACCGAATCGGTAATGTTACCGAATCGGTAACTTTTCCGAATCGGTAATTTTACCGATTCGGTAAATTCCGAAAGCAAAATCGAGATGTAGGGGGAGTGTGTGTGTGTGTGTTTATGAGTCGGTATTTACCACCAACTTATAGTTGGTGGTAAATAATGAATGTATGTGTAAATGCATTTTTACGCGCGTAGCTGTGTGCAATGTGGCATACATACATGCCCTTAGGGCATGTATGTGTGCCACATGTGCACACATGGCCGAAACAGGGGTGCAACAGGGTGTCAATGTGACACCCTGCCACCCTTGTATGTGTTCCCCCCATTTACCGATTCGGTAATGAGGCATACCTTCCCATCAATGGGAAGGTATGCCTCATTACCGAATCGGTAAATACCGATTCGGTAATCACCGACTAGTAACGAATCGGTAAAAATTACCGACTCATTACCTACATACGAGTTACCACTTCTTAAATACCGAGTCGGTACGGCTCGGTATTTAAGAAGTGGTAACTGGTACGCTACCTACATGAGGCCCTAAGTGCTTGCACTTCTTTCATTTAAAAGGGAGAGTACCTGCACTTCTCAGCACTGCTGCAATGCATTTAATAGCAGAGTACCAGCAATTTTTAATAGCAAACAGATATTTTAAACAGTGAGCACCTGGACTTCTATATTTCCATCTAAAACCCTGACAAAGTGTGAAGATTTGGTCAAGTGAATCATGTGGTAATCTTGCTGGTTGGGAAGACCATCCTTATCTTCTAACAAACAACAACATGTAAATATCTATAAAGGAACTGTCAAATTGTTCAAAATAAATTAACAGTAAAGCACAAATGAAGTGTTTTTTCAAATTCTGAAGTGTGACAGAAACAACGTTTGTAAGCGGATCAAAAGAATCGAAGGACTTTACTTGGTGACGTGCAAACTACAAATATTCATTAAAACTCAATTTCTGGGCATGGCTCATTTGTGGCACTTGTTCCTTGTGCAAGGCTTGGATTTTTCACAATCCCTGAGATATCAGTGATGTAACATTGAAGGCAGCACACCCACGTGTGAATATTGTTCCAGACCACTGGGAGGGTAGAGGGTTTGTGCGAAGGGAGGGGAGAGGGACAGAGAGGAATGGAGAGAAGGGAAGGTGGGGTGGGGAGAGAAGGGTTGGGAGATATGAACGGAGGGGGTGGAAATAGGAGAAGAGAGAGGGTGGAAAGAAGATGTGGAGGGTACAAGAAAAGAAAAGTTGGCCTGGCCTTACCCCGGTGCATCTCTTTGCTTGGGAGGTGAAATAGATCAAATGTCAGTCTAGGCTTCTGACACACTATTCTTTTGACATGGAGACTGATGTTTGCTTTTTTCTGTTACTGCAAAGTGCAGTGCTTTAAATGGGCAATTACTGTCCGGGACTAAGGGCCTCATGTAGGAAGCCAAATACCGGTCGGTATTTTGGCCATTGGTATGTAGGGGGAATTCGGAATTTACCGAATCGGTAAAATTACCGATTCGGTAATAATACCGAATCGGTAATGTTACCGAATCGGTAACTTTTCCGAATCGGTAATTTTACCGATTCGGTAAATTCCGAAAGCAAAATCGAGATGTAGGGGGAGTGTGTGTGTGTGTGTTTATGAGTCGGTATTTACCACCAACTTATAGTTGGTGGTAAATAATGAATGTATGTGTAAATGCATTTTTACGCGCGTAGCTGTGTGCAATGTGGCATACATACATGCCCTTAGGGCATGTATGTGTGCCACATGTGCACACATGGCCGAAACAGGGGTGCAACAGGGTGTCAATGTGACACCCTGCCACCCTTGTATGTGTTCCCCCCATTACCGAATCGGTATTTACCGATTCGGTAATGAGGCATACCTTCCCATCAATGGGAAGGTATGCCTCATTACCGAATCGGTAAATACCGATTCGGTAATCACCGACTAGTAACGAATCGGTAAAAATTACCGACTCATTACCTACATACGAGTTACCACTTCTTAAATACCGAGTCGGTACGGCTCGGTATTTAAGAAGTGGTAACTGGTACGCTACCTACATGAGGCCCTAAGTGCTTGCACTTCTTTCATTTAAAAGGGAGAGTACCTGCACTTCTCAGCACTGCTGCAATGCATTTAATAGCAGAGTACCAGCAATTTTTAATAGCAAACAGATATTTTAAACAGTGAGCACCTGGACTTCTATATTTCCATCTAAAACCCTGACAAAGTGTGAAGATTTGGTCAAGTGAATCATGTGGTAATCTTGCTGGTTGGGAAGACCATCCTTATCTTCTAACAAACAACAACATGTAAATATCTATAAAGGAACTGTCAAATTGTTCAAAATAAATTAACAGTAAAGCACAAATGAAGTGTTTTTTCAAATTCTGAAGTGTGACAGAAACAACGTTTGTAAGCGGATCAAAAGAATCGAAGGACTTTACTTGGTGACGTGCAAACTACAAATATTCATTAAAACTCAATTTCTGGGCATGGCTCATTTGTGGCACTTGTTCCTTGTGCAAGGCTTGGATTTTTCACAATCCCTGAGATATCAGTGATGTAACATTGAAGGCAGCACACCCACGTGTGAATATTGTTCCAGACCACTGGGAGGGTAGAGGGTTTGTGCGAAGGGAGGGGAGAGGGACAGAGAGGAATGGAGAGAAGGGAAGGTGGGGTGGGGAGAGAAGGGTTGGGAGATATGAACGGAGGGGGTGGAAATAGGAGAAGAGAGAGGGTGGAAAGAAGATGTGGAGGGTACAAGAAAAGAAAAGTTGAGAAGACAGAGATAGGGGAGAGCAGGGTGCGGAAATGACATGAGGCGGGGAGAAGAGGTTGCGGGCGGTAAGAGAGGTGGATGTGCGAAGAGAAGAGAAAAGATGAGAAGAGATGAGGGATTTGGAGATGAGGGGAGGGTAGATGGAAAAAGGAGTGGGTGTGGAGAGGTAGAGAAGAGGATGAGAAGGATGGGTGGAAAGAAGAGGCAGTGGAGAGAGAATAGGATCAGGGTTGGAACGTCAGGAGAGAGATTGGAAAGGGGAGAGGAGGTTTGGGTTTGACCGGATGTGAAGGGGAGACGAGAAGAGGTGCAGGGATATGTTAAAACATGAGGGAGAGAAGGGGTGGGGCTGGGGTGTGGAGATCATGGAGAAAAGGAAGAGGGAAACAAAGGAGAGTGAGGAGCTGGGAAGAGTGGGAAATGGAGAGAGGGTGCGAGGTGAGAAGAGAGGGTGGAGGATGGAGAGATGAGGAGAGACCTGGGTGGGGAGGCTGGAGGGAGACAATGAAGGGGGCGCTTGCAGGTAAATGGGTGCGAGAATGAGGGAAGCACATGCAAGCATGGCGAGGCGGCTAGTCTGGATGGAGAGAGGGGAGGATGAGGAGATGAAAAGAGGCAATGAGGTGGGAAGAGGAGGATGTAGAAGAGGGAGGGAGAGGAAAAAAGAGGGGAGAGCTGAGGAGAGATGGGGATACTGGAAGGAGGGACGGCAAAGGGTTGAACAGAAGAGAGAGAAAAGAGGCGATGGGTAGAGAAAATGATGGAGGGATGGACAGACCAGTGGGTGGAGAGAAAGAGGAAAAGGCACCACAAGGAAAACGGATGAGAGAGAAGCACCTCAAGCTCTGGGGAACCAGAGACAGGGCGACGGATGGTGTGGGGTAAGAGAGGAGTGTAAAACAGGAGAGTGGGGAGAGCAGAGGTTGGAAGAGAGCGAGGGCCCAGAAATGTGCTGGGAATATGAAAGAGAAGACGAGGGCAAGAGAGAGTATGAAAGAACGAGAGGAGGAGAGGAGGAGAAGGAATGAGCTGCAACAAGAGAGGGAAAAGAGAGAGGCGAGGAGGAGAGAAAGAGAAGGAGATGAGAAAGGGAGGACTGCAACAAGAGAGGGAAGAGAGAGGCGAAGGGAAGAGAGAGGAGGTAGAGAGAGAGAGCGAGAGAGGCACGGAGAAGAGAGAAAGGAGGAGAGTGGAAAGGGAGAACTGAAACAAGAGAGGGAAGAGAGAGAGGCGAAGGGAATAGAGAGAGAGGAGGTAGAGCGAGAGAGAGAGAGGGGGAGAAGGGGAGCTGGGAGATGGACGGTAGGACCGTAAGACCGAGACCGTCAGTGGGGTGGTGGAAGGGTGTGAGAGGAATGATGGCGCATGATCAGATTTCCGGGAAGCCTTCAGGTTGACCTGCGCCATCCCCCACCCACCTCCCCCGCACCGTAGGTATATCCGAAGGCCTGCATCTATGCAGCCGTCTCCTGTGACTCCAGGAATGCCCGCGCGCCTGGGAGGTGGCCGCGTGCAGCGCTCCGATGATCTAGAGCAAGTCACGTCCCTTTTGTGCCCAATACAAACTAGGCCTGTAAAAGTGGAGAAACTGCTCCGGCACACGTAAGAACCTATCGAGGAGTCGCACTCCAAGTTCCAGGCAGGTAGAGACCTCTCGCCGCTCACACCCACCCAGACACCATCTCCGATGCCCGGATTGTCTCCTCCCACCCTCTTTTCTAGTCAGGTACTCACCTGCGGCCGCCAGGACACACGCACTCGGAGAGGACTATAGGTTCACAAGTTGAGAGGCTAGCTCCTTCACAGCAGCAACAACAACCACCGCTTGCGAGTTCGAGGATTACATATAACCAAACACTTCCGGCATCTCGTGACAAAGTGCGCGTCACAGTGCGACGTCACTTGCCTCGCCCAGCCGGCTCATTGACAGCCGGAGCTGTGCTGCCTGTTGCGTGCAGTGTCGGGAAACTAAACGGAGAGAGGGGCATTCTTATCAAACACTCCTGTGCATTTCTTTCCAAACAAGCGAACACTGTAGCCCCAACTTTTTGAGAAAAAAAGTATGATGCCCGTCATTCTCAGACTAAAAACATAGGCGGATATGCTCATGTTGAAAGGACTACGAACTGCTACTTAAATTCTTTGATATGATTTCTCAATTCGTTTTCAATCAGGCTATTCTGCCTCTGTGTCTTTATTATTCCTTTGTTTTGCTATAAAGTGAAATCGCGCCATGTGTGTTGTGCCTGCCTGCAGCCCTGCCTCCTTTTGGGACGGCCCATCTGGACTGGATCACGGCTTGTTTTTTATAACACGCCTCGTGAAGATAAGAAAGTGCTTCACGACAGCCGTTAAACCAAGCCATCCAGTCCGGAGGGGCCCTCCCAAAAAGCGAAAGCGGCAACCAAAAAAGCTCATTTCCAATGGCAGGCCAACGTTTAACATAAATTGTGACGCCAGCCAATGGAAATGAGGGGCGGGCTTCAAGCCCCCTTCCGAAAGTCCTCATCCACAATATCTCTCGCCAGCGAGCAGCGCATGCACGCTGCAACGCCAGGCGAGACCTAAAAAGAGCTTTGAATAGTACTGTAGAAAGGGACATTGACTCCACCCACATGTTGGTAGACAAAAGGAAGTGTGTTGATTTAGCAACGTTTGTGTGCTTCTCCAGAACAAGCATTTGCAATGCAATAGGTCTCGCATTTGCTAGAGTATTAAGCTATTGGCTTTGTACATGACAATGCCTTCTATTTCTTTGTTTTGCTAATTAACACATAAATAAAAGGCATTGTCATGTACAATGCCAATAGCTCAAACTTGTAACTGCGAGACCTATTCAAAGAAGGGGCCACCATTGTCCCGGGCTGCTCGGAAAGTGAAAGCACGCACGGCGCACTGAATGTTGCAGGAAAGCATGTCGTGCCTGCAGTAGGATAAACTCATTAAAGAAAATAGTGCTTACAGACTAAAAAAACACATACAGAGTAACAACCGAAGTAAAAGGGCCAGTCCACATGGAAGGTTACAAATGAAGACATGGCGGTACTAAGGAGGGACTAACAAGCCTATTTACGAATCAGAAGCCAGCATTTACGAAGGGCAATGACGCGAGCTATTGACAAATATGGGCAGAGAATGGGTGAAGATTCTATTTCATACCCCAATACAGCATGCCGCAGAACAGTGCATGCGCTGCCCAGGCTCGACCTAAAACAAGCATTTGCAATGCAATAGGTCTCGCATTTGCAAGAGTTTCAGCTATTGGAACTGTAAATGATAATGCCTTTCATTCATCTGTTTTGCTAATTAACACACAAATAAAAGGCATTGTCATTTACAATGCCAATAGCTCAAACTCTTGTAAATGCGAGACATATTCAAAGAAGCGACCACCATTGTCCCGGGCTGCTTGAAAGTGAAATCGCGCATGGCACGCTGAATGTTGCAGGTAAGCATGCCGTGCCTGCAGTAGAAGAAACTCATGAAAGAAATAGTGCTTACAGCCGAAATAAGACATACTGTGTAACAACGATGTAAACGGGCCAGTCCTCATGGGAGGTTACAAATGAAGACAAGGTGGTACTAAGGAGGGAATAACAAGCCTATTAACGAATCAGAAACCAGCATTTACAAAGGCCAATGATACAAGCCAATGACAAATATAGGCGGAGAGTGGGCTGGGCTTCTATGCCAAACTCCAATACAGCATGCCGCAATTCAGCGAATTCCCTTCCCAGGCTTGAACTAAAATGGGTTCTCCTCCGCACCGATGTGATTATTTGGTTTATTTATTCTGCTACCTGAGTCAGGAGCATAATGGCTGCCTGAGCTAGACCGTTCACGGCCACACTCATGACATTGTAATGCTGTTAAAGATAACTAGGTAATGCTGTTAAAGATAACTAGATAATTTACCTATTGTTTTTTCTCAGGCAGCTGCACAGATGAGAGAATTGCAGTCAGGAGGATTGTATAGCAGTCCCAGTTCCCTCCCTTCCATTATTCGCTATAGACTTCAGAGAGCATTTTTGTGTTTGTGAGGCAGTATTGGATGCCTGGGGCTACTCTAATCCAGGTGGAATTTTTGGGTCTGGTGTGACAGTGAAACTGTTGCTTGATCTTATGTGATCAACAAAAAGTGCATTTTTTTTTTTTGACAGAGTTTTATATAGCTCGAACTTGACCCGAATTGGCTATCAGAGCCCTTTGCATAGCGCCAGATGCATTACATGAGGACGCATTCATTTTGTTTTTGGTAGGCACGGGGAAATTAAGTGATTTGCCCAGAATCACAGAATGTTCAGCGTCATTGCCGAGACACAAACCCAGTTCCCCATTAGGCCAACTCCTCTACCCTTTCAGAGTACTACTAAAGGAGAGAGGCTTAGGCTCCACCCACATATTGGTTTCCCTGAGTGCGGGATTTGATTTGGGTGAATTCGTGTGCATTAACTAAATGGAATGATTGTGTTCCACTTTTTGGATTGTGGCAAAGCTTATACTTGATACAGCAGGCCTGAGTTGGTTATAGTGACAAGCTGTAGGCCTGATTGGTGCACTGGGAAACGTTATGTTCGGTGCCATCGGTCTGGTCTGCTTATTATGAAACATTATGACAAAGACAGTTGGTCTAGCTTATTCATTTTGAAAAGCATTTGTTAAATCCAGTAACCCTTTAACAGTTGCTTGTTCTCACATTGTGTTACAGGCTATGTACCGGATTTTGTTACATGTATTCTCACAGATTAACATAGTAGGCAATGGTTTTGGCTTTTGCGACTCACCCTGACAAATCCTGCTTTTTTACTGTGATGATTCTCATTAGGCCCTGTTGAGTGGTATTCTAAATTGTTTTGCTAGCTGCATTTTCTGCATATTTTTAATTTTATAAATATATCCATGGTGGTTGCCAGTTTATGTTCATTTTAATACATCGGTGTTGGGTAAAGGCTTCATTAGTTTGTTAGAAAAAGTCATACAAGATTTCATATGTTTGATCTTCTTAGTATTAAATGTTGCAACAAAGCAAGTAGGCCTAACCTATTTAGTGTGAAAAACATGTGTTAAAGATAAAAAGTTTTGTTGGATTGATTGATACTACACCTTGCTAATGTTTCTGGACAGGTATTTAGTTACTTGGAATTTCACAGATTACTGTAGTATGCAAAGGGATTTGGTGTTGGTGATCTACCCCAACAAACCATGAGAATAGAAGATATGCACTATAATAATCCTTGTTAGGGTTTCTCAGAAGCGATAGTAGTTTGCCTTGCCAATTGTAATTTTGTATATATTTGTAATTATATAACTGTATGTTGATGGTTTCCTTGTGGAAAGCTTACTCTCAGCTCTTTAGGCTTAAATTGGTTATGGTGACAATTCACTTTTTTTCTCATCTTCTTTTCTACTAAGAGGGGGCACGATGGGCAAACTAAAAGCCTAAGTGGACAAACTAGTCAACAAAGGTTGTATCTCAGGAGGGAGCAAACTGGACTCTTTTCTTACCCGTGCTGTTAGCATTGTTTCTAAGGAGATCATGTCGGCAGAAAGGCGTTTATCTAGGGATTATGGTGTTGCTTCCAGATGCCTTTTGATCCCTCCAGTTAGTCAAATTGTTAGCCCAGCACCTGCAGTTCCAACTAGTCTGCCTGGATCGTCACCTGTCTTGATTAACTCGCAGATGCCTGGGGTGCCCTTTTTAACTAATAATGATAATTTGGACATGACGCTTCCTAGTGACAACCTAGTGCTAAAAGGAAACGCCAAGTCTAATATGGGAGCAGTACTACAACTCAACCTAATAGGAGGCGTAAGACAGGTTCTACGAAGCACAAGGTCACTTGGGCTACACCTGCTGGGTTGTTATCTGGGCAGGTTTTGAGTGGTACGGCAACCACAGAAGCTGGATTGCAATCTTTTGATTGGGATTATGTCTTGGATAAATTTTCTATTATTGTACATGCATGTTTTACCACCTTGTTGGATAAAATATTCTCTTCAGAGAATGCTGTTAAGCAGTTAATCCAATACCAAAATGTTATTTGTTGGCATTTGGCTCCAGTACAATCCTGCCTGCAGCCCCCTGATGCTGATTGTAATAGTACAGATTCTGCTCCTATGCTTTGCAAAACAGGTTTAGTAAAATTGCATCAAGTTCAAGTTGCAGATGCTTCTGGAGGAGTAAGTGTTCATAGGGCAACCGCTTTGAGACAAGGTGGCTTAGGGGTGTCACCAAATTTACAATCTAATTCCCTCAGTTTCCTCCTCTTGTTCCCAAACCCAATTAAATCTTCCTCCGACATGTTGCCTGTATGTGGCTATATTAACAGTAGTTCCAACTTTTCAGTGGCCTGGTACAGAATCTCATGTGCAACTTTAGAACAAGGTTTGTCATTGGTTGACTAGGTAAACACACACAGATTTTAATGTAAAGGAGTATGAAGATATATTGTTGGTAAGGAGGGTGGGTTGGGCGGCGCCATCCCTGACCTGAGATGGCTGAGAGGTTGGTCAGGGACTGTTTGGGGAGAGATGCTATAAATCTTTTTCCCTTGGTTTGTTTTTTAAACATTTGGTACCTAGGGAAAGGGTGGATTATGGGCCCCTATCTCATGGGACTACAAATGGTGATGAGTTCCTTGTTCTCACCACAAATAGATTTTCTCCATTATCCGGTCTGGATACCCCAGACTGTTGTTCAGGTTCGCTTGCCAGCTATGATAGCCTACTAGCAGCTGGGTCGGTGGCTTTTATTTTTCCTTCCCCTAAAGTTGGGTCATCCCCATTATTATGTCCCACCCTACTAATCCCTGTATCTCCTCCCCTAGATATGTGTTTTCCATTAAGGAGTTGTCCTAGACTTCACGAAGTGTCACTACCAGCGACAGTGCCTCCTGTTTTGGATGATCCAGTTCCCTGTTTGTCCTCTAATACTGGAATTGTTTCCTGGAATGTAGCTGGCTTCACATCCAAATTAGAGTGCCCCCATTAGGCCTATTTATTGATTCATTCGGAATATGCGGATTCCAGGAGACTTGCGCAGTTGCACTACAATTTAGAGCTGGGTTTGCAAATGTGTACTTAGCCGCTGTCTCTTTGGGGAGGGGTAGGCCTTCGGGTGGGCTGGTAGTGTGGGTCAAAAAGTCCCTATGTTGCACAATCAAGATGATTTGGTTCCGGTCTATGAAGGATTGTCTTGGTCGAATTGGTCATTCTAATTTGTGGTAATCCCCTGATGTTACTGGTTCAATTTCTAAAGCAGAGTTAAAAAGTGCCAATTGGCAATATACTGAAAACCAAGTCCTTAGTTCTGTAAGGGTAAAGTCATAGTTTCTGTCCATTTTGTCCTCAGATTGAGGAAAAGATTGAGAATGTTATATGTTTTTGCCCAGGTTACCATGAAATTAGATATAAGTGGGTCTTACACATGTTTATTATGAAATGTTATGATAAATGGAAGAGGCCAGACATATTGATTGTGAAAAGCATGTTAAAGTCAGTAGGCATTTAAGCGTGCATTGTGATGTCTCTAAATGAAAGCCTACATCTAGGTATTTTGTTACAGGAAATGTCCCAGATTACCTTTGTGTTCTGATGTTGGTTACCACCTCTGACAAACCCTTTGAGGAGATTTGCACTGTAATAATTCTTGCTAGAGTCTCTTCTTTACTGTATGCGAGGATCTTGCAATAAAAACCAATACAAAAATATATACATATATTTATACCTATAGATATATGTGTGTGTATATATATTATCTACTGGCGGTCGCCAGTAGATAGTTATAGTTAGGACCGTGTTTCCATAGGAAATCCGCAACATTCTATTTGGAATAACTTTGGCGCCGGTCGACGAATCCTCGCGAAATTTTCAAAACTAATGGGGCGCTATGCTCCGCTCCTACCCTGAAAGTCTCGGGGGGATTCGTCAAGCGGGGGCTGAGAAAAAAGGGGGGTCCCAAAACGCGTTTTCCCCATGCATTTTCCCATAGGACCTTTAGTCCGAGCTACAGCCCGAACGGCTGAACAGAATTACTTGAAATTTGGCAGAGAGGTAGTCCTCAGGTCAAGGATGTGCCTTTTGTAGGTCTGGTGTAAATCTGTTCAGTAGGTCCTGAGAAAATAGCATTTAAATCAATATATATATCTGTAAGCGCGCTCCGTGCGCTTACCGTAAGCTTACCGTACGCGTACGGTGCCATGCGCGAGCTCAATTCTGATTGGTGGTTACATGACTGTAAACATTCGAATCGGTCGAAATCAGGATGTGTCGGCCGCCATTTTCTGTCTCTCGCACTGACAAACAAAGGTGGGGAACGTGAAAAGGGGGCAACGAAGAGAGTTGCAGACCCCCTAGTGTTTGTCAGGGGGTCCAAGAAGGACCCAAAAGTACGAAACATACATTTAATAATTTTTAAAAAAAATCGCGGAGTGCGCGTACGGTAAGCTTACCGTACGCGCACGCGAAAAAAAAAAAAAAAAAAAAATAAAGAAGTAACAATCACATTTATTAAATAAATTAAAGGACCCACAAGGGAGAAAAAAACAAATGTTACTGTGTAAAAAAAAGGGGAGGCGCGCACGGCATGGACTGCGCAACGTGGGCGCTCGGTGCGCGAAGCGCACCGTGCGCCCACAGCACGCGCACGGTGTGCGAAGCGCACCGTGCGCGCAGGGTGTGCGCACAGTGAAAAACCAGAAAAAAAAATAAAAAATAAATACATAACTTAGCATTTAAAAAACCATAGGTTTCACACACGTTATAGTTAGGAATTATCATTTACAAAACCTTGCAAATTCACTTAAAAAACCATAGGTTTCACACATGTCATAGTTAGCTGTATTTCACTCGTAAAAAACCAATGAAATTCCACGTTATAGTTAGATCAGGTAACTATAACTTGCGCGACCGCAATCCACAATGTGTAATTTCAGATGTCATATTTGATGTCATGAGTGATGTCACTGACCATGACATGAGTGATGTAATATGTGACGTCATCAGCAGTTTATTGTGGGCGCGCAAGTTATAGTTACCTGATCTAACTATAACGTGGAATTTCATTGGTTTTTTACGAGTGAAATGTACAGCTAACTATAACATGTGTGAAACCTATGGTTTTTTAAGTGAATATATATATATTCACAGAAAAAAACCATAGGTTTCAGGGGTGTTATAGTTAGCTGGACATTTCACTCGTACAAAACCATAGAAATTCCTCTGTTATAGTTAGTTCTGCTAACTATAACTCGCGCGCCTGCAGTGCACTGCTGATGATGTCACATATTGCATCATTCATGACATGGTCAGTGACATCACTGATGACATCTCAAATGACATCGCTGATGACATCATCCAGTGAATGTGGTTTAGTTTGAAATTTAAATATGTATTATATATATACCAATCTGTATTGAAGATTGAGCGGTTATATAACTGTCTGGATGGAGGATTTAGTAGCTGTCTGACTGTCTGTTTAAGTGAGTAATTAAAAGTGTCTCACTTAATACATGGATTAGTAACTAAACTATGTGAATGTGTGCATCACTGTCTCTGTTGTTGTATAACATGCTGCATCAGTTGGTAACTAACTACATGAGTGTGTATATTAGTTATTGATTAGTTGGGTGAGTATTTGTATGGGACACTGAGTTTGTGTGTGGTTGGATGGGGTATGTGTAACTCTATGCATAGATGTGTGAATGGTTGATTGACTAGGTGTATAGGTTTAAGAGTGCATGTGGAAACAGTTGTTTGGGTGACTGAGTGTATTTATTTGTGTGCTGGTGAGCAAATATATGTTTTAGTTGTACATCTTCGACAAAGCAAAAAATTAAAAGCCATTGTGTGTGAGAGTTGGTGTATATAAATAAGTGTTCGAGGCATATGAGCTGCAGATTACACACTTTTGCATAGATCGCCATCTGGTGTTGGGCCCGGATGTTTGCAGTTTGTTTTTCCTCTAGGAAAGTCTTTGGAAGTCACGAGGTCGGTGACTCCTCCCTTGGTTCGTATTGCGCATGGGCTTCGGCTCCATCCTCAGATTGTTTTTTTCCGCCATCGGGCTCGGATGTAATACTTCGCGCTCCGGTTCCGAACATTTCCAGTTCGACGATCGAAGCGGAATCCTCGCTCTTCGCGGTATTGTTCAGATCCTGATCTCCTCAATCACCTTCTCTTCGACACACCTTCGATTCCAGTCGTCGACGGCGGCCTTCGGGCCTATCCAAGCTCCGGTCCCGGCTGATGGAAAGAACTCCATTCAAGAAGTGCCCTCGATGTGGGTCCAAATTCCCCCACACCGATCTTCATGAGGTGTGCAACCTCTGCCTCTCCCCCGAACACGAGGCTCAAGACTGTCCCGCCTGCAAGTCTTTCAGCTCCAAAAAGACTATTCGAGATCGAAGGGCCAGACGAAACATGGCGCACTCCTCGACTTCCGTTCCAGTCGACATCTTCGGGGACGACGTCGAAGCTCCGGGACAGCAGCACACCGAAGAGGACCTCGTCAGTGCTTCTGAAGCCGACGACTCGGATGTGGAGGACATCACCCCGGCGCAGAGGGTTGTGAGTAAAATACCCCCTCCCACACCCGCGCCCACACCCAAAAAGGCTTCGGTCACGCCTTCGCCTCCGGGCCTAGGCAAGACCAGAGACACTGCTTCAAACACCCCACCTTCGGGCCCGGTGAAGAAGCCTAATAAGCCTTCCGGCGGCTCGGGCTCGAGCCAGCCTGCCAGAGGTGCCGATAAACACACTTCGGCACCGAAAAAGAGATCGGCCGCCTCGACACCAAGCGCCGCACCAAAGCCCTCGGTGTCGAAACCCAGCCTTTCGGTACCGACCAAACATCATAAGGCCCTCGGCACCGACACTCCCGCGCCGAAGCCTGCCTCGGCGCCGACCAAAAAATCGGAGGTTCCAAAAAAGCACGGCACGGACAAGCCTAAAAAGCCGTCGGCCCCGAAACCTTCGGCGCCGACCGAACAGCCATTGTCTCAAGAACTGTTTACACCGGATCCTTTGCAAAAGACACTTACCAAGGATCCAAAAACTGGACATTTGGCACTTTCTTCTAAAAAGAGACTTTTGGACAAACCAGCTCCGCCTCCACCTCCAAAGAGGAAAGACTGTGCTACCTCCCCTTTCAGATTGCCTTCCCCACCTCCTTCACCTCCTCCACCGTCTCCACCTCTGCCCCCTCTGCCTTCTCCCCCCTGCCTCATCGCTCTCCGACCCCGTCTCCAGACCATGATGATCAGGGGGGCCCATACTACGATCCAGCAGATGTACCACAAGACCCCACCCCTACAGGATCCCCAGACCCATGGGATGATTATAATAATCCAGACATTCCAGATGTCCCACAAGGTGACCTTTATCCATCCAGGCCATCTCCACCAGAAGACTCATTAGGTTTTCACCACCTACTTCAGAGGGCGGCACATTATCACAGGGTAGAGCTACACACTGACCCAGTAGAGGAAGATTTCCTCCTCGACACCTTTGATACCGCACATAGGTCTACTTCTATACTACCTATGCTCAAAGGGGTAATCAAACATGCGCCAGAGGTTTTTAAAGACCCAGTCAGGGCTAGGGTCCTAAACCCACGCATAGAGAAAAAGTATAAAGCTGCCCCCACAGATCCTGCCTACATCAAAGGGCCAGCGCCACTGGATTCCCTAGTGGTATCCACTGCACGGAAGAGGTCAAATTCCCAGTCAAAGCTCCTGGACGCGTCAGGAAAGCGCACTGCGTCACAGGCAGCCAATATATGTCATATCGCCAACACTCAAGCGCTATTGGCCATATACGACAGAGCGCATTATGATGAACTAGAAACCATCATGCACCATCTCCCAGAAAAATACAGAAATAGGGCCAATGAATTAATTCAAGAGGGTAAGACCATAACTAACACCTCTATACGCTGTGCCTTAGACGCAGCAGACACAGCCTCCAGGGCCATTAACACTAGCGTCCTCCTCCGTCGCCATGCTTGGCTGAGAGTTTCAGGCTTTAAACCTGAGGTACAAGCCTCCATATTAAATCATCCATTTGATCAAGAACATCTATTCGGTCCAAAGGTAGATGAGGCCCCCGAGAAGATGAAGAAAGACACAGATACGGCGAAATCCATGGGAGCCCTACAGTCACACCCTCCTAGGCGCTCCTTTCGCCGCTCTTCCTTTCGGGGCACGGACAGAGGCTACTCCTCAGATAGCGCGTCCACTTCCTACAAATCCCCTGCTCAATACACCTTCACAAGGGGTTATCAAAGAGGCGGCTATAGAGGCAATAACAATAAAGGCAGAGGCAAAACAAATACCGCCCGCTCTGCCACACCGCCTACCCAATGACTTCCCCCTGCTCCCTCCAGACCATCCCACTCCGGTCGGGGGCAGACTACAAAATGTCCTTCACGTCTGGGAGTCCATCACATCAGACAGATGGGTGACCCAAATTATTCGTTCAGAATACTGCCTAGAATTGACATCTACCCCCCCCAACATTCCACCCAGGCAACGCCCAATGTCACAACAACATTCCACGTTACCAAAACAGGAGGTAATCTCCCTCCTACAAAAAGAGGCGATAGAACAAGTCCCTGCCATTCAGCAAAATTTAGGGGTCTACTCCCTATATTTTCTGATACCAAAAAGAGACGAGACTCTACGACCTATCTTAGATCTCCGGCCTCTAAACACATACATACATTCGGACCATTTTCACATGGTAACACTTCAGCAGGTACTTCCGCTCCTCTCCCAGAACGACTTTCTCACCACACTGGACTTGAAAGACGCATACTTTCACATTCCGGTACACCATGCCCACAGAAAGTACCTCAGATTTGTAGTGGACGGGCAACACTACCAGTTCAAGGTGCTCCCATTCGGGGTCACAACAGCACCAAGGGTATTCACCAAGTGCCTAGCGGTAGTGGCGACACACCTCAGAAGACAGCACATTCACGTCTTCCCATATTCGGACGACTGGCTAATAAAAGCCACGTCCTACAACCAATGTGTACATCACACCGCCACTACAATCCAACTACTTCACCAGCTAGGTTTCACGGTGAACCACCAAAAATCCCAGCTAATACCATCCCACACAAAGCAATACCTCGGTGCCACCATAGACACCTCAAAAGCCATAGCCTACCCCAATCCTGCCAGAATTGCAAGCATTCAGGCTTTGCGTCAAAGATTCATACCTCAACACTCTCTCCCAGCAAGAGTGTTTATGCAACTGATAGGGATGATGGCCTCTTGCATTTTCATAGTGCCTTATGCAAGACTCCAGATGCGTCCACTCCAAGAGTGCTTAGCGCGCCAATGGAACCAGGCCCAGGGGCAACTGATAGATCTGGTGTTGGTAGACGGTCGTACCCATCGCTCTCTGCAGTGGTGGAACACCACAAATCTTTACAGAGGTCGACCGTTCCTGGACCCGGTTCCACAAATAATTCTAACAACAGACGGATCGCTCTCCGGCTGGGGAGCTCATCTATTACACCTCACAGTGCAGGGCACATGGACGCTGCAACAAAAGTTACTCCACTTCAACCATCTGGAGTTACTGGCAATCTTTCTAGCCCTAAAATCCTTTCACACTCACATTTTAGGCAAGGCAGTCCTTATTCGCACAGACAACATGACGGCCATGTACTACATTCAAAAACAAGGCGGCACACATTCTCCACAGCTCTCTCAACTAGCACAGAGCATATGGAGATGGGCAATTCCACACAAAATCTTTCTCCTAGCCCAACATGTCCCAGGAGTCCAAAACACCATGGCAGATCTGCTCAGCAGACAAACACAGCAGATCCACGAGTGGGAACTTCACCCGCAGGTTCTTCACCCGTTCTTTCAGATGTGGGGGCATCCACACATAGACCTCTTCGCCACCCACGAAAACAAAAAATGCCCAAGCTTCGCCGCCAGATACCCACACCCATTGTCCAAAGGCAATGCGATATGGATGAACTGGTCAGGCAAATTTGCGTACGCCTTTCCACCTCTCCCACTAATTCCATTAGTGGTGCGAAAGCTACAACAGCACTCCCTCACACTGATTCTAGTAGCTCTAACATGGGCCAGACAACCGTGGTACACCACGCTGCTGGAACTCTCGGTAGTGCCACACCAAAAGTTACACCTCTCACCATGCCTCCTAACCCAGAACCATGGGGAGATCAGACACCCGGAACCAGCTCAGCTCAACCTTGTGATCTGGCTCCTGAGATCCTAGAATTCGGATACCTTAACCTTCCCCCTGACTGTATGAACGTCATCAGAGAAGCTAGGTGCCCTACTACTAGAGCCTGCTACTTGGCAAAGTGGAAAAGATTTGTTGTTTATTGCCATAACAACACAATCAACCCTCTAGATGTATCTATACAGCACATCATATGCTACTTACTCCATCTACAAAGGTGTAACCTAGCATATACATCCATCCGGCTACACCTCGCAGCAATTGCCGCCTACTTACAAAACAGACAGCACCTATCACTTTTCAGAGTGCCTGCTATTAAATCCTTCATGGAAGGCCTCAAACGAATACTTCTCCCCAGAGTACCACCCTCACCTGTGTGGAACTTAAACATAGTTCTCACAAGGCTAATGGGACCGCCTTTCGAACCTTTGCATAAATGTGAACTGCAATTTCTCACATGGAAAACAGCTTTCCTTGTAGCCACCACTTCCCTTAGAAGGGTCATTGAGATACAAGCACTTACTATACAAGAACCTTTTCTCCAAATACAACCGAACAAGGTTGTCCTCCGTACCAACCCAAAATTCCTACCCAAAGTCATTTCCCCCTTTCATCTAAACCAATCGGTAGAATTACCGTTTTTTTTCTCGCAACCTCAAACTGTTGCAGAAAGGGCTCTACACACACTGGATGTTAAAAGGGCCTTACTTTACTATATCCAGAGAACACAACCTTTCAGAAAGACAAAACAACTGTTTGTCTCTTTCTCTCCACCACATAAAGGCAACCCCATCTCTAAATCAGGGATAGCTAGGTGGATTGTAAAATGCATACAGATTTGCTACCACAAGGCAAAACGCACGCTATCTGTTCCCCCTAAAGCCCACTCTACACGAAAGATAGGGGCTTCTTTGGCTTTTCTAGGGAACATCCCATTAGATGATATCTGCAAAGCAGCTACATGGTCAACACCGCACACTTTCACTAAACATTACTGTGTAGATGTGCAAACCAAGCAACAAGCTAGTGTGGGCCAGGCTGTACTAAAAACACTTTTTCAAACTACTGCAACAGATACCGGTGGTCGCTGCTAGGGTTGGGAACTGCTATATAGTCTATGCAAAAGTGTGTAATCTGCAGCTCATATGCCTCGAACGGAATATGATACTTACCAGAATGCATCTGCTCTTGGCATGTAGAGCTGCAGATCTACACACGCCCACCCGCCTCCCCGGCTACCTGTATCTGTTCCAGTCTATCTTATTTAGATACAACACACATGGGTTTCTTCACTATTATTACTACGCTCCATCTTTCCCTGTTGGCGAAAAACAATCTGAGGATGGAGCCGAAGCCCATGCGCAATACGAACCAAGGGAGGAGTCACCGACCTCGTGACTTCCAAAGACTTTCCAAGAGGAAAAACAAACTGCAAACATCCGGGCCCAACACCAGATGGCGATCTATGCAAAAGTGTGTAGATCTGCAGCTCTACATGCCAAGAACAGATGCATACTGGTAAGTAGCATATTCCATATATAAGAATCAGTGATTGTGAGAGTAACTATATGAATGAGTGCATAATTGTAATGGTGATTTTTTAACATATTAACTATGAGTTACTAAGTGTTTGAATAAATGAGGTGTTGTGTGTATAATTGTGTAAGTGAGTAAATGTAAGTGTGATTAATTTTTTTCATGACTGAGTAGGATGACTGCATAACCGACTAAGATGACTGCTGATGTGTCAGTGTCTATATTTGTGTATAAGTGCATTTGATAGTGTTCTATTAATTAGTGACTGCATGTATAAGTGATTCTGTTGTTGAATGGGTAGTTGTGTGTGTAGACTTAGGAATCAGTGAGTGGGTATGTAGTAACTGGTATTGGTGTGTCAATGGTTTCAAATATGGTACTCTGCATTTTACAGTGAGTGATGAAAGGTTATACTAGTGTATGATGAGGTGTATCAGATTGTCACATGGATGATGTCATCAGTGATGTCATTTGAGATGTCATCAGTGATGTCACTGACCATGTCATGAATGATGTAATATGTGACATCATCAGCAGTGCATTGCGGGCGCGCGAGTTATAGTTACCAGAACTAACTATAACGGAGGAATTTCTATGGTTTTGTACGAGTGAAATGTCCAGCTAACTATAACATTTCTAAAACCTATGTTTTTTTCAGTGAATTTCTAAGGTTTTTTAAATGCTAATTTCTAACTATAACGTCTCTGAAACCTATGGTTTTTTCAGTGAATTTCAAAGGTTTTTTAAATGCTAATTTTTAAGTGTAATAGTAGTTATACCTATTTTTTTGTACTGATTTTCTACAATTTTTTAACTGTTTATTTATAAATATTTTATTCATTAAATAACATTATATATTTTTCTGACAATTGCAAACAAAAATTACCCAAAAAATTAAAACTGAAATATTGTTTACTTTTTTGTTTAATTTTTTTAATTTAATATATTTATATTATTTTGTTTTGAAATGTTTTTCTTCCCCAAAATTTTCGGAGTCGCGCACCCAAAGCATACACATCACGGTGGGTGCGCGGATTCTAGTTGCCGTTTTAGAAACGACGTGAAGGATCACCGTACGGTGTGCGATGGCTACGTGTTTTTCAGTTACATCATATACATTTAATATTACGTGACGTGCACCATTGGTATGCGACCAGTCCGCGACTCCTGTTCCCGTGCATTCGCAACACATGCGCATTACGTACGCGACACTTGCGCGGTGGCGGGTCCCGCGTTACGTTATATACGTGCTGGGGCGCGCTGGGTGTTTATGTTCTAAAATGATATGTATGTGTGTTTAATATACATATTAGGGCAAGAGACTATTTAAGATATTCATAAAAATAATATGTTTGTACTTATAATAAACTTATATTATTTTTAAATATATTTTCGCGAAGTCGCTTTGGGTGCGTGCTTCGTGAGTGCAGAGTGCGCGGATCCCATGTGACCTAAAAAAAAAAAGATTTCATTGGTTCAGAACATTTCCCACTGTAACTATTGAAGGACCCCACCCATTTTAATCATTCTTGTTGGAGCATCTTTAGAGAGACATCTCTTTTCCTACAAGAACCCTTTTTGCTTGTGTTTTTTTGGTGTTTTTCAAAAAATATCAAACAAAATGGCATCTGGACAGCACCAGCAGCAGGAGGAAGTATCTTCTGAAAAATAATTCTTGCAGGAGGCACCACGTCCACAGAGGCCGGTATCTGTTGTGTGGAAATTCTTCACTTTTCCACCTGGAGAGAAGAAAGTAAATGTGACAAAGGTGACGTGCAAAATTTGTGACCGAGTCCTGTCAAGAGACAGTGAAAAAAAATACTCTTGTGGCACTGCTTCTATGTACAAGTATCTCCGGACCACACATACTCTCAATCTCGCTCGGGAGGAAATGAGGCGTGCTGCTTTGAACCCCTTACCTGCTGTGGCAAGTACATCTGGAGCGTCCTCAGGAACACCTGCAATGGACATTAGGCCAGAATTCGCCTTTCTCGAGCAACACTGCGTGAAGCTTAAGAAACTTATATGCTTCGGTGAGCAGTCGGTGGATGCAGTTTGTGCTGCGCAACGCAACCATCGTTGTTAATTTTTTTGTTTTTGGAATGATGAGTAATTTCAAATGTTTCCTGTTTTATTCGTTCTTTTTTTTGTTCATTTTTTGAAAAAACACCAAAAAAATACAAAATTGTTAAAAAAAATACAAAAGAAAAAAGAAGAAGAAAAAAAAGTTCTTATCAGAACTACCTTATCTGGTTAAAGAAAGAACTATAATTGCAAGGTAATGTGTGAAAGTTTGGTTGAATATATGTATACAGCATGATTGACTGAAAGAATGCATTAGTAGTGTATGGTGAATTTATAGGTGAAGATTTATGAGGAAGTACTGCAGCGTGACACTGCAAGCTCTTTAGCTGCACTGCACTGTGGCACTTCCGAAGCACAGGGATGTGACATATGCACATGAATATGTTGCAACTCTGTGCTTCCCTCTGCACTGCTGCACAAACTGCAGCCATGCGGTGACACAGTCACCCTTCCACCATGGTGCAAGGATGTCTGTGTCGTGTGGAGATTGTTTTTGTGCAGGAAGGTGTCCCTTCCTGAACAAAAACAATCAGTAAAGGCATTTTCCTCTTTCAATGTATGCTGTGGAATGCAGCATGCATTGAAAGAGGAAAAAATGAGGGGAAATTAAAACAATTCTCCTTGTTGCGCCTTGCTACACCAACTCTAGGATGGCGCAGCATTCACACACATCTCCAGATTTACGATTTCTCATAAATCTGGAGATGTGTCTTGTTCTATGGGTGTTGCGTGGGAACACCCACAGCAACACCTATGGGACGCCCCTTCAACGCAAAGTTCTGTGTATGAAGGGGTCGTATTTACAAGGAGAGGAACAACCACGCTGGGTGGCTTGTCCTCTCCTTGTAAATATGAAGGAGTGCCTGGCTCCATCACTACGTTACAAAAAGTGTTGTACTGGTGGCGCAGGGTGCTTGTAAGTCTGCCCCATAAGTGCTTAGGTATTGGCAGACTGATACAATAAGAACATAGTGCTAGATGGGTGATTGAAGAATTGCATGAGACTGACAGGAGGTATCCTACGCTGCATGGGTACTACTTCAGTATTTAATGGAGTGTACCAATAGTATGTATCTGCTTAGAGACTTGTAGGGATTATGCACAGAATATTTTATGTGTACTTGTGTTGGTGCCTAGGTCATTTTATAAGAATACCACTAGTAACTAGAATGATGACAGTGCTGCAAACAGAGTGAACACTTAATTTATAAGTGCTTACATATTGGTGGAGTGATAGGACAAGTAGATAGTGGTAGATAAGCGATTATAGAAGTGCATGGGACAGACTGGATGATTCCTACACTGCATGAGTACTAACTGGGCATTTAGAAGAGTGTATCAATAGTATGTAGCTAGTTAGAGGTCTGCTTGCATAGTGCACAAAATATTATAGATGTACTTGTGTTAGTAGCTAGGCCATTCCATAAGTTCATGACTAGTAACTAGAATAATTACAGTATTACAAACAGAGTGTTTAGTGAATTTATAAGTGCTTAGGTATTGGTGGAGTAATAGGATAAGTAGATAGTGCTGGATGGATGATTGGAGAAATGCATAGGACATACAGTAGGATTCCTACACTGCATAGGTACTAACTGGGTATTTAGAAGAGCGTATCAATAGTTTGTAGCTGGTTAGAGGTTTGCATGCATAGTGTACAAAATATTGTACCTGCACTTGTGTTTTTGACTACGCCATTCCTTAAGTATACGACTAAGAACTGGAGTAATTTCAGTGTTGCAAAGAAAGTGGGTACAGAATTTATAAGTGCTTAGGTATTGGTGGAGTGATAGGATACGTAGATAGTGCTGGATGGGTGAATGGAGAAGTGCATGGGACAGACAGATGGATTCCTAGACTGCATAGGTACTAACTGGGTATTTAGAAGAGCGTATCAATAGTATTTAGCTGGTTAGAGGTCTGCATGCATAGTGTACAAAATATTGTACCTGCACTTGTGTTAGTGGCTAGGCTATTCCTTAAGTATATGACTAATAACTGGAGTAATTTCAGTGGTGCAAAGAGAGTGCATGCTAAATGTAATAGTGCTTAAGTATTGGTGGAGTGATAGGATACGTAGATAGTGCTGGATGGTTGAATGGAGAAGTGCATGGGACAGACAGAAGGATTCCTAGACTGCATAGGTACTAACTGAATATTTAAAAGACTGTATCAAAGCTATGTAGCTGATTAGAGGACTGCATGCATAGTGCACAGAATATTGTAGCTGTACTAGTATTGGTGTGTCTATGGTTTCGAGAACGGTAGTCTGTATTTTAGGGTGTGATGATGTCAACAGTGATGTCAGTTGAGATGTCATCAGTGATGTCATCAGTGATGTCACTGACCATGTTATGAGTGATGTAATATGTGACGTCATCAGCAGTGCATTACTTTAATCCAAAAAGCTGGCGGCCATATTGGCCTGGTCACGATGTGCAGGAATTGATACAATAAAGAAAAGAAAACAAGTGTTAACATGCACACAATGTAATTTCAGCATATCTTGCCCCGTGACCGCCATACCTGTATGTTTGTCAACGTGACTTATTCATAATAAACATACTTAGAATTGCAAACATCAACATAAACAATGGACTACACATTACTTTTAAAGTGAAAGGCTATCGGCCATATTAATCTGGGCACGTTGCGTATTATAATGGTTCTTACACGAACGAAAAGGAAAAAAAGAGGTGTTAATATACATACACTATCCCTAAATAAAGTTCTAGCAATTATAGTTCCATTCCATTCACAGCTCATTTGAGATGTCATGAGTGATGTTATGAGTGATGTAACTGACCATGACATGAATGATGTAATGTCTGAGGTCATTAGCATTACATTGCGGGGGCGTAAGTTATAGTTAGCTCAGGTAACTATAACTGCTGTATTTCACTGGTTGTGTATGAGTGAAATCTGATTCTAACTATACCGTCCCTGTAATCTTTGTTTTTTTCAGCAAATTTCTAGGTTTTTTCTAACGTTAAGTAAGATGCATATCACAATGGATGGGTTGGGGTTGGAAGCAGGACCTGGCATTGTGCTGCCCCCACCCAAGCTTGCTGCTCCTGCCTTCCCTCCTCCTAGCCATCCATTGTCCAAGTCCATGTCCCTGCTCCCTTATTTCATCCCTGTGTGGCCGTTGTTCTGCCACTGGCCTTTCCGCCTTGTCTGAACAGTTAGCTTGCTGCCCCATCCACCTCCTCCCTATCCTCTGTTGTCTGAATCCATGGACTAGCCTCATCCCTGCTGCCATGCATGGTCTGATGTGCTGCCACTGCCCTCCATTTAGCATGATGTACCAGTCCACTCCTCCTGCCCTCCATTGCCCAATTCTATGCCCCATCATTGACCTCCTGCTTAGCCTCTGTGCTTAGCTTGCTGCCCCTATTCTCCTTCCCCCTGCCCTCCGATGTCTTTGTGCATGCCCCTGCTCCATCCTTTTTGCCCACCATGTTCCTTGGACCTGCCACTCCTATCTACTCTGAGTGTTCTGTTGAGCTGCCACTCCCCTCCCACCTGCCTAGCATTGTCAGATGACTGTAACCTGTCCCTGCCACCTCCACCCTGCCTGTCCACATTCCATGCCCCTATCCCCTTCCTCCTGTCCTCCATGGTCCATTTTACTGCCACACCCTTCTGCCCTCCCTGGTCTGTTGTGCTGCAACTGCTCCTCCTGCCTGCCCCGCGTGGTCTGTTGTGAGGCCCCTTCCCCTGAACTCTCTTGTCTGTGCCCAGGTCCTGACCCTCCCTTCTATCCTCCATGGTCCTTTGTGCATGTCCCTGCACCCTCCCTCTTGCCCATCATAGCCATTGTGATGCCACTAACCCTCCCGCTTGCCATGCATGGTCTTCTGTGCTGCCACAGCCACTCCCACCTTCCCTGTGTGGTCAGCAAGCTGCCCCTGACCCCCACCCACCTTTCCTCCATGGTCTGTGTGTATGCCACCATAGTCTCACTGTTGCTCTCCATTGTGTGTCTTGCTTCTAGTGCCCATCCTGCCTGACCACCATGGTCATCTTGCTGCTCCTCCCCTGCCCCCTTGCCCCCAGCCCTCTGTTTCTATGTGCAGACCCCTATTCCCTCCCTCCTGGCTTGTCTGTTTCATTGTAATGCCCCTGATCCGTCCCTCTTGCCCTTTATGGTCTATTATGCTGCAGCTTTCTCTCCTGTCTGTCCATTATGGTCAGCTAGCTACCATTGCCTCTTTCCCCTCTGTTCTCTGTTGACCATGTGCATGGTCCTATCCCCTCCCTATTGCTTTCTATGGATTGTTGTGCTGCACTCCCGTCCCGAATGCGCTGTGTGATGTATTGTGCTGCTGCAAACCCTGATGCCTGCCCTGTAGGGTCAGTTTGCTGCACCTCTCCATGTCCCTCCTGTCCTCTGTTATCCGAGCCCATGTCCCTACCCCAATTCCTCCTGCCTTCCAGGATCCAATGTACCATACTTGCTAACATTTTGAACTTGGTAAGAGGGAGATTTTGAAAAAAAACTGGGGTATTGGTTTTCCCTTTGACTTACATTGAAAAAGAGGAGATTATAGACAGGAGACAGATCAAATAAAGCCCATTTGGGCTTGAAAACATTGGACGTTTCCTGGCTGAATCGGGTCTGTTGGCATGTATGTTTGTACTACCACTGCCTCTTCCTTCTGCCCAGAATGGTCTATTATATTGCCACAGCCTCTCTTGCCAGTCCTGTATTGTTGGTTTGTTGCCCCTGCCCCCCTTTCCCCTGCCCTCCATTGTCTCTTGTGCTGCCACTGCCCTTCCTGCCTGCCCAGTGTGGTCAAATTGTTGCCTCTACACCCTCCTACCTGCCTTCAATTTTCAGAGTCCGTGCCCCTGGCCTCTGCCTCTCACAAGTATCCTAATGAACAACTAGATTGCTAACATTCTATATTTATTACAAAAGTTTGGAACGCCTGACGTCATCTTGATGTAATCAAAACTGTAATACCTAGAGCATTTCCATTAGAAATGACATCTATGAGAGGGTCTTATTTGCATCAAAATTATGGTTAGTGCTCTAAAAAACTAAAATGAGGACATATTTTCTGAGTTTTCAAATGGCGACAAAGCACTTTTAAATAATTTGTTATCTTTATGTTTTTTTATCCAGTTGACCACTTGATTAAATTTTGCACTTAGGGGAGAGGATGTGGTGTTACTTCCAGAGCTGCAGACTTTGCAACTGGGAAACCAGGTTGGAGTTTCTGCTTTAGCTCGACATTCTGCGATTCTGATCAAATCACTTAATCTACCCATGTCTACAACCAAAATGAATTTGTTCTTGTGTGATGTAACCAATGCTCATGTAAAGCACTCCAATACCTGACAAGTCTGCACTATATAAAACTGCAAAAACACAAAAAATAAAAAGTGTTATGCACACTTCTGTCATTGGCTACATGTGGGCTACATGTGGGTGATATTTCTGCTACATTTGGGCTCTTTTGTCTCTGGTGGCCATCTTGGTAGATTTATTTGTTATGAAGTTTCCTAATTTCCTCATTTACTGCAGTCTCCTCAGTAGGAAATGCTTTCAGTTTTTTACTTTGATTCCATCAAGAAGGTATTCAGATATGTCACACATTTGCCATAAATTCTGAATGTTAGCAGTCTAGTTGCTCATTAGATCACTGTAGTAAAGCTACTGCTCACCAAGGAAGTCTGCTGCTGGTATTAAAAGTGCATGTTTCAGTATGCATGTCAGAATATTTTAATGAAATTGAAGAGGATTTGAGAAGTCAATATGTGCCCTAATTTTTCTTTCTTCAGCACTAATCATAATTTGTATGGCAAAATGAACCCCCTCATTGTGTTCCTTTTTAAATTAAATGTTTTAAGAGTTACCAGTTTATTCCAATCAAGATGGCTTCAGCTGTGCCTTACTTGTGTCATAAGTAAGACAGTAAGCGCTCTAGTTGTCCTTAAGAACACTCTGGGACATTCTGTCATTGGGCTATACTTGGGCTACATCTGGGTGATATTTGTACTACATTTGGGCTCTTTTGTCTCTGGTGGCCATCTTGGAGACTTATTTGTTATGAAGTTTCCTAATTTCCTCATTTACTGCTGTCTCCTCAGTAGGAAATACTTTCAGTTTTTTACTTTGGTGCCATCAAGAAGGCATTCAGATGTGTCACACATTTGCCATGAATTCAGAATGTTAGCACTCTAGTTGCTCATTAGATCATTGTAGTAAAGCTATTGCTCACCAGGGAAGTCTGCTGCTGGTTTTGAAAGTGCATGTTTCAGTCTGCATGTCAGAATTTTTTTAAGAAATAGAAGAGGATTTGAGAAGTCACTCAAAATGTGCCCTAATTTCTCTTTCTGCCGCACTAATCACAGTTTCTATGGCAAAATGAACCCCCTCATTTTGTTCCTTTTTAAACTAAATGTTTTAAGAGTTACCACTTTATTCCAATCAAGATGGCTTCAGGTGTGCAATACGTTTGTCATAAGTAGGACTGTTAGCGCTCTAGTTGTTCTTTAGAACACTCTGGGAAGCTGCAGTAGAACACAAAGGAATCAACTGACAGTCTCTGCCCTTGTTGGTGTACATGTTTTACTGAGAATGTCAGACTTCATTCTCACATGACTGAGAAAGATAATGCAGCAGAAGGCTTTTTTACATGGTATAATAACCTTAGAACACACCACAATTCCTAAAATGAGTATGGTACCATCAACACATGATTTATAATGTGACTAAAGTCTTAAAACCTTCTATTAACTGCAATGCTTTTTAATGAGGTGCTATCATGTATATTGGTCCCAAAATGGCTGCCAATACTTCTTGGATGAAGTGCTGACAGCCAATCAGATCTAACGATGAGATGTGTGGTTAGGCTCCGCCCAGATATATATATTTCTTTTTCCATTAATATTTTAAAAACTACTGAACGGATTTACACCATTTAACTAAAAGGCACAACTCTGAACCAAGGGCTACCTTTTTGCCAAATTTGGTGTAATTCCGTTCAGCAGTTCGTGCTGTAGCTGCGACTAAAGGTTCCTATGGATAATTGCATGGGGAAAACACGTTTTGGGACCCCCCTTTTTTCTCAGCCCCTGCTTGCCGAATCACCCCGAAACTTTCAAGATAGGAGCGGACCGGAGCGCCCCGAGAGTTTTGAAAATTTAGCGAAGATTTGTCAATCGGCGCCAAAGTTATTGGGAATAGAATGTTGCGATTTTCCTATGGTAACTAGGTCCTAACTATAACTACCTACTGGCGACCACCAGTAGGTAATATATATATATTATCTACTGGCGGTCGCCAGTAGATAGTTATAGTTAGGACCGTGTTTCCATAGGGAATCTGAAAATTCTATTTTGAATAACTTTGGCACCGGTTGACGAATCCTCGCGAATTTTTCAAAATAGGTGGGGCGCTCCGCTCCGCTCCTACCCTGAAAGTCTTGGGGTGATTAGTCAAGCGGGGGCCGAGAAAAAAGGAGGGTCCCAAAACGCGTTTTCCCCATGCATTTTTCCATAGGGACCTTTAGTCCAAGGTACAGCCCGAACGGCTGAACAGAATTACTTGAAATTTGGCAGAGAGGTAGTCCTCAGGTCAGGGATGTGCCTTTTGAATATCTGGAGTCAATCTGTTCAGTAGTTCCTGAGAAAATTTCAGTTAAAAGTACATATATATCTATAAGCGCGCACCGTGCGTGCACCGTGCGCGCACGGTGACGTGCGTGAGCGCAATTCTGATTGGTTGTTAGATGTCAGTAAACATTCGAATCGGTCGAAATCAGGAAGTGTCGTCCGCCATTTTGTCTCTCGCAGTCTGAGGCAGTGAAAAACAATGGTTGAGAACGTGAAAAGGGGGCAGGGTGGACAGTTCCTGACCCCCTAGCCTTTGTCAGGGGGTCACTGAAGGACCCCCAAGGGTGAAAAAAACATTTTTTTTTTACGACAAAGCGCGGGGTGCGCGCACGGCATGCACAACGCATCGTGGGCGCTCGGTGTGCAAAGCGCACTGAGTGCCCACAGCGCGCGCATGGTGTGCAATCCTGAAAAAAAAAAATATTAATAAATACATAACTTAGCATTTAAAAAACCGTACAAATTCACTTAAAAAACCATAGGTTTCACACACGTTATAGTTAGGAATTAGCATTTAAAAAACCTTGCAAATTCACTTAAAAAACCATAGGTTTCACACATGTTATAGTTAGCTGGACATTTCCCTCGTAAAAAACCAATGAAATTCCCCCGTTATAGTTAGTGCAGGCAACTATAACTCACGCGACCGCAATCCTCTGCTGATGACGTCAGATATTACATCACTGTATTTAGACACCTATTTACCCATGTCTTCTTCCATTAATCTTTAGCTATACATATATTACAAATATTTATTTTTCATAAAGACACATATGTCATCAGTGATGTAATATCTGACGTCATCAGCAGAGGATTGCGGTCGCGTGAGTTATAGTTGCCTGCACTAACTATAACGGGGGAATTTCATTGTTTTTTTACGAGGGAAATGTCCAGCTAACTATAACATGTGTGAAACCTATGGTTTTTTAAGTGAATATATATATATATATATATATATATATATATATATATATATATATATATATACACACACACACACACACAAATAGAGGCTTGTTGCAGCACACCCATTACCACAGCTCAGGGCCCACCCACCCCCCGGCATTGCAGGGGCTGCGGGGGCCTTTGTTATGCCACTGGACATTTAGAATCAAAATTGGTTCGAAATGTCGTGGTCATGCTGGAACTGTAAAACAATGATAAACTATTTCCAGTACCTCTGCAAGACGAACACTAGCTGCTATGTTTAGTTTCAATATTGCAAGCATGTGCCAGCCTTGTTTAGACAGCATAATGAAGAAAACAGTACCGAAGCACAGAGAAGTCCAATGATTGTGTAACCAGTAACAAAGTAATGAAGATTTCAAAGATATGTTGGTTGTTTTTATTCTTTCTTTGTTATTCACATTTCTTGCGTCAAAGACGAACTATCCAATACAGACAGGCAGCCGCCACGTGTTTCGTCACACAGACTTTTTCAAGGCTGAAATAAACGTAAAGTGCCAATGTTCTGGACGGTATAGCGACAAGTTATTCCCTCACGATATCGCGTCCTTCCTTCGAAGCAGCATAGGAGTGAAGTAATGCTGAGAGTCGTCAAACAGCCGTCTGATAACAGAGCAAATATGTAGCCAGGACGGTAAAAATACCAAACCATGCAAGAAAACAATAAGCTGTTCAGTGTCTGTGGGATTAGCAATCTTGTTAAAAAGCCTGAAACAGGGTACTGACATGCTTTCAGACTTATCATGGCCTTGCTTGTAAATTCCTCCTACTAAGTTTATGTGCTCCGCATTGTTTTAACAAGATTGCAGAGGAGCAATGCCCTTGCCTCCTTGTGCCACCTTTGATTTCACTTTTGGCATAGAGGCCATTGCTCTCGTGGACTAGGAGTGTAAGCTAAGCACCATCAGTGTTTAGTGTTTTGGGAGCAAACACTTTCAAGAGATAGACTAGTGGGCGAGTGCCACCATAGCACTGTGCACAATTTTTTTTTAATTCCATCTATGGTAGTTGTGCCTCCTTCAGAGACGTTTGTCTAGTCCTCCTTAAATGGTCACCACCCTATGGTGCAACATTAACTTGCGCTGAGATTCAATTTTAAGCTTTTTGAATAAAACAAGTATAGTTTCTGCATCTGCGGAGTTTCTGCTTGTGACTTTATTTCGGGATATAAAAAAAATTCAGAATGAAAAAGTATCTGCTGTTGTCATTGTGCAGGGTAGTGATGAGTGCAAATCACAGCAGTACACTAATGTACCCATAGTTTGTTCCCCACTCTGGATCCACTTACTCATACATGTATTAAATATTAATGCTGTGCGATTTTTATATTTCGCATTATAGTTCATAACCTTCTCGTTCTCTCTGAAATGTATCAGCGGTATGCATGAAAGGTCTGCTCCCCTGGAAGTCTGGGATGGACTGTTCCCATGAGAAGAAGGGCCAGTACTGATTATAAGGCAGGCCTTTGTCTAGAGTGGCACAGTGGGCCACAAAAACGATGGGTTGGAACATACCCCGAAGGATTGCCAGTGGTTAGACTTTAAGAATCATTCCTCCCATCACCTTTTGTGTGTATTATGTAATGCCCTAAGTGGCCAAGGAAATACCCAGATGTGGGTCCCTTGCTCCCTGTGTCATAGCATCCAAACCTTTACCTCATTGACGAGGCATAAGTGGCTGAAACTGGTCTGGGTTTGAGATTCTACAATGTTGGTAGCTAGAAAATTGCTCGTGCACACTGCCTGATAATCACAATAAAAAGAGTCTTAAACCCAAAGTCACAGTGCTTCCAGAGTGAAGGAGTGGCCACCAAATACTCCCCAAATAGAAAGTAAAATCCCCAAACGTTCACGCAATAGATGGTGGGCAAAGAAAAAAAAGTAGATAGATATATAGATAGATAGATAGACTATTATTCATAAAAGTAATAAAGAAGGCACTTGGTTACAGTATGAAGGTGTTTATTCCCGATGTCACAAACGGCGTGTTTCAGCTGCAAACAGCCTTCATTGAGTATAAGCTTAATCTTGTGTCAACAGTACATAGTACACCAAAGTAAAAGTGAACAACAGGCTGTGCTTGTAAAATGAGGACCTCATAATGTCTCCAAAATTAAAATCAATTTCTTAGAAAAGTTATAAATATTTCAGAGCATGAGCTGGTAATTACAAAATCAATTCTCCTCGCATTATAGTGCATGATTCGCTAGAGTGCCAATTTAGTCAGGGAAATAATAGTAACCGATGATGGTAGACATATATATATTCCATAATGCTTTATTCTGATCCTAACATATTCGCTACATGGCCAGATGTCAATCTCAAAGTGAGTACTTTATATATGATGCCAGAATATCATATATATTCACACTTGCAGCCTTATAACGTATGTGAGGGAAAAGAGGGAATGACACAAATCTGTCATATTCCATCGACCAATTATAGCCCAGGTGGGCATAGCCCATCTGCTGTCCCTATTACTATTTGTTTTTTGTTTATTTATCATTATCTATCTATATAACAGGCAAACGTGTAATCCAGTATAGCCATCGTGGGGTTCTAGCCGTGTGATCAACTATGAGAAGAATATGGCACGATATCACGTTACTCATCATTTATTTCTTATATTATAAGTTTATTTTGGGGAAGGTAGCTTGAAAAAGTTATTTTCCTCAAAGTGCTGCTGTCAGCTGGGCCTGATTGGAAATATGATGTTTAGGTTTGGTTTACAATTCATGAATAAATTATTATTGGTTTTTTTAAGTCCTCATTTGTCAATTTTTTGATTGGGAGTCAAAATGGATTCAGGCGGCCTCGACTAAGAAAAGGGGAAGTCCCGGTCACTCCCCCAAAGGGAGGGATGAAAAACATCCCGGCTTCCTTTCACATTGCCGCCTAAAAACTGGCTCCATTATACAGGTACTTATGAATTGAACCCACAGACTAAGGTGCTAAACGTAATTTAGCAATCCATTTCAAAGAAAACCTGTATATCCGATTGTTCATCATTGGACCAGGTATATAACGCAACAAAGAAAAAAGAGGGAAACAGAATTAAACATAAAAGGTAGGGAAGAAAGAATATAAAAGGGGACAGAGGGAATATCACAAATCAATGGCATGCTGTTTTATACCAGTTATCCCAAAGTTTCCAAAATTTCGTTCTCTTAGAATTCAATGTGGCTCATTCTAAATTTGCTATTAGTATTGAGGCTACCCATTCTGCCTCAAGTGGAGGATTAGGTAAGATCCATTTAATTCATAATTCTCTGCGTGCTAGGAGGACTAGTATGAAAGTAAGTGCTTTATGTGCTTTGGAAAAAGCCCTATTACCCTCCTCATCCATTATTACCCCCAAAATAACTAGTGCCAGGCTCACCTTGATTTCTTGACCCAAAATTTCCAATAATGTCGTACCCATTTTTTCTGCTAGGTCTGAATAAAGGGACACTGCCAGAACATATGAGCATCATCTGCATTGACCTCGCCGCACTTTGGGCACTTCTTCACAACCTGGGTCCCCAATTTAGAAAGTCTCCGGGGCGTCCAGTAAGCCTTGTGAACACTAAAAAGGTGATTTTTCCTGAGTGGAGCAGATTTCACATATGACCATAGGAAAGATAGAGATACTTCCATAATAGATCGAGGTCGTAGGCTGACAGTTCCCTCCTCCATGTCGCTACCAGCAAGACTTGTATATCTTCCATGGCCTGTATCAGCAAACATAGTACCATTCTGATACCTCTCGCCGCAGCAGGGGGCGTGAATAGATCTTTGATTCCCAAAATACATTTCCCTTTCCACCTTTTCTTGGCGCTTTTACCCAGCTCATAAGCTGATAATATTTGAATTTTGACACCGATCCCTCAGAAATCTCCTGCATACTTTGCCAGGAAATTAGTTCTGTGCCTTCTAGGAGTTGACCCCATCTAAGAATTCCACATTCCTTTAGTGTGTTAGCAAGTGAGTATTGAAGGCAAGCTGGCTTGCCTGGTGAGTTCCAAATGGGTGCATAATGACTGAAGTATGGTATCTGTAGCTGTCTTCTTATTTGGTACTAGATCTTACATGCGACTTGGAGAACCTTGAGCCTCACTGTTTTGAAATTCTTGGGGTCCCCAAATTTAAAAAGAAAGAAACTGGATTGGTCTGGTGGGCCAAATGTAAGAGCTCAAAGAGCGGTGATAAATCAGGGGTATCCCTCAGCAGCTGCCTAAAAACTTTCAAGTGGAAAGCCCGATGATACTGGAGGAGGTCCGGACTAGCTATCCCGCCACTTTCCTTTTTCTCTCCGAGTTTTCTCCAGGCAATACTGGGCCTTTTGTTCCCCCCATATAAAACTGGTAAAGTCCCCTTGTACCTTCTTGATCCACGCCTTAAATTCTAAAGGAATTGTGTTAAGCAAAAAAGTATATTTAGGAAGGAAGGACATTTTTAAAAGATTGGATCTACCTAACAAGGATAAAGGAAGAGATTCCCAGGCCTGAAGTTGTGTCCGCACTTTAGATGTTACACTATCAAAGTTCACTTTAGCTATTTTCTCCAAATTTAACACAACTTGGATTTCTAAGTACCGTATGCTTTGTCTAATTAATTCACAGGAGTAGTTGGTGTTCCATTGCATAATCTCAGTTTTTTGGTTTGTTCAGGGCGTAGCCGGATATCTTGCCGAAACTTTCTAGAATTTCCCAAATTGCTGGCAAGGATAAAGGTAAATGGCCTGTGAAAATCATTAGATCGTCAGCATTAAGCCCAATCTTTTTCTCACGGCCATTGCACACAAAAGCGAAAATACTTCTACATGCTCTCAGTTTTAAGGCAAACGGCTCAATGTAGAGGTTAAAAAGGAGCTGGGAATAAGGGCATCCCTGTCTAGTCCCCCTACCAATATTGAAAGGTTTAGACAAATTCCCATTGACCAACACTCTAGCTAACGGATTTTTATAGAGAGCTTTGACAGCAGATAGAAAGGTTTCTCGTAAATTAAAATGCTAGATCACCTCATAAAGAAAGGGCCAACTAACCCTATCAAAGGTCTTTGCGGCATCGAATGTCATAACCGTCAAAGGATTACAATACTCTAGCCAGATAAATAGCGCCAAGTAACTCATGGCGTCAAGTCATGTAATTGCCTCCCCTTTATAAAGCCTTGTTGGTCAGTGTGTATCAGAGACCCTACCATCCGATCTAAGCGCCTAGTGAGTATTTGAGTATAAATCTTATAATCACCATTAAGAAGTGAAATAGGTCTATATGACTCGCACACCCTCTTATCTTTGTTGGGTTTGAGAAGGATGGTTATGGTGGCAAAATCCCAAAAGCACAGTAATTCTTGGTTAGAAATAAAGGCTAAGTTAAAGAGTTTAAGCAAGATCGGAGCTAGTTCTTCTTTTTATAGCATGTAAATTCCATTGGGAAAGGCATCCGGGCCTGGGGCTTTCCCGTTTTTTAAACTGCTTATGGCATTATGGACTTCCTCAATACTGATAGGGCCATTCAGTGTATCTTTTAGGACCTCATTAAGAGATGGAAGCTCACAAACCTGAAAAAACGCCCCTAGTTGTTCCTTATTCATAGCCGTATCCTCTGTGTATAGGTCTTGGTAAAAGTGTACAAATGCGTTCTCAATCTCGCCGTCCTCGGAGATTGTATTACCTGAAATTTGAAATTTTAGATCTTTAATAACATTTCTAGACTTGTTAGCTTTGATCTTCCAAGCTAGAAGTTTCCCGCACCCCTCCCCGAACTCATAATGAGATAGTCTGCTGGCTTCCCATTTTCATCTTACCCTGGCCTCCAGATAGTCAGCCAGTTTAGATTTTACCAATATCAAATCACTTTCTATTTGAGTTTTAATGACGGGGTTGGGGACATGTGCCCAGGCACATTGGAAGGGAATAATAGAAGCTTCAAGAGTTTTGATCTCCGCTCTAACCTTTTTATTTTGTGCTGAGCTTAAACTAGATAAAATACCTCTGAGATAAGCTTTATATGCATCCCATACCATGTTCAGAGGGGCTGAGTCAAGGTTGAAGATGAAAAACTAATTTGTAGCTGCTTTCAGGTTATCCACAAGACACACAATTGATGGACGGAATGCAGAACAAACCAAAACATTCACCCCCAGTCAAGAGATCTGGGTTAAATCCATCATTCTTTTGCTCACCATGCCACCCCAGTTTAGACCTGACCATATGCAAATCAGTCTTGACCCTGTGCCTCATGGGAACAGTCCAGCCCGAACTGCCAAGCCAGGTCCTCCCTGGACCAGAAACAAGCATCCTAAGACCGGTTTCGGGGTTTCACCCCTCTTCAGCCAGGATAGCTTGATTCCAGTGGCACAGTGAGCCCAGGCCCCACGTCTGGGCATACCTGGCGCACTTAGGGCGAGAAAGCAAAAGAAACACAATTGATGGACGGTTATCCACTACGGAAGGATCTAAGAGCAAGGTTCGGTTTAGGGTGCAACGCCATGAGGGGACTTTATCTCTAAAAAAATCTCAAGGGAAACCGCCAAATGATCCGATAAGTGCTCAGGGATGTGGGTGACCTTCCTGGTGTTTTTACTAATAGCTAAATCCACAAGAAAGAAATCGATCCTAGAATGATGACCATGCTTTTATTATGAAAATTAACATTTCCCCCCTCGGACCCATCCCTAGAGCTCATGAATTTCCAAATATCAATGAGACCTGTGTCGATTATCAATTGTTTCAGAACCCTTCTCATGTTAGGAGTCGCTGCAACTGCCCTTCTAGAGGTTGTACCTTGTACTAGGTCATGAAAGACATTAAAGTCGCCTCCCAATATTAATTGGTTCATTTATATCCACTAAGTGCAGGAGCAGGGTACGTAAGGGCATGGGATCATCCAGATTGGGGCGGTAGTATCCAACCAATGCCAACCGTACCCCATAAATTTTGGCCTTAGCAATTACCCATCTACCTGCGGGTCCACCACACACTCCCCCAGTATAGCTTGGGTGGATTTTTTTAAAAGAAGAGCAACCCCTTAACTGTACAGGACTGAGAAGTGCATACACAATGCTCAATCCATTGTTGGCCTTTTAAAACCTCACGCCATTCTTCCTTAACAAGGTATGATTCCTCGATAAAAAAGAGGTCTGTGTCGATGAGCCTTAGATATTCTAGAATATTCTTCCTTCTTAGGGGGACCCTAAGGCCATTGACATTCCAGGATAGTATCCTTAGAAGCCTAGGCAAATCCGGGCCAGCCGTGAAGTGTTAAACTACTTAGAAGAGGAAAAAGACACAGAAAAAGCCTGGATTGTTTGATCAACCATGAAAACAAAAATATTTGAGAAAGGAATTTTATTCTAAAATTAGCAAAAGAGGAAATTGTTTTTTATTTTCTCCCACATGCTACCTCACCCAATGTGATTGTATTTTGTTTTTGGTGTGTACCTTTTCATTTCATAGACAAAAATGGGGGGAGGTGGAGGTAGACTTTAGGTTCATCCTCCGGACTGTGTATAGTTATTAACGAATCTGTAAATGACAGATCTGAGAACCTAACCAAAGAGATGGGCTTCCGCTAAATGTGCGAAACAACTCCCCGAATCTAAGACGAGAAAATTCTCTTCTTGAGCCCCCTCACTCACCAAGGGTTGCCCCTAGGTGACATGCTTCATCATTGGGGCCATCCCAGACAGCTACTGTCTGGGGCGTGCTGCAAGTTGCGGAATTACGTAGGGGCACTTTTTGTGAAAAAATGTGTAGTGCAGTGTTGGGGGGAGTGGTGATGGTGATGCTAAAAATACCTAGCTAGTGAGCGATTAATTTATTCCTGCTCCTAGTTGGTATAGATAAAAAGAGGTTAATAGTAGGGAGGAAGTGTAACTGTTATGTGTATACTATCCCTAGTATTTGGTCGACATGGTTCGAGGTGTCCCCTAAACCTCTTCTTCGGGACCACTTGGGGAACAGCCCCTTGCGTACCACTCCGTGAGAAAAGCAATCATACTAAATAAATAATATAATAAAGAACAGATGCACACCTAATGTGTGAGCACCAAAATTAAATAAATACGTTTGAAATCAGACTCGTAGTATCTGTTCAAGGAGATAAAGTGACAAAGAGATTAGTACATATTGCCTGCCCACCTCTCACGTGGGCAGGTCCAAACCATATGCAGTGCTTAAATCAATGCGTTCCTCTATAGTTTATTTCGGTGCCCTTAGTAGTAAAAAATATTTAATTAGTGCATGTATCCAATGTGACACCTTGGAACACATCGAACTACTCTATTGTGAGAAAGCATGGTTAATCGTTAAAAACATTGGTACAAAGAGAAAGAAACACTGGTGAGCAATCATTGCAAGACAAAACAAACATATAAACATACTGTTCACAATTTGTAAGAACATACTTCTGTTTTGGCAATGCTGTGCCTCATGGACTGCCAGGGTGAAGGGGCTTGTAGTAACCCTAGATGAATGTATATAAAGTATTTGAGTCAAGGGAAGGGCCATGGTAAATGCGAAATACTGGTTAGTTATTCCCCATAGCGTGGCCTGGAGGAAAAAGCGAGTGTTTATCAGGGATCCTGGGTTCCTGTTAGGGAAGGAAAGATCTTACTTGGCTCAGCACTCCTCTGTCAATGACACCTACTCGTACCATGGCGGACCGCATATTAGCGTGTCTTCTGCCCAATGTTGTTTAAATACTGCGATACCAAAGGGGATGATGGACGGAGCGCTTGAGCAAATCAAACACTCACCCCCAGTCACCTGATCTGGGTTTAATCCATCATCATTCTTTAGCTCACTCCACCACCCCAGTTCAGACATGGCCATATGCAAATCAGTCTGACCCTGTGTCTCATGGAAACAGTCCAGCCCGAACTGCCAAGCCATGTCTTCCCTGGACCGGAAACAAGCATCCTGGGACCGGTTTCGGGTTTATAACCCTCATCAGCCAGGCTATCTTGAATCCAGTGGCAAAGTGAGCAAAGGACCCACTTCTGGGCATACCCTGCCAACTTAGGGCGAACAAAGCGATACCAGAGGGGGGTGAATGTATGACATTGTTCTGCATTCTGTCCATCAACTGTTTTTTTTGCATATTTGTCACCCGGAGTGGGACGGGTATGTTTAGACGTGAGTCCCATGCTCTCCATGCCACTGGAATCAAGCTATCCTGGCTGAAGAGGGGTGAAACCCCGAAAACGGTCCTAGGATGCTTGTATCCAGTCCAGGGAGGACCTGGCTTGGTAGTTCGGGCTAGATTGTTCCCGTGAGGCACAGGGTCAAGACTGATTTGCATATTGCTGGGTTCAAACTGGAATGGCATGGTGAGTAAAAAAACGATGGATTTAGGCCCAGATCTCTGTACTGGGGTGAATGTATGCCATTGTTCTGCATTCTGTCCATCAACTGTTGTTTTTGCATTTGTCACCCCGAGTGGGACGGGCATGCTCAGACGTGAGTCCCGTGCTCTCCATGCCACTGGAATCAAGCTATCCTGGCTGAAGAGGGGTGAAACCCCCAAACCGGTCCTAGGATGCTTGTATCCAGTCCAGGGAGGACCTGGCTTGGCAGTTCGGGCTGGACTGTTCCCATGAGGCACAGGGTCAAGACTGATTTGCATATGGCTGGGTTCAAACTGGAATGGCATGGTGAGCAAAAAAGCGATGGATTTAGGCCCAGATCTCTGTACTGGGGTGAATGTATGCCATTGTTCTGCATTCTGTCCATCAACTGTTGTTTTTGCATTTGTCACCCCGAGTGGGACGGGTATGCTCAGACATGAGTCCCGTGCTCTCCATGCCACTGAAATCAAGCTATCCTGGCTGAAGAGGGGTGAAACCCCGAAACCGGTCCTAGGATGCTTGTATCCAGTCCAGGGAGGACCTGGCTTGGCAGTTCGGGCTGGACTGTTCCCATGAGGCACAGGGTCAAGACTGATATGCAAATGGCTGGGTTCAAACTGGAATGGCATGGTGAGCAAAAAAACGATGGATTTAGGCCCGGATCTCTGTACTGGGGTGAATGTAGGACATTGTTTCGCATTCTGTCCATCAACTGTTGTTTTTGCAGTTGTTTAAATACTGGCAGGAAAGCCCAGTTATGCTCATATGTAAGTAAAGACTAGACCGCGGTTGTAAAAAATGGCCACCTAGTTTTGCAACTTCGTCCGCACCATTTTGGGAGGCTTATTTTCAGAGTTGGAATTTTTTTAAATTACATTAGTGGCAATGTAAAAATGGGGGAATGAGTAAATAATAATTTGTCAGCATTTTTTTAGGTGATTACCGCGACTGAAAAAAGACTGACAAAAAAGAGAACATGAAAAAAAGACTATGAACCACGGTTAATAGCCATTTCATTATTGGCAAGGTTCGAGCGCCATATCAGAAGTAGAGACCTGAATTGGTCCACCTCCAAAATGTAGTTAAAAGATTATCATTTGAGGTGTAGTTAGTGTGGTGTCAACCTGAGAGGAGAAACTACGCTAAAGCCTATGTTTTATAGCGAGGCAGTAGGATTTAGACTGTAGCTTTTGTGTGGTTGTGGATGCGGTCGTTCAGTAATTGCAAGTTCCTTGCATCATGCCAGTGGAGTTACAAAAGCAATTTGGGGTCTCCCGTGGGGGTCTGTTTGTGGGACCTTTTGAGATGATTTGAGTACCGTCTGGTCCTCTCATCTGTGATGTAAATAAAACAGTCCCGGAGTGGTATTGGGATTATTATATCTGTATCTCCAATGTACCAAAGTTCCGAAACTAGGCGGACATTTTCTTACAACCGCGGTCTAGTCTTAACTCGCATATGAGCATGACTGGGCTTTCCTGCCAGTATTTAAACAACATCGGGCTGAAGACAGGCTAATATGCGGTCCGCCCGGGTACGAGTAGGTGTCATTGAAATAGGAGTGCTGAGCCAAGTAAGATCTTTCCTTCCCTAACAGGAACCCAGGGTAGGATCCCTGATAAACGCTTGTTTTTTCCTCCAGGCCACGCTATGGGGAATAACTAACCAGTATTTCGCATTCACCCATGCCCTTCCCTTGACTCAAATACTTTATATGCATTCTTCTAGGTTTACGACAAGCTCCTCTAGCCTGGCAGTCCATAAGGCACAGCATTGCCAAAACAGAAGTATGTTCTTACAAATTGTGAACAGTATGTTTATATGTTTGTTTTGTCTTGTAATGTTTGCTCACCAGTGTTTCTTTCTCTTTTTACCAATGTTTTTAACGATTAACCATGCTTTCTCACAATAGAGTAGTCCGCATGTGGTAACCCTTGGTGAGTGAGGGGACTCAAGAAGAGAATTTTCTCTTCTTAGATTCGGGGCGTTGTTTCGCACATTTAGCGGAAGCCCTTCCCTTTAGTTAGGTTCTCAGATCTGTCATTTACAGATTCGCTAATAACTACCTTTTCATTTCTACAGGTGACCCCCTCCACCCACCCTGGGGATCCCTCCCTATAAACTAGAGGTATACTGTTAATTACCTCATGTGAGCTCTCCTACTGCGTGGCAGCAAGCAACAAAAATAGTAAGTAATTATAATGAATGTGCCTTAATTTGATCTATAAAGTCTCTTGCATCGCTTGGGTCTCTAAAGTTGTGCATTTTATTGTTTCACATGACCCTCAAAGATGCAGAAAATCTTATATTTGCTGTGTCACCCAGCTCTTTCAGCTCCTGAATAAATTTGCCCAATTCCCATTGTCGGTCTTGGGTGGTACATGAGATATCTGACCTGATGCGAAAGGACCATTCATCTTTTTTGTAGGTTCCTGCTTTGAGGGCCTCAGCAAGAATTCTTTCCTTCAAAAAATATGATTTAAAATTTACAAGAATCCTTCTTGAGGTTTTCTCCCTGGACGTCTCACAAATGGATCGCAATGAACTCTTTGAATGTCTTCTTCTAGGTTACGTTGGTCAATTTCCATGTTATATTCTTTCAACAGGTGTACCACGAAGGCCTTTATGTCCTCCCCCTCGATGCCCTCAGGGACATTTAAGATTCAAATATTGTTCCTTCTTGCACTATTTTCAAGAGATTCAAACTCATCCCTAAAGTCTTTTTCACTGTTCTTTAACTTCTGTATATCTTCCTTGTTGATATCAACCTTCTTAGAAAGATCATCTAATGAGACCCCCATAGCCCCGACTCTTTCTACCAAATTGTTGATTTTATCCTCCAAGGCCTCACAAGTGCCCTGGATTTTTTGTTGATTAAGCTCAGAGATTGCACATTTCTCCCTGACTTCTGTTAACAGGGTAGATAGGAGCTTTCCTAGTTCAGGGGTATCAGTTTGGTCAACAACCGCAAGGGGTGGTCCGCCTTTGGCCTGAGAGTAGCTTTCTGATGATATAGAGCTAGGGCTAATGCTAGGTGGGTCTAATGCCAAATTCTCTTCTGCTGGGGGAATCAAACATATTCCCTAAACATATAAGATCAGTCCCCATCTTATTAGAATCTAGAGCCTTCATGTCTTCTTTCCCCTTTTGGGGTAAGCTGCTCTCAGTGACTTGAGACAGTATAAAGTAGGAGTGGAGTGAAGGTGTACTCTTACACTCTCTGTCTTCTTTTTTGCCTGTCTAGTACTTGTTTTCTGAACTGCTTTGTCCACGGGCGGTCTTTTGACTTTAGGAGCACGGGGAGCCTGCGAAGCCTGAGAAGTGGTATTAGATACTTCTATTGGTGGAGCCGGTGAAACAGAGAGGTTTTGAGGGGGATTTTCCCTGGAAACAGACGAGCTCAAAGCAGAGTCCCCTTTCCCCCAAACACCTCTGCTTCCTAGATTATATCTGTTCACACTGTTCTTGCTGTAATCAGACCTCCCCTGTTATCAAGATTAACAGAAGCGGCTAGTTTGTGTTTAAAAGCACCGATACTGGTCCAAATAGTGATGTTACCTTCTAATGGGGTCCGCTTCCTTCTCCTTACCGGGGTCATCAGGGGTCCTGCGATGTCATATCCTAGCTGCGAGTCCTGGCAAATAATGCTGCTTTTAGGCTTACCTAAAACGGACAATGATGAGGATCATCAAATGTATGTGTTTACAGTTACTGCATAATTTGTTACTACATTTGTCACATAATTTCCCTCATAGTTTATAGATTTCACAAAAATATTGTTTCTAACTAAAATGTATGAAAAGAATACTAGAGAATGTGCAACATAATTTGCTTTTATTTTGCTGACTAATTTAGATAACTTTGCGACATTGTCTCATCTTCCACGCCGCATAATCTTTGTAAATGATAAAGCTGTGCTGATTAGTTTGAAAACTGTCATGATGATGAAATCCTTTTTCACTGTAAACTGTGAAATATATTTCATGTTTTACTGTTTCCTGTGAAATATAGCTTTTTTTACCCTGCATTTTGTGCAATAAAAACACCCAAACATGTAACATATATATTCACTGAAAAAAACAAAGGTTAAAGTGTTGTTATAGTTCGGTAAAAATGTCAGACAAAACATTACATTTTAAACAAAAAAAAAAACCTCTAATATTTTCCAGTTATGGTTAACTGAAGTAACTATAACTCCCACCCCTGCCATGCAATGTTGTCGTCAATGATGTCATTTAAGATGTCGCATTGATGTAATCAATGATTTTGTAGAAAGTGCTGTGAGTGATGTAATATGTGAGGTCATAAGCAGTGCATTGCAAGGGCGTGAGTTATAGTTAATTCAGTTAACTATAACTGTTGAATTTCAGTGTTTTTTAACTTTAAAATGTAACATATTAAGTGACATATTCGCCTAACTATAACGTCACTTCAACCTTTGTTATTTTCAGTGAATTTCTATTTTTTTGTGCTTTTTTTAGCATAAAACAATATTTCATTTTCATATCTAACTAGGCCTACCCTGTGTCTAGGTCCTACGCTAAACTCCCCGTTGTTGGCGGTGGGGTTAGCTGCATGCCATGCTCCCACCCCGTGGGCTGATGACACTACACCATGCATGGCCCTCAGCTGCCTTATTCTTTATTATTTTATCTGCTTTCTATGACACAAGGACCGAGCCCCCAAGTAATGAAATAGCGGCTACAACCTCCTTTTCATGCGCAGCCAGTCCATCAAATTGCATGTGTTTGAGTTTGCGTTACTCCAGGGTCGGACAGCGGAGGTACAAAGTTGCTATATAAATGCATATTTTGAACCTTAATTTATCGAAAACTAATGAACAGATTTACACCAAATCACAAAAAGCATGCGTTCGGGGTAAAGATCTAGATTTCTGCCAAATTTGTTCTAATTCCTTTCAACTGTTTTGACAGTAGCGCTGTTCATTTTTCCTATGGGAGATTGCATAGGGAAAATAATGTGTTTTGGGACCCCCTTTTTTCTCAGCCTCCACTTGACAGTTCCCTCTAAAAACTTCCAGAGAGGAGCTGAGGTGATTGAACGTTTTCATGAAGATTTGTCAAACAGCACCAAAGTTTTTAGAAAAACAAAAAAAAGCTATATCTATGGAAACTCTGTCTTAAAAATTACTATGCAGTGTGCATATTTTACACAGTGGCTGCCACTGTACAATATATTTCGCTACATCTATATCTTGATAGATAGATAGATAGATAGATAGATAGATAGATAGATAGATAGATAGATAGATAGATAGACAGATAGATAGATAGATAGATAGATAGATAGATAGATAGATAGATAGATAGATAGATAGATACATCAGGTGAGAGGTGCCCATTGGCAAATCATTTGTAATTCGACTAAAGTAAAAAAATGTAGCACACACACAAGGATGCTTTGCAGTGTTTTATTCTCAGTGTTGAAGAGTGTTTTACGTCCAGCGCATTTCAGCTTGAAAGCCTTTCTCAAAACACGTCCTATAAAGTGCTCGTAACTGTGAGTAAGTGAAAATAAATTCATAAGTAGGACAAAATAGAAATGATTATCAGTGAATCAAACTCAATAGTTGCACCATAATGGAACTGAGCTTGTAAAGCATTTAATGTATTAATTTCAAATACTAAAAGCATCATATATCAAGAAAAACAGTTTATTTGGTTCAACTTCATCTATTACAGCTCATCAGTTGTAATGTATTTTCCAAACATAAGTAATAATCTCATGTTTTAAACCAAAAATCAATATCAAATGACTCATCAAGTCCTAAAACACAAACATTACAAAACTTGATATTAATGTCCCAGTAGGCTACTAATCCATGTGTCACACTATGTAAACTTATAAGACAGTGCTCACATATCGGCTGTTAAAGCTCATATCTTCATTCCCTTGTGGTCTGTTGCTTAATCTCCTGATACACATCATAACCAGTATTGGAACCTGCAGTGTCGGTGGGTTCAAGGGATGCCCTCAGCCAGGCAGAACCTACCGCTTCCATCAAGGGCAGGTGATTACGCTCACTGTAGAACCCGTGCTCGCCCTTGGGTAGCTTGGCACTGAGCAGTCAGGCTTATATCAGAGGAAATGTGTAAAGCAAAAGCACAGCAGTCACTCACTATAAATACACCGAGCGTCACATAAGAGACTTCACACAGGATGTATGTAAACATGTTTATATTCAACACATGTTTAGTCATTATAACATGAACATCATATACTTTTGGGCATAAAACACATTTGGAAATATTATTATCAGTACTAGGCCCATTCGTATTGTTATGATATCAATAGTATGCACACTGTGGACAATTCCTGATCTAATCCACCCCAATTGAGAGAGAGCACCCTTTTGCGGTGCACGATATCAACAATTGTGCATTCATGAAAGTAGAACACTTTTTAGCAGCACCGCGGGGCGGAGCCACGCGGCTAAACCCAATGTCAAATGTATTGTGTTTTTGGCAAAGTTAAAAAAGTTTTCCTTTTGGGTAAGTCGAGTATTCAACACTTATCATTCATACTCATCATACCTATAGACCACACATCTCATACCAATTTTGATGATTAGGGCACTTATAAATCAGCTACAACCTCATATAGATATCAATACATTTTTAATCAATATTACAAATACATGAATATGTCCTGCATATATAAATTCGGTCACATTAAAATTCATCAAAATTCATGTACAATAAACAACAAAATTAGCAAAGTTAAAACATATCAATCCCAAAATCATTAAAAAACATATTAGAGAAGAGAATACGAAAAAAGACAATACACTATGTCTTTCTAGCATTAATTTGGACATTTGTATAGGCAGCATCAAGCATAGGTCTAAATTCCCTGTCTATAACAACTTGCTGACTTCTCCAAATTTAACACCATATATAAGTGTTTTTGGCATACAATCAACGTAGGAAGCTGCACCACCGGCCAGTGTCGTGAATCATAGGTGGTCCACGGATGATCACTCCCACTCGCATATACTCACTCTGCACCTCCACATGATGTGACAATAATCAGCCAGTCTGTACAGAATGCTCTTACACACGTACGCACTCAGCACTCTAATGCGGTGCCACTGGTACCCAGCACGTCAATGGTTCACCCTCTACAGACTCCGTGGCCCAAGCCTTCTTCCACCCTCTTGTTCACCCCAATTGTCATATAACATAACGGATGTTAGATAAGCAACCCTGCCTCCCGGACTCTGGGCTGCAAGCGGTCGAAGTCACACTTAGTCTGGGTCCACAGGAAGCAAGTGGAAATATGTAGCAGTTTTAATTAGGAGGTAGATGTAAACAAGGCAAGGTTAGCAGCCACTCGGTAAGTTCACCCACAGTTCTCAAAACACAAGTAGGCATGCAGTCTCTTGACCCGCCTCTAAACTGTCTTGGAAGCGTTCCTTGAACCCAGTCAATCTCTCTATCGCTAATACCTGGCACCAAGAAGTCCTCAGAAGGGGCCAAGGGTGTCGAGAGGGCATCCGCGTTGAGGGTCAGAAGGGAACAACCAATGAATAGGGAGCAACACAGGGAAGCCTCTTGATAGGAGGAGGCGCCCCGTTAGGTATACAATGATCTGGGTTGTGCCCAGTCAATCCGGGCACAGCGCATGGTGCGCTATGGCATGAGTCGCACCAGGCACTTCAGATTTCAAAAATGATGAGCTGCAAATTTCGCACCTTCTTGGAAATAAGGCATAATGACCGGTGAACGTTGAGATGGGTTGCACCAAGCAATTCTGGTCACACACACAGCAAAGACTTTCATTTCTGTATCTCCCCCGGAAATGAGGCACAACGTCTGGTGCCCAATGATGCAGGTTGCACCAGACCATTCTGGTCGCACACACACAGGCGCAAGTTCAGCAGAACCATATGAGGTAGAATGAGGGCACTACTACGGATACACCCTCACCTCCGAGGGTTGCACCCTGTGAATTGGACACTGCACGCAATGAGCATGCAGTTGGCGTGCAACACACGAGAGAGATGCGGCACAATCACCAAACGGGTCACCGCGGTCCCGCAATCGGTGAATCGCTCACCCCCACCTAGATGCTTATGAGTGTCAGGGTTCCCGCAGTACAGGAACGACACACCTTCGATGCGGGCATGATTTCTGTGGCTCCGCATTAGGCAATCCGGTCTCCAGACACAAGTCTTAGTTTCATACTCACACCACGCTACCAGTTGGGATTCAGTAGCCGATGTTGGCACTTGTGAGTGCACCGCTCTCCAGATGTCACAGGTTGATGGTGTAGGCCCCTCGCGGGAGTTCTTTGATACCTCTGAGATCTTTTGGAGAATAGGAGACCCAGGGTCGGGCCCTTGGAGAGCACACTTCAGGGCGCCACACTTCAGCAGGTTCTTGCCCCAGGCCAGCCACTATTTGGACAGTTATCCTCTATGTGCACAACAGAGTCCTCTGACAATGTGCACCACGCAGTCCGGGTTCTCCGGTCCCATGTCCCCACAAGCATATCTCACCTTTTGCTGAAGGATGGCACCCTTAGTTTTACTATCATATGTCTTTTAAGTTAAGGGTGGTTTAAGGGGTTTCCCTTTGAACCACAGATGTCTCCCCTAAATTGTAGGCTTGTCTGTAATGGGGACATGGAAGTCAGATCTTAATCTTTAGTGGGGCCATGGCCCCTCGAGGCTAAATGTCACAACCTCTCTCTCTCTCCAATCTATCCCATTTGGCCCTCAAATGGCAGAGGTCTGCCATTCTCTTGGGATGCCCATGGTTTATGGCTGCCACTTGGGGAATGCACAGATGTGCTCCCCGATCCTGGTGTCCATTGGAGCCAGGCACGTCGGCACATGAGAATCATAGAGCATAGAAATATCCATATTCTATAAGTGACATTTCGAAGCGAGTTATGCTAAAACCTCCTTTACCAATGGAGATGGTTTGGCATGGGGAATCCATTGATAGGAAATATCCTCAGGCTGCTCCACTGCATTCCACTAGTGCAGCTCGAAGTAATATCAACCACTTCCCTATGTTAACTTATGGAAAGAGCAGGCCTCTTAGGTAGTGAAAACACACATAGGTATTCCTTGCTACCTGGGCACACGTGCAATATTGCTCACACACACCTGCGTTGGCAGGTTGGACACATAGTCCCCAGCGCCAGGGGTGCAAGTGCTCCCGCCCAAACTAATATGTGTGTCTCTGCTAACGCACATGCCTGCAATAGCAGGTGGCACATGCATTCACGGTCACCATAGTTGCGGGTGGGCACATGCAGTAACCAACAATGGCAAGCTGCTCATGAGTTTACTCACAATAGCTGTCAGCGTGCACCCACCGGTCAACAAGGACAGATCGGCCCATGTTTAAGAACATCGATCAACGCCACTTCCCCATTCGAGTAGGACGGGTGCACACACTTTTGCACTGTATTTACAGTGTGAAAGGGCCCAAAGTCTGGAGGCCACATACAAGAATCAGCAAAGCCCAGGCGGAAAAGGCAAAAAAGTTCAGGCAAACGCTACCTGACGAGTATCGGGCCCAACAACCATAGATTCTATTACCAATCTAAAGCAAGTACAACCAAAATAAAATTCAATAAGCCATATCTCCAGAAAATACAAATTATACTCTAAATAATTAAGTACCAACATCCATTGTCAGTGAAAATTCTAAAAGTTGCTGGATTGTAGTACCTGCAGTCTAAACTAAAAAAAAACATAAAGTCAGTAAAAAAACGTATTATTCATCTATGTTCAGGACTGTGGGAGTCTTTGTTTCTAAGCTCACAAAGTATCCAGAGTCTGTTCTTCTTAAGGCCAGTTCTCTTATTACCACCCTACGGTCTTAATTTCACTCTATCAATTGCAAAAATTGCAAAAGACTTGCATTGCTGTTATGTTCTTTCACAAAATGTCTGGCTACCAGATAAGCCTTATGTTGATGCATAATAGCACATAGGTGTTCCAGATCCCTCTTCTATTGCAGGATGTATTGTATTTTCATCAGTCTGTCCCTTAAGGAGAGATTATGCCTGTATATTATTCGTAGATTGGGGCCAAGCTTCAGCGATAATATCTCATGTGATTAATGGTTTTTAAGCAACTTCTTCAAATCCCCTGATTCAGTGCTATATGATAAATCTTAATGTAGTATCTCCCTCTTTGGTTTTTGAGGAGGGATGAATGAAATTGTATCTGCCTCTGAGTCAACCCTTTTGACAATATCTTTTAACACCCCAGATGGGTAACCCCTCTGTTTCAACCTCCTAAGCATGTCATCCCTTATCTTGTTAAATAACTTATCCTTACAGGAATTACACTTGGCTCGCAACAATTTGCCAAATGGAATGCTCCATTTTAATTTTTCAGGATGGGAATTCGTAGCATGTAAAATGCTGTTGATCGCTGTATCTTTCAAAGTAAGATAGTCTCCAATGTCTCACTCACCACATGGATCCTTATCAATTGTTTCTGAACTAGTGATACTCATGAATGTCAGACTGTAAATATTTCTGTTCATAATCTGTACGGGATCCACACCGGCAGCTCCCGCCTCAGTGCAAGTCGGGCCTGGGGGATCCACAGAAGGGTCTGGATTGGTGCTGGTTGTGCCATGTCTACCTTCCCCAGCACTGATTCCAAGAACGATGCTCCCAGCATCCACCGGCGGCTCCATCCCCCACTCCGACACAGAGCCTGGGGGGCGTCGCCCAACGTCGACTTCGGCGCTGATGGAAGCCATGCCTTCCAGGCCGGAGCCTGAGCCCTATTCTTATGGGCTAGGACTCAGGGAGGAATTGGAGGGTTCACTGGACCCTGAATAATACAAGCGATATGATACCAACATGGACTGGTGTGAGGATTTGGCGGGCGCCAGCGGACTGGATACTTCTCTAGATGCTGGCATGCTTTCTCCTCCCAACATGGCTACAGGGAGAGAGCTTCATTCGCAACAGTAGTGCGGAGGGCGGCTGAGGTCGTGGACCTTAGCTTGCCCTCAGCCGTAGTCAAGACTAACGTCTTGATGGAAGAGCTTCAGCTGGGAGTGTCCCCTTCTGAATAGCTTCTTCCATTTAACAAAACCTGATCCTAGCCCAACAAAGGGGCTCCTGTGAACAGGACAATAGCCCACCACCATCGCCCCGCTCCAGTGGACCCAACATTCCTCACAGAACACCCTCCCCCAGAGAGCTTGGTGGTCCTCGCCTCCACTTCCTATGTAAATCCTGGCACGTTCTCAACTGCACCACCGGATCGGGAATCCAAAAGCCTGGACAACTTAGGCAAGAAAATGTTTTCTTCCATCAGCCTTGCATTGCGGCCTGTGAACACTGCATGGCTTTTGGGCTGCTATTCCCATGCTCTGTTGGATATAATTGCTCAGGTGCTGCTAACGGTTCCGGAGGAGGCCTGGGCCATGCTCTCCCAGGCTGTTGCCGACCAGAGAGATGCAGCTAAGTTCACCATTAGATTTCGACTAGGCATAGTAGTTTTGTCAACAGTGACCCTACTGCTCCACACCTGGTTGAGGACTACTTGCTTTTCTGGGTATGTCCAAATATCACTTATGGACATGGCCTTTGATGGCTCCTGTCTCTTCTGAGACTAGGCGGATTCAGCGTTCGAGAACTTCAGGGCAAGTGGCCAGGGAAGAAAAATAGGATAGAGGTTGCACTCTCAGGGGCACTCCGGCGGCTGGGTGCAGGGTCCATTTGAGCCTTCGGGCGCTCAATGGATTTCAATGGAGAAGCTCAGTGACGAACAAAGGCTGCAAGCTCGGGGACGAAGATTCTTCAGGTGCGACCACCACTTAGAGAGATAAGTTGGGAAGCTGTAGGTTAGGTAGGCACCCAGGAGCTGGGCACAGGGGGCCGCAGGGCGCCGGGTGCAGGGGTGTCTTTTCGTGTTGGGAAATCTTTCCCTCAGCTGGTCGCGGTTGGAGGGGTCCCTGGTTCTGAGGCTGCAGGCATCATCAGGAGCGTCAAGGTGGGTCCTTGGGTGCTGGATTCTGGGTCACAGTCACCGGGGGGACGTCCTTGTGGTCTTTGTCCACTCCGGCACAGGCCAGGCTTGGCGGGTGCAGAGTGTGGAGGAGTCGCGGTTCCTGGTTGGCCCAGGGGCTTGTTACTTGCTTTGAGCAGAACTACTGCTCGTGGGAGTCCCAGTCTTTTTAGAGTCACAAGGCAGTCAGGTCCTCCAGGGTTTTTGAGGTTGCTGACCACTGGAGACGCCGGGTTTTAGCAGGAGCAGGTTCGAGGGTCGACAGGCCTGTAGTGCTGGGGCCAAATCAGTTGGTGTCTTCCTCTTGTTAGCGGCTGCACGGCAGGTCTTCTTTCTTCTTGTTCTTCTTGCTTGTTTCGGATTTGGGATCTGAGGAAGGAAGATTCAGGGTGCCCCTAAATACTAAATTTAGGGGCGTTACAGGTAGGTAAAGGGCAGGGACCAATGGGTCCCTTCCCTGGGGTGGGTACACCCCCTATCCTGCCACTCTCCTGTGGGTGGGGGCAGTAGCCTAATCCTGATTGGGCAGGGCTCCCCATCTTCAAGATGGTGAGAGCCCGGAGATGTGCTTCACCTCGCTTCCCCCAACTGAGGAGTGGGGTTGGCAGAGGCTGGCACACCCTGTTTGCTCCCTTGGGGTTTCCCACCAGTCTTCCCGTCAGAGTGGGGGTCAGAACCGGTGGGGGCCAGTTGCTGAGTACAGCAAGTGGCCTGGAGAAGGTCACAAAGGCGGCATGCCTTTGAAGCTTCCCCTGCCCATCCCTCGCCCAGGATATGCATTGTTGCAGGCCCAGGAGAGCGGATGGCTCTCTACCCAGGGGTCCACCAACATGCCTGCTGTGTGGCAGCCTCTCAGACAGGACGTGGATTGTAGGTTAGGTTCAGGGGAAAACTCTAAATTGCCCTCTGTCGTGCATCTTACATTAAATCCCACACTGGCATCAGTGTGGATTTAATGTGCTGAAAAGTTTGATACCAAACTTCTCAGTCTTCAGTGTAGCCATCATGGTGCTGTGGAGTCCTTGATGACGACCTCCCAGCACCATATACTCTTAATGGCAGCACTGCACTTACAATGCCCAGGAATGGACCTGGGTACTGTAGGGGTACAGGGCTCATGCACCGGTACCCACACCACTAGCATAGTGCACCCAGCTAGAGGGGTGACTGAGGTATGCCAGGGCAGTGTGTTTGTGGACATGGCACACAGGGATGTGTGCCATGTCGACTCCCTGTTTTGTTCTGCACCAAGACACTCAGCCTGCAAAGGCAGTGTGTGTGTGTCAGGGTACAGGGCCTCTAAGGGTGGCATAATAAGTGCTGCAGCCCTTAGGGGTCTTCTCTGGTGACAGGGCCCTGGGTACCTAGGGTACCATTTACCAGGGGCTGACATGTGGCCAGAGATGCCAATTGGGTTTAGGCTGTTAGGCAGTTTTAGGGAAGGATCACAGGCCCTGGGCACCTGATTGGCAGGAGCACAGGGCTCACCAAGTCAAAGAGCATCAGTAGTCTGGCAACAAAGAAAAAGGGGGGGATTTACTGCAACAGAAACCCACTTTCTCACAGGCGTCCCTCCACCAAGTCGGTAAACACCTGTCATTGGTTACAACAATTGGTATGGTGTACAGAAAACCAAATCAATACCTTTTCTGTCCCCCTCTTCTCAGGTTCTCCTTTTCATCCTTTCTCTTGCTGAGCAGGACTCTGCTCAGGGCACTCTAAGGGGCTCTCTCTGCTATTTCAGCTTTTCTGCAGTTGTCTGACCAGACATTCCACTTCAAGTCCCCTATTGTAAAGAGGTTTCTGAAAGGTTCACAACATTTGTTCCCACCTTATCCCTTTATTATGTCCCAGTGGGACCTCAATCTCATCCTCACTTTCCTTATATGTGTTCCCCTGGAGCTCCTGCACAATTGTCCACTCAGACTCCTTACCATAAAGATAGCTTTTCTGTAGCTATAACATCTGCCTAGAGGGACAGTGAGCTATAGGCGTTTTCATCCAAGCTTCCTTATCTGAATATCTACCCAGGCAAGCTGGTGCTTTGTACGAGAGCTTCCTTTCTAATTAAAGTGGTCAGCAATCCATCACTCGTCCTACTTTTTACGTCCCGCCACATCCCTCCAAGGAAGAGGAGCGATTTCTCTGACTGGACCCAAATAGAGCCTTGTCGTTCTATCTTGACCGCACATGAGAGTTCCCGGTGGACGACCAACTCTTTGTGGGATATGTCAGAGAGTAGAAAAGTGGGACTGTACAGAAGAGGACCATCTCATGATGGACCGTGCTCTGTATCAAAATCTGCTACGCATTGGCTAAGAAGCAGCCCCTTGAAGGTTTGCTTGCTCATTTCACCAGAGCTAAAGCTGCAACCACTGCGTTAGCATGCAGATTTCAGGTCCTGTACATCTTCCAGGCAACAACGTGGTCTCCTCTGCACGCGCTTACCAAGCACTACTGCCTGCACAATCATGGCTGTAGGGATGGTTATTTTGTCTGTTCGGTCCTGCAGGAATTCTTCATGTGAAATTGGTCCACATTCCCACCTTGGGGAAGATTATTGCTTGGGTATCTCTTCTAAGGTAATGAATCTGTGGATACAAATCTCTGTCAGATGAACAAGTTACTTACCTTTGTTAATGCCTTATCTGGTAGAGACTCTGGGCCATATTTAGATCTCGGTGGACGGGTTACTCTGTCACAGTGGTGATGGATATTCAATCTACCAAAATATAAATCCCATAATATCCTATGTGATTTCTATTTTGGCAAACCGGATATCTGTCACCATTGTGACGTAGTAACTCATCCGCCGAGATCTAAATCAGGCTCTCTATCTAGCCACAGATTCTATACCGACCCACCCATGCTCCCCCCTCTGTGAACTGATTTCTAGGGACATGGCTTTACCCTTTCAGAGCCCTAGTTTTCCACACCATTGGTCAGTGTACTTCGTGGCTCCGCACTTCTGGTGTGGAAACTCGTGAAATGTAACTGATGTCAGCGCGCTGGGGTGGCGCCTGTAAAAGCACTGAGCATGCAATTTTTGGCACGGATGACTGACGCCATGTTGTGCTGAGCAATGCCACATGCCGGCACTCAGGGGTACTGCTGAAGAAACAACTTCCTTTCAGATCCAGCCTGACGCCTAGGTATAATTACAAGGTAAGGAATCTGTGGCTAGATAGAGTCTCTACCAGATAAGACATTACTGAAGGTAAGTAACTTGTTCATCTGGACTTTAGTCAGATTACTATACTTCCGGTATGCCAGTGAACAAGAGCAGTTTGCTCGAAACGCGTATGGCACAATTACCGGTGTTGGAGTGCTGGTGTAAGGCTTTTGCACTCCCTAAATTAAAAGGTGACAACTCGACGTGTGTGGCTCCTTCTTCTGAGGCAACTCTTTCTTTTCATATCAGCGGCTGGCCCGAGCCGCGAAGGAACCCCACTGTCTATTATAGCAGGTCCGCAGGGTCACGAATATCTAGACGCCTGCGGAGCATCGAGGCCAATTTGGGTATGTGACATTGCAGAGACTTAAACCGGGCTGTCTTTCAACACCCCACTTGGTTAGGAACTATTTTAGCATGGCGACGCCCACTGGGGAAAATATTTTAAGTGGACTGCATTATCCAGGGTGCACCAGCGGACACGCCCATTGGGGCTGGACATTTAAAGCTTGGTGCTGCGCGCTTTTTCATGCTGCTATGCTTCCGGTATGCCAGTGAACAAAGTAGTTTGCTCGAAACGCGTATGGCACGATTACCGGTGTTGGAGTGCTGGTGTAAGGCTTTTGCAATCCCTAAATTAAAAGGTGACAACTCGACGTGTGTGGCTCCTTCTTCTGAGGCAACTCTTTCTTTTCATATCAGCGGCTGGCCCGAGCCGCGAAGGAACCCCACTGCCTATTATAGCAGGTCCGCAGGGTCACGAATATCTAGACGCCTGCGGAACATCAAGGCCAATTTGGGGATGTGACATTGCAGAGACTTAAACCGGGCTGTCTTTCAACACCCCACTTGGGTAGGAACTATTTTAGCATGGCGACGCCCACTGGGGAAAATATTTTAAGTGGACTGCATTATCCAGGGTGCACCAGCGGACACGCCCATTGGAGCTGGACATTTAAAGCTTGGTGCTGCGCGCTTTTTCATGCTGCTATGCTTCCGGTATGCCAGTGAACAAAGCAGTTTGCTCGAAACGCGTATGGCACGATTACCTGTGTCGGTGTGCTGGTGTAAGGCTTTTGCAATCCCTAAATTAAAAGGTGACAACTTGACGTGTGTTGCTCCTTCTTCTGAGGCAACTCTCTCTTTATATATATATATATATATATATATATATATATATATATATATCAGCGGTGGTCTCGTGGGTCCGTGCTGTTGCTTGCCGAGGCGGTTACATTGGACATATGGATTTGATACTTTAAGAAGTTGCCGCCATACATCCTTCCCTAAGCAATGTGAACAATGGTTCTTAATTAGTAAAGCGTCTCCGAGTAGAAAGCAGGCTGCCCTCGAAGATGCGTGCACTTGGAAGGAGTTAAGGAACTATGAAGGTGGGTGTGAGAAGTTGGCCTGATGTATGATGTCACTAGTTCTAGTGTACACCTTATATCAGTCCAAATACCCTTATGGTGATTGGTTGTAAAGTCAACCTTATAGACCAGCTATCCTAGTGGTAGCATGGACAAGAGCAGTCTTAGGCTAAACTCTGAATGGCATGTGAAGCCAGCTGTGATACCATATATAATCCCTTGAATACCAAATGAAAGGACACCACAACAGATATATATATAAAATAAAGTGTATTTATTCTAGTCAAACCCTCAGCACTCTTTATGAGATTAGAGGTAAGTACAACACAGTCTTATTTAAGCATACATTAAGTCACACAGGTAAGTAATACAGTTAGGCCCTAGGGGCCACGCAAACCATATACTAAGTAAGTGGTATAAGGACCACTGTCACGGAAATAGAATAGGCCTAGGCCTAGGGAATCGCTGGGGCTACACTACACTAGCGTTAGTTAGGAAGTGGGAGGCCCACGGGATTCGTGTGCAGAGTGGAAACACTCACGCGTAATGCGTAAAAGTCAATAGCAATAGTACAGTTTAGAAAACGGTAGATTTAGGACACTTCCGGAGTAGCTAGGAAGTTGAGACTTGAAAACTAGACACTAGGATAGTCACTATCCTGATGAGCACCGGAGTACCCAAGTTACCTAGCCCACAGGCTGCGGGTGCATAGGGGTGAAGATGCGTCGGTTTTCGTCGTCGACTCCTATGGATGCCTGAAGAAAGATGCTGACAGGCAGTCAGTGAAGAGTGTCCGGTGGATCCCAAGGCTGGGATCAAGAAGAGAGGAAACCTGCAAGCAGAAGGGACAGAGTCAAGGTCACTAGCCAGTGACCACGTGGAACCAGGAAGGAACCAGGCGATGTCGTGAAGGTTGCAGGTGAAGGTGAAGCTTGTCGCTGCAGCCAGGAGGACCAGGAAGCGTCGAGGACGACCAGGACCAGGAGGCGAGCTGTCCCACGAAGGCTCTTGCTGTCGGCGGCGTCGAAGTTGGACTAGGACTCACCAAGCCTTGGCAAGCGAAACCCACGAAGAACGGAGGACTTGCTTCTGGTGCAGACCAGGAAGGTCTGGGGTGCTTCTTCTTTGCAGAGAAGCGGGAGCCAGTCTGGAGGAGCCAAACCAGCGCAGAAGATTTCAGGGTGCGTCGTCACAAAGGCCACTAGCCAGCGGGCAAGCAACCGGACAGACGCGGCAAGCAGGAAAATGCAGAAGGGCCCCACGCAGGACTCGTGGAGTGTGGGGGGCTGATCTTCGGTGCAGATGGTGCTTGGGGTTGGGGCTTCTCAATCCCCGGCGCACAACTTCGAGGGTGCCTCAGAAGCTGCGCTTGAAGATACTAGCCACTTTTCCCAGGTAGCCGGTCCCACGTCTCTCGTCGCCTCCACGGATCTCAGCTTTGCTGTGGATGTGGATCAGGGTCGGAGAAGTCTGGAAGTCAAGGCTCTGGTCGGGCTCTGCAGTCGGTTCCTCGTAGAACGTGGGCAAAGCAAAGGGTAGTCTCTTGATGGTGCCTGTTTGCACAGGGTAGCCACTCCTTGGCTACAAGGGAGATTCTTCAGTCTTCTTCTTTCGTCGAATGTCGAAGGTCCAGAGTTTCTGTTCAAGTTTGCAGGTTCAGGATAATCTAAAGTCTTGAGGCCCAACTCCCACTCTTATACTAATCTGGGGGGCTGGGATACCTGCTAGGTCACGCCTTATGGGTGGGACCTGGGAGGGGGTGGTTACACCCACTTCCCTTTGTCCAGTTTCGCGCCAGAGCTGGGGCTGGAGTGCCCCAGCGCCGGTTTGAACTGGACTATGCAAGGAACACCATGTGTGCCCCAGGCATGTCTCATTCCTTTCAGCCCACCCTGCCCCAATACACTAAAGGCTGTCTGGGGAGGTGCTAGCACCTCCCCAAGCAGGAAACCTATTGTCCAGGCCTCCCTGGCTGGGATCACTCCCAGCTGCAGGAGGTCAGACTTGTGTCGTGGCAGCAGCATCCATTTTGTGATGCTGAGGCTTTGGTCAGAGGCTAACAGTGAAGTATGATTTTAACATGTCTTTCCCTCTAGAAGGGGGGAATAATATTCTCATGTCCAGAAATGGCATGGGGGTATTATTCCACAGTGTTAGACACCTTACACGACATGTTTCGATAAAGCCAAACCATAGTTACCATAACCGTCTAAGATTATAAGGCACTTTAAGAGTATATGGTAGGCTATATCATAGAACAGCTATAAGGACTTAGTTCCGAAAGCTGCAGACAGGCTCAGCTCATGCTAGAGCACCATCTCACATGTTACCAAGCACTCTGCCTCCAGGATTGTTAAGGCCTGCCATAGGAGTGACTGATAGGTACACATGTGTCTATATGTAAGTTAGGTATAGGAATACTACACCTAAGCAAGGGGTGATTACACGACCTTGCCCCAGCTGAGTGATCAGCCAGTTGTGTCAGAATGGAAGGCCAGGCCAGGGGTGGCATAATACATGCTGCAGCCCCTGGTAGGCCTAGGGTACACCTATGCCCTGGGTACCTAGGGTACACTGTACAGGGGCCAATAAGGTGATCCTATCCAAATGGGTTATGCACCTAAAGTACATAGTATTAATTTAGAGAGAGAACAGCAGGGCTGTGGGTCTGATTAGCAGGCCCACAGCCACATCTAAGTCGAAAACCAGTAAAGCAAAAGCAAAAAGTGGGGGTGAACATAGAAAGCAGACCCTACTCTCCTACAGTGGGCAACTGTGCTTAGAGTGAAATAATTTGAACTTGATAAATGTGTGTCTTTGGATTTTAAAGTCATTATAAAGATGCCCTTGGCTGCAGCTGGAGGTCGTGTATGAAATCCAGTCCGGGTTTTACTGCAAGTAAAATAAAGCATGTTGGGAGTTTTCTTCAAACAATATGAACTGAAGGGCATAAAACACGGAACAGCACAGACTGAAAACAATCCACAAATCAATTCAGTTTGAAGGATTTTCACTGTTGCAGTTTTCGAAATAACTGTGACTATGCTTTGTTTGAGGAATGTATGGCCATCAGCCCACATGCTTACTTGCACCCAATCGCTGCGCAATGTAGTGCATCTTCTGTTTTAATGAATATTTGTTTTAAATAGAAGCACCAATATGGCGAATTTCAGGTTGAGAAAGGCAGCTTGTCTGCCGAAAACGCGTTCCCTGTTTGTCCATAGCCTGATGTAACCTACGCAATAAATGAGAGAAAACCCATGATGACGAGTGCTTTTTCCTTGATCAGATTCGGTTGGGGATTATTTCCTGCATATATATATATATATATATATATATATATATATCACATCACATCACATTCGGCCTGATCTTTAGCCAGAATATTAAAAGCTGTTTGTTGAAGGGGCAGAATAAGAAGGGGAACCATAGTTTCAGGGGACCAGATTGGTGAGTGTCGCTGCTAGGACTAGGTTCAGTGTCTATGTGCAAGCTTTACAACGAGAAATCTCAAAGATTCCATGTCACACATTGTGATTGTCTTTAGAAGAAAAGGGTTGAATTTCCTGACAAAAGACCAATAGGATTATAATATTCTGCGTACATTATTATTTACCTCTCAAGTGGCTTAGGGAAAGGACATAGAAAGACACAGAGGCCTCTGTGGGAGTGATCACAAGTGTCACAATAACAGCTGTGAGTTACCACCCTACCCATATTTACTTGTACTGTGTGGTATCTCCCTACCATTCCAAAATATTTCCAAGTGATAGGTTTTAACATGCAGGCATATCTTCCCTCATTACCAGCTATTTTCCAGCTGTCAGTTGGCAGGTAGAAGGCAGCCTTAGTAGTTCTCAGTCCACTGAAACCAAGTAACTTTGAAGTGGGCGGAGTGGTTCCTCTCAGGGAGATACAATTCTGCTGACTCTTGATCCAACCCATAAGTGTAATTTGCTAAATTGGAATCTTAGTACTGGCTGGTATAGGAAGTACTCAGTGATTAGCTCAAGGATATGCTTCTTGGAAGCTGGACTTACTGAAGGAGATAAATCACCAGGGCTTATAAATGAATAAGCTACATGAGGAAAAGGTAGCATTTACAGTATCGAACTGCTGCGTATTAGAAGGTATGGGTGAACCTAAGAAGGTTAGATGGACATTTGGTCTGGCAGCGATCGCAATTATTCTCATGAAAGGATGCAGAGTCATGGCATGGATTTCACACTTGGGGAATGATTAGAGGGGTGTTTATATTGCAGCAATGAGCAGGCATTTATTTTTAGGTCTCTCCTACCAGACAGCACAAACTGTTTGCAAAAGATCTACTGTCAGCTTACAATGGCCCATTGCTTACCGTTGATTGTCTTGAAACACTCATTTGCTTGCTTCTTCTTCAATGTAGTAGAAAAGTAAACTTTATTCGATTTTTCACGAAAATCACAAAAGCAAGGTAATAATACAAAAAGCAAGAACCAATGCAATCACCACTACATCAAATTATAAATGTTATAAAGACATGGAAAAAGCAAGAAAATGTATAACACACTAAAAAACATGCTAAAAGAGAAGTACAAAGCACAAGACAAGCCAAGAAAGGATAAAACCCAGTAAAAAACTCCCACTAAAGGCCTAAAAAACTCACTGCCCCTGGATAACCCCAGATAAAAAGCGAGACACACAAAAACAAATAGTAGGGGATTTTAGCAGCTGAAGAAAGAGAAAGGCAGGCCTCACTTGAGTGAAACTCACAGGCAGGAGAAGTGGGCGGATAAAACTGCTGAAGGTGATTCAATTTTGGGCATACCATGAGGATATGAAAAGTATCAGGGAGGGAAATATTGTCACATGAACATGCTGGAAGCTCTGAATCTAAATCCCCTGGGTAGCAGGAGTTGATGGAAGAAATTGAATCTGAAATAAGTTAACAGCCTATGATAAAAATTGGACATCTCCAGTGTCGGTAGGCTTCCACTCGAGGGACTGATTTTACCATGAGACACACAAAGTTTATGGAGGTCTGTGGTCTCACGTTCTGCAACCACATTGTCAGTAAAGGTCTGTTTGAGTCAAGGTATGGCCCGCCTAACTATACATTCCCGGTTATTGAACAACTCTGGACGACCCAGGGACTTAAAAATTCACCTAAAATAGGCGAGCTTGGGAATACTCAACATGCCATCTAGCGCTTAACAAGTTCGTAGGAAAAGCCTATCAAGAGACAGATCCTCCTTCAGCCAAATAGACAACCACAATAACAAGGGGCGAAGTCCAATCAAATCTGAAATGTACCCTATACCCATTTCGTCATGAAGGATCTCAGAAGCAGTGCTTGATGGAACTTTAAGCAAGCTTCTCAGGAATGAGTTTTCAACAACCATAAATGAGGATGCAGCAGCATAGCTCCTGATTTCACATCTGTAACAAGCTAACGGCACACACTTGGCCCTAAATACCTTAATCATTGCCTCCACGTTGGTGTGACCCAGGCACTTTGCCAATAGGCCAACCCCACTAACAGCCGCTTTAATTCTGATGGAGTTTTTTCTTTTGAAGAGGTTGCTAGGAAAGTCAGGAATCTAAAGGGATTCCGAGATAATAAAAATAGTTGACCCTGGTAACGATGTGACCCTTCACCATGAAGTTTTTGGTTCTGGTGCTCCTAGGACCCACCACCATAACGTGCGATTTAGAATAATTGGTGGTGAGGTCAAGTCCGTCCATGTGAGCAACAAAAAGGTCCATGAGGATGGTGTCATCTGCGTATAAAGGAACATGCAGGAGACAACAACCCGCTGTTGATGTACAGAGTGAAGAAGAACAGGGCCAGAATAAGTCCCTGATGCACCGCTCTCTTCAGCTCCAGGGGTAAGGGGCATTCCCCGTCTGACACATATCTGACAGAAGCAGATAATCTCCTGTGCATAAAAAACAAGAAGGATAGCAGGGCTGAATCAACCCCCATGGACCCAAGTGCGGCCCATAGCTAAGATCTATTGACTCTGTCAAAGGCAGAGCTAAGATCCATGAAGGCCAAATGGACTGCCCCCTTCTTCCGGCCTAGTGTACTTGGCAGTCAGCAGATGGAGGTTCAGTGTCTGAGCCACAGTGCCCCTCCCCACCCTAAACCTGCATTGAACTCTGGATAAGATGTTCTTGTCAATTGCCCATGTGGAGAGGTGTTCCAGCAGGACCCTACCTAGCACCTTAACCTCAATATCCACCGAGGTAGGGCGATAACAGGCAGGGTCAGCTCTATTGCCCCTTTTAAAAATCAGGCCTGTGATGAAGTGTTTCCAGCTAGAGGGAGTCCCCCCTCTAATTGCTGTGTTGAAAGAGCTGCGTCAACAGGGAGGCCCAAAGGTCCACCTCTGACCTAAATAAGTCACCCGGTCTGCCATCAGACCCTGGAGCATTGCCCTCTTGTAAGGACATAGTAGCTTTCCTGACCTCCCAATGCAGGCAAACGCCGATGGTCTCTCACTTCCCGGGCACGTGCGGCTCACCAGGTTCAAGGTTATAAATCGCCCTGAAACTATCCGACCATGTGCGGGGGGAATGATCAGAGCCTGCACACTTACCTGGTCAGAGGAGAGGATGGGATGATCCACTACCCTAAGATTACAATGGATGGTATCAGTTCCTATGGATGAAGGGGAACATCCACTAATTATGTGGTGTTATAAAGAAAAGGGGTAGTCTCCTGGGATAGGTGAGTGTGTGAAGAAAGAGAAAGGTACTCCTAGGTTTTGTACGTAGTGCCCTCACACACCCTTTCGAGTGTATAGCATCATCATCGGGCAATGTTGCTCCTCGTGGGGGTGGCGCTGCAGTCCCTCACGGGCCCCGAGGGGCTCTCTAGCGGAGATCTTTTAGGAGTTTGCCACAGTGGTGAGTGCGGGTATGTGGGAAAAGGTGTCAGTGAATGTGAATTAAAATGGAGCAGGAGGCCCTGTCAGTTTTATTCGTAGGACCCCTGCTTCAGAGTAAAAGTCAACGGGGATGGAGATGCACGTGTGTGCCGTTGTGAGAGGGGAAATAAAAACAAATAAATTCCCACTTCTCTCAACCCGAGTGTCAATGTGATAAAGTGTAGTTTAAAAAAAGGGGGTCGACATGTTTCGCGCTACAGAATGGTCCCTAAGGGATCCTAAGCGCTTCATCAGGACCAATTAAAGAAAAAGAATTACCAGGGATCAGGAAAAGACACACTGTATCCCTAGACAGACCTGATTGTGGTAATGATTGGGAGGACCCGTTCTTATACTAAAGTCCTACTTCTCAACCCTCCCCTCGTCTGAGAAGGGCTCCTTCGGTAGTGCCGCGCCGTGATCAGTTCTGTTCTTCCTTCACGGGACCGGAAACCTACCCGTCCTGCGGTACTGCCGGATCCCTTAGGGACCATTCTGTAGCGCGAAACATGTCGACCCCCTTTTTTTAAACTACACTTTATCACATTGACACTCGGGTTGAGAGAAGTGGGAATTTATTTGTTTTTATTTCCCCTCTCACAACGGCACACACGTGCATCTCCATCCCCGTTGACTTTTACTCTGAAGCAGGGGTCCTACGAATAAAACTGACAGGGCCTCCTGCTCCATTTTAATTCACATTCACTGACACCTTTTCCCACATACCCGCACTCACCACTGTGGCAAACTCCTAAAAGATCTCCGCTAGAGAGCCCCTCGGGGCCCGTGAGGGACTGCAGCGCCACCCCCACGAGGAGCAACATTGCCCGATGATGATGCTATACACTCGAAAGGGTGTGTGAGGGCACTACGTACAAAACCTAGGAGTACCTTTCTCTTTCTTCACACACTCACCTATCCCAGGAGACTACCCCTTTTCTTTATAACACCACATAATTAGTGGATGTTCCCCTTCATCCATAGGAACTGATACCATCCATTGTAATCTTAAGTTATAACTTTGGGAGCATTGGTTCAGGACCTTCTCTAATTGGCTCCCAGTCCCCCCCTCTCCATTTTGTGATTTATGATCCACTACCCTCCAGAACTCAGTACATTTGCGCAGAGCGCAGGTCTCCAGCAACTTGTCCCAGAGCTCCCTCTTTACAGACCTCCTTCTTTCACAGCGGGCTGCACGATTTCAAACCATGGCCTTCTTGATTTCCTCCCCATGGTTTCCTTTGCAGGGCAGTCACGAGGATACTTTCGACCTTAGAACAAGCTCTATCGAACCTTTTAGTCCATGGCAGTGGGTGGACTTCTGCGGGGGTGATAAGGGCAGGTTTGATGTGACCAGTTATGTTGTTAAAGGCCTTCAGAATGTTAACAGCTGAAGCCCCCTCGTCCAAACAAGTATTAAAATACTGACAACAGGAGGAGAGCACAGAAAAGGCTTCTTATTCAATGGCTTCCCTTCATCTTCTTGTGTTTGCCCCTCCCTGGGAGCATAGCCTCTTTATTTGTGAACTTCCACTGCTTACTTTTTGGGTACTACTTTTTTCTTTTTGCTTAAGCACTCCATGAGAGTGCATGTGATTTCCAGCTATGCTTCTCTTCCTTCCCTCCACATCCCCGTATTGCTCTCTCTCAGACACATGCCTCTCCTCACCTCCTCCTTGTTGTGCTCGCCCTTGTTTGCTTCTCCCTGAGTTGTTTCGTTACTCATGTGCTTCTCCCTCGAGTGCTGCTTCCCCTCTCCCATCTACCTTCTCTTCTCCATCGAGTGCTATTTCCCCACCCCATTCCCGCTGCTGCCCCACCCACCGCACCCTGCTGCTGCCCCCTCCTTCCCGCTGCTGCCCCCTCCTTCCTGCTGCTGCCCCCTCCTTCCTTTTCGCCATTCTGAACAGCATCTTGCTGATGCTGGTGTAGCATGGCTATAGGCATTGGCAAGGCCAATAGGCCCCAAAGGGGTATTGGCTTTGCCAGTGCTTGTTATTAGAGGTGGACTGAGCCAGTCATTGTTTAGGATAGACAGACGGTGCTAGCTGACCTTGATAAAGACTGTGGAAGTGGCTGAAGGAACAGGGTGCAGGAACACTTCTGTGATTCCCTCTTAACACCTGTGCTGGGGAGATTAATGATACTTATTTTTTATTACCTGATAGTCTTACTGACCCTCACCGCTTGGGAAATCCTCTCCTTTCACTACATGAGCACCACAATATAGATCTTGATTAGCACGGAATCTCTGTTTTTAACAAGCACGCTTTATACAAATAAACAAATACAACCATACCCTGTTTCATGTAACAGTCTGCCCGCTATTAGGTACACATTTTAAAAAGGGTGTATTGAGCTTGTGAACTATAAGACCATTGTTTGCCCTTTTCCAATTAACTTGCTATAGTCTAGTTTCTAGGGAATTGCTGAATTTGTGGTGAGGTCGGTCCTCAGCCATTTGCTTTTAAAAAAAATAGACAGAAATCCACTTCTTCAGGATCATTTTCAAACTACAGACCCTCTTGTTTTCTAGCTTCATTCAGCACCGAATCAACCCTGGCAGCTGTATTTTTCCACAGTGCATATTTTGTTTATATTTTTCCTTCTAGTCCTATTTTCCTTTTCTATCCCTCTCTGTTGTCAACCAGGCCTTTCTCTACTCCAGGGTATCTGTCTCCTACATACCTCCGGCCTTTTGCTCGACCGTCTCCCAAAGACTTCTCTCTACTCCAAGGCATTTCCACTACCCCAGGCCTCTCCGTCTCTCTTCATCTCCTTCTCCCTTCAGGCATTTCCCTTTCTCTGAGGCTTCTCTCACCAAACCCTTCTGCCCACCAAAGCATTAGTGATTTCGCTAGTTCTCGCCACTTACAATCGAGTTAGCACCCCTGCAGACTTTCCTACTTCCTCCAGGCAATTCTCACCCCATGTCTTTCTATGACCACACCTACATGAATGCACATGCTTGTGGTGTAGGCCAGTTGACTACATCTTTTCATGGTTTAGTAGTTAAGGGCCCCCAGTGGACCTACTGCATGACAGTACAGATCAGGCTATGGAAAGTGATATAGAATCAAAAAAATGGGTCGATGGTTTGTTCTAACAAAACTACATTTGCTATCTTGCTTCCTGCTACTAGCGTACCTTACAAATTTAAGAGTAATAGACTCCAGGAGGCAGTATCAGGGTATGTATCACAGTCTTCCAAATGTGGACTCACTGTACTATGTGAGATCGGTTGAGTCAGTCGTGTATGCGTTGCTGCTGTGTAAACTACTAAACAGGCATGGAAACAGCCAATAGGTCTCACCTTTAAGGCATATTGGCTTTGTCATTGATTTTTAGCCCTGCTGTACCACATCCCCGATGTTGTGCAGCATTCCTAAATAAGACAAAAAAGCCTGTGGCGTGGCTGGCTGTATCATTTTGTGGGCACGTGCACCTTGGGCATGGATAGAGCAACTTGGAGGTCATGGGATGTGGGGAGGCCATCAGCATGGTTCCGTCACTTCTGATAATGGTCCAGATCCCAGGCTCAAATGGTGTCCTAAACTTCCAACCCGGCTTGCGGTCCTTCATGACTACATGCTCACCGGTTAGGGGTGATCAGGATCTTGCTCGCCGGGTTTGGCTGGCGAAGGCATTGCATCTCTCTCAACGTGCTCGTGTCTTATGAACGTTGTGAGGCGGTGTTGTCCACATTGCACATGTGGGAATTATGTCTCGGCGAGGTCCATTGAACATTAGAGTCCATTATGCTTGTTGGGTTGTGCAATGGTATTCTCTCAGGAATGGTTGTAGGTGGCATTCGGGGTTAACTTGCTCCGCAGTGGCGATGCAAAGTGATGTGTTCACTGGGCGCATTAATCTTTTGACCTCGCCATTAGTTTGGGGCCATTGAGGGGTGATGCGACAGTGATGTATTCCAAGTCAGTTGAGGAAATCCCCAAATTCTGTGCCATGAAAGGGCGGTCCATTGTCACTTTTGATCTCAGTTGGTTGGCCAAAGATGACGAACAACTTCTTGAGAACTGAGGCGACGTGGACAAACGCTGGCGAGTCGATTACTACCACAATTGTATACTTTGAGTAAGCGTCCACTATTAGCAAGGTGGTCCGCCCATCCGGGAAACTTCTGAAGTCCATACTTGGCTTGGACCACGGGGTCACACAGGGCTCTTCGGTGATAATCAGGGCTGGTCTTTCCAGCGCTCCTGTTGCCACACTGGGCATTTGCAAACAACGTCTTCTGTCATCTCTTCTACCCCAGGGACCCATACCTTCTATTGCATCCTTATTTTCATTTTTGTGGCACCTTGGTGCCATCCATGTGCAAGTAGTGTGTCATGGTGCCTTAGAGTCTTTGAGACTACGATGCGGGACCCCCGCAGTAGGATTCCATCTGGAGTAGTGCTAAATTCATCCCGCACCCTCCACATCTTTGTCAGGTTCCCTCTCTCCTCGCTCAGCCAATCATTGGTGTCCTGAAGGAAGTGTCGCCATGTGCCGCCTTGAACAGCGGCTCGTACCTTAACAACGTCGGGATCCATCTCGGTGGCTTCCTTGAAGTCTTCCAGCCATAGAGCTCGAGGGCAGGCAGCATCTGAGACCATCCTGACATAGTCTTCAACTCCGTCCCGGCTGTCTTGGGCATCAGAAGGCACAGGGGTGGTGAGATAAGAAGTCAGCAGGGTTCTTCGCCCCTGGACAGTAGACAACTTCCATCCAGTAGTCTTGTAGGTGGATGGCCCACCTACAACACTACCGGGGGAGGTGAATGAGGAGCTGACCCTTGGAATACCAGGGATGAGAAGCTGATGATCTGTGACAACCTTAACGGGTAGGCCATTTATGTACAGGTGGAAATGCTCGCAGGCCTACTTGATTGCGAAGGCCTCTCGCTGGATTTCGGCGTAGCGTATCTCCGTGGGTGTCAATGCCTTGCATGCAAATGGCAATGTGGCCCATCGACCTGGTTCCTGCTCCTGGGCCAGGATGGCCCCCAGTCCGACAGGGCTGGCGCCGACTAGCAGCTCGGTGCGCTTGTCGGGGTCAAAGTAGATGAACGTGGTGTTGTCCAGAAGGGAGTCCTTGATTTTCTGTAACGCATCTTCCTGACGCCCATCGTGAGGGATCGCAGGGGTTCGGCGGGGGTTGCCAGGTCTGGGATGAACCTCCCGTAGTATGTAGCCATTCCTAAGAAGCTTCTCACTTCAGGAACGGTGTGGGTGCTGACACTTGCTTGATTGTCTGTGACTTGCGGGGTTCGACTTCTATCCTTTCTTGTTTAAAGACATATCCAAAGAAATCGATGGCTGGCTGGAAGAATGAGCACTTGTCTTTGTGCAGCATCATCCCGTGTTCCTGGAGGTGTTTGAGTGTGGCCTTCAGATGTTTATGATGTTTGGCCACAGTGGATGAGTGGATCAGTATGTTGTCGCTGACATTCTAGACGCTTGGCATGCCAGACAAAATACCACGTATTGCATTCTGAAACACTTCAGCGTGCGATGGGATGCTGAAGTTTAGGCGCTTATATCTGCGCAGCCCCAGGTGGGTGCTGAATGTAATGATGTACAGGCTTTCTTCTGCCAGTAGTAGCTGGTTGTACCCGGCTTTGAGGTCCAGCTTTGAAAACCAGCGGGAGCCATTGGCATCTGCTATTATTGTAGTGAAACAGAATGCAGTAATGCCGAAGTGCCACTGGTGCAATTGAGGGGTCGATGTGTAGCTTCAATGGGGGATGCTTAAGACAGCTGAGCCCTCTGAACAATTCAGGAAACTGGTCTAACATCATCAATTTGGTGTGACCTCACTGTCTTGACGAAGGATACAACATGAGGCCGAGATCTTCGGCTGTGTGGCTGCTGATCAGCGTGTCAGCTTCTCGGTCAATGATGTGAAATGTTGTGGTGACCTCCTGATCCTCGGATTGTACTGGTACTGACATTTGTCCACAGAGAGGTAGAGGTGTCTGACTCCCATATGAAAAGATCTTCGTGTAGGAGGTCACTGGTTGAGGCTTGGGCCAGAGACGGTTGTATTGTTGTTCCCCCATTTAATTGACTGAGGCTCCAGTGTCAATGGTGGCTTTTACTTCTGACACTGCAACTTAGACGGTGTACGTGGGTGGCGGATTCCTGCAATTTTTTTAGTTCTCTTGTGAAGGATATGAGGAATGTTTCTTCTTCTCCTTCTTCTTCCTGGGATGAATCTTCTTGGTGGGGACTTTGTCTCGCTGGGACCTTTGTCTCATTTGGGCGTGTCATGTTCGGGAGATATAGTTGGTGCACCATTTTTGACGGCAATCTGTTGTCTCTGGGGCCCTTGTTCCTGAGCTTTTTTTCTAAAGACGGCCGCAAAGTAGTTCTGGATTCTGTAACTTGAACAAGTGTGGCCCTGGGCCTGGCAGTCGCTGGCTGGGTTTCTTCGTGACCACAGTACCTGCACTTTGGCTTGGCTGACTGGCGCCTTCTTCCTTTGGTCATGTCTCCTCAGCCCTTGGTTCAAATGGCGTCAGCCCGTTCAGTCTTCTGAGGTCTGTGTGATAGCCAGGTCTTTTTCGTTAGCCCAGGCCACAGACAGGTTATGCAATCACGCCAGATCAAGATGTCGTCAAGGCTGATGTTCGGTTGGCACAGTATGAGGCTATGTAGGATTTTGTGTTGGCATCCTTGTATCAGCTGCGCCCAGTTTTCTTTGAGCTGGTCGTCCTCTGTGCAGGTGCTTGCCAGCTTGCATAGCCTTGCTTAGAAGTTGTTGATGGACTCTTGCTCTCGGACGGGCTTGGCGCAGCTTTAACGTTTCAAAATCTGGGTTTAGCGAGGGGTCAAAATGGGCTTTGAATGCTCTTATGGCTGTGTCGTAGTCAGTGTCTGGCCCAGTATCTGGTAGGTGCTTGAACAGCTTGCAGATTTCTTCTCCTGCATGATGGAGGATGAGCGACCTCTTGACAGTGCCATCCGTCTCCCTCGTGGCGACAAAATAGTTATCAAGTTTTCCGATCCATATCTTCCACCGCGGGGACGTGGATGCTGGGTCTGCTAGTTTGCGAAACGGTCGCAGCACCCCTGTGATGGCATGTTGTGTGGGGGTTGGCTGCGGAGGCTGGGCTTCATCTCCGGTGTCTTACGGGTCTCAGGGCTTGGTGGGCGGCTTGTGCAATTTTTTTTTTTTTTTTTTTAATAAGGCTTTATTCGAACATTAAGTAAGTTCATAAAAGCACACAATACAACAAAAATGTGTTATAAATACAGAGGCAGAAAAATTCATCAAGATAAAAAACATTTAAAAAAGCATACTTTTCCTAGCATTAATGGATTTGAGAAGAAAAGTAGCCGTATAAAAACATACTACCGGATGATGTAAATTAAAAAGTAGACACATACAGTCACGTATAGTTCTGACTTCAAATTTTAAAAACAGGGGTTTCAGATAAGCTATCCGGAAGTGTTTATACAATTGACATAGCAGAAGAAAGTGCACAGTGCTTTGGGAAGTGGAGTTATCACATAAACATGGACCAACAGGATGTAAATTCATAATCGGGAAGGCAACAAGGTTGTGGACAACTCCCATTCTAAATCTGGTCAACACAAACCGATGTGCCTTCCAAGTTATTTGAGACAGATAGGGTTGAAAGCCCACAACTTCATTTAAATCATGATAAAAAGTATAAGATGAAAGATTGGAGCTGTTCTGATGTCTCTTAATAGCAGCCTGTTGTAAAAAACACTGCTTAAGATCAGTTTTAGACAACATATCTGCCCCGTGATGATCCGCTAGGATGTCGATGTTAAAGGCCACCCGAAAGCTATCAATAACATACTTCAACCACGGGATCCTTATAAAATGGTCCAAAGTAAGACAGTCAGAGATGATAGCTCTGCACAAGGAAGTCTCTTCTTTAATCCAAATGGAGCGCCATAGGAGCAAAGGTCTAAGGGGGGTCAAATCGGAGAGATGGCAAATACCCAATTCGTTATGCACTAACGTGTTCGAGACAGAGCTTGGCAGACACAAGAGTTTTTTCAAAAATACGTTCTCTTCAACCTGAAGAGAACCTGCCGGGGCATAGCCCCATATGCCTGCACCGTACAATGCAATTGAGACACACCGGGACTGATACATTTTCAGCATGTCGTTTATCCGCCTGTCTCCTAATTTGGTAGCCATAGTAAAAATACCAAAGGCACTCCTGGCCATTTTAGACCGTACATTCTTAAGTTCAATTGCCCAGGTGTTTTTATTTGAAAAAGTATCCCCCAAATATGAAAAGTTATCAACAACCTGGACCTTTTGACCCTCTATGAAAAAAGAGGGTTGTTTCTTTCCAATCCTATGGCCGCATTCCATAACATAGGTTTTGGATTTGTTTAAAACTAGCTTTCTGCTTTTGATAAATTGCATGAAACCATCCAACAACAATTGAAGACCGTATGGTGTACGTGAAATTAAAACCGCGTCATCCGCGTAGAGTAACACAGGAACATATTCATTATTAATTTTGGGAGCATCCACTGCCAGAGATTTAAGGAAGGATTCAATTTCATTGATAAAAAGAATGAAAAGCAATGGGGCTAGCACACAACCCTGACGAATTCCACGCCCAATCTTAAACATAGGTGTACATTCGCCTTGTGACCCAAAACGGACACAGGCTCTTAATTTAGAATATAGGCGTGCGAGAAAGAAGATAATACCCTCTGGGGCCCCCATTTCTAACAGCTTTTCCCAAAGAATGCCGTGGTCCACCAGATCAAATGCACTACTGAGATCCGCAAAGCAAAGGTAAATAGTGCCAGTCTTTGCCAGGGTATATTTACCAACCAGCAGTTCTAAATTTAAACATTGCTCTATCGTTCCGCGACCCTTCCTAAAGCCAAACTGGCTCTCGGCTAAGATGCCATTTTCTTCGGCCCATTCCTCCAATCTCACCATGAGCACTCGGCTCATGACTTTAACAGAAGAGTCCAACAGGGAGATTGGACGGTAATTCTTGGCTTCCCCGCGATTACCTTTCTTGAATATTGTGATTAAAATGGATTCTTCCCATGTCGGGGGCATCTTATTTCTGACAGCTGCGTTAAAAATATTAGTAAGCAGAGGCCCCCAAATTTCTGGGACCAATTTATACACATCAATTGGGACCCCGTCTGGGCCTTGTGCTTTCCCCCCCTTACTGTCCCGTATACTGTCTAAAACCTCTTGAACCGTAAAATTTAATGGAATATGCGGCCAGTGTTTCCCTGAAGTTTGCGCTCCACCATCAGGCTGGAAAATTTTAGAAAAATGTGTAATCCAATCTGCCTGCATAACATAGGAGGTTAGTTCTGGAATTTTGTCGTCTTTAAGAAATGGGGAGTTGACAGTTTTCCAGAATAGGGAACAATTGTTCAATTCAGCTGCCATGGACAAATTTTCCCAGGCCTCTTGCCGAAGTTCCACTTTCCTATTATTAAGGGTTTCGTTGTATCTGGCTCTTAGATCTATGACCAGTCCCTTATCTCTGGGTTTGACAGATAGAGCAGATTTCAGCTCCCTCAGGGCCGAGGTGCAAGCTGAATTAAACCAGCCCCGCGGTTGGTCCTCTTTATGTTTACGGGTACCTGTGAGTTTTAGGTTAATGGCCGCATTAATACTAATAAAATGTTCAATTGAGGAAGAAGTACATAAATTATCTTCGAGAATCGCGGTAATATGTACCAGGGAACTGGTTATGATGGAATCAGACGTAATGTCTGCCTTATCCCCCTTCCACCTGAGTCTTGTACCATTAGGGCGCTCTGCCTCTATACTATTAATAGTACGGCCGGGGATACTAACATCATCCTTTTCCCACAACTTAGCCTTTACTACCAGGCAGTTGTGGTCACTTAATTGAATATCTATTACCTTTGGGGCCGTGAGCAAAACCTCCAGGCCCGTGGAAATGCAGATAAAATCTATTACAGAGTTCATACCCCGGCCTGAAAAGGTGGGACAAGTATCCCCTTGTGCATTTTTCTCGTTATCCATAATATACATATTATATGAGGCGATGAAATTATTTAGGGCATCTCCATAATAATTGTGTTTAAACTGGAGAATCCCATCCTCGTGAGCGTCCACTAATCCGCAAACATTATCCTCAGAGAAAGGGCAGGTGGTAATATTAAAATCCCCTACCAGGAGCAAATCAAAGACTTCATTGGAGTCCTTATACAACTCTTCTAGTGCTTTGGAGAGGTCTTTGACCGGCTGATCCCTGGAGTCATTAAAACAATTATTGTAAAAATTTATTAAAAGAATGTTCCTACCTCCTTTTATTTGCAGCCATAAAATCTGGGAATAAACCCCAACTTGTACATATTTGATAACTGATAAAGGGGCTTTAACTGAAATCAAAACAAGTAGACCTCCCTTGGCTCTACCTGAAACCGAGCCAATAGCAGGAAGCTGGTATGAGTTAAAACCACTATAACCTTTAAAATCAGTACACCAAGTTTCCTGTAAACAAATAATGTCAAAAAGATCCAAGAATTCCATCCACCCCAGACTATCTGTTTTTGATCGTATCCCAGCAATGTTCCAACTTACAATGTAACACTCAGATGAGGTGTGGGTAACTGTCCCCAAATTTATACCAAAGCTATCCTGTTGAGAAGGGGCAACATTTAAAATCTCGTCTTCTGACACAGGGTTATCCGGTATATTTCCCATTACGGCTAGGGGCAGACAGACTACAGGGATTTCCGCCACCAACCCTGATAAACAAATTTTCGGGCCAATTGTCAACAAGCCTAGGTTCCCTGGAGGTTCTTCTGTAGGACCTGGGGCGGCACCCTTCTCCTGTCAATCATTTTGGTCCAATCCACTCAGGCATTGATAACGGTTAGCAGTAGCTACCTCGGTGTTTATCAGACTAAGGCCCTCGTCTCCCCTCATTATCCCTCCCCTCCGCTGCAATGGGAGGTGCTCAATATGTTGCCTATAGAAAAAGCCAAGGGGGCGGAGTACGATACCCTGGTCAGTGCTGGGACGGGACGTGGCGCGAATCAGAGCTGTCGTTGCTAGGTGAGGGTTACTAAAATTTATGATAACACAATCACCAGGAATGTTTTTGGGGGACATTCCAATCCAATTTGTTCTGGTGGTAACCAGAATCTGATCTGCCATAGCCACAGGAAAACCGCATTCACGGTTGAGCCAAGCCACAGTTTTATTCTTAAGGGAATCGTGGGATTCCACAGTACAATTAGGCCCGTCCTGTCTGATAACTGGCACGTTGGTCAAAACTGCCACATAAGGTGCGCAGTCGGGTGGCAGATTAGGTTGGGGGAGGCGATTATCATTAAACCTCCCTCTTCTAGAAGACCTATTCGTGTTCCCCGTGTCATGAGTAATTATATTAGTCAAGGCACCGTTAGCTGGAGTAGCATTAGATGTATCCCCGGGGGCGCATTGTGTGGCATTACCAGCAAACCCCCGCCGATCATTACTTGGAATAATCCCTTTAGTTAACTGAGTGGGAGAAATAGAACCCATGCATGTTTGACCGGTACTTTTTAAGGTTTTAGATTGTTGCACAAGTTGGCCCATTAAATCCCCGGTCTCCCCCTCCACAGCGATCGATGGGGAGCTGTTATGGGATTTAAATCCCTGTTGCACCAGTTCACCCAATCTGTTCACTTCCCTGGTTACAGCCTCGAGTTTATCTAAGAGCGGTATGATAATTTTGTCTAGCTTGCTATCAATCATACCGATTAACATGTCGAGCTGAGCTGGTGCTAGTATCATTTGGGTAGGGTTATCTCCATTGTCTAGACAGGAAGGCTCAGGGGAGCCGACATTAGTGACCGTGTTCTTTTTGCTTTTGCGGCCCCCCCTTTTTGGGTTGAACATATCTGTTAACATGTAAACCTGATCTTAGCACTCTATGTGTTTTAGGGGGTACAGGGGTTGAAACTACAGTGACATTAGGAGACTTGCTAATATCAGAATCCATGGGCAAATCGATATCAGGCAAGGGAACCGGAGTAGACTCTGTTACACAAACACCCACCCTCGATGGGGAAACTGTAAGTGCCGATGCTTGGCTGTCATCAAATGAATGGATCTTGACCGAAACTAATTGGCTTGTAGTCTCAGGACTACAATTGCTGGTCAGACCTAGGGATAGTCTGCGTTCCTTGTTGATTTTGTCTACGACTTTGACTAAATAATTATCAAGTGTAGACACAGTTGAACGAGGGGTCCCAGTCGTTTTAGACATGCTGCCCAAAAATGAAAATCAAAATAATATAATAAAATTTCTAAAACAGTAGCAACCGTTTAAAATAGCACTTACTATGAAATGATACCACCAATATAAAAGTTAAAAACAAATTAAAAGTTGTTATATACCGTGGTGAACTGCCTTGGAATTGAATGCTTATTAGCTAATACTATATTCCTAGGACCTTTATGTGCATAGAACGGAGGCCAACTACACACCACAAGAACACGTATATAACATATGCGGGCACAAACCTAAATAGCGTAACACAACACCTCAAAATCCACAACATACAGTGAGGTGTCGTTGAGCCACAACACAATTAAAGCACCCTGATTACTTCAGTGTATTTAGCGAAGTCCAGATGTTAACAACTAAGGGGGGTAGCCCAGCCCGGCCTCTTCCGGCCTCTTCCGGCCCCTGACGGCCACAGACGGTCCCGCCCTTGTCCCGGGCTTCTCCCGGCGCCGACCCGCGCGCGATCCCGCGACGCGGAGGGAGCTTCTCAATAAGTAGCGCCTCCGGGCGCGTAGTCCGGCGGAAGTGGGCGGGGCAAAGGGGAATGCTGGGGCTTGTGGTTCCACCCTGCTGCAGCCTCAGGTGGCGCGAGGCGGCAGGGGAACCAGGCGTCCACACGGCGTCCACACAGTGCAGGAATCACTCGCAAGTTCCCCAGGAGCCAGGTAAAAAACTGCACAGCGTCCACGCTTGCTGGCCTCGAAGCGTTAACCCCCCGCTCCACCGAGGGAGCTTCTCAATAAGTAGCGCCTCCGGGCGCGTAGTCCGGCGGAAGTGGGCGGGGCAAAGGGGAATGCTGGGGCTTGTGGTTCCACCCTGCTGCAGCCTCAGGTGGCGAGAGGCGGCAGGGGAACCAGGCCTCCACACGGCGTCCACACAGTGCAGGAATCACTCGCAAGTTCCCCAGGAGCCAGGTAAAAAACTGCACAGCGTCCACGCTTGCTGGCCTTGAAGCGTTAACCCCCCGCTCCACCGAGGGAGCTTCTCAATAAGTAGCGCCTCCGGGCGCGTAGTCCGGCGGAAGTGGGCGGGGCAAAGGGGAATGCTGGGGCTTGTGGTTCCACCCTGCTGCAGCCTCAGGTGGCGCGAGGCGGCAGGGGAACCAGGCGTCCACACGGCGTCCACACAGTGCAGGAATCACTCGCAAGTTCCCCAGGAGCCAGGTAAAAAACTGCACAGCGTCCACGCTTGCTGGCCTCGAAGCGTTAACCCCCCGCTCCACCGAGGGAGCTTCTCAATAAGTAGCGCCTCCGGGCGCGTAGTCCGGCGGAAGTGGGCGGGGCAAAGGGGAATGCTGGGGCTTGTGGTTCCACCCTGCTGCAGCCTCAGGTGGCGCGAGGTGGCAGGGGAACCAGGCGTCCACACGGCGTCCACACAGTGCAGGAATCACTCGCAAGTTCCCCAGGAGCCAGATAAAAAACTGCACAGCGTCCACGCTTGCTGGCCTCGAAGCGTTAACCCCCCGCTCCACCGAGGGAGCTTCTCAATAAGTAGCGCCTCCGGGCGCGTAGTCCGGCGGAAGTGGGCGGGGCAAAGGGGAATGCTGGGGCTTGTGGTTCCACCCTGCTGCAGCCTCAGGTGGCGCGAGGCGGCAGGGGAACCAGGCGTCCACACGGCGTCCACACAGTGCAGGAATCACTTGCAAGTTCCCCAGGAGCCAGGTAAAAAACTGCACAGCGTCCACGCTTGCTGGCCTCGAAGCGTTAACCCCCCGCTCCACCGAGGGAGCTTCTCAATAAGTAGCGCCTCCGGGCGCGTAGTCCGGCGGAAGTGGGCGGGGCAAAGGGGAATGCTGGGGCTTGTGGTTCCACCCTGCTGCAGCCTCAGGTGGCGCGAGGCGGCAGGGGAACCAGGCGTCCACACGGCGTCCACACAGTGCAGGAGTCACTCGCAAGTTCCCCAGGAGCCAGGTAAAAAACTGCACAGCGTCCACGCTTGCTGGCCTCGAAGCGTTAACCCCCCGCTCCACCGAGGGAGCTTCTCAATAAGTAGCGCCTCCGGGCGCGTAGTCCGGCGGAAGTGGGCGGGGCAAAGGGGAATGCTGGGGCTTGTGGTTCCACCCTGCTGCAGCCTCAGGTGGCGCGAGGCGGCAGGGGAACCAGGCGTCCACACGGCGTCCACACAGTGCAGGAGTCACTCGCAAGTTCCCCAGGAGCCAGGTAAAAAACTGCACAGCGTCCACGCTTGCTGGCCTCGAAGCGTTAACCCCCCTTGTGCAATGAATGTGCGCTCCGCAGCTTACACTGGCACTGCTGGCGGTGTAGATATGGGCCCCTCTGGGTGCTTCACCTTCTGTCTGTTGATGGGGTTCATTCAGGTATGTATTTATTCTTCTCATTCAAACTTGGCAAATTATTGTTTTCCTTCCTCTTTATTTATTTCCTCTTCTGTTATAGGTGCCACTGCTTGATGGAGATAATGAGGCAGTGGCCGTATGCAGAGCCAACGTGTGAGGGCACCTGGGACCAACTGAGCCGTGTGTGGGCTCTCCTCCGGTCAAGGAGCGGTCTTATCGCTGCTCACCTTGCTGCTTTGGCTCGGCGTTGCTTGTCACCCGGGAATTTGGCTACTTCACCTTGCTCGATCTCCGCTTGACTAGGAGGGAGGTCACCATAGGCACAGCCCCTCTGGCCTCACGGCTGTCGTGGAGTCTGCCTGGGTGCCGCAGTGCTGCGCACGGTGGCGAAGGAGACTGCTGGGTCGGCCCCATGCGGCTATTGGATACCCCCACTTCAGGTACTCGCTTGGGAGTGCGCGGGGCTCATCCCTTCCTCGACGCCAGTTTTGTGGAAGTATTTAGTAGCAGTCTACTCCAGTTTATTTATAGCCTCTGGCCACGCATATACATCCGGGTGGTCCACAGGAAGCAAGACCGCTAACCTGCTACACTTTGAACTATCTGTGCATCAAAGCCAGAATTTGTTGCCCAAGTGACTGTCCAATGGAAAAAGAATGTGAGCTAAAATTAGCCAAATCATCCCCACTTTCCAGAAGAAGAACCTCAATACTGTTGTCAACTGGAACCTAGGAAGCAGGAGTTAGTCGGTATGCAGTGCCTTTACTGATGGTCTAACCGTCATGTATTCCTTCACCGCCTGCATGAACCAACATAGGCTCCCAGGGGGCCCAATTGAGATATATTTGTTCTTCCTGCCGTTTTTGATCAGTCTTAGAGAAAGGCAAAGAAACCAAGAGAGCACCCTCTAATCAGCTAATCCCTTCAAAATAGCAACCCCCCCCATGAATGTCAGATTTTGACCTAGCCACTACCTTCACCCACGATAAAAGTCCTGTAAAAGGCAAGGCAGAAGGCAGCCATGAAAAGAAGGAGCTCAGATTCTGATGAACTCTTATATGATGATCTTGAGTATGCTGATGTCAAGGGATAACCTTACATCAATCCTAGCCCCCTCAAGCTTTTACCAACCCCTCCAAGCTTTCTTTAAAAAAACTTTTTTTAATGAGATTTGAACTTTTTGACACACCCAGGCTTGATACAAACAGCACAATTAAACTGAATCCTTGCGATCACAATACAGTACCATATACTGAGCCCCTTATACATGCAATAGAATGAACCCAAATATGAAATATCCTCCCAAAAGTCAACATGTTATGGCCTCGGAGGAACGTATCTTTTCATCCATGGACCACAGCCGAGGTGGACACAGTTCAAGGCATATCCTTCGTTGCATGGCCCAGTCCTTCCAAATGTTATAGTTTTTCTGTGGGCACTCCCTGGCCTGAAATAGCGGGCATTTGAGGCCCATGCAGTGGTCCATACCCTTTGCCTGTCTGTCTAGGGAAGGAGCTGCAGTGTGTAGTGTCTTGTTTGGCTATCAGCAGACCCAGCCAAAGCAGTGTCCTTTTATCTCTGTTGCCCCCTACATCTTCTACAATGTGCAGTAGACTCAATTTTGGGTCTCGGGAGATCTTCCAGGCCAATACCGTCTCCAAAGTTCCCATCACCCGTCACCCATCCCCCCCAGAAGTCCAATAAGGCCAAGCAACTCCAGAAGATGTGTAGCAGGTCCCAGGTGGGATCTTTGCAGCACAGGCAACACCCTGAGCTAGCTAGCCCACTCTAAACAGCCGTATTCTCATGATGGAATGTGCAGTGTAATAATTGAAATGTATTAAACGGAACTGAGAGGCCACCACAGCTTCCGTGGGCGCGGCCATCGCTTCATTCCAGTCCTCATCCTCAAGCGGCCCCAGATCTTGATCTCCCTCACCTTTATCATTGGATCCGGCTGATTTTGCAGCAGCATCTGATAGAGGGCAGACAGTTTGTGTTCATCTGAAAGAAACACGTTAGTTAGATTCCTCACCTTAAAATATCCCCAGGCGACAGGCTGGATCCGGAAAGATTTTTCGTCAATACCCCTTGCGCGTCGCTAGGCGTCGTCTGCGGCTCCACGTCCGTCGTCGGCGTCGTGCGCCGGAATGACGTCGTCGGAGTACTTAGACACCGCCCTCGCGCGCTGACGTTAGTTCTTCTTTTTTCCGCGCCAGACAGCGCCGATCCGGGAAGAGCTTACCCCTTAGTCAATTTTTGACTAAACTTTTTGACTCTTTTTGGTCTTTTGTCGACTCGACTCTGGTGCCGGTAGGATGCCTGGATTTAAGGCCTGTGACGCCTGTCATCGCCTGATGACGGTGACGGATCACCATCGATGGTGCCTTTACTGCCTGGGGGCCGACCACGACGCGGAGTCGTGCCCCGACTGTCAGGCCTTGACCTCGAAGGCTAGGCGGGAGCGGTCCCGTAAGCTTCTCGAGCTTCTGCACTCGGCACCGCGCCGTTCACGGTCCCGGTCCAGGAGGAGGTCCAAGGACCGGTCGCGGAGCCGCAGTCATCATCATCGCTTGTCGGGCTCGAAGTCTTCGGGTAAGTCGAAGCGATCCTAGAAATCCAAGAGGTGACACTGCTCTTCGGACTCCCCTCGCCGGTCGCGTGACTCGGCCGAGGGTCAGGGTGGTCCCACCCCCGCGGCTCCGCCGGAGCCGCAGGAGCCGCGTCCGTCTCAATACCCGCGGGTCCCTGGGACTGACGCGACTCCGGCGGAGGTCAGTGCCTTCCTCTCGGCCATGAGGGGCCTGGCTCCGCCGTCGACGCCTGCCGGCGCGCCTTCGGGCCCCACGAGCTCGACTGGGCGACCTCGCGTGCCGGCGGGTCCGGCCCCGGCGCGGTCGACGACTTTGGTCCCGACGCCGCAGATCCCCGAGAGATCCAGGCCTGGATCTCTGTCGGCGCCGGTCGACCTCACAACGCCTCCTCCGGCGGCGCCGACATCGGTTCCACCTCCGACACCGTCTCAGGACGACGCTATTCCCCGGTTCAGCCCCTGTCCGGACCCGACGCCGGCACGTTTCGATCGTTCCTCCTGTTTATCAGGAATCGGATGACGGGGGCGACTGGGAGGAGTCTGAGGCCCCTATGGCCCTCCAGGGCCAACTTTCACAGGACTGGGCAGACGAACTGGGGGATGCCAGTGGTCTGGGCACTTCGCCGGACGCTGGCTTCATCTCTCCTCCGACTGTAGCTTCGGAGGAAGGTGCAGCTTTTTCCGTGGTGCTGCGCAAGGCGGCCGAAGCCCTGGGGCTCGAGTTGCCTGCTGTAGCCGTGAGGACTAATATCCTCACAGAGGTGCTTCAACCGTCAGCAAGCTCCACAGAGCCTCTGCTGCAGTTCAATGAGGCCCTTGTCGACCTTCTGCAGGGCACTTGTTCCAAGCCTCCACAGTTCCTCCTGTGGATCGGAACGTGGCCCGGCGCCACCGCCCTGCTCCGGGCAACCCCAGTTTCCTGTCCCAACACCCCACCCCCGAGAGCCTGGTTATCCAGGCCTCCACTTCCCAATCCTCCTTCCCGTCCGCTCCTCCGGATCGGGAATCCAAGAAGCTGGAACAGTTCGGAAAGAAACTGTTCTCTTCCCTGAGTTTGGGCCTGCGGTCTTTGAACACCGCTTGCCTCTTGGACCGTTTCTCCCACTCTCTGTGGGATACGGTGGAGGACGTGCTGCCACTGTGTCCGGAGGAGGCCCGGACACGTCTCTCCCAGGCATTTGCTGACGGGCGAGATGCAGCGCGACATGCCATACGGTGTGGACTTGACACCACGGACTCGCTGGGTAGGGCGATTTCCACCACGGTGGCGCTCAGGCGCCACTCCTGGCTGAGGTCCACGTCTTTCTCAGGGGATGTCCAGAGTACCCTCATGGATATGCCCTTTGATGGCGCTCGCCTTTTTGGTGAGAAGGCGGATAGTGCGCTGGCTCGTTTTAAGGACTCCCGGGCTACGGCCACGTCCTTGGGTCTCTTGGCCCCACGGCCGCACACTTCCGCCTTTCGCCCCTTTCGTGGCCAAGGAAGGGGCGCCTCCTCACGTCCGCCTAGCCACCGGCCGCAGAACCAACCTGCACGCGGACGTGGGTTCCGCCGTGGCGGTTTTAGAGGACAACGTGCCGGTCGGTCCACATCCACCCCGGCAGCATCCGCCTCAAAGCCTTCCTAGTCCGAGCTTTCAGGCCCATTCCACGCCAGTGGGCGGCAGAGTTCGCCATCACCTGCTCCACTGGCGCTCCATCACTTCGGACAGGTGGGTGCTGCAAATCGTCCGAAGGGGCTACTCCCTCCCCTTCGAGACGACCCCTCCAGCCATGCCACCACAGTGCCACCGTATATCGGAGGATCACTTGCATCTTCTGCGGGAGGAAGTTACGGCCCTCTTGGCCAAAGAGGCCGTCGAGCGCGTTCCTGGTCCAGAAGTAGGCCGTGGTTGCTATTCCCACTACTTTCTGGTTCCCAAGAAGGGCAAAGGGGGCCTACGCCCTATCTTGGACCTCAGGAGCGTCAACACCTTCCTCCGGAAGGAACGGTTCAAGATGCTAACTTTAGCTCAGGTTCTGGCTGCCCTCGACCCTGGAGACTGGATGGTAGCATTGGACTTGCAGGATGCCTATTTTCACATCCCCATCCTGCCGGCCCACCGGCGTTACCTGCGGTTCACGGTGGGTCAGGAGCACTTTCAGTTCACCGTGCTCCTCTTCGGCCTCACCAGTGCCCCTCGGGTGTTCACGAAATTGATGGCGGTGGTCGCAGCTCATCGGCGCAGATCGGGGGTTCCAGTCTTCCCCTATCTCGACGACTGGCTGTTGAAGGCGGGCTCGCCCCAGCAAGTCATCTCCCACCTCCAGACTACGGCCGACCTCCTGCATTTGCTGGGGTTCTCCATCAACGTGCCGAAGTCACACCTGAGCCCCTCCCAGAAGCTCCTCTTCATCGGAGCGGTTCTCGATTCGGCGCAGTTCCGGGCTTATCCTCCGGAACATCGGGTCAGGGATATTCAAGCTCTGATTCCCATCTTTCGGCCTCTATCCTGGGTTTCGGTCAGGTTGGTGCTGCGGCTTCTGGGGCTGATGGCCTCCTGCATCCTGTTGGTGCATTACGCCAGGTGGCGAATGCGGGCTCTGCAGTGGGACCTGAAGTTTCAGTGGGCCCAGCATCGAGGCAACCTGTCCGACCATGTCTTGATCTCGGAGGGCACTGCGAAACAGTTGCAGTGGTGGCTCACGGACCGTGATTGGGTCAGCGGCAGATGCCTCTCCCTACCCCAACCGGAGCATGTAGTAGTGATGGATGCGTCCCTCCTGGGATGGGGGGGCCACATGGGAGAGGCGGAGATCAGAGGACTCTGGTCTCCGGTGGAGACTCAACTCCATATCAACCTTTTGGAGCTGAGAGCGATCCGGCTTGCACTGAAAGCCTTCCTTCCCTCTGTCCGGGGAAGTGTCTTGCAGGTGTTCACGGACAACACCACCGCCATGTGGTATTGCAACAAACAGGGCGGGGTGGGGTCGTGGACCCTTTGTCAGGAGGCTCTGCGCCTCTGGACATGGCTGGAACACCAGGGCATCACCCTAGTGGTTCACCATCTGGCGGGCTCTCTGAACGCCAGAGCAGACAAACTCTGCCGCCGGTGCATGATGGATCACGAATGGCGTCTGAACTCGGACGTGGCGCAAGGTCTCTTTCTGCAGTGGGGAGAGCCTTGGTTAGATCTATTCGCCACCGAAGAGAACGCGCAATGTCAGCAGTTCTGCGCGTTGGAATTTCCAAGGCAGCACTCGCTCGGAGACGCTTTTCGTCGCGAGTGGAGTTGCGGTCTGTTTTACGCCTTTCCGCCTATACCACTTCTGCCCAGAGTGCTGAAGAAGATCAGGCGCGACCGGGCCCAAGTTATCTTAGTGGCTCCGGATTGGGCACGAAGGTTCTGGTATCCCGAGCTACTCAGTATGTCAATTGATCCTCCGATACGACTGCCTCTTCAGGAGGACCTTCTGTCGCAGCAGCAGGGAACGGTCCTCCACCCGAACCTGTCCAGCCTCCACCTCCATGCGTGGAGATTGAGCGGCGGCAGTTTATGCCATTTGACTTTCCTCCTGAAGTCTGTGATGTCATTCTGGCAGCCAGTCGTCCCTCCACAAAGACGGTATACGCCTGCTGGTGGAACAAATTTGTAGCATGGTGCACAGCAAAGGCTGTGGATCCCCTTTCCGCCCCTCTTTCTGAGGTTCTACTCTTTCTTCTTTCTTTGGCCCAGCAGGGCTCTGCTCTGGGCACCTTGAAAGGTTATCTTGCTGCAATCTCTGCCTTCTTATGGCTTCCTGATCAGCCTTCTCTTTTCAAGTCCCCTGGTGTTTCCCGTTTTCTCAAAGGCATTACTCACATGTTCCCTCCTGTCCCCTTCGTAATGCCTCAGTGGGACTTGAATCTTGTTCTGACCTTTCTGATGTGCGCTCCTTTTGAGCCTCTTCACAATTGTCCCATTTGTAGTCTGACCCTGAAATCTGCTTTCCTGGTAGCCATCACCTCGGCTAGACGGGTGAGTGAGCTCCAGGCTCTGTCATCTAAGCCTCCCTTTCTTTCTGTTCATCCGGACAAGGTTGTCCTCCGGCCTCGTCCTTCTTTTCTACCGAAAGTGGTGACCCCATTTCACCTCGGGCAATCTGTCACGTTGCCCACCTTCTTTCCGCCTCCGCATCCTTCAAAAGAGGAAGAGAGGCTCCACCGTCTGGACCCAAAACGGGCGCTGTCCTTTTATTTGGACTGCACCAAACAGTTCCGGGTGGACGACCAACTTTTTGTTGGATACGTAGGAGCTAAGAAGGGGAAAGCGGTACACAAACGGACCATCTCGCGGTGGGTCGTGTTGTGTATTAAACTTTGTTACTCCTTGGCAAAAAAGGACCCTCCTGTGGGGTTGAGGGCCCATTCCACCCGGGCCACAGCGGCTACTACTGCCCTGGGCCAGGGAGTTCCCTTGCGGGACATCTGTCAGGCGGCGACGTGGGCTTCACTGCACACGTTTGCCAAGCACAATTGCCTGGACAGCCAAGTCCGGAGAGACGGCTTCTTTGGCCGTTCTGTTCTCCAGGACTTTCTGGTGTGATCTTGGTTCGCAGACCCACCACCGGGGTTGGTATTGCTGGGGTATCTATTCTAAGGTGAGGAATCTAACTAACGTGTTTCTTTCAGATGAACAAGTTACTTACCTTCGGTAACGATGTATCTGTAAGAAACATTAGTTAGTTAGATTCCTCACTGACCCACCCATCCTCCCCGTTCTGCTAACTGACATCTAGGGTTAAGGTTATCCTTTTCAGAGCCCTAGATTTTTTGGCACCAGTGTCGGTCTCTTGCATGGCTCTGCGTTCCTGGCGCGGAAAGCTATGTACAAGAACTGACGTCAGCGCGCGAGGCGGCGTCTAAGTACTCCGACGACGTCATTCTGGCGCACGACGCCGACGACGGACGCGGAGCCGCAGACGACGCCTAGCGACGCGCAAGGGGTATTGCTGACGCCTGGGGATATTCTAAGGTGAGGAATCTAACTAACTAATGTTTCTTACAGATACATCGTTACCGAAGGTAAGTAACTTGTTCTTTAATGTCGGTGAGTAGGATTTTCGCTTCTAAGGGTGAGTATTCTGGAATTGTGACATGTGTTGCTAAGTATGGCATAAGCTTGTGTCGGAGCTGGAGGTACTGGAAAGCTGAGTCCGGTGTATGTGATATTCCACCTGCAGCTCCTGAAAGGACTTAAGATAAACTTTGTGAATCATGTCTCACAGGGTTGATATGACTATGTTATCCCATTTGGCAAAGCTGTGGAGTGCAGACGCCTGGGGTAGTCTGGTCCCTTTCCACAGCGAAGTCTCCAACATGAGTCTGTTTGCTCAACCGATGTCCTTTGTAGCTGCTGTCCAAACGGACTGCATTGCTTCGAGTGGAAGCGATCAGGGACCGATGTGCTTCGCAACCATACAATAGGTGTGGTGAGGCATTCCTGACCCATGAGCCACCTCTCAACTTCATAGGCCATGTCCCCAGACCCCTCCAACAATCAGTTTTTAAGCAACAAGAGGTGAGCACCTCTGTAGTATAAAAGCGGATCGGAGTGGCTATGGCATTTTTCAAGGGAAATGCGGAGGTCAACAAACAATGTAAATATATACAATTATGTACAAAAGTTATTTTGATTGTTCAGTTGACCACAGAAGTGCCTAAGTTCTAGGCTGTGTAGTCAACGGCGTTTCAACCTGGATAATTTCAGGTCATCATCAGGACAGAGGTCATAGGTTAGAGGGTAGTGCTTCTGGTGGAAAATAAGGCGTCGCGTAGATAAGTGAATAAATAGGTGGACGCTGTATGATTCAAGGATTCCAGCCCGGGATCCAAGGGGAGAAGGACGCGTGCTGGCCAGCCGGCCAGAGCGTGAGGATGGAGGGGAGGATCCGAGGGGGGAACCGGTACTGGGCGCAAGGGCAGTATTTTAATTGTGGCGTCCCAGATGAGTTAGGAGAGGAGAGTTGATCAATCCAGGTACGAGGAACAAAAACGTTGGGCAGTTGGCAGAATCGTCAACATAATTTTTGTACATAATTGTATATATTTACATTGTTTGTTGACCTTTGTATTTCTTTTCCATTGCGCCGTTCATGCTGTTTCTCACAGCCTTGTGTCACTGCGTCGTTCACAATTCACCAACACGTTCAGTGCTCACCTTGTGTGTTATAGTCATTGTACAAAAATATGTGTACTGTAGTGCTTCTTAACTACTTGCAGAATTGTATATAAACTTCAATTTCTCTACCCTTGGCTCATGCTGTGGTCTCCCTCCCTTTTCCCCATTCACTTGTGATTGACCTCACCTCGCTAAATTGTTTCCTCCTTTTAAAATACCCTCCAGTCCTAGGCAAGATCAAGCAGCATTGGCGGGCGGTCAGACAATCCCTTGCCAAGATCTGAGCAGTAAGCACTTTATGCGCCTCCTGTTTAGGGAGAAGAAAATAGACAAGTTGGGAGAGAGATTGATGTGCACTCAAGTAGAAAGTGTAACAGCGCGCCATCGGAAGGTATGCCAACCACATGTCAATGAGTGACATGTTATGCAAGAAAGTGGTATGTAATGTCGGATCTGCCCTAACATGGCCAAAGTGGAAGAACGATTTAAGCAAGGGTCGCAAACCCCATTGGGATCCCTACCCAGGACCCACAGGGCTTCGCGGAGTTCCATGAGAAGACGACTCAATGTCCTTACAAACTCCGATGCAAGGGGTGGGGAGCCTAGACGCAAATTAGGGACTGCGGGGATATAAGAGTACCAGATACCGTCCCTGAGTGTCATGCTAAACCTTGGACATTAGCAGGGGTATGTGTCAACGGATCAGAATGGCGACCCCCTCGAGCCACGATGGAACCCCGAGTGGAATACCCTCGAATACCCCCTGCGTGTCAGGAAGGGACAGTGGTTTCCCATAAGATGTGTCTCTTGGAGTATGAGTATGTCAGGGTTAGTTTTGTGTGCTACCTTCAGAACCACCCCTCCCTCCTGAAAAAGGAATTGGCCAAGTTCCAGGCTCCATCAACTTTGCAGAAAAGGACTTTGATGGCAAGTATCTTCTTGCATAAGCATTTGATCTGCTCTCCTGCTTCAAAAATTAGGGAAAAGCAACCCAGAAATTCTTCCTCACTTGCTAATACCTTATTGATTTAGGCACAAAATTGCCTGCCAGGAGGTCTGATAAGACAGGGTACTAAACCCCTGTAGTTGGTTGGGAGACAGTGCAGGTACTTCTGCTGCCTCCGGGTTGAAATATTTTAATTCCTGGAACTTGAAATGAGATAGAATATCAGCACCATTATTCATCACCCCTGGTACATGCTTAGCCATAAATGTCACATTATTTTTTAAACACAAAACAATTATCTCTTTCATGCCCCTAAGCACCATCTTCTGCATCACTGATGCTTAAAGGACTCCACCAAAGTCACTGACTGATTGCGGAAGTGACCAGACTATACCATCATGACTAACAGGACGGGAAACAATTAAAGCAAAGCTGCATTGTTCACCAAACAAACTTGCCCTCATGCCGTTTGCGCATACCGTTCTTGCCCCATAATTCATTAAAAACCCATGTTTCCTGCAGCATCAGTGAGCAGGCCCAACTCTTGAATGGACTAAGTGGACTCAGACAGACCACTGATCCGTTACAACCTTCAAGAAAACTCCCAGTGGTGGTTGTGGCCAGGAGCTGCATGGAGCCGCACTGGTCTTGGTAGAGGTCCATGCACTGCTGCCCGCAAGGACAGTCATCCTGCGCCGAGGATCCTGCCAAGGGACCCCAATTACGCCCAATACTCAGAAGTCCGTCTCCAGACTAGACTACCTGTTGGTCCCTGGGCATCAGATGGGCCCGTGGGGAGAAGTATGCTATCTGACACGAGGGATCTCCGACCACTCCCCCTAGCTCGTGACATGCCGGGGATGAGGTGGGTCACAGCGAGGGAGATGGGGACTAGATCCCCTGGGATCTAATGTACTAGGACACCAGAAAACAGTTGGCCACAGAAACCACAAAGTATTTAGAGGAAAATAAAGGCACAGTGTCCTCAGGTGTGGTACTATGGCAGGCCTACAAGACGGTGTTGAGGGGTTATCTGATTTCCCTTACTGCTGGCGAGAAGAGGGAGAGGGACAAAGACTGTGTGACCCTTGAGAATAAATGAGTCAAATTAGAGGCGACATTTATTGTGGCTCCAGTGCCAGAGCTGGCGGCAGACGTCGAGAAGACTTGTGAGGAGTACAGTGTGTTGGCACACCAAGAAGCCAGAATCCGTTTCTGGGCCAAACAGAGGCAAATAACCAAGTCTCTCCCCATTACTGAAAGAGACCTTGCACCATCTCTGGATGGAGATGCCATTCATGATCCGCTAGGCATCGGCGACTGAGTTCGTCCGCTCTGGCGTTCAAAGAACTTGCCAGTTTTTGAACCACCAGGGATATGCCAAGCTGTTCCAGCCATTTCCAGAGACTCATGGCCCCACCCTACCCTGTTTGTTGCAGTGCCACATGGCGGTGGTGTTGTCTGTGAACACTTGTACCAGCTTTCGCTTGTTGGAGGGTAGAAAGATTTTCAATACCAGTCGGATCACACAGCGCACCAGCATGTTTATGTGGTGTCTAGATTCTGCCGGAGACCAGAGTCCTCTGAACTCCGCCTCTCCCAGATGGCCAAACCATCCCAGGAGTGATGCATCTGTACTAGTGTGCGATCTGGTTGGGGAAGGGAGGTCTGTCTCTGACCCAATTGCGGTTTGTTAACCAACACTGCAGTTTCCTCTGAGATCCAGAACATGTTGGACAGATTCCCTTGGTGTTGCGCCCACTGGAACTTCGGGTTCCACTGCAGAGCCCGCATATGCCATCTGGCAAGTGTCACTAGTAAGATGCAGGAGGCCATGACGCCCAGCAGCTTCAGTCATTCTCACTGAAATCCAGGATAGAGGCTGAAATATCGGTATCATAGCCTGAATATCTTGGACTCGCCTCTCGGGAGGATAATCCCGAAACTGCACTGTGTAAAGAACAGCTCCAATAAAAGGGAGCATCTGAGAGGGAGTCAGGTGTGACTTCAGCACATTGATAGTGAACCCTAGCGAAGGCAGAAGGTTCGCCGTAGTCTGGAGATAGGAGACGACAGCCTGCAGCGTTCCCTCCATCAGGAGCCAGTCGTCGAGTTAGGGGAAGACTGCCACCCCTGATCTGCGCTGATGAGCTGCGACCACTGCCATCACCTTGGTGAACACCCAAGGGGTGCTTAAGGTCAAAAGGGAGCATGTTGAATTGAAAGTGCTTGTGGCCTACTGTAAACCGCAAGTAATGCTGATGGCCAGGCAGGACAGGAATATGAAAATAGGCGTCCTGTAAGTCCAACACTACCATCCAGTCTCTTGGGTCCGGAGAAGACAAATCCTGAGCCAAAGGGAGCATCTTGAACTTCTCCTTCTTGAGGAAGAGATTGAGGGTTCTCAGATCTAAGGTAGGACATAGCCCTTTGTTCTTTTTGGGAATCAAAAAAGTAGTAGGAATAGCCCTAGGGGCGCAGCTGTCTCTACACGCTTCAGGCTCATCCAGTTCAAATATTTGCATAGAGTTTATTACACTAGGGTAAGTCTGTGGCGAATGGGGGTCATTCAGTCCCCAGTATGCTTGCGGTGTGTCAGTGAGGAGGGGTCCTTCTTCCATACTGTGCGGACCTGTACGGCCCTACAGCCCTTTTGGAACAGGATTCGATCATGTCTTAATGAGGTGTTGGGGTGGGTGCTTCCACTGGACCCACGGCTGTTTCTTTTACATTCCACGGATGACACTGGGGGGAATTGCTACAAACAACATCTATTGTTCCTTGCCCTCGCTATTGCCAAGAGAGACATTGCGCTGTGTTGGAAGGCATCATCTCCTCCGACTATAGGCAAATGGAAGGCCGAACTAGATAAGTGTATGGGAGCTGAGATCGCTGTCTTTGAGGCTCGGGGCTGCCCCCGGAAACACCGTAAGATATGGACATGATGGGCGACATATCGTGGAATTGACTTGCCCCCACCTGCCTGAGGAGGACCCATAAGGGATACCCTTTGCTCCCCGCCCGGCATCACCCCAAACTATGTTGTTTGCTTGTATTACCATCTTATAGGGAGGAATATTGAATCATGTGCTGTATCTTGGGATTTGACCACTGTCTGCATATTGTATTTATTTTTGGTTTACCTGCATGTTTGGCAGGGCCTGTTTATTCTCATGGAAATGGTTATTGCAGCATATACTGTCCAAATGATCATACGTGCCACTGTGGGGCTGCTGCCCGATATACTGCAAAACGACCAAATAAAATTTGTTGTTAAAAAAAAAAAGTAGTAGGTATAGCAACCACTGCTTACTTCTCACACCGGAACCCTCTCTATGACTCCCTTGGCCAAGAGAGACATGACTTTCTCGCAGTTCAAGGACAAATGATCCTCCATCAGACGTCGTGAGTTGGAGGCAAAGGGGGAGGGGAGGATTTGAAGGGAAGGAAGTAACCCCTCCGAATGATCTGTAAGACCCACTTGTCCAATGGTATGGACTGCCAGTGGTGGAGATGATGGCTGATTCTGCCACCAATTGGAGGCCCATTATCTTGTAGGGCAAGATTAGGAAAGCTTAGAGGCTGCAGCTTTAGGGTGATTGGTGGTTGTGGCAGACCTCTGTCTACCTGACCCATGGGGTTGGTATGAACTGCCCCTGCACAGTCTGGGAAGCTTGTATGGAGCAGTGGCTGGCGTATGGTTGGTGCGGTTGAAAACCCCTTCTGTAGCCACGAAAGGGGCGATAGGCAGGCTGGGTTGACGCGGAGGAACTGAGAGGACCAAGGACTTGGCCGTAACCAGTGAGTCCTTCAATTGCTCCAGTCTGCCTTGTATTCGAAGAAACGGTTGCCATCAAAGGGCATGTCAATGAGGGAATCCTGAACATCCCCTGAAAAGCCAGATGTTCTCTGCCAGGCGTGGCAACTAAGTGCCACTGTCTTCGAAACTTCCCTGCCCAGCGAGTCAGTCGTATCCAAACCACACCTAATGGTGAACTTAGCTGCATCTTTCCCATCCTTGACCACTTGGGAGAGCACAGCCTGGGCCTTCTCTGGGACCTGTGGCAGCACTTGCGCAAGCGTGTACCACAGAGCATGAGAGTAGCGACCTAATAAGCATGCAGTGTTCACCGACCACAACGAAAGGCTGGTGGAAGAAAACATCTTCCCCAAGCTCTCCAGCCTCCTGGATTCCCTGTCCGGGTGCAGCACGGGATGCGCCATGGGACGTAGAGGTTTGGACCACCAAGCTCTTAGGTTTAGGTCCCCAGGTGTGTGTCGGTGACGACTCGCAGTTGTCCTGTTCACAGAAACCAGTGCTGGGCTTGGACCAGGTTCCCAGTAGGTCATCCGTAAGTGCTTCAATAAAAGGGAGCAAGGGTTCAGAAGAAGAAGCTCCTTGCTGTAGCACTCTATCAAGATGTTAGTCTTGACTGCCTCCAAGGGCAGCTTGATATCCAAGACCTCCGCTGCCCTCTTCACCACCATGGAATAAGATGCTCACTCCTCCTTAGCCACGGTTGTGGGAGAAAGAATACCAGTATCTGGGGATGTGTCCAGACATCCCGAGCTCCTCACACCAGTCCATTTCCTGGCCTTCTACCTGGTATGCTAAAGAGCCCAGTGACCCATTCCCATTCTTCCCTGAAGCTTAGCTCTTCAGAATAGGGCTCAGGGACCGATCTAGGACCCATCCAGCTCCCTGTTGGATTCGTGGATGTAAATGGGGCTGGCGCCGGCGGCGTCAGGAGTATCATCATTGGGGCTGGCATCTAGGAGGTCGCTGTGACAAGACTGGCGCCAGTCTGGATCTGATCCACGGGGGCCCATTATGGTCGAGGCCGGAGTCACTGGCGCAGAACCTGATAGGGTCTCCTCCAACCCGGCGGGGCCCAAAGTCGTGTCGGAGGGGTCAGTCTGCTTCAATACATGGCGTATTGCCTCGTAAAATTATTTTATTTGAGATGGGGTTGCTCTGGCTCGCGGAAAAGGTGGGCGATGCGAAGTCGGCCCTTGGCAACAATAGCGAAGTACCGTACCTTGAACGTCACTGCTCCTTCGTCGTATCAACCGATGGACGAGAAGAAGGCAAAGCACGCTTCAACTTCTTGTGCTTCTTATGCTCCTTCCCCGAATATCCCGATGACCTGAAATTGGAGGAAGAAGACTTGGGGCTCCTGCAGCAGTTCCATGATCTCCTTCTCGATCAGGTCCTAGAACTTCAAGGAGTCGTGCGACTCGGGTTCGCCAGTCGGGGCGCTAGCAGCTTCAGGCACCGCTCCCTTAAAACCTTCAGTGCCATGGCCCAGCAGTCCAAGCACGACTTCGAGTCATGGTCATGCTCGAGTCACCATAGATGTGGGTCCGTAACCTACATGGCGCAATGACAGGCGCCACATGGTTTAAATCTTGTCTTCGACAAAGATATCACCTCAACACACCAGGAGGGAAAATTCCTCAAAAAAGAATTCGACAAAGCATTGAAAAACGTTTTTCAAAAAGCGACAGAGGGTAGCTCTTTCTCCGAATCAGTGCTAACTGGTGTGGAAAGAAGAACTGACGTCAGCGAGCAGAGGTGGCTCCTATATAGGTGAAAGGTGAAGCGACATCACTTCCTGCGCGTGTGACACCAGGCGAAGCTGATCGAGGCCACTTACAGGCGCCCAGGGATACTGCTCATGCAAACATTTTCCGGATCCATTCTGACGCCTGGGAAATTCAAAGGTAAGGAATCTGCCGCTAGATGTCTCTATCAGATGAGATACAAACCTGATGCAACATCACTTTCTTCTCCTCTGAGCATACTTGGATGCAATCCCTGAAAGTGACTACCTTCTCCTATGAAAGCCAAACATACTCCTGCCCCAGAATCCAATTCAATTCCTATAAATGTCAGGGCTGTGATGGTGCTGTAGGTCTTTTGGTGCACCAGCAGAAAACCAAACTGCCCAAATAATCTCACGAATGCCACCAAGGATTCCTCACAATGACCTGATAACGGGGGACCAAGAAATGAAAAGTCATCCAGGTAGTGCAAGACCCACGGCAAACTCGGCACCTTTTTCAAAACCCACTCAGAAATATGCTGACCATCTAAAAATAGGAACGGGCTACAGAACAGCCCATCAGCATGCACATGTCAGAGTAAAACAATCACTCAAACTGGAAACCCAGAAGGTGGAAATCATCTTGCGTTGACTGGCAATAACCTTAAAGCAGATTCTATATCAACCTCAGCCGACAATGTGTCTGGGCCCAAAGACTGCAGTATGAAAAATTCCTGGTCAAGCAAAGCATAGTTCAGAAAGGACAGGGCTTAATCTTAACAGAGTTGCCACACAGGGAAGAACGTTTGTGAATCAGGCAACATTTAGCATGTTCCTTCTCGGGCACAACACCTAGAGGAGAACATACAAAGTTGCCTAGTGATATAGTTCTAAAAGGACCTGATAACTGCCACAGGCCAATTTCCTTTTAAAAACATCACAATATCTACAAAGTCGATCTACATTACATACAACACATATATTTCTTGAAAGTGTGCATAGACAAAATCAGTACAAGAAAGGTGCAAGTAGTGCCCACATACAGAAAAAGTGCATTAGTGCATTGGGCTGCAGATGATTCACAGTTACTCATCTAAACATTTTCTTAGTCTCATGGTTAGTTTTAAAAATTCTAGCACCTGGAGGACACTATCAGAGTGCAGCAGCTGTAAGTACATAAAGGCGGGTCTAATTTGTTTAAAATTTAATTTCTTTAAAAGAGTAACAAGATACCGCCTACGGGGATATTCGTAAAATGAACATAAGAATATAAAATGCAGCATATCCTGTGGAGACTTCCCGTCGCAGCCACAGGGAGCTGCGGGTTTCTTAAAAATGTCCGACTTGGGTCTAATTAAAAAATGATGAAAGATGTTAAACCTAAATCGGGTCAGCAAAAATTTCTCATAGGAGGTAAAGGAGCATGTTAGATACATTTCCATAGAATCACAGGTTCTCAACATGATATACTTTATAACATTGGGTTTCGAAAGCTCAACTTCATCTCTTAGGGCATTACAATCCAAGAAAAAAGCTCTCTTAATTGCTGCAACATCACCCTTAACTATATCCCTCGGGTTCTCAAACACGTTCAGGCGGCCAAGCTTCAAAAATTGGGACTTGGGAATTGGGACTACAAATATTTAAGCCAAGGTACACACATTGCATGATCGAGTGATACAAGATCTTCTACTATCTGGTGTGTTAAAGGAATTTCATCACTTAACCATAATTTTACCCAGCATAACAGTGGTTTCAATCCAACAATGTCGGCTAAATGCAGGCAACCAAGTTCTTCATGTACAGCTAAATTCGGTGTGCTACCTGGGACACATAACAGACGCTTTAAGAAATTATTTTCAACTATTTGTAGTTGTTCGCTATTTATGTAGCCCCATATCTCGCTTCCATATACTGCGGTGGCTATGGATTTAGTGTTGTATAATTTCATCATAGCCACATTAGGCTTTTTCCCCAATTTAGAGGCAAAGTTGAAGATGGAGGCATTTACTCTAGTCATTTCCCCCTTCTTCTTGGCCAAATGTGGGGCCCAACTAAGCTTCGTATCAAATAAAACACCCAAATATGAGAACGTCTGGGTGATGGGGATCAAAACATCGTTCAGTTTAAAAGTGAACTTCTTTTTAGATTGACGGCCAACATGCATTATGTAAGACTTAGAATTGTTGACCATAAGGTCCCTCTCAGACATAAAATTATTAAAAGCATTCAAAAGTGCCTGGAGACCTAATTCTGTTCGTGAAATTAAAACCGCATCGTCGGCGTATAAAAGTAAAGGAATACCCCTCGCACCAGCTCTAGGACAATCTGATTTTACCTCTTGTAGTTCAGCCTCTAAATCATTTATATAAAAATTAAAAAGAAAAGGGGCCAGGATACACCCCTGACGTACTCCCTTATTGATACTAAAACTTCCTGTGGTTTCTCCGGTCGATGAGAACCTCACGTTGGCTCTTGTGTCATTATGCAGATCCGCTAGGAACTCCACGATCCCCCTGTCAATACCTTTATCCTTCATGGTCTGCCACAGCCTCCCTCTGTTAACACAGTCGAAGGCTGAGGACAGATCCATGAAGGCAAGGTGAATTACTCCTTTCTGTACGACAGTATATTTATTCAGAATAAGAAACAGGTTGAGGCACTGAGTTATGGTAGAGCGCCCTTCACAAAAGCCATATTGAGAAATCGACATGATGTTATTTTCATTCGACCAGCTTGTTAGGCGTTGAAGAATAACTCTCCCCATAATCTTAACCATTGAATCGATTAAGGATATTGGTCGGTAACAAAGAGCACTTCCCCTATCTCCCTTCTTGAAGACAGGAACTATAGTTGACAGACCCCATGTTCCCGGACAACCCACTTTGGCCGCAGCATTAAATACAGCAACCAGAATGGGAGCCCAGAAAACTGGATCAGATTTGTATAGATCCGGTGGTATTCCGTCAGGACCTGGCGCTTTATTTGCAGTGAGGCCCATTATGGCAACCAAGACCTCACTTTTATCAAAAATAATGGTGCTGTCCCTACCATGGGGGGCAGCAGCCATAGTTCCAGGACCCTCGGAATAGTACAGCCTTTTAAAATGACTTTCCCATTCCTCTTTGGTTATGCAACAAACAAGTCCATCTCTAGGGTCCTCGGTCAAAAAAGGTTTTTTAACCAGGGCCCAGAATTTGATGCTGCTATTCAGGGTGGAGGGATCAAGCAGTTCCTCCCAGGCCTCTTTCCTCAGAAACTCCTTGCGGGCGACAGTAATAGCCTTATATTCCTTTCTACAGAGTTTTACGACCTCCCGATTCCTCGGGGAGGCTGACAGTGCAAGCCTCAATTTGCGAGCAGCTATAGTACAGTCGTGGCTAAACCATCTCGGGCCTGAGTTAACCTGAGTTTTATTAGGGACCGATAGAAATGCTGACACCTTCTCCGAAATATTTTGATAAGCCTCAAGAACCAGCCTAGGTTCACCCCCCCCAATGGTACAAACTTTAATATCCTCGGCACACCCTACAGAGATGTTCTTATAGAGGATATCCGCAGAGACCATAGACCATTTTAACCGTCTCCTCCCATCTGTTGTGCCCAATCTACCTTGATTGATGATCTTATTACCTTTTTTTGACCAAGGACATTTTGAACAGATTGTTAGAGGGTTATGGTCGCTGAATTCGCTAGGAACAATGCAAAAGGAATCTAAAAAAATTTGCATCGTCCGCGAAACAAGTATATGGTCTATAAAGGTACCCCTTCCATGCCCCTTAAAGGTAGGGGTATCAAAGCAATGAAGTGGATCCTTTAATGACATAGCCAGAGAAAGGTCATAGTCATTCAGAAGGTCATTGCACATTTCCCCCTCCTTAGTGTGCTCCATATGGAGACAGTCCGCACGTTCACAGGTCATTTCTGGTAAGCACTTGTGCAATGGGTCTATACAAGGATGCAGATTAAAATCCCCCATAATCATGAGGTTATGGCCCATATTTTTCATAAAATTAGAGACAAAAGAATTTAAAATATGAATGTGATTCCTGCCTGCACTATCATAAGCAGCATTGTAAAAATTCACCAGGCCCACAAGGACATTACCTCCAGTTACAGTTAAGCCCATTACACCTGTATGTTGTGCTTCAATTCTTCGTACTTCACAGGGTATTAGTATGGAGACAAAAATTACAAGACCCCCCTTGGGCCTACCCCGCAAAGATGGTAAGGCTGGCACAAAGAAGGCCTTATACCCTTCTAAGAAGAGGTTACAGCCCAGCTCCCAGGTCTCTTGTAAACAGACAATCGAAAATTGCTTAATGTAAGTCACCCAATTTGCATCAGACATTTTGGCCGCAAGACCAGCAATATTCCAAGAGACAGCAAAACATCTGGGCATTTTGCCCACCGGGTTATCTGTGATTATAGATTCACCTGTAGCCCTAGTAACCTGAGCCGCAGGTGCCCCCCGTCAATCACACAGCTCAAGACCGGATAACACTTCATACCTATTCTGTGTGTTTAAGTTCGACCCATATTGATAGTGTCCAGCACTGGGACTCCTGTTATAAATTCCAATGGGTCCACCTGACCCACAGGGATTAGTGATGATGTAAGGGAATTTGGTCTCTTGCACAGGAGTATAAGGTTCAAGCCCCCGCCTGATTAAACTTTGTTGTGGTGGAGGTTTGCACAAATGCGCATAAAAGTAACCCAGGGGGCGTACACAGATACTGTTCATGTTATATACCAGTGCAGAGGCTCTCAAAAGAACAGTTGCCACATGCTGGGGGTGTTTGAAATTTACTACTATACAATCCCCAGACCCAGACTTTTTAGACGGCCCCACCCAATTTACACGCCTTACAGTCATAATCTGGTCAGAATATGAGATGGGAAAACCACAGTTTTTGTTGAGCCATGACACTGTCTTATTTTTCAAAGAGATTTGAGATTCATCAAAAGGAGATGCGGAATGAGTGCCACAAGGGGGCACATTAGTCAGAACTACCACAAACGGAGCACAATCTGGTGGTAAATTAAGATAGCGGTTGTGCCTCGGAGGTCTGGGAGCTCTACTGCTTTGGGGGTTTGTAGATGATTGTTGCTGCAAAGCAGTTGCCACAGGGATATCCGGTCGAATAGATGTTTCAGACCCTGAGGCCACTGCAGCAACAACAATCCCCCTCCCCTTATTTTGTGTATCATTAACTTCAGCAATTTCTCTCCCTTTCTCCCCAGCGTGTACACATCCACTAGATGTTACAATCTTCTGTGACAATATCAGACCACCCAGCCTTGTCACTTCCTTGTCTATGTTATCTATCTTGATAGTTAAAGGTTTAATAAGCTCCTCCATTTTTGCTGTTAGAGCAACTTCTAAGTTTTTTATAAGTGAGGCAAGCAAATCAGGAATAAAATTTAGTCCATTACCATTGCCATTACCATTAGTGCCCGTAAATACAAAAGGGGTTGTTATAGCAGGACTGGTAATTGCCTTACCATCCCTTTTTTTAGACTTAGAATTATTATGTTTCCCATTCTCCCTTTGAGACAGTGTTCTGCAAGATCTCAGATGCCTGATTTCAGGTTGGGTCTCATTCAGCACACCAATATCTAAACTTGACAGCGCCCGTGAGTCAGAATGAACCTCCACATTCACTAAAATGGGCGCTGGCGGGTCAATAGAGATGACATCACTCGTGTTAATTTCACAGTCTTGGGTCAGACTAATAGGGGAATTTTCAGACAGTGTTTCCCCTATCACAGTGCCTTTCCCCAGAGATACACGTCTATCATTGTTAATCTGATTTACTTTCCTAACCAGGAAGTTGTCTAGGGTAGCAGGGCCCACCATCACTTTGTCAGTTTTGGATTTAGACATTATGAACAGTAATGATGTTATTCTTCCACGCAAGTACCCTTAAGTCTAAACACTCAAAGAAGAAAATAACATAATAATAATGTATAAAATGTCTTACATGCTCATAGCACGTTAAAGGTCCAGAGAAGGCAATATAGAGTTCCTGGCCCAGTCCAGTCTCCTCAGGCCTCTGAGGGCCACAGAGGGCCCGCCCTTTGCCCGGGCTTAGCCCGGCGCCCGCCCGCGCGCGTCCCGCGACGCGGGGGAACAGCTGCCTTTTTGTGCGCCTCCAGGCGCGTGATTAGCGTCAAAGGGCGCTAGGGCGCTTGGGAAATGGAGTCCCCCGCTTCTCGGCCGCAAGATAGCTCAGGGCTATTTAGGCGGCGAGGAGGCACCGACTTTTGTTTTAAGGAGACGGTGGCAGCTTCTCCTGACTCCGCTTGGCGACCATTCCGATAGTGACTAAAGCGGCTACGCTGTGCTCATTTGCTAGAGAGAAGGCAGCCTGAGATACTACTTTTAATATGAAATAGCGAACTGCTTGTTTAATTGTAATTTTAAAATTGTTGCTCTTTATGTGGTACTTTTATTTAGTGACACACTGTGAACAAAATTGCATACCCGCAAACACTGAGGTTGCTAGGTGCTGCGTTACATTTACGGCCTCCTGAACCCTGATTTGTGCCTGCACGCCTGCTAACCAATCACGGTGTGCGGAGGGCGGGGCAGAGACAGGTCACACAGGAAGTCGAGCGGTTAGCGCTCTAGCCCTTCCTTAGCTCAGGGCTATTTAGGCGGCGAGGAGGCACCGACTTTTGCGGTAAGGAGACGGTGGCAGCTTCTCCTGACTCCGCTTGGCGACCATTCCGATAGTGACTAAAGCGGCTACGCTGTGCTCATTTGCTAGAGAGAAGGCAGCCTGAGATACTACTTTTAATATGAAATAGCGAACTGCTTGTTTAATTGTAATTTTAAAATTGTTGCTCTTTATGTGGTACTTTTATTTAGTGACACACTGTGAACAAAATTGCATACCCGCAAACACTGAGGTTGCTAGGTGCTGCGTTACATTTACGGCCTCCTGAACCCTGATTTGTGCCTGCACGCCGGCTAACCTATCACGGTGTGCGGAGGGCGGGGCAGAGACAGGTCACACAGGAAGTCGAGCGGTTAGCGCTCTAGCCCTTCCTTAGCTCAGGGCTATTTAGCCCCTCGTCGGCTCCAGCGCGCAGCGTTGGCGCGCAGTATGGCGCCTACTCCTGTGCCTAAGACGAGCCAAAGACCAGCCCGTCTGCGCCCGTCCGCGACAGACCGGGCCAGGGGCAGGGGGATATGGAAGTACGATCGCATACCATGGAGAACCCGCCCAGTAACCGGATAACATATACCTCACAGGTACTGTTAAAGTTACGACATCATCTCCCGAGCAGATGCTACGAAACTATGGGGGTTACTCATGAAGGACCGTTTACTTGTCAGAAATGTCACACACAATTCCACCTTTCTGGGGAGGCAAAAGATCAATTGCTTGATTCATTTGGCATACAACCTATAGTACAAGATATTGCCCCGAGGAAAAACACAACGGACAGTTACCCTTTGGGGAGCAAAAATCTCGGGTGCAATATCCGCTCATTAGTGAAGCATGCTACTCAAGTGTGGGATCTCATTTCGACGGAAGAACCTGAACTCTGTTTTTTAACAGAAACATGGCTGAAGTCTCACTTAGTTCCAGCCATTACAATGGGTATCCCGTCGGGATACAAAATAGTTAGGCTAGACCGCCCTAATAAAACAGGTGGGGGGGTGGCAATTGTCCATAGGGAGGACCTGAATATCATTATCCTCGAAGAAATATGCACACCCCAGATGGAACTATTAATCTTTAAAATCAATTCAACACCTAGGGAACAAAGTAAGGGAGCATTGGTGTATCGTCCACCCGGCCCAAGTGGGAATTTTTCTGTAGCACTTATAGAGGCCTTAGCACCGTATGTCATAGAAAACCAGGATTTTCTTCTGGTGGGGGATTTTAATGTCCATAGTGAGTCAGAGAAATGTATGGAGGCAAGAATGCTCCTAATGGATCTCGACTCTTTGGGACTAAAAAAGATCAATAATGGGCCCACAGACTCTGGGATATATGGTGGCCAAGCGTGATATTGCTCAACTGTGGGGATCCCAGAGGTCCCCGACTGTCTCGGCCTGGAAGGAACATATGGATTGGTGCATGTTTCGGGAAAAGGTGGTGTATGTGGCGAGAGGTAAGCCTGGGACATGGGTGAAAGTATGGGGCCCCTGGAACGCCAACCGCGGGGGAATCTGTGCTCCGCCGTTATTGCCCGATCCGTCGCCTGCCCCATTCCCTTAGCCGACCCATCTTCCTTGTTCCGGGCATTGAGTTTACCCAGCCCTAGTCCTGATCTCTTCCCCTTCTTGATACTCCTATGGACTGGTAGGGTCCCCCTCTCAGGGGAGCACATGCTGCTATTTCTGATTGTGGATTGCCTTGTGGGTTTGTTTTTCTGGTTGTTCTTTCAGTTCAAAATGAAACCGTACAGTGGGGTCCGGATGGTGTGGCTATCAACGCTGCTAACTCCTGTGCATCTTCCTCAGCCGCAACACACGCTCTACAATGTGTATCATATGCTCCTTTTGTCTGCTAGCGGCCGGCCGGAAGGTTGTAGGCCCATCTTTGTATATTTTTTGAGTTTTGTAATAAACGGTTTCAAAAAAAAAAAAAAAGTATATTTCACTCTAAAATAAACATTTTCAGAGGTGAAAAATAAAATTAAAAAAAAAAAAAATAATGGGCCCACACATGAAGCAGGTCACACCTTGGATTTAGTTCTGTCCAGCTCACCCTTTATTAAATGCTTGGCACCTATTCAGGTAGAATGGACTGATCATTTTATTTTAAAATTTTATACTGCCTCTATGTGTAAGCCACGAATTCAGAATGTTTTGGCTAGTAAAAGGATACCTTGGCACAAACTTACCACGGAAACCTTCAAAAAGACATATGACACCTCCCGGTTTGAGAATCCTACAGATGACATGGTATCTGCTCTCAACAGGTTTGAGGAGACGGTCAAAGTAGTAATTAACACTATTATCCCGTTGAAAACATACAAGGTTCGACCGACAAATAAACAAGAAGTTTGGTTTTCGGAGGATTTAAGATCTCTGAAACAAAAAACTAGGAAACTGGAAAAGCTATGGAGACAGTCTAAGTCTTTAGGTGATAAAGAACAGTATAGAACTTCCCTAAAGACATATCATAAGGCCATTAGGGCGGCACGGAAAAATCACATTGCAGCACAACTAATAGCGGCAGGGAAAGACCCAAAAGTATTGTATAATATACTACAAACTTTCACCAAACCAGTAGCTTGCGATACTATGGAGGCTGCATCCCAGGACCTCTGTGATGAGATCTCTCTCTTCTTTATGAAAAAGATAGATGGAATTTATGATAGGATTATAGCCTCAAATGCAATTGCTGCTGGAGAAAACAACACCTCCCAGAATGCGGTACAGCAAGCGCAAGGTACTCACTGTCTTAAGAGCTTTCCCCCTATCTCCTTAGAGGAGGTAATCTCACTGATCTCTCAAATTAAGAGTGGTAGTCCTTTAGACTCCATCCCTGCACGTATTATGCCTATGTTGGCAGATGTTCTAGGACCAGAAATGTTGAATTTAGTCAATCTTTCCCTTAGCACAGGGGATGTTCCTCCAGAATGGAAAAGGGCCTTGGTAAGACCGCTGAGGAAAAACTCTGCGATCCCCTGGACGGAACTGTCTAACTTAAGACCTATCTCGCGCCTTCCTTTTCTGGGTAAAATGATTGAGAAATTCGTAAATCGACACTTGTCAAACTACATCGAAATGACAGGTGGGTTAGACTCTTCCCAGTCGGGCTTTAGGCCAAGACATAGTACTGAGTCCACCTTGTTGTCAGTCGTGGACGATCTACACATGTTCCAGGACAAAGGCTATTCTGTTGTCCTGGTTCTGTTAGATCTGTCTGCGGCGTTTGACACGGTGTCACATAGCATCATGGCCACCAGGCTAGCTAACATCGGCCTGGAGGACAAGGCTCTTGCCTGGCTGAGGAGTTTCTTAACAGGTCGTACCCAAAGGGTCATTCTGGGTGAATATCGGTCAGAGGAGGTAGGGATCTCTAAAGGGGTGCCACAGGGCTCTTGCCTGAGCCCTACTCTTTTTAACATCTATGTGGCCCCCCTAGCTGACATCATGAGGTCCTACGGTTTTATCCCAGTGTCATATGCGGATGACACCCAACTCCTCTTTCCTTTTAAAAGCCTCACTGTGGAAGTTCGAAACTCCTTTTCCCGGGGAATGAAAGCAGTGGCTCACTGGATGGCATCTAACTTCCTGCAATGCAATGTTGCAAAGACGGAAGTGATGCTATTCGGGGAGGCTAAACTCCTGTGGTCACCGGATTGGTGGCCTCAAGATCTGGGTCCAGTCCCTGAGCCCAAACATGTAGTGAAAAACCTTGGGGTCAGATTGGATCAGGAGTTATCCCTAAAACATCATGGCAACCAAGTGGTGGGCTCTTGTTTCCACATTATTGGTTTGTTACGGAAAGTCTTCCCTTTGCTGCCAGACTCTGCTAGAAAGACTTTGGTGCAGGCTTTAGTACTGAGTCGATTGGACTTTTGCAATGGGTTACTATTGGCAGCAAATGAGGGAGTAATTTCTAGACTTCAGGTGGTCCAGAATACTGCTGCTCGCCTTGTCCTAAATCAGCCCCCTCGCACTCCCTCCAAACCTCTGATAACGAAGCTTCACTGGCTATCCATCAGACAAAGGGTGAAGTTTAAAGTCTGTTGTGTTATACACAAATGCCTGCATGGGATGGGCCCTGCATATCTGTCTCAGAAACTCACCCCTTATGTAACATTGCGTCCTCTGAGATCCAGTGCACAGGCTTTGCTGTGTGTACCCAGAGTAAAAAGAACAAGACAGGGAGCTAGAGCCCTTTCAGTTGCTGGGCCTACTCTTTGGAATAACCTCCCATTATCCTTAAGACTTTGTGATTATTATCTCCCTTTTAGGAAGCAATTAAAAACATACCTATTTCAGAACTAATTATTATGACATACTGCTTAGCCCTTTTTTACGGTAAGATGGTCGACCAACGGCACGGAGATACTCCTTCGGGAGTCGAGTCTAGCGCGATATAAACCTACAAATAAATAAATAAATAAATAAGATGGTATAGCGGCGACGGTGGGGTAGCACCCAGCGTTTGAGGATCAGAGGAGCGGCAACAGATGATGGCAATACGGTAAGGCTCCGACCCCCGTCCAACAGCGCAGGTCTCTAATAATCACCAGGGTTTTCAAATTTCCTTTCATATTTTGCCACTAGCAACTTCCATGTTAACCCTTAAAGTCAACTCGTCCTTGTACATCAATAGCCTGACCAATCCTAAAGCCAAATCTAAAATGATCATATATCAACTGTGCTGCCATAACATTGTTATTTATTTACTAAACCAGGGTATCAAAGCCTGTAAGTTGACTGGAGAGGGAGCGTTCTCCAACAAGAGTTGCCTCACTGCTTTGGGGAACCATTACCTCTTCCTTTCTTTTAAACATTTAAGTTAGAGGTGTGAAGGTATCCCATAAAAAGAACAACTGTGTTTGAATTTGCAAGTATCTTGGGGCCTTCTGCATGTCTATTTGCCCCTCTCTTTAGTGAAAGGAAAAGGGACTGGTTTGCGGATCTCGTTGATTACTTCAACATCACATGGTGTACATAGGTAAGCACATCAGTGTGATCCCAAAACAAACTCTGACAAGAGGCCTTCTTTTTCCTAAAGGCCCTCTCATACTCCTTCCAACAATTGCCCCCCGAATTCCTTATATGCACATGCAGTTTTGTTTTGATAACAAGTCATCTGTGGCCTCACACATCGGGGGAACCTCTCTACCAGTACCACCTGACAGATCGCAAAACCTTTTACCCAATTCATCTACCCTGGGTTGTCGCTGTCTGTGAGAGCGGTCCTTCAACTGTGACCAATCCTTACTCTGCTTTGCCTCATCCCCGTGACAACTCCAAAATAATGTGAAAAATCTGAGCAAAAGAACCCTTAATAATTTCATATTTAACTTCCACATGCAAATGCACTCCCAACTGATCTTGCTTAGATTGTACAGAGACTAGGCCCATGCCAGGCAAAGGACTTTCAATACCTTTAGCACCTGTTTTCTTGACCATAGACTTTTGGGCTGCAGCTGACCCAGGAGCAGCCTGTGTAGTTGGAGCAGGCCCCAGCCTACTACTCCCACCTGCAAATCCTCTTCAGGTGCTGCCCCAGCCATAAGCCAGTCCCGGACATTAAGCACACACCCGGGGCCCCTGTTGCACTGCTGCCTCTGGTCCCTGTTCCCTGTTACCCAAAAGGAACACCTATCTCTTAGCATTTGCTGTCTTCTTGAATCATCTCTTAGGACACGTCAGCCACAAGGGTAGCCGACAGCCCACCCACCGTAGAAAGTTATGGCAGAGCATTTGCCAAGATTGATATTAAATCACGCTGGGATGCCGGAGGCGCCACCACTTGCTGATCACTACCACAGTGTACCACCCCTGTTGCAAGGATTATTCAGTGCCAGGCAGTTGTTGCCAATCTGGACAATGCGTTGGTTAGTGGATGAACCTTCAGTGTTGACCACAGAAAAAGGTGCTGCCGAGGCTGAAACCTTATGATCTGCTCCCTTTTGACTACTATGTTGGCATTTCTTGGCACGTCCCTTAAGGCAGGCTCTGTAGAGCTAAATGACCACCCAACCTCCACCGAACCTGCCCCCTTCCTGGATTTCCTAGCTAAATGTGGAAAAAAGAAACCTTCAGGGGCTCAAAAGTCCTTCTGCAGTAGTGAGTGGAGTACTTTTTTCCTGTGGTAAGAATTGTAGGGCTTCATAATGCCAAAAGTTCCTCGCTTGAGCCCAACCTGCCAGTGACTCTCTCTATATCCTGATCCCTACACGTGCAGCTCACCGCCCTTTTGGTTGCCCTGGAAGGCATCCTGTTGCCCGGGTTAGCATTTTAAATATAGGTAAGTCCCACCCACGAAGCTGTTATCAATGATCCATCAAATAGGGGATTAAAGTAAACATTACCCTTCCTACAAATTATAAGTACAACAAATGTTTCATTGTCCCAGGTTCACAAAACCTTTAAAAACCAGTAGAGGCTGGCATGGATCAGGGGTGGCGGGCCGAGCAGAGGTAAAGATAATAAAAGAAAACTTATCTCCTTGGGTCTCTCTGCGTCGTACCTCGTCATCGTACCTCGGCGTCCCTTCGTTTCAGCCGGAAGAGGAAGCAGTCAGGCTCCCCTGACCATTTACAATGCTGCAATGCCACTGGAGGCCTGGGCATGTTCTCCATGCAGACTGTAATGCAGCCTGAATGGAGAAAATGCAATGTGCGCATGACTGTTTGGCCAACTCGAGAGGGCCAGGCAAACATTAATGCGCACTTTACAGAGCAGAGCTGTTCGCAAAGACACAGGAACAAATTAAATGATAATAACACCCAGTTATTATGATTTTTTTTATTTTTCCTTCATTTCCACTGCTAAAAGCAGTGGGGCGACGCTCATCCGCCTCAGTGGAGGAGCTGCCACTGTTAAAAACACAAAGGTTTATAATGCTAGACAAGCGCGAAACAACGCAAAACTCCTTCTTTCCAGTCAACCCATCTCCTTACCTATTTCATCCAGGCGCTTGCTGGGGGCTGTGCAGGAAACCAAAAAATCAACTGTGCCCTTCCTTGATTTCAAGTTGCAGCCTCGCGAGGCGCAGCAACAGGAAAAGGTAAGTGAGGCTGGAAATTAAGCTAATTTAATAAGGGGTTAACGAAAACCACCGGAAACCCCCCAATGCCATGCTGTCGTGCAGCAAAGCACTTATCATGAATAAATCCCACGTCAGCTGTAGCTAAATAGGGTGGCAGGTACTCAAACTCTGCATTGTAGTAAAGTAAACAATGCAGCCTGTATTTGCTAGATTAACAAGGGGTCGCCGTTTCCCAAAGTGCTGCCATTAGATTACGTTGGAGTAAAATATGCTGTAGCTGTAGCATGACCCACACATGCAACAGCACAGCAGCGCCAACCCAAGAAGCAGGCAGGCCGTGAAAGTCCTCCTTTAAGTGCGCTTGATGGTGCATACGAAATCTCTCCTCTGCCTTTTGATCCCCTGTGACCATATACTGTAGAAACTTTCCCCACCACCCATGGATCTACTGGGAGGAAAGGGCTGTGGAAGCCAAGGCTCAACAGCACAAGAAGTCCCCTCCTTGCAGATTCTTCAGCAGGGGCTGTGAGCTCACAAGAGCTGAAGGCGACAGCACAGCGAGGAAAGGCAGGAACAAAGAGACCCTGCTCTGTCTTGCAACCCTATTGTAAAGAAGGGTTGTTGCGACCCGCCACCTCTAGCCCCCACAAGAACCAGGCAGGCAACAGAAGCAAGATCAAAGGCCAGATCAAAGAGGATGATGCCTGGTGACCTGCCATCTCAGATCCCCCAAACCCGCCGCACCCTCACCATATTCCTCAAAAAGGAGTTCAAGATGCTGACCCTAACCCAAGTTGGAAATGGCATTGGAAGCTGGAGACTAGATTGTGTCATTCGAACTACAGGATGCAAGTATTTCCAAATTCCTATCATTCAGGCGTATTGGAACAACTTGCCCTTTGTTGTGGGTTCTATGCATTACCAGTTTGCAGTACTCCCCTTTGGCTCAATATTGGCACCTCGAGTCTTCACCAAGTTGTTAGCAATAGTTGCGGCCCATCTCAGAAGGTTGGACATTCTTATTTTTCCATACCTGGATGACTGCCTGATCAAGGCCAGGTCGTCGGAGGTGGTTTCTCACCATCTGCAGTCAACAGTATCCCTGTTGTTTGACTACGGCTTGTCGATCAATGACCCAAATCCCACGTGGGGCCCTCCCAATGACTCCAGTTCACAGGGTCAGTACTGGACACTACCCTTCTCTGCTCTTTCCTCCACCTCAGAGGATTGCTGACATCTATGAATTGGTACCAACTTTTCAACAAGGCTTGAGTTTTCTAGTACTGAGGATCCTGAGATTCTTAGGTCTGCTAGCTACCAGCATTCTTCTAGTCATGCACCTTGTTAGAACTGTAGACTATTTGGCTGGTGGTCAAGGCACTACTCCCCTCCATTCATGGTCAATCCGTCCAGAACTTGATGGACAATATGACAGTGATGTGGTATGTACACATGCAAGGGGGAGTAGGATCTAACCTACTTTGTCTGGATGCTTTTAGACTGTGGTCTTGGGCACACCACCAAGGGACCTGGTTACCAGCCAATCACCTAGCGCGGTCTCTAAATCACAGAGCCGACAGCCTGATTGAGCGTTATCTTGACGATCATGAGTAGGACTTTTGCTGGAGGGAGTGCAGAACATCTTCGCCCAGTGGGGCACTCCTCAGGTGGTCCTGTTTGCCTTCTAGAACAATGCTCAAAGCCAGAGGTTCTTTGCCCTCCTATACCCGTTGAAGGGAGCATTGGGTGACATGTTTGAGTTGAAACTTAGTTTTCTGCTGCACTATGTGTTTCCCCCATACCTTTGATTCTCCAAGCTCTGAAGAACATATTGCAAGTTCAGGCTCAAGTCATTCTCATTGCCTCAGATTGTCTAAGGGGGGTGTGGTATACATAGCTTCTTCGCTTCTCCACGTGTCCCCAGCTCAAACTGCTTTTCAGACAAGACTTTCTCTACCAGTTGGAGGGAATGGTACTGCACCCCAGTCTTTGAGGACTCTGCCTGCATGCATGGAGATTGAGTGGGAACATCTAGGTTCCTTTCAGCTGCCACAGTAGGTGATGGATTTCATTCTTTTGACACGTCACACCTCTGCAAAATCAGTTTACTTTGGCAGATGGAATAGCTTTGTTGCATGGTGCATGGACTACAGCAGAGATCCTTTGCAGGTCTGCTTATCACCGATCCTACAATTTACACTTTCTCTTGCCCATGGAGGTTGTACAGTTGGCACTGTCAAGGGATATTTAGCGGTGTTGTCTGTGTTCCTCTGTCTGCCAGACTATATATCCCGCTTCAAATCACCCATTGTGATATATTTTCCCATACCAAACAGAGAGGATTGGCAATATATTTTAGGCTTAACCTCCAAGTTTCCAATACAGATGCCTATGCAGATAAAGTGGGCAGATAGCTTATTCTCGTAGGGACACTTCATCGCTTACGGTGGCTACAGTATATGCCCTGAACGCTGCCCAAGACACATTCCTGATTGCCTTCCTGGGGAAGCTGACGGAGGTGGCTCGGGGAATATCATCCTGACCGGAGACTTGAATATGGTCTGAAATCCATACATTGACAGGGAGGGGGACATAGCACCCATGCTGGAGCCTTCTCAAGGAAGCTGAGAAAGTTCATTGGGGACCTGGGCTTGCGTGATGCCTGGCGGGAGTTCAATCCAGTACACAAGGCCTACACTTTCAACCCACCCGAGAATTGATTATATCTTATTGAGCAACTCTCTTATGGGATGTACCTGCAGCGCAGACATCGGCCCAATATCCATCTCCAACCATGACCCCTTCTGGATAAAGCTAAACCTAGGGAACACAAGCCAGTGAGGAAACTGGAGGTTGCACCCATCCCTGCTTAGAGACCCAGTTACTAGAAGAGAGATAGGTCAACAAATAGCGGCGTACTTTCACAACAATGAGGCTGTGGAGGTTCCTATCCCTGTAATATGGGATGCGTTTAAAGTGGTGGTCTGGGGGACACTTCATAGCAGTAGCCGCCACACGAGCACCGCCACGTAGACTCAAAGCACATCTCGAGGAGGAAAGATTTGGGAGCTTTCACGGGATCGGCGGCAGCACCCTTCACTCTGCCTCACACGAGCACTCACAACAGCCAGAGGACAATTACAAATGTACTACTCCAATAAAGTGGAGCTCTCCCTGCTCCACCTTACAATTCGAGCATATGTTGCAGGTGACAAAGTGGGGGCACCCGTGGACAGGCTCCTAAGAGGCAATAGGGAAAAGGAATACGTAAAAGAAATTGTAGGCCCCTCAGGGGCCCGACTGCAGGACAACAAAAGGAAAGCTGATGAATTTTGTGCTTTTTACGAGTGACTATACTGAGGAGCTTCTCCATCCCCAGGGGACAAAGTAGCCTTCTTGAAGCTACTCCAACTGCCCACTCTCACAGACGCTGAAAGGAACTCGTTGGAGGGCCCTATCTTCCCTGAGGAAGTACTTTCAGCCGACCAATGGAGGAAGTGGCGGTAACAGTTATCCCAAAACCCCCCAAAGATATACGTCATTGTGCCTTCTACCGACCTATTGCCTTACTAAACATCGATTCTAAGTTGTACCCGAAAATTCTCGCGACCCGGCTCAATATGGTGTTAAACGCTTTGGTGCACCCAGAACAGGGCGGCTTTGTTCAAGGTCGCCAGACCCACGACAACATCAGAACAGCCATCCACCTGATAGAGAAGGCCTCCATTAAAAAAGGTACTGACAGTCTTTCTCTCTCTTGACGCTGAGAAGGCTTTCGATTGGGAGGTTTGGACTTTCTAATGCTTCAGAAAATGGGCCTACAGATGATTATTTCTAACCCTGTCGCCAGTGTTACCCTCAATGGTTATCTCTCTGCGCGATTTTGACTGTCGCAGAGCACCAGACAAGGGTGCCCCCTCTCTCAGATCCTGTTTCCTGTATTTATTGAGCCCCTGGCCTGCCTAATCAGCCAAACATCCGCTGTCACGAGTATACAATTCGGTCCGGGGAAATACCAAATTTCCCTTAACGCAGATGATGTGCTCTTGACTATGCACACACCAGCTATTTCTATTCCTGCTGTGGTTAAACTCCTGGATGCCTTTAGGAGAGCATCCGTATTTAAGATTAACTATGATAAATCCGAAATTTTCAACTTGAGTTTTGCTGTGGAAGAGGCGTTGGGGTTGGCATCCCGTTTTCAATTCTGGAGGGCGACAGCCTTGATCCACTACCTGGGAGTACACCCTAAGCGGTCTATCATGGACCTCTCTGTGCCAATTGTCCCCCCTTGCTCACTGCTGTTGCCAAAGATCTCCTCATTTGGAGCACTCTGATGCTGTCATGGTATGGTTGCATCAATGCCATCAAAATGAAGGTGCTCCCGCAACTGCTCTATATTTTCCAGGCTTTTCCAATCTGGCTTGATTCCTCGTTCCTGAAACATATCCAGCGAAAACTGATGGTGTTCACATTGAGGAGGGGGCTCCCAGACACCAACTGATACTGATGACTCACTTGCAGTCAGCAGGGGAGTGGCTACTCCCAGCAACCCATATTACTGCAGGGCTGCACAACTGAGGCCGGTGACGGACTATTCCTCCACACTCTCAGAGAAAAAGTGGCAACAGATGGGTCATGGTGTAGTCTGCCGGCCCTTTTGGGATTAGGTGTGGCTGGAGAGGCGCAATTGGCTGCCTAGCGCATATCATAGTACACCAGTAGCCACAACATTAAAGGTGTGGGATAATTATGTGGTCACATGGGGGCTAGTTTCCTATCCTCTCCATATACACTGATTCATTACAGCCCGGAGTTTGCGCCTGCCACGGATAGCCATGCCTTCCTTAACTGGAGGGAAATGGGTGCACAATGGTCGTGGACATGTATGAGGCCCTGACCCCAAAGTCATTCGAGCCATATAAGGATAGCTATGGACTGCCGTAAACCGAGTGTTTACACTACGCTCAGCTTTGGCACTGGGTGACCCAACCCCCTTACCCGTGCTTCGGCCACCAAAGGAAAAATCCCATTTGACTAGCACTATCCCAAATTGACTGGCACACGAGGTACCATCTCAGCATTGTATAAACTTTTGTTAACACTAAACACCCCACCCTCATGGTGGCACAACAGGAGTGCACCTTGGGGACGCAGGTGACACCAAAGAGATGGAACATACATAGAGATATATACTCCTCGTCTATTTCATCCCCGGGGCGGGAAATACACTACAAGGTGTGGTTCGGATGTCACACCATCTCCCGTTAACTACACCACAAGTATTCCAACACCTCCCCGATATGTTGGAGAGGGTGTGAAGCACTAGGTGATGCACTACACGTATGGTGGGACTGTCCAATCATTTGCGCATTCTAGGAGGAGGTCTTCAAACTTCTTCAAAAAGTCTTCACCTTCCTGATCCCTGCAACACCAGATGGAATCATCTTGGGTTTGATACCTCTTACAGGCTCAGATATCCAGAAACGAATGGCATAAGTGCCAAAAGTGGCTGGTAGCACAAAACATACTATAGCTCACCACTGGAAGAAACCACACTGCCCTCAAGGCGTACAGTGGCACCAGGAGCTCTGGGCCATTCTAGGAATGGAGCATCTGCTTAGCAACATACAGCGGTCCCAGTTGGCTTTTGAAGCTAAATGTTGACTGTTGGTACAGCACGTAATTCAAGGAGACCTAAGAAAGAAATTAGACACATGGCATACGAAAAATCTATTAACCCGTATGGAACGAGAGGAACTCTATGTAGAACATCCAACCATGCCAACGCTTTATCTTCTACACAAAATTCACAAAAGCAAAACCAATCCACCAGGTAGACCAATAATTGCCGGTATCAATTCCCTATGCTCAATACTGGGTGAATACATTGATCATCAGTTACAACCAATAATGAAAGACTTACCATCATATATTCAGGACACAAAAGATATCCACTTGAAATTGAACAACATCCCATGGAATGAGGAATGTCTACTGGCCACAATTGACGTGGTCAGTCTCTACACCTCGATTCGTCATGAAGATGGAATGGAAGCAGTGCAAAAATCATTAGCTACTAAATCAGTTTACTTCTTAGAATCTAATGAAATGACTCTTGAGATGCTTCACTTTTGTCTCACAAACAATGTCTTCACATTTAATTCCAAATACTATTTACAAATTCAGGGCAGTGCTATGGGAGCCAAATTTGCACTACCGTATGCCTGCATCCTCATGGGACTTGTTGAAAAATTCTGGCTATGGGATGACACTTTTACTGAATATACCGCCCACATAACCTACTGGGGACGGTATATCCATGACATTTTGTGCATCTGGCAGGGATCGGAATCCCTACTTAAAGAATTCCTACATAAGATCAACACAAATAGATGGAATATCCAAACCACCAACAATATCTCACCCAACCAAATAGACTTCCTAGACATAACCATATATGTAGAGGACAACAAACTACAAACCAAAACCTTTCGGAAACCAACCTCGGACAATTCAATACTCCGAGCGGACAGCTGCCACCCAAATAAAACAATTGACAATATCCCAAAAGGGGAATACCAACGTATGAGAAGAAATTGTAGTAAACTTGATGCCTACAAAGAGAGCTCGGAACTCCTAACTCAGAGACTATTGAACCGGGGATACCCCAAAAAACTCCTTGAAAAGACATCCGAAGACAGTGAAAAATTGTCAAGGGACGACCTACTTAAACCCAAAGATACTACAGGAAATGAGAGACAAAATACGATCAGGTTTCTAACAGGCTATCATAATGGGCATCAGTACATCAGGAAAGCCTTAAAAAGACACTGGTATCTTCTGACCTCCAATTCCTCACTAACCAACCAGATGGAGGAATACCCTCAATTGGGCTTCAGGAGAGCCAAGAACCTCAAACAAATTCTATGCAAATCTGAATTTAAAGATAAAAGGACTAAAACCAAGACCAATTTCCTGACTAAGCCTTTTGGCTTCTACATCTGCCACGATTGTAATGCGTGCAAATTGGGAGCCAATAAACAAATTGAATACAAGCATGACTCTAACACCACCATTCGAATCACAGATTGGATCACATGCACATCATCATATGCAATCTATATTATAATCTGCCCCTGCAATAAAATCTACATAGGGAGCACGATCAGGCCGCTTAAAATCAGAATCTTGGAACACTATCGAAACATCAAAAAAGAAGAGGTGGTACCACCTCTAACTGAACATTTCCAAGAATTTCACCCATACCGGAAGACCTTCAAATTCTTTGGACTGGAAATCACCAAACCAGCATCGAGAGGAGGAAATCGGGAACTCACCATGAGACGCAGAGAGAGTGAATACATTATGCGTCTTAATGCTACAACCCTCGGCCTCAACAAAGATGCAGAAATGCATTATTGGTTACATTAATGAGATGTTCCACCCCATACTCTCCTCAAATGAAACTCAGGATACCTTCATTGTCTCCTATTAACTTTTGCTGTACACATTAACATTTACACTGATCACCTACTAACTCCTTGCCTTTACACTGGCATGTGTTGCCGTTTTTAGGACTAAGTTTTGTACTATACCGCCCCTTTTCTGTCATTCCACACACTCACAGATTCCGTGATATGCCATGTGATCCATGTCAAGATTTCAAGACCTTAACCCACATGTTAAGTATTTTTCCCTTTAGCGCGGCAGATTTTAACCCAAAGGCCTCGCACTTTCAAGCGTGCCCCCTCTCCGCACCGCTATAAGCCCGCGTTCCATGTTTACTCTCCCTGCATGAAGTACACTTCATAGGATTCATATCATTAACGTAACCAATTATTAGTCGGTTTTCTGCTTTTTCACGTTCACAATCCCCTAATGAGGTTCTTTCACGATTACATTTCCCCGTTCACCTACCGACATTAACCCTTGGCCCCAGCCCAAATGTGCTTTAGTCAATGACTCGAACTCACAACATTAGTAACCCTTAGTGATCTCACGTCTCTTTGCTTTTTCAAATAGGAAGATATTGATGATAACGAAGCTCTGGTAAGCAGTTGTAATTTTTAGTTTTGAATAATGAAGTACTAATATTAAGCATTCTTACTTTGGTTGTTTTACCGTGTTTTCATTTTCTTTCCATCTTTTTTGGATGTTTTAATCAGGAAGGCATTTCTTGATGTATGCTCACTTTGTTTCTGACAATACGTCTGACATCATATAGATTTAACCTTCGCTCTTTAACAAATAATGATTAGGCAGCCGTTTATAAGACATCTTTCCCGTCTTCCATATTTCGCTTTTGATGACAGCACAGGTGATATCACCGGCAATAGTTCATGTCCATACGGTTTCAATATGGTAAACCGCATCTATTGCATAATGATTTTTTTACCTGTTTGTATACACATGCTCCATAAATGGCCTTGCAATTATCATGTCTCTGACCACACAGGTCATACCACTGTAAGGTTCCTCACTTTTCTATTCATGTCCATATGTAATCAATATGGGAACTGTACCTGTTGTATAATGATGCCTCATATATTTGTCCTATATATGGTCTTGCAATTATCATGTCTATGAATATCCAATATGACATTCTCCCCTATGTAATGATATATAACACCCTTATGTTTTTTGCAATTAAGCTTAATCATGTAATCCCTTTTTTCCCTTCTCATTTGCCCTTATGTTCTCTTTTTCTTAATTTTTCTCGCTTTTCTGTCCTTACCCCCCTTGTGTCTTTCTCTTCCTAAACCACTATCCCTTCTTTTCCGAAAATATCCCTCTTTTTTTCTCTCTCTCGCTGTGTCACCCTAACTTTTCTATTCTATCTAACTATCGCAATTTCAACCCACATTACCTTATCTCCTGACTTCATATGTCCCATTTACACTACCATCACCTTGCAATTTCTTACTCTGTGACCTCTCTTCTCTATTTCATTTTCTTCTTTATTATTAATCTATTCACCTTTAATCCCCCCTTTTCCAACTCCACCATTTTAGCCTTGAAAAAGCCCACAGCCAATGGGCCACTAGGGCGAAACATGTGTCGGCTTTTCTCTTCATAATCTCTATCTGCACTCTATTTATGGATATATAAATAAAACAAAGCATGTGATAAATATTTGAAAAATTCTTTGACGTTTATTGTTTACCAACGTTGATCAATTAAGAGGGCACAACCCTCTATCTTTCCTCATACTCAAATCTACAATGGCTCTTGGGTGTAGCCATTTACGAGGAATGTGCCATAACTAAATTGGGCCCTGACAATTGTAGCACCAAAAGTCCAGAACTTTCCACCCAAACAGCAACTTAGCACGTAAGCTGAGGACTGCCAAACATAGCACTTCCCCCACACTATAAGGTCCTAGATCTTTTTGATTAATCAGGCTGGAGGGGAACTCCTTCTTCTTACTGCGGCAGCAAATAGGACCAGGGATAGATCCGGGAGGGATACCTGGGGCCAGAGAATGATTCATAATGCCTATATGCCTTTTGATGGGTGCACAGGATATAGTTAAGCTTCTGCAGTTGGGGAAGACAGAAGCTGGGGTGTGTTTACCGATGCGTGGACAATGGGGGGGGGGGGTAAATCTGACACTAACGGTCTAATATGTGATGTGTTAAATCGTACCTTCTGTAACCCTTTCTTAGCAGACCATATCAGTTTGGTCTGTTCCCTCATTGATATTGTGAACATTTCTTATGGCATAAATGTCTTGTTTTTTTTAAAACGTAATAAAAAATTGTTCAAATAAAATGTGCATCCTGCTTGCTGAAATGGAACAAAACAAAGCATTCCTATCAGACCAATACACTCAGGGGCATAGTTATGGAATAGTGGCACAGTGCAACAAGTCATCCTGCTGCCTGCATCACTGGGAAAGGGCAGGAATGCTCCGCAGTAAGAAATACGGCGCATTCCAAACTTCTCCCCCTGCGCTGGTAACAATGGCTGCCTAGAGCCAACGCAGGTACCCTTGCACCATGGTGCGATAGTGCCTGCGTTGCATGCAGGATTGTTTTTGGGCAGGAAGGTAGACCTTCCTGCACAAAAACAATCCTGAGAGGCATGTTCCTCTTTCTATGTGTGCTTCAAAATGCAGCACACAAAGAAAGAGAAAGTACCGAAGAGAAATAAAGATATTTCTCCTCGTTGTGCCTCTCCTGGGGAATTGTATCATTTGGACACATTCCCAGGTTTACATAGTCTTGTAAATCGGGGAATGCGTCACAAACCATAAGAGTTGTATGGGAACACCCACACTACGCCAATGGAACGCCTTCCCAGGGCAGAGTAACGCACACATCGATTTGCACTGTGCTGTGTTACTCCAGATTTTTGGAGCCGCTCAGAGGCACGCCAAGTGGGTTTGCGTGGCTTCAAAAATCTGACTTACGGTTTGTGCCAGGCTCGCACCACGTTGCGACGCAAACCGGGTCATAAATATGGCCCTGAGTGTATAGACTCAAAGTCTGTTAGTTTGTTATTATCAAAAGTTTATAACTAATGTAATTTAATAGTTCACCATATGTCCACCTGGGCCCCTGGCCAATACATTGTGTACAGAGGGCTCAAATTCAGGCAACTTGTTTCTAGGTGCATCTTCAGGGCTGGCTTTAGGGCAGTGCGACTGGTGCGGCCGCACTGGGCGCTGACATGTGGAGGGGGGCACTGTTACCTCAGAGGAGCGCTGTGTTTAGCAATATTTTATGATAGGAGAGATGAAGGGCACTTTTGCAGGTGGTAGGGAGAGAATCCGAGGAGGCAGTCATGAGACGTGGGGGCGCCAAAAGTGATTATTGCACCAGGCGCCACCAGCCCTGAAGCCGGCCCTGTGCATCTTTGTGGCAAAGTTGGGAGATGTTCAACTCGTGAGGTGCAAATTGTGGGGAAAAATGGAGAATGCGTCTCTGTTAGCCAGTCTGGTTCAGAGAGGTCGGGAACAGGAGTCACACTCGGTCCTAAACATTTTTACAGAGTTTACTCTTTTTATACAGAGCTGTCCCATCTGAGCGGGTCACAGGCTCGCCGCGCTTAGAGGAAGGCAGCGTTCTTAAAGCCGATTGTTCTAACGGAGCCAAGGTGGGAGCAGCCCACCTCACCGGGGGTGGGCGGGGGAGGACTGCCAGCGAGGGTCCAGCTCCGAGGGGAGCAGCAGCGTCCCACGTTCTATACACACGCGACCGTCACCGGCGGTTTCTTGTTTCCCACTCTGAGCCCTCTTATCCGTCCAGCTACGGCCCCCTTGTCCCTGTGCCCAGCGCCCCTCTTCGATGCTGGTCACCGTTCCCCTTACACTGGCGGGCCCACCCCTCCCTCCTGCGTATTATCCTCTTAGGACACTCAAGGGGGTGGGGGGTGTCTGCAGAGCCGTCTCAGCGGCCATGAGCGCCTCAATCTGCCCACTTTGGAAAAGAGGCTTAGCTGAGAGTCTGCTCAGCTTCAGTGCGGGGCTGGGGTGGGTAAGGATCCCCACCCGGGCTGGCTGCCCCTGCAAATCACTCACCACGTACCCTTGATAACTTGGAGGCTTCAGCTAACTGGACACTGAATAATAATACTGTAAATTCGAGTGTTCCCCATTTATTCAATCTGTTTTTCATTGTCTTACTGTTGGCCACTTCAATGCGCGTTGTTTCTCAACGTGAAAGCATTGGTTTATACATTGGGTTAGGCAGTGGTGGAAGAATGAGTTATTTGGGTTCAAGGATTGGCTTCTCTCAGAGGCTCCTCAGGAGAGTATGTGGATGAGCGCAGGTGCTCAGTTACCCTATTGGGGTGGGTGAGGATTAACTGTATTTGGTGGGTTCGGGCAGTTGGCATCTGGCAGGGTTAGAGGCACTGTGGAGGTCCAGCTCACCAAGGTGTACGTCTTCGTGGACATGTCCGCCGCTGGCGTCTAGGAGTGGCGCGTGCTCTACTCAGTGCTCGTGGCGCTTGCTAGGTGGTGGGTGTCACAGTGGCAGTACTGTCAGGTGGCTCCTCTTCCAAATATTTGCTTAAAGTGTTAGGGCTTGTGGTTTGCTTCCGCTCCTGGGCAAGAGAAGGGGGACTATTCCAGAGTCTGGGTCCCTGAACTCCAGGGGTCCTGCTCCTGATCTGAGCCTCCTGATCTCGGACTTGGTGGTCGAGTGCCTGTAGGCAATTTGTAGATTTTATTGAACAAAACGGACTATTCTGGGACTTGTACTCTTTGTTCTTTTTCAGTTGAATCAATTGGACTAATGCATTCAGCTGGCGTGATACACGCGTTTTAGAAAGATAATCACAAGCCGCTAACACCCCTGTTCCATTTTCATAGATCCCTGTTTCCCTCTCTTGTCGTTCTTCTTTTCTCGATCTCCAGCCACCCTCCCGTGCCCCCTTCCCAACAGAAAGTCCGTGGACCCTTTGATGCCGCTTCAGGGTTGCTTTAATCATTTATAAGCAATCGATATAACACAACGTACTGTCAAGTGCTGCCAGGAGAATTTGTGATCCGGGCACTTGTGATACTGACTCAGTGGGCTGATCCACTTCCCAGGCACGGGTGGGTCCGGTTTCGCAAGGTGTAGACATTATGTGGCCCGGAAGAGAGGCACGAAGGCCGCGCAGGCGAATGGTGCTGGCATCCTTCTGCTGACCCTGTCCTTGTGTGCGGCTGTGGATGGTGATTTGATACACAAGAGGGTGGTGGCAGACTTTGTGACCAGTGCCATGTTGGCAAATGAAAACGAGAACTCGTTTGGCTCATTATGCACATTAGACCAGCCACTGTGGTAGGTGACCACCTCGCTCCGTGACGTCATGGTCACTGTTTCCAGGAGTGTTTGACGAGTACATTTAAAGACAACCAAGACCACAACACCGACAATGCTTTAGGTATTATTACAGCATTTCCATAGAGTTTCATACCCCTTTCCAGGCTCCTAAGCACTCGTCAGACGAAGGCCCAGGGCTGGAAAAAAGTTGTTTGTGGTAACATGACGTGAGATGGTAACCCGTGATGGCGGTGTCAGTCAGTCTGTCCTAGCCCTGTCTCTCTAGATCTTTCCCTACCACTCCCTAGCATGATTTTCACACCACGTTCACAATATAATGATTCCTTGCCCCTTTACCTATGGACTTTGGCTCTCTGTCGTCTGCCCACTTACACACCCCTTTCCCAAAGGTGGCCATCCATCATCTACCAGGAAGCCCACTGCAGACTGGTGATCCCTGCCTGGGGAGTTGAAAGGTCGCTGCTGACAAATGTGATGATCTGAAGAGCATATGCTTGAATCCCAGCAAGGCAGAGCCAGTCTTATGTGCTTCCAAGGTTAGTAAATTGAGTACCATTGATTAGGTAACTGTAGCATCTGTTCTTTACAGGGCTCAGAGATGGCAGAAGTAGGAACATGTTATGTTAAATTGCATTTTGAGAGTGTGCTACCATCAGTGGCCCACAGGCGCTAACTTGAAGACAAGCAGAAAACTGAAGACAGAGAGAAGAAAGCCTGATCAAAGAACCATGTTTGGAGAAGGCACCTGAATCTAGAGAGACTTTCCTGCCTATATGTTTTTATGCAAGGATTTTTCGAGTTTTTCTGTGCTGTACGAAAAGCTGCGACTCCGTATTCTGAGCTTCTGAAATCTATGCACCGTGAGCAAATTAGCAGTTACTGAATGTAGAGCTCTCCCAAGACAATATCTCTGCAGATGACTAGTGATGAACTCAGGCACATTGTCTCATAATGCCAGTCGTAGAAACCAGAGGATCTTAAAAGGTGTTTGCTGTTTAATCGGAAGCCAGTGTAATATTTGAAGAATGGACCTAGGATGAGTTAAGCGAGGGGCACCAGTGACCAAAGGAGCCACCTTGTTCTGACCCACCTATAGTAAATGGATCAGAAAATGCGGTAACTAACTTCATATATCAGGACTTAGCATAATCCCTACTAAGGCAGTGACAGCCCCTCAAAAGAGAGGCAAGGTACAATGTTCTCAACATTCTGATATGAAATGTACATGCAGCCACCACTAGCTGATTGTCAAGCTTCACTCCTAAGCTTTTAGTCAGTTCTGGGGTGCACACCCGTTTCAGCAGGCCAGTAGGTGTTAAGCCACAATTCACTTCACCCTGTCCATCGACTACCAACATTTCTGTTTTGTTAGCTTTGACTTACGCTACCCATCCATTGCCAAATAAGGCACATATTTTGATGAAAGGTAGCGCAGGATGAAGAGTTGTTTTCAAGGCGGAGCAAGAGTTGAATGTGATCTGCATACAAGTATCTCTCACTCCGAGCTCTAGACGAACCTTTGCCACCGGACTGACATGGATGTTAAAGAGGTGAGGCGACAAAGAAGAACCCTGCAGAACTCCATGGTGAATTTTGGCTTTTTGTGACCTAAAGGATTCTAATTTTACCGCTTGAAACCTATTCGACAGAAAGGATTTTAACCATTTTAAAGCCTCTCCATCTATACCTCCCGCCTCAACACAGTCCAGCAGTATCGAGTGGTCCACTGTGTGGAAACCGCAAAGATTCAGGGCACTTACATGTCCAGAGTCATGTGCTGTCCTTAAGTCATCCAGAATAGACAAAAGCCCAGTTTCAATGCTGTGTGCAGGTCCCACCCCAGCCTGTGTCACTTTCAGGCATTTATTCTAATAGGTGCACACCTGCTTGGCAACATGATCTTCCAAAATCTTACGTGCAAAAGGTTACGATGATATAGAGCTGATATATTGTACGTCTGATGGATTGCTCGAGGTTTCTTGAATAGCGGAATACTTGTGGCTTATTCGAAGAATAATTTCCTGTTCTAAAGAGGCTTTGTGGTATGAATAGTATGAAGCACTAGATAAAAAGCAAATTATTATTACACGGACCGTTCATAAAAGGGTTATCTGCATGGTCACTCGAATTATGTAATTGTTCATTCATATTGTTTTCTGCATAATCATAGATTTGCCGCACTTTCCACATAATTGGTACCTAATGTGCAGTTTTCTACAAAAAAAAAAGCTTCTAGTTGAAACGGATCACATGTCGCTAAAAGGAAAAACACAATGAGCCACATGTACAACCGTTTTTAGTGGTCCCAAACGGGGATTCAAGCCATTTGCAACTGCTTAAAAGGGTTGTAGCATTGATCAACCCTATTTTGCAAGGCAGTAACCTGTTACCGACTCACAAAATAGGGTTTGCAAGTCGCTATTAGGAAGGGGCGTGCCAAGGACGTCCCTTCCTAATAGCGAGTCACAGGGGCATGTAGGATTGTTTTGAGACCAGAATGCAGTCGCAAAACAATCGCAGTTTACTGCCTACTTCAAGTAGGTGGTAAGCCAGTCGCAAACGAGAAGGATTCCCCCGGTGACCCCTTCCCCCTTGTGATTGGCAGCGAAAACATTTTTTAATAGCATGCAGTGGTCCCACGGACCACTGCCCACTCTTCAAAAATGAAACTGAAACAACGTTTCATGTTTGTGTTTTAAATGCTGCTCGTTTTTCTTTGAGGAAAATTGGCTGCAATAAAAAAAAAAAAAGTTGCTGCTGTCCCCAGCAGTTCACCATCCCTGTCCATTGCCTATTCCAAATGGGTCGTATATTGCAACCTGCCTCATGAATATTGATGAGGCAGGGAATGTGCGACCGCATTGGGAATCGCAAAAATGTTTCTGAGACACATTAGTTAATTTCCTTTTGCGACTCGCAAATATTTGTAAATTGCGAGTCGCAAAAGGAAATGGTCGTAAATGTGGCCCAATATGTAGTGTTGCGTTTTAGCAGACCCTTCGCAAAGGTCAACTGGTCATCCAACAGATGATGGCAGGTGTATTTAGGATTTAAACTGGTGCTAAAGAAACTTTTGCCCAGGCAGTATTAGTGTGTATTTAAATGGCAAAATAGTGAAATTATACTGCCACAGAATATGCTGCATAGTTTTCCTTTTCATGCGGCATAGGTTAGCCTGCCCTGTGGCATAATTTGGCCCCCCTTTTTTGCCACATAATTCCATTGCCACTGTCTGTTTTTGATATATCAGTCAAAAGCCACTTCAGGGAGGGGGACGGCCGGCTCTTTTGTATCTTCTGTTTGCATCTTCATCTAAGACTTCACATCACACACTGCTGTCTAAGAGCATTACAATCCTGGACCTTTTCCCCATGAACCCAAGAATGTGCATATGCAAGCGGGGTGTGGCTAAGGTGCACAGGCCGAGCTCTGTGTGAGTCCAGTACATAAAAGGCAAAGATGCGCTGCAGTTCTGGACTGAGGTGCATTGGCAGAGCTGTTTGTGGAGCCAGTACTGGTACTGAGTGTGCTGTTGGTCAGGACCCCACTGCACCGACAGAGCAGCGTGTGTGCCCTAATATTGCAGTGCATGGGGTGCTGCAGCTCCGGATTAAGGTACCCTGGAACAGTTGTGTGTGGGAACAGTCTTGGATTGGGGGCTGCAGACTGGGACTGGGGACCAGTGGCAGGACTGGGCGTTGGTCAAGTGGTGTGGGGTTGCTGCAGGTCGATTGTGAGGGTCACTGTGTGTTTGTCCAGTCCTGGATTGCCTTCTGTTATCAGGATGGGGTTACCGGCACTGGCAGAGCTATGTGTGAGTCCAGTCCTGCACTAGTGAGGTGATTGTAGGGGGTGCTGCACCTTAGGACTGATGTGCATTGAAAGAGATGTGTGCCTAGCAGGTGGCAAGTCCCTCTGCGTTGAATTGTGAGACTTGCTGTCAGCTGTTTTCATTCCTGGGACAAGCACTTTCTAAAAGACACTAAGGCCATCACTCTCCCCTTCCTTTAAATTCGAATAAAAGAAAGGGCATTACGAGCTTCTGTTCCTTTCTCGCTGACCTCTGCCCTCAGCATCTGCTGCTGCCCAGGCCCAGCCAGGCTAATGGAATCCGGGTGACATTCGAGTGGCTGGGCTGAGTGAGCGCACACATGTCATGGAAGAGCCCAAGCGCTTCCCTAATGGAATTAGAGGCTGAGGGAGAGCTGTGTCCGGCTCTGATGGGATTACACTGGCATCCTCCCTTTTACTGGCTTATGAGTGATGATATTGTCAGCGGAGGGAGAGCTTGCTGACAAGAGACGCGCACACAAGAGCAGAAAGTATCTCTGCGAGGAGTAGCGCCCCTCTCTCCCAGAGCAGAACACCTCTGCAGGAGGGGGCCCCAGAGCAGAACAGCCCTCTGTAAGGAGGGGCCCCAGAACAGGCCTCTGCCAGGAGGGGCCCAGAGCAGAACAGGCCTCTGCCAGGAGGGGGCCCCAGAGCAGGACAGGCCTTTACCAGGAGGGCCCCAGAGCAGAACAGGCCTCTGCAGGAGGGGGCCCCAGAGCAGAACAGCCCTCTGTCAGGAGGGGCCCCAGAACAGGCCTCTGCCAGGAGGGGCCCAGAGCAGAACAGGTCTCTGCCAGGAGGGGACCCCAGAGCAGAACAGCCCTCTGTCAGGAGGGGCCCCAGAGCAGGACAGGCCTCTGTCAGGAGGGGCCCCAGAACAGGCCTCTGCCAGGAGGGGCCCAGAGCAGAACAGCCCTCTGCCAGGAGGGGGCCCCAGAGCAGAACAGGCCTCTGCCAAGAGGGGCCCCAGAGCAGAACAGCCCTCTGTCAGGAGGGGCCCCAGAACAGGCCTCTGCCAGGAGGGGCCCAGAGCAGAACAGGTCTCTGCCAGGAGGGGACCCCAGAGCAGAACAGCCCTCTGTCAGGAGGGGCCCCAGAGCAGGACAGGCCTCTGTCAGGAGGGGCCCCAGAACAGGCCTCTGCCAGGAGGGGCCCAGAGCAGAACCGGCCTCTACCAGGAGGGGGCCCCAGAGCAGAACAGGCCTTTGCCAGGAGGGCCCCAGAGCTGAACAGGCCTCTGCCAGGAGGGGGCCCCAGAGCAGAACAGGCCTCTGCCAAGAGGGGCCCCAGAGCAGAACAGACCTCTGCCAGGAGGGACTCACAGAGCAGAACAGGCCTCTGTCAGGAGCTACCCACAGAGCAGTAAAACCTCTCCCGGGAGGAACCCACAGAGCAGAACAGACCTCTCCCAGGAGGGCGGCCCAGAGCAGGACAAGCCTCTGTCAGGAGGGACCAACAGAGCAGAACAGACCTCTCCCAGGAGGGGGCCCCAGAGCAGAACAAACCTAGGTCAGGAGGGGGCCCCAGAGCAGAACAAACCTAGGTCAGGAGGGGGCCCCGGAACAGAACACACCTCTGCCATGAGGGCTCCACAGAGCAGATCAACACTCTGTCAGGAGGGGGCCCCAGAACAGAGCACACCTCTGCCATGAGTGCTCCACAGAGCAGAACCACCTCTGCCAGGAGGGGGCCACAGAGCAGAGGAAACCTCTGCCAAGAGGGGCCCCAGAACAGAACAGGTCTCTGCCAGGAGGAGACCCACAGAGCAGAACACACCTCTGTCAGGAGGGGCCCCCAAAGCAGAACAGGCGTCTGTCAGGAGGGGCCCCAGAGCAGAACAAACCTCTGCCATGAGGGCACCACAGAGCAGAACACACCTCTGCCAGGAAGGGGCCCCAGAACAGCATACACACCCTCTGTCAGGAGGGGCCCTAGAGCAGAACAAACCACTGTCAGGAGGGGCCCCAGAGCAGAACACACACCCTGCCAGGAAGGGGCCCCAGAGCAGAACACACCCTCTGTCAGGAGGGGCCCCAGAGCAGAACTCACCTCTGTGGGCTCCACAGAGCAGAACACACCTCTACCAGGAGGGGGCCCCAGAGCGGAAGAAACCTCTGCCAGGAGGGGCCCCGGAGCAGAAGAAACCTCATCCAGGAAGGGACCCACAGAGCAGAACACACCCTCTGTCAGAAGGGGCCCCAGAGCAGAACAGGCCTTTGCCAGGCAGGCCCTAGAGCTGAACAGGCCTCTGCCAGGAGGGGGCCCCAGAGCAGATCAGGCCTCTGCCAGGAGGGGCCCCAGAGCAGATCAGGCCTCTGCCAGAAGGGACTCACAGAGCAGAACAGGCCTCTGTCAGGAGGGACCCACAGAGCAGAACACACTACTCCTGGGAGGGACCCACAGAGCAGAACAGACCTCTCCCAGGAGAGCGGGCCAGAGGAGAATAGGCCTCTGCCAGGAGGGACCCACAGAGCAGAACAGACCTCTACCAAGAGGGGACCCACAGAGCAGAACACACCTCTGTCAGGAGGTGCCTCAGAACAGAACACACCCTCTGCCAGGAAGGGGCCCCAGAGCACACACCCTGCCAGGAAGGGGCCCCAGAGCAGAACACACCCTCTTTCAGGAGGGGCCCCAGAGCAGAACTCACCTCTGCGGGCTCCACAGAGCAGAACACACCTCTGCCAGGAGGGGGGCCCTAGAGCAGAAGAAACCTCTGCCAGGAAGGGACCCACAGAGCAGAACACACCCTCTGCCACAAGGGGCCCCAGAGCAGCTAAGGCTTCTGCCAGAAAGAGCCCAGAGCAGAACAGGCCTCTGCCAAGAGGGGGCCCCAGAGCAGAACACACCTCTGCCAGAAGGGGACCCACAGAGCAGAACAGGCCTCTGACAGGAGGGGCCCCAGAGCAGAACACACCTCTCTCGGAAGCTCTCCCAAAACACAGCGGCAAAACACACCTTGGCCAAGATGGACGCACCGGAAAAGACACCTGTCTAGTAGAGGGCGTGCACCTAAGAGCAGAGTTCACCTCTGCCAGCAGGGAGTACTCCACCACGCGCAACAATTTCGTATCACGAGGATGTACTCTGTCAAGCTGAGCAGGCCGCTGTCTAGGGAACATCCCCAAGCAGGACGGCTCCGCCTCCCATCAGGCATGAGAGAGCTCTTCAAAGCAGACCAAACTATGGTCAGGAGAGAGAAAGACATTTCGCAAGCAGAGCAAATTCCTGTCTCCTAAGCAAGGCAGTCTCCTTTCAGGGCGGATAATCTCCCGACAAAAACAGACAGCTTCACGAGGCACCCTGAGCAGAGAAAACTTCTATCGGGAAAGCCACTCCGGCCCTCTTGAAAAGTGAGAGAGCTTTCCCAGAGCAAACTGTGGGGCATATTTACAAGGGCTTTTTCTCCGCTTTTTAAGCCAAAAAAGCGGAGATAAAAATATCGCTCTATTTAAAAGAGGGTGCTAACATGCATAATCGCATGTTAGCACCCTTTTTCCCAACGCCTCCCTTTGCATCTCTAATGAGATGCAAAGTGGGCGTCACTGGGCGTTCCCCGGATGGACCACCTTGCAAATATCGCTGATGTTCACATCTTGATATTTACCAGGCAGCCCACAGCATTTTAGCACACGTTAGATTTTGGCGAAAACGTCCGTTTTTGCCAAAAACTAACGTCTGCTAAAATCCAGACTTACCTATGCTTTACATAGGGGGTGGATTATGCTGATACAACCAAAGGGTCGTATCAGCAAGGTTATCGCCGTTTTGCAGGGAACATCGCTGGAAAACCAGCGATGTTCCCTGCAAAACGGAGATAACCTCGCTATCTCTGGAATTTGTATCGCCCTGGAGAAACTCGTTGTTAATAACGCGCTACCAGGGCGATACATTCCAGAGATAGCCTGCGGTAAAAAAGTTATCGCTAAGGACGACCAGCGATAATTATCGCTGGCCGTTGCTAATATGCCCCTGTATTCCTTTACTCTAAGGCCTGTAATATGCAGCTCAGGAATTAGGTGCAATGGCAGAGTTGTGTGTGCACCCCAGCAGTCGGATAGTAGTAGGTGCAGCATGTCCGTATTGGGGTGCACTGCAGAGCTGTGTGTGGACCCAGAAGTCGGATAGCGGTAGGTGCAGCATGTCCGTATTGAGGTGCACTGCAGAGCCGTGTGTGGACCCCAGCAATTAACTAGCGGCAGGTGCGGCATGTCGTATTGGGGTGCACTGCAGAGCCGTGTGTGGACCCCAGCAGTTAACTAGCGACAGGTGCGGCATGTCGTATTGGGATGCACTGCAGAGCTGTGTGTGGACCCAGCAGTCGGATAGCGGTAGGTGCAGCATGTCCGTATTGAGGCCTGTTATGTTCTGGGCCCTAGGCCCACATGTCGGACGAAAAGACGACACAGGCACAGCGTTTGCGGTACTGTGAACTAGCCGCGAGCACGTGCACTCGGGCCCTTTTATTAGCGGGGTCACCTGACCCGTGACACCCGTGTTGGATGGGTGAGGGGGTGTGTGTGGGCCAGCCCTCGGGGGAGTGGCTGGCAGGAACACTAGACTGTGTCCAGCAGGACACAACATTCCTCCCAAATTTTAATAAAACGAAAAAAGACAACAAACAAAAGCGTCCAACCTATGGAAAGAAAATGAGAAAAACAAAACTAAAAGAAAATGGAAAAACCTCACAGTTCAGAGATGTAGTTCGCAGGACAGCGGTGGACAGGTGCAGCTGTGAGCATCAAGACATCTTGGCACATGTCCATACTTTAACCAGGTTGATCTGGGGACGAACACAGTGCTGATGATATCCGGACCTTTCAGCTTCGCTTCAGTTGAGGAACGGTCCACCTACGAGATGTTAATCAGTCCAGCATACTCTTGCTGTGAGACGATTAGTGTTTATGGTTCAACATGGGTGCATCAGGAGCGTATAGATGAGTCCACTGCCACACCGGACGATTGCGTCGCTTGATCCTTTGACGACAGACTTGGCATTCCGTGACCTGTTGAAATTCTCGGTTAGATGGCCTGGCTACTTCCTGGAATCCATTGGTGGGGCACAGTAAAGTCCATCTCTCACGCTCTGGGAGGCCCCTTGGATGAGTTGCCCTGGGACTGCATATGGGCTCTGACTCCGGAGCCACTGCCTCGTCACTCGTGCAAACTTCAGGGGTGGATGTGTCTTGGTCAGAAACATGCCCTCGCTACCAGGATCAGAACATGCGCCGGTTAAACAGATGGTCACTGCATTTTCGGATCGTCGATTGTTCTGGCAAGTGGTGTGGGACTCCAGTTGTTGTACTTGAAGCTCCAAGGATGGTAGTGATGCACATGACAGATATGGAGTGGATGCCATGAGACGACTCGCACCACATCTGGTGATAACTAGCAGTGAGTAGGGATGACTGGCGAATCTTGGCAGTCATGATACTCGTCGGACACTTGGTGCAGTTCTTCTGATTTGGCATTTGTGTAAGTAGAACAGGGATGCCCTTTCCTTTAAGCAGCCGGCGACAGGTAGATGACGGTCACTACGAAGAATGATGTCACCCCACCCCAGTGGCTGGCGTATCTTAGAAGGTGCACTCAGGTGATCGTGCGAGTACTTGTTCTAGTCCCCTTTTGTTGATTTCCACTGCTCACTTGTTGTCGTCCGTTTTCCTGGAATAGGACTTTCACTGTCCTATATCTCGCCACTCCTTATCTTCTCTAAAATGTGTCGACAGACCACGTAATGCAGGTCGCTACTTGCTGCAGTGGCATCTTGCTGCCGTGGCATCTTGCTGCAATGACATCGTGTTGCAGTGGCATCGTGCTGCAATGGCATCGTGTTGCAGTGGCATCTTGCTGCAATGACATCGTGTTGCAGTGGCATCGTGCTGCAATGGCATTGTGTTGCAGTGGCATCTTGCTGCAATGACATCGTGTTGCAGTGGCATCGTGCTGCAATGGCATTGTGTTGCAGTGGCATCATGCTGCAATGGCATAGTGTTGCAGTGGCATCGTGTTGCAGTAGCCGCGCAATGCAAGTCGCTTCTACACCTGCTCTGAAATGTGGCGGTAGGGCCACGAAATCTCACAGGGACCTCCTGCTCACTCCGTTGTGTTCTCTGGGCTATACACTTGCTCCCGCCACCGATCTCTCACCGGTCCGGTCAGGTAGGATAGGGCGTCTTCCCAGGTGCGCCCGCCAATTTCAGGGATGGTAGTGGAAGTAGGCGTGCTTGGAGGGATCCGCATGTTTCGGCTGTGATTTCGAATTGCTGTATGGGGTAAATATCTCCCTTTTCTTGCGTCAGTAGTGGTGACGCGCCACTCGGAGTGCTGGACTCTCCTCCTGCCTGCAAATGGACTGTTGCACACCGCAGTCTTTAAGGCAATAGCGGGGGCACTCCCTGAATAATCTCTAGCTCCCTGCTGTGCGATTTTGATGCAGGTTGGGTAATTACGATCTCTCTTCCTCCTGCTTTCGGACCACACAGGGCCCCTCTCCCTTCTGGGAATTTCCTTGGTGCTTTGCAGATCTTCTCTCCACCAGCCTGGGGGCTCTTCTTCTCTCTCCACTGGCCTGGGGGTCTCTCACTCACTCCACCGGCCTGGAGGGTCTCTTCTTCTCTCCACCAGCCTGGGGGCTCGTCTTCTCTCTCCACCAGCCTGGGGGGTCTCTCCTGTGTGCCGAGTCTTCATAGGCTTTATTGTTTCTAGTTCTCCTGGGTGCTATCTGCTTGTGCCCTGTGTGCTTGCACTGTCTTGTAGTGATGACGTCCCGCTACCAGGAGCGTGAACGCTCTCTTTTCCTCTTTTAGGAGAAATTTCGTACGTTTTCTCTTCACTGCTTCTGCATGCTTGGCAGGGTTGGTAACTCCTTGTACGATTCTTCTAGACAGTACTGGGGCAGCTGACTGGCACACATTCCTCCATGTATGAATTCACTGCCCAAGCACTGTCCATGACGGTTCTTTGTTCTCACGCACGTCATCCTTTCTTGTGCTGAAAATAAGGGCATCCGTGATGCAGCTGGGCATTGGCTCTCCTTAGGCTTTGCCAGATGGCTGTTCTTGAAATCATGGGACCCTTGGCAGTTTCTTTGGTTGTGCAGCTTTGAGGTCCCTGGTGATCCTTGTGGGGTTCAACTATCTCTCCTTCAAATGATAGGTAGCTACTAGGAGTGTATGGCCAAACTTGTGCTACTTTGTCGGGAATGAAAACCAACTTGAACAGGTAAAGACATGTAATTGTACACTACGTGCTTGTCCAATGTTACGGTAATAGACTTACTTTATGATCGCACCGCGGGCCTCTCTAGACCGTGCACTGAACCGTGGTTTGAAGTGAGGTCAGGGGGCACTTCATGCCATTTGACTCCGGACGGCAGGACTGTTTTGTCACTGCGGATAGGTATTATCAACTCCATGGGACCTCTCACATTGTGTGTGTCTGTTTAGATGCTTCAGGCAAAGATCGTGGGGCCACTGCAGGCACAGCCAATGCAAAAACAGCTTGCTTTTTTTTTCAGAATGCTTTTGTTGTGAACAGAAACAGAGCCTCATCCAGAACGTTGATGGCCCAAGCTCACAGTGTGAAAGGAACAATACTTATCGGCTGGCAGGTGGGGATACACTGCTGGTTTGGCTTCAAGATTGCTTCCTAATCGCCAGCCTGCTGCTTCATTTTTTTTTTTGTATTGAGCCTGGCAACTCTTGCAGGCTGATTGTCCTGGTAAAGATCAGGGCTTGTTGCCCACAAGTCATTTAGGTACTGTTGCAGCCACCTTTACTGCGTGGCTTACGGTAGCTGTGGTGCCGCTTTCTTTATTGTTGTTTTAGTTCTTTGGACCACAGGGAGGTGGCTGCCTCTGTTCTTGCCTTGAACATAGGCTGCAGCCGTTTTCCATTTACAGGCCAGTCTCTGCCGCTTTAAGCCTCAAAACCCGGCAATCGTCGCTTTAAAAAGATCCCAAATCAGTTTCTCAACACTACGGGCCTCACACAGCTCCTTCGGTGCTTCGATTGCCGGCCTCGTGGAGGCAAGGATTTGCAGCCACATGACGGGGCACCTTCTCAGACAGCCACATCCTGGGAAGCACGCTGGATGCCGGCCTCCGCAGGACCTCCTTCACCGCAGTGAATCTTGTCACTTTAATGAGGTCGAGCTGTCATGCCAGGTGCAGCTTCAGTGAATTACGTGGAGGGGTGCTTCTTTCCCCTCCCGATGTCTCTGCAGTTTATTACTCGGCGGCGCGTGCTGCAGACAGTCACTTTCAGCTCTCCCATAGCTTTATGGCCGCACTGCTCAGCCACGCGCCTCTGCAGCGTACTCACTCATTTAAACGGGCACTCACTTAACAGGCTGCGCAGGGGCCGCGGCGGTACACTGGACACTCCAGTACCCTGCGGTGACAGAGTACGTCCCTCCCGGTGCAGGCCTTGAATCAGGTGTCTGTGCGCCGGTCGATGCACGCAGCACGGTGACTCCCCCACAGGCAGGGAGGCACTTCCCTTGCTTGTAACTTCTTGTCAACCTTTATTTACGTCACGCATGCACGGACTAATCAGGAGCCGGGGAGGTGCGGGAAATCTCAGACGGCCGCTACGCAGCGAAGAATTGCCTGCTCACCACCGGAGGGAGAACACGGTCAGGAAGACACAGCAAACAGGTAGGGCGGCTCACTGCTGACGGGGCTGACACGGCCCCTCGACCCTTCGGGCACACCGCATTCGCTGCTGGCGGGGACAGAGACATCACGGGCAGTGCGAACACGCACACACGGGAAAAACCGCAGTCGCGGGTCTCAGCAAACTGACACGGGTCATCACATCGGTGGAAAATCTGGGCAGCAGGCTTTGTCAAAAACGGGGTGGGCTACAGCCGCCTCACCTTCACCCCGGGGCTCTTCACCCGCACCTCGGGCACTCCAGTGACTTCACCTGCTGCAGGGGGTGCCCTGGACACGGGCAGCATACATTCCCCCTATCACCATCGGCTGCACACGCGGGCAAATCCCGCTCGTCGCCAGTGTTATGTTCTGGGCCCTAGGCCCACATGTCGGACGAAAAGACGACACAGGCACAGCGTTTGCGGTACTGTGAACTAGCCGCGAGCACGTGCACTCGGGCCCTTTTATTAGCGGGGTCACCTGACCCGTGACACCCGTGTTGGATGGGTGAGGGGGTGTGTGTGGGCCAGCCCTCGGGGGAGTGGCTGGCAGGAACACTAGACTGTGTCCAGCAGGACACAACAAGGCCATGCGCACTGCAGAGCCGTGTGTGGACCCCAGCAATGAACTAGCGGCAGGTGCGGCATGTCGTATTGGGGTGCACTGCAGAGCTGTGTGTGGACCCAGCAGTCGGATAGCGGTAGGTGCAGCATGTCCGTATTGAGGCGCACTGCAGAGCCGTGTGTGGCCTTCAGCAGTTAACTACCGACAGGTGCGGCATGTCGTATTGGGGTGCACTGCAGAGCCGTGTGTGGACCCCAGCAGTTAACTAGCGGCAGGTGCGGCATGTCGTATTGGGATGCACTGCAGAGCTGTGTGTGGACCCAGCAGTCGGATAGCGGATTAGCGGTAGGTGCAGCATGTCGGCATTGAGGTGCGCTGCAGAGCCACGTGCGGGCCGGGCCTTCGTTCTAACCCATCAGGGACCAGCGCTGACGTACATTTGCAGAGCTGCGCGTGCTTGGCGGTTCCAGCACAGCTGTGTACGGTCGGTGCCATTACTGAAGTAGCAGAGGGAGCTAGAGAGCTGACCCCCCACTCCCAGGTTATTTCTGTTGGTTCATTTTTGTCCCTGCTCTTTTAGAGGCTCTCTCCGAGGAGCCCCATCCTGTGCTCTGCGGCTGCATGTTTGCTCCCGGCTCCCCGCTGCAGGCTGCCGGGGTCACCCCGGACAAAGAGCGAGAGCCTGGGCGGAAGGAAAGGGAATTCTGCAATTAACCGTGCAGCATGCGCTCAGATAGGAGGTCTCGACCAGCTGCTGATCCCAGACACATGTGCTGCTTTCTGGCACTGCCCCCTCTCCGTAAAGTACCCTCCATGTCTTCGCTACTTGCTTCATTTTCGTTTATTATTAAAAATGCCTGCGAATCCAGACACAGCTGCGCTGAGGTAGAAATCAGGGAGAACGTGGGGGCAAATACGTCTGGTCGCCATCGATTCCCCACTCTGAGGTAAGGGGTTGGAGGTCAGATACGTCAGAAAGGGCAATGGCCTCTTATTTGGCGGCTCCATGGAGTGTGTTAAAATCTTTTGGCGCGCCTCTAGTTGTGCTTGAAAGAACCGCAGGAGGTAGACGGATTTGCTCGTTAACAAGAGGAACGAGGAGGCATGTTTTATGCACATCTTTTTGTATCTTTTAATATTGGGAATGACACGTTGCCATCCTGCGGCAATTTGCATTGCATTGTACTAGCCACGTGTACAGCTGTTTGGAAGAGACTTCCAAAGATTCCTCACCTTTTGATTATTCCCCAGGCATCAGACTGGATCCAGAAACTTTTTTGCATTATCTTTGCACGCTGGTGGGTGGCACCTTGCAGCTCTCCATTGATGCCGTTCCGCTCCTGAAAAGATGTGCGGAGCCTATATAGGCACCACTCCTGCACGCTGATGCAAATTCCTTTATTCCAACACCACCAGATATAGGATCCAGAGCTCTCTAGTTCCTCTGTGAGAGGCACTTACTTCCATATTTTCCAAATTTTCTAGTGTGCAAGGGATGTCACCCCCTAAAATGAGATAGCGATTGTACTGTCCAACTTCCGAGTCTGTAGCACTCCGACCTCAACCAAAGCTGTGCCTAATAACTTGAGGCGCCGCTCATTCCACTTGGTCTTCTGCCTCCAGGATGAAGACTATACACCCTACACTCACTTTTCGGCACAGACTTGGACAACAATCATGACATGGGTGATGAGTTCACTCAGCCCTATCAAGACAAGAATTGGTATGAAGACTTGCAGGAGGCTAGTGAGCTCGATACCTCCCCTGAAATGGGCCTTCTCTCACCCCATGGCCTAGCCACAGAGGAATCTCTGTCCTACGCCACCTTAATGCCTAAGGTGGCCAAAGTCCTCGACCTCCATCTACCCACCTTGGAGGTCAAGAATAACGTTTTGACAGAAGTTCTCAAGCCAGGGCAGACAATTTCGGAATCCCTTTGATCATTTATTGAGGGACTTACAAATACCTTATTGGTGCCACGGCCCAAACCTTGCTTTGGCTCTCCACTTGACAGACAAATTGCGAAATGCCTTCACCATACCCCGGTTAGCCCTACTTTCCTCTCTCAGCACCCTTCTTCTGAAAGTTTAGTGGTGCAAGTCTCCTCAAGCCAGTCTAACCCCAACACTTTTCCTACTACTCTCCCAGATAGCAAATCTAAATGGGTGGAATCATTTGGAAAACAATTTTTTTTCCACCAGCCTGTCTTTCAGATCAGTCAACGCCAGCTGCCTCCTAAGACACTATTCTCACACCCTTTGGGACTCGGTGGATCAAGTCCCTGAAGACCTCTGACCAGTCCTTGCTCAGGCTATCCGATACGGTGGGGATACAGCCAAGTTCACAATTTGTTGTGGCTTGGACACCACCGATTTAATCGTGCGAGCTATTGGCACCAGTATCACCATTCGCTACCTTGCATGGCTGTGATCAACCAGGTTGTCAGGCTTTGCATATGAACATGCCCTTCAATGGAACTCACTGTTCAGGGACAAGGCGAATTCCGCTTTAGAGCGATTTAAGGAGAGCAGAGCTACTGCACGCTCTCTGGGCTTATGTGCCACACCTCGCCAACCACACCAACCTTACTCGCTCCTTTTGCAGATGTGTTAACTCTGTCCCATACTGCCAGCCTGTCCAGCTTCAGCAGGGAACCCAGCATTTTTGCGGTCAATGCCGCGGTGCCCACTGACCCCACGGCCAAGGTCAATAATCCGCCCAGTCCGTTGCTCTCCTTGTAGCCCCACCTGCAAAACCCCTTTAGTGTGCCCTTAGGGGAGCACAGCTACCCAATGGGAGGCAGGATCAAACTATTCTTCCTGGGTTGGCAAGCAATAACATCTGACAGGTTGATTCTGCACATTTTTCACATGGCATATGCTTTATCCTTCCTCTCTTCTCAGCCACACCGTCCACCTTCCCCCCAGAAACTGACGGAGGGTCATCTGTCCATTTTGCAGTAAGAATCGCAAGCCCTTTTGAGTATCTTTTCTGACAAGATAGGGCAATCACCCGAAGTGGGCTGTGGTTGTTATTCCTGCTTCTTTCTGTTGCTCAAGAAGGATGGAGGCCTTGCTCCAAATTTAGATCTGCACCCTCTCAATGCTTTCCTCCGCATGGAGAAATTCAGAATGTTTATTTGCCCTTGATCTTGGAGACTAGATGGTGGGACCTTGCCTGCAGGACGCCTGGTTCCATATACTCTTCCTTTTGACTCATCGGTGCTACCTACGGTTCGTGGTGGGACAGGAGCATTTTCAGTTTGCATTCCTTCCCTTTGGTCTCACCAGTGCCCTTTGGATGTTCACGAAAGTGATGGCAGTAGTAGCAGCACACCTTCGGAAGTCAGCGGTCCTGTCTTTCCCTACCTCGAGGACTGACTGTAGAAATCAGGCTCTCCCCCGGCAGTGGTCAACCACCTCCAGACTACGGCAAACCTTCTGTTATCTTTGGTGTTCGCTGTCAACATTTCAGTGTCATTCCTGACTCCTTCTCAGACGCTCCCCTTCGTTGGAGCCATTCTGGGCACAGATTTTGATTCTTGCCTTTCCACCGAATAGAGTCCAGGACATTCAGGCTGTGATTCTTATTTTTCAGCCTCGGTACTGGATTTCATGTGGTCCACTCTAAAGCTGCTGGGATTGATGGCCTCCTGCACCCTGCTGGTTGAGCACACCTGGTGACATATGCAGGCCCTACAGAGGGACCTGAAGTCTCAGTAGGCCCAAGAGGGCCTATCTGGCCACATCCAGATCTCAGAGAAGACTGCTAAAGACCTGCAGTGGTGGTAACTGGATCGCAATTGGGTCAGTGGTGGACAATGGTTACCGATGTGTCACTTTTGGGTTGGGGTGGCCACCTGGGAGGGGTGGAGATCAGAGGCCTCTGATCGCCGGCAGTGCCCCAAATCCATATCAACCTTTTGGTGCTGAGGGCCATCCACTTGAGTCTGAAAGCCTTCCTTCCATCCATCAAAGTGAGGCTATTACAGGTGCTCATGGACAATGCCACCGTCATGTGTACTGCAGCAAACAGTGCCGGGTGAAGTCAAGGACTCTGTGCCAGAAGACCTTGAGCATCTGGAAGTGGCTGGACCTCCAAGGTATTTTCCTGGTGGTGAACCACCTGGCAGGATCACTGAACTCCAGGGCAGATAAACTAAGCTGTCGACTCCTAACAGATCATTAGTGGCAGTTACACCGGACTGGCGTAAGATCTCTTCAATGAATGGGAAAAACCTTGGCTCAATCAGTTCACTACAGCTGAGAACGTGAGGTGTCTGCATTTCTGCAAATTGGTATTTCCAAGGCATCTTTTACCCGTAGATGCATATCGTCTCGAGTGATACTTGGAACTCCTGTATTCCTTTCTGCCGATATCACTCTTGTTCGAATTCTCAAGAAGGTCAGAATTGACCTGGCCCAAGTGCTCCTAGTGGCTCTGTATTAGGCATAGAGATTATGGTATGCAGATCTCCAGGGCTTGAACATATGTCCTCTGATCAGGCTGTCCCTCCAGGAGGACCTGCTGTCACAGCAGCAGGGCTTGGTCCTTCACCCAGGCTTTGCAATCTCCACCTTCATGTATGGAGATTGAGCGCCGACAGTTGAAAACTTTCGACCTTACCACGGAGATAGTTGACATCATCTTGGCAGCCAGGTGTCCCTCAACTAAAACTGTATATGCTTGTTGTTGGGACAAATTTGTGGCTTGGTGCGGCCCACGCCAAATTGACCCCCTCAGGCCAAGTTATCTGATTTTCTGTTATTTGTCTCTCGCCCTTGCAAGACTTTGCTTTGGGCATAGTTAAAGGGTACCTTTCAGACTTCTTCCGGTTGGCTCACCAGCCTTCCTTGTATAAATCACTGGTTGTGATGCATTATTTGAATGGTCTTTGACACTTGTTTTCTCCCTCTACTTTTATCGTGTTTTAGTGGGATCTTGTTCCTTACGATGCTCATGTGCACTCCCTACGAGCTGTTTCACAGCTGCTCTTTGCAACGTCTCACCCTCAAGACAGTGTTTCTCGTTGCCATTACATCAGTGCGGCGGGTAAGTGCACTTCAAGCTCTCTGTGACAATCCGCAATACACCTTTTTCCCAGACAAAATGGTTCTGTGGACACGAGTATCCTTACCAAAAGTTGTGACGCCGTTGTATACTAGTCTGCTGGCATTCTGTGTTCCGGCTCAATCCTCTAAGGCGGAGGAGAAACTCCATCGCTTGGACCCCAAGAGAGCACTAAGCTTTTACATAGATCGTACCAAAGAACATTGTATAGATGATCAGCTCTTTGTGGGGTTCTTTAGAACGGAAAAAGGCAAGACAGTGTGGAAGGGAACCTTCTCTCACTAGCTCGTGCTCTGCATTAAGATCTGCTGTGTGTTAGCTAAAAAGCAGCCCCCGGAAGCACTGCGGGCTCAGTCTACCAGGACTACCACTGAGTTAGCACCCGGAGTCCCTGTGCTAGACTTTTGCCAGGCGGCTAGGAGGGTGTCCCTCCATACGTTCCCGAAGCACTATTGTCTGGACAGTCAGGTCCACCTCCAAATAGGTACTGCTTTGCTAACTATTGAAAAGGTGAGGAATCTGCAGCTAGAAGTCTCTATCAGTAGACAAGTTACTTTCCTTCAGTAACACTTTTCTGTTAGAGACTCTTTCTAGCCACAGACCCTCCCATCCTCACCCTTTCTGTGATTGGACTCTATCCTTTAATAAGAGCCTACGTCTAGGAATCTGCACACTGGCCACACCAATTTGCTTTTGGTGCCCTGTGTCTGGGGGCACAGACACTTTTGAAAGCAATTGATGTCAGGATGCAGAAGTGGCACCTATATGGGTTCCGCACGTCATTTCTGAAGCAGAACAGCATCGCTGCGGAGCCCCACTGCACCACCCACCAACGTGGAGAGGTAATGTTGAAAGATTTCCAGATCCAGTCTCACGCCAGGGAAATATTAAAAAGGGGCAGAATCTACACTAGATAGAGCCTCAACCAGAGAGAGCATTACTGAAGGTAAGTAGCTTGTTCTATTGGCATTTTACAAAAAAACAAGTTCCTCGCAGTAGTAATGGCAGTCAGTGAACATAGGACTTAAACAGGGCTTTACTTGGGATTGAACATAGTGGGGCTCTGTAAAAGTGGTGTGGCCTAAGAAACGTAATTAGAAGTTCTTTCCCAGAGGCATGGCCCATGTAATTAGGAGTGTAGATAGCATGCCATCCAAGTAGGATTTTGGTGACTCTCTGTGAGGTGTTATTGCCTTGAAATATATCACACAGTAAAGGGCATGCACCTAAAACAAGAAAGATCCAATTGCTTTGCCAATGCTTGTTATCTGAACAGATAAATGAGTAAGAATGATTTTATTGTGAATAATTAGAATTGAGAAGGTTTTAGTTCTGAAAACATGAGACTGAATTAAACATTACTGAGGTCTATGGAAGAGGTAGTGGTTTTCAGAGTGTCTCAATCACCCTAGGTCTTCCCCTCTCTCCACTTTCCTCTAAAGTCTTTCTGTTAGACGCTCATTTCTCTTTTCTCACCCACATCTCACATCTTTACTCTTCCACACCCTTTTATTAGTCTCCCCTGCAGTTCACCTCTTTCACTTCACCGTCTCCATACACACACAATGCACCCCACTCATCTGTAAGCACTGCATTAAAAAAAATACAACACTATTTCAGCAGCGGTGTACTTCCTTCACACACTTTCTCATAGAATCACAATTACAATGGGCACACATGACCATTGCTCTTTGCGATCTACAGAAAGCCCAAGAATTGGATGAACATGTATTATGAACACCTTTATGACCCACTGACAGACTGTCGGAAGCTGGCTTTTTATGTAGTAGGCCAATTTAAGGGCACACCATGCAAAATGTCCAGATGAGCCTTATTGGTTTGCAGGCCTTATTTTAGTAATCCCAAGTGCTCTATTTATGGTAGTGTGGGCGAGCAGTTTAGGCTTTTAAGAAGGGAGTGTTAAGCATTTGTTGCACTTACATAGTTAATAAATGGTACAGACACTCAAGAAGAAATCTGAGACCAATTAAAAAAAATAGCACAGATTTCTATACACGTTTAGATACTAAGATCATAGGAATCAGGTTAGTACTTTCGGATTTATGAATTTTACAAAGAAAAAGTAAAATGCTCAAATAAAGATTGTTGAGGTATGAGCCTCAAATGCAGTAATGTTATACTTTGAGAGGTAAGACATTTACTGCATACATATACTTGCAAGCAGTTGTAGAGGTTGTACTTTTGGATTTAAGGTGCTTGGGGCCCAAGATCCAAAGAAACATCTGCAGTTCAGGTTTACCTGCCCTGGTGTGCCTGGGTGCAGAGGAGCTGGTCACATTGGTAGCCTCGAGTGCTACACGATTTAGTCCAAAGTACCAGTAACAAAAAGGCTGCAAGAAGGGGACTTGGGGGCAAGTCCAGCAGAACCCAAAGAATGGCTCTACTCGTAATGGTCTTTGGAGTAAGGGGGCGCAGTCGGTTTTCTTTATCCCGGGCTAATGGGCTTGGGTGCAGAGGTGTTTGGCCGACTGGCCACTTGAGTTGGAGGCTCTCACAGTTTTCAGTCTTGCTCTACAGAGGGGAAGAAAATATACAGCAGGGTCACTCTTGGTGTGAGACATCCCTCGTTGGGCAGGTCTGTTTTGGCGGCGGTGGTGTCCAGACTGGGCACTACACAAGCCACTACCCAGGGTATTGGTGCAGGGGGCTTCTGGAGGGTCAAGCATCTTGAAACTTGCTGGGGAGAAAAGGCTGACCAATTGGATTCACGGTGACCTCCTCCCGGTGAGATGCACTCTCAGTGGGCCCGATGGCCAGCAAAACAGGGTACCAAACAAATGCGGTCGGAGCCTGCAGATGCAGGAGGGTGGCACCTCCACCCCAAGGGAGATGTTGAGTGGTTGTTGAAGCTCTAGACCGAATTCCAAGGTTTTGGGGAGGATGATCAACTTCTGGACGAGTTGGCCCGGCAGTTGTCAAGGTTACCAGCAACTAGGCAGGATTTGGGGCAGTTTCGGAGCAGGTCCTCTGTTCTTGCAGTGTCAGCTCCTCTTTGTCCTTCTTCGGTTTCCAGGTAGACACAACTGAAGTGTAGCAGCTTTTATTTATTTATTTATAAGTTTTGTAGAGCGCCTCAATCACCCCCGAAGGGGTAGCTCTGCGCTAGGGGAGTGTAGGGTAGTAGCCAATGGGCTGCTTACCCCTGGGGTCTCTACACCCCCTATATGTGCACTTCCTGCAACCACTCCACATAATCTTGGCACAGAGTTCCTAGTTGCACCAGAACCAAGATGGTGAAATCCTTCTTCGACTGTCCACTTCAGGAGGCCCACCTTAGGGTTGTGGCTAGCCTGCAAGTGTGACACGTGTGACTGTCTAATTTCCCACCTGCTCTTGTATCAAATGGGCCTCAGAGCAGGGGGTGGTGTTCCCCTGGTCAGGGGGAAGCCGTGATTGTATTTCAAAGGCGGCAGAGGCTTTGATGTCTCTGGCTTTGAGATGCTAATCTGCTAGTTATCCTGCTGGAGGAGGTGTGATCACCTTCTGTTGACAAGGCATTGTTCCTGACCTCAAAGAGCACAAACTCTCACCTGCAGGGGGTCAAAAACTCGTCTGTGGTGGCAGGCTTGACGATACCAGTCAGCCAGCACACTATGGGACTAGGAGGGTTTCAGGGAGCACCTTCAAGGTGCCCTCTCTTGCATGTCATAATAAATCTGGTACTGGCATCAGTACGGATTTATTAAGACAAGATGTTTGATAACAAACATAATTATTTTTAGTGAAGCCAATATGGAGCTGGGCAACTGGTAATGACCAGTTCCCAGTATATACCTTAAGATGACTTGCTCATCACTTGCATGGCTTAGCAATGGAACTAGACTTTACAGGGACACATCTGCTCATGCAGATATGCTCTCACATGTAATGTAATTAAAATTGCCTTAGGGCTCTAAGGCCCACAGTAGGGGTGAATTACATATAGTACATGCAGTGTACAGGGACATGGCACACAGTGAGTGTGCCATGTCATGTTTCCAGAATGGTTGCACCATTTCATGCATCCTGCAATGGCAGTCTGCATGCAGTTTGTGTGTGGGTTCCTTAGGGTGGCATAATCCATGCTGCAGCCCTTAGGGACCCTCTTTAGTACCCATGCCCTGGGTATCAGGGGACCAATTACTAGGGACTTGCAGGGGTGCTAAAGTCCTTGCCAATTGGGTTACAATTGGAACACTTGTGTTGTTTTTAGGGAAAGAGCACCGAGTCCTGGTTAGCAGGGACCCAGTGCACTACCTACCAACAACATCAGTACCAGTGAGCAAAAAGTGGGGGAGACCATGTCAAAAGTGGCACTTTCCTACACAGGCATTGTGAGAAAACTGGCATTGCCTTTACTCTCAACCCTTAGAATCGTGGTCCATTATAAATGCCCACTCACAACCTAAACTCACAAAGACACCCAAAAATGACACAGTGTGCCATACACAATAAACGTACAGAAAAAAAACACTCTTGAAGAATGCAAGGTAACGTGAAATGTAAACAGGAAGTACATTGCTGACATTGATTACCTTATTGATTTTTACAGTCATTATTCTGAAGTCGATGAGAGTTTTTGCGTGTAAAGTTAAGGACATGATCACAGGTCCTGATAGGGACCTGTTTCAATGTCAGTTTTGATTACTGGTCTGCAGTCGCCACTGTGTAGTTATAGTTAGATTAGAGTTTCCATAGGAAGAGCGTTTTTGCTTTGCTAAAAACTTTGGTGCCGTTTGATGAACCTTGCCGAAACTTTGAAAAAAAAGTTCATGCACCTCAGCTCCTTCCTGGAAGGTTTTGGGGTGATATGTCAAGCGTGGGCCAAGAAAAGAGAGGGTAGGGCCCAAAATGTTGATTTCCATGTTACTTCCCATTGGAAACGTCTATCACAGCATCAGGAAGAACATCTTTCTGGAATTTCACCAATTTTAGCAAAAAGTCAGAGATCTACTTAGAAAAGGCTCTTCTTTTAATTTGGAGTAAATCTGTTCAGCTGTTTTCGAGAAATCTTTGTTTAAAGAGGTGCATGTGATGATAATAAAGGAGGTTAAAAAAATTGGTTTATCTAAAGTGTTGTCCAGATATGCTCTGATTAGCCACTTTAAAAGGGGACTAGACAATCCTAATTTGCGGGCACAATCTGAACCATATGTTTTGACAACCATTACAGGACTCGTGTACATGGTTCTTGCGGTCTGAAAATGTATTAAAAAAATATTTAAGGGGTCTAGGGTGAGTAAGTCCTGACTCCAAGTGGCATGGGGGAGGGAGGTCCCTCCCTTGATTGGCTGGCTAGAACATGGACAACATGTTGTGGCAGCCAGTACAGGACTATGGGGCATTGTCCCAATTGAAATGTATGTAGTGAAAGGCTGTTTTTGAGTATCATCAAAAAGGAGCACATATAAAGGATGATAACAGATTTTTGTCACAATATGAATTATTTGTTGATGTTAACATACTCATTTAATGAATTGTGGTGTGTTCTAAGGTGATTTTACCATGTTAAAAATGCTGGGATTTGATGAACCATGTTTTGGGGAAAACTGTTTCTCTCATGATTTTCTCGTAGAGGTTAGGGAAGGTGTTCCATTATCTAAAATGAGAACACATTGTGTGTAAGTTCACACTGTATTCCTCAGTTATGTGAAAATAAAGTCAGATATTCTGAGTAAATTATGCACTTCTAACAGCAGCAGCCTGTCAGTAGATTCCCTAGTGTTTTTCGACTTTTTGTTGAGTCTTTGTGAGGGATATCTCCTAGTGTGGCAGGGATGTCCTCCCAAAAGGCCAGCTTCAAGCCCTGCAGCGCCTGTCACCTCTCGATGTTGATGGACCCGCATCTTTTATGCCTCTGGTGCCTCATGCACAAACACGAATCTAAGGCCTGCTCTGATTGCCACGCCATGAACCCGAAATCCTTAAGGGAGCAATCCCTCTAGCTTCTGGTGGCTCAACGTGTGAAGTCGCAAAGATCCAGGTCCCAGTCAAGAGGAAGGTCTGGGGAGCGGTCACGGAGTCCGAGATCCTCCTCGCACGCGAAGTCGTCAGGTCATTTGGGTAAGACCCACAAGAAGTAGAAGAAGTTGAAGAGTTCTACGACTTCTCCTTGTCCGTCATCCGACGATACGAGGCAGCCTCGACATTCAAGGCCTGGCTCCACAGTTGAGCCAGCGTCTGGGCTATCTCCGCCCCTCCCTTAGTTTCCGGGAGCTGGAGCGACCCCCGCCCAATTGAGAAAATTGTATGAGGCTATGCATCTCATATTGTGGGGGCCTGTTCCCTCTGGTGCGCTGTTGAACCCAACGGGTTTGGGTGGGGCCCCTACTGGATTGATGCCCTCCGGCCACCCACCAGTACGACTCAGCTGCCCTCCTCGCACTCAACGCCGGAAGGAACAACAACTGGCATCTGTCAATGCCAAATACAACCCACGGCCAGTTCACCTTCACCACCCTCCACACCACCACGGCCGCGCCCCCACGCCAGATGCCAACACCCCGAAACCCTAAAGTGCATTCTCCTCAATGTCTGCTCCCTGCACAGACATGCCATAGAAATCTGGGACCTCCTTGACACCCTCTCACCAGACATCGCCTTCTTCACGGAAACCGGGACCAACGCGTCCTCCGCCCCTGACATCGCCATCGCCATTCCTGACGGCTACAAGATCAATAGGACGGATCGCCCCAACCGCCCAGGAGGAGGACTCACCATTGCACACAAGAGCTCCCTCCGACTTTCCAGCACCACCACGAGCGACTACTCTGCCACCATCTCCACCTCCACTTTCAGATCCAGACCAGCCCTAGAACCACACTTCGCAGCACCCTCGCCTACAGACCCCCGGACCTCGCGCTTTGTTCGCTGCTACCATTGCTGACCTCATCGCACCACACGCCATCGCCCCCACGGACTACATACTCATCGGAGACCTAAACGTCCACCTTGACAAACTCCGCGACCCTTACATCACCGCCCTCGCCAACAATGGACTGGAACAGCTCGTCACCACCCCTACCCACAAGGCAGAACACACCCTTGACCCCATCTTCGCAGGTGGGAACAACATCCGCTTCGGCCACACCACGCAGCCCCTCTGGATGGACCACCACTGCGTACACTTCTCTTTCAGCACCGCCACCGCTCTCAAACCCATTTCTTGCCCTCCGCGAAGGAACTGGAGCAAGGTCACTGAGGAGCACCTCAACTCCACCCTCATCCACCCCCCCCCCGCCTCGACCGACGCCAACTCGGCAGCCAACTACACTGCTGGATCGTCAACTGTACACAAAAACTCGCACCCCTTCGCACCGCTGAAAGACCACACCCCCTGAAGGCCACCTAGTTCACCACCGACCTTCAAGAAGCCAGTCCCTGCAGACGTGTCGAAAAATGATGGTGAAACAGCAAAACCACGGAAGACCTGACCACATACAAGAACTCCATGACAGAATACCACCAATGCATAAGATCCAAAAAGAAGACCTTGATCCGGAACAAAATCCTCTCAAACTCCAGCAGCTCGAAGGAACTCTTCAACATCATCCAGCAATTCACCAAACGCCCCAGCGAAGCCACGGATATCACTCCATCCCAGGACCTCTGCAACAAGCTCGGCTCCTACTTCCACCTGAAAGTCAAGGCCCTCTACGACAACTTCAGGGAGCAGACCCCAGAAACCACCCATCCCTCGGGCGACGACAGCCTGGCCTCCATCACTGCCTGGACCACGGTCACCACCGAAGATGCCACCACGACCATGAAGAGCACTCACTCAGGAGCCCCCACGGACCTCTGCCCCCTGCACATCTTCCACAGAGCCGCCACTGCCTTAGCGCCCGAGCTACGACGCACCATCAACACCTCCTTCGAATCCAGCACTTTCCCCGACAACTGGAAGCACGCAGAAGTCAAGCTCCTCCTCAAGAAACCCGCTGCAGACCCTACGGCCCTGAAGGACTACCTACCCATTTCTCTTCGCAGCCAAAGTCACTGAGAAGATCGTCAACGCTCAGCTGACAAACTTCATTGAAGTGAACTCCATCCTCGACCCCTCCCAATCCGGATTCCGCAGCAACCACAGCTCCAAGACCACCCTCCTCTCCGCCACAGACAACATCTGTACACTCCTAGACCAAGGCCACACCGCAGCCCTCATCCTACTCAACCTCTCCGCAGCCTTCGACACCATTTCCCACCTCACTCTTGCAGCCAGACTCCACGACGCAGGAGCAGGGAACTGCCATTGACTGGCTCTGCTCCTTCCTCGCCGGCAGGACCCAACGGATCAGACTCCCGCCTTTCCTCTCCGAACCAACACAGATCACCACAAGGATCATCGCTCAGCCCCACACTTTTCAACAACTACATGACCGCCATCGTCAAACAGCACGGACTCAGCATTGTATCCTACGCCGACAACACCCAGCTCATCCTCTCCCTCTCAAAAGACCCCAAAACCACCAGACTTAGCTTCCAAAAAGGAATGAAAGATGTTGCAGCTTGGATGAGTATCAGCTGTCTGAAATCCAACTGCCCCCCCCAGCGTCTTGAGACCCTCATGGGTGAGTAGCACGATCTAAACCCCCTGATTGATTAATGCCAGCTGCTCCGACTCCACCTCCAGTCGGCCCCTTGGATCTACAGATGATCCGGACTGGCACCGGTCATGCCCCTCGATCTTCCCCGATACCCATCCTGATGCCGATGCTCCAGGCGTTGCCCGACGCCGACTGGAGACATGCCTTCCAGACCGAAGCCTGAGCCCTATATTTATGGGCTGCGACTCAGAGAGAAGTAGTAGGGGTCGTTGGACCCTGAAGAATACCAGCATTATGATCCTAACATGGACTGGTGTGAGGATCTGGTGGACACCAGCGGACTGGATACCTCTCCAGTTACTGGCATGCTTTCTCCCACCACCCTGGTTACAGAGGAGAGAACTTCATTTGCAACAGTGTTGAGGAGGGTGGCAGAGGTCATGGACCTCACATTTCTACAGTTTGGGGGATTGACTATGTTCCCGGGTTAGGCCCATGTAGCGAAGCTGCTCATTTCTTACATTGTCCTCTTTTTCACAATAACATATCTGCCATTAACTTTTGCACATATTTGCATGCACGACAATGTTGGATTAGTGTAAGAAACTGGCTCTATATATACTGCACCAAAGTGAGGTACAGTGTGTATAGAGTCCAAGGGTTTCCAGAGGTTTGGCAGAGGTTAAAGTTAGATAGAACCTTACTCTCCAAAGTGGTAGCTTGGTCGAGCAGTAAGGCAGTATCAGAGGACAGTGTTAAGCATTCAATGTACACACTCAGTCAGCAAATGAATTCACACACTCAAGAACTGAACTCTAGGCCAATAGTTTTGTATAAGAAATATACTGTTGTTTTATTTCTAGAACCAAGCAATCCTGGTACAGGTAAGCATAAAAAATACTTTTCAATAGTAAATTACTTGTATGAACACAGTTCAAAATTGCAGTGTAACTTGTACTGGTTTTGGTTACAGTTTTAAGTAAGCAGTTTGCAACACATTGCAGGTATAGTACATTCAAATGAATGGGCTTTTAAGTAAAATGCAGTTAATTACTTTTCAGATTAGTTTTACTTACACAGGGTTGGATCCTAGGTTCAGCTCTAGGACATTTCCTGAAAACAGGTGAGTAAATGCGTTTTAGTTAGAGGTACGATTTTTAAATAATATTAGTGCATTTCAAAAGTTGACACTTAGAAACTTTTTCACATAGATTCACCAATGTTATCCTATGGGAGGAAATTCACTTAGCAGGTAAGTTATGTTAACAATAGTTTTTCTTACTCAGTGCTGGATACCTAGATTCAGCACTGGGACATTTCCTGAAAACAGTTGAGAAAATGCGTTTTGGTTATTCGGCTGATTTTTAAGGAATATTTGTAGTTTTCAAAAGTCGACACGTAGAAACTTTTTGGGAGAAAAAGTGTAAATTTTGTTCTATGAGGAAAAAGAGGCTATCGGTTTCCAGGTAGGTAATCGGTCTTTGGAGTTAGGGTTCTGGGGTTAGACTCAGGGGTCTCCCAGGGTTAGTGATGCACTGTTGTTGCACCCCTAGTGGCACTAGGGCAGCCGGGTGCAGAGTGTTGAGGCCCAATGTTATCCTATGGAGGATAGGGGGACTCCGGTTGGTGGCTGCTGGCAAGCAGGCCACGGGGTTGTGGGAGCCAAGCTCCTAGGGTTAAGCTCAGGGCAAGTTGGGGACCAGGTTAGCACAAAAGGGGCACCCTCAGCGGCACTATGGCTGCCGGGTGCAGGGTGCTGTTTTGAGGTCGGGTGGCCTGTTGATTTCAATGGAGATTCTCCGGGACAAAGAAGCACTGCAGGCTCGTGGACTAGGATCTTCCAAGAGTGACCACCACTTCGAGGGGTAAGTTGGGATGTAGAGGGTTGGTTAGGCATCGCTGGGTTGGGCACACAAGGCCGTGGGGCGTCAGGTGCAAGGGTGCCTTGGGACTTCGGATTTTCTTACCCGCTCTGGTCGCGTCCTCTGGATTGAGGCTGCAGGCATCATCTGGAGGCTTGAGGCAGGTCAGGGGTCGCCGGATCTCAGGTCAGGATCGCTGGGGGGACCTCCTCATGGTGTTTTTCCACTCAAGCTCGGGCTGGGCTCAGCGTGTGCAGGGTGGGCTGGATTCGCGGTTTCTGGCTGGCACCAGAAGCTGCAGTTTAAACACGTCCATGTTCACAGGAGAAACAGCTTGGAAAGTGAATGCAGGCAGGTGCTCCGGGGTTTTCGAGGTCGATGGCTGCTGGACATGCCTGTGTTTTTGCAGGAGTAGGTTCGAGGGGAGACCGGCCTGTAGGGCTGGGGCCAAGTCAGTGGGCGTTGTCCTCTTGTTAGCTCTGCATGGCTCCTCGTCCTTCTTCTTCTTCTTCTTTTCCTGTCGTTGCTGGATCTGAGGACGGAAGGTTCAGGCTGACCCTAAATACTAAATTTAGGGACGTTACAGGTAGGCAAAGGGGAGGGACCAATGGGTCCCTTCCCTGGGGTGGGTACACCCCCTATTCTGCCATTATCCAGTGGGAGGGGGGCAGGAGCCTGTCCCTGGTTGGCTGGGTCCCCCCATCCTCAAGATGGCGGGGCCTCGAGGTTGTGCTTCACCTCGCCTCCCCCACCTTAGGGGTGGAGTTGGCAGAGGTAGGCACACCTCTCTTCCTCACTTGTTTTTCCCGCCGGTTCTCCTGCCCAAAGTGGGGGGGTAGAACCAGTGGGGACCAGTTGCTGAAAGCAGCAAATGGTCTGGAGAGGCTCACGAAGGCGGCATACCTTTGGAGCTTCTCCTTCGTGAAACCTGTCCATCCTGGGGAAGGAGGCTTGGCACCTCGTCCCAGGATGTCCATTGTTTCATGCCCCGGAGAGCAGCAGGCTCTTGACCCAGGGGTCCAGAAACATGTCTGGTGGTGGTAGCCTGCGCAGCCACTCATTCAGGTCACTGGTAGTTGGTTGTGTTTCAGGGGGCATCTCTGTGGTGCTCTTTACTTTAAATCCCACACTGGCATCAGTGTGGGTTTAATGTGCTGAGAAGTTTGATACCAAACTTCCCAGTCTTCAGTGTAGCCATTATGGTGCTGTGGAGTTTGTAATGACAACCTACCAGCACCATATACTCTTAATGGCAGCACTGCACTTACAGGGCCCAGGAATGGACCTGGGTACTGTAGGGGTACAGGGCTCATGCACCTGTACCCTCACCACAGGCATAGGGCACCCAGCTAGAGGGGTGACTGATGTATGCCAGGCAGTGATTTGTGGGCATGGCACACAGGGATGTGTGCTGTGTCAACTCTTTGTTTTGTTCTGCCCAAGACACTCAGGCTGCAAAGGCAGTGGGTGTGTGTCAGGGTACAGGGCCTCTAAAGGTGGCACAATAAGTTCTTCAGCCCTTAGGGGCCTTCTCTGGTCACAGTGCCCTGGGTACCTATGGTACCATTTACCAGGGGCTGACATGTGGCCAGGGATGCCAATTGGGTTTAGGCTTCAATGCAGTTTTAGGGAAGGAACACAGGCCTTGGGTACCTGATTGGCAGTAGCTCAGGGCACACTCAGTCAAAGCATATCAGCAATTCAGCAAAACGTGTGGACATACCATTCAAGAAAGAGGGCACTTTCTCACAATTAGTTTCTCTGAAACAACTTTATTTACATATCTACCTCCGCACAACATTATCACAATGCCTCGAACACCACGTACAAGGCCTCTTTACGCACTATCTACCAAATGTTGTTCTATCTTCATCCATGGAGTGACAGAGCTATCTACATATCCATAACATCGCTAATCTACAACATACATCGTAAGTCTGCTTTCTATTATAATAATGAGCATCACGATAGATTAGCAGAGGAGGCGCCTCAGCTGACACCGAGGGTCCCTGCATGCTGAGACTTCACCATGCGGTGGTCTGACATATCCGTTAGGGGGTGTCCAGTTTGTGACCAAGACAGGCTCTTACATTTTCTCCCACCAGGTAATGGGGTTGAATCGTCACTTAGAGGGATTCTTGGCTTTATACCCACACACACACTAGGTACACTTAGAGTAGGGTTTCGCATAGTAGGAGTACGCCAGATTATTGCTTTGTTTATATGTCTGCATATATACACGTTTTTAGCACCATGGTAGAACTGTATCTACTATTTACGCTTTTGGTGCTTGTAGTCACTTTCATCTGCTTCTGTCTACTGATTATCGCAGCACATGTTTTCTATAATAGAATAACATTGGTTCAATAAATATATTGAAAACGTCCCACTGTGTATTCTGTATATTTCTCTGAGCACAAGTGAGCACAAGTGACTGAGTGAATGGTTCTGATCTGTTTACACGATCCATGAGGGGTCAGGGTTATCAAGTTCAGTGGTTGCCAGAAACTATTCGCTCCCTGGTAAGGGTAGGGGGGCTTATGGTGGCACTGTGAGCTAGCTAGGCCAACATATTCTGCGGGGGTGCCTGGAATCAGTCTAGGCACCTCACCCAAAGTTTATGTTGTCCAACAAACATGCAGGTCCTAAGGATTAGTGGTAACTACACAACACTCGGTGGCAGTCAATATGAACGTCTTGACGGAAGTGCTTCAACCGGGAGCATCCCTTTTTTGTAGGAGAGTGGCATCGACTGCATAGTTGCCCCCAACTTTTTGCTGATGTTTTGACTGTTTTATGACTCTAGCCAGGCTGTGGCCCTGCTATCCAGGACCCCAGCCTATCTGCTTCCCCTCTAAACTGATGTGAGTACCCTAGGTACATCCCAATTGGATACTGAGGACACCCTGTCAGCCCCTTGTAGATGGTACCCTAGGTACCCAGGGCATGGGTCCCTCAGAGGCCTACCAGGAGCTGCAGCACTTATTGTGCCACCCCTGGGACAGCCATACACCACTATTGTAGTCTGGGTAAGGTGGTGCTTGTACCCCTTACAGGGATATAAGTATCCTGTATCCTACTTAATACAACACATGTATCCTCATATCCTCATAGGTCACCCCTAAGGCAGGCCTTGCTAATCCTACTAGGCAGGGTGCTGAGATATGTGTGAGGGGGAACCCCTACCTGAGTAGGGCCCTCTGCAACCTTCGTAAAACTATTGCTGGGTTGTTTGTAGTGCAGCCATACCATATACTCTTAACCGCATTATAAGTAATCGCGATAGCGTGATAACTTGAGAATGGCTACACAGAACCATATCGTGTTTGGTGTCAAACATGTAGGAATCATACCCCCAATCCAGCCATGGGAGTGAGGGCATGATTCCCCCCTGCTAGAGGGGCGATATGGGAAAAGCGGCAGAATTTAGACACCAATTTAAAAGTGCACACGTAGTACAAAATGGATGCTACCCACCACCCACACGACTCTGGCTGCCTGTTGCTGGGCAGAACTCCAGCCACGTCAGCTGGACAATAGGGATCTTGTTGCAGGGAGGTGCTCCCACCTCCCCAGACAGACTACGTGGATTGGAACTGGGTGGGTGCATCATAGGATGTCTTTCAGACTTGCACGTAGGCTTCTCCAGTGCCTACTTCTGCATACACCGCCTCAAACCGGTTCAGGGGCATCCTGTCCCCTGCCCAGGTAGCCACCCTTTCCCGCCTGAACTCTCATTGGTGGGCTCTGATCTGGACACTCCCCTAATCTTTGGATAAAGGTGAATACAGGGTCCCCAGAGCCTCAGATTATTCTTGAACTTCACAGACTTGAACTTCGACTTGCTGCGACACAGCTAAAGGAAGAAATCTCCCTTGGGGTAAAGGAGTTACCCCCCTGCTTGGCAGGCACCTGAAACACTGCAAGTGACCCGGTCGGAACCTCGCTGCTCGTACGGACATCGACGACTCTTTCCTATCTTGAGGTGGGTTTCCAAGCATCCCAGAGGCCAGTGAGTGTGCACAGCAAAGCTCAGCACCGTGGACCCCGTGGGTGCCGAGATCCCCAATACCCCAGGACACCGGCCACCTCTTGCACAGCACCCGACCCCGACGAGTGGGGAAGTTGTGCTTTGGCCCATTATTGAGCCAACCTCTCAGCATCATCTGTGCCAAAGATCGACGCCCTAGCCTGCTCCAGTGACCCGTGGGCGCATCTTTACGCACGCCAAATTGCTGCCTCCTGCGGTCCCTTGTCTCTCGACTGGTGGGCCCTAGCGGAGGTCAATCTTCACTTCCAAGAGTTCCCCTGGTTGCTCCAGGCCTGCTCTTCAGTCTCCTCGCTGGAGACCTCGCTCAGACCTTGTGGGTCTGCACCAGTAGCTGTTTTGTGTTTCTTGTGTGGGTTGCGGTTGCCAAGGCTTAGTGGATCCAATCCAGACAATAACACCGCAGCGACCCTCATCCTTCGTGGGACAGTCGCCCTCCAGAAGCTGGCCTTCCTTGACGCCTCCTGGACCCCGTGGCTGACGATCCAAGCTGCACCTCTTCCACCTGGAAGCACCCGACATTGAAGGGCTCTTTCTCCTGAGCCCCCTGGTCACTGTGCCGTGACCCAGACTCTGTCCCCTCTGCTTTCAGGTCCTTCTCTTCAAGATCTACATTTTTAATCTTCACAACATCGACGACGCTTCTTGCTAGCAGCAGTTCTTCACGTTTTGCCATTGAAAATCGGCCCGCGACCCGACATCGAAAACGACCTATGCACCCGGCTTCCCTGGGGCAGGTAACAGTGGTACCTCGGTACTCTCGTGGGTGTTGGGGCCTTCAAAAGCTTAACTCTAAAGTCTTAAACTTGAACTCCTGCTAGAAGTGTTTTTAATCTTGTAAAATTCAACCGCGACATTCTCCATAGGCTTTAATAGAGATCCCGACAGTAGCTTGTGGCACTGCACGCGTCTCCCGTGGGTCCCCTTCCTCACTACCTTGGGTGGTTTCACAAGGGGCCAGCGACCCTATATGCCCTAGGCATTGTCTGTAGAATTGTCGTGGTTCTTATACCACTTTTTTGATATATGGTTTGGTCCCCCCTGGGGCCCTATGATTCCAGTGCTATTTATTGTAACTATCAATGATTGTTTGAATTGTATCTTTACCTCCAGCCTCATAAAGAGACTAGTGGGATTATTCTTAGAATAAATACATATATTTTATATATATACCTGTGTGGACTACTATTTCATTTGGTTATTCAAGAGGTTATCTATGGTAAAACAATAAGCTTAACACTCCTTCAAGACTTAGCCTGAAGGCTGCTCTCCACAGCTACCACTAGGATAGCTTTCTTTAAATGTTGTCTTTTAACCTATCACCAGAAGAGTCAAATTGGACTGGTGCAAGGTGTCCCCTATAACTAGTGGACAGCATATGCCAGGCCAACTTCTCACACTTTTGAACTGCTGCTCGGGGTTAATTAAGCTGTTACTGACATCCTGCTAAGGACTTGGTTCAAGCCCAACACAGGGCTCTTGTGAACAGTATTCTTGACCCCTGCCATCGCCCTGCCCCAGGGACCCCAACTTCCTCACGCAACTCCCTAACCTGGAGGGCTTGGTGGTCCAAGCCTCCATTTCCCATGTAAATCCTAGGAAAATTCCCAACTGCACCACTGGATCAAGAATTCAACAGGCTGGACAACTTAGGTAGGAAGATATTTTCTTCCACCAGCCTGGCACTGTGGTCCGTGAACACAGCGGTCCTCTTGGGTCACTATTCCAAAGCTCTGTGGGATACAGTTGTGCTGGTGCTGCCAACAGTCCTGGAGGAGGTCTGGGTAGTAATCTCCATGGTGGTTACTAAGTTCATGGATCAGATGTGGACTGGACACCACCGATTCACTGGGTAGAGCAATTTCGTCAACAGTGTCCTTACGGCGCCACGCCTGGTTGAGGACAACTGGCTTTTCTGGGGATGTTCAAGCGTCGCTTATGGACATGCCCTTTGATGGCTCGCGTTGCTTCTGAGAGAAGGCAGATTCAGTGCTGTAGCGCTTTAAGGAAAGCAAGGCTATGGTCAGGTCTTTGGACCATCCATGGTCCCTCATCACCCCAATCTGCCTTTTGCTCCTTTTGTGACCAAGGAAGGGGATTACAGCTGTGTCTGTACCCGCCCAACCACCTCAGCGTGCAAGCTTCACAGCCTCTGTGTGGCCAAGAAAGCGGTACCCACATATCTCGTGGGTTGGGCATCCAGCAGTCGGTTCAGTGAAGGGTGGTGCATCCCCGGGGCTGCGTCAGTCTTTTAAGTGGAAATGGGCGTGTGGCCCCCTTCCCAAGATAATACATGGCTCCAGGGGCCCTGTCACCCAGAGCTTAAACTAGGTTTTTGTGGGTGCCCCGGTCCCACCCGGGACAACCACTGCAATTGGAGGCCTTGGAGCCACGGGATGACCTATGGTCGACACAGCTCCTGCCAGCTCCCCTACTGGCATCCATCCTGGGTGTGGCACGAGCCAGCTGCATTTGTTTGCTCCCACCCGGTGGGAGCAGCTATTCTTTCTGCTCCTGGCGGGAGTAAATCTGTGTTCCCTGTCTGCAGGAACACATTCAGGGAGTTGAAGTTCTGGGAACAACAGTGTCCCTGGAAAGATGGAGTCCCTGGGACACTGCTGCCATCAGCCCCTAGATAGCTCTGGGAGTGGGGCCCCATGCTCCCCTCTCAAAAAAAATGCTTTGGTCATGGGGAATGGGCCCCCTGTGGCTCTGAAGTGCCTCGCGAAGGGGGGCAATCACGTCCGCTCCCCAAAATGATGAAATCTGCTCTGGGGGATGGGTTCCCTGGGGCCTTGAAAAGGCTCAAGGAGGAGGGCCGCACGCTCCACTCCCAAATAAAAACAAAATTGCCCCCTGAGGGATAGGGTCCCTGGCGCCTTTAAACGGCTCAGGCATGATGGGCCACAAGCTCCTCTTCCCATTAAAAAAGATATTGTCCCATGGGTCGGGGTCCCCTAGACTTTTCATCTTCCCACTACCAATAAAAAAGAAATAAATTAGGAATGTGAAATGAGCAGTGTGGCCTCTCATTTTACATTACCTGCTCTAGTTTGGGAGTGACCCATAATGTCCTGATTTTTTTGTTTTTCAACATTTTTTGATGCTCATGGTGCCCCTAGAATTTGCAGAGGCACCACTATGCTTTTTAAAAAATGTTATGGGGGCAGCAGGGAGCACAGCAGCCTCTTTAAGAAAATATTTAGAAAAACATAAAGTCTCCAGGGTGATTGAATCCATGACCCCAAGCGAGCTTACTATTATTTTCAAAGCACTTCGAGCTGGAGCTGTATGCTCTTCACCTGGAATGCAGGGCCCCTTGCGGCTGGGTCTGTGGCTGCACTTTGTAGCCTGAAAAATGTTTAAGAAAAGCTCAAAGACATCTTTTTGTTCATGCTAGATTGAAAATATTTTGTAATAATCACTATTAATAAACATTGCAGTGTGTGTAGTTATAAAATATAATTTGATTATAGTTATTGGTGATTTTTTGACAAAGTCAATAAGTCTGCTTTATGTATGTTGATGTGCTCACCTGCTGATAAAGCCAGTAGGCCAGACTTTTATATTTTGGTGTTCTAACCCTGGTACTTTATTTAACATGACACACCTTTATATTTTTACTTACATCAATAAAAACCTAGGTTAAAGTGTCATTATAGTTAGGTGAAATGTAGCATTTTAACCTTAAAAAAAGACTGAAATTCACAAGTTATATGTATCTCAAATAACTATACCTCATGTACTAAAGTAACTATAAAACATAACTTCGTCATGCACTTCTTATACCCTCACATATTACATCACTCATGACATGTTCAGTGACTGTATTGATAACATCCCATGTGAGATCTGAAATTACATCATTAATAGCAACACTGTGTATGGTGGGGGTGCGAGTTATAGCTACTTTAGGGCACGAGTTATAGTTAATTGAGATTACTATAACTGGTGAATTTCAAAGGGTTTTAAAGTTTAAAACATTACGTTTCACCTAAGTATAAAGTCACTTTAACCTTTGGTTTTTTGAGTGACTATATAGCAGGATATTACTACTTTAAAAATGCTTTATATGTATTTCTGAAATGAGCAGAATGTCGTACACTAACAGGTCAATGCTTGCAGTCATACTGCAACTTGAACCGTTTGTAAATGAATCACCTATTCATTATGCATTCTTTCAAAGGCTCAAAACCCTTCAAAATTAACAGGAAAAAACCAACAAACAGTTAAAGTAATGTTATTATTAGGTGAGATAATAACTAACATTTAAGAAGAAAAAAACACTGAACAATTAAGAAGAAAAAACAATGAAATGTGCCAGTTATAGTTCAGTGAGCTAATTATAACTTCACTCTGCCATGCACTACTTATGATGTCCCATATGACATCACTCAAGACATCACTCATGGCATGTTAAATGACATCACTCATGACATCTCAGATAGCATCTTTGATAATAGAACTGATCACAGGAACACCCTGCTGAACCTTGCCGCATTACCGGGCGGACTCCATCTCCCAGTGACGCTCGCGCCTGGAGGCGCTTGCCAGCCCCGTCACCCACACCGTGCCGGAGGTGCTTAAAACCACCCTTGGTCTCCCGCAGCATGGGACGTGCGCGGGCGAAGCCCGGGCCAAGGGTAGGCGCGCCTGCCCGCGACCGGTTTAGGCCAGGCTGGGCCCTCTCCCTTGGGTTTGCCTATTCCACTTCCTACTTCAAGCTGTGTGGTTAGCCTGCTCCGTCGTGGCTGTAACAAACAAAGTCAAGGCATACCGAGGCTGGGACTTCTACGGGCTAAGCGAAGGGCAACCCTGAGACCAAACTGTAAGTGAGCCCAGTCTTTTGTTTCTTGATCCAGTCGCACTTGTTTTGAAATTGTCTGACAGCCTCTCCTCTCTCTCTAACTGTCACTCAAGCGTTGTGGCACACATATCAGTCCAATACTAGCTACACTCAAGTGTTTCCCCTATTGCATTCGCCCAGCCTGCCGATATGGGGAAGCAAACAGCAATTGCTCTATGCCATGCACCACCACGGCTTGTACCCTCCTCCCTACCACAGACATCCATCGACAGAATGCGCCAAAGGGCAATAGGCGTCGTGGCAAATGAGATCGAACTCACTGAATGCAGGCTATCATTAACCCCGGACCTCCCACAGAGTAGCACTATTACGGACTCCCCTGACACACAATATGGTTCTGGTCAACCTTTTGAAACAGCTAAATTGTCCTTCACCCCAGGGTTAGACACCGGCTCGAACCCCAAAGTTACCACCAAAAGGAAGGGAGCAACAAAGGGTCCAGCAAAACCCACCTGCCCAAGGCAGCCTACCAAGAACACTCGGGCAGGGGTCAAGCAAAAGAAAACCAACGATGGTTCGCCAGACCCGACTGTGCCAGAGGGAGAATCTCAGCCTACGGACTTGACACCACCAACATGGGTAGCTCCCATGCTGGATTCATTACGAGGCCAAATTCGTGAGATACTGAGAGAGGAACTTGCCCAGGTATCTGCCCGTTTGGATGTGCTTTCCACCACATGCACCTGTACTGCTGGGACAGTATCCAAGCCTCACACATTGGCAAGAGAGGCTAGTAAAGAAAACATTGATCAGGCCAAACCTAGAATAACTGAGATCAGAGAGAAGTCCATAATCACCAGCGGGGACTCAAATGCGAATCAGGAGGGCCAAAGTAAAAGGTGTAAGGAGGGCTACAAACCAAGGGGTAGTGCACCTGAAAATGAGGGTACCTCTGGGTTATCCTCTGATAAAGAGGGGCCGACGAGTCTGAGAGGCAGGGATGGGATGGACTTGCCAACTATAAACCTCCCACCAGCCTCAAATCCCTATGTCATCGTTCTTACTGGAGTTCCATCACTCAAAGAAGGACAGAGGGAAACCCATTTTGAGTTGAAGAACAAATGTTTACATTTCTTTGCTAGAAATAGCCAAACCAACTTTGTTAATGCTGATGAAATACTTTTAACACGTAGAGTGGGCTGGGTGGGTAACAGACCCAAAGATGATAGAGGGGACTGTGTTATAGTCAACTTCAGAAACCCCATTATTGTGAAAGATTTATTACGTTTCAGTAATTGCCTCCCATTTATGGGTTCTGCTATTAGACTCTTCCCACTCATCCGCTTCTATGCTGCAACAGCTTCCCATGATGACAGGCATGATCTTAGATCGTTGCACCACACATGGCACCAGTCTCGGAAAACGAAAGGACAGGGTCCCCCTTATGCTCCAGTCTTTCCCCACGATGTGAGGGATGATCCCAGAGCCAGACATAACATATGGCGCCAGTCCCGGATAACGACAGGCCAGGGTCCCCCTCAAATGCAACCCTATGGTTTCGACTTGCCCCTGGCGAATAGATTTGGGGCCCTAGAAGAGGTTGATTGACTCTCGGCTAAGGGGTTACCTAGGCCATTCCATGCGAGGGAACATTCAGTGGAAATGGCTATGGTCCTTAAGATAAAGCAACATAGCCCCCCAGAAACTGCCCTTACTGTATTTACTGAAAATGTTGACAACTGGGAAATGGTCCTTCGTGAATCTTCCATAACTCCACCTAGAACTGCCTGCCTTAGATCTTCCACCACCACTAAGGTTACACAACCCGTTACTATTATTCACTTTCTAGCCCTGACCCACTTACGATGTAACAGGGGAAAAAATGGAAACCTAGACGGGGTAGATATTACACCAACTATTGAATCCCTGAACAAGTGTCTAGCTTCAACCTTAGGTACTCCAGTAACGCCAGCTACTGAAGTTTATTCAAACACTCTAGTGCAGGGGGATCCTACAGCCAGTGGGAGTGCAGCAAACAAACTTAAGATCATGTCCTGGAATGTGGAAGGTAGCAAAAATAAACTTGACTGCCCTGATTGGGGGGCATTTGTAGATACGTGTGCTATCTGCCTTCCAGGAAACCTGGTCTGTGGTGAATTCAAACCGCAAGAGTTTTGCTTCATTCCATATACCGGCTGTAACCAAGGGACGAGGAAGACCATCGGGTGGGCTCTGTACTTGGGTAGGGAGCCACCTTGGATGTAGGACTACCCTAGTGCCGTCCTCCTCACCAGATATAATTTTCCTTGTACTGACATTTAAATCTGAGTTTACAATCGCCTTAATATATACTCAAGGCCTGTTAAAATTGGACAGGAGTCGGCAACTCTGGAACATCTAGACAATCTGTTAGCCAGCCTCCCGAATAACGCTTCAGTAGTGCTGGGTGGTTATATAAATTGACAATTTGAACCTCTGAAAGATCTAATGGGTCCATCTGACACAGAGGAGGGCGAGTTGTGGACCATCCCCGAAACTAATATTCCCCCAATAAGGGCTTGGACACCACTGGCACTCCAAATCAAGGCGCTCACCTTAAAGTATTCTCTGCGAGCCTGTAATGGTCGCTTTAGCTCAGACTCCCCTGGGAACCACACTTTTAATAGAGCGGGCTACTCCTCTATCTTAGATTACATTCTTCTAGAAACTAGGCTATGGCCTCTGGCCATAGATTTTATTATCTGCCCACGGCATGACAGCGACCACAACACTTTACTACTCACTCTCAATCTGCCATTCACTGGAAATAAACCTGCAAACCATTTTGATGGTGACCACAGTATGACCCTCTCAAACAATAGAAGGAAAGTTAGGTGGACCTGGGTAGAAAAATCACATAGGAAAATGGCTCTTCTATTCACTACTATCATTCCCAACATTGAGGCCTTATCAGAATTAGCCAAATCTGGAGACCTAGCCACGTCCCTAGCCGAGGTCAAAACAATAAATGAATCTACATTCACAAAGCTGCAGGAGACGCTTTGGTCAACGTGTACTAGGGGTCGTGGGAGGACGCCAAGCTGCAGGAGACGCTTTGGTCAACGTGTACTAGGGGTCGTGGGAGGACGCCAAGGCAATCCTGGTACAATGAGGATTGCCGGGTGGCCAAAAAGGCACTAATACAGGCTATTAAAACAATGTGCAACACCACAGTAAAAGCAGCCAGATCTGACTATAAATCTACTATTGCAGCTGCTAAATCCTCATGGGAAACAGACCAGTGGGACAACCTGAAATCGGCTCTAGAATCGAAAGACATGAAATTATTCTGGAGCATTGTTACCACTGGCAGTAACAAAGGCCAAGCGGCCCTAGAGCCAAATATTGTGGCTGACTGTTGGAGAGAGCACTTTTTAGCCCTCTATGCCTCACAATATGATGCAGAGAGAAGCCAGACCCTAACAACCCCGTCACCCCTGGGGCCCGAGACAGTCACTCCCAAGATATCTCTGACGGAAATCCATAAAGCCCTAAAGAAAATAATACCTGGCAAGGCTGCTGGCCTGGACAAGATTCCAGGGGACCTTTATCAGGCTGAACCTAAGATCTGGGGCCCTTACTTTTGGGTGATCTTCAACGCCATCTTGCAGGGAATGGAATGGATATTCCCGTAACTCGGTTAGGTGCTGTGATCATCCCAGTGTATAAAGAGGGATCTCCTCTGTCTCTGGCAAACTATAGACCATCCGTTTGACAGATGTCTCGCATAAAATCTTTGCTAGGATACTTCTAGACCAGCTCCAATCCTGGCTTGGAGAGTACAAGATCCTGACCCCCCTGCAGGCTGGTTTCAGGGAGAAAACATCAACAATAGACCAGATTTTCAGGCTCCAGCTTCTCTACTGGAAAACAGTCCATTTAGAAGGGGTAGCCTGTATCTGGTCTTTGTTGACTTGAAGAGTGCTTTTGACCTGGTACCCAGAGATGCTTTATGGAGGGTTTTAAGTGAGCTGGGACTTCCCCCACACCTTTTAAATATACTTAGAAGGTTACACAATGGAAACTTTGCACAAATAAGATATGGGGAAAATGGGGAAATGACGCAGCCCATTCCTGTAAATAGGCGAGTCAGGCAGGGATGTGTGCTTGCCCCCAACCTGTTCTGCATTTACATCAATGGCTTGATTGATGCACTGAGAGTCTGCAAGGACACAGATGCTCCTAAAATCACGCACTTTCCCGCCATGATGTTTGCAGACGACACTGTCCTCCTTTCTAAGTCGCCAATGGGTGTACAAAGAATCCTAGATGAGTTCTGCGAGTTTTGTAGAATCAGGGGACTAGAGATCAATATTAACAAAACAAAATTCATGATCTTCAACTCTAGCAAATCCACACACTCTAACCCGCATATGAATGGAATACCTCTGGAGCAGGTCACTGTATTTGATTATCTGGGCCTAACTCTTACTGAAAACATGACCAGGGGGGCTCAAATAAACAAGGCTAACCTTAAATTGACTCAGACTACAGGTGGCTTGGCTAAGTTTTTTTAGAAAGACCTTCCACAAACCAGTGAGCCCGGTTATGGAGATTTATAAAAGCCAGACGAGGAGCTCTGCCCTATACGGGGTTGAACTTTGGGGGTACTCTGACCACAGGCCTCTGGGTGTTACCGAGAAAAACTTCCTCAGACAACTATTCGGATTACCGAAAAGCTCCCCTCTGGTTCCACTGCGTATGGACCTAGGGGTGACAACCATCGTTGAGGAAATTGGGTGCAGGCCACTACTTTTTTGGCGGCGCCTGTTGGTAACTCTGGAATTGTCTGAGTACAGATCAGAGCTACAGGAAATTTTGAGACTACCCGGCTCAGGAAAGTTGCTATGGCTTGTATTCATCAGGGAGAGCCTAAACGAAATAGGACTAAAAGAACTCTGGGAAGACCCCGACACAGCTTGTACCAGAACATCACGTAAACTATTAAGTTCCAGTTATTGGGGCAGACTAACCGCAAAACTTCACACAGAACCCGCTCATGGCACCCTCACCTCACTCTTCTTGGAAGTAAAAGACACTTGCAGGCTGGAGGCATATCTTGACGAAATCCGCCCGATATCAGGCAGGAAACTATACGTGCAGTTTCACCATAGCTGTCTCCCACTGCGTGCTTTTACTTGTAAATGGTCGGGTGGAAATCCAAGTGGGTGTCCAGCCTGTAGCTTGTGTGTTGAGTCTGAACTACATGTGTTTTTTTTTTGCCCGGGATATCGTCTAATAAGGCAAAAATGGTTGGTCCAGCTGTGTAAAAATCTAGGCACAACCCATTGTAAGGAAGCATTTAGAATTTTAAAATATAACACAGACTCCCATATAGTTTTTGCAGTTTCACGTTTCTTGAATTCCATGTGGTGGGCTAGGAGAAACTTCCTTAAGCATCTAAACTAAGGTATTGATTGTGACTAATTTTTCTCTTTTTATCATCTCTTAAATTTTAAAAGTATTACTTCAGATGAAATGTTTTATCTCTTTTAACTTTTTAATCATTTTAACTGTCTGTACATATTTCTGTGTGTTCTTTTATGGTGAATAACTGAATTAAAGAAATATTGGACTGATCACATCATCCACGCTACAGCTCCTCAAATTAATCTATTAACCACTACATAATTTTAGAAAACACAAACATATGCAGCATAGATTGACTGTATGTTTATGCATGCATGTACAAAATAGAAACAGTGTAGTCCTTGAGACCAGTCTTAATCAAAATGGGAAACGTTGTAAGCACAAACAGCAGAGTGTGAGTTGCAGATGTATGTCACAAATAGGTTGTGGCTTAAATCAAAGTCCTGTTGCCAAAATATGTAAGAATAACTCAGGTTTATTCTTGCAACACATTTTTCACCTGTGGATATCTGTGCACATGCTGACGTTAAAGAGTTGTCATGTAATGCAAGTGACAATTACTATGCAAACTAAAGCTTTATATGGGGCAAATGTTTATTTGCAGAAGTTCAGTAACAATTCTGAGACATTATACAATGTTGAAGAATGTATAATGTATGGGTAACTCACAAACTGTTTGTGGCAGTATGATTGCAAGCTCGGATCTAATAGTGAACGCCATTCCCCTCATTTCAGGAAACATGCAAGGTATTTTTGCAAACTATGGAGGGTTGTGCATAGGAACAGGTTGTGTGTGCCTTATCAGTGGCTAATGAACAGATATAAAGCCAATGTTTTAAAATTCTATGTCAGATGAGGTATTTAACATCTGCATCTCATTAACGTAACTAATGCCCAAACAGTCTTTTGAACAGTATTTAAATGTTAGTAAATAATTTGATGATTGCATAAATGTCTACGGAGACATTACGTTTCTTACGTAACTGAATACCAGTAACGAAAATAGAATAATTTACTAAATGTGGGAGATTTCACAGATATGTTTCCCGTCCTGCATGTTGCAAAAAGTTACACCCATTAGCACTACAGATGTCATAGAAAATTAGATCTAGCTGTAGGTTGCTGAATACCTTCCACTATGAAAAGCGTATAGCAAGCTGTCACATTTATTGGATGAGTTCATCAATGATGTCCTCAGTGTTAACATTTAACATGTTATGAGTGATGCAATATGTAAGGTCATAAGCAATGTGTGGTGGGGTGCAACTTATAGCTAACTCACTTACAGATGAATTTCTGTGACTTTTTTTCAATGTTAGTTTTTATCTCATTTCAACCCCTAACTCTAACATCACTTTAACTTTCATTTTTATCAATGGATGTACACACACACACACTCTCACTCACTCACTCACTCTACATCTCTTTCCCACATTCTTTACAGCTTCCCTTCTCCCTCCAATCCTTTTAACTACTCCAGCCCACCGCTGAATACTTGGTCTCGTGGAACTGATGATGGTGGGTCGGTTTGAAGGGAGAAAGTCGGAAGACTATGAGTAATGGAGTTACTGAAGGGTGTTCGTTGTTAATCTTACTTGTCAGCATGTTTAGGTCCCAACATGTCCGAAGATTCCTATGAGGACAAGGATGGGTCTAGTCTCATAATAGCGAAGATTTTCCGAACTGAAGTAATCTCATCACCATAGTGTTCGCAGAAGGAATGAGGTGGAGCGCAAGTGGTCCCTTTGAAGATATAATTGATAGGGTTTCTAAAAGGCCATGAAGGGTTTCTTGGACTATGTAAGTATTCGCATGAATATCCAATAGTAAATGCAGTCCCAGAATATTATGTAACACTTTTTGATACAGGTAGTGAGCAATGTCTTTGTCGATGGACATCACTAATGCCCCATGGTCAAGCTATATTTGCCATAGGTACTCAGAATCTATTGGAACTGAAGCCCTATTTGTAATATAACTAAGTGTACAAGTGTCTCAGATGAATCCTCAAAATATGGAGAGTCATTTCTGCTTCTGAAGCTTGGTTGCTGAAAACTGGGGGGAAGGTGATGTACTGATTAATGTAGGTGCCAGCCAGTACTTTAAGGAGAGATGGCTCTCCGGAACCACAAGGCGAATTTTACTGAGCATCTCAGCCCTGATGATACCTTCAAAAACAGCTGTAGATTAAAAGATCTGGAGGCCATCAGTGCAAATAATTCATGGGACCGAAAAACATGGAGATCCTGATGAAGATATAGCTTTCTGCTCTGCATGAAAACATTTAGTAGAAAAGAAACTATATCCGAACAGCTTCCTTTTTTAAAAGAAAACTATGTCTCTGGTCTATTCTTGTTTTCCTTGGGCAAAACATATGAAATATTTTAAGTAAACAGCAGAAACTGGCTGAAAGAGATGCGAATAGTAACGTCATAGGATACCTGGTGTTCTAATGTCCAATAACACAGTGGAGCCATTTCCTTGTTTTGTTGGTTTTGTGGTCGCCAGATTTTCTTTTGACAGTCCTAAGTGATTATATGATATATTTTTAGGAATCAGACTTGTATATTGATGTCAGAAATGAGGTATCTGGCACTCTCAGGTACATAGGGGTCTGTCTCACAGTCTAGAAAGTGATTTTCCTTTCGCTGGTGGCAACTCACAATAGAAAGGAAAATGGTTGGGCAAAGAAGCTGTCATCAGGATGTCGAACGATGCAAGGTAGTTATCTCCAAGGGGCTTCGATTTTGCGTGATCACAAGCCTAGCCTTAGGCATTTTCTTCTGCCCACCGGCATACAGGTACTGGTGTTGGGTACCCAGGTGCAGAAGAGCTGGTCTGTTGCTCTCAAGTTCTTTGAGCTTGATATGTGGGACCTGGAAGACTAGACCCCGAAATTGTGTGGCTAAACAGGCTGCCGTAAATGAATTCTGTTACTGGAGTGTCAACTTAGGACAAATGAAGGTGATTTCTTGTGTAGTCTGTTCATAGAAGCCACATTAATACTTGTGGACAGTGCTTAATTTGGGCAGGTGGTTGCTTGTGGGAGCCACCGGCACAAATGTTTAGAGACCAGGACTTATTTTAATTCAGAGATTTGCCAGAGGAAAAGAGGGAAAATAAACATGATGGAAACAATGAAGAAGACAAAGATGGAAAAACCGCTGCAAAGGGAGAAATCAAGAACCTGCAAGAGAAAGATAAGGGGGTAGGGGATAAAAGGAGGCATGAGGTGGATTCAAGAGTACGAGTGGTATTCGGTGTGCTCATATTTAAAAACTCCAGCCACAGGCTTCTGAGCAGGTATTTTGACACTGGCACTCATTCACTTACAAATTAAGCACTGCATGTGGATTGTAAAATCACGTATGTTTTCGAACTATCACTGTGTGTCAGAGTTTCACTTCATCCTTCTGGCACCTGATTCTTCCTGGTGGAAGTGGTGTTCCCAAGCCTACATAGTCTAGCTTTTAGCAAAGGAGCACAGGGGACTTGGCTAGTACTATCAAGTAGCCCAGAGATTGAAGGACACCAAGAACTAGTATATATATATCAAAGGATCCTTAACACCTACTGCAGAGCCATTGTTAAGGCCACCACATGCAACAACTCCCTATAGACTGGGCTTAGGTTGAGGGCAGATCCTTGTTGCATAAAGAAGGTCACTTGCTATTAGATTAGAGAAATCTCTTATCATTTTCCTGTATCGGCAGTTGGCAGTGGTTACCCTGCGAATCCATGACACAGAACCAGTCAAATAATGAAGATCCAGTCGACCATCTTGGATTTCTCCAACGGGTTCAGTTGTTGAGATAGAAGAGGTTGAGAATTGTGCAGTTTTTTAACCTACCTGTGCAAGCGCCACACATTCCACTGTGCCCTGCTATAGTAGTTTGAGACCTTGATCCATTGATTCTGGGTATGGGTCTAGTATCCTAAAAGATGAAAAGGAAACTGTTTTTATTCAAATGTGTTTATTATTTTAAGCAAAACGAAACAAACAATAGAAAGCATCATACCACATGGCACCCCAAGCACCCGTTGAACCCCCCACACCAAACAGTCGAGAGCTAATCAATGAACACTCTGTTTCCTAGAGCTGGCAATACACCAACCTATCTTCCAAGTGTACGAACTCTAAGGTGAGTCTGAACCTACTCTGCATGTCGTACTCTCCCTGTGTTCCAGTGGTGTATGCTCATCAGCGCTACCCCCACCAAAACCCTTATGGAGTACCCGAGCACCAACTGTCCCAAATTTTCTCAAATTGCTGCAGACAGAAACGTCCTCTGTAGACCTCCCTCTCCACCAGCTTACAATGCTCAATGTCTGTATCTCAATCACGGTACAGAGGGAGATCCCTACTTCCCCAATTTTGGGCAATATCTCATTTTGCCAAAATGCAGCACAAGTTTACCAGAATCTTTTGATAGTGTGACATATCTGAGGTGCCCCAGATACCTAGCAGTGCCAGTCGAGGCTGCAATTCCAGAGATAGCCTCATGGCTTCGTCTAGTGAACCCTCCACCGCCTCCCGTAATATCCCCAAAAAATATAATATAAAATAAACTTACCTGATTTCCCGCCACATCCGCTGCACGTCTCTCCTCATCTTTTCTTCTTCCTGGCTGCAGCCTGCACCGAAAGCACCCAGGCTTCCGACTCTGCCAGTTTGGCCGCTAGGGCAGTGCCTGGGGAGGCTGGACATGTTCTCCATGGAACTGTGTAACACAGCCCAATGGAGAACATGCCAACTTCGCATGACTGTTCAGCCGGCCCTAGAGGTCCGGTCAAAGCATCATGTGCATTTAGGGAGGGAGTGCAAAACACTCCTGCTCCCTCTGCATCTGCCAGCCCCGCCTGACCCGCCCGGAGTCGCAAAGGAAAATAAAATGATAATAACTTCTGTTTTTTTAAAATGTTATTTTTATTTTCCACTGCTCAACAAGCAGTGGGGCGATGCTCCTCCGCCCATGGCCTATTGGTGTCTATTACCCGCACAGGGTAACATGTGGTTTGCATTTTCGTGCGCAGACGCGTGCACAATAATGCAAAACACATTTTCTTTGCGGAAGTCAAAGGGATTCCTGTTGTTGAGGTCAAACCTTCAGTTCAAAAACTCCGATCTTGAGAGTTAGCACGGGCGATTATTATTTTGCTAAAACCAGCGTTCTTGCCTTGGTTTGCAGTTTCATGGGTGCGATTTGTGCAGATTTCTAGTTGTGTTAACGAACAAAGGATAACTGCCTCAACCACAGCCTTTGTGAAATGTAATCAAACTTTTATGATGCATTATTCTTTGCACTAAGATTAACCCTAAATCCTTGCTGTGCTGGTGGTAATTCTCCTATTGTCTTCTCACTCAAAAAAATGGTGAAATATAGCACAAAGAAAATGCGCACTGGTTTTGTTAGAATCATTAACTAAAATGTAGCTCTCCAACCTCCACGAGTCAAAGCATCTAACTGGAGAAACATCTAGTCCAGTAGTCACTCAGTAGTAGAATCTGTTGTTTCCGGGAGATAGTTGGCCATGGCTGGAATCTTTCATAAAAATACTTTTCTGCTGTGTGATTAAACACACTGCCCTGCGGCAGCTAATCTGTTTCCCGGTTGCTCTTTTTGTCTGAAGGCTTAACCTTGGCATGACATCCATGAACAGTGCAAACGATTATGTTACCGTCTTTCTTTATCAGAAGGTTTGAGTCCTAGTAGAATTGTAATAAGAAACATTATCTTGGTTTTCCGTTCTGATCACCGTAAGGCATTTTGTCCAAAATTTAAAAGAGGTGAGGCTTAGATGTCAATTTTGATCATGTAATCTTTTTCAGTTGAGTGGGGGAAATGTTGGTTTAAAATCGCCATACAGAAATTTAAAAAATATATATTTTTTATGTGTATCCTCTTAACTTGTCTTAAGTAAATATCTTCTAGAGTTTCAAAAGACTTAAGCTAACTAATAAAAATCCGTGTCTGGCCCTGTATGTGATGCATAGCTTTAGAAGTAGGTGTTCTTGAATGCCTTTGAGGCAGGCAGCACATAGTTTGTTTTGATGAACACACGCCTAAGGCCCCGATAGTACTGCGTTTATTATAAACAAGGGAACCCGTAAGGTGAGAAGGACCTTGGGTACTTACTATTTTGAAAAACAAATGGTGCTTCAAACATACATAAGTGTAAGAACAATGAATATAGACCAGAATCAGTACTATATTAGGTGAAAATGTCCAGCCGGACATATAGATTTAATATTTAGCCGTGATAAATTGGAATTACACAGAGCATGATAGTGTGGGACACAGTCCTGTATCCTTCGACAAACAAAACATTTAGAGACAATCACAAATATTTAGACATTTTTCAGGCGAAAGAACCAAGCTTAACGCCGATCCAGATAATAGGGGCAAGCTTTTTAGAAAGTAACCAGTGATGCACAACTTTTAACACATGTGTTTAACGTGCATACTGTTCAACAAGTCGACGACGTTTCGATCTATAACAAGATACATAGATCATTATCTGAACTAAACAATGACAAGCCTGAGAGCACACTGCAGGAATTATACTTTCATATTTCACTATACTAATTCACCACTAATCCTTTATGGGCTCCGGAGTAGCATGCTACTCGCCAAAAAAGCGCTTCCACACCCCATCAGGGGTAACAAGGGCTATGTAAATACAAACCTTTTCCCTATTCTATCCCTCAGCTATCCTTCTGAATCCAAATAACTGACCAATATATCCACCACTCAAATTACTTTCATATTTCACTATACTAATTCAACACTAATCCTCTATGGGTCCAGGAGTAGCGTGCTACTCGCCGAAAAAGCACTTTGACGCCTCGTCAGGGGTAGTAAGCGCTATATAAATGCAATTACAATACAATACAATACATTGTTCTTAACGTGGAACCTTTCCAAGTACATTTGGGAGAAGCTCAAGGGAAACCTATCCATGTTCTCCTCTCCAAATGGTAAGTTGTTATACCATCTTTGCTTGGGGGCCAAGGGAAATATTCTGCTTGTGACAAAGATTGATTTGATGCCCTTCGAACATGGGGGGGGGACTTAAACTGAGTATGCTAATAAGACATACAATACCGATATGGAGATGTCTGGTTAATATTCGTAGTGATTTCCTACACCAGATTAGACGGAAACTCCTTGTTCTGCTGCAGACTTCATTATTCTTAACTGTTAAAAGGAAATCCCGATGTTTGATTACGCCTTGAATCATAATCATAATCTGTTGTGAAATGGTGGATGTAAATGGAACATTAAGGGCTTACGTACTGGTTCTGTTGACTGACCACTTGACATGGGTTCTCTGGAATGGAGAAGTAAGACTGGTGGTTACCACCAGTCCTGCTTATCTAATAGATGTATTTTACTCCTGAATTTGAGCCAGGAGAACAAGTCTGTGGACACTAAATAAAGTGTAAACGTATATGACCTATATATCTATCTTATGAAAGTCAATAATATCCCTCAACCTTTCAAGAACATATACAGTGGCTTACTGGGAAGTTACCTCATGTCATAGAAGTAGTTAGAACAGTGCACTAGAGTCCTCCGTGCCCACATGGCCGCAATATGACAATTTAAATTTAGAACAGCTGAACTTCATATTAACAGCATTGACAGTAGTAGGTAGGCAGCAGATGTAACAGACTGTGGGGATGAATATGATTGCAGTTGTTTCAAATGGTGCTCATGCACCTACCAATTCAAAGACTATTACCACAGTAATGGCTAAAGTACGCACTAGGTGAGATGAGGCACCCCGTTGAATTGCCTGCAAAAGTAACTTTTGGGACGGAAATATCCCCTACATGGTCTACATGCATGTACCTCTACCCTGAGTGCCCGATTGTGTGCGTATCTGGTGCACTGACTTTTATTGTTGGGCCCATTGTCAGGCTGATCTAGGGTGTGCAAAAAGACTTAGGCCTGTCGCTGACAATGCAAGATCTAGGACCTGGCTTGTGACCTTGAGGGGAAAAGCAAGCATACCCTCAGGGTGGACAGGGGACTGCTGTCTCTGTCTTGGATTCAGCACATGAGGTGATGGCAACATACTGTATTTTGTGATCTAATCTTGGGGAACAGGCCTTCTGGGTCAATGTGAGTGTGGCCTACTGGTTCCTCTCATGTGCAGTTCTGTTATGTATAAACCCAGAACCTTGCCCTGACAGCCTGTTTGAAAGTTGAGTGTGTGTAGTATGTGTGTAGCACATGTGTAGTAGTGGGATCCAATTGTGATGCTACTGGTTTACCCTGCAGAGACGGAGGAGGATGGCAGCTTCCCCAGATAATGAAACTGTATGTGCCTGCATTACTGTGGCTGGAGGGTGGAGATCCAGGGACTGAAGTGAGGTGGTTGGAGACAGTGCTACCTTAAGAAATTAATTGAAGACTTTGTTAGCAAGGGGCTGATGATTAGGTCTTCCTGACGACTGTCTTGTGGGGAAAAAAGGGTTGGGCTTCAATTTCTGTTGTTCTGATTGAAGACGTTTACAGGTCAGTCCTACCGTTTTTTCTGTCCTTGATTACTACTTCAGAGAGGCTTATGCCAGCGAGCTGCACATACTTCACACTTCATGTGCCCCTGTTGTGACTGCTTCTGATCAGAAAACACCCCAGTAGTACCTGCTGTTAGAAGCATCACTTTATTCAAAGGTTGTGTTTGGAGAGCTGATTGAGAAGGATACTTGAAAGAGAACCTTCTCAAACCATTTTTGAAGTCTGCACTTAATTTGGAGGGGCTGTGGATCTGCCTGGTGCCTATGGAGTCAGGGAATCTGTCTGCCTGGGCCTGCAGAAGTAGAGACTTTCATGGGGAGAAGCCCAGCACCTTCTTGGCCTGAGGAGTATCCAGAGTAAGTGGACTTCCTGAGAGAGTGAAGCCAGCCAGGAGTGACCAGTGCTGCAGAGTGTACATTTGCACATCAGCCTGAGGTGGGCTGCATCTGCCTCATCGTATGTATTGGCCCATATCGGCTGCATTTGCTTTACATGTGTATCATTCTGTGTCAGGGATGCATCTGCCATGTCGTTTGTACTGGCCAAGGTTGGCTGCCCCTACCTGACTGCGTATGCGCCCAGTGGGGGGTGGGAGCGCCAACTACCGTGATGTGTTTATCTGCACAGGATGGGTCACGATCGCCATGACGAACTTCCATGTCCGACCAGAAGTTGGTTACAACTGCTAGGAATGCCTGCACAATGGCTCCAGGGCTTGCGGAATGATGGCAGACCATCCAGAGCAGCTGCGCTCGGAAAAGAAGCTATGATCTTCCTACATGGGGAAGTACATTTGCTGATATATGAAGGCATGAGACTCCCTTTATAGTGGTTTTACCAGAGGTTTTAAAGCAAACTCAGAAAGTCCTTTGAGTCGCAATAGTAGCCGATCTAGACATAAAATTGATGGGCAACTTTGTTGTAGTTTTTGAGAATGTTCTTAGAAACACTTGCAGCGAGTTGGTGCTTTGGCAATAGGCTAACATCTTGCCATCATGCCATCAACTCAGAAAGAATATGAGTTACCTAAAATAATCTCAGCCCTCCATTGGTTGAGATATCTTTGTGTATGAGCCCACTAAAACAGCAACTCAAGCCAAAGGCAAAAATGCATGCAGAAAATCTGTAATGGTTCACTGCAAAGGTGAGATTCCCTAGGAGTTTATCAACTGAGGGATCATAAAATTGTAAAACAGCCTGGTCTTTATCATTATAGTGAGGACTGTCCTTCATGTTACTTGCAGGACACTAATGATAGCAAGCACTCGATCTGGCATTCTGAAGAGAAGAGGAGTGACCAAACTAAGTATTGGAGGAAGAAGGAAGAAGGCAGAGAGAAAGATTCTGACAATGGGCAGCCAACCCAACTGAACTCTGGTCAAAGTGAGAGGAAAAGGTTGCGACCAAAAAGTTCACTTCAAGAAAAATATGGTGGCAGGATTGACCTAAAAAAAAAAAAAAGAGCGGAAATAGCAAGTACTTCAGTGGAGTTTGAAATGGGCAGTGGTTTTTAGACAGTACAGCCAAGATCACAGTATTTAGAAAGAACATCCAAGAGCTTCTGGAAATGACACCAACTATCAAATACATTCCAACAGAAACACCTGATGGACATGCATTCCCCCCGACTTGGTTTATAATGTAGCATTTCAAGCAGAAGTCAACATATTGTGCACAGTAAAGGTTTTTTGTGGTCGCATGTCTTGATCACCCTAGGTGAGGATGACTGGCCTCCGCCCTTTCTAAGGGACACACCACGTGGGAAGGTGGCAATAGTTTACGCATTCTCTTCTACAGCAATACAGGAAAAATATGAACAACATTGGGCACTAAAACAAGCCTCTGTATCATAGATAAATCAAACAGAGTATGATGAGGAATCAAAATCACATGTGGTTCCACTTTGGAGTGAACTGCAAGTTCATGCCTAATAGCAAAACAGGTGCCAGGCATGATATAAGAGCCATCTTGACAGAATGACAATATTTGGGAATTATAGCATTCTGCAATCAACAATGATCATTCCTCTTATCCTAGTAGTTAAACACAAGAATTGTTATCAGACTTCTACACATGTACACAAGTGTTGCAGAATGCCCACATTACTGGTTTCATAACAAATGTAGAGCCTGATTTGAAATTTGGCGGATAGGGTATACTATCAGAAATGTTTCTGAATACCCTATCTGTCAAGCCTGTTGCTCACACACTCTATTTTGACTTTGGTGGCCTAGCACGTTCCAGACAGCTGTGTCCCGCTGGCTCCATCCTCAGAGTTTTATTTCTGTTGGGAGTGCCAAGAGCAACCGAGCGGACCTAAACAGAGAAAATACTACCTTCCCCCACACTCTGGAAGAAAACTCCCAAGGTCTCAGTGTCATTAGTATTTTGTTTTTCAAAAACAAACTTCTGCTTTAGGGCATTGCGCCTGATCACCAATCTTTCTGTGCCTTTACATAAGCCACCATGGCAGCTGCTCTTGTGGAGGTACACAGATCACACCGCTAGCTGAGATCTCACAGTATGAGAGGTGGTAGTTTATCAGCGTGGCGGACATCATTTCCTCCGCCACCCTGATGGAGGCGGACCTCACACCCAGCCCACCCTCAATCAGGCCCTTAGTACTTCTAGGTATAAAATGGCACTTGACATAGCTAAGGATTTTCCAGTCAAAATATAGTGCCTGAATCACTGTATCTGATAGCCTTCACATTCTGTATGCATAACCCTGATTACCACAAGAGCATGAAAAGAGTCCTAGGCTTTCTTGAGACAAAAATGTTTTAACTCTTCCAGGAGAGTTCCCTCATGTTTTCATGCACTGACATTTGTTTACCGACAAAGACTTACATTAATATTTAGGAAGAGCAGATAGAATAGTGACTATTCTAGCCAACAACCCGATATTAAATAAACATTTGAAATGTTTGCTGCCAAATGTTTGCAGAAATGTGCCACCCTACAGCCTCCAGATACATTTTAAAAATTGCAAGGCCTTATGAGGTTTTTATGTTTTGGAAAGCCATACCTGCCGAAGCTCACAGAACAGGGAAAAAACAGTGCATGGTTTGGTTAGGCCTACCTTTTGAGAGAAGAACTAGACTGATGTCTATACCGTCATTTTGGTACAAACAATCTTTTTGTAAATAAGAGTCACTAAACGAAGCCTACTCATTGGAATTGTCTCTGGCACTTCAGGCTACACATATATATTACAAAATGTGGGTCAGACCAACTCCGTAGTCTATAAAGTTAACCTGGAAGATCATTTACAGGCAAGTTTGGAAGGGGATCATTAGGCACCTGTCCGATTTTCCTGCTCCAAATATCTGAAAGAGACAATTACTTATAGATTCCTTACCTTAGAATTACCCCCAAGCGTCAGACTGCATCCGGAGAATTTTTTCTTCAGCAGTACCCATGCGTATCAAAAGCTGGTGTCATTTGGCTCTGCGTTCGTCGTTGGGGTAGTGGTCGCTGGGATGACGTCGCGGTAGCTACTTAGACGCCGCCCTCGCCCGCTGACATCAGTTCTTTCTTTTTCCACGCCAGCCAGCGCAGATCCAGAGAGAGCAGTACCTCTAATCACTGTTTGACAGACTTTTAGCCGACTTTTGTCGACATCGTTTTGAGTCTTCGACTCCTGGTGCACGTCAGGGATGCCCGGTTTCAAGGCTTGCGGTTCCTGCTGACGGTTGATCTCGGTGACGGATCCGCACCGTGTGTGCCTGTTCTGTCTGGAACCCGACCACGACTCCAAGTCGTGTTCCGACTGCCGGACCATGAATCCGAAGTCTTTGCAGGAGCGGTCCCAAAAGCTTCTCGAGGCCCGGCAGTCTGCTCCATGCCGCTCGAGGTCCCGGTCACGTGGGAGGTCGAGGGACCGTTTGCTGAGCCACCACCACTATTCCTCCTCCAAGTCTTCGCTCTCCTCAGGTAAGTCGAAGTACAAGAAGAAGTCGAAGAAGCATCGTCGCTCTTAGACTTCTCCCCGTCCGTCGTCGACGCAATTAGGGATGCGGGTGGTGCCCCTCCGGCGGCTCCGCATGCAGAGCCTGCTGGGTCGATTCAGAGTTTCCCTCCCTTCCCAAGACCCAGTGCGACCCCTGCCCAGCCGCAGAGTTTCTACGAAACGATGCATGCCATCTTTGGGCACACCAACTCCGCCGGCGCTCCTTTGGGCCCCGCAGCCTAGGATGGGGGCCCCGGCACTGCAGGGTCACATTGGATCTAGGCCTGGATCCGGATCGGTGCCGGTCGACCTGACCACACCTCCCCCGGCGCCGATTCCACCGGCACCACGTCCGCAGCTGTGCCAGTTGTGTCCTCAGTGGGTGTTGACCCCGGCCTCCACCCCAATGTGGACACGGAGCTGCACTGTTGCACTTGTTCCACCCTGGTTCTTTTAGGCCAGATTGGCAACCAGAGAAGGGTGAGAAGGATTGGGAGGGGTCTGGAGACCCTTTAATTGACCAGTTAGAATATGACCTGGACTGGCGAGAGGAGTTGGAGAATGCCAGTGGACTGGATACTTCCCCAGACCTTGGCATGTTGTCTCCTCCTACTGTGACTACGGAGGAGGGCGCTTCTTTCGCAGTGGTGTTGTGTAGGGTGGCCGAGGCTCTCAACCTCGAGCTACCTACGGTGGCGGTCAGGACTATCATCCTGACGGAGGTACTTCAACCGGCTGAAAGCTCTTCGGAGCCCCTGCTGCCGTTCAATGAAGCCCTCACTGACATACTTTTGTGCATCTGGTCCAGGCCCAACACAGGGGCTTCTGTGGATAGGATGATCTCCTGACGCCACCACCCGGCTCCGGGCGACCCTTCTTTCCTCTCCCAACACCCCTTCCCTGAGAGCTTGGTGTCCCAAGCCTTACGTCCAAAGACGCATTCCCTAACACACCACCTGATAGGCAATCCAAAAAGCTGGACCACCTTGGGAAGAAGATGTTTTCTTCCTCCAGCTTGGGACTGCGGTTGGTAAAAACAGCATGTCTGTTGGGCCGTTACACCCACTCTGTGTGGGACACGGTGGCGCAGGTGCTGCCCCAGTGCCCATAGGAGGCCCAGGCCAAACTCTCCCGTGCAGTTGTCGAGGGGAGAGATGCAGCCAAGTTTACCATTCGCTGTAGACTGGACACCGCCGACTCGCTAGGCAGGACGATTTCAACGTCGGTAACCCTTCGATGCTACACCTGGCTGAGGTCGACTGGTTTTTCAGGGGATGTCCAAGCTACCCTTTTGGAAATGCCCTTCGATGGCCCTCGCCTGTTCGGCGACAAGGCAGACAATGTGCTAGAGCACTTTAAGGACTCTCGAGCTATGGCCAAGTCCTTGGGCCTCTCCACCACCCGCCCTGCGCAGTCTGCTTTTCGCCCTTTTTGTGGCTACGGAAGAGGTGCCCCACCACGTTCTGCCCAGAGCCACAGGCCGGCGCATGCTGTTCAGCCCCTGCGCTGCCGGGGACGTGGGAACGACCGCCGTGGGTCTGTGGACCAGCGAGCCGGCTGGTCCACCACAGCCCACTCTGCAGCAGCCTCCTAACCCTCCTAGTCCGACCGTTCAGGGCTACCAATCGCCAGTGGGCGGCAGGATTCTCCATCACCTCCCCCACTGGCGCACCATCACGTCGGACAGGTGGGTTTTGCAGATAGTCCGAAGAAGCTACTCCCTTCCCTTAGAGACTACCCCTCCATCCTTGCCACCTCCACACCATCATATGTCAGAGGATCACCTGGCCCTTCTCCAACAGGACGTTTCGGCACTCTTGGCCAAGGGAGCCATTGAGCGAGTTCCTGCCCCAGAAGTAGGTTGTAGTTGCTATTCCCACTACTTTCTGGTGCCCAAGAAGGACAAAGGCCTGCGTCCTATCTTGGATCTCAGGAACGTCAACCGCTTCCTCCGGAAGGCGAAGTTCAAAATGTTGATGCTAGCTCAGGTCCTGTCTGTCCTCGACCCTGGAGACTGGATGGTAGCATTGGACTTGCCGGACGCTTACTTTAACATTCCTGTCCTGCCGGCCCACCCGCGTTACCTGCGGTTCACAGTAGGCCACAAGCACTTTCAGTTTGCCGTGCTCACCTTTGGCCTTACCAGCGCCCCTCGGGTGTTCACGAAAGTGATGGCGGTGGTCGCAGCTCATCTGTGCAGATCAGGGGTTCCATTCTTCCCCTATCTCGACGACTGGCTGTTGAAGGCGGGCTCGACCCAGGCTGTCGTCTTCGACCTCCAGACTACGGCAGACCTCCTGCACTCGCTGGGGTTCACTTTGAACGTACCGAAGTCACACCTGACTCCCTCTCAGAAGCTCCTTCTCATCGGAGCGGTTCTGGAAACTACGCAGTTTTGGGTTTATCCTCCCGAGCAGCGAGTCCGGGATATTCAGGCTATGATTCCGATCTTTCAACCTTTATCTCGGGTGTCGGTCAGAGTGACCCTGAGGCTGCTGGGCCTCATGGCCTCCTGCATCCTGCTGGTATATCATGCCAGGTGGCATATGCGGGCTCTGCAGTGGGACCTGAAGTTCCAGTGGTTACAGCATCAGGGGAATCTGTCCGATTGCGTTCAGATCTCGGAGGGCACTGCACGACAATTGCAGTGGTGGCTAACGAACCAGGATTGGGTCAATGGCAGAGCCCTCTCCCTTCCGCCACCAGAGTACACAGTGATGACGGATGCATCATTTCTAGGATGGGGCGACCACATGGGAGAGGTGGAGATCAGAGGCCTCTGGTCTCCGGCGGAGTCAAGGCTCCACATCAACCTTCTGGAGCTCTGGGCGATCCGTCTTGCACTGAAAGCATTCCTTCCTTCTGTCCGAGGAAGAGTAGTTCAGGTGTTTATGGACACCACCACCACCATGTGGTACTGCAACAAACAGGGCTGGTGGGTTCATGGACTCTATGTCAAGAGGCTCTCCGTCCCTGGACATGGCTGGAACATAAGGGCATATCCCTGGTGGTTCAACACCTGGCAGGTTCACTGAACGCCAGGGCGGACAAACTCAGCCGCAGGTGCATGATGGATCACGAATGGCGTCTTCACTCGGAGGTGGTGCAAGGTCTCTTTCGGCAGTGGGGAGAGCCTTGGTCAGATCTATTTACCACCAAAGAGCAATGTCAGCAATTCTGCGCGTTGGAATTTCCAAAGCGGCAATTGCTAGCTGACTCTTTTTGTTGCGAGTGGGGTTGCGGTCTTCTATACGCCTTTCCGACGATACCACTTCTGCCCAGAGTGCTGAATAAGATCAAGCGCGAACTGGCCCAAGTCATTCTTGTGGCTCCGGATTGGGCACGAAGAGCCGGTATCCCGAGCTGTTACACATGGCCATTAATCCTCCGATCTAACTGCCTCTTCTGGAGGATCTTCTGTCGCAGCAGCTGGGGACGGTCCTCCACCCGAACCTGTCCAGCCTCCACCTCCTTGCGTGGAGATTGAGAGGTGACTACTGACAGCCTTCGACCTTCCTCCCAAAGTCTGTGATGTTATCTTGGCAGCAAAGGCGTCCCTCCGGTATACGCCTGCAGATGGAACAAATTTGTGGCATGGAGCGCAGCAAAGACTGTGGATCCCCTTCCTGCCCCTATTTCTGAGGTTCTCTTGTTCCTCCTTTCCCATCCGGGACTTCCTGGTGTGATCTTGATTCGCAGACCCACCTGCGGGGTTGGTATTGCTGGGGTATATTTTCTAAGGTAAGGAATCTATAACTAAACGTGTTTCTTTCAGATGAACAAGTTACTTACCTTCGGTAACATTATATCTGTAAGAAACATTAGTTAGTTATAGATCCCTTACCGCCCCACCCATCCTCCCCGTTCTGTGAACTAATTTCTAGGGTTAAGGATATCCTTTCAGGCCCCTAGTTTTGTGCACCAGTGGTCAGTGTCGCATGCCTCTGCGTTTCTGGTGCGGAAAGTCGGGTACAGAAATGATGTCAGCACGCGAGGGCGGCGTCTAAGTAGCTGTTGCGACGTAGTCCCGGCGACCACGACGCCAATGACGGATGCGGAGCAGACCGATGACACCTTCCGACGTGCAGAGGTACTGCAGACGAAAAAAGCTTCCCGGATCCAGTCTGATGCCTGGGGGTAATTCTAAGGTAAGGAATCTATAACTAAGTAATGTTTCTTACAGATATATCATTACCGAAGGTAAGTAACTTGTTCATTGATATTTTTCTAAATTAGATACAACCTACCTATCTTCTTGTTTACTGTTTTTTATTTTTGATATGATGCTTTTCCTGTTCTTTCTTATTAATTACAAGTTGATTTAGATAAAATAAAACAGTTAAAAAACATAACATGTATCATTTCTTTTCTTCTAGGACAAGAACTCAAGATGTCATACAGGTAAGTTCTCTAACAGTATTTAAATTTTTAGTATACAGTTCTTTTTTTCTTTAAAATAAAAGTTATTTGTAGTTTTAGTGCTTGGTAGCCTTTCTACTAGTAGATTTTCGCACTAAGCTCTTGAATGATCCTTTCCTTCAATGACTTTTGGCTGCCAGGAGATTCTTCGTTTTTGTTTCTCCCTTTCTGAGTCCGTTGTCAAGGACGGAGCATTATCTTCAGGGAACACCCACAGACTCGTATTTCAGTCAGAGTGCGCCGACTCAGGATTACGAACGCTTGGGACTGTTTTGCTCCGGTCGCACACTCAAGATGCCGATACCAGGGGGAATACCTGTACCCGATGGGCAACTGGTAAGTTGTAGGGATACCGGACGCTGACTACATGATGCGAAAAGGGGAGTTGAACTCCAAATTCATGAGCGACACAAGACAAGATACGCCTTCGGCAGTTACTTCAGTGAAGTGCGCATTCCTGAGGTGGCGCACACTTCATCAAGATTCTAAACAGCTCGTGGAGAGTAAACTAGACCGCGGCCTGAGTTGAGAGGTCGGCGGCCATCTTAGAATTCCTCTTATGCCATAACTTGTTCCAGCTGAGACTTTTACCTTGACCATCTCTCTTCTTGTTGAACCTTTTGACCAGCATTGTGCAGATAGTTTTTGTTAAGCGTTCTGGAGGTCTGACACCACCAGAGCGTTTTCCAGTCCAGTTCCAAACTTTATAGTACAACCGTTATTAAATAATAGAGAGTTGCCCTGATACTGAGGATGCAGGATGAAAAGCTGCTAAAGGATGCTCCAGTTATGGTGTGGTCAACGGGGCTGCCTTTGTGGTGATTCCTTGGTCCACAGGTCTTGTAGGGGTGACGTCCAGCACAGAGGTTGCGGTATCTCAAAGTCCTCTATGAGACCTAGGAAGGCCAGCTGCCCCTTGGCTGCCTGTTTGCACACAACCCGGTACTTGCAAAATGCTTTAGGGGAGGCTAGTGCCCTTCCTGGGTGACCAATCCAGACTTTGACAAGACTCCTGGGTCCATCGTACATGGGTGCAACTTATGGCTGTTGAGGATCGGTGTCTTGGGGCACCCAGCGACAGCTAGCAGCAAATCTTCAGCTGTAGCTATCAACATGCTGGAGTAGGCTACTTGGCAAGGCTGGCTCTAGGGCAGTGCGACCGGTGCCACCACACTGGGTGCTGACTTAGGAAGGGGTGGGGGCTTTTTCTCAAATATATGATGGAATTAAAAGCACCAACTGCAGCGTTCCTTGTCTCTAACAATTTTCTGGCAACAATAAATGTCAAGATGACTCTGGTGATTAATGGAGCTGCTGGAGAGAGATTGAGTTTTACTTAGTGGACAATTCGACTCATCATAAGGTAGCACAGAGGTTTTATGCTGCAAAGCACATGTACCATGCAGATCACAATGTGCATACAACGTAAGTAGTTCAGTGGGTTACTGTCTTTATCAGAGAGATCTTTTGTTATTTGCAATTTATAAGTTAAAATACTAATAAAGAACAGTGAGCTATTACTTTTCATCAACGAATTGCATTCAGAAATGCACGTGAGAGGGCGTGGTTTTGGAGACTGGAGGGGCATTGTTAAAGGGTGGTAGAGAGGGAATCCCTGGAGAAGGAGGTCTTTGAGGGGCGGCAACAAGCATTGGCACACCGGGTGCCACCACCACTAAAGCTTGCCCTGCTACTTGGGCTATGCTGCCCCTGGTGCGGGTTCTAGGGGGTCAGTCCACGGTTTCTTTGAGTTGCTCCTTTGGTCATGGCACTACTTTTCACCGAGGCAGGAGCCACAGGCAGAGTCCTCTCCAGCCCGATGTACAGCATGTGCAGTCCAGCAAACGGTGCAGCCTCTTTTTGTGCAGTTCAGGGGGCAGCAGGACAGTCCTTCTTCGGTCCTTTTTAGGTTTCGCCTGACCCAGCGCATGCGCTGGTCTGGCGAGACTTTTAGTAAGGGCTTCAAAAATGCTACCATGGCCGACCTACAGCTTGCGTGCATGTGCGCGGGCGCGCGCTCACGAGCAGAGGCGCCATATGGCTTTCCTCGTCATGCTCATTAAGCGCATCGCTCGCCGCGCTTGATCGCGATCACTTTCATTTTCGCGACCGAGCACACACTGAACGGATCATATGACTAGTCACATAATCACACCCTCCATTGCATTTAATCCCACCAACTACGGCGTCTTACTTAGCCTCCTGGTCGCAGCAGACACCTCCCTAATTCACAGTAAGCCATGCACAACACTATCGGGGTGCCCTAATGTGTCCTTCCTTCTTCCGCAGGCCACCGCACCGTTTAATTACCAGCATTGCTGGTTTTCATCTGTGGACACGCAGCCATGGTCTGCCAATTTATTTAGATTATTCTTGTGCCCCACCGCACGGTAAGTGCTGGTTTTTCACCATTGTGGGTTTGACCACCTCCTTGTTGCACTGCTCCACTGGGCCATTTATCTTCTTCTTCACAGGCTTCTCACTTCCAAATTCCCTCTAATGCTGCCTTATTAAAATTCACCAGTTGACACCCTAACACGGTCTACCATAGGATTGCTTTTCATTGTGCTCTCTGCACGGTAAGCCTTGCTCCTTCACTCCTCACTGTTTAGGCACCCTCCTCGGGCTTTCGCCCTCACGCCTGTCCTAAATCTGCCTACAGTTTAATAATACCTACGCTCCTGGAGGCTCTGTATTTATGTATTACGAGAAGAGTCCGTATGAGCTTTTCTATTTGATCACGGTAAGCCTTTCATCCCAGCACCTCCTCACTTGTTCCATTCCACATGCTACACTGTATTTACATCTGTCTCGTATTTACCTAGGCTTCCACAAGCACCGATCCCCTGACGGCGTTTCCAAATTCTCTGGGAACTATAAGCCTCATCCTGGCCTCAACTTCTTAATCACTTGGTAAGTCTTACTTATCCAGCCCCCACATTAGACGGCAAATTTCGCACTCGTCCTCTAAAGCATCACGCCTTCTGCCTTCCTTCACTCGCCGTTATTTTCACGGTCCTTGCCTAATTAATGTTTCAGGTACTTACTGCACTTTCACATTTACCAAAACATCATCTCCACTTTTCGACTGATTAACTCTCCCTTCCTTTACGGTCCTCATTTAGTATACTTCACCACTGGTTCACCAGATACAGCTAGCACTATGTTGTTAGGATGTTTTTCAGCCCTTTTATTTCAATGTTAAAGATCAGCCATGGATCATTACGACAGTTCCAGAGCACATTTTAAATTCCTTTCTGTTTATATTTGGTATTCTAGGTATTTACTGATACGAGACAAAAATACTTCCAATGGATGATGTTCCTGCTTGCTTTTTGTATGGTCCAGGGCATTAGAATACTGGTCATGCTCGGAGGGGGGGGGGGGGGCAGCCACATGGTAGCCTTAGATGAGAATGACGCAGTTTTAGGGTGACTAGCTGGCAAAGAGACAGATTTTGGGGAGTGATTACAGTTCTCCTTACATGACAGAATTAAGGGCAAGGTCAGTATTAGGGGCATATCTGAAGAAGCTACGCGGTTTATAAATAGACAGCGGACACAAGAACAAATCAAAATGAGTTTATATTGTTTTGATCAAAGATTCACATGTAGCTGGGATTATCCTTAGGATAGAACTGGAGGGAAAGCAAAATGAATGGAGTGAGGTGTCAAGTTTTGCTAATTTATAATCTTGTAGATAGTCGACTTGCTGTTCGTACACTAGCAATGCCCCTGGTTCAACAGCATGTTAATGAACACGCATCAGCCCAACTTCTTTCCTTGGTTTTTGTGGTGTCTGGTAGGGAGGGATAACTTTTCTCGCACATGTGGACTTTTTTGGGGAGGTGAGTTCTTTCAGTCGTTTAACAGATTGCATTTTTTGTGTCTTTTTTTAGGTCTGTCATTAGCCAGGGCCTTTTAATTTTCCCAATTATTTTTGTATAAAATACCTACTTACAGTACCTATATGTGTGCTGCATGGCTAACCACTTATATGGTCCCAAAGGCGAGACCTATTGGCTATGCCAATGCTTGTTCTAGTTCCAATGTGATCTGAGGTGGAGGCTGCTATAGGTGCCATATTTGATGCCAGAAATTGCCCGGGGGTATGATGCGATCCCTAGGTAATGGGCTACCAAATTACTTCCCTCTTGGTGATGACTTTCTGGCTATGTGTGGCATCTAGCAATCCCAGTGTGCACTATTCTGACCCCTCTCAAGATGTTGGGACCCTTCCTCGGATGTCAAGAGATTGGTAGTTCACACTAGAGGTATGGCTACCTGAGGGCTCCATGCCCACAGGAAAACCAATTTTGGCACTGGGTTTCCCTCTCTGTCCTTGGCTCCAACCTGTCTGCCTGAGAAAAAGGATAGCCCCTCAGGAGTGTGAATGCCATCTGCTCCCCACAGGTGGCTTCGCCTTTGATGCTCGCTTTTAGGCTAACAGCCTGAGTGGCTTCCTGTGAAGGGGAGGTAACACCTCTCCCTGTAGCAGGCTTCTATTGTTCTTAAGCCTGAGAGCCTTTCACATGGCTCCGTAGGCAGGCAGAATGCTGCTTGTTGACAAGGGCCCATGTGAGGCCACTGAACAACTGGGTCACAGAGTGGCAACTTTATAAAAATTGTATTTCTTTAATAGTGGCATTAAATGTGTCCTGGCCATCAGGTCAGATTGAATACCACGATTAATTTGACAGATTTAATACTCAGCTAGGTAGTCCCATTCGTAAGTTAGCCAGGCTGAGGGGTCAGCCAGTAACCCTGTGTTAGTCAATGGGTCTACTAGCCTTTCCACAACAAAATGACAATTTAGAAGTGTTGCTGTTAAGACATATATAAAAATACATGTTCTACCTAATAATATACAGCTCCCTGCATTAGGGCTCCATAGGCCTTTCGTAGGGGATACTTACATATATTGTTAAGGGAAGTGGGGGCTTTGCCATTGGGTTAAATAGCAAAGTCGAACTAGCAGTGTTACCACTGCTCTTTCAGTCTGCAGAGGCAGGCTTGGAGCCATTTTGTACTTTGTCACACACAGGGTGGCACAAACAGTGCTGCTGCCCTGGTTGGACACTCTGCCTTACATGCCCTAGGTACCCTGGGTACCATATACTAGGGACTTACAAGTAAGTCAGTCCTTGCCAATTGGCGATAGCCAATTCGACATATACTTTCTAATGAGTTAGAAGACTGGTACCGAGGTCTGGTTAGCAGGCCTCGGTGCACTCTCAGAGTCGATAAACCAGCAGCATCAGTCCAAAATTGTTGGGGTGAACATGCAGAAAGTGGCCATTCCTTACAATATTAATAAAAGATTCCTAGTACATACAGGGGCTTTCAGTCAATCTTCTTTATCAATTGGTCTGCTCAAGTGTCATTCACATTTGCTTCTACCCATCAAAGCAATTCAATTCAAAATGTGCTTTATTCGAGATTTACTCATAAAAGCAGACATACAAACATATAATAAAAAAACAATTAAATCTAAGATGTCATATTGATAAATGCACAATTCATAAAAAGATACAAATTATTTACGAGACAAAGTTGAAATTAATCGCAAAGATAAAATTCATGATTATAGGTACTGCAATTATGTACATTTTATATATTCTTTGTGCTAGTGAAAGAGCTACTTAGACATACATTTCACAGGTGTAAAGTTCATATATGTAGTTAGTGCAATTAAATATAATTTTATAAAAACGTTATTCTAAAAAGAATCATTTAAAAATAGTTTTTTCCAGATGACATGATAAAATACACTAAACAGAGAATAGACTATACTCTAGCAGTCTCTGTTCAACTAGGCAGAGAGTAATCACCGGACTAGCAATCTCTGCCTAATTGTCCATGCCCACCCCAAATACTTGGCGGTGGCGATTATAATCCAAGTTAAGGTAGTCGATCTTACTATGCGCAAAGCCACCATACTACTCTTGGTGCCCAGATTCCTGCACATAGGTGCCAACCATGCACGCCTTGGACTAGAGTATAGTTTACAGGAAAACAAAAAGTGACCAAGTGTTTCAATACCTTCCCCACAAGCTGGGCATGTAGCAGGGCCACCTTCCCTCCATTTAGATGTTAGGTAACGAAGAGGAAGAGAGCCCGCCCTCAATTGAAAAAGCAATTTCCTATCCAAAGGTTTGGATATATAATCCCAGTACAGTTCATACATGGGGTACAATTTGACCTCGAGAAAACTAGCAGTCATGGCCCCACAATTGATACTGAGGAGACTTTTGTTAGCGACATTATCCCCAAAAATATTTTTTAGGGTTGCCTTACTCGGGAATGATGCCCCTGCTGGATCAGACCAGAGTGCATTCAGACTTAGTTCAAGGAGTATTGGTTTTAATAATTTGAACCATCTGATTTTGTTAAAGCAATCTGCCCTGACGACGTCAGTGAACCCGGATGCATAATGTATGAGCTCAGGAGTGGTCCATAACCTACGCCAGTATAGAATTGGTCGTAGTTTGGCCATTTCTGAGATTTTCTTCCTTCCAAGCTCATATCTCAGAGGCAATAACGGACTACTCTGAGGTGTACCTGTTAGATTCCTAAAGAATTTATTCTCTGAGGCTTGCAACTCCTGTAGGTTATCATGCCCCCATAACTCAGCCCCATATAGTGCCGACCCAATTGCTTTTGCCTCGTATATGATCAGGGGTGGTTTGATCGGTTTAGTTAATGATTTCCTGTGCTCCTTTAAGATGGTTCCAGCCAATTGCTTGTGCCTCAAAGTTGCAATGTGTAGGTGCTGGTTCCACCTATTGTCATTAGAAATAAGGATTCCCAGGTATGTGAAAGATGATACGACCTCAAGGGTTCGTCCACTCATGGTAATATTAGATTTAAAATTACGATACGGATTAAAAACCATGAGTTTCGTTTTAGACGCATTCACCTCGAGACCGTGATCCCCACAAAACTTATCAAAAATATCCAATGCTTTTTGCAATCCACTTGGAGTTTTAGATAAAATTAACGTGTCATCGGCAAACATTAAAATCGGAACTTTTACACCTGCAAGAGAAGGAGCGTCAACTGCCTGTGATTGAATACAGGAGACTATGCCATTAATAAAAAGTGTGAACAAGGTAGGTGCCATAGAGCACCCCTGCCGAACCCCACGCTCAACAGGAAATTCGGCAGTGTCTTTACCGTATCCACCCCATTGAATTTTAGCATAGGTACCTTCATGTAGTCTCATAATCATTGTCAGCAGGACTCCTGGGACCCCCAAGGCCGCAAGTACTTCCCACAGTTTCGTCCTGGGAACCAGGTCGAAGGCAGCCCTCAGGTCGACAAAAGCCGCGTAAAGACTGCCCCCGCCTAGCACCACAGTCCTCCACTGAATCAGCTGGAACCGAAAAACTTGGTCCACAGTACTAGTGGCCTTACGAAACCCAGCCTGAAATGGCGATAGAATATTGAATTCTTCCGCCCAATCGAGCAATCGATTAACAATCACTCGCCCAACAATTTTTTGCACAGTGTCGATCAGGCTGATCGGGCGGTAATTACAGGGCTGTGAACGGTCACCCTTTTTGTACACAGGGATGATAACAGCACCCCGCCATGAAGCCGGGATAGCTGCTCCCCTCGCAATGTGGTTTGTTAGTAAGTGAATATATTTACACCACCTATCAGTGTCGTTTAAAAAAACGTCCGCTGGGACTCCGTCAATGCCAGGAGCACGTCCTCTGTGTACAGTTTTGAGGGCCGACAGGATTTCGCCCATCGTAAAAAGATTGTCCTCAGGAATTGTATAGATAGGGCTAATGTTGTTTACAATCTGAGCCCGGTTAGCATATTGATCACTAAAAAAGTTTACCCAGGCTTCCTGCGGGACATGATTATTGCAAGCCTCTTCAGGCCTTTCATGCCCCCATTTTACAATATGCCAAAATAATCTAGAATCTTTTCGTCCGCTAGCACACTTCAGCTTTTCCCAATGGGCTTCATCCCAATCTTTTTTTGCATTAGCAATGCAAGTTTTATATGACTTTCTTGCAGAGCGGATGGCCCCCAAGTTTTTGCTCTTAATTGCAGCACCCAAGGAGTTTCGTGCCGCCTTACAAGCATGATTATACCATTTAGCCACTCTGTAAACGCGAGTCGCCTTGGGGTTTACTGGTTTAAGAAAATAATGTTTGATTTCTTGGAAAAGGGACTCATGAACTTCAATGATGTTAACTTGTAGTAATCCCTGCTTCGCCCTCTAGGGCCATAATGGCCTTATCAGTTGCAGCTCCTATATTCTCGATAGCTTGCTGGTCTGTCCTAACACTAGTCCATCTTAGCCTACGCATATCATTTGTTGGCACAATGGACGGGGGAAGGCAAACATCAAGAGTAATAGAGGCGTTAGATTCAGACAGCCACCATTTATGGGTGACACATAACGGATTGTGGTCACTCTCTAGCATTTCTGTCACGACCATATCTCTAACAGTGGGCCAGAGAGAAAAACTACAAATAATATAATCAATGCGACTTTTGCTTCTTCTGTTGTCAAAAGTCGTAGCTGGTACCCTGTCTGATTTTGTCCTCCCATTTAAAGCTCTTAGTCCTTGTTCAAGGCACATTGCGTTCAAACCCAAAATATCCTCTGTCCAACGGGTTACTGGGATGGTATCTAATGGGGGGATATCCCATTGTTTGTCTTCCTCTGCACCTAAAAAGGCTTCGCCTGTGTCAAGAGGTTCAAACGTGCGGTTTAAATCCCCAGCAATTATTATGTGTTTACCACCTGAATGTGTCTCGAGGAGATTATACAGGGCAAGAAGAACCACAGATTTTCCTACATTTCCACCTCTGACATAAATATTATAAATATCGATGGATAAGGATAAATCACTCATAAGTCTGATGAGCTGGATATCTTTCTGCCCGGTTTCTATGTTTTTTACAACGGCCTTTAAAGATTGTTTGATCCATATTGTGAGGCCCCCCATCGGACGCCCTTTAGGGCCCTTAGAAGCTGGAACATAAAAATGTAAGTACCCCAGAGCGAAAACAGGGTCACAAGCCCATGTTTCCTGAAAGATGCAAACATCAAAATTACTAATAAAATTAAACCAGTCACCGCAACCCAGCTTTGAGCCTAGCCCAGCCACATTCCAAGATAATAAGTTTCCAGAATCATGTGCCTTTACAGGGTTGGGGCTAAGAGTACGTGCACTCATCGCATTATCATTTGTACCATTATGCATTACATTATCAGGTATTAAACCAGCTATGGCCTCCAAAGTATCAGGCTCAGGGCAGGAACCTTCTCGTTGTCCCAACTCAACAGTGTAGAGTGAATCAGATAAACAGAGGGATGATTGTCAATCACAATCATTCAGGTTTGACAGAGCAGAAAACCTGTTTTCCACACATAGACCCCATTCACGAAATCTAACATCATTACAACTCCTGTTGGTCACAACATTCCATTTAGTTCTTAGAATATTAGGGTTCATGCCTCTTCCTTTCCGAGAATAAAAAAAGTCCAGGGTCAATGGTACAATTGAAGTTGACCTTCGCTGTGGAGGCAAGATGTTAGGTAAAATGTTAGACAAAACCTCAGGACCAGTGAAGGTTAAAATAACACAGTCCCCTTTGAACCTTTTGATGCTGTTACCAATCCATTCAACTCTTCTAGCATTAGCAAGTTCATCAGCTAATTGTTGCTTCCCCCAAGGTGTTATTATCATGTTGTTAGTAAGCCATGATAAGGATTTGTTTAATAGAGAAGGGGCAGATTCGACCTCCCCAGAAACCAAAGGGGGTACATTTGCAAGAACAAGAACTAATGGAGAGGCTTCAACTACAAGCTCGGAAGTCCCTTTCCCCATATTAAAATCGTTAGTGGAAGCGACCGGGGGTGGATCAGCAAAGGCACCACTAGATACATTAGACAGTGGTGCAGTGTTAGAGGCAGATCCACTGTTCTCAGCAAGAATTGTTTTGCTTATTGCTGGCTTTTCAACAACTTCAGTAGTATTCCTTTCCTTCGCCAAAGTTTTCTCTAATAAACCACCTAGCCTATTGACCTCAGCGGTTAATTTGTCAATTTTACTAACCAGGGGTTTGACTATACCTTTGATTTTAGTATCCATCATACTCCATAGTTTAGTAAATTGAGCGTTAGAAAGGGTAACATGGGCTTCGCTGGACAGATCAACCTCCTCTTCCTCATCCACTGATGTTGATATTCTCCTCGAAGGGGTTGCAATTTTATTTTTGCCTGATCTTAAACCCCCTCTTTTCTGAGTAACCTTGCTTTTACCCCTAGTGACCCTTGGAGCTGGTACAGGGATAGTAGAAGGAGGGGACTCGATGTTAGTAGATATCACTGACACCCCTTCACTATCACTATTGGCTTCTTTGTGAGCGACTACACCACTAGGCAGGATGGGGTCAGTATCAAATAGAGGGGCTTGACCCACACAGGATTCGCTACTATTGTGTAAAACCAAAGAATCCCCATACTCGTTCTCGACCATGTGGGATTGGTTAGGTGAATCCAATCCCAATGAAGATCTCCTGTCATTGTTGATTTTAGCCACAACTTGGATCAAATAATTGTCTAAGGTATTATTTGCTGGGGTTTGTTTTTTCCCAGGCATGAGTGAGACCAATAAAATGACTACAATAATCAATACGCGATAAGGCACAATATACAGAGAAGCGTAATAATTACCCTATGTAGGCAACACAGCACCGTGTGTACACAGATAGTACAGAGGTAATTTCAGGCAGAGTCCCTGGCCCAACCCAACCTTGTCGACCTCGGACGGCCTCAGACGGCCCACCCTTTGCCCGGGCTTAGCCCGGCGTCGCCCGCGCGCGTCCCGCGGCGCGGGGGATGACCGCAAAGATATACGCCCCCAGGCGTTGGCGTTGTTAGCGTTGGCGGGCTTCCGCCGCAAAGGAGCTTGGGGAGTGTAGTTTTCCCTCACCCCTGCACTCTGCGGCCGTTAGGTGAATTACTGGATGCGGCGGCGGCAGGGAGGAGATGCAATCCCCCGGTTCGTCGCTGGAGCTGAGCTGGACAGGTGAGGCTCTCAGGAGACGCTGCTAAGGCTGGCGCGGACCCATCAAAGCATACAGCAAGGGTCAATGGGCCAGCCTACTGTATCCATAGCCTTTATAGGACTGTGAGTGACTACTTTTTGCCTGATCCTATGTTTACAGCTGCCCTGAAAAGAAGTACCAGGGCTGGCATGCCACTCTTCAACGTGTTGGCCAAGCATTTATTTTTACACTTTTTAAGTGTTAGTAAAAAAAAACCGTCAAAGATTAGGCACGTTTGTTTTTTGTGAACACTCGGACCATTTCTGCTCCAAAGCAGTAGTGTAATCTGGAGTGAAACCTGTTACTCCTGGCAAGATCAGTTTGTCTCCCAACATGCATTGCTCATGTTTGATCCAATATCACTTAAAACGAGGGAACACTGACACCGCACTGCGCATCTCCCCATCTGTTCCTTTAAGTCAGTCCCTGGCCCAGGCAGACGGCCCCCAAACTTTCAGCAGCTGTGCCAGGTCACCCATGTCCCATCTAGTGATCCAGGCGGGGGGCGGCACAGAAGCTGCAGCCCAGCAGAGAGGACATAACTCTCCTCGGCCATCCCCTTCGGCGTTTTCGTGCTCTATGATCCTTCACGCGCACCGTAACGGGGACAGACATATGTCATTGAGAGGGAATATCGTGTGCAGTGCGGACTTTCAAATCACACGCTGCTACTATGTGCATTTTGTATCTTACTCCATTCCTTGTTTTCATTCATAGGAGAAGCACGAACCATGTGGCTGAAAAACATGCAATGTTGCAAAAATAATTGTGCTACTGCTTCGAAGTTTACATTTTCGCATGCACATAAAGTAGTTCATATCAGCAGAATTAATTGCCTCTCCGATGCAGCCTTTGCTTTTCTACTGTCGGCGAGGGGTGAATGTTTTGTCGATCCCGGATCTTTGTGATTCTTAATGTTGCCTGTTTACCGCTAGTGCCGTTCCTTGGGCTGCTTTCCTCATATTCTCCCCAAAGGCGTTTTTATATTTTTAATGGCATCTTTAGTGAAGACTCTGTAATGCATTCACAATACTAAAGGCGCTACTTTGAAAGGAATCATCTCGGTACTTGCATTCTGAATGTGTTATGTTAAATGGAGTGAACACAGATATCTTCAGTTGTCTGCATTTAGCAGGTTAATGTGTAAACATGCATCTCACTAGCAGAATCGACAGTGGGAGCATTTGCTGGCCCCCCACCACCACCACCACCACCACTACCGGTAGGGGTGTGGCTATCAGTAGTCCAGCAGGTGCAGTAACACCGGGACACAGCTGCAAGACTAGCTATTTTTTTTTTTTTTACGAAACACATTGATCAAGGAAAATACCAGTCACGCCGGCATGACTCGTGGGTGGGGAGGTTTAATTTAAAACAAAAAAGTTAACCTACCTTCGCCGGCCCGGCCCGGCCCAGTCCCGCGTCCTCTCTGCTCCTCACAGGAAGCAGGCAGTCTCCCTCCCCTTCCCTAAGCCAATCACAACACTGCAATGTCAGCGTTGTTATTGGTTGGGACGCCGACCACACAGGCGTCTATTGGGAGGCCATTTTCTCCATGTAGGCTGCATTCAGCCTACATGGAGAAAAGGCAGAGTGTGTATGACTGGTTTGGTCGGCCCTGGGGCGACCAAACAGTCAGCGCCCTCAGAGTGGGCAAGCCACTCCTCCCCAGCCCTGAAGCAGGTCCGCCCACCCCCAACTTAACCCTTCTGCTTTCTCGCAGTGCAAGAAGCAGAAACATAAAATGGTATTCATAATATCATTTTATGTTTCTGCTTCTCGCACTTCTAGAAAGCAGTGGGGCGACGCTCCTCCGCTCACATGGAGGAGCCACCCCGGGAAAATACCATGTTACAACATGAAATTAGTTAGGCAATTACCATCTTCCCACAGGTAGGAAGATATAGTGTAGAGTATAAACAAGTTATGGAGGGGTTTTACTATCAAACAAAAGGATGTGGGGCAATTTGCTTGCTTGCTTTAATGTTAATGGCACATTTGCTTCGCCACTGGCCCACCCCCAGGACTACTGCATGTTTGTTGTATCTTTATTGTATTGTATTGTAATTGCAATTATATATCACTAACTACCCTTGACGAGGCGTCAAAGTGCTTTTTTGGTGAGTAGCACGCTACACCTGAACCCATAAAGGATTAGTGGTGAATTAGCGTAGTGAAATATGAAAGTAATTTGGGTGGTGGATATGTTAGTCAGTTATTTGGATTGAGAAGGATAGTGGAGAGATAGAAGAGGGAAAAAGGTTTGCATTTATATAGCGCTTGCTACCCGTGATGAGGTGTTGAAACTCTTTTTTTGGTGAGTAGCACACTACTCTGGAACCCATAAAGGATTAGTGATGAATTAGTATAGTGAAATATGTAAGTAATTTGAGTGGTGAATATGTTAGTCAATTATTTGGATTGAGAAGAATAGTGGAGGGATAGAAGAGGGAAAAAGGTTTGCATTTATATAGCGCTTGCTACCCCTGATGAGGTGTTGAAGCGCTTTTTTGGCAAGTAGCACACTACTCAGGAACCCTTAAAGGATTAGTGGTGAGCTAATATAGTGAAATATGAAAGTAATTTGAATGGTGGATATGTTAGCCAGTTATTTGGTTCGGGAAGAAAAAGGGAAGGGTCTAGAAATGTTTTTTTTTTTTTATAGTTTTACTTTATAGCCATAGCCATAGGAGGGGGTTTGGATGAGTAAAGGGGAGGTGAAGGGCAGTTAGTATAGGGGAATTTGAAATTAATTTGAGCGGTGGGCATGTTATTCCGTTTTTTGGATTGAAAAGGAATAGTGGAGAGATGGAAGAGGATAGAATAGGGAAGGAGGTATAGAAGAAGTTCATAGCAGTAGGAGTGGATTTGCGATGAGTAAAAGGGAGGCCGAGAGAGAATAGACAGAGGTAAAGGTTTAGAAAGGCTTGTTTGGGAGATCTGAATAGTAAAAGAGGTATGAGATGATGCAAGGAGGGGTAGAGGAGGGAAGAGTCTAGAAAGGGTTATTTTGGGGATCATAGTTGTGGTATGGGGTTTGGGATGAATGAGAGAGTGGAGGTAGAAGATATATTGATAGAGGTATAGGGTGAGAAATAGGGTAGTGCATTGGAAAGAGTAGTAGAATGAGATAAGTCAGAGAGTTGAGTTAGAGGATATATTGAGATCGGTAAAGGGTGTGAAATAGGGTGAGAAATAGGGTAGTGCATTGGATATGCGGAATTAGAAGAAAAGTAATAAATATATAGATACATAAGTACATGGAAGGTATATATATGCTTAAGGAAGGTAGTAAATGTAGATTAAAGATTTAATTTAAAACACTCTGCCTCTCAAGTGTTGTTGTACTTTAAATTCATTTGCTTTTAATTGGTTTTTTTCCTAATTCTATATTGAAGCAATTGTAGATAAATAGTTATGATAAAAGATTTACTTAGTTATGCAGTCACTTACATACATGTTAAAAACATATAATAATGTAACTATCAGTAATATGTACATTTGTTAAGCAGAACTAACAAATATCTATATTTAAAAAAAAAAACATAATTATTATACACGTTTATACAAAGTAATACACATATATAAGTACATATTCATAGTCCAAATAAATGCTTATTGTTAGATTTGGGGGTCTCTAGTTGGCATAGGTAGGTACCTGTGACAAATAGGGACCCTTGCGTCTAGTCAGGGTAAGGGGCTACACTCCTAAAATAACCCCTGCTCACCCCCTTGGTAGCTTGGCACGAGCAGGCAGGCTTATCTCAGAGGCAGTGTGTAAAGCATTTGGGAACACATACAGTAATACAGTGACAACACTACAAGTGGACACCACACAGGTTGTATTATAAAAATAAGTATTTTTATATAGACTTAACACAAGACCAAATGACAAAAATCCACAATACTGTACTCAAAAATAGTCTCTCAAATGTTATAAAATAGCTCAGTTCTCACAAGTTGTAAATGCAACACTTTACTCTCAATGTACCTTAGATGCGTAGCGCAAAGAAAACAAAAGGGTTGCAGGGAAGGTGATGCGTCGGTTCCTTACACACAGGGGAGTGGATGCTTCGGTCCTTACTGCTGCGCAGGGGAGTTGATGCTCGCTTCATTACTGTGTGTGGAGTTGATGTGTCGGTTTCTTACTGCTCTCCGGTGCGATGCGACCCGCTGGCACCTCGATGCGATACTCTTTTCCGGTGCGATGCGACAAAATGGCATCATGGTTGCGATGCAACAATGTTGGTGTGATGCGTGCACACCCGACGGCTGTGCGGCGACTCGATGATCTTTGGAGCCGCGACAGGCCCTGCAACGCGCTTCTCCGGTGATGCGACAATGACCTCTGTGGCAGCGTCCCGCTACTCCGGCGATGCGCCGCGCTTCGGAGATGATGACAGCGGCGGCTCGCTTCCTCGGCGATGCGATGACAGCGGCTGCGGTGGCGACACACTTCTCGTTGTTGCGTCGCGCTTCCGGCTCCCAGCGACACGCAGTCTCTCAGAAGGCCCAGCACAACAGAAGGCACTTCAATTCCCAGCAAGGGAATTCAGGGGGGAGCTGGTTGGTGAAGTCTTCTATCCCTGAGACTTCAGGCAGGAGGCAAGCTCTAGTTCAAGCCCTTGGAGATTCTTCTTCAAGTTGAAAGAAAGCACACTCAGTCCTTTTCTCCTCTCTTTGGTAATGAAGCAACCACTGCAGGCCAACTCCCAAACACACAGCACAGGGGTAGTCTCCTCCTTCAGCTTCCTGGTTCTTCTCCTCAGCAAACGTTTTTCTTGATTCCCAGAAGTGATCTAAAGTTCTTGGGTCTGGGTCCCAATATTTATACTCCTTTTCTCTTTGTTCTCTGAAGGCAGAGAGGCCTTTGCCTAGTCCAAACCAGTCCTGGTCAGTCCTGGAGCACTTTGTTGACATGTCTCCTACTTTCATTTCACAGTGCAGGGTAGGGACATCAGACACACCACAGGAGGTGGAGCCAGCATTGTGGAGGGAAGGCCCAGCCCTATTCAGGTCCCAGGTGCAACCCCTCCCACCCATCTAGATGCAGATCTCTCTATTCAGCCTGGTGCTGACTCACCCTGTCTCCTGGAATCCCCCAGCCCCTGTCACTCAAACTCCAGACAAGGAATACACAGCCTAGCAGAGGCAGGTTTGGATGGTCAGACAAGAAAATACCTACTTTCTAAAAGTGGTATTTTCAAATACAGAATGTTAAAACCAACTTCACTAAAAGATGTATTTTATCATTCTGAGTCCAGGCATACTAAACTCAAATTTCTACCATGTTCCCTGAGTCAGTTAGGATTATAAGATGTAATAATCAAACTCCCCATTCTGGCCTGTGGAGAACAGGTAGCCTTGCAATAGTGAAAACAAAAATGGCTGTAATTCACTATTAGGACATGCCACACACACCAGGGCATGTCCTACCTTTTACCTACAATGCACCCTGCCCTTGGGCCTTCCATAGGGGTGACTAATATGTATAAAAGGAAAGGTTTAGGGACTGGCAAGTGGGTGCACTTGCCCAGTCAGCATGGCAGTACCAGACTGCACACGGGCTCTGCTATGGCAGACCTGAGACACACTTTACAAGCTGCTCCGGTGGGTGGCACAATCAGTGCTGCAAGCCCACCAGCAGCATTGATTACCAGCCCTGGGCACACGCAGTGCACTGTACTAGGGTCTGACAAGTAAACCAATCAAGCCAATCATGGAGTCACTAATCCATACATCAATTTACAATAGGGAGAGCATATGCACTTTAGCACTTATCAGCAGTGGTAAAGTGCCCAGAGTCATAAAACCAACAAAAACAGGTCAGAGAAAATACAGGAGGAAGGCAAAAAGTTCAGGGATGACCCTGCAAGAAGGGCCAAGTCCAACACAACCCCCTTCCAGCCAAAACGCAGGGTAGACCAATCACTACCTTGATGGGCTTCCCTGCTTTGGGCGATAGAACCTGGACCTGGCCCGCAACTGCAGGGGCATATTCCAGTTCTACGCCAATCTGAACCCATTTCAATTCCTCTGTCCATACTCTCAGGAATAACTAGGCTACCCCACTGGTACTCCTTAGTTGTCCACGGCCAGGACCAGGCCCTAGGCCATCCAGAGACCTCCGGTCCTTGCCAATCCACAGAGTGGGGGGGCAGTAACCCCTGGCACATAATAGCCATTCTCCACCTTTCCTTTCAGTTTAGTTCCCAACTGCCACTGATCCTCCCACCTGGGGTTCCGCACTCTCCTCCTATGAGAGGCAACCTCAGAACACAACTCTCCCAACAGTTCAGGATCTCTCTCCAGCAACTGGTCTACCAACCTGGGATCTAAACCCTCAGGCTGCACCGGGGTCAGAGGCGAGGACTCCCTCTCTCTGCACCCCCTTCCAGGGCACTGCGTCCTCCCAACTGGAGTGATTCCCCTAAAAGCTACATCGGTCAGGACACTGATTACAGTTGCCCCTCCCTCCAGGTCAGACAACACCTGAACCTGGCTTCCCAACCCAGGGACAGAACCTTGCGACGGAGCACCCGCCTGGTGCACCAGGAGTTCCCTGGGAGCACGCATGCCCCCCCTGAGGGTGACACATAACCCATGTGTCGTGTGACAGTCCGCCTGGCGCAGATCTCCCAACACCTGTCCATCTGACAGTGCGTGAAGACCCCCCAGGACAGAAGTGGTGTCACCATGGTCACTGCTAGGAGACTCAGCCCTTCTGGCTGGCCACTGACCCACTGGTTCTTCCACTGGGGACTCTTTCTCCCCTCTCACCCCTCAACCTGGACTTCAGCACCCTCCACTTAGGAGTGGCACTGCCAGACACCAGAACTGGTGGAGGCCTGCTTACAGACACTCCCAGTTCACCAGACACTAGGGGATCCCCCTTAACGGACAGCCCATCAGGACAGACTAGGCTCCCCACCTGGTGTTCCCTTAAAGAACCATCCAGGCCCTGAGACTGAGTTTCGGGCACCTTGGGACACGCATCCCCACACTCACCCCGTCTCCACTGAGACAGGACGTAAGCCCCTACACCCCTCCCACTACACCGGGACCTAGCTGGGCTACTCTTAACTTCTTCCACCACACAGGCCTGGAAGATACCCGAGCCACTCCTTTTAGGATCACTCCCAAATGCCTCTTCAGATCCTCTCACACGCAGCCAGAGATCTGTCTCCAATGTGAGTTCCCTGGGGTCAGAGAACTCACTCTCCAACAGGTGTTGGCATAGCTCTGGAAAACAAGGACTTACAATATGCTCTCCCATAATTGAATCACATAGCCCCTCACAAGGGTTAACCAAACTATCCTTCACCTCGCCATCCAGTGCCTTGCACACATACTCCACACCACTCTCCTGAGGTTGGCAAGACAGTATCTGACTGTCTCTGTCACTCAACCCACACTCTTCTGGGAGGTCTCAACACTCATACACCAGGACTTCAACCCTGGGGGAATCCCCCTCCCTGCTCCTCTCATCTAGAGCCAGTGGAATGTCCCTCCCACCACTAGGACCATGAACCCCTGGGCCAGTTCCCCAATCTATCTCAGGGAGCCTGTGCACCACCGGAGCTACCTCACGTCCTTGAACCTCCTGGCGTAAATCAACCCCCTCCAAGTCAGGTGCCACCTCTCTGGGTGTATGCACTACATCCTCAGCACTCAATAATACAATTTTGCTGCCACCAGAGGGAGGAATCCCTAAGCTCCTTGCTTTCAACTCCAACTCCCTCATCATTCTCTCATGCTCAAAATGCATTTACTTTTCCTGTAAGGCTAACTTCTTCATTTTTAATTCCATCCCAAGCTCTATTTTCTTACTCTCTATGTCTTTCTGACCATCCATTTTGAGCCTAGCTAGCTCCAACCTATGCATCCTCTCCTTTGCTCTGTCCTCCAGCTCTCCTGGGGACAATCCTTTAGAAGAAACACTGCTACCTGCCCCTGAAGGTGTTTTCCCTCCAGCTAGGCCCACTGGCCCATCAAGCTGCCCATTTAAATCATCTGCCTCCACTGTTGGCTCCTCAGGATGCTCAAGGGCATTCCTAGATTCCACCCAGGCCCTCAGCGCCTTTTGGAATTCCTCCTTCTTGGTGAGGCCTTTCACAGAGATTTAAAAATTTGTGCACAAAGCTTTGAGACGAGGCACAGTGTAAGTATCAATTCTCTCTTCTTCCAACACAATGTCTACAGATACTACGGATGCTGACTTGCTCATGGTAGCAAAAAGACTGGTAGATCTCAGGAATCAAAAATAGAAAAGAAGTTCCAAGGAAAACTTCTCTCTAAGTATGTGGTTGCGTTATGGTCTGCACTCACTAGTAGTGTATAAAAGGGAAGGTTTAGGCACTGGCAAGTGGGTGCACTTTCCCAGTCAGCATGGCAGTACCAGACTGCACACAGGCTCTGCTATGGCAGACCTGAGACACACTTTACATGCTGCTCCAGTGGGTGGCACAATCAGTGCTGCAAGCCCACCAGCAGCATTGGTTACAAGCCCTGAGCACACGCAGGGCACTGTACTAGGATCTGACAAGTAAACCAATCAAGCCAATCATGGAGTCACTAATCCATACATCAATTTACAATAGGGAGAGCATATGCACTTTAGCACTGATCAGCAGTGGTAAAGTGTCCAGAGTCATAAAACCAACAAAAACAGGTCAGAGAAAATACGGGAGGAAAGCAAAAAGTTCAGGGATGACCCTGCAAAAAGGGCCAAGTCCAACACTTATATACAGAAGGATATGCTTTTTATTTCTGTTTCTCTATGGCTTTGTGAGGAAGCGCAAATTCTTGAGTAGTTTTCTTAAGATAAGGGGATTATCCGTGATCTTATGTTGGGGGTAAAAAGTTCCATAGTTTGGCTGCTTTAAGAGAGAAGGATGTGCCTCCCATAGTTTTTGTCATGTATGGTGGGATTTTGAGGCGAGGTGCCACTCTAGAGAAGAGGTTTATTTGTTGAATGTGTTTGGTGATTTTATTCCTGATGAAGAGCTGTCCTGTTCCATGTATCTCTTTGTGGGTGATACAAAGCAGCTTGAACATGGATCGTCTGGCAACCGTTAACCAATGCAGGGCTTTCAAGGCAGGGGAGATGTGGTCATGTGGCTTTATATGTAAGAGTAGTCTGACAGCAGAGTTCTAAATCCATTGTAGTCTTTTCATAGTCGTTAAAGGTGATCAGTGGTAGAGGCTATTGGTGTAATTGAGTTTGGACAGAACAAGAGAGATGGTAGCCTGGATCTTGTGTGAAAATCCCTGATGGAGGAAGATTAATCGCAGAGTTTTTATAGTAACAAAGCTTGATCTTGTTAATTTGTCCATTTAGGCATTCATTGATAGCTTGGAGTCCATGGTCATCCCAAGTTTTCTTACTTCCTTCGATACTTTAGGCAGTGTTCTCAGATCATCAGACCAGGCGGCGAGCGGGTCATAGTTTTTCCAATCGCTACTCGTGAATATTTCTGTTTTGGAAGCATTCAATTTGAGTTGGCTCCACGTCATCCATTGATCCACGGCTCTGAGACAACTGAAAATGGGCGAGCTTCCTATGTCTTTAGGACATTTCAGTTGAAGGAGTATTTGCGTGTCATCTGCATAGTTATAGCTGGTGAGGTGAAATTGATTGATCAGTGCTGGTAAGGACTTCATCTAGATGTTGAAAAGCATTGGCAAGATGATAAAGCCTTGAGGGACCACTGCTTTTGTGAAGTACGGTTTGGATGAGAAAGGATGGGTATGGATGACATTAGTTCTGTTGTGCAGGTAGAGTGTAATACAGTCTAGAGCAGTCCCCTCTATGCCGGCTTTATAGAGTCTTTGTATCAGACTGTCACAGTCAAGCATGTCACAGGCAGCCGAGAGGTCCAAGAGAAGTAGCGCAGCAACCCCCGTTCTGGCCAACAGTGTTCTTCACGTCATCCCAGATGGCAACGAGGGCAGATTCTGTGCCTCTTCCTGGACGGAATCCCGTTTAGAAGTCTGAAAATATGGCATTATGTTTAATGAATTGTGACATCTGGGCGAATGCTGCTGTTTCTATCAGTTTGCCTGGGAAAGGTCCATTTGTAATTGGTCTGTAGTTGTCAGGGTTCAGCGGGTCCAAGTTTGTTTTCTTGAGTAATGGGCATATGTATGACTTTTTCAGTTCATCTGGAAATATTCCGGTAGTTAAGGAATTGTTGATGATTCTTCTTGAAGGTTTGCGGTGGACACAGGTCAGAGGGCTGCCGGCAGTCCTGCTTGCTTTGACCAGCTCTATAAATTCATCGTTTGAAATGTGTTGGAAGGATTGAAGAGGCTTGCTTAGAGTATTCTTGGATTGTTGTTTTGTGAAAGAGTCGGTGCTGGTGCTTTGTCTTTGTTTTAAATATGAGCCTAATGTATCTGCTTTGGCTGTGTAATGATTTGCCAGTATTTCTGTCAAATTTAAAGTAACGGGATGAGCTCCTTCTAGGCAATTTGGTTTACGAAATTAATTGAGAAGTTTATAGAATTCTTTATTTGCACATTTGGAATTCTGTCTGAATAATACCTTTTCTTAGCTTTTTTTGATAGCTGACTTGTATAATCTGCTAAGTTTCTGTAGGCGAAGTTTGTCTTGATTAATGTTTGGTTTGAGCCAGGCATGTTGCAGCTTTCTAATTTGTTGTTTTAGCTCTTTTTTGTCTGTATTTCTCCAAGGTGCTTGTTTTCTTTTGGTCTGTTGTGCCGTTTTTAGTGGTATTAGGGTATCAAAAGCTTCCTCTAGCTACTCATATAATTTATGAACAGAATGTATTGTGTCTAGATCTCTACTACATGTTAGTTGTGTTTTTAAGTGTTCCAAATTGAGTTTGTTCCCCGGTCGATAGGTGGATGCACAGAAGGTGGTTTTAGGTGTGTCGCATTGTGCTGTTTTATGTTGGAAAGCAAGCAAATGGTGGTCTGACCATGTGACTGGAGTCATTTTTAGGTCTCGCCTGACCCAGCGCATGCGCTGGGTTGGCGAGACTTATTGAGAGGGCTCCAAAAAGTGCTACCAGGCCAGCCTAGAGCTACAGTGCATGTGCGCGGGCGCGCACGCTGTGCTTTGCCGCGATTACTTTCACTTTCGCGGCCGCACGGCCGCTTTGATGTTTGATCGCGAACACTTTCGCGGCCGCTTGGCATAGCCAATAGGTCTCGCTTTTGGGACCTTATAAGTATTTAGCAATGCAAGTGTTGCATGACTAAACACTTATAAGGTCCCAAAGGCGAGACCTATTGGCTATGCCAATGCTTGTTTAAAAGGTAACTAGTTCTGTATTTGCAAAAATGTCATAGGATGTGTCCAACGATGTGTGTTGGTTTGTGGACGATCTGATACAGGTTCAGTGTTTCTAGGCCAGCAAAAATTGTTTTCAAATGGGGCATATTGGGTTTGTCAAACCAAATGTTGAGGTCACCCAGAATGCATAGTGTGAGAAGTTGGCCTGGCATATGCTGGTCACTAGTTATAGTGACCACCTTGCACCAGTCCAATTCGACTCTTATGGTAGATAGGTTTAAGACAACCTTTTAAAGAAAGCTATCCTAGTGGTAGCTGTGGAGAGCAGCCTTCAGGCTAAGTCTCAGAGGAATGTAAAGCAGCTTGTTTTACCTTATAATCTCTTGAATTACCAAATGAAAGGGCACCACACAGGTATATATATCAAATATATATGTATTTATTTCTAGACACACTCTACTAATCTCTTTATGAGATTAGAAGCCAGGTACACATTCAAATATCAACGTTTCACAATAAGTTAAGCACAAATATGGCTGGGGCCCTAGGGGCGTACCAGACCATATACTAACAAAATGGGTTAGGAAAGTCGACTAGCAAAATGACAAGGCCTAGGGCCTGTAGAATCGCTTGGGCTTCAAGACTGCAGTGTTAGCAGGTAAGTAACAGGCCCACGGGAGACGCGTGCAGTGTGTGAACACAGACGCGGGTTCCCTATTGATTACAATGGAGCAAGTCGCAGTTTGATTTTTAAAGTTTTAGGGTACTTCGAGGAAGTCGACAAGCAAGCCACTTACAAGGTAAGTAGTCCGAGGGCCAACACACACTAGGGCACCGGAGTGCACGAGTTACCTCACCCAGGGAAGCCGGGTGCATAGGTGTCTTTTGGTGTCGGGTCGCGTCGCTGTTTTCTATGGAGACCAAAGAAGACTTGCTGCTTGCGGCGACTGAAGAAGTGTCCGGTGGAATACAAGCCTGGATTCAAGATGTAGAAGACCTGAAAATTGAAGGTACAGTGTTCAAAGTCACTTGCCAGTGACCGGTGGCCAGGAAGATGGATGACCACGGATGTCGGGTGATTTCAGGTCGTCGATGGTGTTTTGACTCTTCGCTCACGAGGTCCAGGAGAGATCGAGGATGACCAACGGCTGGATTTGGAGTGTCCCACGACGTCTGCAGCTGATGGCGGTGTCGGCACCCGGATTGGAGCCAACAAGCCTTGGCAAAAGTAAGTCTTGTGTAGAGTGGGAAAAGTCGATGGTGCAAACCAGCAAGGTCTGAGGGACTCACCCAGCGGGGGTAAGTGAGGGCAGGCCTGGAGCAACCAGGGGAGCCCTTTGAGTCGAGAAGAAAGTCTTCGGGGGATGCCTCTTGAGGAAATGCTTCACAGGAGCCCACGGTCACTCGGGACGCGGTAGGCCTCTGATTTTTGCTGCAAAACCTGCTGGAGGCTTGGGCCACAAATAGTCCAAAGCACAAGTTCGTTGAACGTCGTGAAGGGGTTGCACTCGACAATAGTGCACGGTTCCTAGGTATCGTAGTTCCTCGTCACTCGTGGGGTCCAGACGCCACAGCTTCGCTGGGGACTCAAAATGGCCGACGAGAGGTCAGGAAATCCGCTTCTGGGTTCGCAGGGACTTCGGACTCCGGCAGGAGCGGGAACGTTTGCAACCGTTGTTTCAAGTTTTGGTGTCTGCCAAGCAGGGGAGTCACTCCTTGACTCCAAGGGAGATTCTTCTGTCTTCCAAAGGTAGTGGAACGTCGAAGGGCCAGGATTCTTCTTGTAAAGCGTCGTCCAGGGTTATCTAACTTGCAATGGCAAGGTGTACCTATCTTATAGTGAAAGAAAGGGAGGGACTAGATCTATGACCACTCCTCTAGGAGGGTCAGGGGGGTGGATGGTTACACCCACTCCCCTTTCTCCAGTTTCGCGCCAGTGGTTTGAGCTGGCATTTGCACAGAGGAGCCTACTGCTCCTCCAGTGCAGGACTTCAAAGCACTCTAAGAGTGCACCCACCCAGCTCCAATACACTAAATCCTGTCTGGAAGGTGGTGACACCTCCCTGTGACAGGATGCCTTTTGTTGGGCCTCCTCCACTGCGAGTTTCGGTCAGCAGCAGGAGGGCAGCCCAGTGTCTGTGCTGGTGGCATCCATTTTGTGAGGCCAGGGCTCTTTCAGATTTCTGTCGTTTTACTACAGTGGGTACATGTCATCCCCTCTAGAAGGGTGGGATCATACTCGCACATCATGGACTGATGTGGGGGTATGATTCCAAGATGTTTGACACCAAACACGACATGTTTTGATGCAATCATTCCAAAGTTAGCATTAACCGGGAGGTTATAATGCACTTAAGAGTATATGGTTTAACCGCATCCACAAACAGCCACAGGGAATGGACCCTGCCAGCTGCAGAATGGCCCTGCTCAGGCAGAGGCACCCTCTCACATTGTAAACCAAGCACCCTGCCCTCAGGATTGATAGGGCCTGCCATAGGGGTGACTGATAGGTTTATATGTGTGTGTATGGTGAGATATAGGAATCTATACCTCAGTGAGGAGTGCTAACACTACCTCACCCAGGCTGCAGTAGCAGGTCTGAGGTGTCGGATTTAGTCTGCTTCCCAGGGGTGGCATAATACGTGCTTCAGCCCATGGTAGGCCTGTAAAGTACCTATGCCCTTGGTACCTAAGGTATCATATACTAGGGGCTCATAAGGCACCACAGTAACCAATCACTAGTGCATCTAATATGCACTCCAAGTTGTTTAGAGAGAACAGAGAGATTGGGGCCCTGATTAGCAGGGACCCAGCCTGACTATAGCCAGAAACCAGTGTATACATCAGAAAAAAGTGGGGGCAACATAAGTGCAGATCCTACTCTCCTACACATAGGTTGGAGTGTAGTGTTATTAGATTTGAAACCGTGTCTAGCAGTGTGTCTGGGCATGTTGTATTGCTAGGTGTAGGTTTGTAAAGGAGCAGGAAGATGGTGTAGGATTGCATCTGGTGAAAAGGGCCTCACAATCTTTTATGGAGACGTTGTCAGGGCATGTTGTATTGCTAGGTGTAGGTTTGTAAAGGAGCAGGAAGATGGTGTAGGATTGCATCTGGTGAAAAGGGCCTCACAATCTTTTATGGAGACGTTGTCAGCTTTATTGATATGTAATGTTTGTCTGAGCACAACAGCTAGGCCACCTCCTCTTTTGCATATATGATTTTGGGTGACAGTTTGATAGTCTAGAGGAAAGACTTCATGCAGGACTGGAACCATATCATCTCCCAACCATGATTCAGTTATGAATAGTATGTCAGGTTTTGTTTTTAGAGAACAATCGAGCATTTATTAGTAGACAGTTTAGAGAATGTGGTTTCGTGATTGTGTGACTTTGTTTTGTAGAAGAGTGAGCAGTATTTTGTGGGCTTGCATCAGGTGTGTCCTTATTGTTGGTATTAGCTGAATGAGGATAGCAATCGTGTAGATGATCTATATCGTGTTCCTCGGCCAGCAGGCTAAGAAGGCATTTTGATGGGTCCGCATGTGTAGCTGGGGGGAACGGTGGTTGAAAGTGATTTGGTGCGCTGTGTTGTTTTTGTAGTGTAGCCTTGTTGTGCAGTAGGCATGGAGAAGCGAAATTGTGAGGTGTAGCATGTTGCTTATTTTGTTTGCGTCTGTTTAGGGTGGAAGGTGTATGAGTTAGGAGTGGTGGTGCAGCATGTGGGTCATGTACTGACGTTCTAAATTGTCCAATGGAGAGTTGCTGTGTTGCTGTATATGTGTTAGGTGTGAGGGGAGAGAAAAAGTTTGGCATTAGAGTTTGTTCATTTGTGTAGTCTGAAAGGTGGGCAGATGTTTGCAGTATGTAATGGCAAGTATTATGAGGTTTTCTGCGTGAGAGATTTTGTTGTGCTGGTGCGCGTGTTGTTTTGTTTTTGAGGAGTAGTGAAACGAGGTGCTGATGTATTTGTTTTATGAGAAGGATTTGTTTGTATAGTATTGTTTGTGAGTGGAAGTTGTAAGGTAAACGGGTGGTGATGTATTTGTGAGTATAGTGAGTGTTGTGTGTAAGAGGGGATGAAGTAGAGTTAAGAGTGTTTGTCTTAGACTTAATTGCTGCAAGAGGTAATATGTGTGGTGCAGTGGAGTGTAAGTGATGTGCAGTTGTGTTTTTCTAGTAAAAAAAAGATGAGGGTGTTGGTCGGAGAAATGATGGAAGGCTGTGTACTGTTAGCTATCACCAGAAGAAAATAATGTTGATATTAATACTTCAGTATGTGTTTGTTGCCCACTTCAGGAAGAACCTGGGAAGCAGCTGCTTGTCACAGACAAGAGCTAACGCAGCTAGTTTTTTTAATCGTTCTAGATAATTTTATTTTTTAATTTTTTAAAATGTTTATTGTTAATAGAGAGACAAGCGATATAACATACATTGCATCATCTACAACCCCTATCAGGCCAGCTACATGTCCAAGACTGACAAATCCAAGAAGGCAGTATAAGTGATACACAGCATGCCTCCTACAACTGCTTTGGGCCGGCCGCGTCAACATGGCAAATGTAGAGTCAAAAAACATTGTACCAAGGGGAGCAGTAAAAATTATACAATCCAAGCTCCCTTGCCTGTATTGGGAAGGGAAGTGTAAGGGACCCCCTGCGGCCCATATTAGTAAGTCTCAGTGGCTGTGTCCTCATCTGGAACCCGACCAGGAGGGTATATCTAGTGTTGTGAAGGTGGTAGCTGTAGAGCCTCATATGTTGTGGCATCGAAGGGCGTCTTGAGGGGAAAACTAGGGAAAACCATACAACCAAATAAAATAACTTCCTGCAGGCCAGAGAAAGCAGTGTCTGTGCAATAGTGGCAAGGCATGGGATCTCACCGCAAGCAGCGAGGGGAGCGAGGCCCTGGCGCCCTCCACCCGAGAGGGATGGCTCTAAGTAGCCGTGAGGGGCCATAAGTCCCTCGGGCCCGAAAAGCTGGAGCGCTCTGAGCTTAGGGGGGTTAAAACATGTGAATTCTATGCAAGTGAGATAATGTATGAGGGGCTGCCATATCCGCTGGCACTTCTTATCGGTGTTTGCCTGGGTGTGCGACAGCCGTTCCATTGCCAGCAGATGCCACATCCTAACAAACCACTGCGCCACAGTGAGGGGCGATTTCTGTCTCCAAGCGCAAGCGCATGCTATGAGCTGCCACACAGCTAGCAGTAGGTGGCTTGCTAGAGCCCAGTCAGCATGTGTCATAGCCTCAGTGACGGGCAGGCGTATGCCAAGGACCATAACAGAAGGCAGGCCCGGGAGCAGAAAGCCCAGAATCCCCTTAATGTGGCCCAGGACCTCCTTCCAGAAGGTTGAAATTACCCTGCAGGACCACCAAATATGGCAGAGAGTACCGCCCTTCTGTCTACAATGCCAGGACTCATTTCGGGCGGTAGATTCTCCCTAGATGGATGGGTGTGTGATACCATAGGAGCATTAATTTGTACGCAGTTTCGCATGCCGCTATACTGCGGTACGTTTTTGGGATGTCTTGCCATAATGTTTCCTATTATTTAGCAGTGATTCCCCCAGAAACATCACCTTGCCACGCTGCCTTGTATGTATGCGTAGCGGCTGGAGTTGAGTGTTGGAGCACCTGATATATTCTGGAAATCAGCCCCTTTGAGCCTTCAAAGTTACGGATTAGCTTCTCGAAAGGGGTAAGAGGACGTGTTGCTGCTGCATGTGTCCTGACTTGCGTTGGCTAGTGTCGCAGTTGAAGGTACTGATGGCGGGCCGCTGCAAGAAGAGTGAACTCAGTCCTACACGTCTCAAAGGACTTGATGGCATCACCCTTGAACAGGTCACTAAGTGTCCGGCAGTCTCCCTCGGTCAAGCTGCGCAAAGCTAGTGGCGACTGGCCTGAGCGGAAGGCCGGGTTACGCGCTGTAGGACTAGGTCATTTTGGCTAAAGTTCCCTAATCTTTTTACTTTCCCCCAGACCGTTTTCCTAACATAGAGTTGCAATTTAGATGCTTTGGGTACTTTGCCACTGCTGATCAGTGTCAAAGTACAAGTATTCCCTATGTAAAATGTAATGGTGATTGGTTGGCCATGATTGGTATGTTTGCCTTACTAGTAAAGTCCCTAGTGATGTGCACTGTGTGTGCCAGGGCTAGTAATGCAAAGGTGCGCGGAGAAGGGAACTCAGGGCTGCTATGTAGGGCCTGTGCGCAGAGTGCTAAGTTAGCATGTTGTCCTGATAAGTGCGACCACTTGTCAGGCCTGACTTTCCCTTTTACATACACATTGGGCACCCCGGTGGTAGGTCCCAGGTAATCCCTGGGCAGGGTGCAGTGTAGGTAAAAGGCAGGACATATACTATGGTGTGTTATGTCCTGACAGTGTAAAACACTTAATTTCGTTTTTCACTGCTGAAAGGCCATCTGCCCATAGGACAGAATGGGGGAGGCTGGGTGTTGTGTTTGTTAGCCTAGTTTCCTGTCAGTTTATAATGGAGAGGTGAAGTTTAGTATGTATGAACTCACAGTGTCATAACACATCTTTCTGTGAAGGTGGTTTTGTCACTGTGTGTTCAGAAACCACTCTTTTAGAAAGTGGCTGAGTTTTGTGCTCTAGGCATTTCTGTGTGTCTCTGCTGAAATGTGGATTGTCTGCCTGGAACTGAAAGGTGAGAGGAGCTGGGAGAGGTCTTGACCCAGGGAGGGGTTGAGATGGCACCAGGCTGCCCTGCATCTGAAGAGTAGGGGGAGGAGAAGCCCGGGAGGTGAAAAGGCCTGGGCCGGTGCTATAAACCAATTGACCCATCTCCTGCTGAGTGATTAAGGATCCAGAACCCCAGTATCAAAGGGAGAGAGGTGACACTGGGAGGGAGACACCCAGAACTGATTTAGGGAGGGGTCAGGGACCCCTGAGCACAAACGAACTTCAAAGACAGTAAGGGGTATAACTATGAGAGCTGAAACCCCTGAACTTTGGAATGAAACAGATATGGATCGAGACTGAAAAGGCTTGGACCCATTCTGTGGTCAAGAGGAAACTCTGCTAAAGAAGGAGCAACTGAAGAGACTGCTGTGGAAAGACCAATCCTTGCTTCATGATCTGGGGCTGGTCTGCAGTTTGCTGTTCTAACTAAGGGAGAGGCTGTTGGGGCTGTGTTGGGAGGCTGTGTCTTGTAACCCCAAGGGCCTGAGTTGGGCTGGCTCCCTGTTTGGAAATACAGGATCATAAAAGTTTCCGGAGAAGTCCCAAGCAACGCGGTGTGCGCGTGCTTTTGCCGCTTGAGACCCTCAGAAGTTGTGCCTTGTGATCGTGGGCACGCAGGAGTAAGCTGAGTCTCGGACGCGCTGGTTGTGTGTTGTGGTGCAGGCCAAGGCATTGGTGAGGAGCGCCTGGTTGTTGTGTGCATGGGGAGACGAAGTGAGACTCGGACGCGCTGGGTGCGTTTCGTGGTGCAGGCCAGGGCGTTGGTGAGGAGCGCCTGGTCGTTGTGTGCACCAAAAGAAGAAGTGAGTCTCAGACACGCAGCGTGCGTGTCGTGATGCAGCCAGGGCGTTGGTGAGGAGCACCTGGTCATCGTGTGCACCGGAAAAAGAAGTGAGACTCAGACGCGCAGAGTGCGTGTCATGGTGCAGCCAGGGCGTTGGTGAGGAGCGCCTGGACATCGTGTGCACCGAAGGAAGAAGTGAGTCTCTGACGCACAGAGTGCGTGTCGTGGTGCAGCCAGGGCGTTGGTGAGGAGCACCTGGTCATCGTGTGCACCGGATGAAGTGGTGAGACTCGGACGCGCAAAGTGCGTGTCGTGGTGCAGCCAGGGCGTTGTTGAAGAGCTCCTGGACATCGTGAGCACCGGGAGAAGAGGAGAGACTCAGACGCGCAGGGTGCATGTTGAAGTGCAAGCAGGGCGTTGGTGAAGAGCCCTGGATCATCGTGAGCACCAGAGAAGAGGTGAGTCTCGGACGCGCAGTGTGCGTGTCGAGGTGCAACCTGAGGAGTGCCTGGGTAGGACATGCACTGAATTTGAAGTAAAGTCTTCACAGTGCCGAGGGCGGGTCTCGGTGTTCACTGAGACCGCCGAAGGAGGGCCAAGTCAATGGGCCCTTGGAGTAGAACAGAAGCGGCCCGGACCGGCAGCCCCGGAGGAGCTGAGCCGCCAGCCCGAGCTCGCTGCACCCCGTGACGGAGTTCTGGATGAAGGCCCAAGTCACTGACGTCGGAGAGGAGAGTGGGGTCACGCCCCCCCCCAGGTAATGTGGATCACCACCTGGGGTGGGGTGTGGGCCTGGAGGGACACTCTCTCGGCCTCTCGCTTCTGTCAGCTGCGCGAGCCTGTTGCTTCGGCTCGGATCTCGGCCCGTGCTGACCCAAGGAGGAGCAGTACTGGGGCCGCAGTGGGAAGCAGTACTTTTGTGTCATCATTGATCCATATTGGGGGCACTGTTAACGGAGCACCTAAACTGTCGTATTACACTTTGTATTATTTCTGCTAACGAACTATCGAACTGTCGTATGATGCCTGACCTCATTTGTGCCTGACAAACTACATGCTTGGTGCGCTACACACTGCGTTATTTTTCCCTTCCAGATTACCTGATTGTAATGTGGCGCATTGCATTAATTCTTCATTGCACAGTATCTGATTATAACGTGGCGCAGTGCATTATTTCTTCATTGCACAGTACAGGATTGTAGCATGACGCATTGCTTTGTTTCTTCCTGGTAAAGGGCATGCTGATAGTGATACGCATTGCATCATTCCTTCTATTGCAAAGTACATGACTGTGGCGCTACGTATGGCATTGTTTCTCTGTTGCACAGTACAAGAGAATATAATTACGCATTGCAGTAATTGTTTCCTTGTGCAACATGTGTAATTCTAGCAATACGACTTGCCTAACCTTTTGGAAACAGTTAGAAGTGAGCTTAACTATTGGTTAGGAGTGGTGGTTGGGATTAGAACTTACCAACCCACCGGAAAGTATACTACCCATTCTTGTATGTTGATTTTGTATCATGTGGTCATATCGTATAACTTCGTATAGAAAGTTTATACTCATTTTTACAAACTCTTGTGGAGTCTATTTGTGGTGACATCATTGGGTTACTGTGAGCGTGGTTGCACATACTGTACACTCGTGCCTTGGAGATAAGCCTGGCTGCTCGTGCCAAGCTACTAAGGGGGTGAGGAAGGCTATCTCAGACGGTGTCCTTACTTAGCCTAACGTTGAAGCGAGGGGTCGGGGACTCCCGCCTCCAGCATTTGGTGGCGATGGTAAGCAATAAGGACCCCCACTTCCAACACACGCTAAAGGTGTGTTTGGGGCAGGGGAAAGAAGTGAGACCCCTCTTCACCGCGATTCTGTCCCAGATCTCCAACACCATCCTGGTCAGGCTGCAACATAAACACTGGGCGGGGGCGCTCGTTTGGGCAACCAGGCCAGGTCCCACAGGAGCCAGCACGCCACAGCCCAGTCCATGTGGAACCAGTGCTTCTTGCTCTCACGCACCTCCCACTTAGAAATGTATCTTAGGTGTGCTGCCCAGTAGAACTCTAACAGGTTTGGACACGCCAGCCCACCGCTGTCCCGGGGCCGCATCAATAAGGAGTGAGCGATACGGGGGGGGGGCTTACCTTTCTAAAATAAAGCGTGCAAGTCTTTCTGGGCGTTGGATGTCCTCTTGCCGGATTGATGTGGGCAGTGTCTGAAAGACGTAGAGGACCTGGGGAAGTATATTCATTTTAATAGCGTTAACAAGCCCTAACCAGGAGATATAAAGGGGTTTCCACCACTGCAAGTCTGCCAGGATCGCACGACGAAGGGGGGACCTGTTAACACGAGACCACGTGGCGAGATTAGGGGTAATATTTAGACCCAGGTATTTGATAGTCAGACGACCATTGGAAATGGGTGGAGACCTGTAATGCTGTAGCCTCGGTAGCCGGGAGAGTGAGATTGAGAACGAATGACTTAGTCATATTGACTTTAAAGCCAGAGATAGCCGCAAAGGTCTGCAGGTCATCTATGACATTGGGGAGCAATACCGCGGATTGAGTCAGGGTGAGAAGCAGGTTGTCGGCAACCAGGCTGATCTTGTGCTCCTGCCCTCTAAAGTAGATGCCCGTAAATCTCCCTGAAGCCCAGATGCGGATAGCCAACGGCTCCACTGCCAGGGCAAAGAGCAGCGGTGAGAGCAGGCCCCCCTGTTGCGTGCCGCGGCCCACGGCAACAGGCTCCGTGATCTTCCCATTTACGTGAATCGGAGCGGTGGGGGCGACTTAAGACTCCATGATTTTGGAGATGAAAGACTGTTTCACCCCACCTTTTAAAGGACCGCCCGCAGGTATGTCCAGTCCACCCTGTCAAATGCTTTCTCTGCGTCAAGCGAGAGGAGGCACGCGGGCATATCATGTCTGCTGACCTTCTGTAATAATTGGGCAATTCGCTGCACATTGTCAGTTCCTTGTCACTGACGAATAAACCCAACTTGGTCCAGATCGATAAGACCTGGTAAGTACGGGTCGAGGCGCACCGCCAGGATTTTAGTGAAGAGTTTAGCGTCCGTGTTGAGAAGGGCTATGGGCCGGTATGAGGAGTATTGTGCTGGATCTTTTCCAGCTTTAGGGATAAGCAAGATGTCTTCCATTGCCATCGTGGGGGTGAGTCCAGAGTCCTGTGAGAAGGAGTTAAAGAGGGTCAAGAGGTGCTCTTGCAGTTGGGGAAAGAACATGCGATAAAAGAGCACAGGAATCCCATCTGGCCCAGGTGCCTTGCCTAGAGGGAGAGCGCGAACTGCATCGCATATTTCGTCTGCGGTGATGGGGGCGTCCAGGAGGGTCGAGTGCTGCGGGGACAGGGGCTCCTAGTTGCACTCGGCGAGATATGTGTGAAGTTGCATGGGGAGGGGTCCTCGCTGTAGTACAATTGTTGATAATAGGTCCGGAAGGCCTTCTATTTGTCCCTCTCCGTCATTACCCAGCCTGCTTCACCCACCTGCAGTTTAGCAATATGGGACTTAGCACGATGATGGCGTAGTTTACGTGCCAGCAGTTTCCCTGTTTTATCACCCCTCTCAAAGTATTGTTGACGTAAAGACAGTAGGGCGCACTCTGCTCTACATGCGCGATGGGCACGCAGCTGGCCATGTAGTATGGCCAGTTGTCTCTTGGTGCGGCAGGTGGGGGCTGCCTTATCCAGTTGCTCCAGCTGTTTAATCTCTGCGGTTGTTTTAGCTTCTAATGTCTGCGCCTCGTGCCTGCGTGCAATAGCTATGGTTGTGATTTTTCCCCTAATGGTAGCATTAAAGCCATCCCAAAGTGTATGAAGGGAGATCTCAGGTAGGGCATTGAGTCAGAAATATTCTTCTTGCGTAGTAAGTGTAGGGGGCACGTGCCAAAGTGGATTTGGTCTTGGCGGGGGGCAGCGTCCCAGGTCAGGGCCAAGTGTGCATGATCAGATAGGTATATGTCAGAGAGCTCTACTGTGTGTAGACGTCGCAGGATCGAGGATAGGACAAAGGCATAGTCAGTGAGGTGTGAGCATGACAGTAGAAAGAATAGTCCCTCACACCAGGGTGTCTGTATCGCCACACGTCTATTAGTCAATAGCTTTCAATGTTCCGTTTGAGTTTTGCAGACATAGCGCCTGCATTTTGGAAGGTCGCGGCACTTCTATCGAGGGAGGGGTCCCACACCAAGTTAAAATCCCCACAGACAATGACATCGCCTTCTACCTCCCCGAGTTGCTCCTGCAGGATACGCCTAATAAAGGTATCATGAGGGCATATATGTCGAGCAATGTGAGTGACTGGCGGCCTCGCTGTAACTGAAGGGTCAGAAAGTGGTCCTTCCTATCCCGTGTCTCTTTGACTAGAGTGGTGTAAAAGGAGGACTTGCATAGGATACCCACGCCCAGAGTCTTAGAGGTGGTATAGGCCCAGTGCCGCCTAGGGTGTCTGGGGTGTGCCATGGTTGGAGGTCAGCCTTGAGCAGATGGGTCTCTTGGGACATTAAGACGTCTGGGTCGTGCTGCAGTACATAGTTCCACAGTTGCTTACATTTGTTCGGGGAGTTCAGGCCTCGAATGTTTAAAGAAAGTAACTTAAGTCCACCCAAAGCTAGCGGAGGTCACATGGTTTATCAGTGGGGCGCTGAGTCGAATCGGTGACAGGGCAAGGGCATTCATATTATTCTGAGAAAAGGAGGCCATCTCTACCGCCTGCATCTCATACCCTGATCCATTGTAGCCCCTGCAGTAGCGATCTTCCTGTGTTGGGGCCCACATCTACCCTCACACCAGAACCCCCGCCACAAGGTCCGCCCCACCTCCCCCCACCTTTCGCAGCCGCCAGAGTGCCCGCACCATCTGTCAGTGCTATTAAGAGTCTGACATGCAGGAAAAGGCAAAACAAGGCAAGTAACAACAAAATCTACCCTCACGCCCAAACCCCCCACCACCAGGTCTGCCCCACCTTCCACCCACCTCCTGCAGCCGCCAGAGTGTCTGCACCATCTGTCAGTGCTATTAAGAGTCTGACCCGAAGGAAAAAGCAAAACAAGTCAAGTAACAACAAAAGACCAACTGAGTCTAACTCAGACTTCTTCTATACGCAGAGACTGGCGCCGAGGCGCTCCAATGAGTCTATGGGGGTAAACCATCAGCAGACCAGGGGGAATTATTAAATTCCCTTTTCAGAGTACTCCGAGTCCACCGGGGCCCACCTCCATCGACGCCGGGGCAGCAAAGGGAAGGAATGGCCATTGGGTGAAGTTGTTTCCACTTCTGGCTTACCGTGTGCCCCCAAGGAGCCAGCACTGGAGTGGTCAGGAGTGGACTCTCCTCCCAGCACTCGGAGGTGATTGATTATGTCCTATTTGGCATCTTGTGAGGAGTGACCAGCTTGCTGTTTGCCAGTACGACGCTGCAGGACCGTAGGCCATTTAGATTTAAGATCATGTACCAGTTCGTAAGATCGGGGCAGTCTGTCAGTGGTCGACGGTTCATCCGGGAGTCCCAGCAACATCTTGGCCACCACCAGGGAGTGTAGTGAGCGTCGTTTGCCCTCCCATTGGAACAGGAGAGCGAAGGGTTGGCCCCACTGGTAGCGTATCCCCTGGGTGCGGAGAGGGGTGGGCGTAATTTGCGTAAGGGACCTACGCGGAGAGGCACGGAGATGGAATCAATCTCCGCACTCTCCGCATAGCTCCGTTACACGCCGCCCGCCTCCTGCCCACCTCCCACCCGCAGTATTAAAAAACTTTAAAAAGCATTATAAATAACATTTTAAACAACCTTACCTTATTTGCGGCGTCCCCGGGCTTCCATCCGTCTCCATCGCGTCTTCCTCAGTTCCCAGAAGAAGACGCGGGTGGGAGGCCAACTCCGTTCCGCCCGAGTGTGCGGAGATTTGCCTTGTTTCTCCGCCTACATCGCGGAAGGGGCAAATCTCTGCACATTCCGTGGGCGGAACCGAGTTGTCCACCCACCCCTAGTGTGGAGCTTGTTTGGAACAGGCCTGAAGTCGCGGCGCTTCCGGAGGGTGACCGTGGAGAGGTCCTGGTAGAGTTGGATCTTGTGGCCCTGGAAAGTGAGCTCAACCTTCTTCCTAGCCGCTTGCATGATCGCTTCTTTTTCAATTAAAAAGTGCACCCTGGTCAGTATATTAAGACCACCACTTGCTCTTCCCACTCTGTGAAACTCGATGGGCCTGGTCTAGAGCAGGTGGGGAGGCATCTTCATCTCCCCGAAGGGCCTGAAGAAGTTTCACTGTAAAGGCCATAATGTCCGATCCCTCCACGTCCGGAGGGACACCCCTGATGCGGCTGTTGTTACAGCGGCTCCAGTTTTCTAAGTCCTCCTGCTTGGTTTGCAGCTCAATGTGCTGATCCTCTAGCGCATTGAGGCAGCGCCAGAGCATCTCCTGGTGCTCCACCCGCACGTCCACGGTCCACTCCAGGTCATCCACCCTATCGACGATCTCTGACACCGCTTTACGAATGTCCCGTAGGCCCGCTTTTAAGTCGTCCCCGAGAGATGAGATATCAGTGCGAATCTCTTGGACAAAGCGGTCCATGTAGCCTTGGGTGATTGGGGCCGATGAGTCTCCCTCTGCCAGCGGCGTAGTGGGACGCGATGTCGCCTCCGGTTTTGAGATTTTGCCCCAAAGAGACATTACTGAGGGGTCCTCAAAGGCCTTGGAGCGGGGCATTGCTAGCGAAGGGACACCAAGTTCGCTACAGGAGGCCCACTTTCAAATCAGCCCACCAGTAGTCAGCTCTGCACACGCTGGCGTTCTCCGGGCCCGGAGAAGACCGCGGGAGAGGGGTCCAACCAGGGGCAACGGGATGGGCGCCGCTACGAATCACTCCGCCAGTAGGCCGGTCAATATTGGTGAGCAGAAGCTTCCCCAGGCACCCGGAGGTAGCGGAGGCCAGAGTCAAGTGGAGGCGTGCCTCACCGCCCCCACTCCCATCGCCAGGCCCAGTCGCCGGTCACATGTCTGGGGCACCTGCCACCACACTCTGCGTTGGTGGCTTAGCCATGGGTCGCTGTCAGGGTCAGGGCGCTTCAGGTCCGGCAGCTCGGGGTGCGGGCAGCCACCAGGTGAGCCCACGCAGGTTCCAGGGGCAGGTATGAGTGCCCCAGGTCAGCCGCTGACGCTCCGGCGTGTTGTAGTGCAGCACAGCGGGCCTCGGGAAGACGGAGGGCATTGGAGGCACGTCTTACTCCATTGCTCCTGTGGCCACGCCCCCATCCTAGATAGTTTTAAAACACAATGAAGGGTTTATAAGGAAAACTAACCAAATGTACAGATATACTTGGCCACATAATTTTCTTTTACTGGTTTCAAATTAGATTTTCTTACTGGAGAGAGTGTCCCCCTGAGGCTTATGTTGAGTACAAATAAATGTGTTCTAACAAACTCCTAGCCTTAGGACTTTTCTAACGTGACTGTTGCAGTGCTTGCAATCTCCCAAGAATTGAAAAACACCCTTTAGTAAGGAACATTTTGAAAATAGCTAGCTAATCCATAGCTAGCTAATCAGACACCACACAATACTGGATTAAGCGTGCCGCAGTACCGTTTTTATTAATCCTTAGAGGTGGGCGAGAAAACAAATTAACAGGCTGAGTCGAGTCCATGCACGAGCTGAGTCTTGAATATCTTTGGGATGTAAACAGTGCAACAAAAACACACACAAAAATATGATAAAGAAGCCTTTTCATTTTTTTTAACATGTAGAAGCGTTTCTACTTAGTACATAAGATATCACTGTATTGAGAGGCATTTATTAAAAGTGACTATTTGAAAGAACAAGTTACTCACTTACCTTCGGTAACGATATAACTGTAGGAGACATATATTACTTATAGACTCCTCACCTTAGAATTACCCCCAGGTGTCAGACTGGATCTGGGGAATTTTTTCTTCAGCTGTACCCCTGCGCGTCGGTAGGTGGCGTCGGTTGACTCCACTTTCGTCATTGGCATCGTGGTCGCCGGAATGATTTTGCGATATCTACTCAAACGCCACCCCTGCGCACTGACGTCAGTTCTTAACATGACATTCCACGCCAGAAGTGCAGAGTCATGCAAGTCTCTGACCACTGGTGCACAAAACTAGGGCCCTGAAGGGAAGTCCCTTACCTTAGAAGTCAGTTCTCAGAACAGGGAAGACGGGTGGGGCGATGAGGAATCCCTAACTAATATATGTCTCTTACAGATATATTGTTACCGAAGGTAAGTAACTTGTTCATCTGAAAGAGACTGTTAGTTATGGATTCCTCACCTTAGAATAGATACCCCAGCAATACCAACCCCGGAGGTGGGTCTGCGAACTAAGTTCACTCCAGAATGTCCTAAAGAAGCCGTCTCTTCAGACTTGGCTGACCAGGCAGTAATGTTTGGTGAATGTGTGCAATGAAGATCACATGGCTGCCTGACAGATGTCAAAGGGGGTCTCCACGTCCTAAAGCAGTAGTGGCTGCCGTCGCCCTGGTGGAGCAGGTGCGCAGTCCTACCGGAGGTTCCTTCTTTGCCAATGAATAACAAATTTTGATGCAAAAACGTCCCACTAAGGGATGGTTGGTTTTTGCATGGCATGACCTTTCTTGGCATCCACATAGCCATCAAAGAGCTGGTCATTCACTCGGAATTGCTTTGTGCGATCCAGGTAGAAGAAATGCGCATGTTTTGGATCCAGATGTGGAGCCTTTCCTCCTCTTTAGAAGGATGCGGGGGCAGGAAGAAGGTGGGCAAAGTGATGGTCTGTCCTATGTGGAAAGAGGTAACCACTTTGGGAAGGAAAGAAGGCCTCGTGCAAAGAACAACTTTGTCCGGATGAACAGCCAGGAAAGGAGGTTTGGAAGAAAGAGCGTGAAGCTCACTCACCCTGCGAGCAGAGGTGATGGCAACCAAAAAGGCAGTGTCAAAAGTCTGAGAGGACAGTTATGAAGCCGCTCAAAAGGAGCGCACATAACATAGGTCAGAACCAGGTTCAAGTCCCACAGGGGCAATACGAAAGGAATTGGAGGAAACACGTGAGTAATGCCCTTAAGGAAGCGATTTAAAATAGGGGACTTGAAAAGTGATAGCTGATCAGGAAGCCGAAGAAAGGCCAAAATGGCAGAAAGATAGCCTTTTAAAGTGCCCAGAGCAGAGCCCTGCTGGCCTACAGAAAGAATGAAGAGGAGAACCTCTGAAAGAGGGGCAGAAAGGGGATCTACAGCCACAAATTTGTTCCATCTACAGGTGTATACCGTTTTGGTGGAGGGACGCCTGGCAGCCAAGATAACATTACAGACTTCGAGAGGAAGGTCGAAAGCTGTCAACTGTCGCTGCTCAATCTCCACGCTAGGAGGTGGAGGCTGGACAGGTTTAGGTGGAGGATCGTCCCCTGCTACTGCGACAGAAGATCCTCCCGAAGGGGCAGTCTGATCGGAGGATCAATGGACATGTGCAGAAGCTCAGGATACCGGACTCTTTGTGCCTAGTTCGGGGCCACAAGAATGACTTGGGGCCGGTTGTGCTTGATCTTCTTAAGCACTCTGGGCAGAAGTGGTATAGGCAGAAAGACGTATAGAAGACCGCAACTCCACTCACGGCGAAAAGCGTCGCCTAGTGAGTGCCGCCTTGGGAATTTCAATGCCCAGAACTGCTGACATTGCGCGTCCTCTTTGGTGGCAACTAGATCTAACTAAGGCTCTCCCCACTGCTGAAAGAGACCTTACAATACCTCCGAGTGAAGATGCCATTTGTGATCCATAATGCACCGGCTGCTGAGTTCGTCCCCCCTGGCTTTCAGAGAACCTGCCAGGTGTTGAACCGCCAGGGACATGCACTGACGTTCCAGCCACTTCCAGAGATGAGTGACTCCTGACATAGGGTCCACGACCCCACCCTCCCTGTTTGTTGCAGTACCACATGGCGGTGGTGTTGTCCGTGAACACCTGCACTACTCTCCCTTTGACAGAAGAAAGGATGGTCTTCAGTGCAAGACGGATCGCCCGAAGCTCCAGAGGGTTGATGATGTGCCCGGACTCCGCTGGAGACCAGAGGCCTCTGATCTCCACCTCTCCCATGTGGCCGCCCCACCCTAGAAGTGAAGCATCTGTCAACTCTGTGAACTGTGGCTGGGAAGGGAGAGGGACCTGCCATTGACCCAATCCTGGTTCGGTAGCCACCACTGCAATTGGTGTTGAGTGCCCTCTGAGATCTGGACGCAATCGGAAAGATTCTCTTGATGCTATGCCCACTGGAACTTCAGGTCCCACTGCAGAGCCCACATATGCACCTGGCATAGTCCACCAGCAGGATGCAGGAAGCCATGAGGCCCAGTAGCCTCAGGGTCAATCTGACCGAAACCCGGGACAGAGGCTGAAAGATTGGAATCATAGCCTGAATATTCCAGACTCGCTGCTCGGGAGGATAAGCCTGAAACTGCACTGTGTCCAGAACACCTCCGATAAAAAGGAGCTTCTGTGAGGGAATCAGGTGTGACTTCGGCACATTGATGGTGAACCCCAGCGAATGCAGGAGATCGGCCGTAGTCTGGAGGTGGGAGATGACAGCCTGGGGCGAGCCCGCCTTCAACAGCCAATCGTCAAGACAGGGAAAACTGGAACCCCTAATGCGCACAGATGATTTGCGACCACCGCCATCAACTTTGAGAACACACGAGGGGCGCTGGTAAGGCCAAAGGGGAGCACGGTAAACTGAAAGTGTTCGTGGCCTACCGTGAACCATAGGTAACGCCGGTGGGCTGGCAGGACGGGGATGTGAAAATAAGCGTCCTGCAAGTCCAACGCTACCATCCAGTCTCCAGGGTCGAAGGCAGACAAGACCTGAGCCAATGGCAACATTTTGAACTTCTCCTTCCAGTGGAACCGGTTGGCGTTCCTGAGATCCAAGATAGGATGCAGGCCTTTGTCCTTCTTGGGCACCAGAAGGTAGTGGGAATAACAACCACGACCTAATTCTGGGGCAGGAACATGTTCGATGGCTCCTTTGGCCAAGAGAGCCCTAATTTCCTGTTAGAGAAGGGCCAAGTGATCCTCCGACATGCGATGGAAATGACGTGGCATGGAGGGAGGGGTAGTCTTGAAGGGGAAGGAGGAGCCCCTTCGGACTATCTGCAAGACCCACCTGTCCAACATGATGGTGAGCCAGTGGGGGAGGTGATGGCGAATCCTGCCGCCCACTGGCGAATGGTGGCCCTGAAAGATCGGACTAGGAGGGCTTGGAGGCTGCTGCAGAGGGGGCGCTGGTGGACTGGCCGGCCCGCTGGCCCCCAGACCCACGATGGTAGGTCCCCATTTTCCCGGCTGCGCAGAGGCTGGACAGCTTGCATAGGCCTGTGGCTCTGGACGGAACGTGGCGGGGCACCCCTTCTGTAGCCACTAAAGGGGTAAAAAGCAGACTACGCAGGCGAGAGGTAGAAGCGAGGCACAAGGACCTGGCCGTAGCCCTGGAGTCCTTAAAGAGCATGAGCGCGTTGTCTGCTTTGTTGCCAAACAAGCAATGGCCATCAAAGCGCATGTCCACAAGTGTAGCTTGGACATCACCCAAAAAGCCAGTGGACCTCAGCCAGGCGTAGCGCCTCAGAGCTACTGACGTTGAAATCGTCCTGCTCAGCAAGTCGGCGGTGTCCAGCCCACAGCCAATGGCGAACTTTGCTGCGTCTCTCCCTTCGGCAACTGCACGAAAGAGCACGGCCCGGGCCTCCTCCAGGCACTGTGGCAGCACCTGCGTGACCGTGTCCCACACAGAATGGGAGTAACGGCCCAAGAGACATGCGGTGTTCATTGACCGCAGTCCTAAGTTGGAGGAAGAAAACATTTTCTTCCTAAGATGGTCCAGTTTCTTGCATTCCCTATCAGGTGGTGCGGTAGGGAATGCACCCTTGGAAGTTGAGGCTTGAACCACCAAGCTCTCGGGGGTTGGGGTGTTGGTAGAGGAAAACTGGTTGCCTAGGGCCAGGCAATCATCCTCTCCACAGGAGCCCCTGTGTTTGGCTTGGACCAAGTGCCCAAAAGGATGTCTGTGAGGGTCTCATTGAACAGCAGCTGGGGTTCTGAAGAGGCCGCTGCTGGTTGAAGCACCTCGGTCAGGAGGTTAGTCCTGACCGCCACCGTAGGAAGCTCAAGGTTTAAGGCCTCAGCCGCCCTACGCAACACCACTGCGTATGATGCACCCTCCTCCTTACCCACAGTAGGGGGAGATAGCATGCCAAGGTCTGGGGAGGTGTCCAGACCACTGGCCTTACCCAACTCCTCTCTCCAGTCCGGTTCTTCTAACTGGTCTGCCAGAGGGTCCACAGACCCCTCCCAGTCCTCCTCACCCTCCTCTGGTAGCCACTCAGGGCGATAGGGAACACCAAAGGAGAACAGGGGTACAAAAGTACCGGTCGGCGCCGGTCCTGACGTTGGTCAATGCCGGTATCGAGGGGGAGGCAGGGGTCGAGGTGGGTTGGGGACACAACCAGCGTCATAGGAGGCGGAGGTGTCGCCAATGGATTTGATGCAGAAGGAGGTGTAGTAAGGTCGACCGGCACAGATCCGGATCCAGGCCTGGATCCCCCAGAGCCGAAGCCGCCGTTACCAAAGGCCTAGAAGCCCCAGCCGAATCTGCGGGTCCCGAAGGCACGCTGGCGTAGTCAGGCTGCCCAAAGATGGAATGGAGGACTTTGTAAAAGCTATCAAGTTGGGCAGGGGTCGCTCCGGCTCCCGGAAAGGGAGGGAGGCTCGGAGCCGACCCAACAGGCTCCGCGGGCGGAGCCGGGTGACTACCTTTTGCAACCCGCGTTGCATCGGCCGACGGACAGGGAGAACGTGAAGAGCGACGATGCTTCTTCGCCTCCTTTTTGTGCTTCGACTTACCCGAAGGCGAAGACTTCAACGAGGAGTGGTGGTGATTATGGCTCCGCGACCGGTCCCTCCCTTGGACCGGGACCTCAGTTGGTGCGGAGCCAACTGCCGGGCCTCCAGAAGCTTTCGGGACTGCTCCCGCAAAGACTTCAGGCCATGGCCCGGCAGTCAGAGCACAACTTCGGGTCGTGGTCGCGCTCCAGACACCATAGGCACACAAGATAGGGGTCCGTTACCGACATTAGCTTGTGGCAGGAGCCAAAAGGCTTGAAGCCGGTCCGACGCGATGACATCCCTCTGCACCAGGAGTAGTGACGACTCAAAAAGATGTCGACAAAAAGTCTCAAAAAGAGAGTCAAAATGTGACTAGGTATATCCAGGTCTGTGCTGCCTCGCGCGGAAAAAGGAAAAACTGATGTCAGCACACAGGGGCAGCGTCTAAGTAGATACTGAGATGTCAATCCGGTGACCACGACGCCAGTGACGAACGCTGAATCGACCAACGCCACCTACGACGTGCAGGGGTACTGCTGAAGAAACAATTCTCCAGATCCAGTCTGACGCCTGGGGGTAATTCTAAGGTGAGGAATCCATAACTAATAGTCTCTTTCAGATTCAAAGGTTAATGTTTTTTCTATAATTTTTGATGCATTGGGTTAGGGTGTCGGTGTCAGGCAGAAGCCACATGAAAGCTCGTTTTTGGGCTTGAGTGTCCATAATACCTTGAGCTGATCCAGAGCCTGGCATGTGGCTTGAGCCTGGCTCGAGCTTTCACTTCACCCACCTCTATTGTTCTTGTTCATTAATTTACAATACTGTTGAAGTCTTTTCAGGGTCGGGCGTTAGCCAAGACCTTTTGATTTTATTAAATATTTTAGGGACTTTCAGTCGGGCCTCTTTATCTATTGGTCTGTGTAGGAAGCTGGCTCTTTATATAGTATACCAAAAATAGCTATGCTGTGTAAATAGTCCAAGGGGCATCTTTACAAGCCCCTTGCACCGTCGGTGCGTCAATTTTTGCTACCCCACATTTACAAGACCACGTAAAGCCACCCTACGTAACTTTTTGTGTCCTTGTAATCACTGCCCCTTTTCGTGCAGCACTTTACGTGAAAGGGGCATTCCATGGGCGTTGCTGTGGGTGTTCCCACGCGACACCCATGGAACCTGACGCATTCCCAGATTAACAAGAAATTGTAAACCTGGCAATGCGTCAGAATGCTACACCTCCCCAGGGTAGGCGTAGGGAGGCGCAACGAGGATAAATGTTTCATTTACCCTCATTTTTTCCTCTTTCTATGTGTGCTGCATTATGCAGCACACATAGAAAGAGGAAAACACCCCTCATGATTGTTTTTGTGCGGGAAGGTGTCCCTTCTGGCACAAAAACAATCTTCCCGCAACCCAGGCACCCTAGCACCATGGTGCAAGGGTGCCTGTGTTGGTGCATGGCAGCCAATTGTGTTCCAGCACAATTGAGGGGTGCAGAGTGATCCGTCATATCTTTGGCGCTGAGTCAGTTTCTCGTAAATTATACCCCAGGTATCCCTTATAAGTGGACAGGGGCTTGCTTTAACAATTCCAAGGAGCTCTATTTGGGATAGTGTGGTTGCGCGGCCCTAGGCTTATCAGAGAGAAGTGTTAAGCATTTGTTGCACACACATAGTTAATAAATGATGTACACACAATAAGAAATCCGACACCAATTTATAAATGAACACTGATTTTTATATGATTTTAGACACCAAGATCAACGATCAAAATCGGGTAAATACTTTCAGAGGTACGTTTTTACACTAAAATTGAAATTGTGCAGGTTTGAGGCATGAACCTCAAATGCGGTAATGTTATTCTATGGAAGGAGCATTCACTGCATAGAGTCACTTACAATCGGCTTTCAGGACTGTTCTTCAGGAATTAAGGTAAGTAGGGACCAAGGTCCAAAAATGCGCCATTAGTTCACATCTGTCGGCCCTGAAGCGTCGGGGTGCAGAAGTGCTTCTCAGGGGCTGTAGCCTCAAACGCTACCCGTACAGTCAATGAGAACAGTACCTGTGAAAAGAGGCTGCAAGCAGGGACTGGAGGGTCAATCCAGTTGAACCCAATAGAGGGCTCAGGTCTTGAGGGTCTCTGGGACTCAGGGCCACTGATGGCTTCCTTGAACTTGGGCTGGGGGTTTCAGGTGCAGAGCTGCTTCGTCAAGCGGGGTTGCGCTGACAGAGGCTCTTGTGTGTTTTTTTCTGTCCTGCAGAAGAGGCTGCAGGCGGGGACTGGGGGCCAGTTCGGTTGAACCCAAAGTGGGGGCTCAGCTTTTAAAAGTCTCTGGACCTCAGGCCCACTGTCTGTTCCTCTGAACTCAGGCTGGAGGGCTTGTGTGCATAGGTGCTTTGTCATGCGGGGTTGTGCTGTCCGAGGCTCTCATAGTTTTTGATATCCTGCAGATGAGGCTGCAGGCGGGGACTGGGGGTAGTCCAATTGAACCCAATGGAGGGCTCAGCTTTTAAGAGTCACTGGACCTCAGCCTTCACCTTTGGTTACTATGAACTGGGGCTGGAAGGCTCATGTGCATAGGTTCTTTGTCCGGCAGGGTCGCACTGATAAAGGCTCTTGTGGTTTTCACTGTCCTGCAGAAAGGCTCCGGTTGGCAACTGGGGGCCTAGTCCAGTTGAACCCAAAGGGGGGCTTGGCTTTTAAGAGTTTCTGGACCTCAGACACACCGTCGGTTCCTGTGAACTCAGGCTGGAGGGCTTGTGTGCATAGGTGCTTTGTCCAGCAGAGTCGCGCTAGTCAGAGCCTCTCGCTGTCGGTCTTCGGGGAGTAGCTCCTTTACTCCAAGGGAGATCTTTCCCTGTTGGTGAGGTGCTGGCAGTCATCCAAAAGTTTGGTGAGGATGTCCAGTTGTTTGCAAAGTTAGTTCGAGTGATTGTCGAAGGCACGCAGCCGTTCAGGGTTTCGTGCCAATCTTTGATGCAGGGCTTAAGTTTTCACTCTCTTAGACCTTCTTCTTTCTTCTTCGGTTTCCTAGTTGAAGTCTTTACATGATCAGTGTTCCTTGTATCAGGGGGCCACTTAACACTAAATTTAGGGGCGTTAAGGGGAATGTAAGGTAGTAGCCAATGAGCTACTTACCTCTGGGGTCACTATACCCCATAAGTGGAGTGGGCATAACCCTGTCCCAGAGTTCCTTCTTCACCACGCACACAATGGTGGAATTCTTCCTGTTGTGTTCACTTCAGGTAGCCCACCCTTGGAGTATGACTAGCCTGATAGTGTACCACGCTCCTGACTATCTAATTTCACTCCTGTCCAGATGCCAAATGGGCCTCAGGGCAGGGGGTGGCATCCTCCAGGTGTGGGGGAAGCCAGGCTCGCATATCAAAGGCGGCAGAGGCTTGGAAGCCTCTGGCCTTGATATGCTGATTTACTTGCTTTCCTGCTGGAGAAGGTGTAAACTCCTCCTGCCAGAGCTTGCATTCTTTCTGACCTACGAGAGTGGGCTCTCATATCCTAGGGGGTCAGAAACTCATCAGTACATCTAAGGTACCCTCTAGGGTGCATGTATTAATAACTCCAACACAGGAATCAGTGTGGGTTTATTAATATGAGATGTTTGATGCCAAAAACCATAGGTTTCAGTGAAGCCATTACGCAGCTGGGTAATTTGTTTTGACCAGTGCCCAGTACATACCTTAAGATGGCTTCCCTTCTCACTTGTAATATTTAGCAATGGATCTAGACATTACAGGGGCATATCTTCTCAGCCAGAAATGTCCTCACATGTACTATAATGCACCCAGCTTTAGAGCTCCAAGGCCTACTGTAGGGGTGACTTACATACAGCCCATGCAGTGTCTTTGGCATTGACACGCAGGAGTGTGGCATGTCATGATTTCAAACATGGTTTACACCATGTCACACATCCTGCAACTGCAGTTTGTGTGTAATTTGTGTGTGGGTCCCTTAGCATGGCATAATATGCTGCAGGCCTTAGGGACCCTCTTTAGTAGCCATGCTTTAGGGGCCAGGGGTACAATTTACTAGGGACTCACAGGGGTACTAAATTCCAGGCCAATTGGGTTATATTTAGACATCACCTTGCTTTAAGGAAAGAGCACTGGCACTGAGGTCTGGTAGGCAGGCCTCAGTACACTGTCAGAGCTGCAAACCAGCATTTAGTACCTAAAGGGGGCAAAAAGTGGGGGGACAGCTGCAACAAAATTCCACTTTCCTACGGTCTGTCATTGTGTCATTCATATATTTCTTATACTGACCACAGCATACTGCATGGTGCAGTATGTCAGTCCACTTTAGCCACTGGCTGACTTCTCTGTGAGTGATAGCATTATATATATAAATCATAGGGGCTTTCGGCGAGCCCTCTTCATCCATGAGTCTGTTGATGTGTCAGGAAATCAGCTGGGATGGACTTTATTACAATCATCCCTTATATGAGTATCAGTGTGAGAAGTTCAGATACGGTAGTAGTCTGTAGTTACTCTTAGTTCTTTCCCTTGAAGTTGGGTTGGCTAATCAGACTTGCATTGCTGTACCATATTGGAGGGGCAAAGTTTGAAGGTATTTGGGCCACATGTACCTGAGGCCAATTGTGATTGTGGAGCAGTTCTCGAGACGATGGTGGATCTGAGTGCTGCCTGCTTCCCTGGACTTATAGCAGATGCTGGGACATCACCCCTGCCAAATGTTGCATATATGTTTAACAGCAGTGGGAAAGGGCTAACCTGTGACGTAGTCTGCATGACTTAGGCTTGGTTGAAAATGGTAGCTTATCCATTCTAATTTGTTTGGTTCGGATAGAGAGGAAGTCCTGGGTTTATTTCAGAGGGGATCCAGTGATCCCTGCCCACAGCTCCCTCTCTTGGGTGTGGGTAGGTTATTGACTGTGTCTGAAATCAGTTGTGACCAGTGTGTGACAGAATGATGGTTGGACGTGCTATGAGAAAGTGACTCTGTATATACTGTTCCCAAATAGGTACAGTGTGTACAGAGTCCACAGTCCCCAGAGGTTTGGCAGAGGTTAAAGTTAGATATAACCTTACTCTCTAAAGTTGTAGCTTTGTCGAGCAGTAAGGCAGTATCAGAGGACAGTGTAAAGCATTTGTTGTACACACTCAGTCAGCAAATGGTCTCACACACTCAAGAACTGAACTCTAGGCCAATGGTTTATATAAACAATATATGGTTGTTTTATTTTAGAACCAACGATAGGTATTAAAATATACTTTCTCAGAATGAGATGCTTTAGTTAAATACTTTTGCAATATGCAATTGACTTTTGTAGGTAATAGTTAAAGGTTGTTGCAATAGGCAACACAATTTGAAACACAATAATGCATTGAGCTCAATGGGAATTTTAAGTTATGTGCACTTGATTACTTTCAGGATTACTTTTCTAACTCCAGGACTGGATCCTAGATTCAGTCCTGGGAGTAAATTCGGTTAAGTTACTGTTGTGATTTTTAAACAATATTTTGCTATTTTAAAAGTTGACAGAAACTTTTTCTGATCAAATTACCAATGTTATCCTATGGAAGGAAATTCACTTAGCAGGTAAGTGGGGTTATGGGTACTTTTCCTAGGTCAGTGTTGGATCCTAGATCCAGCACTAGTGTACCACCTGTAAGCAGTTGAGAAACTGCGTTTAAGTTACACAGGCGATTTTTAAGGAATAGTTATAAGTTTGCAAAATCGACCCTTAGAAGAAATTTCTTAGAAAAACAGGAAATAGTTTCCTATGGGAGAAAATTCAAGTTACGGGTAAAGTATGTTCTCGTTACTTTTGTACTCCAGTGCTGGGCTCCTAGGCTCAGTACTGGGGCATCTATCTAAAACAGGTAAGTAATTATGTTTTCACAGTTGGTACGATTTTTAAAGAATATTTGTAGTTTGCAAAAATCGACACATAGAAGAAATTTCACAGAAAAACAGTCAATGGTTTCCTATGGGAGAAAATTGAGTTAGTGGTAAGTACGGTTGTAAGTACTTTTCAGGGTTAGTGCTGGGCACCAAGATCCAGCACTGGGATCTCTCCTAATAGCAGGTGAGTATTTCTGTTTTTTTACTCGGTTGATTTTAGGTGAATATTTTAAAGTTTAGAAACTCCACACTTAGAAGAAATTTCAGAAGAAACCAGTCAATGTTACCCTATGGAAGAAAAGTGAGTTATCGGCTTTTGGGTAAGTACTCGACTGGCAGAGTTGAGGTTCTGGGCACAGACTCAGGGGTCTCCCAGGGTCAGGTTGGTACAGTTGTTACACCCTCAGCGACACTGGGGCAGCCGGGTGCAGAGTGAGTTAGGCCCAATGTTATCTTATGGGAGGCAGGGGGGCCTTGGTTGGTGGCTGCTGACTAGCAGGCCACGCGGCTGTGGGAGCTGGGCTCCTGGTCACTTGCTCAGGGCAAATGGGGAAGTAGGTAGGAGTAGAAGTTGCACTGCCAGGGCCACTCGGGCGGCTGGGTGCAGGGTGCTTTTGAGCCTTCGGGCACTCAATGGATTTCAATGGGAAAGCTCAAGGACGAACAAAGGATGCAAGCTCGAAGGGCGAAGATTCTTCGGGTGCCACCACCACTTCGAGAGGTAAGTTGGGTAGTTGGAGGATAGGTAGATACCCAGGAGTCGGGCACAGGGGGCCGCAGGGCGCCGGGTGCAGAGGTGCCTTTTGATGTCGGGAAATCTTACCCTCTGTTGATCGCGGCTGGGGGGGTTCCCTGGTTCTGAGGCTGCAGGCGTCGTCCGGAGCGTCGAGGTGGGTCCTTGGGTGCCGGATTCGGGGTCACAGTCGCCGGGGGGACGTCCTCGGGGTCTTTGTCCACTCCGGCACAGGCCAGGCTTGGCGGGTGCAGAGTGTGCAGGGTTCACGGTTCTGGGCTGATGCCAGGGGTTAGAAACTTGCTTTGAGCAGAGCCACTGCTCATGGGAGTCCCAGATGCTCAGAGTCACAAGGTAGCCAGGTCCTCCGGGGTTTGTGAGGTTGCTGGCCACAAGAGGTGCCGGGATTTAGCAGGAGCAGATTTGAGTGTCGACAGGCCGGTAGGGCTGGGGCCAAAGCAGTTGGTGTCTTCCTCTTCTTAGCAGCTGCACAGCAGGTCTTCTTTCTTCTTGTTCTTCTTTGCTTTTTCGGAATCTGGAATCTGAGGAGGGAAGGTTCAGGGTGCCCCTAAATACTAGATTTAGGGGCGTTACAGGTAGGTAAATGGCAGGGACCAATGGGTCCCTGCCCTGGGGTGGGTACACCCCCAAATCCTGCCACTCTCCTGTGGGAGGAGGGCATGAGCCTAGTCCTCATTGGGCAGGGTTTCCCATCTTCAAGATGGCGAGAGCCCGGAGATGTGCTTCACCTCGCCTCCCCTGCCTGAGGGGTGGGGTTGGCAGAGGCTGGCACATCCACTGTCCTTACTTGGGGTTTCCGGCCAGCATTCCCGCCAGAATGGGGGTCAGAACCGGTGGGGGCCAGTTGCTGGGTACAGCAAATGGCCTGGAGAAGCTCATAAAGGCGGCATGCCTTTGAAGCTTCCCCCGGCCCATCCTGGGGGAGGAGACCTAGCACCTCGCCCAAGATGTGCATTGTTGCGGGGGCTCTCCACCCAGGGGTCCAGCAACATGTCTGCTGTGTGGCAGCCTAGGCAGCCTCTCAGACAAGACGTGGATTGTAGGTTAGGTTTCAGGGGGCATCTCTAAGATGCCCTCTGTAGTGCTTTGTGCATTAAATCCCACACTGGCATCAGTGCGGGTTTAATGTGCGGAGAAGTTTGATACCAAACTTCTCAGTCTTCAGTGTTGTCATTATGGTGCTGTGGAGCTCGTGTTTGATGAGCTCCCAGCACCATATACTCTTAAATGGCAGCACTGCACTTACAGTGCCCAGGAATGGACCTGGGTACTGTAGGAGCACAGGGCTCATGCTCCTGTGCCCACACCACTGGCATAGGGCACCCAGCTAGAGGGGTGGCTGATGTATGCCAGGGCAGTGTAGGTTGTGGGCATGGCACACAGGGATGTGTGCCATGTCGACTTTGTGTACCCAGACACTCAGCCTGCAAGGGCAGCGTGTTTGTGTTAGGGTACAGGGCCTCTAAGGGTGGCACAATAAGTGCTGCAGCCCTTAGAGGCCTTCCCTGGTCACAAGGCCCTGGGTACCATTTACCAGGGGCTGACATGTGGCCAGGGTTTGCCAATTTGGGTTTTAGGTTTTAGGGAAGGAACATAGGCCCTGGGCACCTGATTGGCAGGAGCCCAGGGCACACTCAGTCAAAGTACAGTCAGCAATTCAGCAAAAAGTGGGGGCATACCATGCAAGAAAGATGGCACTTTCTCACACAACCTCCCCCAAATGAAAGGTGATGAGACTAACCTTGCCCTATGGAGTCTTCATTGTCTAAGTGGAAGAATCTGGAAAGTCCATCTGCGTTGGCATGGGCAGGTCCTGGTCTGTGTTCCACTTCAAAGTCCATTCCCTGTAGGGAGATGGACCACCTTAGTAGTTTTGGATTTTCCCCTTTCGTCTGCATTAGCTATCTGAGAGGTCTGTGGTCAGTTTGAACCAGGAAGTGAGTACCAAACAAGTATTGCCTCAACTTCTTCAGGGACCAAACCACAGCAAAGGCCTCTGTGGTGATGTGATGTTGATGAGAATATCATGATGTCACATGGAATGTTTAAAGGGTTCTGCTCGAGGGTTCTCGGGGAGAGCAGTTGGGACTCTGGACTGTAGCTGTGCCGGTTGGGACGGCTCTCTGTATCTTATAATAAATACTACACATGAAAAGCATCCTGGTGCCATCGCCTCGTCTTTACAGCCTCCCTCTCAATGGCACTCCAACGCTGCTCTCCGGTGAGTAGCCTCCTGCTTATAAAAGCAACAGGTTGGTCTTGGCCTTCATCATTGGTCTGGGATAGGACCGCTCCTATGCCTAGCTCAGAGGCATCAGTCTGCACTATGAACTGCTTGGCATAATCTGGAGCTTTTAGAATTGGTGCTGAGCACATTGCTTCTTTCAGGGTGTCAAAAGCCTTTTGGCAACTAACTGTCCAGTTAACCTTCTTGGGCATCTTCTTGGAGGTGAGTTCTGTGAGGGGAGTCACAATGGACCCATATCCCTTCACAAACCTCCTGTAGTACCCAGTCAAGCCAAGGAATGCCCTGACTTGGGTCTGGGTTGTTGGAGCTACCCAGTCCAGGATGGCCTGGATCTTGGGTTGTAAGGGTTGTACCTGGCCTCCACCTACAAGGTGGCCCAAGTATACCACACTGCTCTGCCCTATCTGCCATTTGGATGGCTTGATAGTGAGGTCTGCATTTTGTTGCAGGCCCAGGAGAGCGGGGGCTCTCCACCCAGGGGTCCAGCAACATGTCTGCTGTGTGGCAGCCTAGGGAGCCTCTCAGACAAGACGTGGATTGTAGGTTAGGTTTCAGGGGGCATCTCTAAGATGCCCTCTGTAGTGCTTTGTACATTAAATCCCATACTGGCATCAGTGCGGGTTTAATGTGCTGAGAAGTTTGATACCAAACTTTAGTCACTGCACGCGTCTCCCGTGGGTCCCCTTCCTCACTACCTTGGTTGGTTTCACAAGGGGCCAGCGACCCTAAATGCCCTAGGCATTGTCTGTAGAATTGTCGTGGTTCTTATACCACTTTTTTGATATATGGTTTGGTCCCCCCCGGGGCCTTGTGATTCCAGTGCTATTTATTGTAACTATCAATGCTTGTTTGAATTGTATCTTCACCTCTAGCCTCATAAAGAGACTAGTGGGGTTATTCCTAGAATAAATACATATTTTATATATATACCTGTGTGGGCTACTCTTTCATTTGGTTATTCAAGAGGTTATCTATGGTAAAACAATAAGCTTAACAATTCTTCAAGACTTAGCCTGAAGGCTGCTCTCCACATCTACCACTAGGATAGCTTTCTTTAAAGGTTGTCTTTAACCTATCACCTTAAGAGTCGAATTGGACTGGTGCAAGGTGGCCACTATAACTAGTGACCAGCATATGCCAGGCCAACTTCTCACATTGGTGTGCAGCGGTTGGATTCAAGCTTGCCATTATTTTACCAGATAACAAATTGAATTTCTAAAGTGAAAGCCACTTGGTACTAAAGGTACATATAAATTTAAGCTTAGAATACAATAAGTTCTACTGAACTTAGGAGTTGTGTGTAGAGGGCTTAGCACACCTTGACTACAACTCAAGAAAGGGTTCAGTAGGCCACACCTAGTGTAGGTAGATACACCAGTACCACTACACTAGAAATGTCTTCAGGTTCAGGAGCCCATAAGGCCCTGGAAGGACCCTCAAGGGTCCCAGTAGACAAGTATGACCACCTCTCTTTTGCAGAGCTTAGGGAGATGTGCACTGCTAGGCAACTGAAGATAAACAAGGGTGCCAACACTCAACGTCTCAGGGAAATCCTGCTCATAGCAGACTCTAGTGTCTGAAGGGGTAGACAGGTTGGGTGGGCATCCTGCTGAAGAGGACACCCAAGTGGTGGACTCTGAGGAGGACCAGGAAGAGGAAGTTGAACTTGACCTGGATGATTCAGACCATTCACAACATGGAGGTGATGGCCCAAGAGGCACTCCCTCCATCCCTAATGGGAGAATGGTGGATCCAAACAGAAGGAACAGATCCCCCTCAGAGGGGTCTAACCATTCTGAGAGATCCAAAAAGACCTCTGCCTCTTCTCAGAGAAGAGAATCCTCCAAGGAGAGGAAATGCAGACTGACCCAGTTTGAGCAGGCTAAACTTCAGCTCAGGAGAGAACAGTTAGCATTAGACAGGGAGTCCCTGGAGCTTCAGAAAGCTTCAAGAAAATGGGGTCTAGAGACCCCTGGTGGCATAATAATACCCCTAGAGTTAGAGAGAAAGCTCCTGACAATAGGAACCTGCATAAGATTGTGCCCCCTATCAGTCAGGGATGATATTCATAAATGGATCACTGCACTTGAGAGGGCCTGTAAAGTTCAGAGGGTCCCAGTAGAGCAGTGGGCAGCAATCGTATGGCTCTCCTTTGCAGACAAAGGAAGAGACAAGCTGTCAGAGAAGAGGATGCAGATGATTATTATATCTTGAGAGATGCTTTACTAGATGGGTTTGGCCTAACCACTGATCAATACAGAATAAAGTTCAGAGATACCCAAAAAGCACAGAATCAAGATTGGGTAGACTTTGTGGATTGTGCTACTAAGGCTCTGAAAGGTTGGTTAAATTGCAGTAAAGTAAATAATTATCAAGGATTGTACAATCTCATCATGAGGGAGCAGATTCTTAATAATTGTCAAAACCAACTCTTACACCAGTACCTGGTGGACTCTGATCTGACCTCTCCCCAAGAATTGGGTAAGAAGGCAGACAAATGGGTCAGAACCAGGATTAGGCCCAAGAACCAAGGTGGAGACCAGAAGAAAGATTCCACAAAGCCCAAAGAGAAAGGCGGGGATGATAAAACAGAAAAGTCCTCTGAAGGGTCCCAAAATCCAGTTCTGGGGGTGGGTCCCAAAATCCTTCCTCTTCCAATAAGAAACCATATTGCCATGTGTGTAAGCAACCTGGCCACTGGAAAACTGACTCCAGTTGTCCAAAGAATGGCAATAAAGAAAATGTTCCTCCCATTGCAGCTCCAACACCTCCTGTTACTACTAGTAGTAATCCCCCAGGTGGTGGGAGTGCACCCAAAAACTTAGTTGGGCTTTCTTGGGGAACTCAGGTGGACTCTGGCCTAACCAGGACACCCCCACACAAGCAACTCTAGTCTGTGATGGTGGCATGGGGTTTGCCAACTTTACCATGAGTCCCAATATCTTGGGCAGGTACAGACAAGAGCCCATGATCAATGGTCAGAAGGCTGTGGCCTACAGGGACACAGGGGCTAGTGTCACCATGGTGACAAAGGGACTAGTGCCCCTAGAACAGCTTTTACCTGAGTTTAGCTACCAGGTGACCAAAATTGATGGAATTAGGACAGATCATCCCATGGCAGTGGTAAATCTCAGCTGGGGAGGGGTCACTGGCCCAAAGAGAGTGACAGTGTCCCCAACCTTACCTGTAGATTGTCTACTGGGGAATGACCTGGAAATCTCAGCCTGGGCTGAGGTAGACCACAATGCCCATTTAAGAATGTTAGGCATCCCTGAGAGAGTGGATGGGACCCTGAAGGCCTCACCTCCACCCCAGGAAGAATTAAAGGGAGTGAAGCCTGAAACTATGGATCACTCCACCCAGACAGAGAGCATAGGGGGTGAGGAACAGTCCCCCCCCCCCCCTCCAGACTAAAGGTAAGGGTCAGCTTCCTAAGGGATCTGATCCTGCCCCTTGTTAAGTAACTGCCCCAGAAGTGGTCAGGCCTGTCCTGGCTACAGCTCTGATGGCAGGGGATCCTTCCAAGGTGGTACCCAGTATGGAGCAGGTACCCTGCCCCTCTTTACCCTGCCTCAGTCAGCCCAGGGCTGCAGAGGTCAGGGAGGTCAGTGGACCCTTAATGGGCCCCTGTCCAGAGGAACCCCCTCATCAGCAGATTAGGGACACCCAGCAGAGTAGTTCTAGCCAGGTGACCATTCCTCCACAAACTTAGGGATCCCCCTTACCCCTAGGTACAGGTACCCCCCAGATGGACTTTGTTGGGCACAGGGAAACCTGGAGCATAGTTGCCCCAAACCTTCCAGTGCCCTCCACTATTCCAACCAGAGGGACCCAACCCCCAGCTGTAGGCAGCCAGAGGTTGACCCTTAGGGCCAGATATGACACAGACATGGGCAGAAAGGCTTCCATTGTGACCAGTGACTTGAGGAGGTTGAGACCACCCCAAATAGGGCATCACTTCCAGACTCAGACACCCCACCAGCCTGCTTCTGTACCAAAACCCAGTACAGGTAATTTCCCTAGACTTTGGAGAAACTCTAAAACCCCTTGGGGTAGGATTTCCCAAGTGGACCATGTGACAGGGGGCAACCATGCTAGTGCAGGTTCTTCATTATATGGACACTCAGGAAATAAAGGCTTATCTGGACAAGGTTAGCCTTATCTCCTTTCGTTTGGGGGGGTTATGTAGGAAGGTGGAATCTGACTATATGGTTGCCCCCAACTTTTTGCCTGGTATTTGAATGGTTTTTGACTAGTCTGGCTGGGATCCTGCTATCCAGGACCCCAGCCTATCTGCTTCTTACCTAAAACTGATGTGAGTACCCTAGGTACCTTCCAATTGGATACTGAGGACAACCTACCAGCCCCTTGTAGATGGTACCCTAGGTACCCAGGGCATGGGTCCCTCAGAGGCCTACCAGGGGCTGCAGCACTTATTGTGCCACCCCTGGGACAGCCATACCAAATGACACCACCAGACCACTACTGTAGTCTGGGTAAGGTGGTGCTTGCACTCCTTACAGGGATATAGGTATCCTGTATCCCACTTAATACAACACATATATCCTCCTAGGTCACCCCTAGAGCAGGCCTTACTAATCCTACAAGGCAGGGTGCTGAGATATGTGTGAGGGGGAACCCCTACCTGAGTAGGGCCCCTCTGCAACCTTCGTAAAATCATTACTGGGTTGTTTGTAGTGTAGCCATACCATATACTCTTAACCGCATTATAAGTATATCGCGATAGCGTGATAACTTGAGAATGGCTACACAGAACCATATCGTGTTTGGTGTCAAACATGTAGGAATCATACCCCCAATCCAGCCATGGGACTGAGGGCATGATTCCCCTCTGCGAGGGGGGCGATATGGGAAAAGCTGCAGAATTTAGACACCAACTTAAAAGGGCACGCGAAGTACAAAATGGATGCTATCCGCCACCCACACAACTCTGGCTGCCTGTTGCTGGGCAGAACTCCAGCCACGGCAGCGGGACAATAGGGATCCTGTTGCAGGGAGATGTTCCCACCTCCCCAGACAGACTATGTGCATTGGAACTGGGTGGGTGCACCATAGGATACCTTTCAGAGTTGCACGTAGGCTTCTCCAGTGCCTACATTCTGCATACACCGCCTGGAACCGGTTCAGGGGCATCCTGTCCCCTGCCCTTGCGGGAAACACACAAAGGGGAGAGGGTGTAGCCACCCTTTCCCGCCTTACCTCTCATTGGTGGGCTCTGATCTGGACACTCCCCTAATCTTTGGATAAAGGTGAATACTGGGTCCCCAGAGCCTCAGATTATTCTTGAACTTCACAGTCTTGACTTTCGACTTGCTGCCGCACAGCTACCTGAAGAAATCTCCCTTGGGGTAAAGGAGTTACCCCCCTGCTTGGCAGGCACCTGAAACACTGCAAGTGACCCGGTTGGAACCTCGCTGCTCCTGCAGACATCGACGACTCTTTCCTACCTTGAGGTGGGTTTCCAAGCATCCCAGAGGCCAGTGAGTGTGCACAGCAAAGCTCTGCACCGTGGACCCCGTGGGTGCCGAGATCCCCAATACCCCAGGACACTGGACACCTCTTGCATAGCACCCGACCCCGACGAGTGGAGAAGTTGTGCTTTGGCCCATTTTTGAGCCAACCTCTCAGCATCATCTGTGCCAAAGATCGACGCCCTAGCCCGCTCCGGCGACACCTGGGCGCATCTTTACGCACGCCAAATTGCTGCCTCCCGCGGTCCCTTTGTCTCTCGACTTGTGGGCCCTAGCGGAGGTCAATCTTTGATTCCAAGAGTTCCCCTGGTCGTGCCAGGCCTGCTCTTCAGTCTCCTCGCTGGAGACCTCGCTCAGACCTCGTGGGTCTGCACCAGTAGCTGCTTTGTGTTCTTGCGTGGGTTGCGGTTGCCAAGGCTTAGTGGATCCAATCCGGACACTAACACCGCAGCGACCCTCATCCTTCATGGGACAGTCGCCCTTCAGAAGCTGGCCTTCCTTGACGCCTCCTGGACCCCGTGGCTGACGATCCAAGCTACACCTCTTCCACCTGGAAGCACCCGACATTGAAGGGCTCCTTCCCTTGAGCCCCCTGGTCACTGTGCCATGACCCAGACTCTGTCCCCTCTGCTTTCAGTTTCTTCTCTACAAGATCTACATTTTCATTCTTCGCGACAACGACGATGCTTTTGTCTAGCAGCAGTTCTTCACGTTTTGCCATTGAAAATCAGCCCGCGACCCGACATCGAAAACGACCTATGCCCCCGGCTTCCCTGGGGCATGTAACAGTGGTACCTCGGTACTCTCGTGGGTGTGGGCCCTTCAAAAGCTTAACTCTAAAGTGTTGAACTTGAACTCCTGCTAGAAGTGTTTTTAAACTTGTAAAATTCAACCGCGACATTCTCCATAGGCTATAATAGAGATCCCGACAGTAACTTTAGTCACTGCACGCGTCTCCCGTGGGTCCCCTTCCTCACTACCTTGGGTGGTTTCACAACAAGGGGCCAGCGACCCTAAATGCCCTAGGCATTGTCTGTAGAATTGTCGTGGTTCTTATACCACTTTTTTGATATATGGTTTGGTCCCCCCCTGGGGCCTTGTGATTCCAGTGCTATTTATTGTAACTATCAATGCTTGTTTGAATTGTATCTTCACCTCTAGCCTCATAAAGAGACTAGTGGGGTTATTCCTAGAATAAATACATATATTTTATATATATACCTGTGTGGACTACTCTTTCATTTGGTTATTCAAGAGGTTATCTATGGTAAAACAATAAGCTTAACACTCCTTCAAGACTTAGCCTGAAGGCTGCTCTCCACAGCTACCACTAGGATAGCTTTCTTTAAAGGTTGTCTTTAACCTATCACCTTAAGAGTCGAATTGGACTGGTGCAAAGTGGCCACTATAACTAGTGACCAGCATATGCCAGGCCAACTTCTCACAATTATGCTTCGAATATTATACCTAATTAAACAAATGCACAAAAAACATTTTTAGCAAGACACATTATTTAACACATGGATTTGTATACTTTTGTCAGTGACCCCACCACCAAAAATAGTTCCAGTAGTACGGTCAGGCCAACTAAATTAAATCCAGGCTTCATGTTGGTTGGCAGAAGTCCTACCAAAGAGAAAATGAAACAGTTGCAATTCCACTTTTGTAGGCCCGGAACAATGGACAATTAAAAAGTTGACACGTTTCGGGGGACAAAAGGTTGGTAACAGGCAACCTTCCTCAGGACCGCCTGATGAATAATGATAACTTAGATGCATGAGTCTACTCAGTCTCATAGGGGTCCAAAATTATTGAAATAGCACAGTACAGTGAAGAATCTTAGAGGTACAATAGAGAAACCTTCACAATAGTGGGCACCCATCCCATTTCATATAATTTTGTGTAACTGTTTGAAACTGTAAGAAACCCGTAAAAGCCTGGAAAAATGTAAATCTCGGTTATAACTGCCTCATGGAAATGAGTCCTAATAAGGATGTAAATATAGTCATAGCAGCTATGTGGTGAGTCAGGATGCGACAACAAGGTTGAAGCCCTAGGGCTCCTGGGACCTGATGGATAAAAACCTTTGAAACGAGATGGAAAGTAGTTTGTCCTGATGTAAAATGTAACAATGCACTCTTCGCTAGATAGATACTCCTGGTCTCGAGAGGATGTGAATGACTTCAGCGGGTCAAGTGATGTGAAGCTGAACAGTTATTTTATGGCACAATACCTGTGGACTGAATGTATGCTCATCTGTGTGTTATTTTGAGTGATTCTTTTGAGTGATTCTGTTGGTATAGAGAGTTGAGGCGTTGCTGCAGTTAGTGCACCTCAACAGTGGCCTGCAGCTCCTCATACTGTCACGGTACTCGCTCCTAACTCTGTCAGTGCACTTTACCCCTGTCTGACAGCTCCCAAGTAGTGGTGGGCGTCATGAATCCACAAGTGCACCTCAGACCCGCCCTGCAGCAACCCATACAGTTCCCCTAATAGGACTGAACACATCTGCGCGGCGCGGGGCAGTATTCCACCTGTAGTACCCACACGTGGCTTTTAGCTTTGCAGAAAGTTATCAGATTGGTCCGCGATCTGGTGACATCACGGGAAAGGAACGGGGACAGAGTGTGACAGCGAACGGCGGGGGCTGGAGAAGTACCAGGAGAGAGAGTGAGGGCGGGGAAGTAGAGGAGAAGGTGGTGTTAGGAGCAGATGACCCTCGAGGGTGGGAAGATCGTGGGTAGGGTGACCAACCGTCCGTAAATTTCACGGACAGTCCGTAAATTTCACGGACAGTCCGTAAATTTCACGGACAGTCCGTAATTTCGGCCGTTGTCCGTGAAGGATTCTTTAACGGACGCCAGTTGTCTGTAATTTTAACCGGGCAGTACCAAATCTCAGATACCCAGCAGCTTTGGAGAGGCACAGGGGGATGGCAACCCTCACACCTTCCGCCCTTGATGAGCTGTTAAGAGGTGCTTGAAGGTGACTGAGAGGGAGGGGCTGCAGCTTCAGGAGCAGGTGCATCTATTCAGATGCAAAACAGCCCTGAATGCGTCATGTCTCTGCAATTTAGAGGGGCCTCACACATTCCCTTCCTGCCCAGGCCCCCAAACATCCTAGAACCGGCCCTGATTACCCCGAGGCAGCACGTGGTTCTGTCACTAAATTGTAAGCAAACCTCGGTTCTTCAAACATGCAGTCTATAATGTAATAAAATAAAGAAATGGCACAATCGCACCCACACTGATTAACAAAGTATGGAGGACAATAAGTTAAATCAGTTCTTTTGGAGTATCTCCTTTAAGTACTGTACATCACAGTGGGGGATGGCAAAACTAACATTTTAGAAAGAGAGCCTGTCTTCTCGTTGTCTTGTCCAGGAGGGGGTTAGGAGCCCTACCCCACCATGGAAGAGACCAAGATGATACTAGAATACTGCATGCCCACCCCTGTGCCCACCCTGGTGGATCCTGTTCCCCCTCCTGTGATGGCTCCTGCCCCCCCTCCTGTGATGGCTCCTGCCCCCCCACTCGCCTGTGATGGCTCCTGCCCCCCCTCCCCCTGTGGTGGATCCTGTCTCCGCCCTGGGTGGCTTCTGTCCCAGTCCTGGAATGGCTCCTGCAGCGAGGGTGAAGTTCTTGATGGGCCTCTTCTCGAAAAGGCTCAGCTCAAAATTAATATGAAAAGGTGGGTGAGTGAGTAAGTGAAGGGATGGGTGGATGACTGGATGAATTAGTGTAAGGGTGAATGGATGAATGAAAGATTGAATAGATGGATAATGAGAGGATGGATGGATTGATGAGTGAGTGGAAGGATGGATGAGAGAAAAGGTAAATAGCTGGATGTATGGGTGGAAGGGTAGCTGGATGGGTAAAAGGGTGGATGGATGAAAGGATGGATGAGTGAAAAGGTGGATGATGAGTGAGTGAGTGGGTGGATGGATGAGTGAAATGATGGATGGATTGATGAATTGATAAGTGCAAGAGTGAATGGATGGACGGATGAGTGAAAGGGTGGCTGTAAAGATGGATGAGTGAGTGAAAGGGAGGGTAGATGGACAAAAGGATGAATAGATGAGTGAAGGAGTGAAAGGATAAATGGATGAGAGAAAGGATGGATGAGTGATAGGGTCAATGGATGGATTCATGAGTGGATGAGTAGATGGATGGGTGGGTGGATGGAAGGAAGGATGGCTAAGTGACAGGGTCGATGGAGAGAGAAAGGGTGGATGGATGGATGACTGAAAGGGTGGATGGGTGGAAGGATGAGTGACTGAGTGGATGGATGAGTAAGTGAAAGGATGGCTGGATGGGTGAAAGAGTAAATGGATGGATGAGTGAATGGATGGGTGGAAGAGTGGATGGATGAGTGTACAGATGGATAGGGTGAAAGGGTGGATGGATGGATAATGGATAGATGAGTGAAAGGATGGATGAGTGAAATGACAGATGGGAGGATACATGATGGATAGGTTTGCAAATGGTTGAATATGTTTGGATATGGCTGGGCTTACTTATATACTATTGCACGACCTCCTCTGATGTGTCTGTAAAACTTACCTATTGTCCTGAAGTTTTGTCCTGAATTTTGACCTCCTGTCCTGAATTTGTGTCCTGAATTTTGACCCTTTGTCCTAAATTTTTACACTCACCGTCCTGAATTTGCACCAATGCCAGTTGGTCACCCTAATCGTGGGGGGACACCGACCGCCTGAGGGTGGACGTGGGAGGGGTAGGGGCAGAAATGATACTCGAATGGAGATGGGGTCTCGGGGTGGCCGCCTGTGGAGGAGAGGTCTGGGGTCATCGACTCTCGCCAGCAGTTGGTAAATACCTCCCATGGGAGCCCGGATGCCCTTCTGTCCACACCACCATGAGGGCCTGGGGTCGATGCCCCTGGCAGTCCCGCCTCCTGGAAGAAATGTACTCTGCATAAGCGATGTCCAGAGAGAGCTGAGTACGGGAAGAGGGGGGAAGAGGGGGGAGGGGGAAGGGAGTCAGTATCAGCCGAGATGCACCCATTGGCCGGAGCTCTGGAGGGCTGAGTGCTGCTGGGGCGGGGGTGGGGGCACCTGCCACATCGCTACTAAGAGCCTTCTGCAGACCTGAAGCATCTCTATGGTGATGAATCTTTTAAGGGGCTCAGCCGCGGGATAGATGGGAGCAGGAGCTGTGGATGTTTAAAACAGATACGGAAATGGGGAGACATCAGGGCATTCATGGACTGCGGAGGGAAAAGGAGGAGCGGAAAGGGAATGAATGAAGGAGGGTCCTAGACACACGGTGGATGGAGAGAAAAGAAAGAAAGCAGGGGGGGTTGGACAAGAAGGAGCGACGGGAGGGCAGAGAATAGAGAGAATGCAAGAAATGGGAGGCGGCCACGGCCGAAAGCAAGAGAAGGACGCACAGACGCTCTCAGCATTCTTTCGACGCCTGTTTCTGTATGGGAGCAGCCAGCAGTACCAGAGGCGAGCACGCCCTCCTCCCACCAGTCCAGGACCTTGCACCCTCCTGCTTGCAAAGATTCACCCAAGACAGGTTCATTTTGTAAAGCACATTTGCTTTTCAACATAATTTTTCCGGAGTAAACGGTACATATGCATCCAACCCAGACCATAACTTAAAACGATTTTTGAAAACAAAATATCGAAACATTGCTGAATTTCAACCAACATTTCAAATCTTACCTAAAGAACGCACAGGCAGCCCTCTGTGAGCAGACAAAATGCAAACGCCTCGGTGACCTACATGGACGCTTTGAAATAAAGGGATAGGCAACTCAGTAACTAGAACCTCTACCTCGTGGCCACTGAATAACTCTGGGGAAGTTATCCCCAGCAACTACATCATTCCTTCCAAGTTGCCCTCAGAAGTTGTCCACCTGGTTGAAGTTAGCACCCAAGCTGCCCCTGCAGCTTCCACTGTGCCTAGAAGTGGATAACATGAAAGCTGCCCAACCCCGGCCTCTGGGCTGAGTGTAGGAGTCCACCACACCTTGGGCAGCGTAACTAACAACGAGTCACGGCCTATTGCACATTTATATTCATTGACAATGTACAGTGTGTCCAATACCAGATGGGGGTGCCGGGCATGGTGGCCAGGCACAGTTGTAGGACAGCGACTTTGTTTTGCCATGATCAAGGCCGCGGTATTTCTCCACCCTGCACTCCCACAAGAGAGTATATCTCAACATATTTAATTGCCAGACAACTAGTGTAAGTCTGGCTTCGAGCCTGGCTCCAGGGGTGCCTGGAACCTGACAGCTCAAGGAGGTGACGTGAAGGTTGGCTTGGGGTACCAAATAGCATCAGCGATCCACACTCTGTAAACGGCAGAACTCAGAGCTCGCCAGAGAAGTCTCGTAGAAAGGTATACACATTTAATAATCTGTCAGGAAAGTTCACGTGTACCTCAATAGTGGTATTCAGCTGGGCCTCTCATTTATTGCCCCAGAGCTATTGCATTAGATTACAAAATATGTTCATTTGTATGGTGCACAGTCTGCCATTGGTATGGCTTTGCAGCGCCTTTGCCAGTCCAGGATGACTTTCCTAATGGTTCAGAGGTTTCCATTACAGATCTTATTCAACTTGTGAAGTGTGAATGTGTTTTTTATGTTGGGTGAATATGATATTTTCCATGAGTTGTGGGTGAATGTTCTTGTTGTTTGAAGGCTGAGATCAGAGGCCTGCACTGATTCCCTTCAACCACTGGCTGTTGAATGGGGGCTTGCCACAGTCAGTTGTGGACCACCTCGACCTGGGACCACCGCAAACCTTACATCGTTGGGGGTTCATGATTAATATGCTGAAGTCACAGCTGACTCCTTTGCAAAGTCACCCTTTCAACTTAGCCTTCCTGGATATGGTGCGTTTTCATGCCATCCCTCCAGATCAACGTGTTCAGAACATCCCAATGTTTCAGCCTCAGCCCTGAGTCTAAGTGAGGGTGATTGTGAGGCTTCATGACCTATTCGCCTCCTGCATCCTGCTCGTCAACCATGCCAAAAAGGAAACAGCCTTTACAACACTGCCTTTACCATGCAATGCCTCTAACAAATTTTGTGCCTTTACCATGCATGGTAAGTATTGGTTAGGTAATTTTATAAAAAATTATATATCTCTATATATATATATATGTTGTGCTCACTAACTATTTTTAGTTAAGCCTCAAATAACTAAAAACCCAAATTTCCGCTCACATTTATGAACCTGTGGTTTCATGCCTGCATTAACATCTCTGTGTACATTCACTTCAGCCTACTTCTCAGGATATGCTTTAAAGTCCACAGCTCCTACTCCAACAAAATGGCATTCAGGAGAGCCTCACTTTTGTCTTGAATGCAAAATGTTAGTGCTCTGGTTATGTGCGTGTGTCAGTGCATGTATGACTGGCTGTGTGGGTCAGTGAGTGGGTGTGTGAATGACTGGGTGTGTACATGCGTTTGTGAGTGTGTGTCAGGGCCTCTGAGTGGGTGTGTGAGTGGTTCTCTGGGTCTCTGAGTGGGTGTGTGAGTGGCTGTATGGGTATGTAAGTGGGTTTATGAGTGGTTTTCTGCGTCTCTGAGTTGGGGTGTTAGTAGCTGTATGGGTGTGTGAGTCGTTTTCTGGGCCTCTGAGTGGGTGTGTAAGTAGCTATATGGGTGTGTGAGTGTGAGTGTAAGTGGGTGTGTGAGTGCATGTGTGACTGGCTGTGTGAGGAGTTTTCTGGGTCTCTGAGTGCATGTGTGATTGCCTGTATGGGTGTGTGAGTGGTTGTGTGGGTATGTACGTGGCAGTGTGAGTGCCTATGTGGGTCTCTGAGTAGGTGTGTAAGTGGTTCTCTGGGTCTCTGCATGGGTGTGTGAATGGTTTTCTGGGTTCCTGAGTGGGTGAGTGAGTGGCTGTATGGATGTGTGGGTGGGTGAGTGAGTGTGTGAGTGAGTGAGTCTGTGAATGGGTGCATTTAGAAAAAAATTGGTATCTGGATCCACGGATCCGTCGTGGATCCTGGCACGCCCCAAACACGGTATTTGTCAATTTCTTACCCATGAGGTGTCCCACACAGACCCCTCCATCTGTCCCATGAGGTCAGTATACCTCGATCTTGACCCCTTATATCCTTTTTAGATTTTATTTCCCTCCCTGGGACCCGTGTCTCAGTTGACAAAATGGCGCGCGCAACTTGTCTCTCAGGGTGAGGCCAGCCAATCACGGCGTTGCTGGTGGCGTTTTGATCCACGGCAGTGGATCTGCGTTTCTAGATATACATAGTCCTTTTTTTCTTTAATAACTCCAAACCTACTGAACAGATTTACACCAAAATACAAAAAGCACTCTTGCTGGACCAAGATCTAGCTTTCTGACAAATGTGGTGTCATTCCGTTGAGCGGTTTAGGCTGTAGTTGTGTCTAAAATCCCAAGTCGAAATTGCATGGGGAAAGCGTGTTTTGGAACCTCCCCCCCCTTTTTCTCGACCCCCCCACTTTGTGAATTGCCCTAAAACATTTCGGACAGTAGCTGAAATGAGTGGCATACTATATCGGTGGGTAGTGGTAAAGGTAATTTCAGGGTTTATGGGTGGGTAGTGGTAAAGGATGTTAAGGGTGATTTTTGGGTGTAGGGGTAGGTAGTAGTAAAGGGAGATAAGGGTCATCGACCCAAGCTCATTCCTGGAAGGTTTTGCCGTGATCTGTTAAGCGGGGGCTGAGAAAGAGGGAGGATCCCAAATCTAGTTTTCCCCCTTCATTTTCCATAGGAAAATTTAACAGAAATACCACTAAAACTGCTAAAAGGATTTACACCAGATTTGGCACAAAGCTAGATCTTGGTCAAGGGTGGGTGTGCTTTTTGTGATTTGCTGTAAATCTGTTCAGTAGTTTTTGAGAAGTTAAGGTTCAAACAAATTGTATATTTCTCACTGCTGGGGATTCTTGAAGCCAACAGATCTAGAGATAAGATCCGATTGGCTGCCTCCACATTAATAAGGATGTGATGGCGGTGGCATGGCCTGGCTCTGCGAGATGGCAGACACCTCTGGCTGAAGCTCTGTGGCATGGGGTCCATTATCCGGAGTTTATCCGCAGCTTGGGACAACATCTGATCTCGGGGGCCAGCAGAGTGGAGACTGGTACTGGGCAGTGGCAGATGGGACCAGGAGAGAGTCAGCATGGCGGTCCCAGAGCGTGTGAGTGGACCACGGGAGCAATCAGCCAGAGGCAGCCGCAGTGGGATGAGTGGCGCGGTGGCCATTTTCCTTCTCACTGAGGAGGTCCAGAGAGGTCACTGATGCTTAAAGCAGCCTTCAGTCTCTCCACCTGAGGCCAGAGCGGTGAGTCAGTTCACTGACATCCTAAGAGTCGAGTCCTGAGTTGTGCCATGAGCCTCCCCAGCTTGTTGAATCGTGGCTGCTAATGCGGGAGAGCGAGCCTGGACAGATGAGGGCTGCCGCCCCTGGACGGATTGCCACTATTTTCACCGCAGCATGGTGAGAAGGAGCTCCTGAGTGGGATTGACACCCCTCGTCTCTGTGGAGTTGGAGAGATTGGAGTCAACCAGCCATTTCCCGCCTTGACCTCTGTTGGGAACTACACAGGTCGCAGCACAGCATGCGGCTGCTCTCATGCCTGCCCAGCTCACACAGACTTGGAGAGCGCTGGGGAACGGCTGGCCTTTGTGGGGGATACTTTTTTCGCCACTGTTCTCGGATCCTGTCCAGAGTGGACCCAAGAAATCCGTGCACATTGGAAAATGGTGGGGCAAAAAGTGGAAATACTTCACTGGCGGGACCCAACTTAAAGGGGTCTCTAGGTGGACTAGAGGCCGCTTCTAATACCCCTTGGCCAGGAAGCTAGACCTAATCCTGCAAGCCATTGCAGACACCAGGTTGGAACTTGGGGGTTAAGTAGATGCTTTGTCCATTGAGCTGGGGCTACTGAGAGGGTGAAGTAGACAGAATCTGTTCTACAAGAATTGCAACCTCAAACTATAACCCTTACTAAACAGGCCTACTCTCACCAACATGGTGTGACTCCTAGAGGGGAAACTGGATGACTATGCGGGAAGATCTCGGCGCAGTAATGTTCGTATTGTGGGTTTCCCGGAAGGCACGACAATCCAACCATTTTCTTTGAGAACTGGCTCTCCACTTGCATCGCACTAGGAAGCCCCTCCCTTCTTGGGAGTAAAACAGAAACAACAGGAGGCTGGCCTTCTATGCTCCCTATTGTTCCCAACGAAGCTGAAAGAAGATTAGGAACGACCGATGTTCCGGATTAGGCCAGGAGAGTGTGGTACTTGGAACATCTGGGAGTGAGCATCGGTCTTCCGATCAAGCTGTCACTCTGGAGGACCTTCTGTTGCAGTAGCAAGGCATGGTTTTGCACCCAGGCCTGCGAAATCTATTCTTCCTTGTGTGGAAATTGAGCAGTGGTAGTTGATTATATTTATTCTCCCTGCACAAGAGGTAGATGCCATCCTTGCATCCATCTACAAAGTCTGTGTTTGCTGGATGCTGGAACAAGTTTATCACCTGGTGTGCCACCCATGATATTAACCCTTTGTAGGCCAAACTTTTGGATATCTTGTTGTTTGTTTTGTCTTTGGCCCAGCAAGGGCTCAAGTGGGCACGGTTAAAGGTTATCTTTAGGCACCTTTAGCCTGTTTGTGGTTACCAGACCGACCATGCTTGTTCAAATCACCTGTGTGATGCCATTTCTCAAAAGTTAAATCCATGTTTCCTTCTAAAGCCTTCTTGATGACACAGTGAGACCTTTATCTGGTCCGACTTTTTTATGTGCACCCCTTTTGAGCTGCTACACAGCTGTCCTCTAAGTCTCCTTACCCTGAAATCGAACTTTCTCATTACGATAATTTTAGCTCATCGCATGAGTGAACTATAGGCTTTGTTTATCAGTCCAGTGCCCTCTTCCACTTTCTTTCCAGAAAAACTGATGCTGAGGACTAGAGTGGCCTTTATATCAAAGGTTGTAACTCCCTTTTACCCCAGATACAATCAGGCTTCTGAAATTCTTTTTTCTGCCTCAGTTCTCGAAAAACTCCATTGTTTGGATTCCCCAAAAAACTATTGTTTCATCTTCATTGTAATAATAACCATTGGGGGACAATCAGCTCTTTATGGCAAAGAAAGGCATGGCAGTGCGGGAAAAGACTTTGTCCAGGTGGATAGTCCTCAACAATTAGGAACTGCTACGCATTTGGCCAAGAAACAGCCCCTAGAATGACTTGGGCCCATTTCAATGGGGATAAGGCTACCTCCACTGCGTTGGCATGCGAAGTGTTCCGTGGCGGCTGCTTCGGGGCAGTAGTGGTGAGGCGGGGGGTTTAAAAAAGAAGAAATTTGTGCTTACCTGCCGGCCACTGTCCTTCTTCTGTTCTCCTGTCAACGACACACGATCCCATGAAAGCAGGAAGCAAACAGACTCCAAGACTTCCCTAGCCAATCACGGCGCTTCTGTCACTAGCATGACAGGAGCATCGTGACGATCTGAGTGCCTTTGTTCGGTGCTCAGACAGGGAGCGAGAGGCTGTGCATGTTCTCCACCCGGCCTTGCAGTACAGCCAGGTGGCGAACATGCTAAGTGCGCATGACTGTTTGGCTGGCCCAAGACGGCCGGCCAAACCATTGTGCACACTTAGAAAATGCCCACCACTCCTTCTCCTGGCCAAGCCCCGCCCACACCTAAAACAAAACTGGATAAGTACGGGAAAAATAAAATGATGATAACATTGTGTTAATATTATTTTATTTTTCCCGTGGGGGCGATGCTCCTCCACCTTAGCGGTGGAGCCGCCGCTGGGAGTGTCTGTCTTAGATATTTGTCAGTCTGCAACATGGGCTTCAGTAAAAATGTTCATGAAGCATTACTTCCTTGAGATCCAGGTCTGAAGGGAAGGGCATTTTGCACGTTCGGTCTTGCAGGACTTTTTGGGCTGATTCCTTCCAGACACTTACCCCTTGGGGTGTGGGTGGAGGGCAGTTTCGGGTTTACTCTTTGCTATGTATTCTGGAAGTGAGGAATCTGTGGTTAGAAGTATCCATCAGAAGAACAAGTTACTTAACTTCCGTAATGCTCTTTCTGTCGTACATCAAAAGACTGAAGTGGGGCTCAGGAAGGAGAGTTTACAATATGAGTCATACACCAAGAGAGAGCCAGGGACTCAGGAGGGAGAGGTTGGGATATGTTATACACAGAGACAGAAGGGGGGGGGGGCACCGGAGGGAGAGGTCACGATGTGAGTCATACACTGTGACTGAAGAGGGTCTCAGGAGGGAGAGGTTGTGATGCGAGTCATACACTGAAACCGAAGAGGGTCTCAGGAGGGAGAGGTTGTGATGTGAGTCTACAGTGAGACTGAAAGAGGGCTCAGAAGGGAGAGGTTATTGTGTGATTCATGCACAGAGACTTGAAGGGGGCTCAGGAGGGAGAGGTCACGGTGTGAGTCATACACAGACACTGAAAGTGGGCTCAGTAGGGAAAGGTTATGAAGTGATTCATTCACAGAGACGGAAAGGGGGCTCAGGAGGGAGAGGTTGGGATGTATTATACACAGAGACTGAAGGGTGGCTCAGGAGGGAGAGGTTGGGATGTATTATACACATAGACTGAAGGGGACTCAGGAGGGAGAGGTTGTGATGTGAGTATTACACAGAGACTGAAGGGGGGCTCAGGAGGGAGTGGTTGGGATGTGAGTATTACACAGAGACTGAAGGGGGCTCAGGAGGGAGTGGTTGTGATGTGAGTTATTCACAGAGACAAGGGGGGCTTAGGAGGGAGAGGTTGTGATGTGAGTATTACACAGAGACTGAAGGGGGGCTCAGGAGGGAGTGGTTGGGATGTGAGTATTACACAGAGACTGAAGGGGGGCTCAGGAGGGAGAGGTTGGGATGTGAGTATTACACAGAGACTGAAGGGGGCTCAGGAGGGAGTGGTCGTGATGTGAGTATTACACAGAGACTGAAGAAGGGCTCAGGAGGGAGAGGTTGGGATGTGAGTATTACACAGAGACTGAAGGGGGGCTCAGGAGGGAGTGGTCGTGATGTGAGTATTACACAGAGACTGAAGGGGGCTCAGGAGGGGGAGGTTAGGATGTGGGTCATACACAGAGACTGAAGGGGGCTCAGGAGGGAGAGGTTGGGATGTGAGTATTACACAGAGACTGAAGGGAGGCTCAGGAGGGAGAGGTTGGGATGTGAGTATTACACAGAGACTGAAGGGAAGGGGGCCTCAGGAGGGAGTGGTCGTGATGTGAGTATTACACAGAGACTGAAGGGAGCTCAGGAGGGAGAGGTTGGGATGTGAGTCATACACAAAGACAAGGGGAGCTCAGGAGGGAGAGGATGGGATGTGAGTCATACACAGAGACTGAAGGGGGCTCAGAAGGGAGAGGTTGAGATGTGGGTCATACGTACCTGCCAACTCACATGGTGCCACCTTGTGATACACAATATTGGCTCCCATCACATGGTCTCCCGTGAAGAGCCCATATCACAGGGTGGCTTGGAACAAAAGCTGAAAACCACTCTAAATTGTGTTTTTTCATCTTGTTTTCTGAGTCTTCGAACTGGGGATGTCCATTAAGGGGTGTGAAAACACCCCAGGACATTGGCACCAGCCACAGCAGGCTTTCTATTTTTTGGGAGAAGGGGGCTTGTGGGCGGGGTGGTCCACACCCAAACTGAACAGCAGACCTCCGCCCCCTCACAGGTGAGTAGCCGTGCTATATAAACTTCTGATTGATTAATTGATTGATTGAAGTGCTTCCTATGTACTTCTCGGCACGAGGCCCCGCCCCCTTCAAGACCCTCCTCACAGGGTGAGATTGTTCTTCAAGTTGGCAGGAATGGTCATACACTGAGAATGAGAGGGCTCAGGAGGCAGAGGTCAGGGTGTCAGACTGGAGGTGGGCTCAGGAATCAAAGATCATGATATAACTCGCACACTATGAAACCAAGGAAGGGCTCATGCGTAAGTTGCCAAAATATGCTATGGAGTGGAATGCTCAAAAGCAAAATTTGAAAATATTTTCCCCCGAAGGCGTGATGAATACACATTTGTGTACCCGGCAAACAATGGATAATTTGGAGATCAAGTGAAGTGTGTCCCAACAGTCAGGATGGAATTAGGCTGACGGGATAAGACGTGCTGCCGTTTTCTGAGACAAAATTCGAATGTTTCGCGATTAGCAAAAACATGAGGGGGGGGTGAGGGGGGGGGGGGCAAGGCGGAAATTGCGAAAGTCGGGAGCTATTTTGAGCTCTCATTCATTTGCGGGGTTTTTCTTGGCTCCTTGTTTCACACTTCCCACCACTTCCTCACGCGGTGAGGTGCCCGCTCGGTGCCCATAGCATCTAGAAGTGATAATTGGGATCTCCGTGTGGCATGCGAGGGCGGGCGCTGGGCTCTGCCGTTCAGAAACGCAGTCACGGAGCATTGTAGAAAGCACATCCAATATCATATATGGAAGAGGTGCTCCCTTGGCCGTCTCAAGCCCTGCCGTAGCACTTCGATTCGGTATATCTGCAGCAATCCCCCCATCCACTGAGCTATCTCAAGAGGATCCGAAACTGTGTCAAATCAATAACAAGCAGGTTTCGCACTGATCTCTGCAGCATGCACGCCACCCACCGAGCCGTCTCACTAAGATTCAAACATCCCACTGAGCTATCTTTGGAGGATTGAAGCCAGTAACCAACGCGTTTCACACTGATCTCTGCAAGAGCGCTCCACCCACTGAGGTGTTTTTCCAGGAGTCAACTCTGTGACCTGAAACACGAAAACATTTCTAGCGAGGGAACATCCTGCTGACCCCTCTTTGCAGGTTTGGTACGAATGTGGAACCAGTAACCAAAGTGTTTCACTCTCGTCTCAGCATGCAGCGTGCAACACGTGCTCCATCCACTGAGGTGCCTTACCAAATCTGTGACCTACAGGTTTCAAAAAGATCTCTACAGTGAAGGAACAACCAGTTGAGCTATTGCACCAGGATTGGAACCGATTTGGAACTTTTAATCAGTGGTTTTTACACTGATCTTAGCATCATGTGCTCCATCAACTGAGCTGTCACACTAAAATTCCAATCTGTGACCTTAAGTTTACAAAAAGATCCATACAGCAAAGTAACATCCCGCCGGGCTATCTTACCAGGACTGAAATCAACATGGAATCAATAGGTTTCACACTGATCTCTGTAGCATGCGCTCCACCCACTGAACTGTCTTACCAAGATTCAGTTTGTAACCTGCAGGTTACAAAAAGACCCCTATAGCGAAAAGACATACTACTGAGCTTTCTAACCAAGACTGTAACCAATGTGAAGCCAATAACCAATGGGTTTGACAATCATCTCTGGAGCATGCGCTCCACCCACTGAGTTGTCTTAAATCAGATCTCCAGCGAACCAGCGGCCTCCTGAGCTACTTTATTAGCACAACTAGGTGCGTCCCCCCTCGCACACCAGATGGAATAGCTCATTGAGTTTGATGTGGTGCACCCCAAAGTCTTTTTTGTTTCCTAACAAAGACTTAAATGAAGGTTGAGATTCATCAGTAGGTAATGCAGTGTTCACCAGCAAAAAGTGCAAAGAAAGCCAGCCAGGACAAATGCTTACACTTGAGAGGAGTCCTCAGGGCGAGGTAGGGGGCCTACACCATGTTCTCTTTTTATTTTGCCTTGTCTGCATCCTTTTGTTTGTTCTCTTCTCATCTCCAGTTGTCTCTCGTATTGTATTATAGGACGATGTGTTTCTTATCCGAGTAAGAATGCGCACAATACCAGGCAGAGATGTTCTGGACCCGCAGATTTAGGTAGTGCAAGTATCACTGTGAAAGACCTATTTATTAATCTCCTGACATCTTCTTGATTTGTTGCTTTTCAGTAGCAGGTTCTCGTGGCCTCTTGTGTGCTTGTTTGATCATTTAATGCCTGCCAGTCAGCTATTATGATCTCACACATTTGTTTTTATTAGGTATATGTTATGTTATGTTAGCCAGATTTATATAGCGCACAGCTGTCCCAGCAAAGGGGCGTCCCGGCGCTTTGCTGGGGAGGAGTTCGTCAATGGCCCGGATGTGGGCAGGGAGTGAATTCCAAAGCTTGGCAGCAAGCACACTAAAGGAGCGGCCCCCAGCTCTAGCCCTTTTAAAGCGTGGAACTGAAACCAAATGGAGTCCTGAGGATCTTAAGGGTCGCGCAGGTACATATGGTGAGATAAGATGTTTCAGAATCTGAGGGGAAGAGTGTTTCAGGATTTTGAACGAGCGACAGAGAGATTTAAACTTGATCCTCTGAGATACTGGGAGCCAATGGAGTTCATGGATGGATTTTTTGGCCGAACAAAATCTTGGCAGGCCAACCAGAGCCCTGGCGGCAGCATTTTGAACTCGCTGGAGTCTAGAAAGTTCGGCCTGATTGGCTCCGAGTAATAGCGAGCTCGCATAGTCCAGCCGAGACAGGATCGTAGCCTGTACGATAAGCTGTCTGATTGGAGCATCAAAGAATTTAAAAATAGGCCTGAGCCTACGAAGGATCCCGAAGCACAAGGCAGCAGTTTTCTTAGTATGAGAAACAAAATTGAGTTTGGAATCTAGCCAAATGCCTAAATTCTTTACCTCGGTGGCAGGAAGAGGGGTAGGTCCAAGTTCAGGTGGCCACCAGTGATCGCCCCATAGATGGCTCTGATTGCCGACAATAAGCACTTCAGTTTTTTATCATGAGTGCATTTAAGCCCATTATGAGATTTAACAAATTAGATTTTGCTTTGGTGTTGTGCTAAAAAAGTGGCGCAATCCCGATGCAAAATCTGTGTCTCAACTAATTTTACTTTTTTTAAAAAAACCCTGCCACAAAGAAATTGGCAACAAGGAGAAACATGTCAGTAGATCTTTTATGCTTAATTGGTTGCAAAGTTGTCATTTTCTAATATTTTTATAGGGTTAAAAAATCTTCTGCAGAGGTGCCCAGTAACTATCAGGGAATACTAATTGGTGAGGTAACCCTGGAGGTTAAAGTATTTTTTGGAAAAATTTCTGTTTTGTGTAGTCCCAGATCTGACTCACAGTAGTATTAATGTGCCTGCAAAGCACATCATGTAATATGCAGATGACAGATTTATTTTTTAATGTACCTAGGTAAGTGGGCTACTGCTTTGAACACAGACCCTTTTGTTACTTGGAGTTCATAAATAGTAAGCCTTTTAATATAGCACAGTGAGCTATGTAGGATAGGTGACTGCTACACCTTTTAACCCTCACTGACTCTCATGCAACACATCTTGTACACCGATTTACACGCTTGCATGATTTATTTTCAATCTGTATGTTATGTAAATCGCTTCGACACCCTTCATTGGGATGTGTAGCGTTATAAAAGAAAGTAAAATTGTGCTATTTAAATTGTATGTAAATACTGGGACAGACCAACACATCTGAGACACTTACAGTTCATGCACTTACATAAAGGGACCTAATAAAGTCAAAAGCATGCCTCTCTTAAGTACCTGTGAAGAGATAACAAGCTGTGTGCTTTTGTTTCCCTCCATTGTATTTACATTTAAGTGTGAGGTTCCAAGCCACTCGATCAAAAGTAGGCCTAATGGCCCCTAACTTGGCCTTTATCTTTGGTTCAGCTGGAGATGAAGATAATAAAATCCCCCCTCGTTGCCTGCACGTGACTGCTGGGAATGAAAAGCCAGCAGACAATGTGCAGGTGCTGCTGAACATGTCTAGGAGTCTGAAAATGACACCAGGACAAGTTCAGCATATTCCTGTGGGGCCCAACTTCTTGGCAGGGTGGACGGCGTTCACCCTGTGAAAATAGTGGGTGGACAGTGTGCACCCCGGACTTGTGCCCTGGTTGGTGTCTTTCAGTGGCTGCATGGTTGTTTCAGTCCGAATCCTGGCGATTGACAAATAGAAACTTACCTAGACTTTTACTGGCACATCTACTAATGTCAAAAGGTTGTGTGAATTAATTTTGCATTAACTACTACTCAGGATGATGTACAGATAGCCATTCGGTTCCTACTCAGGGTTTTGCCTGTCTGTTACATTAGTAGATGTTTCTGTCAAAGACAAGATCCCTTTGGGCTCTTTTTAAGCATCCAAGACCACAATACTATCCTTCATACATATTACTTTCAAACATACATAATAAAGTTTGCCAACACCAAGTGGAAACTTTAGAGTGTATTTTTATCCAAGGAGAGGGGTTAGTTGACCAGTGGCTCTGACAATTTCTTTTGGTCATATAAGTCAAGGTGTATGAAAGAATGACAAGGTCTCAAATTGTTTTTCTACTTCATATATTGTGACTCTTTCATGTAGAGATTTTCATTGAGACGAGTCATTTCTAACCAGTGGCCGAAGTGGGGGAATAAATGTGAGGGAAACGTGGGCAGAGAATGAGAGGGCGAGAATCACCTGAAGATTGGGTAAGTGGGCGGAGTAAGAGGTGTGGCCAGAAAGAGCAAAACAACACAATTTCTAGTATTTGTTTGGCATTTCACTGGCCAGTTAAAGCTTAAGTTATTTAATTCAACCAATAGATACACATGTTTATTTAAGATTTAATATAAATCATTGACTTTACAATACATTCACAAAGTGGGCTACGTTTCTACACACCATGAATGATTGCGTGGCCCTCCGCTGTGGGGTCCCAGCAGGAGCTAAATTATATCTATGCCCGCAAGCACTGCACTTCTCACAAAATGTACCCCGCCGGCGAGTCGCCGTGCTCTGACAGCTGAGACGTGATGTGACGCCCCCCTCCGTATGGTAATCAATGTACAGGATGTGTCCGATAACAAGACAGTGAGGGTTACAAAGTGTAGGAGTCACATGCACTTCATAGCTCACTGTATTTTATTGCAATTTAAACGGAGCAGACTGCAAGCTAACATTTTAGGCCATGCCCCTTTTTACACCTCTATGCAACGCAGCTCTGTGGCGCTTACTGGAGGTACCTTGTGGGCTAGTTTGACCCTAGGGACCCTTAGGATTCAAGGCAACTTAATCTCTCAACTTAGAACGGCCACAGGGCGTGTTTACACAGTGGTGAAGGGAGGGGACGGGGCCTGAGGTGACGTGTGCAAACACGCCCTGTGGCGCGTTTTAAGTTGGGGAAATAATTCCCTTTCAATCCTGAGGGACCCTGGGGGCCAACTAGCCCACCAGGTGCTTCCAGTAAGCGCCACTGCTCTGCGTTGCAGAGAGGTGGTGCAGGCCGTGCCCCTTTTTACACCTCTCTGCGATGGCGCTTACTGGACGTACCTAGTGGGCTATTTTGCCCCTAGGGACCCTCAGGATTCAAGGGGACTTAATCTCCCAACTTAAAACGGCCACAGGGCGTGTTTATACAGTGGGGAAGGGAGGGGACGGGGTCTGAGGTGACATGTGCAAACACGCCCTATGGCGCGTTTTAAGTTGGGGAAATAATTCCCCTTCAATCCTGAGGGCCCCTGGGGGCTAACTAGCCCACCAGGTGCTTCCATTAGGCGCCACTGAGCTGCGTTGCAGAGAGGTGGTCCAGGCCGTGCCACATTTTACACCTCTCTGCAACGCAGCTCTGTGGCGCTTACTGGAGGTACCTAGTGGGCTAGTTGGACCCTAGGGACCCTCAGGATTCAAATGAACTTAATCTCCCAACTAAAAATGGCCACAGGGCGTGTTTACACAGTGGTGAAGGGAGGGGACTGGGCCTGAGTTAACGTGTGCAAACACGCCCTGTGGCGCGTTTTAAGTTGGGGAAATAATTCCCCTTCAATCGTGAGGGACCCTGGGGGCCAACTAGCCCACCAGGTGCTTTCAGTAAGCGCCACTGCGCTGCGTTGCAGAGAGGTGGTCTAGGCCGTGCCCCTTTTTACATCTCTCTGCAACGCAGCTCTGTGGCACTTACTGGAGGTACCTAGTGGGCTAGTTGGACCCTAGGGACCCTCAGGATTCAAATGAACTTAATCTCCCAACTAAAAATGGCCACAGGGCGTGTTTACACAGTGGTGAAGGGAGGGGACTGGGCCTGAGTTAACGTGTGCAAACACGCCCTGTGGCGTGTTTTAAGTTGGGGAAATAATTCCCCTTCAATCCTGAGGGCCCCTGGGGGCTAACTAGCCCACCAGGTGCTTCCATTAAGCGCCACTGAGCTGCGTTGCAGAGAGGTGGTCCAGGCCGTGCCACTTTTTACACCTCTCTGCAACGCAGCTCTGTGGCGCTTACTGGAGGTACCTAGTGGGCTAGTTGGACCCTAGGGACCCTCAGGATTCAAATGAACTTAATCTCCCAACTAAAAATGGCCACAGGGCGTGTTTACACAGTGGTGAAGGGAGGGGACTGGGCCTGAGTTAACGTGTGCAAACACGCCCTGTGGCGCGTTTTAAGTTGGGGAAATAATTCCCCTTCAATCGTGAGGGACCCTGGGGGCCAACTAGCCCACCAGGTGCTTTCAGTAAGCGCCACTGCGCTGCGTTGCAGAGAGGTGGTCTAGGCCGTGCCCCTTTTTACATCTCTCTGCAACGCAGCTCTGTGGCACTTACTGGAGGTACCTAATGGTCTAGTTGGACCCTAGGGACCCTCAGGATTCAAGGGGACTTAATCTCCCAATTTAAAACGGCCACAGGGCGTGTTTACACAGTGGGGAAGGGAGGGGACGGGGCCTGAGGTGACGTGTGCAAACACGCCTTGTGGCGCGTTTTAAGAGGTAGTTTTAATCCCCTGCCCTATTATATACTAGGGGCTTACAGAGGAAGTCATGCTAATCACAGGGGGACCCCAACGCATAGTGTTCCCTAGTGTATGTAGGTGTTTTCTTTGTATTCTGAGTGTCTTTTAACATAGCACTGGCTCTAGGACTGGTTAGTCAGACTCAGTTACCACCAGTATCCGTCTGAAAAAGTTGAGGGTACAGGATGATTTAGCAACAAGGCTTCTTTCTGCTCTTCTGTTTGTTCTTTCTGCACGTTATCCTTCTTCCTGCACTTTTCTTCGTCTTTGAGGACTTCTGTTGCTTCTTTCTGCATTTCTTTTTTTTCTTTCTGTGCGTTTTTTCTTCTTTCTTCACATGTCCTATCTCTGTAGGCATAGTTAGAAATTAGCATTTAAAAAACCTTTGAAATTCACTGAAAAAAACCATAGGTTTCAGGGGCATTATAGTTAGCTGGACTTTTCACTCGTACAAAACCATTGAAATTCCCTCTTTATAGTTAGTTCAGCTAACTATAACTCGCGCGCCCGCAATGCACTGCTGATGACGTCACATATTACATCACTCATGACATCACTGATGACATCTCAAATGACATCACTGATGACATCATCCTTGTGATAGAGTGGCAGACCTCCTCTCCCCCTAATATTACCTTTGATACACACATTCAAAAATTGAAACTAAAATTTTCAAAACAATGGACATACCAATACCAGATACAACAACCTATTCAGTACTTCTAAGATCCACATACACATCCACTCATTCACCAACAGTCCTATAGAGTCACTCATACATGTACTCACTCATCATATGTTCTCATACACCTATACATCCTGTTACACAACGCCACTCATCCATAGAGTTACTCACACACAGTCACTCATGCTAATAAAGAATCAAACATCCATTTACTTGCATATATAGTTATACACACACCACCACACTTACTTCTACAGAACCTTACACATACATAGCCTTTTAAACAATCACTTATAGAAACACATACTTATTCATACAAGAACTCTTCCAATCTCTCACTCTCACATATACTCACTTATATACACCAATAGTCACATATACTAGTTTAAAACATATGTAGTTACTCATAAAGACACTATTGAGACAGTCATTCACTCACTAACACACCCATGCACACACTCATCCTCACATACAGTCCTGCACACATGCTGTCTTCAACACATACAAACAGTGAGTCACTCATTCATGCACCTATGCACTACGTAATACCCCCCACGAACCATACAGGCACTCAGACACTCATACTGATATTCTAAAAAACAACTAATAACCTATATAGACACTCATGTAGCTACTCACCAACCCATGCAGCCACTCATACACAAAGTGAGAGACTGATACAGTAATTTACATATTTAAACATTACTCACTAAGCCATGTATTCACTAAGATACACTTAATCAGTCAGTTATACAATCAATTTTTCAAAAACAAATCATCCATTTAGACACTTATATACCCATTTATTCTTCCATCGACCTTGAGATATACATCTATAAAACATATGTAATTTTCAGAAAAACGCACATTCACTGGATGATGTCATCAGTGATGTCATTTGAGATGTCATCAGTGATGTCACTGACCATGTCATGAGTGATGTAATATGTTACGTCATCAGCAGTGCATTGCGGGCGCGCGAGTTATAGTTAGCTGAACTAACTATAACGGGGGAATTTCAATGGTTTTATACGAGTGAAAAGTCCAGCTAACTATAACGCCCCTGAAACCTATGTTTTTTTCAGTGATATATATATATATATATATAAAATATATATATATATACTGATCAGACATAATTTCTGATGGATACTTCTAACTGCTGTTTATCACCTTAAGAATATTACATAGTCGCCGTACTGGATCCGAAAGTTTTCATAGTAGTGCTCTCATGTGATGCTAGATGGTGTGTTGTGCCAGTCGGTGTTGGCCTCATTCCGCTCTGGAAGTGATGGAGCGGAGCCGCACATAAGCACCACTCCTGTGTGTTGACGCTAGTTCCTTTCTTTCTGTGCCTTCTTACATGTTATGTTATGTTATGTTAAGATGAATTTATAGAGCGCACGTACACCGGAGAGGTTTCATGGTGCTGTTTTGGTTGAAATCCAGATCATAAAAAAGGGTTTAGAAAGCCTGTCGGAAGAGCCAAGTTTTTAAAAGACTCCTGAAACCAAGGAGATTGGTACAGGAGCGAATGTCAAGGGAAAGGGAATTCCAGAATATGGGGGCCAAGGTAGAAAACCTGGCACCACCAGTGCACTTTAATCTAAAATGAGGAATGAGTAATACATTTTTGTGAGCTGAACGTAGATTTCGTGTAGGAGCATATTTGTTAATCATATTATCAACAAATTTAGGGCTCTATCCATAGAGTGATTTAAAAATAAGACATCCAGTCTTAAATGCGCATCGCTCAACAACCGGGAGCCAATGTAATTGCTTCAAAAAGGGAGTGATATGATGATGCCTAGGATGATGAACAATCAGACGAGCAGCCTGATTTTGAACAATCTGTAAACGTCTAGAAAGATAGAGGGGGATGCCAAAATTTAATGAGTTGGCATAATCCACGTGGGACATGACCAAAGCGAGAATCACCTGAATCCGGGCATCATGAGTAAGGTATCTGCAAATCTTTTTTATTCTACGGGCTGGCCCAGCTCTGTAGGCCAGAAATGAGGTCCCCAAGGATTTGTAAGAATGCCACCTGTTAAAACCAGCTCCGTCTTGTCCGGATTAAGTTTTAAATGGTTTTTGTTCATCCATTGACTGATGAACAGTATGGTTGATTGAAAAGCATGAACCGACTCTGAGGAGTTACTTGTGGTGAAAATAAGCTGAAAATCATCTGCATAGTTAAAAGTGCAGACTTGACGTTCCTTCAGAGCTCGGACAAGAGGGAGAAGATAGAGATTGAACAGCAAGGGTGAAAGAGATGAGCCCTGAGGGACTCCACAGGAGATTTTGACTCTAGGAGCGGTAAATTGGGCTGTGCAGACTGCCTGGGAGAGATTTTCCAAAAAGGAACTAATCCAGCTAAGGGCAGGGGCCTCAATTCCTGCATCCTCACACGGTCGACCAAAAGAGAATGGTCGACCGTGTCAAAGGCAGCGGAGAGATCAAGCAGGACGAGAGCCTGCGAGGAACCACTATCGACCTCGCCACATAGAGTGTCTAAAACTGTGAGAATTACCGCCTCAGTGGAATGCGCTGGACGAAAGCCAGCTTGATGGGAGTCCAAAAATTCGGATTCCTCCAAAAATTCAGTAAGACATGGATACGGAGTTCTGCCCCTTTCATATTTTGACAATTGTTTTCGAAATTCTTTCTAGTTTGTAAGGGAACGATCACTTTACCAAAGGCTACAGGGTACAAACCGTACCATGACTTTTGGAAACAGATGTAGGTGATGGTCCCGCACAAGGTCTGCCTCTGGTGTTAGGGTTCAGGACACAACTCTAAGTCATGCGAAGAATGCACCTTCATATACCCAAAAGAGTCCCCAGACCATGAAGCAAAGGTGTATGCCACGTAATACTGAAAGAAGCCTTACATGTTTTGTAAGTGACACCTATGTTCCCTCCCAGACCATTTGTGACGCCACAGTGGAATGTGAGTTTGGTCCTAACTTTCCTTACGTGTACCTCTTTTGAACCCAGGCACAGTTGCTCGCTGCACCTTTATCGCTTTCAAAACTGTTTTCTCATTGCATAAGTGAGCGCCAGGCTCTATCTGTACAGCCGCCTTACACCACCTTTTTGTCCAGGTAAGCTGGTTTTGAGGACCAGGGCGGCCTTCTTGCCAAAAGTTGTGACTCGTTTTCACATTGGGCAATCCATCACCCTCCCAACAATCTTTGCTCTACCTCACCCCTTGAAAGAGAAGGACATCATCAACTGGGTCCCATTAGAGCTTTGAGCTTTTATATTGATTGTACCACGGAACATTGTGTGAACAATCAGCTTTTACTGAGGCAAACACAGGGAAGGCCTTGCAGAAGAGGACCCATTGAGGTGGACAGTCCTCTGTATCAATATTTGCAATGTACTGGCCAAGCAGTAGCCTCCAGATGGTCTGAGAACATGCTCCACTAGGACCAAAGCTGCTAACAAGGCAGGGCAGGGAGAGTGCTCGTTCTTGATATCTCCCAGGCTGCAACGTGGGCGTCAGTACATATGTTCACAAAGCTACTACATTGACAGCCAGATCTGGCAGAAGGGGTATTTCACCCATTCATTCTTTCACAACTTTCTGATGGATACATCTGCCAGTGGATTCCTCACCTTGTGAATATCCCTTGCGCCAGCAACATTCGGAAACTTTTGTAGCAGTCCACGCCGATGAGGTCGAAGACGACGTCACAGAGACACGGCTCCGCTCGTGACTCCGCTGACGTCACCGGCTCCATAAGAAGACCTCGTCAGCGTGATGACGTCAGTTCCCTTTTTTCCGCGCCGTCGAAGCCAACGGATTTCGGGAATCGCTGTTGTTAGCGTCGTGGATACTTTGTGTATTTTCATTGTTGTTTCCTGTCTTCTTTGAAGATGTCAACGAAGAAGTCTGGATTTAAGCCTTGCCGGGAGTGTGGCAAGCATATGTCCATCACTGACCCACATGAGGACTGTGTGTGGTGTTTATCCTCGGACCACGATGTGGATGGCTGTACCAGCTGCCGTAAAATGAGCTCAAAGGCTCTGAAAGAACGGGAGGCAAAACTCTTTATTGCCAAGATGAAGAAAGAGAAGAGAGGGAGGAGGAGATCGAGATCGAGGTCGTAGTCGAAGTCGACTTCGGGGCATGCTTCAAGAGCTAAGAAGCACAAGAAGAAGAGAAGGCACTCCTGTCGGCACCATTCTGACAAGAGCACGGCGCCGAAGCCGAAGTCACCTGCTCGGCGTCGAAGGGACTCCGTCTCTCCTTCTCCTGTGCCGGGTTCGCCTGCTGGTCCTTCATCTCCAGTGGTCTCTTTGTCTCCGGCTTCGCCAGTTCCAGTCCGGACTCCGATGCCGGTTCCATCTCCGGCTCCGTCTCCGGCTCCATCTCCGGCCCCGGAAGAACTTCAAGCCCCGGGTGAGCCTGCGACGTCGTTGAATCCACCGTCGGCGCCGGTTGGCCCGAGTCCGGTGGGGCCTGACCAGTATCCTGCCTTTCCTGGGCCAGGTCAGGACCCCTCGCATTACTTAAATGCGATGTATGGGGTATTTGCTCGTGCCATGTATGCCCCTGGTGCACCTACGGGTCTGATGGGTCCTTTGGCCTTTAACTTAGGGGTGCCGCAGGTGTATCCTCAGGCCCCTTTCTATCCATTTTATCCAGCGACGCCGTCTTGGAATCCTCTGGCTCCGAGAACGTCGACGCCGCTTCCATCCTCGCCGGCTCCGGCTCGACGCCGATGGCTCCGCTGGATCCACGTTCGACGCCGATGGCTCCACCGGCACCGGCGCCGTCGGAGTCGATTACGGCGTCACCGACGCCGAGGATTCGAATTCGCTCCAGGAGGGAGACTCAGAGGATTATTGAGGAGCAGAGATACCTTCAGGAGGAGGCGGAGGATGGAGAATTGGTGGAGTCGGATGAGGTTTTTGACGAGCTTAAGGAAGCTAGTGGCTTGGACCTTTCTCCTGAGTGGGAGATTACTCCGCCATCTGATGAGCCATCCAAGGATGTCGCACCCTACCATGCAGTCATAAGGAGAGCTGCGGAGTTGCTTGATCTCCAGCTTCCTACAACAGAGTTTAAGTCAAACATTTTGACTGAAGTGCTGCATTCTCCAACGGCGGTATCAGAGCCTCTGCTTCCCTTTAATGAGGCCATTGTGGAACCTGTATGGGAGGTGTGGCGCAAACCTTTTTCTGCTCCTGCGGTCTCAAAGACGATCGCTAGGAGATACAGAGCGGCCCCAGGAGATCCTGAATTTTTGTCGTCTCATCCGTCATCTGAGAGCCTAGTAATTCAAGCGGCTTGTTCTGGAAAGTCTAAGGGGGCTTTTCCACAGGTCCCTGGGGATAGAGAGGCAAAAAGGCTGGACCAGTCGGCAAAGAAGGTGTTTTCATCTGCCAGCATGGCCTTGAAGTCGACTAACGCCACATGTCTCTTGGGACGCTATGTTCACGCGCTGATGGACTCGGCTAAGAAACTGGTGCCGAAATTGCCTGAGGTCGATAGATCTGGATTTAACGACATCTTGGCTGATGCTCAGGCGGCTGCGCGGCAATTGATCCAAAGTGGGCTGGACACTGCGGATTCTGTTGCAAGGATCATGGGGTCGTCTGTTGCAACTAGGAGAAGTGCTTGGTTGAGAACGTCGGAGTTCTCTCAAGATGTACAGTCAAACCTATTGGATCTACCGTTTGATGGGTCTGGCCTATTTGGGAAAAAGGCAGATGCTGCTCTGGAAAGATTCAAGGAGAGCAAGGCAACTGCTAAATCTTTGGGACTCCAGTCTCAGTCGAGAGGGTCTTTTAAGAGGTACAGAGGTTTTGGAAGAACATCTTTTCGTACCTATAGGCAGACTCAGCAGCAGCAAGAGCAGCAGCAGCAAAGTTCCTCGTCGAGAGGTTACAGAGGAAGAATCAGGGGTCGCACAAGTGGCTCACGTCCGCTCTCCTCCTCCTCTTCCTCTTCCTCAGCCCCTCCCACCACCGCAAAACAGCCCTAGATCCGACATTCCGGATCATGCTGGTCCTGTGGGGGGCCGGCTTACCCATTTTCTACAAGATTGGGAATCTGTAACTACAGATCTCTGGGTTCTAGATCTTGTAGAAAATGGGTACGCCCTTCCCTTTCGGAAATTCCCTCCAAATTACCCTCCTTGTCAAGGGGCTAGCTCGGAGGACCACCGTCTTCTCCTGCAGGAGGAAGTCCTGAAGTTGTTTCAGAAAGGTGCAATAGAGGTGGTTCCAGAGCAGGAGAGGGGTCAGGGATGCTACTCCCGGTATTTTCTGATTCCGAAAAAGGACGGCAGGTTACGGCCGATATTGGACCTCAGAATCTTGAATCTTTATCTAAAGCAAGAGAAGTTCAAGATGCTCACCCTTGCTCAGGTTCTTCAAGAGCTGAATCAGGAGGACTGGATGGTGTCCATCGACTTGCAGGATGCGTATTTTCACATCCCAATCCTGAAGGTGATGGCAGTGGTGGCAGCCCATCTCAGAAGGTCAGGGATCTCAGTTTTCCCCTATCTGGACGACTGGCTGATCAAAGCGGAGTCGTCGGAGAAGGTGTTGCATCATCTGCGGGATACAACTCAACTGTTGTACAACTTGGGTTTTTCAATAAACGTGCCCAAATCTCACCTGGTGCCCTCTCAGCGCAACCTGTTCATAGGTGCGGTACTGGACACTACTGTGTGTCGAGCATTCCCTCCTCCTCAAAGGATTCTCGACATTCAGGAAATGATTCCTGTATTTTACAACGGAGCGGTTGTTCCGGTTCTGAAGGTCCTTCGCCTGCTCGGTCTGTTTGCTTCCTGCATCCTGTTGGTCAACCATGCACGCTGGCACATGAGGGCACTCCAGTGGTGCCTCCGCAACCAGTGGTATCAGCACAAGGGAGATCTCAGGGAGTCTGTGAGGATCTCCAGAGAAGCTGCAGCGGATCTGTCTTGGTGGGGCGTGGAGGGCAATCTGTCTCAAGGAAAGCCCTTTCATCTTCCTCCATCGGTGGCCACAGTGATAACGGATGCATCCACCTTAGGGTGGGGGGCTCATCTGGGGGATCTGGAGATCAAGGGTCTTTGGTCTCCAGAGGAAAGGTTGCTTCACATCAACCTTCTGGAGTTACGGGCGATACGTTTGGCGCTCAAGGCCTTCCTCCCTTCCCTTTGCGGTCAGTCGGTTCAAGTCCTGACGGACAACACTACCGCAATGTGGTATATAAACAAACAGGGAGGAGTGGGGTCTCTTTGTCTCTGCAGAGAGGCCCTGCGTCTGTGGTCCTGGGCTCAGGACCATCAGATTTGTTTAATGGCAAATCATCTGGCCGGGGTGCTGAACGTACGTGCGGACAGTCTCAGTCGGCAGTTCTCCGCCGATCACGAGTGGAGGCTTCATCCGGAGGAAGTTCGTCACGTCTTTCGGATGTGGGGGGCTCCTCGGGTGGACCTGTTCGCCACTCACGAGAATGCTCACTGCCCGTTATTCTGCAGTCTCCAGTATCCGATGCAGGGAGCGTTGGGGGACGCGTTTCAGTTGAGTTGGGGCTCACGACTCCTTTACGCGTTTCCTCCCATACCCTTGATTCCTCGGGTTCTGAGGAAGGTTCGCCAAGACCGGGCCCAAGTTATATTGATCGCCCCGGATTGGCCAAGAAGGGTGTGGTACACAGATCTTCTCCACCTCTCCTCGTGCCCTCCGCTCCGTCTCCCTCTGAGGGCAGACCTCCTCTCGCAGTCAGAGGGGCAGGTTCTACACCCCCACCTCCAGAGCTTACACCTTTGTGCCTGGAGATTGAACGGGGCAACCTGAATTCATTCTCTCTCCCGCCGGATGTGGTGGATGTTATTTTATCGGCCAGGCGACACTCCACCAAGTCTATTTATTCATATAGGTGGTCTAAATTTGTTCTCTGGTGTGGAGAGAGGTCCATTGATCCTTTGAAGGCTCATCTTTCTTATATTTTACAGTTTGCCCTTTCTCTTGCCCAGCAAGGCTTTGCTGTGGCTACTGTGAAAGGATATTTGTCGGCTCTATCGGCTTTCCTTTGTTTGCCGGATCAGCCGTCGCTGTTCAAGTCTCCTATTGTTCTTCGTTTAATAAAGGGCCTTACAAACAAGTTTCCTCCAGCTCCCTTTATTATGCCTCAATGGGACTTGAACCTTGTATTAACCTATCTTATGGGTTCTCCCTTCGAGCCCTTACACAAGTGTCCCCTGAGGCTCTTGTCTTTTAAGACGGTATTCCTTGTCACAATCACCTCGGCAAGGAGGGTAAGTGAGCTTCAAGCTCTAAGTTCGAAACCCCCATTCTTGACCATTCATGCTGAACGAATGGTACTCAGGACCAGGGCTGCGTTTTTGCCTAAGGTGGTAACTCCCTTCCATTTGGGGCAGTCCATTACCCTTCCTATAAAAACGGTGATGGATTAAAACCATGATCTCTTGACTTGGTAAGAGTATTCTGCATCATTCAGAAACTCTGTCCATCACCACCCCCTTTTTCCCAAATCGATTTTATCCACACTCAGTGTGGGAGGGTATGCTCAGACGTGAGTCCCTTGCTCATTGCACCATCAGGATTCAGGCAAGCCGGGCCGACGAAGGCTGTGATGCCAGAAACCGGTCCCCGGAAGCTTGTTTCCTTCCCAGTATAAAAATTGGCTTGGTAGTTTGGTTTGCCCTGTTCCCATCATGCACTGGGACAGGTACAGACTAATTTGCATGTAGCCAGGTTCTGAGCTGGGATGGTGCAGTGAGCTAAAAAACGGTGATGGATTAAAACCATGATCTCTGGACTTGGTAAGAGTATTCTGCATCATTCAGAAACTCTGTCCATCACCACCCCCTTTTTCCCAAATCGATTTTATCCACACTCAGTGTGGGAGGGTATGCTCAGACGTGAGTCCCTTGCTCATTGCACCATCAGGATTCAGGCAAGCCGGGCCGACGAAGGCTGTGATGCCAGAAACCGGTCCCCGGAAGCTTGTTTCCTTCCCAGTATAAGAATTGGCTTGGTAGTTTGGTCTGCCCTGTTCCCATCATGCACTGGGACAGGTACAGACTAATTTGCATGTAGCCAGGTTCTGAGCTGGGATGGTGCAGTGAGCTAAAAAACGGTGATGGATTAAAACCATGATCTCTTGACTTGGTAAGAGTATTCTGCATCATTCAGAAACTCTGTCCATCACCACCCCCTTTTCCCCAAATCGAATGGTACTCAGGACCAGGGCTGCGTTTTTGCCTAAGGTGGTAACTCCCTTCCATTTGGGGCAGTCCATTACCCTTCCTTCTTTCTATCCTCCCCCTCACCCTTCCAAGGAGGAGGAGAGACTTCACCGCTTGGACCCTAAGAGGGCGGTGAGCTTTTACCTGGACAGGACAAAAGACTACAGGATTGATGACCAGCTCTTTGTGGGCTTTGCTGGCTGCAGGAAGGGTCGTGCGGTGCACAAGCGCACACTTTCCAGATGGATTGTACTATGCATCAAGATATGCTACTCCCTAGCTGGTAAGGAGCCTCCGGAGGGTTTGAGGGCTCATTCTACCAGAGCAAAGTCTTCTACATCTGCCTTATCTAGGGGTGTTCCTGTGGAGGACATTTGTAGGGCGGCAACTTGGGCCTCCCTCCACACCTTTGCAAAACATTATTGCTTGGACACCGAGGTGAGGAGGGACGGACACTTTGCTCGATCCGTCCTTCAGGACTTTCTGGTATAGGGGGATGGACACCCTCCTCCGGGAGTGGGGACTGCTGTGGAATCTATTCACAAGGTGAGGAATCCACTGGCAGATGTATCCATCAGAACAAGTTACTTACCTTCGGTAACGCTTTTTCTGGTAGATACAGTATCTGCCTGTGGATTCCTCACTGACCCACGCGCCTCCCCGTTGTCCATCCTTCTATACCTGCAATTCTGTTGATGGTATTTCAAAAGGTGTTTGGTTACTGTCAAGGGCATTATGTTTTTCTTGTGCCTTGTTATTTATTTTCCACACTCTGTGTGTTGATTTGCATATCATGTACTGTGTATACTGTATATATATATATATTGCTGTCAGTCCGTCCGTGTGCCTCGAAGGCACGAAAAAAGGGGCGGAACTGACGTCATCACGCCGACGAGGTCTTCTTATGGAGCCGGTGACGTCAGCGGAGTCGCGAGCGGAACCGTGTCTCTGTGACGTCGTCTTCGACCTCATCGGCGTGGACTGCTACAAAAGTTTCCGAATGTTGCTGGCGCAAGGGATATTCACAAGGTGAGGAATCCACAGGCAGATACTGTATCCACCAGAAAAAGCGTTACCGAAGGTAAGTAACTTGTTCTTCTGGTCTGAGCCCACTTCACAGACACGTCACCTTGGTGGGGACCTGCTTTGGTATCTATTCTAAGGTGAAGAATATGCAGATAGAAGTATCCATCAGAAGAACAAGTTACTTAGCTTGCCAACCCGCTTTCTGGTGGAAACTCTGGGGCAGATTTACAAGGCCCTTGCGCCACTTTGGCGTCATTTTTAACATGGGAAAAGTGACGCAAAAGTGGTGCAACGGCCTTGTAAATCTGCCCCTCTGTTTGCAACTCAAAAGGAGGGACTACGGGCTTTTTCTGAGGTCCAGCATACATACAACATAGTAAATTCAAAAAAGTATGCAGTTCCTTACTGGTTCGGGGGACAAATGGGCTAGGTGGTCATAAGTCCTCACTGGTTACAGGGGGAACAGGGAGTTCCTCCTGTTGGAATTAGGGCCCTCACACACCCGTCTGGGTATCATGCTTCATCATAGGGCTTGCTCCTCGTCAGGTCAGCACTGCAATACCTGACGGGCTCCCTATGAGGGTCTCTTTGGCAGAGATCTTTAATTTCAATTAGCCGTTTGGTGCCCTGGGGGTGAGAGGCCTGAATGTGTAGATGCAAGGAGTGAAGGTGAATGAACCAAGGGAAGTTTAAAACAGGAATTGCAAGTACCAGAGAAAATAATCATTAGGGCTTCCAACCTGATTAAAAACAAGGTGGCGCACTACTGAAATAATGTTTCAGGATAAGACGCTCTATTGAGTGGTCAACATGTTTCTCGCCTAATTGTCCTTTGATCTCGCGGTGATTAGTCAGGACCAGAATAAGTGAATCTATCTACACAACAGGTGGATGCCTGGTGAAGTGTCCTTTTGTTTGAATATCAACACTGGAGGCGGCCTGGAACCTCACAATTAAATGTAAATGCCACAGAGGGTAAACAAAGGCACACAGCTTGTTATCTCTTCACAGGTACTAAGAGAGGCATGCTTTTGCCTTTGGTCAGTCCTTGTAGAGATGCATGCTCTGTAAGAATTTTAGTTGTGTCAGTCTGTCCCAGTACTTACACAAATAACAATTTAAATACCACAATATTATTTCTTTTATAGCGCTGCGCAACCCAATGCAGGGTGTTAGAGTACTAGATGAACTACACGAGACAGGGTTACAAGGTTACTGTGCTGTATCACAAGGATTACAATTTATGAACTGCAGGTAATAAAAAGGATCTCTGTGTTAAAAACAGTAACCTCTTTACTATCTACATAAAATAAAAATCAGACATCTGCATGGTAAATGATGTACTTTGCAGGAGACACATTAACCCGCTATGCTAGTTTGATTCAAAACTGGGACTTCACAAAACACAGATCTCTCCAACAAACGCATTAACCTCCAGAGTTATATCACCATTATTTTTATTAGCTGAGATTTATTGGGCACCTCTGCATCACATGCCTTAACACATTAAATATTTTAAAATGCAGACTTTGCAACCAATTAAGCAGAACAGATCTACTGCCATGCTTCTCCGTGTTGCCAATTTCTTTGTGAGAAGGTTTAAAAAATATATATATTTGTTGAGACCCAAATTTTGCATCTGGCATGTGCCACTTGTTTGGCACAACCCAACGTCAAATTTAATTTGTTAAATCTCATAATGTGCTTTACTGTTCTCATGATATACCTGATAAACATGTATGGGGTCTTAATATCTGAGGTCACTTCTTGTGATGTCACATCCAGTGAGGTCACTTCCTTTATTTCACGTGCAGTGTCACTGGTCTGTGATGGAAATGTTTGTACAGACATAATTCAGTGTACCAAAAGGTGCTACAATGCAACACTAATGCAGATTGTGTGCCATAGCTATGGTTATTAACAATAACAGTATGCTTTCTTTTTCATTATCAGGGTTACTTGTTTAATTTGCTATGCTCTCAATATTGACTTCTATGGTGTAATAATGTTTCTTTTCTTTTTATGACAGCCTGAAAACAATGCCAAAGCTAGAGAAGTGTACCTTCAGATTTGCGAGTAGCACTCACTGAACGGACAGAAGAAGAAGCCAGAGTAGGATACAACACTGCAACTCTCTGGCAATAGTAGATGATGTCACCTAAATGAGCCTCACTTTCTCCCTGCTCATGTGTTTAGCCTTCTTCAAAAGGTTGGTTTTGTAACATCAACCTGTTTTTTGTCAATGTCACTCTTTAAGAAACGGTGTTCCTTTTACCAAGTGACCGTTTTTTTGATACTCTACAACACTTTGCCCCAGTCCATTATGTGTTGTATTCTATTGTCTAATAAAAAATGTGTTTCCTATTGGCTGTTGTCTTCTATTATTGTAAGAAAACATCAAATAAGACATTTTAGAAAATAAAACTATATCATGAAAGATAAGTCAAGATTTCTTTATTTAAATACATCATCTTTATTTTATATCAACTCGAGAAGATGAGTACCGATTTGTTCATTACAGACTGGTTAAAAAAATCAAGGATTCCTAGCCCCGTTAGATCAGCCACCCTTCTTATTCTATTAAAAGGTAACATTAATCCTAATTCAGATGAAACTTGATTTGCTAGTTTCTGTTGAATTTAAAATCAGATTAACTTCCTAAACGTCAAATTCATTGCCCAATTTCCATTTCCAATCACCACTTTCTTAAAAAAATGATTTTAGAAGGTGAATCCAAATCATGGTAGTTATATCCTCATATCAATTAATTGTCCTGATTGCAAATCAGTTCCTCGGATCAAGGAGCCATTGCCTGACCCAAATTCTTAATTTCAGATTTCACTCCTTTTTTCTTAAGTGATTTAAGAACATGGAGCATGAATGCTGATTTCAAGTAATCTTGTTGATTTCAAATCATTACAGCAATCAAGGATTTATTCCTCGATTTAATCTGCATCCTTGATTTCAGATCACCATCACCATTTTTGTTAAACGTGATTCTAGAAGATGGATACTGATCTTGGAAGATGAGTCCTAATTTCTTGATTTGGATTTATCCTGTTTATTTTCAATTAATGTCAGCAATCAAGGATTCAGTTCCTACATTTATTTGAATCCTTTGTATCAAATCATTGCCTATATTTTTAACGCTTGATTTCTGATAAATGATCGAGATCATGAAAGATTAGAAACTGATTTCTTGATTTGAATCCATTTTGTTGATTTAACGTCAATTACTGAAGCCAAGGATTCCTTACCAGGTTTCAGCCAATGACTGATTTAAAATCATCTCTTATAACTTTGTTAAAGAACTGATTTTCAAAGATAAATCCAGATCAACTAAGATTAGTCCTGATTTCTTGATTTTAATTAATCTTGTTGATTTCATGTCAATTTATGCAATCAAGGACTCCTTTCTTAATTTAATCCATGATTTATATTCACCACTTATGTTTTTTCACCACTTGATGATGAATCTAGATCATGGGAGAAAAACCCTGATTTCTTGATTTGATTTTATTGATTTCAAATAAATTCTTGCAATCAAGGAGTCATTGCCTGATTTCATCTGAATCCTTGATTTATATTCACCACAAACGATATTTCTGTTTCTCACTTTATTTTATATAATGAATCCAGATTACGTGAGATGAGTCCCGATTTCTTTATTTGAAATACTCTTGTTGATTTCAAATCAATTAATGCCATCAATGATTAACTGTTTAATTTCATTTTAATGCTTGACTTATATTCACCACTACTTATATTTTGTTCACCTCTTGATTTTGGATGATGAATCCTTATCATGGATGATAAGTCCCGATTTCAATTCATCTTATTGATTTCAAATCAATTCTTGCAATCAAGGATTCTATGCCTGATTTCACCTGAATCCTTGATTTATAATCACCACCATCTATATTTTGTTCACCTCGAAATGTTAGATGATGAATCCATATGATGGATGATAAGTCCTGATTTCAATTCATCTTATTGATTTCAAATCAATTCTTGCAATCAAGGATTCTTTGCCTGATTTCAACTGAATCCTTGATTTATAATCACCACCATCTATATTTTGTTCACCTCGAAATGTTAATGATGAATCCATATGGATGATGTCCTGATTTCAATTCATCTTATTGATTTCAAATCAATCCTTGCAATCAAGGATTCTTTGCCTGATTTCACCTGAATCCTTGATTTATAATCACCACCATCTATATTTTGTTCACCTCGAAATGTTAGATGATGAATCCATATGATGGATGATAAGTCCTGATTTTATTTCATCTTATTGATTTCAAATCAATTCTTGCAATCAAGGATTCTTCACCTGAATCCTTGATTTATAATCACCACCATCTATATTTTGTTCATCTCGAAATGTTAGATGAGTCCCGATTTCAATTCATCTTATTGATTTCAAATCAATTCTTGCAATCAAGGATTCTTCGCCTGATTTCACCTGAATCCTTGATTTATAATCACCACCATATATATTTGGTTCACCTCGAAATGTTAGATGATGAATCCATAGCATGGATGATGAGTCCTGATTTCAATTCATCTTATTGATTTCAAATCAATTCTTGCAATCAAGGATTCTTCGCCCGATTTCACCTGAATCCTTGATTTATAATCACCACCATCTATATTTTGTTCACCTCGAAATGTTAGATAATGAATCCATATGGATGATGTCCTGATTTCAATTCATCTTATTGATTTCAAATCAATTCTTGCAATCAAGGATTTTTTGCCTGATTTCACCTGAATCCTTGATTTATAATCACCACCATCTATATTTTGTTCACCTCGAAATGTTAGATGAGGAGTCCTGATTTCAATTCATCTTATTGATTTCAAATCAATTCTTGCAATCAAGGATTCTTAGCCTGATTTCACCTGAATCCTTGATTTATAATCACCACCATATATATTTTGTTCACCTCGAAATGTTAGATGATGAATCCATATCATGGATGATAAGTCCTAATTTCAATTCATCTTATTGATTTCAAATCAATTCTTGCAATCAAGGATTATTCGCCCGATTTCACCTGAATCCTTGATTTATAATCACCACCATCTATATTTTGTTCACCTCGAAATGTTAATGATGAATCCATATGGATGATGTCCTGATTTCAATTCATCTTATTGATTTCAAATCAATTCTTGCAATCAAGGATTCTTCGCCTGATTTCACCTGAATCCTTGATTTGTAATCACCACCATCTATATTTTGTTCACCTCGAAATGTTAGATGAGGAGTCCTGATTTCAATTCATCTTATTGATTTCAAATCAATTCTTGCAATCAAGGATTCTTCGCCTGATTTCACCTGAATCCTTGATTTATAATCACCACCATCTATATTTTGTTCACCTCGAAATGTTAGATGATGAGACCTGATTTCAATTCATCTTATTGATTTCAAATCAATTCTTGCAATCAAGGATTCTTCGCCTGATTTCACCTGAATCCTTGATTTATAATCACCACCATATATATTTTGTTCACCTTGAAATGTTAGATGATGAATCCATATCATGGATGATAAGTCCTGATTTCAATTCATCTTATTGATTTCAAATCAATTCTTGCAATCAAGGATTCTTTGCCTGATTTCACCTGAATCCTTGATTTATAATCACCACCATTTATATATTTTGTTCACCTCGAAATGTTAGATGATGAATCCATATGGATGATGTCCTGATTTCAATTCATCTTATTGATTTCAAATCAATTCTTGCAATCAAGGATTCTTAGCCTGATTTCACCTGAATCCTTGATTTATAATCACCACCATATATATTTTGTTCACCTCGAAATGTTAGATGATGAGTCCTGATTTCAATTCATCTTATTGATTTCAAATCAATTCTTGCAATCAAGGATTCTTTGCCTGATTTCACCTGAATCCTTGATTTATAATGACCACCATCTATATTTTGTTCACCTCAAAATGTTAGATGAGGAGTCCTGATTTCAATTCATCTAATTGATTTCAAATCAATTCTTGCAATCAAGGATTCTTCGCCTGATTTCACCTGAATCCTTGATTTATAATCACCACCATCTATATTTTGTTCACCTCGAAATGTTAGATGATGAGCCCTGATTTCAATTCATCTTATTGATTTCAAATCAATTCTTGCAATCAAGGATTATTCGCCTGATTTCACCTGAATCCTTGATTTATAATCACCACCATATATATTTTGTTCACCTCAAAATGTTAGATAATGAATCGATATGGATGATGTCCTGATTTCAATTCATCTTATTGATTTCAAATCAATTCTTGCAATCAAGGATTCTTCGCCTGATTTCACCTGAATCCTTGATTTATAATCACCACCATCTATATTTTGTTCACCTCGAAATGTTAGATGATGAGACCTGATTTCAATTCATCTTATTGATTTCAAATCAATTCTTGCAATCAAGGATTCTTCGCCTGATTTCACCTGAATCCTTGATTTATAATCACCACCATCTATATTTTGTTCACCTCGAAATGTTAGATGATGAGACCTGATTTCAATTCATCTTATTGATTTCAAATCAATTCTTGCAATCAAGGATTCTTCGCCTGATTTCACCTGAATCCTTGATTTATAATCACCACCATCTATATTTTGTTCACCTCGAAATGTTAGATGATGAGCCCTGATTTCAATTCATCTTATTGATTTCAAATCAATTCTTGCAATCAAGGATTATTCGCCTGATTTCACCTGAATCCTTGATTTATAATCACCACCATATATATTTTGTTCACCTCAAAATGTTAGATAATGAATCGATATGGATGATGTCCTGATTTCAATTCATCTTATTGATTTCAAATCAATTCTTGCAATCAAGGATTCTTCGCCTGATTTCACCTGAATCCTTGATTTATAATCACCACCATCTATATTTTGTTCACCTCGAAATGTTAGATGATGAGACCTGATTTCAATTCATCTTATTGATTTCAAATCAATTCTTGCAATCAAGGATTCTTCGCCTGATTTCACCTGAATCCTTGATTTATAATCACCACCATCTATATTTTGTTCATCTCGAAATGTTAGATGATGAGACCTGATTTCAATTCATCTTATTGATTTCAAATCAATTCTTGCAATCAAGGATTCTTCGCCTGATTTCACCTGAATCCTTGATTTATAATCACCACCATATATATTTTGTTCACCTTAAAATGTTAGATGATGAATCCATATCATGGATGATAAGTCCTGATTTCAATTCATCTTATTGATTTCAAATCAATTCTTGCAATCAAGGATTCTTCGCCTGATTTCACCTGAATCCTTGATTTATAATCACCACCATCTATATTTTGTTCACCTCGAAATGTTAGATGATGAGACCTGATTTCAATTCATCTTATTGATTTCAAATCAATTCTTGCAATCAAGGATTCTTCGCCTGATTTCACCTGAATCCTTGATTTATAATCACCACCATATATATTTTGTTCACCTTAAAATGTTAGATGATGAATCCATATCATGGATGATAAGTCCTGATTTCAATTCATCTTATTGATTTCAAATCAATTCTTGCAATCAAGGATTCTTCGCCTGATTTCACCTGAATCCTTGATTTATAATCACCACCATATATATTTTGTTCACCTTGAAATGTTAGATGATGAATCCATATCATGGATGATAAGTCCTGATTTCAATTCATCTTATTGATTTCAAATCAATTCTTGCAATCAAGGATTCTTTGCCTGATTTCACCTGAATCCTTGATTTATAATCACCACCATCTATATTTTGTTCACCTCGAAATGTTAGATGATGAGACCTGATTTCAATTCATCTTATTGATTTCAAATCAATTCTTGCAATCAAGGATTATTCGCCTGATTTCACCTGAATCCTTGATTTATAATCACCACCATATATATTTTGTTCACCTCAAAATGTTAGATAATGAATCGATATGGATGATGTCCTGATTTCAATTCATCTTATTGATTTCAAATCAATTCTTGCAATCAAGGATTCTTCGCCTGATTTCACCTGAATCCTTGATTTATAATCACCACCATCTATATTTTGTTCACCTCGAAATGTTAGATGATGAGACCTGATTTCAATTCATCTTATTGATTTCAAATCAATTCTTGCAATCAAGGATTCTTCACCTGAATCCTTGATTTATAATCACCACCATCTATATTTGGTTCACCTCGAAATGTTCGATGATGAGTCCTGATTTCAATTCATCTTATTGATTTCAAATCAATTCTTGCAATCAAGGATTCTTTGCCTGATTTCACCTGAATCCTTGATTTATAATCACCACCATCTATATTTTGTTCACCTCGAAATGTTAGATGATGAGACCTGATTTCAATTCATCTTATTGATTTCAAATCAATTCTTGCAATCAAGGATTCTTCGCCTGATTTCACCTGAATCCTTGATTTATAATCACCACCATCTATATTTTGTTCACCTCGAAATGTTAGATGATGAGACCTGATTTCAATTCATCTTATTGATTTCAAATCAATTCTTGCAATCAAGGATTCTTCGCCTGATTTCACCTGAATCCTTGATTTATAATCACCACCATATATATTTTGTTCACCTCAAAATGTTAGATGAGGAGTCCTGATTTCAATTCATCTAATTGATTTCAAATCAATTCTTGCAATCAAGGATTATTCGCCTGATTTCACCTGAATCCTTGATTTATAATCACCACCATATATATTTTGTTCACCTCAAAATGTTAGATAATGAATCGATATGGATGATGTCCTGATTTCAATTCATCTTATTGATTTCAAATCAATTCTTGCAATCAAGGATTCTTCGCCTGATTTCACCTGAATCCTTGATTTATAATCACCACCATCTATATTTTGTTCACCTCGAAATGTTAGATGATGAGACCTGATTTCAATTCATCTTATTGATTTCAAATCAATTCTTGCAATCAAGGATTCTTCGCCTGATTTCACCTGAATCCTTGATTTATAATCACCACCATCTATATTTTGTTCACCTCGAAATGTTAGATGATGAGACCTGATTTCAATTCATCTTATTGATTTCAAATCAATTCTTGCAATCAAGGATTCTTCGCCTGATTTCACCTGAATCCTTGATTTATAATCACCACCATCTATATTTTGTTCACCTCGAAATGTTAGATGATGAGCCCTGATTTCAATTCATCTTATTGATTTCAAATCAATTCTTGCAATCAAGGATTATTCGCCTGATTTCACCTGAATCCTTGATTTATAATCACCACCATATATATTTTGTTCACCTCAAAATGTTAGATAATGAATCGATATGGATGATGTCCTGATTTCAATTCATCTTATTGATTTCAAATCAATTCTTGCAATCAAGGATTCTTCGCCTGATTTCACCTGAATCCTTGATTTATAATCACCACCATCTATATTTTGTTCACCTCGAAATGTTAGATGATGAGACCTGATTTCAATTCATCTTATTGATTTCAAATCAATTCTTGCAATCAAGGATTCTTCGCCTGATTTCACCTGAATCCTTGATTTATAATCACCACCATCTATATTTTGTTCATCTCGAAATGTTAGATGATGAGACCTGATTTCAATTCATCTTATTGATTTCAAATCAATTCTTGCAATCAAGGATTCTTCGCCTGATTTCACCTGAATCCTTGATTTATAATCACCACCATATATATTTTGTTCACCTTAAAATGTTAGATGATGAATCCATATCATGGATGATAAGTCCTGATTTCAATTCATCTTATTGATTTCAAATCAATTCTTGCAATCAAGGATTCTTCGCCTGATTTCACCTGAATCCTTGATTTATAATCACCACCATCTATATTTTGTTCACCTCGAAATGTTAGATGATGAGACCTGATTTCAATTCATCTTATTGATTTCAAATCAATTCTTGCAATCAAGGATTCTTCGCCTGATTTCACCTGAATCCTTGATTTATAATCACCACCATATATATTTTGTTCACCTTAAAATGTTAGATGATGAATCCATATCATGGATGATAAGTCCTGATTTCAATTCATCTTATTGATTTCAAATCAATTCTTGCAATCAAGGATTCTTCGCCTGATTTCACCTGAATCCTTGATTTATAATCACCACCATATATATTTTGTTCACCTTGAAATGTTAGATGATGAATCCATATCATGGATGATAAGTCCTGATTTCAATTCATCTTATTGATTTCAAATCAATTCTTGCAATCAAGGATTCTTTGCCTGATTTCACCTGAATCCTTGATTTATAATCACCACCATCTATATTTTGTTCACCTCGAAATGTTAGATGATGAGACCTGATTTCAATTCATCTTATTGATTTCAAATCAATTCTTGCAATCAAGGATTATTCGCCTGATTTCACCTGAATCCTTGATTTATAATCACCACCATATATATTTTGTTCACCTCAAAATGTTAGATAATGAATCGATATGGATGATGTCCTGATTTCAATTCATCTTATTGATTTCAAATCAATTCTTGCAATCAAGGATTCTTCGCCTGATTTCACCTGAATCCTTGATTTATAATCACCACCATCTATATTTTGTTCACCTCGAAATGTTAGATGATGAGACCTGATTTCAATTCATCTTATTGATTTCAAATCAATTCTTGCAATCAAGGATTCTTCACCTGAATCCTTGATTTATAATCACCACCATCTATATTTGGTTCACCTCGAAATGTTCGATGATGAGTCCTGATTTCAATTCATCTTATTGATTTCAAATCAATTCTTGCAATCAAGGATTCTTTGCCTGATTTCACCTGAATCCTTGATTTATAATCACCACCATCTATATTTTGTTCACCTCGAAATGTTAGATGATGAGACCTGATTTCAATTCATCTTATTGATTTCAAATCAATTCTTGCAATCAAGGATTCTTCGCCTGATTTCACCTGAATCCTTGATTTATAATCACCACCATCTATATTTTGTTCACCTCGAAATGTTAGATGATGAGACCTGATTTCAATTCATCTTATTGATTTCAAATCAATTCTTGCAATCAAGGATTCTTCGCCTGATTTCACCTGAATCCTTGATTTATAATCACCACCATATATATTTTGTTCACCTTAAAATGTTAGATGATGAATCCATATCATGGATGATAAGTCCTGATTTCAATTCATCTTATTGATTTCAAATCAATTCTTGCAATCAAGGATTCTTTGCCTGATTTCACCTGAATCCTTGATTTATAATCACCACCATTTATATATTTTGTTCACCTCGAAATGTTAATGATGAATCCATATGGATGATGTCCTGATTTCAATTCATCTTATTGATTTCAAATCAATTCTTGCAATCAAGGATTCTTCACCCGATTTCACCTGAATCCTTGATTTATAATCACCACCATCTATATTTTGTTCACCTCGAAATGTTAGATGATGAATCCATATGGATGATGTCCTGATTTCAATTCATCTTATTGATTTCAAATCAATTCTTGCAATCAAGGATTCTTTGCCTGATTTCACCTGAATCCTTGATTTATAATCACCACCATCTATATTTTGTTCACCTCGAAATGTTAGATGATGAGTCCTGATTTCAATTGATCTTATTGATTTCAAATCAATTCTTGCAATCAAGGATTCTTTGCCTGATTTCACCTGAATCCTTGATTTATAATCAGCACCATCTATATTTTGTTCACCTCGAAATGTTAGATGAGGAGCCCCGATTTCAATTCATCTTATTGATTTCAAATCAATTCTTGCAATCAAGGATTCTTTGCCTGATTTCACCTGAATCCTTGATTTATAATCACCACCATCTATATTTTGTTCACCTCGAAATGTTAGATGATGAGTCCTGATTTCAATTGATCTTATTGATTTCAAATCAATTCTTGCAATCAAGGATTCTTTGCCTGATTTCACCTGAATCCTTGATTTATAATCAGCACCATCTATATTTTGTTCACCTCGAAATGTTAGATGAGGAGCCCCGATTTCAATTCATCTTATTGATTTCAAATCAATTCTTGCAATCAAGGATTCTTCGCCTGATTTCACCTGAATCCTTGATTTATAATCACCACCATCTATATTTTGTTCACCTCGAAATGTTAGATGGTGAGACCTGATTTCAATTGATCTCATTGATTTCAAATCAATTCTTGCAATCAAGGATTATTCGCCTGATTTCACCTGAATCCTTGATTTATAATCACCACCATATATATTTTGTTCACCTCGAAATGTTAGATGATGAATTCATATCATGGATTATAAGTCCTGATTTCAATTCATCTTATTGATTTCAAATTCCCCGACATGCGATGGAACTGAGGCACCATGGATGGCGGGGAAGTCTTGAAGGGGAGGGAGTAGCCCCTTCTTACTATCTGCAAAACTCACCTGCCCAACGTGATGGTGAACCAGTGGAGGAGGTGATGGCGAATCCTACTGGCGATTGGTGGCCCTGAAAGGTCAGACTAGGAGGGTTTGGAGGCTGCTGTAGAGGGGGCGGTGGTGGGCTGGCCCCCAGAACCAGGGCGGTTGTTCCCATGTCCCAGGCCGCGCAGGGGCTGAACAGCTTGTGCTGGCCTCTGGCCCTGGGTGGAACGTGGCGAAAAGCAGACCGCACGGGGCGAGTGGTGGATAGGCCCAAGGACTTGGCCTGAGCCCATGAGTCCTTGAAGCACTCTAGTGTGTTGTCTGCTTTGTCGCCGAACAGGCGACGGCCATCAAAGGGCATGTCCATAAGGGTGGCTTTGACATCCCAGAAAAGCCAGACAACCTTAGCCAGGCGTAGAATCGAAGAGCTACCGATGTGGAAATCGTCCTGCCCCGTGAGTCCGCTGTATGCGGCCCACAAAATGGTAATCTTTGCTGCGTCTTTTCCTTCGGCAACTGCATGCGAGAGTATGGCCAGGGCTCTGAGGCAGCACTTGCGCCACCGTATCTCACACAGAGTGAGTATACGGCCCAACAGACATGCAGTGTTTACCGACTGCAGTCCCAAGCTGGAGGAAGAAAATATCTTCTTCCTAAGATGGTCCAGCTTTTTGGATTCCCTTTTGGGTTGTGCGTTAGGGAATGCGCCCTTGGAGGTGGAGGCTTGGACCACCAAGCTCTTAGTAGTGGGGTGTCAGGAGAGAAAAGTGGGGTTGGCCGGGCGGTGGCATCGGGCTATCATTCTATCCACAGGAGCCCCTGTGTTGGGCCTGGACCAGGTGCCCAAAAGGATGTCTGTGAGGGCTTCATTAAACGGTTGCAGGGGCTCCGAAGAGCTCACTGCTGGTTGACGCACCTCTGTCAGGAGGTTAGTCTTGACTGCCACCATACGTAGCTCAGTTGAGAGCCTCAGCCGTCCTACGCAACACCAGGGCTTAAGACGCTCCCTCCTCCATAGCCACGGTAGGAGGAGACAACATGACAAGGTCTGGTGAGGTATCCAGACCACTGGCTTCCCCCAGTTCCTCTCTCCAGTCCGGTTCATAGGTCAACTGGTCAGTTAAAGGGTCTCCACCCCCTCCCTGTCCTCCTCACTCTCTTCTGGCTGCCAATCTGGGTTAAAAGTACCAGTCGACGCCAGTCCGGCTTCGTGTCGACATTGGGATGGAGGCCGTGGCCGATGCCACTGGGGACACAACCGGCGTCAGCTGCAGACGTGGTGCCGGTGGATTCAGACCTGGACCCAAAGGGACCCTGCGGAGCCAGGGCCGGAGCTGCCAGTGTCGAAGGTCTAGGGCCCCCAGCCGAGTCCGCGGGGTCCAAAGACACGCCAGCGGAGTCGGGCTGCCCAAAGATGGCATGCATCGCTTCGTAAAATTTGGGAAGCTGGGCAGGGGTCGCTCCGGGTCCTGGAAAGGGAGGGAAACCTGGAGTCAACCCTTCAGGCTCCGCATGCGGAGCTGCTGGAGGGGCACCACCCGCATCCCTCGTAGTGTCGGCCAACGGACGGGAAGTAATCGAAGAGGGATGATGCTGCTTTAACGACTTCGACTAAGCTGACCCGAGCGCGAAGACTTGGAAGAAGAATGCTGGTGATGACTCCGCGACCGATCCATTGACCTCCCACATGACCGGGACCTTGAACGGCGCGGAGCCGACTGCCGGCGCTTAAGAAGCTTTCGGGACCGCTCCCACAAAGACTTGGGATTCATGGTTCGGCAGTCAGAGCACAACTTGGGGTCGTGGTCGCGCTCCAGGCACAAAGAGTCACACACGGTGTGGATCCGTCACCGACATCAGTCGGCTGCAGGACCCGCAAGCCTTAAAACTGGGCATCCCTGACATGCACCAGGAGTCGAAGACTCAAAAAGAGGTCGACAAAAGTCGCTCAAAAATTCTGTCAAAAAAGTGACTGGAGGTACCGCTCTCTCCGGATCTGCGCTGGCTAGCGCAGAAAAAGAAAAAACTGACGTCAGCGCACCAAGGCTGCATCTATGTAGGTACCGCGTCGTCATTCCGGTGACCACGACGCCAACGACGAACACGGAGTCGACCAACGCCACCATCCGATGCGCAGGGGTACTGCTGACGAAAAAAGATTACGGATCCAGACGCCTGGGGGTAATTCTAAGGTAAGGAATCTATAACTAACCTATGTTTCTTACAGATTTTCTGTTCACCACTTGATTCTACATGACTAATCCAGATCATGGGATATGAGTCCTGATTTAAATTCATCTTCTTGATTTCAAATCAATTCTTGCAGTCAAGCATGCATTGCCTGATTACATCTGAAGAACAAGTTACTTACCTTTGGGAACGATGTAAGAGACATAGGTTATTTATAGATTCCTTACCTTAGAATTTCCCCCAGGCATCAGACTGGATCCGTGGTCGCCGGGATGACCTGGCGGTGTCTACTTAGACACCGCCCCTGCGTGCTGACGTCAGTTCTGACACGACTTTCCATGCCAAAAGCGCAGAGCCATGAAAGACTCTGACCACTGGTGCGCCACAACTAGGGCCCTGTAAGGGAGTCCCTATCCCTGGAAGTCAGTTTGTAGAGCGGGGAGGATGGGTGGGGCGGTAATCTAGAACTAACATATATCTCTTACAGATATATCGTTACCGAAGGTAAGTAACTTGTTCATCTGAAAGAGACAGTTAGTTATAGATTCCTTACCTTAGAATAGATACCCCAGCAATACCAACCCCGGAGGAGAGACAACGAACCAATTTCACACCAGAAAGTCCAGGAGGACAGAATGGGCTTAATAGCTGTCCCTCCGGACTTCACTGTCCAGGCAGTAACGTCTGGTGAATGTGTGCATAGATGCCCACGTTGCCGCCTGGCAGATGTCAAGGAGTGGGACTCCACGGGACAATGCAGTAGTTGCTGCCGTAGCCCTAGTGGAATAAGCACGCAGCCCCACTAGAGGTTCCTTTTTCGCTAAAGCATAACACATTTTTATACAAAGGACAACCCATCAAGAGATGGTACGCTTTTGGACAGCCCAACCTTTCTTGGCACCCACATAGCCACCGAAGAGTTGATCGTCCACCCGGAAATCTTCAGTGGGGTCAAGGTAGAATAACAGCACATGTTTTGGGTCCAGACAGTGGAGTCTCTCGTCCTCCTTGGAATGGTGCGGCAGTGTGAAAAAGGTGGGCAGAGTAATAGTCTATCCTATGTGAAAAGGTGTAACTACTTTAGGAAGGAATGAGGGTCTCGTACTGAGCACCACTTTGTTCGGATGCACAGAGAAGGGGGCTTAGAAGAAAGAGCCTGAAGCTCACTAACTGCGAGCAGAGGTGATGGCAACAATAAAGGCAGTCTTCACAGTGAGAAGCCTAAGAGGACAGTTGTGAACGTGCTCGAAAGGAGCACACATAAGATAAGTCAAGACAAGGTTCATGTCCCACAGCGGCATTATGATAGGAGATGGAGGAAAAAGATGAATAATGCCCTTAAAGAATAAATTTACAATAGGGGACTTGAATAAGGAGGGCTGATCTGGTTGCAGAAGGAAAGTTGAAATGGCTGCAAGATAGCCTTTTAGAGTGCCCAGAGCAGAGCCCTGCTGGGCCAAAGAAAGGATGAACAAAAGAACCGCTGAAAGAGGGGCAGAAAGGGGCTCCACAGCCTTTGCTGTGCATGATGCCACAAACTTATTCCATCGACAGGTTTATACCGTCTTAGAGGAGGGACGCCTGGCTGCCAAGATGACGTTGCAGACTTTGGGCAGAAGGTCAAAAGCTATCAACTGTCGCCGCTCAATCTCCACGCAAGGAGGTGGGTGCTGGACAGGTTCGGGTGGAGGACTGTCCCCTGTTGCTGTGACAGAAGATCCTCCCGAAGGGGCAGTCTGATCAGAGGATCGATGTTCATGCTCAGGAGCGCTGGGTACCAGACTCTTCGTGCCCAGTCCGGAGCTACAAAAATGACTTGATCCTGGTCACAATTGTGCTTCTTCAGCACTCGTGACAGAAGTGGTACAAGCGGAAAGGCTTACACAAGGCCGCAGTTGCACTTGGGAAAAGCGTTGCAGAGCGAGTGCCCCCTTGGAAACTCCAACGCGCAAAACTGCCGACATTCTGTTCGGTGGCGAACAGATCTAAGCAAGGCTCTCCCCACCACCTCTGAGTGAAGAAGCCATTCATGATCCACCAGACACCGACGGCTGAGTTTGTCCGCCCTGGCATTCGGAGAGCCTGCCAGGTGTTGAACCACCAGGGTCATGCCCCATGTTACAGCAATGTCCAAAGGCAAAGAGCCTCTAGACATAGGGTCCACGACCCCACTCATCCCCGTTTGTTGCAGTACCACATGGTGGTGGTGTCTGTGAACACCTGCACTGCATTCCCCTTCAGGGAGGGAAGGAATGCCTTCAGTGCCAGGTGGATCGCCTGGAGCGCCAACAGGTTGAAATGGAGCCCGGACTTCGCCAGAGACCAGACTCCTCTGATCTCCACCTCTCCCAGATGGCCACCCCATCCCAAGAGTGACACATCGTTGACCACTGTTAGTTCTGGTTGGGAAAGGGAGACAAATCTGCCTCAGACCCAATCCCGGTCCGTTAGCCACCACTGCAGTTGATGTGCAGTTCCCTCTGAGATCTGGACGTAGTAGGAAAGATTCCCCTGATGCTGTACTCACTAGAACTTCGGGTCCCACTGCAGAGCCCATATATGCCATCTGGGATGATCTACCGGCATGATACAGGAGGCCATGAGGCCCAGCAGCCTCAGGGTCATTCTCACTGAAATCAGGGATAGAGGCTGAAACATCAGCATCATAGCCCGAATACTCGCTGTTCGGGAGATAGGCTCGAAACGCACTGTGTCCATAACAGCTCCAATGAAAAGGAGCAACTGAAAGGGAGTCAGATGTGACTTCGGCACTTTTATAGGGAATCCCAGCGAGTGCAGGAGGTCCGCAGCAGTCCGGAGGTGGGAGACGACAGCCTGGGGTGAGCCCGCCTTCAACAGCCAGTCGTTGAGATAGGGGAAAACTGGAACCCCCTGATCTGTGCAGATGAGCTGCGACCACCGCCATCACTTTCATGAACACCCGAGGGGCACTGGTAAGGCTGAAGGGGAGCACGGTGAACTGGAAATGCTCGTGGTCTACCGTGAACCGCAGGTAGCGTCTGTGGGAAAAATGGGGATATGGAAATAGGTGTCTTGCAAGTCCAATGCTACCATCCAGTCTCCAGGGTCGAGGGCAGACAGGACCTGAGCTGACGTGAGCATTTTGAACTTCTCCTTCCGGAGGAAGCGGTTGAGGGCCTTGAGATCTCGGATAGGACGCAGGCCCTTGTCCTTCTTGGGCACCAGAAAGTAGTGGGAATAGCAACCACGACCTACTTCTGGCACAGGGACTCTTTCGATAGCTTCCTTGGCCAAGAGAGCCGACACTTCCTGGCAGAGAAGCGCCAAATGATCCTCCGACATGCGATCGGAAGATGGTGGCATAGAGGGAAGGGTAGCCTCAAAGGGGAAGGAGTAGCCCCTTCACACTATCTGCATAAGCCATCTGTCTGACGTGATGGATTGACAGTGGGGGAGGTAATGGTGAATCTTGCCATCCACCGGCTTTTGATGGCCCTGAAGGGTCTGACTAGGAGTGTTTGGAGGCTGCTACAGGAGGGAGGAAGGCTGGGCTGGCCAGCCCGCTGATCCCTGGACTTGCGAGGTCGCTAGGTCCCACGTCAACAGCCACGCAGAGGCTGGACAGCTTGCGTGAACCAGTGGCTAGACTGGGTAGGATGTGGTGGGGTGCCCCTTCTGTAGCCACGAAAGGCAGACTGTGGTGGACAGGAAGACGCAGCGAGGCCCAAGGGTCTGGCTGTAGCTCGAGAATCCTTGAAGCGCTCTAGCGCAGAGTGTGCCATGTCACTAAAAAGGTGACGGCCATCAATGGGTATCTCCAGCAGGGTTGACTGGCCCTCCCCCGAAAAGCCAGACGTCCTCAAGCAGGCGTAGCGCCGATGGGCTACCGACGTGGCAATCGTTCTGCCAAGTGAGTCAGTGGTATAAAGTCCACATCGAATTGTGAATTTAGCTGTCTCTCTCCCATCTGCCACCGCTTGGAAGAGAACGACCCGGGCCTCTTCTGGGCACTGAGACAGCACTTGCGGACCCATATCCCAGATTGTATGGGAGCAAAGGTCCAAGAGGCATTCAAGGACCGCAGTGCCAAGCTAGAGGAAGAGAACATGCGCTTCCAAGATGATCCAGCTTCTTAGATTCACTATCTGGGGGAGCTGAAGGGAATGCGTCCTTGGAAGAAGAGGCTTGGACCACCAAGCTCTAGGGGGAAGGGTGTTGGGTGAGGAAAACTGGGTCGCCCGGGGCCAGGCGGTGGCGGCGGGCAATCGTTCTTTCCACAGGAGCCCTTGTGCTAGGCGTGGACCAGGTTCCCAGAAGGACGTCAGTGAGGCCTTCGTTAAAGGGCAAGAGGGGTTCAGAGGAGATTGCCACAGGCTGAAACACCCACGTCAGGTGATTAGTCCTGACTGCCACTGAAGGGAGCTCGAGGCCCAAGGCCTCTGCTGCCCTTGCCTCCACCACAGTGTAGGACGCTCTCTTCTCCGTAGCTACGGTAGGAGGAGAAAGCATGCCAAGGTCTGGAGAAGTGTCCAAACCACTGGCGTTACCCATGCCCTCTCTCCAGTCTGGCTCTTCAAGGTGGTCTGCTAAAGGGTCTGATGACCCCTCCCAGTCCTTGTCACCACCCTCTGGCCGATAGGGTACACCAGGGATGAACAGGGGAACAAAAGTACCCTCCGGCGTTTGGTTCAACATCAGCCAGTGTCGGTCCTGCTCCGGGTCCATCTTGAAGATGGGGATGGCGACGGCCGGGGGCACGGCCGACGCCAGGGGCTTTGTCACTGGGATCAGCACTGGGGAAGGTTGAGTAAGATCGGCCAGCGTCGATCCGGATGCAGGCCTGGATCCACGAGGGCCCTCCGGTGCCGGGTCCATCTCGAGGATGAGGATGACATCAGCCAGGGCCACAGCCGATGCTGGCAGCGTCGTTGCCGGAATCGGCACCGCGGAAGGTTGAGTAAGATCGACCGGTGTCGATCCGGATCCAGGCCTGGATCCACGATGACCCGCCGGGGTCAGAGCCACTGGCATCGAAAGGCCCAGGGCCCGAATGACTCCGCAGTGCCCTAAGGCACACCGGCAGAGTCAGGCTGTCCAAAGATAGGGTGGAGGGCTTTCTTAAAACGTATGAAGTTGGGCAGGGAACGCCCTGGTTCCCGGAGTTGTCCTTGAATCAGGCACCTTAGAGCGACGACGCTACGGATTCTGCATCCTGTCAGCCGACTGACGGGGAGAAGGGGAAGAGCGGCAGTGGTTCTTCGCTTTCTTCTTGTGCTTCGACTTACCGAGGACTTCGAAGACCTGGAATGGGACGAGGTGTGGGCGATCCGCAACCTGTCTCGGGACCTTCCCCTCGAACAAGACCGGGTGCAACGCGGAGCCGACCACCGGGCCTCCAAGAGATTTGGGGTCCACTCCCGCAAAGACCTAGGATTCATGGCCCAGCAGTCTGAGCATGACTTTGGGTTGTGGTCGCGCTCCAGACACTAAAGGCACACGAGGTGCGGTTCCATCAGCGACATCTGCCTGAGACAGCCCCCGCAAGGCTTGGAGCTCGTCCGACGATGGGACATCCCTTGCACACCAGGAGTTAAAGACTCGAAAAGAAGTAGACAAAATATTGAAAAAAGATAAGTCAAAAAGTGACTAAAGGGGTAGCTCTCTCCGGATCTGCACTAGGCTGGCGCGGAAAAAGAAAGAACGGACGTCAGTGCGCAGGGTCGGAGTCTAGTTGACACCGCCACGTCATTCCAGCGAATTAATCTTGTTGAGTTCAACTCAATTCATGCAGTCAAGGATTCATCGTCTGAGTTCACCTGAATCCTTGATTTGATTCAACAACTATATTTCAAAACATTCTATCAGTTGAGTCCAGGTCATGGAAGAAGAGTTCTGAATTCTTGATTTCAGTTTGTCTTGTTCATTTCAATTCAATTTCAGCAATAAAAAGATCTTTCCCTAATCAAAAAAGTGAGACAGGGTTTCTGACTTCAATTCACCGAGTTATTTCCCAACTAATCAGAAAACTTTACCCATCAAGAATTCATTGCATCCTGCACATGCATTTTATTTTCTTAGCGGCCCCCAGTTTAAGGCTATGACTCCTGTTACAGAAAATGAGCCTTTATTTCTTGAAAACACACAAATGACTCAGGGAAAATATTTTAATGTAATTCAGAACATTTGGATGACACTGATTTCAAGAGAAAACAACCATGTGCAGAAAGACCATTAGATACATATAAATAGGTTTTTGAATCCCCTTAGCTACAAGTGGATTAATGCCTAACTCAGGATCTGGTGGAACATGGATTTCTTCAATGCATATGAAAATCTCAGAAGCGTCTCCAAAATAACTGCTGTTCTCCCAACATAAATCAATCTGAAAAGTAAATTACAAGACAGAATTAGACTCCAGCAAATACATACACAAGTTTTAACACTGCTCTCACAGAAATGTATACATATACTTCCAGTTCACGTATATCAATAAACAAGTAATCTTCTAGGTACTCTTGCATACAAACCTTCTCAGTTTTTGTGCACAAATGCATAAACGTTATCAGCAGTGTTCCTTGACAGGGGTGTGTGTGTGTGTGTGTGTGTGTGTGTGTGTGTGTGTGTGTGTGTGTGTGTGTGTGTGTGTGTGTGTGTGTGTGTGTGTGTGTGTGTGTGTGTGTGTGTGTGTGTGTGTGTGTGTGTGTGTGTGTGTGTGTGTGTGTGTGTGTGTGTGTGTGTGTGTGTGTGTGTGTGTGTATATATGTGTGTGTATATATATATATATATATATATATATATATATATATACATATATTCACTGAAAAAACCATAGGTTTCAGGCACGTTTTAGTTAGGAATTAGCATTTAAAAAACCTTAAAAATTCACAGAAAAAACCATAGGTTTCAGGGGCGTTCTAGTTAGCTGGACTTTTCACTCGTACAAAACCATTGAAATTCCCCCGTTATAGTTAGTTCAGCTAACTATAACTCGCGCGCCCGCAATGCACTGCTGATGACGTAACATATTACATCACTCATGACATCACTGATGACATCTCAAATGAAATCACTGATGACACGCACACCAAGCCATTCAAAGGGGATTCGACAAAAATTCGACCAAAATATGCAAGAAACCCCCCTCACGGTTAATAAAACACACATCCACCGCCGGATGTGTAATACTTTTTATTTTACTCTCTGGAAAGGAGTCGAACCTCACTTGAGAGTCACAGCGTGCTCCTGGCTGAGTCCAATGCTGTGTTACACCCACCAGTGCCTGCCGAGTGCCACACAACTCTGTGTTGTATTCCACTAGCCAGTGCGTATGCTATGATACTCTCTAGCCCATGTGCACTGTAACACCACCCCGTGAATATGTCATGCCACACTTGCCTTCGCATGGGTTATATTGCCCCATCTAACGTGCCTTCCTCGATGCCTATGTTATAACGTACAGCGCTACGCCATACATATTACATTCTGGGATCCATATCTTTGTCACAGTGCATATGCAACGTTACACTCCCCAGCACATATTTTATATTACAACTTTAGAGACTAGTTAGGTTACACAACACCGCCCTGTGCATATTACACTCCAAGGCGCATATCGCATAGCACGCGCTAGTGCCTGTGCTATCTCGCGCTCTCCAATGAATTTGTCGTTGCGCACAATGTATTGCATATTATATTTCACGCCCCGGTTCATCTTATATCACACTTTTTGGTGCATAGTTTATACCATATACTATATCTAGCTTTTATTTTCAATCGTGCTCTCAGGACTATGTTCTATATAACACTGCGTCCACCTACCCTTTTCATGGGCATTACATTTTGCGATGGGGGGTGGAGGGTCAGGGGGTGTTTCTGCCAAGTGAGCTCTGAGTCACAGTCACAAACGTCCTCTTCTTCCTGAATAAAAGTGAGATTATGCGGCATACTTGTTCATATTTTAAGTAGTTCGCACAGACACACATTTTAAAAACAATAAAGTTCCTAATACCCACCTTCTCTGAACAGTTAGCTTGCTGCCTCATCCACCTCCTCCCTATCCTCTGTTGTCTGAATCCATGGACTAGCCTCCTCCCTCCTGCCATGCAATGGTCTGATGTGCTGCCACTGCCCTCCATTTAGCATGATGTACCAGTCCACTCCTCCTGCCCTCCATTGCCCTATTCTATGGCCCATCATTGACCTCCTGCTTAGCCTCTGTGCTTAGCTTGCTGCCCCTATTCTCCTTCCCCCTGCTCTCCGATGTCTTTGTGCATGCCCCTGCTCCATCCTTTTTGCCCACCATGTTCCATGGACCTGCCACTCCTATCTACTCTGAGTGTTCTGTTGAGCTGCCACTCCCCTCCCACCTGCCTAGCATTGTCAGATGACTGTAACCTGTCCCTGCCACCTCCACCCTGCCTGTCCACATGCCATGCCCCTATCCCCTTCCTCCTGTCCTCCATGGTCCATTTTACTGCCACACCCTTCTGCCCTCCCTGGTCTGTTGTGCTGCAACTGCTCCTCTTGCCTGCCCCACGCGGTCTGTTGTGAGGCCCCTCCCCTGAACTCTCTTGTCTGTGCCCAGGTCCTTACCCTCCCTTCTATGCTCCATGGTCCTTTGTGCATGCCCCTGCACCCTCCTTCTTCCCCATCATAGCCATTGTGCTGCCACTAACCCTCCCGCTTGCCATGCATGGTCTTCTGTGCTGCCATGGCCCCTCCCACCTTCCCTATGCGGTCAGCTAGCTGCCCCTGACCCCCTCCCACCTTCCCTCCATGGTCTGTGTGTATGCCATCATAGTCTCACTGTTGCTCTCCATGGTGTGTCTTGTTTCTAGTGCCCATCCTGCCTGATCTCCATGGGCATATTGCTGCTCCTGCCCTGCCCCCTTTCCCCCAGCCCTCTGTTTCCATGTGCAGACCCCTATTCCCTCCCTCCTGGCTTGTCTGTTCCATTGTAATGCCCCTGATCCGTCCCTCCTGCACTTTATGGTCTGTTATGCTGCAGCTTTCAATCCTTTCTGTCCATTATGGTCAGCTAGCTACCATTGCCTCTTTCCCCTCTGTTCTCTGTTGTCCATGTGCATGGTCCTGTCCCCTCCCTATTGCTTTCTATGGATTGTTGTGCTGCACTCCCGTCCCGCATGCCCTGTGTGGTGTATTGTGCTGCTGCAAACCCGGATGCCTGCCCTGTAGGGTCAGTTTGGTGCACCTCTCCATGTCCCACCTGTCCTCTGTTATCCGAGTCCATGTCCCTACCCCAATTCCTCCTGCCTACCATGATCCAATGTACCATACTTGCGAACATTTTGAACTTGGTAAGAGGGAGATTTTGAAAACAAACTGGGGTATTGATTTTCCCCTTTGAGTTACATTGAAAAAGAGGAGATCGTAGACAGGAGACAGATCAAATAAAGCCCATTTGAGCTTAAAAACATTGGACGTTTCCTGGCTGAAACAGGTCTGTTGGCATGTATGGTTGTGCTACCACTGCCTCTTCCTTCTGCCCACAATGGTCTATTATATTGCCACAGCCTCTCTTGCCAGTCCTGTATTGTTGGTTTGTTGCCCCTGCCCCCCTTTCCACTGCCCTTCATAGTCTGTTGTGCCGACACTGCCCTTCCTGCCTGCCCAGTGTGGTCAAATTGTTGCCTCTGCACTCTCCTACCTGCCTTCAATTTTCAGAGTCCGTGCCCCTGGCCTCTGCCTCTCAACAGTATCCCAATGAACAACTAGATTGCTAACATTCTATATTTATTACAAAAGTGTGGAACGCCTGACGTCATCTTGATGTAATCACAACTGTAATACCTAGAGCATTTCCTTTAGAAATTACATTTATGAGAGGGTCCTATTTGCATCAAAATTATGGTTAGTGCTCTAAAAAACTGAAATGAGGACATATTTTCTGAGTTTTCAAATAGCGACAAAGAACTTTTAAATTATTTGTAATCTTTGTTTTTTTATCCAGTTGACCACTTGATTCAATGTTGCACTTAGGGGAGAGGATGTGGTGTTACTTCCAGAGCTGCAGACTTTGCAACTGGGAAACCAGGTTGGAGTTTTTGCTTCAGCTCAACAATCTGTGATTCTGATCAAATCTCTTAATCTCCCCATGTCTACAACCAAAATGAATTTGATCTTGTGTGATCTAACCAATTCTCATGTAAACCACTCCAATAACTGACAAGTCTCCACTATATAAAACTGCAAATACACAAAAAATAAGTGTTTTGCACACTTCTGTCATTGGGCTACATCTGGGGGATATTTGTGCTGCATTTGGGCTCTTTTGTCTCTGGTGGCCATCTTGGGAGATTTATTTGTTATGAAGTTTCCTAATTTCCTCATTTACTGCAGTCTCCTCAGTAGGAAATGCTTTCAGTTTTTTACTTTGATTCCATCAAGAAGGTATTCAGATATGTCACACATTTACCATACATTCTGAATGTTAGCACTCTAGTTGCTCATTAGATCACTGTAGTAAAGCTACTGCTCACCACGGAAGTCTGCTGCTGGTATTAAAAGTGCATGTTTCAGTCTGCATATCAGAATTTTTTAATGAAGTAGAAGAGGATTTGAGAAGTCACTCAAAATGTGCCCTAATGTTTCTTTCTTCAGCACTAATCATAATTTCTATGGCAAAATGAACCCCCTCATTGTGTTCCTTTTTAAATTAAATGTTTTAAGTGTTACCAGTTTATTCCAATAAAGATGGCTTCAGGTGTGCCATACTTTTGTCATAAGTAAGACAGTAAGCGCTCTAGTTGTTCTTAAGAACACTCTGGGACATTCTGTCATTGGGCTATACTTGGGCTACATCTGGGTGATATTTGGGCTCTTTTGTCTCTGGTGGCCATCTTGGGAGATTTATTTGTTATGAAGTTTCCTAATTTCCTCATTTACTGCAGTCTCCTCAGTAGGAAATACTTTCAGTTTTTAACTTTGGTTCCATCAAGAAGGCATTCAGATGTGTCACACATTTGCCATAAATTCTGAACGTTAGCACTCTAGTTGCTCATTAGATCACTGTAGTAAAGCTACTGCTCACCAGGGAAGTCTGCTGCTGGTATTCAAAGTGCATGTTTCAGTCTGCATGTCAGAATTTGTTTATGAAATAGAAGAGGATTTGAGAAGTCACTCAAAATGTGCCCCAATTTTTCTTTCTGCAGCACTAATCATACTTTCTATGGCAAAATGAACCCCCTCATTTTGTTCCTTTTTAAATTAAATGTTTTAAGAGTTACCACTTTATTCCAATCAAGATGGCTTCAGGTGTGCAATACGTTTGTCATAAGTAGGACTGTTAGCGTTCTAGTTGTTCTTTAGAACACTCTTGGAAGCTGCAGTAGAACACAAAGGAATCAACTGACAGTCTCTGCCCTTGTTGGATGTACATGTTTTACTGAGAATGTCAGACTTCATTCTCACATGACTGAGAAAGATAATGTGAATTTACAGAAAATATGCTCTCAGTTTAGCTTATAGATCACCTTCCAAACCTCTGTGGGAAAAGCATGAGAAAATAGTTTTCTCTCAAACATGATTCATGATATCACAGCAGAAGGCTTTTTCACATGGTAAAATCACCTTAGAACACACCACAATTCCTAAAATGAGTATGGTACCATCAACAAAGGATTTATAATGTAACTAAAGTCTTAAAACCTTCTATTAACTGCAATGCTTTTTGATGAGGTGCTATCATGTATATTGGTCCCAAGATGGCTGCCAACACTTCTTGGATGAAGTACTGACAGCCAATCAGATCTCACGATGAGATGTGTGGTTATGCTCCGCCCAGATATATCTATATTTTTAACTCTAATTTTCTCAGGAACTACTGAACGGATTTACACCATTTAAGCAAAAGGCACGAGTCTGAACTGAGGACTACCTCTTTGCCAAATTTGGTGTAATTCCGTTCAGCAGTTCGGGCTGTAGCTGCGTCAACAGGTCCTATGGGAAAATGCATGGGGAAAACGCGTTTTGGGACCCCCCTTTTTTCATGGCCCCCGCTTGACGAATCACCGTGAAATTTTCAGAATAGGAGTGGACCGGAGCTGGCCAAAAGTTTGGAAAATTTTTGCTAAGATTCGTCAATTGGCGCTAACGTTATTCCAAATAGAATGTTGCGGATTTCCTATTGAAAATAGGTCCTAACTATAACTACCTACTGGCGACTGCCAGTAGCCAATTAATTAATAAATTAATAAATAAATAAAAAAAATATATATATATATATATATGTAGAGGAGTTTCTCCGCTGAACGCCGCACACCTGCACATTAGCGTCGGTGCCTGCCGTGGTAGCGGCAACCACAGAAATGAGTACAATACAATCCACAGATAGGAAAGAGGCGGCACACCGTCCTGGTGTTTTAAGGTGTATTTAATCGCTCACAAAACAACAACGCGTTTCAGCCGTAGGACGGCCTTTGTCAAGTTGTCTGTTACTTCCGCATAGCCGAATTTAAAGCAAAATACGTCATCATAGACATAGAAGAAATGCATGTATCGTAAATCTCATGTGTACTTGAAAAAACAATCAATTATAGAATATAAACAAAAATATACATTTTCAATTAGCAGGAAATATATACGTGTATACAAATAAATAAATTAGGAGCAGAATCAATTAATGCCGTTATACCTTGCTAGTGCATTGAAATAGAAAAAAGACTGAACAGTCCGTTCTAAACAATCATATATAGAATTCTGCTTTACAATTACATTGATCAAATGTAATGTATCCAAACTAAGGTCCTGACTAATTAAAATGTGATTAATGCATTTCGACCTCAAAGTAATAATTTCTCCTATTCGAGAACAGCAATGCGGACGCATAAAGTTTGTTGAAACTTTGAAAAAATGGATGTGTATAATTGTGGTGCAAAGAGAGAAGAGGACTGATTGGAGGAGGGATGTATTTGTTGTATAATAAATCCAAAATAATGGCTCACACATGATCCGTGTAACAATTCAATCCATGATCCCGATTTGGGACGGGTGAGGGTACATACCTCAATTCATGACGGGCAAGTGCCCAATAAGGATCTACACAGACCGATGAGCATATTACAAAATAACTGGAATAATACAACCATAGAACATATCTGTAACAGCCCTCCCATCCAACCAGACACAAGCTTGTGCATAAATATTCAAATCATATCCAAAAATACGGAAAAAATGAAATGATATAAGACAATATATTTACAAGATACAATTCATCTCAGGGTACCCATTTCGGATCTCATGATTGGTACGATGAAAAAATAAAATCACTCCTATATACACATGGAAGGACATGTAAAGGGTTGCAGATCGTCTAGTCCAAATTAAAGGCCAATATGAGTGTTAAGTTCTTCTTCCCTGTTTAAACCATAAGGAGCCCTGGTATTCAAATCAATTATGTATCGTGATTCCAAGATACGTAAATGTTTTTCTCTGTCTCCTCCACGTATGTGCTTTAGGACCCTGTCAATTCCACAAAATTTCAACAATGCATTGTTGCTATTATGTGCTGTGTGGAAATGTCTTGCTACGGGATAGTTGAAATCCAAATTAGTTATGGCCCTTAAATGCTCAAGAATGCGTTTCTTTAGTTGGAGTTTAGTGCTTCCAACATAACGCATATTGCAGGGGCACTCCAACAGATATACCACATAATCTGAAGTGCATGTTATGGATTGTATTGTACTCATATATATATATATATATATATATATATATATATATATATATATATATATATATATCGCAAATAATACTCCTTCCACCTCTACCAAAGCCTCGGCAGCGAAGAAAGAGATACGAACCACTTCTTTTTTCAGGCAAGATGTTTCATTTGAGACCTAGCAGCAGTCGACAGATATATATATATCGCCAAGCACTCTTCCAATCCGCGCTTTTCCTTCAGCAACGGCAAAAAGAGCACGGACCACGTTTTTCTTAAAATACCGATTGATTTATTTCATGTCGGTTCACATCAACAAAACGGCAACCATTACGCGTTTCATCCCTACAAGGGGACTTGATCACATGACCCTGAACTACCAATGGTATCTCGTTTTTAAAGGGGTTGGGCGCTGTTTTTTTCAACTTTTTTTTCTTTTTTCTTTTTTTGTTAAATACAAAGTGATTGGATCAAACATATTAAAAACATAGTGCTACATGTTCATTGCAATTTGCTATGTTCTGTTCGGCCAACGAATACAAATACATTAATAAGTATCATTATGAAGAGATAGATTAGCAGCACATAAACTTTCGCTTTCTGTTGGCTGCTAATTAACATACCTATGCCTGTATCAATACATTGTTCTGGATCCAACATATAAAGAGTAATATTTTCTTAACCAGTTATTGCCTCATAAATGATTAAGGTAGTGGGCAAAATTTAAATAAACAGAGAAAAAATACACATAGATAAATAGATAAATACAGACATGGTTCTATATATACACATATTAAAATAAATATATAAATATTGGTATAAATTTATAAATATAACCATAAAACTGTCAAATACATAAATAAAGATGTTATAAAATCCAAATTCATATGTATTGATAAAATCCAATATAAGATAAATGACCATCTGTATAGCAATATAGACACATCCACTCATTACTGAGTGTGGAACCTCATTCTTTTGATTAATGAATAACAGGATAAATCCCTTCTTAAAGATTTATCAATAAATTTCTAATGTAGACTCGTCTTATTTGTGTCTATATTGTCAATATCTGTATTCTGTTTATTGCTTACCCATTTATTGTTGGATCACTTGCTATTCTGTCATTTGTTCGAACCTTAATACTCTCTATAATCCCCTCAATCTTGGCCCGCTTAAATTTATTGATCCAGTGAAGTTTTGTTTGAAAAAAGATGTGCTGCTGTAAAAACCTAAAAACCCACAAACATGTATATATGTGCAAATTGTGCTGAAATTTAAAATGATAGTAAAAAAATGATAGTACAAAAAGAGAGAATATACATATATAAAGAAACAAAGATATTGGACTATAGCCTTAATGTTTATGTTGCGACGACAATCGTTTATTTGAATACTCTAGTGGTTTCAGTTAGTCCTAATGTTTAGCATGTTTTAGTATTGCTAGGTATCACAATTTAAATCAGGTCTTCAGTAGGGAAAAGTATGAAATTAGCACCGTCATGTACTTCCTGACCATTATAGACTGGCATGAAGCTCCTCCGAGCTATTCAGTCTGTTAGGGTGTTTGGTATCCAAGTTTAAGATATAGTACATTTCCAATATTCTAAGAGATTTTCCCTATCCCCGCCTCTTTTGTTCTTGGGGACTGAGTCAATGAGGAAGTAATTGAGATCTTTAGGGTTACCCTCATGTTTCTCTTGGAAGTGACGTGCTACTGGGTACGCCTGGTCATGGTTTTTAATGGCACGAATGTGTTGGAGTATTCGCTTATGCCCTGGTAAGATGGTACTACCAATATATCTTAATTTACACGGGCACTCCAACACACATATCACATGATCCGTCTTACAGTTTAGAACTTTGGTAATCTCATTGTTAGGTCCACCAAACGGTGTAGAATAATTGCTTGTAGAGACCCCATGTTGGCAGGCTTTGCACACCTTACATTTGAAAAATCCCTGTCTTTGTGCCAGCCAGTATCCCTTGGCTGGTATACCACTCGGATCATTGTCTACCAACACATCCCTCATTGATACACCTCTTCTATATGTTATAGCTGGGCGTTTGGGGACCATTTTAACTATTATAGGGTCTTGTCTGATGAGGTACCAATTTTTATTAATGATTTTCCTTACTGCTCCCTCCAAACGGTTATATTAAAAAATGAATCTAAAATTATTTGAAACTTCGTCTGAGGTGCTGCATTTAGGTGTTTGGTCTATCAATATCCCTCTGTCAACCTGAGTACATTTGATTAAGGCTTTTTGTAAACATTTGTTGCTGTAACCTCGTTCCTTGAATCTGCCAATGTATTCCTGATGCGCTATCTTTAGGGTTTCGCCATTACTGCAAATACGCTTAATCTGCAGAAGCTCACCATAAGGAATGCTTTGTATGAGGTGATTGGGGTGGGCACTACTGGCATGTAGAATTGAATTTCCAGCCGTCGGTTTCCTATGTAGTTTAGTTTCCACTTTGCCCTGGTCTATGTACACCTCAACATCTAGAAATATTACCCTCGTGCTACTGATGCTGGCAGTAAATTTAAGGTTTAAATCATTGATGTTGAGCAAATCAATGAAATCACTAGCCTCCTTTTCGGTGCCCTTCCATACCAAAAACAGGTCGTCAATGAACCTCCACCAACATTTAATATTGTTTTCAAATGTTTAATTGTATTTGGTCATGAGTACAAGCTCCTCCCACCAGCCCATGTGTAAACACGCGTAGCTGGGAGAGAAGCTTGCACCCATCGCCACTCCACGCAGTTGTTGATACAACACATCCTGAAACATAAATATGTTGTTAGTTAGGCACAGCTCAACCATGTTCATTATCATTTTGTTGTGCTCAGCATAGGTGAGTCCTCTTCTTGCCAGGTAATATTTCAAGCTGAAGAACAATCTCGGGTTTTGGCTGAATGGCAGCAAGGCCAAGCCTAATATCATCCAAAAAACAAAAAAGGTGCCAATGCTGCCCTTAACTCTACTAGAAATTAGAAAGTGAACTGAATGAAACAGGGTCACTAACAACCACTTTTTCCGTTGGATTTAATCCAAAATATTTTCATACATTACATTAATTTTTCTGTTATCAAAACATAATTTTAGCACATCAAAACAAAAACCATTACAACATTAACATCAACATTTTTATATACTGATTTTGATCATTTACCCAACACCACCACTTACATACAACAATCACCCTCATATGCTTCTCAAACACACTCATCAAACATACTCAATGGACATTATTTATGACAAAACAATAATTAAATACAATGAATGGACATAAAGGCCATCAAAAAACATAAATTGACACAGTTGTAAAACACTGCATTCTGTTGTGTAGAAAAGATTGGCCAGAAGCGGAAAGGTCTACGCGTTTCGAATCCCTTCAAGTACGGGGATTCTCATCAGGACCAACACTTGCTGAAACAAAGCAAAGATGAAGACGTGTTTTACTACATGACTACCGAAAGTGCATAAAGATCAAAACTGCCCTCGAGGAAGACCAATAGTCTCTGGTTGTGAATCATTACCAGAACCAATCTCGAAATTTGTAGATTTCTTTTTAAAGCCATTCATGCAAGAAGTCAAATCATATTTACAAGACACCACAGATTTTTTAAACAAGCTAGAGACAATGGAATTCGAAGAAAATACTCATTTTCTAGTCACATTAGATGTGACAGCACTGTACACGGAGATACCACAAGACGAAGGTTTGGCGGTATTAGAAACATTCCTTGACAGTAGACCTAAACCTGAAAGAGTTCCCACACAATTCATTATGGAATTAGCGACTTTCGCCTTAAAAAACAACTACTTATGTTTTAAAGATGAGTTCTTCTACCAAATTAAAGGCGTCGCAATGGGTTGTCCCTTTGCCCCAGAACTGGCAGTGCTGTATATGTCTAAGTACGAAGACAGATTTGTGCATAATAATAACCCCTTTGCAGATTGTATTGGAAATTGGGTCCGGTACATCGACGATGTTTTTATGATTTCGACTGGTGAAGAAGACAAACTACAAGCCTCCGTAGATTGGTTAAACAACAGAACACCAGACATTAAATTCAGTCTGAATTACTCCAAATCCAGAATGCCATTTTTGGACGTTGAGGTGTACCCCACTGAGGGCCGCCTTTTAACCACACTTTACAAGAAAAAAACAGATAGAAACAAGGCCCTACACTATTCGAGTAATCACCCACGCAGTCTAAGGGACAATTTGCCCTATGGGCAATTTTTGCGCATTCGACGAAACTGTTAATTTAAAGATGAATATTTTTTCCATGCTGAGAATCCAAAGAATAATCTCCTATCAAGAGGATACCCGAAGAAACTTTTGAAGAAAGCAATAAAGAGAGCCTGGTGGACACCGCGAGAAGCACTATTAGAAAGAAAAGATAAATCCAAGACGGACAGGATTGTATGTGTGTCAACTTTCAGTCCTACATCCAATTGGTTTAAAAAGATCATCACCCAAAATTGGCATTTGGTCAAGAATCTGGACATTACATTAAATGAAGCTCCACTGTTTGCTTTTAAGAAGGATAAAAGCATTGCGAACCAGATAGTGAGATCAGCACTACCAAAAGCAAAAGGCCTTAACATGAGAAGTTTTTTGAGCCTTCCACCAGTACAAGGACATCACAAATGCGGAATGTGCGTTTGTTGTGAATCAAACACAGAAGGAAATCATTTCACTCACAAGGGTATCCATTGGAAACACGAAACCTTTTCCAACTGCAGATCCAAATTTGTGGTTTATGGAATCCTTTGTCCGTGTAATAAATTGTATATTGGTAAGACAAATCAGGAGATCAGGCTTAGAATTCAGCAACACAAATCCAGAATCCGTAAAAATGTACAAAATGCTCCGTTGGTTAATCACTGGCACCTAAAGAACCATACGGATAAGGAATTAAAATGGACTATCATCTCCAAAGTTGAGCAGGATTGTCGTGGTGGCGACTTGGATGCCAAACTATTCAAAAGAGAAGCAATGCTCATCATAAAATTTAACACGTCTGTTGATGGTCTAAATGAACTTTCTGAGATTTATAACCTATAATTTCCTCTAGCCCTGACTCCGCAGAGTAGACTGCATAAAGCTTTGGCAACATCTATTGAAAAAACGTATATGTAAAAAACTACAATTTCCATGAGCATTTGACAGCAGTGACGACAGAACTCCAAATATGATTGATTTCTATCCACCATGGCGTCGGAGGTAAGAGAGATGTATTACCACGCCCTCCCTAAGGTAAGACCGCACGCCTTGTCTGGTCCCGTTTTACAATTGATTATTCCCTTCAGCTCTGACCACGCAGAGCAGACCACATAAAGTTTTGATCATACCCTTTCAAAAAACGTAATACAAAAACAACCACAACTCCCATGAGCCTTTGCTGGCGGTGGCGGACGAATTCCGGGTTGTTCAAATAGATGCCGGACATGATTGAGCCCTATCTTAACCACCATGGCGTCCAAGTGCCGGAGTGAAGAGATATGATTTATCACGAACTCCTCAAGGTAAGACCATGCGCCTTGTATGGTTCCGACAGTAGGAAAAATGGGGCATCTGCAACGGAAGCTTACCACTAACTAATTCATCTCCCTGTCTGTCGTTTGTGTAGATTCGACACAAATAATTGCAGAGGTCGCAACATCCACGAAGGGCACAATTAAAAAAAAACGCAAAAAAGAATTTCCATTTAGGCGTCGCCATCGGCGAACCATCAGATATAGTAGCACAGACTTTGATGCCATACGGACAAAACTAGTACTTCGCCACCTTAACAGCTTGACAAGTAAGATTGACGTTATCGTGATGACAACCACGTAGCTGCCTTATTTAACACAAGGGTTTATGAATTGAGTTGACTATTTGCCGGTTTTCTTTACTTTTTAGGTCATTGGCTTTTGTAGAAACGACTGTGAAGTTTCTATTTTAAAACATTGAGCTGTAGGTAAGAAGCTAGCACAATGTGTGCGGTTTGCATTCAGTGTCGTTGGGTCATGTAGTAAAACACGTCTTCATCTTTGCTTTGTTTCAGCAAGTGTTGGTCCTGATGAGAATCCCCGCACTTGAAGGGATTCGAAACGCGTAGACCTTTCCGCTTCTGGCCAATTCTACACAACAGAATGCAGTGTTTTACAACTGTGTCAATTTATGTTTTTTGATGGCCTTTATGTCCATTCATTGTATTTAATTATTGTTTTGTCATAAATAATGTCCATTGAGTATGTTTGATGAGTGTGTTTGAGAAGCATATGAGGGTGATTGTTGTATGTAAGTGGTGGTGTTGCGTAAATGATCAAAATCAGTATATAAAAATGTTGATGTTAATGTTGTAATATTGGTTTTTCTTTTGATGTGCTAAAATTATGTTTTGATAACAGAAAAATTAATGTAATGTATGAAAATATTTTGGATTAAATCCAACGGAAAAGTGGTTGTTAGCGACACTGTTTCATTCAGTTCACTTTCTAATTTCTAGTAGAGTTAAGGGCAGCATTGGCACCTTGTTTGTTTTTCGGATGGTTTTTTAGGTAATATTTCAAGGCACGAAGTCCGTCACTGTGTTTAATTGATGTATAGAGTGAGGTTACATCTAAAGCGATTAAAAGATAATACGCATGCCATTGGAGATTTTTTATTTTAATTAAAAAGTCACCTGTATCCTTGATATATGAGGCCAATTTCTGAACATGTTCTTGTAAGAAAAAGTTCACATATTTGGAGGTTTTTTCATAAATGCTGTTTCTTGCCGATATAATCGGCCTACCAGGAGGATTTAATTTGTCCTTATGTATTTTGGGTATAAAGTACAATATAGGTATTAAAGGATTTTGGGTCCACAAATATTTGTACTTGTCCGTTGTTAATAGGCCCATCTCTCGCCAGGCCATTAATTTGACTCGGTATGTTGAATGTACTGTATTCCAAGTCATTTTGTTACTCTTCCCATAACATAATTTATCTTCCAGGTGGCTCATTGCTTCCTTAAGGTAGTTTTCTCTTTTCAATAAGACTACGTTTCCGCCTTTATCCGCATTACGGACTACTATTTCTTTGGTATTTTTTATTTTTGTCATTAATTGATGGTATTGAAGCTTATTTGTATTTTTTCTGGCCTTCATTGATAATTTATGAGTTGATTTGTTGAGATTTTTTAAATCCACAATCACTTGCTCTTGAAAACTGTCAATTGAGTCTTTAATTGATAGAGGATAGAATGTAGATGGCAGTTTGAAGGGAGTCTGACATTTCATAACCGGCTCTATGGTTACCTGTTGTAGGTCTGTTGTTATGATTTCACTGGCTTGATCACCCTCCTGTTGTAATTGATAAAGAGAATCAACTAATTCCTGTGAATCCTGAGTATTGTCTATCTCCTTCTTCCTCTGTTGTGTTGATGCTGGTGTGACCGTAGCTACCACAATTGAAGATATTTTAGATTGCGCATGGAATTTCTTGAGTTTTAGTTTCCTAACACTCTTGTAAATGTCTACTCGAGATTTGGCATAGTTGAAGGAACTTTCTGGGCAGAAAGAGAGTCCTAAAGCAAGTAATTGTATTTCCGCATTGTTGAGAGTCATGTCCGTTAAATTGATTACAGTTGCCTCACTGCATTCTTTTGGAGTAGTATATTCTACTTTTTCCAGTATTTCTTCGGTTGTCTCTTCTGTTGTTTTTTGTTGGTTCCTTCTCCTGTTGGCTTTTCTTCTCTCTCTCCGTTTTTTATTCCTCCTCGATTTTCGCTGTTCTGCTGTTTCCTTGGCCTCAATGATTGGAGGCGCTCCAGGCATAAAAAATCGACTTCATCTGTAAGGGAATGTCTACGGGGGATAGCTTTTGTTTTGCTCCGTGCTTCCATTTCTGGCTCACTTTCCACCGCAGAGCTTTCACCTGAAGCTGATGTCAAATCTGGGTATTGATTTTCATTATCAGCCCTTTGTTTTTTGCTTGTGTTGTCAGCTTTTAACCCCTTCGCTGCTGCGGACTTTCCGCTGCAGCGCTGGGGGGGGCAGGGGGGCAGCGCGGTGGGCCTGTGCTCATGACGGAGCCGCTCCGTCATGAGCCACAGTTGAGCTGTGCTCATGACGGAACGGTTCCGTCATGACTCCGCCCATTTGCGTTGTCCCCCCGCACAGGCGGGGAAACAGCGCCGCGCAGGCGGAGCGGCCGCCAACGGGAGTGTCATGACGGAACCGTTCCGTCATGAGCACACGCCAACCGTGGCTCATGACGGAACGGTTCCGTCATGAGCAGGGAAGGGGTTAAAGCATCAAATTTACGAGCAAATGTGAAAATTCTTCCCTGCTCATAATCACAACGATCTCTATGGAATTTAAATGTCTTGCGTTCGCGTATCACATCTTCCTCTTTTTTTAGAAGTTTTTTCATCTCAATTTTGAGTGTGTCAATTTCGCCTGCCAATTTGATACAGTCTTTTTCGGCGTATTTGACAAGGATGAATAATAATTTACGTGAAGATTCCAAATTAGTCTCTGCCCATTCGCGCATCATGTCGGGGTCTGGTGCTTCATAACTTGGGGCGATAAGGATTCTAAGGCCACGGGGTACTCTCCCCACATCAATATATCTCTGCAATGATTTTGCTTCCCACCATCGTTTTTGTTCTGTCCTTAATAGTTTCTCCAATTGCTTGCATTTATCTTTTATTCCTGCATTATTGCCTAGTGATGTTGCTTTCTGGGTAATGGAGTCTTGTACAGGTATGTGTTCATCGCTAAACATAGCAGCCGCTGCTTCCTCTCTCTCTTTGTATGCGTCTGCTGCTAACATTTTGTGTTGATGATTACCACTCTGAGCGTATATAAATATATATGTGTTAACGGTAGCTGGAAGCTGTGCAACTGATTGAAGAAATCTTCAGACACCGTTGTGTCTAACAGTTCGTATGCTTCCTCCACTGAATTACCCCACACCCAACTCGGAGCTGAATGTCACTGAGCTTAGTTTCCCACCCCCAAGGAAAACACAACGGACCCGCGCTGGCCGCATCCTCCGACGCTGCTCGCTTACCTCTGTGTCCCTGGTGAGTGTTCGACTTGCGCTCGTACTTCGTTTGTGCTCCGTTGGGGGTCTCGGTAGCCGGTAGTCCTTCCGGATTCGTTTGAACGCCCGTTGCCGAGCGAAGACTCCTTTGCAGCTGGTGAGCCCTTTCAGCAGGGGTGTCCGTGTAGAAGGCAGGAGGGGTCCAAACCTGTCTTGTTATATCGCCAAGCACTCTTCCAATCCGCGCTTTTCCTTCAGCAACGGCAAAAAGAGCACGGACCACGTTTTTCTTAAAATACCGATTGATTTATTTCATGTCGGTTCACATCAACAAAACGGCAGCCATTACGCGTTTCATCCCTACAAGGGGACTTGATCACATGACGCTGAACTACCAATGGTATCTCGTTTTTAAAGGGGTTGGGCACTGTTTTTTCAACTTTTTTTTCTTTTTTCTTTTTTTGTTAAATACAAAGTGATTGGATCAAACATATTAAAAACATAGTGCTACATGTTCATTGCAATTTGCTATGTTCTGTTCGGCCAACGAATAAAAATACATTAATAAGTATCATTATGAAGGATAGATTAGCAGCACATAAACTTTCGCTTTCTGTTGGCTGCTAATTAACATACCTATATATATATATACACACACACACACAAATTACTTACCTTCGGTAACGCCTTATCTTGTAGAGCCATGATCTAGCCGCAGATTCCTTACCTTTGAACTTCCAGGCATTTTTGATAGCAGTACACCTGCGCGCCGGTAGGTAGTGTCAGTCGATTCCACGTGACATTGTGTTCTTCGTCATTGTGACATCTTCATCGTCATTATAACTGCCTCTCCTGCACACTGACATCAGTACTTTTCATGACTTTCCATGCCAGAAGTGTGGAACCATGAAGTGACTGTCCATGGTGTGTTAAAAACGGCAACTAGGGCCCTGAAGGGAAAAGCTCTCGACACTAGAACAAATCCGCAGTGTGGGGAGAATGGGTGGGTTGGTATGGAATCTGAGGCTAGATGATGTCTCTATCAGATAAGGTGTTACCGAAGGTAAGTAACTTGTCCATATGATAGAGACATCTAGCCACAGATTTCTTACCTTTGAACAGATACACAAGCAATGCCATCCCCAGAGGAGGTACTGCAGAAAGGTTAAGACCAGAAAGTCCTGCAAGACAGAGCGACCAAACAGGCCTTCTCTGCGAACCTGGGAATTCAGGCAGTAGTGTCTGGCAAACGTGTGCAAAGATGCCCACGTGGCCACCTGGCAGATATTCAAAATGGGAACACCATAATGGAGAGCCATAGTGGCTACTTTTGCCCTGGTGGATTGGGCTCTCAGGATAACCCAGTGGGATACAGTCCTCTTTGGGACAGCACACCCTTTCTTTGCACTCATGTACGCTATAAATAGTTGGTCATCGAGGTAGAACAATAACACTCTTTTTGGGTCCAGACTATGGAGACGCTCCTCTTCCTTGGAAGGGTGCGAAGGTGCATAGAAAGTGGGTAGAGTAACCCACTGCCCCGTATGAAAGGGTGTTACACCTTAGGTAGAAAAGATGCCCTTGTGCGGAGCATCACTTTATCCGGAAAGACCATCAGGTAAGGAGTCTGTGATGACAGTGCTTGCAGTTCGCTCACCCTCCTGGCAGAGATTATTGCCACTAAGAAGGCTGTTTTGATGCTGACTAGCCTTAGATGGGAGTTGTGCAGCGGCTCAAACGGTGCACACATCTGAAAGGTGAGAGCCAAATTAAGGTCCTAAAGTGGCATAATAAAGGATGAAGGAGGAAACAAGTTGGTTAATCCCTACAAGAATCTCTGCACCAGATGGGATTTGAAAAGAGAAGGTTTATCAGGCAGCCATAGAAAAAATGAAAGGGAAAAGAGGAAAGGGCCGAAAGACTACCCTTCAAGGTGCCCAGAGCAGAGCCCTGGTGGGCCAAGAAAAGTATGAACAAGAGGATATCAGATAAAGATGCAGATAGAGGGTCGATAGACCATTCTGTACAATATTTACAAAATTTGGACCATTGGCAGGCTTTTACCGACTTCGTGGAGGGACGCCTTGCTGCCCGAATCACCTCACAGACTTCGGGAAGTAGGTCGAATGCTGTCAGCTGTCACCCCTCAATCAACACGCAAGGAGACAGAAAGTGAACAGGTTTGGGTGGAGAATCATCCCCTACTACTGCGACAGATCATCTTCCCGCAGGGACAGCCTGATCGGAGGATCGATGCTTTGCCAGAAGCTCGGGATAACAGACTCTCCGTACCGAGTTTGGAGCCACAAGAATGACTTGTGCCCGATCGCTCCTGATCTTCTTGAGCACTCTGGGTAGGAGTGGTACGGGTGGAAAGGCGTATAGGAGGCCAGACCTCCACTCGTGATGAAAAGCGTCACCCTGAGTGGGACGGGTATGCCCAGACGTGGGTACCGTGCTCTCCATGCTGCTGGAGTCAAGCTAGCTTGTCTGATGATGATGCTTGTTACTGGTCCAGGGAGGACCTGGCCTGTCAGTCTGGGCTGGACTGTTCCCAATGGGGAACTGGGTCAAGACTGATTTGCATATGGATGAGTCTAAACTGCAATGGCATGGGGAGCAAAAAAACAATTGATTTATGCCCAGATCTCTGTACTGGGGTGAATGCTTGACATTGATCATCATTCTGTCCATCAATTATTCTTTTTGCATTGCGCATTCTCTATGGAGGCAAACAGATCTAACCATGGTTCTCCTCACTGCTGAAAGAGTCCTTGTGCCTCCTTTGGATGGAGACGCCACTCGTGATCTGCTAGGCACCTTCAGCTGTGTTTGTCTGCTCTGGTGTTCAAATACCGGCCAGATGCTGAACCTCCAGGGAAATGCCCTGCTGTTCCAGCCAAGTCCAGAAAAGCAAAGCCTCTTGACACAGGCTCTACGACCACAACCCGCCTTGCTTGTTGCAGTACCACATGGTGGTCGTGTTGTCCGTGAACACCTGAACTAGCCTACCCTATATACGGCAATAAGGCTTTTAGTGCCAGCCGGATCACCCGAAACTCCAATAGGTTTATATGGAGCCAGGCCTCCGCCGGAGACCAGAGTTCTCTGATCTCCACCTCTCCCAGATGGCTGCCCCATCCCAGAAGGGACGCCTCCGTCACCACTGTGAGGTCTGGATGGGGAAAGGAGAGGGGTCGGGGTCTGCCTCTGACCCATTTGCCGTTTGATAACCACCGCTGCAGGTCTATCGCAGTGCCCTCAGATCTGGACCAGGTTGGTGAGATTTCCCCGATGCTGCGCCCATTGGAACTTCAGGTTCCATTGCAGAGCCTGCATGCGCCATCTGGCATGGTCCACATTAAGGATGCAAGAGGCCATGAGGGCCACCAGCCTCAGAGTCATTCTCACTGAAATACACGATAGAGGCTGAAATTGTAATTGTAATTGGGACTTCTAAAGCGCACAATCACCACCAGGTCTCTAAGTGCTATGAGAGAGAGCCCAACCGTGGCACGGGATAGGGTTTTGATTGGTTAAGTTGTGCCCCAGGCTTCGCAAAGAAAAGTATTTTGAGCTTCTTCCTAAATGGGAGGTGGGCGGGTTCCTTACGAAGATTTGCCGGCAGCTTGTTCCATAGTTGAGGAATTAAGGTCGAGAAGGCTCTACCTCCTTTGGAGGCAGTGCTAAAACGAGGACAGACCAGCAAGCCTGCCTCCGAAGAGCGGATAGACCTGCTGGGCGTGTAGCCTACCAGACGGTCTTTGATGTAGGTTGGGGCCTGGCAATATATGGCTTTGTGCACGATGCAAAGGCACTTGAACCTGGTTCTCTGCCTGAGAGGGAGCCAGTGCAGCTGTCGTAGGAGGGGGGTGGCGTGGGCCCTCCTGGGAAGTCTAAAGATCAGTCTGGCGGCATCATTCATAATCACCTGCAGTTTGGCAAGCAGCTTTTCTGGGAGGCCAATGTACATAGAATTTCCGTAATCCAGTCGTGACACTATCATGGCCGATACAGCCATTCTGAGTGTTGTAAAGGAAAGAAGGGGAGCTAGTTTCCGTAGCTGTCTTAACAGACCAACACATGTTCCTACCACGGCAGATGCGGTACAAAAGGGGGTGGTGATGGACGGAGTATCAGAACCAATCAAACACTCACACCCAGTCAAGAGATCTGGGTTTGATCCATCACCGTTCCAGGGAAGACATGGCTTGGCAGTTCGGGCTGGACTGTTCCCATGAGGCACAGGGCCAAGACTGATTTGCATATGGCCATGTCTGAACTGGGGTGGCGTGGTGAGCAAAATAATGATGGATTCAACCCAGATCTGTGACTGGGGGTGAATGTTTTGCCAATGTGCAACATTCCGTCCATCATCTTGTGTGTTTTCCTACTACGGCAGATACCTGGTGGGTCATGGAGAGCTTGGCATCAATTTTAATGCCCAGGCCTGGGCCGGCTTAGCATTTGTGCCAAGCTCTTCTGGCCAAAAGAGGTCCCTCCATGGATTGGTGTCCGTGGTGATCGCCAGTACCTTGGTTTTATCAGGGTTAATTTTGAGAGAATTGGCGGTCATCCAGTTGACTGTATATTTAAGAATGTTTTGCATTTGCGTATGGGCAGCGTGGGAATCGTCTATCTGGATGATGATTTGGGTGTCGTCCGCGTAATTATAGACCTGGCACTCCATGTGAGTCAGTGCGGCCACCAAGGGCTGGAGGTAGGCATTGAATAAGAGGGTGGACAGCCTCAAACCCTGTGGAACCCCGCACGTAAGTTTGCCGGAGTCAGACACCTGGTCGGCCAACTGTATTCTCTGGGATCGGTCTGTTAGGAAGGACTTGAGCAATTTAAGAGCCGTTCCCTGGATACCCATCTCCATGATACGCGACAAAAGTTGGTCATGGTAGACCGGGTTAAATGCTGCGGACAGGTCTAGCAGGACCAGGGCATTGGGCTTTTTGTTATCGGCCCTGAACTCGAGTTCATCCGTTACTGCCAGCATTACCATTTACGTACTATGGTGGGCCCTAAAGCCTGCCTGATTAGTTTGCAGTAGCTGGCTTACTTCCATGTGGAGTGACAAGGATTTCAGGACGTGCTGTTCCAGCACTTTTGCCAGAAAAGGGAGCTGGGAAATTTGCCTAAACATTTTAAGGTTCTTCACGTCTGCCCCCGTTTTTTCAAAAGGGGAATGACTCATGCTTCCATAAAATCAGTAGGGACACGGCCAGATTCAAGAGACCGATTTAGTAGGGTGAGGACCTCGCTCTCTACCCCTGGTAGTGCCATACGGAATATCCTGGGTGGGCAGGGGTCTGCTGGTGACCCAGACTTGACCCGGCCCATTAGGAGGGTCAGAGAGTTATGGTTGAGCATTGGCAAGACGGTGAGCGGTTTCTCGTAGGTGTGTGGCAGGGGAGCCGGTACCAGAGGGCAGTGGACAGTAGGAGTAAGGTGGATTTCTGTCAACATGTCCTTGACTTTTTTTAAGAAGAAGGACTGAAACTTGGAGGGCTTTCGTTCCTGAGATTGCCTCAGCTCTTTTAGAACCGAAAAGTCTCCTTTTGTGTATTGTCAGCGGTCAGGATCCTAGCTTCATAGTATTCTGCTTTCCTTGTTATAATCGCTTTTTTATAAGCTGCGAACATTGTTTTATATTTCGACAGGGCACCTGGGTCATAGGCTTTGCGCCAGGCTCTTTCGCACTGGCGAAGGGTTTGTTTCTTGTTTCTTAGAGTCTCGTTGAACCAGGGGGCCCCTTTGCCTTTGTTCCTCACTCTTTCCCTGCGTGCAGGAGCTACTATGTCACTAGCGTTCTTCAGCCTCATGGAAAGGGAAGCACTTTCTTGGTCAAAGTTTCCCAGTGCTGGACTTGGCGGGGTTGATTTATGTAGAGTTTTAACCAGGTCGTCTTCTCCTATTTTATTCCATCCCGCAGCACTTTCCACTCCGGGGGGGGGCGGACTGCTTGTCTAGTGGATGGAAACAGGCCTCTGATTAAATGGTGGTCGGACCAGGCGCAGGTACAGATATCTAGTAGGCTCGCTGATGGGTGGGACGTCCAAACGAAGTCAAACATGTGGCCCGTAACGTGGGTAGGGGAATATCATAGTCCGAATATCCTGGACTCGCCGCTTGGGAGGATAAGCCCGAAACTGCACTGTGTCCAGAACTGCTCCAATGAAAGAGAGCGTCTGAGAGGGAGTCAGGTGTGACTTCGGCACTTGATAGTGAACTCCAGTAAATGCAAGAGGTTTGCCATAGTCTGGAGATGGGAGACGACTGATTTGGACGAGCCCGCCTTCAACAACCAGTTGTTGAGAAAGGAGAAGACTGGAAACCTTGATCTTCACAGATGAACTGGAACCACCGCCATCACCTTGCGAACACCCGCGGAGCACTGGTGAGGCCAAAGGGGAGCAAACAAAGTGCTCCTGGCCCACTGTAAACCGCAGTTAGCGACAATGGGTTGGCAGGACGGGAATGTGGAAATTAGGCATCCTTCAAGTCCAACGCTACCATCCAGTGTACTGGGTCTAAGGCAGACAGTACCTAAGCCAGAGGGAGCATCTTGAATTTCTCCTTCTTGAGGAAGATCTTGAGGCCTCTGAGGTTGAGGATAGGACGGAGGCCTCCATCCTTCTTTGGAACCAGGAAATAGAGGGAATAGCAACCACAACCTATTTCTGGCCCGAGAACCCTCTCTTTAGCTCCCTTGGCCAAGAGAGCCTTGACTTCCTCGCGGAGTAGCATGAGATGATCCTCAGTCAGCCGGTCGTGAGTTGGAGGCATACAGTGAGAGGTAGTCTCGAAGGGGGGGGGGGGGGGAGTATCCCCTTCGGACTATCTGCAACACCCACCTGTCTGAGGTGATGTCACGCCAGTGGTGGAGATGATGGCGTATCCTGCCACTCACTGGACATTCATAACCTGAAGGACCGGACTAGGAAGGTTTTGCGGTGGAGGAGGGGATGGTGACTTGGCTTGACTTCTGGCCTCCCGAACCTCGAGGGTGATGAATCGTGGCCAGGGCCCTTAGAGGTTGCTGAACTTGCGGAACCTGCTGGCCGGAATAGGGTTGGCGCGGTTTGAAGCCCCTACCATAGCCACGAAAGGAGCGAAAAGCAGATGCAGGCCGGGTGTAGTACTTAGGTCCAAGAATTTCACAGTAGCCTGTGAATCCTTGAAGCGATCAAGCGCTGGGTCAGCCATTTCTCCAAAGAGACGTGAGCCATCAAATGGAACGTCCATGAGGTTTGCCTGGACATCCCTTGAAAAACCAGATGTCCTCAGGCAGGCTTGGCGTCTGATGGCCACTGTCGAAGAAATTGCTCGGCCCAGCAAGTCCGTTGTGTCTAAGCCACAGCCAATGGCGAACTTCACTGTGTCTCTCCTGTCCGATATTGCTTGGGAGAGAAGAATCCAGTCCTCCTCCAAGACCCTAGGCAGCACCTGCGCAACCGTATCCCATATAGAATGGGAGTAACGGCCCAAAAGGCATGCAGTGTTCACCGCCGCAATGCAAGTCTGGTGGAAGAGAACATTTTCTTTCCAAATGTCTCCAGCCGTTTGAATTCCTCGTCCGGAGGGCTGGAAGGGAACGCGCCACAGGAAGTGGAAGCCTAGACCACCAAGCTTTGGGGGGTGGGCAGTGAGAAAAACTGGGTTGCCCGGTTCAGGGCGATGGTGGCAGGCAATTGTTCTATTCACAGTAGCCCCTGCGCTGGGTTTGGACCAGGTGCCCAGAAGAATGCCTGTTAAGGCCTCGTTAAAAGGCAGCAAGGGTTCCGATGAGGAGACACCAGGCTGCAGGACCTCCATCAAGACATTTGTCTTGGCCGCCACTGTAGAAAGCTGCATGTCCAGGACTTCCGCAGCCCTATGCATCACCATAGCAAACAACGCCCCCATTTCCGTAGCCAGGTTAGGGGGAGACAGCATGCCAGAATCTGAGGAGGTGTCCAGACCACTGGCATCAACCAGTCCCTCATACCAGGCCATGTCCTGGGTCTGCGGGATTTCTAAGGGATCCTGCTCCCCCTCCCAATCCTCTTCATCCTACCCCAAACCTTCAGAAAGGGGCTTGTTAGACAATATGAAACTGTACAGCTCGGTCGGCACTGGCCTCGGCGGACGCCAGAACAGCTCCATATCGTCTAGAATGAGGATGGGGAAGGCAGCACCAGAGACCTTGGTGTCGGATGCGGTGCCGGGAAAGGGCACTTTGGAGGTGCGACCGGCACCGGTACGGGCCAAGGAACAGGTCCAACATGAGGCTTTAGCCAAACGCGTGAGATCTCCTTCACCTAAGCCTGCGGGGCCTGAAGGTGCGCTGGCAGGGTCAGGCCGCCCAAACATGTCGCACATGGCATCGTAAAACTCCTTGAGATGGGTGGTGGTCGCTCCTGTCCCCGGAAAGGGAGGGACACGCAGAGTCGACCCAAGTGCCCACTCAGCAGAGCGGGGCCTAGAACGCCAAGACTGCTCCGTCTCGCCACGTGGCTGACGGAGCGAAGTCTAAGCATGCTTCAACTTCTTGTGGGGCCTCTTACCAGACAACTTCGACGAAGAGGACTTCGAGCCCTTGGTGGGATGCTCAGACCTTCCTCTCGACCGGGAGCGAGATCAACAAGGCGACCTCCGCGATGTGTGCTGGGCCACGAGCAGCTTCAGGGACCGCTCCCTCAAAGCCATCAGACGTCATGGCCAGGCAATCGGAGCACAACTTCTTGTCATGGTGGTGCTCTAGGCACCAAAGAGACACAAGGTGGGGGTCTGTTACCGACATGGTGCGGTGACAGGCGCGGCATGGCTTGAACCCCAAGGTCTTACTGCTGGACATCTTAAAACACCAAAAGAGTCGACAAAAGGTAAAAAAACTCTGTCAAAAAATAACAGGGGTAGTTCTCTTCAATGGATCGGTGTTGGCTGGTGCCGAAAGAGAAGAACTAACATCAGCTTGCTGGAGTGGCACTTATATTGACGACGCGGACGTCATGAGGACGATGAATACGACGCCTACGACATTACGCAGAGTAAATATATATATGTAACTATACATTATATATATATGAAAATATATATATGTGTAAAGAACAAGTTACTTACCTTCGGTAACGCTTTTTCTGATGGATGCAGTATCTGCTGTGGATTCCTCACCTCTTGAATTACCCCTGCGGCAGCATTCCACTTAAACTTTTTCTTAGCTCTCCCACGTCGACAAGGACTTCACAATGGCACGGCTCCGCTCGCGACTCTGTATGATGTCATCTGAGTGCTGACGTCAGTTCCACCCATTTTTTCTGCGCCTTCAAGGCGAACGGGTGGACTGAAAATATAATTGGAGTATACACAGTATACAATATATACACAAATATACACAGTATATAGTTAAAAAGGGAAAAGCTAAAGAAACAAACCATTTCTCAACAACCAACCGCAAGGCAAGCAAAAGACATAGGGAAACAACCATGTCAAATAATGAAAAACTTTTTCGGTATACGAAAGTGGACAACGGGGAGGAGGGTGGGTCAGTGAGGAATCCACAGGTAGATAATGTATTCACCAGAAAAAGCGCTACCGAAGGTAAGGAAGTTGTGATGGATACATCTGCCTGTGGATTCCTCACCTTTTGAACTGAATCCCACAGCAGTCCTGCTCCCGGAGGAGGGTGTCCATCTACCCATACCAAAAAGTCCTGCAGCACTGAACGTGCAAAATGGCCATGCATCCTCACATCAGAATCCACGCAATAATACTTTGCGAAAGTGTGGCGGGAGGCCCCTTGATGCAGACTTACAAATGTCCACTATAGGAACACCTCTAACCAAAGCAGATGTGGAAGACTTAGCTTTAGTAGAATCAGCTCTGATACCTTCAGGAGGCTCCTTCTTGGCCAGGGAGTAGCAAATCTTGATGCACAAGATGATCCACCTGGATAGCGTTCTCTTGTGGACGGGTTTGCGCTTCATCATGCCAACAAAGAGCTGGTTGTCCACTCTTAAGTCCCTGGTTCTGTCCAGGTAGAAACTGACCATCCTCTTAGGGTCCAGGCGATGAAGTCTCTCCTCCTCCTTGGAAGGGTGAGGGGGAGGATAGAAGGAAGGTAAGGTAATGGACTGTCCTAGATGGAAAGGAGCGACCACCTTAGGCAGGAAAGCAGCCCTTGTCCTGAAACCATCTTCTCTGCATGAATGGTTAAAAACAGAGGCTTAGAACTAAGAGCCTGCAGCTCACTTACCTTCCTGGCTGAGGTAAAAGCGATCAGAAAGACCGTCTTAAAGAAAGAAGCCTCAACGGGCAACTATGAAGAGGTTCAAAAGGAGAACCCATCAGGAAAGTAAGTACCAGATTCAAATTTGTCTGAGGCATAATGAAGGGAGTGGGAGGAAACCTAATGGTGAGGCCCTAATGAACCTTATACAATGGGGGACTTAAATAAAGACGACTGGTCCGGCAAACAGAGAAAAGCAGACAAGGCCAACAAATAACCCTTTACCGTAGCCACAGCACAACCCTGCTGAGCCAAGGAAAGAGAGAATCCAAGAGCAGCAGATACATGGGCCTTCAAAGGATCAATGGACCTCTCTCCACACCATTTCACAAACTTGGACCACCTAGAGGAATACATGGATTTGGTGGAGTGTCACGTGGATGATAAAATAACATCCACCACATCTGGTGGGAGAGAGAAAGAACTCAGATTGCCCCGTTTAATGTCCAGGCATGAAGGTGCAGACTCTGGAGGTGGGTGTGTAGAACCTGCCCCTGAGATAGCGAGAGGAGGACTGCCCTGAGAGGGAGACAGAGCGGAGGGTGCGATGAGAGGTGAACGTTTGTGTACCACACCCTTCTTGGCCAATCCGGGTGATCTATAAAACTTGGGCTCGGTCTTGGCGAATCTGCCTCAGAACCCGAGGAACCAGGGGTATAGGAGGAAACGTGTAAAGGAGCTGCGAACCCCATTCCAACTGAAACGTGTCCCCCAACGCTCCTCGCAACGGAAACTGAAGACTGCAGAACGAAGGGCAGTGCACGTTCTCTTGAGTGGCGAAAAGGTCCAACCAAGGAAACCCCCACTTCTTGAAGATGTGATGGACCACCTCCGGATGAAGCCTCCACTCGTGGCCGGCCGAGAACTGCCAACTGAGACTGTCTGCACGCACATTTAGCACTCCGTCCAGATGATTTGCAAACACACAAATCTGATGGCCCTGAGCCCAGGACCAGAGCAGCAAAGCCTCTCTGCAGAGACAATACAACTCTACGCCTCCCTGTTTGTTTATGTACCACATTGCGGTAGTGTTGTCCGTTAGGACTTGAACAGACTGACCGCGAAGGGAGGGAAGGAAAGCCTTGAGAGCCAAACGTATTGCCCGCAATTCCAGAAGGTCCATGTGGAGCAACCTTTCCTCTGGAGACCAAAGACCCTTGATCTTCAGATCCCCTAGATAAGCACCCCACCCTAGAATGGAGGCATCTGTGATCACCGTGGGCACCAGTGGAGGAAGTTGAAAGGCCTCCCTTGAGACAGGTTGCCCACCACACTCCACCAAGACAACTACGCTGCAGTGTCTCTGGAGATCCTGACCATCTCCCTGAGATCTCCGTTGTGCTGAAACTACTGCCTGCGGAGGCACCACTGGAGTGCCTCATGTGCCAGCGTGGACGGTTGACCAACAGTATGCAGGAAGCGAACAGACCAAGCAGGCATAGTACCTTCAGGACTGTAACAACCGCTCCATTGTGAAACAAAGGAATCATCTCCTGAATGTCGAGAATCCTCTGCGGAGGCGGGAAAGCTCGACACACAGTTGTGCCCAGTACTGCCGCTATGAACAGGTTGCGCTGTGAGGGCACCAGGTGAGATTTGGGCACATTTATCGAGAAGCCCAAGTTAAACAACAGCAGTGCTGTTACCAGCAGATGATGAAGCACCTTCTCTGGAGACTCTGCTTTGGGCAGCCAGTCATCCAGATAGGGGAAACCAGGAATCCCCGACTTTCTGAGATGAGCTGCCACCACCGCCATCACCTTTGTGAAGACCCGAGGTGCGGAAGTAAGACCGAGCAGGAGGAACGCAAACTGTTAGTGTGGAGACCCACCATGAAACGGAGATACTTCCAATGAGACTTTAGGATGGGAATGTGAAAATATGCATCCTGCAAGTCGATTTACACCATCCAGTCTTTCTGCTGCAGCGCCATTAGAACATGTAATAGGGTCAACATCTTGAACTTCTCCTGTTTGAGGTAAAAGTTCAAGACCCATGTCTAAGATCGGTCTTAACCTGCCATCCTTCTTGGGGATCAAGAAATACAGGGTGTAGCATCCCTGACCCCTTTCCTGCTCCGGAACCACCTCTATAGCACCTTTCTGAAGTAAAACAAGAACTTATTGCTGCAGAAGCAACAAATGGTCCTCCGAACATCAGCCCTGGCGAGCAGGGTAAGTAGGTGGAAACTCTCGGAAGGGGAGGACGTACCCAATTTCCACAAGATTCAAAACCCAAAGATCCGAAGTGATAGATTTCCAATCTCGTAGAAAATGGGACACCTGACCCCCTACAGTACCAACATGCGCCAAGATTGGGGATCTAGAGCTGCTTTCCCGACGGCACCAGCGGTGGGGGCAGGGGAGGAAGAAGTTTGGAGGAGAGTTGCCGGGAGGCCCCCTGTATATAACCTCTGCCCTTTCCTCTGTCGGACTTGTACAGAAGGTTCTGCTGCTGCTGTTGCTGAGGCTGCTGGCGGCCCCGAAAGGAAGCCGTCTTACCAAAACCACGGTACCTCCTATAACCATAGCCCCTAGGTTGGGACTGCAGACCAAAGGACTTTGCAGTAGCTCTCCTGTCTTTGAACTTTTGCAGTGCAGAATCCGCCTTTTCACCAAAAAGTCTGGATCCATCAAACGGTAGATCAAGAAGAGTAGCCTGCACATCTGGAGAGAACCCCAAAGACCTGAGCCAGGCATGCCTCCTGGTAGCAACAGAGGAACCCATCACCCTGGCCACCGAATCTCCAGAGTACAGGCCAGACTGAATTACCTGACGGGCCTCAGCCTGCGTATCCGCTAAGACTTCCAAAAAGGAGCTACGATCATAGTCTGGTAACTTAGGAGCCAACTGCTTGGCTGAGTCCATTAAGGCATGGATATACCTCCCCAACAAGCACGTGGAATTAGTAGATTTTAACACCATGCTTGAAGAAGAGAAAATCTTCTTGGTAGATTGCTCCAATTTCTTAGAGTCTCTGTCCCCCGGAGTTGTAGGGAACGACTGTTTAGAACAGGAAGCCTGGACCACCAAACTTTCCGGCAAAGGATGAGCAGTCAGAAAGGCAGGGTCATTAGGAGCAGGCCTGCACCTTCTTGCCACAGTCCTTGAAACAACAACAGTCCTTGAAACAACATGAGCAGATAATGGCTTCCGCCACACCTCAAGAATTGGCTCTGTCAAAGCCTCATTAAAAGGCAAAAGACGCTTAACCACAGAAGATGGAGAATGCAACACCTCAGTAAGAATATTTGACCTGATATTAGCTGAGGGCAATTGAAGGTCCAAATGTTCAGCAGCCTTCCTGATGACAGCATGGTATGGTGCAACATCCTGAGAAGGCAAGGACTTTGGATAGTAAAGCTCCCATTCAGGGGAAGTACCCAGGCCACTGGCCTCCTGCAGACCTTCAAAGTCGTCTACGGAGTTGAGGATCGCCCCTTCCTCATGCTCATGCTGGTACTCCTCTCCTTTAGCAGTCTCTAGGCTTCCCTCCTAGAACGCTGATTCGGGATCGGCAGCGCCAGCCGCGGCGCCGGTGACAACAGCTGTGACCCGAAGCAGACAATGATGTCGATCGAACCCGGGATGACACGGGTCTGACGCCTGACGGCGCCAGAAATTGAGGTATTGAAGTTGAAAACCTCAGTGCCGGAAACTTCCAAGAGGGAGTCGTCGGCATAAGAGGCTCGAAAGGTGCCTGGGCATACTGTTGGGAAATATCCAAATTAAAGGCAAGCGGACCCACAAGGCCAGACGGCGCACCGGTAGGGTAAGATGCCTTGGCAAACATGCCAAACGTCGCATTCAGGAAATGCGATTGATTCGCTCTAGGTCCGGGAAAAGGAGGATAAGGATCCAGCGCCGCTTGGTCCTGTACACAAGGCTTTACAGGGGGCTGAAGCTGCAGCATCGGAGAAACCGGATCCGGCGCAGGCAAAGCCGCAGGAACCGGAGAAGACTCTCTCTGAACCGGAGAACCTCTCGGCATCGGTGAATACCCCGACATCAGAGTATGGTCCGGAGCTGCCTGTGGAAAAGGTGAAGGCGAGACGGCATCCTTCCCATGATGCCGCTTCACAGGGGAAGTCAACCTCGACGACCTGCCTTTCGAAGACCGACATTGAGATTCATGTCTTCTCTTTTTCTTATGCTTCTTCGACTTCGCAGCATGCGAAGTCGACGACTTTGACTTCGACCTCTTACGACCCCTCTTCTCTTCCTTGGCACGAGCCAAGAAGAGTTTTGTCTCTCGCTCCTTCAACGCCTTCAGGTTCATCCTCCGACAGCACGAACACCCTTCAACGTCGTGGTCAGAAGAGAGACACCACACACATATATATATATATACACATGTAAATATATATATGTATGTAAATATATATATGTGTGTAAATGTAAAAGTGACTTACCTTCGGTAATGCTTCGGTGACTTACCTTCGGTATCTGGGTGAGACACAGTCTAGCTGCAGATTCCTTAACTTTGAATTCTCCCCAGGCGCCAGACTGGATCTGGAACCTTTTCAGTAGTACCTCTGCGTGCCGGGGAATGGTGTCGTAAGGGTCCGCAGTGACGTCAACTCTGGATATGACGTCAGTGGAGCCATATAAGTCCCCTCCAGCACAAGGACGTCGGTTACTTCTGTGAAACCTTCCCTGCGAGAACGTGGAGCCATTACAGAAACTGGTTGTGGAAACAGTGTGACAAAAAAAAGATCAAAAATCTTTGAAACATTAATAAAGAAAAAACATCAAATGGTATGTTAATACCAGACACGGATTTTAAAGAAACCCCCAATAAACTCAATGAAACACAGGGCTACAGGAAACCCTGCGCCCTGGTGAATAACCCCCATATGAGGTAAGAGACCATAAAATCGATAGATCATTCATCAATAGTAATGAGCGGCATGGCAATATCCAAACACAACCTACGACAACACCACCAGGCTGTTTGTTGAACCACACCATTATGCGATATATATTGACATTACCATTCCAGAGTAAAATGGAAAACCCACTCTCACTCTACCAACCACATACATTAGGAAATGAATGGTGTTGCAACAGCTAAACAAAAACTAGGTGGCCAGGGCAAATGGTTTGTTTAGCCCCAACATAGATTGGAATAGTGAACACTGGTATTTAAACCTAGTACTAAAAGGGTAAACTGTTACCTCAAAGGTAATTCACAGAGCGGGGAAGATGAGCAGGGCGTTAATGATCCTGCGGCTAGACTGTGTCTCTACCAGATATAGAGTTACGGGAGGTAAGTAACTTTTACATCTAATAGAGACATCTAGCCGCAACTTTGAACTAAATACCATAGCTATACCCCACTGGAGGAGGGTCTGCAAACTAATCCTACAAAAGTTCTTAAAGAGAACTAGCCGGTCAAAACTAACAACCGACCAATGTATGTAGGAATAGCAGAATAAGAGCTTGGCTCCTAATACAAACTATGATCACTGTCACAGAACATATACATAAAAACAACCTTACAGGTCCAAGAGGATCAGCCCTTGAAGGAAAAGGGTTGAAAACCCCTGAAGAACCATCGTTCAGAGGACAGACATGAACCCCTGTCCCCCAAAGGGGCAAGAAAATTCGATGACTATAAAGGGTCAAATGTATGTTAAAAGTCAAATAATCTGCATTGTTCATAACAATAAAGAATCAGAGAAAGAACTGTCCTGAGAAAATCCCAAAACGGGACTTTCAGAACTCATTCGTCCAAAGGAAAGATGAATGACAATACCCCCTTGGTTTAAATAACTTAGATTGTACAAAATGAATATGCATATTCATCCTATGTAGAAAATTGCATAAATTCTTACCACAAAGCCTAATATATAGACATAAATATATATACAAACATAAATGTGCACCAGATATTCCGATTGACCAGCAATTCACAGAATTTCACTGGCCAATAACTACTGCCAGAACGCAAGAACGTATAAAACTTGCCTCCGTACGGCCTTCAATGCCATAGTCCGACAGACTGAACACAATTTTGAGCCCTGAATAAGCTCAAACACCAAGGCAAGTGAGAAAAGAGAATCAACCTCCTCTTTGATTAAAATCTTTTTTTTTTAAACAATATGTGTAACATATAATACAGTCATGTATACTCTAATACATAAGAACTAACTAGAACTGAGAAACCAGTTCCAAAAAGAGCTTTCTAATAATATTGAAAAAAGGGAATGCATCTAAATGTACAGTTCTAAAATATATCCTTGTCATTACAGGCACAAAAGACACCTGTGATACAAGACAATATATAAAACACATCAGCACATTCCATCATGTATACACCGTATACCAAAAGAAAAACCTCTGAAATGAGAGGTTAGGCAAAAATACACAGCCCAGAGAGAAAAGGGGGTACTACGTCAGCAATACAACACCGTAGGTGACTTGCCATAAGAAAATGCTGTCTGTCAAAAGGTGGCCTAAAGAATTGACACCAGAAGAAAATACTGTCATGAATCTTCATGAGATGAGAAATGCTGAGAGTAACAAGTACATTGTTTCCAGAAGACAGGAAATGTGGATCAGACAGAACCACGTTTATCAAGAACATCATAGGAAAAAGAAAAGCCTATTATAAAATAGTCTCCAAGACTTTCATTGATGATTGCCAACCAAATAAACGTTGGTTTCGAGACAAGTTGGACCAACCTGTGCATCACAAACCTTTGGCTGCCAATTTTCCGCCCCACAAAGTGGAGCAGGGATAGGTATTGCCTGCATTTGAGGAAATATTCATGTATACAATAGACACTGTTCCTTTACTCTAAAGGAAGAACTCACAAGCAAATAGCATCCAAAAGCATGCAAAGTATATACTCTGAACTAGAGCAACACTCCAACTTGCTCAATCTCAATCTCTTCAAAGAACTGAAGCACTCATAATAAATACGTAGTCCGCTCAAGAAAAGAAAACAAACTGCACTGAATACACTGGTTAAGAAAAAACATAGAACCGAGATACTCTAAATGTAACAGAACCCCCCCGAGAGGGTATCACAAGAGGTAAAGACCGGTTATTAGTTCACTACCATAGTCCTTAAAAGAACATAAAATGAAGTCCAATAACGCCTGAGCTGTATATTAGAGAGATCTATAGCATAGAAATAGACTACAAAAGTAGTATTTCTGAAGAGCTATACAGTAGCAAACCAATACTCCACGTAGAGTAAGTCACATACCCAATAAGGGTATAACCTCTTGAGACCAAGCTCTTCTTCAGAGTAAAACAAAGAATAAATAACCAGCTGCACAGCTGTAAATGCCATCCGGAGATTAAAAAAGTCAAATCAATCTTCTCATTATGTGCAAAAAGTAGTGCTCAACTCTTCAACACCACAAGATATAGCAGAGGTAGGAAATAATCCTTAAACATAAGAACCACAACCGTGGATACATAAGAAATAAACAAAAGACGTGATAAGGTCAAATTACAAATGGTCAGCAATGAGGCGTCATACCGCAGAATCAGCATGGTTGTCAAATAAACATGCTCCATCAAAGGGCAAGTCATTCAAACTCTCCCGAACATTATCAGGAAACCTGGACTCGTGCAACCAAGTGTATCTACGGAGAGCAATTCATCGAGCCATAGCTCTGCCAATAGAATCTGTTGGTGTCCATCGCCGATTTAACATTAAATTTTGCCATCTCACGGCCATCCTGCACAAGCTGAGAGAGTTCAGCCCAGACCCCTTCAGGAAGGGAAGAAAGCAGTTGGTTGACAGAGTTCCACAACTATAGGACGCCCTACCTAAGACGCAAGATGTGTTCAATGACCTCAAGGCCGAACTAGTTGAGGCAAAGATATTCCGGCCACAAGTCTCCAACCACCTAGACTCTCTACCTGGCGGAAGCACAGGAGAAACCTCCAAACGTGGCGAAGATGTAGAGGTTAGCACAACAAACCCTTCAATAGTAGGGTGTTGAGGAAGGCCAGCAGGGTCGTCCGGAGCAGGAGGATGACGATACGAAATGGCACAATCAACAGAAATACCTGACATCGGCCTTGCCCAAGACCCAAGAGTATGTCGTATAGAGACTCTCCATGAGGTAATAAAGGTTCAACACCTGTGACACCTTGATGAAGCAGATCGAATAATGGATCAGATGACAAAGTGACCGACGGAAGCTGCAATTTTTGTATTCCAGCAGCTCTCTTAATAGTCTCAGTGAAAGCTGCACTAGCCTCTGTCGCCATTCATGGTGGAGAAAGCAGATCATAATTAGGAGACGGTTGCAGATTACTGTCTCCACCAAATGTCACCAAAGAACCTCCTACCAGAGGCTGACCAAGACCAACCAAGTGGTTGATGTCACCAATATCTGCAGAGTCTTCTTGCAATACTGGAGAAATAGCAACATAACCAGCTTCATCCTCAATTTGTAAAGGAGAAGGTACAGGAACTGCAGTGGCTAGAAGCGGCATCTCCGGCGTCGTCGTTGTAGGAGAGTAGGGTCTGCTTTCTATGTTCACCTCCACTTTTTGCTTTTGCTTTACTGGTTTTCGACTTAGATGTGGCTGTGGGCCTGCTAATCAGACCCACAGCCCTGCTGTTCTCTCTGTAAATTGATACTATGTACTTTAGGTGCATAACCCATTTGGATAGGATCACCTTATTGGCCCCTGTACAGTGTACCTTAGGTACTCAGGGCATAGGTGTACCCTAGGCCTACCAGGGGCTGCAGCATGTATTATGCCACCCCTGGCCTGGCCTTCCATTATGACACAACTGGCTGATCATTCAGCTGGGGCAAGGTCGTGTAATCACCCCTTGCTTAGGTGTAGTATTCCTATACCTAACTTACATATAGACACATGTGTACCTATCAGACACTCCTATGGCAGGCCTTAACAATCCTGGAGGTAGAGTGCTTGGTAACATGCGAGATGGTGCTCTAGCATGAGCTGAGCCTGTCTGCAGCTTTCGGAACCATGTCCTTATAGCTGTTCTATGATATAGCCTACCATATACTCTTAAAGTGCCTTATAATCTTAAACGGTTATGGTAACTATGGTTTGGCTTTATCAAAACATGTCGTGTAAGGTGTCTAACACTTTGGAATAATACCCCCATCCCATTTCTGAGGATGGGAATATTATCCCTCCCTTCTAGAGGGAGAAGACATGTTGTAACCCACTTACCAGGTTAAAGTTAACCAGAGCCCCAGCATCACAAAATGGATGCTGCTGCCACAGACACGAGTCTGACCTCCTGCTGCTGGGAGTGATCCCGGCAAGGGAGGCTTGGACAATAGGTTTCCTGCCTTGGGAGGTGCGAGCACCACCCCAGACAGGCCTTAGTGTATTGGGGCAGGGAGGGATGAAAAGATAAGACATGCCTGGGGCACACAAGGTGTCCCGTGCATAGTCCAGTTCAAACCGGTGCTGGGGCACTCCAGCCCCAGTCCTGGCGCGAAACTGGACAAAGGGAAGGGGGTGTAACCACCCCCCTCCCAGGTCCCACCCATAAGGCGTGACCTAGCAGGTAACCCAGCCCCCCAGATTTGGATAAGAGTGGTAGCTGGGCCCCAGGAGATTAGATTATCCTGAACCTGCAACTTGAACAGAAACTCTGGACCTTCGACATTCGACGAAAGAAGAAGACTGAAGAATCTCCCTTGTGGCCAAGGAGTGGCTACCCTGTGCAAACAGGCACCATCAAGAGACTACCCTTTGCTTTGCTGAAGTCCTACGAGGGACCGACTGCAGAGCCCGACCAGAGCCTTGACTTCCAGACTTCTCCGGAGGCGTGGGTTCGAATCCCACTGCTGCCACCAATGTGAGAAGTTGGCCTGATGTATGATGTCACTAGTTCTAGTGTACACCTTATATCAGTCCAAACAACCCTTATGGTGATTGGTTGTAAAGTCAACCTTATAGACCAGCTATCCTAGTGGTAGCATGGACAAGAGCAGTCTTAGGCTAAACTCTGAATGGCATGTGAAGCCAGCTGTGATACCATATATAATCCCTTGAATACCAAATGAAAGGACACCACAACAGATATATATATAAAATAAAGTGTATTTATTCTAGTCAAACCCTCAGCACTCTTTATGAGATTAGAGGTAAGTACAACACAGTCTTATTTAAGCATACATTAAGTCACACAGGTAAGTAATACAGTTAGGCCCTAGGGGCCACGCAAACCATATACTAAAGAAGTGGTATAAGGACCACTGTCACGGAAGTAGGATAGGCCTAGGCCTAGGGAATCGCTGGGGCTACACTACACTAGCAACAGTTAGGAAGTGGGAGGCCCCAGCTGCTTCAGAAGTGTCCTTAAACTGTTAATTTCTAACTGCTAGTAATTCTATCGACTTTTACGCATTACGCGTGAGTGTTTCCACTCTGCACCTGAATCCCGTGGGCCTCCCACTTCCTAACTGTTGCTAGTGTAGTGTAGCCCCAGCGATTCCCTAGGCCTAGGCCTATCCTACTTCCGTGACAGTGGTCCTTATACCACTTCTTTAGTATATGGTTTGCGTGGCCCCTAGGGCCTAACTGTATTACTTACCTGTGTGACTTAATGTATGCTTAAATAAGACTGTGTTGTACTTACCTCTAATCTCGTAAAGAGTGCTGAGGGTTTGACTAGAATAAATACACTTTATTTTATATATATATCTGTTGTGGTGTCCTTTCATTTGGTATTCAAGGGATTATATATGGTATCACAGCTGGCTTCACATGCCATTCAGAGTTTAGCCTAAGACTGCTCTTGTCCATGCTACCACTAGGATAGCTGGTCTATAAGGTTGACTTTACAACCAATCACCATAAGGGTTGTTTGGACTGATATAAGGTGTACACTAGAACTAGTGACATCATACATCAGGCCAACTTCTCACAGTGGTATCGAGGTGTACCATGAATGGGTTCTCCGGCATGGACCGGTGTTGTGACCACCTCATCCGACGCCACAGACATCACAACAGGAAGCCGCTGTGTCCCGATTTCGTAATGACTCCAGGCATGGAGTTGAGGTTCTCGACCGGCACAGAGGGCGAACCAGACAGCGTGCTCCTGATCAGAGTCCCTTCAACCTCTTTGGGGCCCGAAGGCGCACCAGGGGGAGCTGTAGACCCAAAGAAGGATTGCAGAGCATGAAAATATGCCTACATCTGGGTCATAGTCACCCCGGCTCCAGGATAACGAGGGAGGCGCGGAGTCGACTTCTTTGCTACATCCTCCAGAAAGGAACGGGAGGAACCAGCAATGGTGTCACGATTTTGTGAGGCCGAAGACCTCCATGACCCTGATCCTTTCCGATGGGATTTTCGAGACTTGGATGAGTGACACCCATGGGAACGGCTCCTGGAACGGCTCCTGGAACGGCCTCGCGCAGGAACTTCAGAGCGGGAAGTAGATCGATGTCGCCTAGACTCGGAACGGGAGAGTCGCGCCATCAGCAACTTCATTCGCCTTTTCTGCAAGGACTTAGGCTTCAGCCTCTTACAGGCGTCGCACTCCCCCGAATCGTGCTGCTCTCCTAAACATCACATACAGATGGAATGCGGATCCGTAGCAGACATCTGTTGAGTACAGGTCTTGCACATCTTAAAACTCGAAAGCATATGCACACTGTTCCCAGACGCAAAAAGGTGTCGATGTAGGCCAGAAACTGAAAGCCAGAGGAACCCTGTCTCCGGATCTGTATGCAGCACGAAAAAGAAGAAAACAGGAGTCTGCGCACCGGAGGGGACTTATATATATGTGTGTGTGTGTGTGTGTGTGTGTGTGTAAATATGTGTGTGTGTGTTAGTTAGACTTGGCATCTTTTGGCGTGTTTCCCCTGAGTTTTTGCTTTCTGACCTCCCGGTTTTGACTCTATTTTTTGCTGGCATAGTGTTTCTGCGCACTTTTCTCACTACTGATCAGTGGTAAAGTGCAAGTGCTCCTGTTGTAAATTGTGTTATGGATTGGTATTTCCATGATTGGATACTTGATTTACTTGTCAGTCCCTAGTAAAGTGCACTGAGTGTGACGGGGCCTGTAAATCAAGTGCTACTAGTGCGCCTGCAGCACTGATTGTGCCACCCACGTGAGTAGCCCGGAAAAGGTACCTCAGACCCGCCAATGCGGAGTCAGTGCGCAGTTTGTAACTGCCATATCGACTGCGCTAGTGCACACACTTGCCAATCCCTCACCTTCCCTTTTCTTACATGTCAGCCACCCCTAAGGTAGGCCCAAGGTACCCTTGTGGGCAGGGTGCAGTGTATTTGAAAGGCAGGACATGCCCTGGTGTGTGTGGCGTGTCCTGATAGTGAATTACGGACAATTTCGGTTTTTGCTATTGCAAGGCTACCTGTTCCCCATAGGACAGAATGGGGAGTTTGTTCATAACATCTTATAAACATAACTTGCCCGGGGAATTAGGTAGGAAAATAAAGTTTAGTATGCCTGAACTCATAATCTAAAGATGCATCTTTTAGTGAAGGTGATTTTTACATTCTGTGTTTGAAAATACCACTTTTAGAAAGTAGGTATTTTCTTGCTCAGTCATCCTGTGTGCCTTTGCTGGAATGTGGATTGTCTGTCAGGGTTTTGGATGACAGAAGGCTGGGGAGCAGGAGTGGCTCCAGATAGTCTAGGTGGGTCAGGAAAGGGCTGAATAGACCTGGGCTGCAATGGGGGAAGGGAGAGGAGATTTCCTTGCACTTCAAAGGGCCTCGTCTGCCTCTCACCATGCCGTCTCCACCTCCTGCCAGGAAGTCACACCAGAGAAGGCACAACTGGTTCTGGCTGGGCACAGACACTCTATGCCTAAGAGATCAAAGAATTTGGGATATAAATATTGGGGCCCAGACCCCTGAACTTTAGAACTCTTTTGGACCAAGAAGACTGCCAAGAAGAAGAGCTGGAGAAGCTGTGAGGAGGAAATACCACTTTGCTGTGTGCTTTGCTGTGTTGGCCTGCAGTGGCTGCTTCTGTCTTGGGCAGTGAAAGGACTGAACTGAACTTTCTGCAATCTACTTTTGTGAGTTTCTCCAAGGGCTTGAGGTAGAGCTTGGCCACTGTTCAAAAAGTCTCAGGAACAACAAAGACTTCAAGCTCTTCTGCCCTCACCACTGGGGACTGTGTGCTTTGTGCTGCAACAGAAGAAAAGCAACCCGACGACGTCTAAGATGCCACTGCAGACTCGGTGTCCTGAAGGCACCGCAGAGGGCACAGCGACCCTGGTCTCACCAACGACGCCTACTGATGCCGCCACCGAGCCACTGCTCGCACCGCGACCTGTGGGCACTGCACTCCCCACCGCCTCGCTTCACGACGACGCCTTGGTATCCTGACGCCGCCGCTCCACGCCAAAATCTACGCAGCTGCTTGCACCGTGGTTAGAGGGCACCGCTGAAAAGTTACACCATGCACCGCCCTCCTCCCGCACCGCAGTCTTGGCCTGCCGACGCTGGAGACTCCAGTTTGTCAGCCAACTACAGCGCTTCAGCAACGACAACGCCTCTGCTTGCACCGTGACCTGCCAGCACCATGACGAGCATCTCAATCATCTCGCACCGCGACATAGGTCTCACCTACGACGCCATCTGACACCTCCACCGAGCCGCTGCTCGCACTGCGACCTGAGGGCACCGCACGCGGCACCACTGCACTTCGCACCGCAGCACCCGACACCTGCCGACACCAGCACTCCTGACTCCAACAGAGAGGAGATCGATCTGCAACACGTGTGAATTTGAGGGCCCCGATGACTCCTGCACTGACCTCCAGAACCGACGCCTGCGGACGCTGTGCTTTCGGAAGCTCCACGAGAGGTCGCCAACGCCCTGCATATCAAAAAAGTACTGTTTGCGGGTCCTTCGACACCGTAGCTGGCCCGCGACACCGCAGTCAGCCAGAACTGCTTGGATTTGTTTTGCTCATGATGCCGTGATAGCCCTGGACGGAGCTATCGACATCAAGGAACTGTTTTTCAAGCATAACTTGATAACTGAAGATTTTTAACTACTGTATTGTTTTATCGTATTTGGTCTGGACTTAAGTATATAACAAATATTGGATATTTTTCTAAACTGGTGTGGTGTCCTTTTGTAGTGCTTACACTGTATTACTGTTGGTTACGTGCAAATGCTTAACACACTGCCTCTAAGATAAGTCTGACTGCTCGTGCCAAGCTACCAAGGGGGTGAACAGGGGTTATTTTAGGAGTGTAACTAACTTATCCTGACTAGAGTGGTGGTTTCTGCCTGGCTTTAGCACATGCCCTAGCCTACCAAAAATCCCATTTCTAACAGTGTGTGTGTGTGTGTGTGTGTAAAGATCTATATGTGTGTGTAAATACCTAGATATACACACACACACCCACCAACCCATCCTCCAGTCTTCTTTTCTTTACTGTTTCAATTACTGTTTTAACAAACCCAAATGAAAGTGTTAAGCTGGGATTTACAATCCAGCGTAAATTGTGATCTACTTTGAACTCTAACCAAAAGTAAAACAATGCTGTACAACGGGCTCGTTTGCATTTCTTCGCATCAAGGGGGCATTCCACGGGTGGTGCATTACCATGCAACCACCGGTGGATTTCAACGTAAATCCCTATCTACAAAGATTTGTGCCAGAATCCTGCACCTACATGAAACAGGCATAATGAGGAGAGATATTTTCATTTCTCTTCATATTTCCCTCTGCATGTGTGCTGCATTCTGCAGCACACATGCAAAGAGGAAAATGCCTTAAAGCATAGTTTTTGTACAAGAAGAGATTTCTTCCTGCACAAAAACTATGCTTTACACCAGTGATACTCAAAGTACGGCCCGGGGGCCGCATGCGGCCCTCCTGAACTTTACATGCGGCCCCCTAGTCAAGAGCAGCACTGGGCTGCTGTTTTTCGACTCAGCAGATGCATTGAGAAATAAGTTTAATAAACAGGCAAGCCTTTATTTAGAGGTTAATTGAAGTTAAAGAAAGGAAGTAACGAGGTTATCCTGGACCGCCTAACTTTAAAAACACTTTTATTTCATCTTGGAGCAAAAGTATAAACATATAATGAGGTCTCTTCAAAATGCAAAAAGTGCATTTCCTTAATATGAAGAACCGTTTGAATTTAGTACATAACATTATATCAGTGCATTGAGAAGTACTTTTTTTTTTAAAACAATAATTTTTAAAACTGAATTTAAGTCATTCTTCCCCCAACCCTCACAATAATGTCAATATTGAACTAAGATGCAAGTCAGTTGTTAAGTGCACTCTTTGGGCTGGGTTCCTCTATACACGAAAAACATTATAGTTAATAAATCAAACACAGGAGAGGGTTTTGTACAATTCACATCCAAGAAGGCATGTATTTTGACGTCCTTTTTTATATGATAATGAAGAAAAGTAGGGAAAGTGAAATTAACCACTTGCCTAGGATCGTACAGTTTGGTAAAGTGGGGAAGCAGGGATTAATCCCAGGCTTTCTGTTCTGGTTTCACATTGTACAATTTTGCCACTGGATGTATATGCTTCGCTCCCCCCCGACACCACTCGCCCCAACCGCCACCCTACTGGCATCAATGCGGCCCTCGGTCACATCACAGACAAACCTTTTGGCTCCAGGGGAAAAGTTAGTGAGTACCTTTGCTTTACACCATGGAGGCACCCTTGCACCATAGAGCAAGGATGTCTGCGTTGGCACATAGCAGCTCACGGTGCACTTCAGCAGGGAGAGAGCAGAACTGCACTACATCTAAGTAGACATGCCAGGGTCAGCGGGCTAGTCGCTATCCCATCGCACTACTTAAGGAAAGCTGGCGCGAGCGCGCAGATCGATGTCCTCCTGAGGCTTGAGCCGGGAGCGACCACCGTTTTAGGGTATTTTAATCTGTCACTTTTAAAAACAGTTTATTGAATTGCTGTGCTCAGCACAACGCTGTTTTAAAATTGTATTGCGATTTTGCACATTGTTGCACAGAGAGCCGCACTCCCAGGGTCCGCGTTTGCAGTGCAAGACCGCCATTTTGGGAGGAGTCAGGGTCAGCGGGCTAGTCGCTCTCCCATCGCACTACTTAAGGGAAGCTGGCGCGAGTGAGCAACGGACGCGCGCCGCTGGCGCGCCAAAGGCAAGCCTGTCTGCGCCAATCCGCGCACGGCCCGCGCACAGCGCCAGCCTTACTCTAGCAGCATGCTCCACAGCCTAAATTATACCTAACTGTATATGTATTCTACCTAGCATTGAGCTCCCTCGTGGTGATGCAATATGCCCGGGCTGCAGTACTACACTACCGGATCTTATCTTCCAGCAGAGGAAAGATTTACACACCCCACATAGAGTCTGGAAAAGACACGAAGAAAAAAAAGTTTATAAATGTGCCCTACTCAATACTAGATCCTTGGTTAAACATAGTATTGAATGTGCCTCCCTAATTGAGGAAGAGGAAATCAGTATCGCTTTTATTACGGAGTCCTGGACGGACAATGCTTCCGGTCCAGACTTGGTTAAAGCCACACCGCCAGATTACATTTGTCACACTCAAAATAGGCCTCTTAAGAAAGGAGGTGGTCTAGCAGTGATATACCCAATGTCATTAAATGCATCTTTCAACTGCACATCCATAGCCGAATGCGAAGCATTGGATTTTTGCTTCTATCTTTCACACCACTACTCTTTCAAAGGAACCCTCATTTACAGGCCTCCTGGCCCTAGGAATCGATTTTTAAATCAAGCCTGTAATGTGTTGGAAAGTGAGCTTAGCACAGGCTCATTTACAATATTAGGAGATTTTAATTACCAACTGGAACTTCATACGGATCCAGATACATCCAGTCTGCTGGATCTTATGAACAGTGCAGAGCTAAAACAACTTGGCACAGGAGCCACACACAAGGCAGGTCACACATCGGATGGCATTTTCTCCAACAACATACAGCTGGCTTATACAGATCTGCTCCCAGTGGCCTGGTCAGACCACAAGGCGGTGTTGTTTAAAGTGACTCAGCCTTGCAGAGGTTTCTTGAAATCAGCAAATAAACTATCGGTCAGCAGAGCTTGGAATAAGGTTAAGGCTGATGAACTATTAACCTCATCCTTGCCTTCCCTGTAATTTAGACGATGCCACGATCGCCTACAATAATTGGCTGGAATCAGCAGGCAACAAGTTAGCCCCAAAAAACACTACTTCGCCCTAACAGGGCACGACCTTCTTCACCTTGGTATACCCAAGAGCTCAGAGAGAAAAAAACTGGCATGCAAGCATACTGAAAGAGCATGGAAGAGGGAGTATAATGAGTCTGACAAAACTAAACACAGGATATGCCTAGCCAAGTATAAACAGCTGCTTATAAAAACAAAGCAAGAGTTCTTTGCTAACAAAATTAACTTGGGAAAAAATTCTACAAAGGAACAATTTAAAACAGTTACCGCCTTAGCATATCCTGCCCCATATGACTGACGAAGCAGATACTTAGCCGTTAGTGATCTCTTTGCCACAGTTTGACAAATTTGCCCCCGTCAATGTCACTGATACCTCCAAAATGCTTATGATGGCAAAGTCAGGCTCACCTTTCAATCCATGCCCACTTTCAATACTCAAACTAGCACCCGAGGCAGCCGCACTCACTCTCACTTCCATCATCAATGCTATGTTCGAGGAAGGCTATTTTCCCAAAGCATGGAAAAGCACCTCCATACTACTTCTTCTGAGAAAACCCAGTCTGGATCCCAAAGGCTCCAATAATTTTAGACCCATTTCCAGACTCCCACTCCCAGCAAAAATCACAGAAAAAATCATGAATTCTCAACTCAGCATTTTCCTGGAAGAAACCCAGGTTTTAGATCCCACCCAATATGAATTTCGGGGGGACACAGTACAGACCGTACAGTCCGCCCTCCTCAAATCCACCGAAGAAATTAGGATTATATTGGATCAGGGTGGAAAAGCAGCCATGATCATGTTAGACCTCTCGGCGGCCTTTGATACGGTCCATCACGGCCTTCTGTTGGACCGGCTTAAGGAGATTGGAGTCAAGGGCACCGCCAGGAAGCTGCTTAAATCATTCCTATTCGATAGAGTACAGACTGTATCCCTTGGGGATTTCACGGCGGAACCGGCCCCACTGCCCTGTGGAGACCCGCAGGGGTCATCCATTAGTCCTACTTTGTTTAATATTTAATGTCTCTCAGCTGGTTCCTCTGATTAAATCCTTTGGTTTTAATTTAACCTCATACGCGGATGACACCCAAATCGTAGAGTCACTGCTTCCTGACGGGATACAGAGAATGGCAACTCGGTTCCAAGACTGCATGATAGCCGTGGGTAACTGGATGGCCCAAAACTGCCTAAAGCTTAATTCCAGTAAGACGGAGGTGGTTCTGTTCGACAATAACCCAGATTTCTGGTCCCCGACATGGTGGCCGGATACAATGGGCCTTCTGCCGACCCCTATTAGGAAGGTAAAGAACCTAGGAGTCTATATAGACAATAAGCTTAGTTTCAAGGATCAAGTAAACGTGGTGGTCTCTGCGACATCTTACACTTTGAGATCTTGCAAGAAGATTATGCTGTTTCTACCCAAAGACAGCCAACAAACAGTCATTACTGCCTTAGCGATGTCCAAACTGGACTATAGTAACAGTCTCAATCTCAATATCCAGGAAGGGCTCATGGGAAGACTTCAACTGCTGCAGAATGCAGCGGCCAGACTACTTACTGGCATACCTAAACATGCCTCAATCTCAGCTGAGATTAAAAAGCTACACTGTCTGCCCGTCAAAAACGCGTTCGTTTTAAAGCCCTGTGTGTGGTCAACAAATCCCTGCAAGGAAATGGATCCCTTCATTTTAAACTGCATTTCCAGTGGTATGTTCCTGGAAGATCTTTGCGCTCTTCAGTAGCAAAACAGCTATTAGTGCCCTTTGTACAAAAGTCCAACTGGGGAGGCAGACGTTTTGTAGTGGGTGTTGCCGAGGCATGGAACAATCTCCCGCTGCATCTTAAGTGCATAACCAATCATCTGGAAATCAGGAAGGCCTTGAAGACTTGGCTTTTCTCTGTCTAACTAGTTACCTTCCCTTCCCCGTGCTTAGGCCTCCGTAGGACATTTTGTTTCAGCGCCAGGACACCCTTGGGTAACAGTTTGCGCTTTAGAAATATCAATAACATTAACATGGTGCTGTTCTGCTACCTCCTATTCATACAATGCAGCAACTTTACTTGCTCTGGTGCATTGCATGATTTCTTTGTAAATCTGTGCCCCCATGTGGACTCATCTTAGTGATCCTAGACACATGTATTCAATTCGTACCAGTGCTAATATACACACACAAACAACTTTATCTGTGTTACCATACATATGCATGAAGAAATAGCTACTCACCTTTGGTAACAATAGTTCTGATAGATACTATATATTTCCATTGATTCGGCACCAGGCTTGACTCAGAAACTTCCAAGACTGATTAATGCTGGTTAAAAAAGGAAATCATGCAGCAGAGCCATGGCAAAGCACCTGTCACTGCAAGTCTAGGCTGGAAGGCAGTAACTTTTAGTAAAAGTATACACCGATGACCACATGGCAGTTTGCCACAAAAATCCCCAGAGGGCAGTTCTTGACCGAGATGTAGCAGAATCTGATACAGAAATTAACCCAACACAAAATGGGTGTGTTTGGTCACCGTCTACCCTTTCTTCATTCCAGTGTCACTCACAAAGACCTGATCCTCCACTCCTTCCTAAATGGTGCAGATGATGCAAAACAATATGCTCTTCTTTGGTAGGGTAAGGACGAAGGAAGAAAAATGATGGACTCCACTTCTATTACAAAATAAAAAACAAATGGGAAGGTGTGAAGAGCAAATTTATCCAAGGAGAATACTGTGAATAGTGGACAAACAGAAATGGTCTGACGTTTTCTGCCCCTATGAGTTGACAGCAAGAGGACAGCCTTCAGAGTGAGTAGTCCAATTGGACCTGTGCATCTGCTTGACAGTATGAAGCACAGAACATCAGAAAGCCGAGTCTGAAATGGTTTCAGACCTTCTGACTTGCACTACTGGTAATCAGAATTGATATTTCCACACCTTTGACAAAAGACAAAACAGTGGAAAGGTGTATAGCTGACCATGTGAGCACCTAAATCTGAAGGCACCCGCCAAGGATCCGTACAGAGGAAAGTATATTCCTGTTCCATCTATGGAACTTCATGTCAGACATTTCAGAGTGAAGTTCCCACTCTAAGAAGAGGCGTCTTAACATGTGCAGCCACTGTGAAAATCCCTCTCATATGAACCCAATGCCAAGGTGAATTGCCTCCGAACACAGGGCTCATGTTTCCACACCGCCCTGGCTGTTGTTATAATGGATTTGGATGGTGTTGTTGGACAGGTTACAAATGGTGTTTCCTGAGACTGAAGGGAAAAAGGTTGTCATTGGAAGGCAGACTGCCGGCTGTTCCTACACGGATCAAAAGTTTTACACCCTCATGTTGCCCAGGTGGACACCCCAACCAAAGAAGGGCGAATATCTCTGATTACAGCGTCCTGTACCCCACCATTAGTTTGGAGGGACACATCCACCAGTGTAGATCTGAACAGATCAAAGATCCGCACTCGAGCAGAAATGATTCCTTGGTGTTAGAGCCACTGAAACTCTCACATTCACAAAGGGCTCTCACTCTGAATGTTTCATGTGGCACCAGCAGGATGCATCAGGCCATTAGACCTGGTTGGCATGAGCGTGAAGAATGAGGATTTGTGGTTGAGTAAGAAATGTCAGAATCATCTCCCAAGTATCAACAATATTCTGAGGAGGAAGAAAGGTCTTAAAGCAGGTCAAAGCCAGTCCTGTCCCTATGATGTTCAGCCTCTGCTTGCGGGTAAGCTTAGAATTCTAAGCATTGATCGTAAAGCCCAGATTGTGGAGGAGGGTCATTGTGTGCTGAAGACGTTCCTTAGCCAGCGCCTTAGACCCCAGTAGAGAGCAGAAATACATGGACTCCTGACCACCATAGTGAAGCTGCCACAACTGCTAGCACTTTCCTTCATGAAAACATATAGGCCAAATTGTAGCACCATGAATTGATAGTGATGGGATCCCACTGTGAAACTCAGGTAACATCTGTGGACATGGAGCATTAGAAGATAAAAGCAGGAGTCCTGGAGGTCTAGTGTCGCCATACAATTCTCCGCATTAAGGTCTAACAGGACTTAGCTCAAGGACAACATTTTGAATGTATCCTTCCAAATGAACAGGATTAAAGGGTGGAAGTCAAGGATGACTCTCAAAATCAAAAGTAAAGGAAGTAGAATCCTGCACCCCTTTCTTCTAGAAGCATCATCTATAGGGACACTAAGGGGCATAATTATTAAGATATCACACAGAGCAGCAAGTCACCTTGCTGCGCTGCATGATAGAGGAAGGGCAGGAATCCACTGTATCTAACAATATACAGCACATTCCTGTCATTCCCCAGTGCTGGCACACAATGTGCTACCTAGCACTAACGTCTGCACCATGGTGCAAGTGTGCCTGCGTTGTCGGCAGGATTGTTTTTGTGCAGGATGGAACACTTTCCTTCACAAAAACAATCCTGTGAGGTATTTTCCTATTTCTATGTGTGGTGCAAAATGTAGCACACATAGAAAGAGGAAGTAACGAGGAGAAGAACAAGTTATTTACCTTCGGTAACACCTTATCTGGAAGACTCTATCTAGCTGCAGATTCCTTACTATAATATTATCCCAGGAGTCAGACTGGATCCTGACATTTTTCTTGAGAAGTACCCCTCCGCACTCGTAGGTGGCGTCTTTTGGCTTCGCATGGCTTCGTTGGCATCGCCCGGCCCGGAAAAGGTGCTCATGGTGCCTATATAAGTGCCATTCAGGTGTGCTGGTGTCAGTTACTTTTCATGACTTTCCAAACCAGAAGCACAGAGCCATGGAGTACACTGACCACTGATGTGGAAAACTAGGGCCCTGAAAGGGAATATGCCTGTCTCTAGAAATCCATTCTCAGAGGGGGAAGGATGGGTGGGTCGATAAGCAATCAAAGGTAAGTAACTTGCTAATCTGACAGAGACGTCTGGCCGCAGATTTCTTACCTTAGAATAGATACCCAAGCAACACCTCCCCAGCGGTGGCTCTGCAGACCATTTTCACACAAGAAAATCCTGCAGGACCGAAAGGTCAAAGTGCCCATTCCTACAGACCTGACTGTCCAGGCAGTAGTGTTTGGTAAAGGAGTGCAAGCAATCCCACGTTACCGCCTGGCAGATTACCAGGACCGGAACTTCGCGTGCTAACGCAGTAATGACAGCTTTAGGTCTGGTGGTATGAGCACGTAAACCCTCAGAGGGTTGCTTTTTAGCCAATGTGTAGTAGATCTTTATACAGAGAATGATCCATCGGGAGATGGTCCGCTTCTGCACAGCCCGTCCTTTCTTCACTCTGACATATTCAGCGAAGAGTTGGTCATCCATCTGGAACTCACATTGTTTTTCTGCGCACCATGCCACAAATTTGCCCCAACAACAGGTGTACACCATTTTGGTGGAAGGGCGCCTGGCTGCCAAAATAACACTGCAGACTTTGGATGAATGGTTGAAATCTGTCAACTGTTGCCGCTCAAGCTCCATGCAAGAAGGCAGACTGCTGACAGGTTCAGGTGAAGAACCCTCCCTTGCAGCTGCGACAGAAGTTATTCCCAAAGAGGCCACCCGATCGGAGGACCGAAGGCCATGCTTAACAGCTTGGGATACCAGACTCTCGATGCCCAATCCGGAGCCCCAAGAATGACTTGGGCCCGGTCGCTCCTGATCCTCATGAGAACTCTGGGCAGGATTTGTATGAGCAGAAGGGCATACAGAAGGTCTGAGCTTTTCTAGTGACAAAAAGCGTATCCGAGCAAGAGCCACATTGGAAACTCCAGCGCGCAGCACTGCTGACATTGCACGTTCTCGTCGGTGGCAAACAGATCTTACCAAGACTCTCCCCTCTGCTGAAAGAGACTTTGCACCACCTCTGGATGGAGACGCCATTCATAATCCACAATGCATCTTCAGCTCAGTTCATCCACTATGGCTTTCAGAGAACCCGCCAGATGTTGAAACCACCAGGGAAATGCCTTGTTGTTCCAGCCACTTCCAGAGACCCAAGGCCTTTTGACAAAGGGTTCACAACCCCACACTGCCCTGGATGTTGCAATACAACATGGTGAAGGTGTTGTCCGTGAACACCTGCACTAGCCTTCCCTGGATAGAGGGTAGAAAGGCTTTCAATGCCTAACAGATCGCTCAAAGCTCCAACAGGTTGATGAGGGTCCGGATTCCAACAGAGACCTCCGATCGCCACCTCTCCCAGATGGTTGCCCCATCCCACAAGTGACGCATCTGTCACTACTGTGAGATCTGTTTGGAGAGGGGCCACGCAAACCATATACTAAGTAAGTGGTATAAGAACCACTGTCACGAACACAGGTTAGGCCTAGGCCTAGGGAATCGCTGGGGCTACACTATCCTATCAGTTGCTAGGCAGTGGGAGGCCCACGGGATTCAGGTGCAGAGTGGAAACACTCACGCGTAATGCGTTAAAGTCGATAGAAATAGTAGTATTTAGAAATTAAGAGTTTTAGGACACTTCGGAAGGAACTAGGAGTTAGAGACTTGGAAACTAGACACTAGGATAGTCAATACCCTTGTGAGCACCAGAGTACTCAAGTTACCTAGCCCACGGGCTGCGGGTGCATAGGTGTGAACTTGCGTCGGGTTTCGTCGTCGACTCCTATGGATGCCTGAAGAAAAGATGCTGACAGGCAGTCAGTGAAGAGTGTCCGGTGGATTCCAAGGATGGAATCAAGAAGGAGGATACCTGCAAGCAGAGGGGACAGAGTCTAGGTCACCAGCCAGGAGCCGGGAAGGAACCAGGCGATGTCGTGAAGATGCAGGTGAAGCTTGTCGCAGCAGCCACGGGTACCAGGAGACGTCGAGGACGACCAGAACCAGGAGGCGAGCTGTCCCACGAGGGCTCTTCCTGTCGGCAGCGTCGATGTCAAGTTGGTACACAACAAGCCTTGGCAAGCGCAACCCACGCAGAATGAAGGATTCGCTTCTGTTGCAGACCAGGAAGGCCTGAGGTGCTTCTCTTTCACAGGGAAGCAAGGGCCAGTCTGGAGGAGCCAAACCAGCGGTGGAAAGTCAAAGGTTCGTCGTCAGAGAGGTTACTAGCCAACGGGCAAGCAACCGGACAGACGCGTCGAGCAGGAAAATGCAGAAGGGCCCCACGCCGAACTCGTGGATTGTAGAGGGCTGATCTTCGGTGCAGATGGTTCTCGGGGTTGGGGCTTCTCAATCCCCAGAGCACAACTTCGAGGATGCCTCAGAAGCTGCGCTGGAAGCAAGTAGCCAATTTTCCCAGGTAGCCGGTCCCACGTCTCTCGTCGCCTCCACGGATCTCAGCTTTGCTGTGGATGTGGATCAGGGTCGGAGAAGTCTGGAAGTCAAAGCACTGGTCGGGCTCTGCAGTCGGTTCCTCGTAGAACTTTGGGCAAAGCAAACGGCAGGTCGCTTGATGGTGCCTGTTTGCACAGGGTGGCCACTCCTTGGCCACAAGGGAGATTCTTCAGTCTTCTTCCATAGTCGAATGTCGAAGGTCTAATCTGGGGGGCTGGGTTAACTGCTAGGTCCCTCCTATGGGTGGGACCAGGGAGGGGGGTGGTTACACCCCCTTCTCTTTGTCCAGTTTCGCGCCAGGACTGGGGCTGGAGTGCCCCAGCACCGGTTTGAACCGGACTATGCATGGGACACCTTGTGTGCCCCAGGCAGTGTCTCATTTCATTCATCCCTCCCTGCCCCAATACACTAAGGCCTGTCTAGGGTGGTGCTAGCACCTCCCAAGGCAGGAAACCTATTGTCCAAGCTTCCCTCGCTGGAAGGACTCCCAGCAGCAGGAGGTCAGACTTGTGTCTGTGGCAGCAGCATCCATTTTGTGATGCTGGGGCTCTGGTTAACTTTAACCGGGTAGTAGGTCTTCAACATGTCTTCTCCCTCTAGAAGGGAGGAATACTATCCTCATTGCCAGAAATGTTGTGGGGGTAGTATTCCAAAGTGTTAGACACCTTACACGACATGTTTTGATAAAGCCAAACCATAGTTACCATAACCGCGAGGATTATAAGGCACTTTAAGAGTATATGGAAGGCGATATCATAGAACAGCTATAAGGACATGGTTCGGAAAGCTGCAGACAGGCTCAGCTCATGCTAGAGCACCATCTCACATGTTACCAAGCACTCTGCCTTCAGGATTGTTAAGGCCTGCCATAGGAGTGACTGATAGGTTACCCATGCGTCTATATATAAGGTAGGTATAGGAATACTACACCTAAGCAAGGGGTGATTACACGACATTGCCCCAGCTGAGTGATCAGCCAGTTGTGTCATAATGGAAGGCCAGCCAGGGGTGACATAATACATGCTGCAGCCCCTGGTAGGCCTAGGGTACACCTATGCCCTGGGTACCTAAGATACACTGTACAGGGCCTTAGAAGGTGATCCTTACCAATTGGGTTATGTACCTAAAGTACATAGTATGAATTTAGAGAGAGAACAGCTGGGCTGTGGGTCTGATTAGCAGGCCCACAGCCACATTTAAGTCGAAAACCAGTGAAGCAAAAGCAAAAAGTGGGGGTGAACATAGAAAGCAGACCCTACTCTCCTACACAACCCCCCCCCCCAAACTTAGGGACATTAAACTAACCTTGACCAGTTGAGTCTTCATGTTCTAAGTGGAAATATCTGGAGAGTCCATCTGCATTGGCATGGTCAGTCCCAGGTCTATGTTCCACTGTGAAGTCCATCCCCTGTAGGGAAATGGACCACCTAAGAAGTTTGGGATTTTCACCCTTCATCTGATTTAGCCACAAGAGGGGCTTATGGTCTGTCTGAATCTTGAAGTGAGTGCCAAACAGGTATGGCCTCAGCTTCTTCAGGGCCCAAACCACAGCAAAGGCCTCCCTCTCAATAGCTGACCAGCGTTTCTCTCTAGGGGTCAGCCTTCTCCTAATAAAAGCAATGGGCTGGTCTTGACCATCTATATTCAGTTGTGAAAGAACAGCTCCCACACCCAACTCAGAAGCATCTGTCTGGACATTGAACTCTTTGGAGTAGTCTGGACTTTTCAGAATAGGTGCAGTGCACATGGCCTGCATCAGGTCATCAAATGCCTTCTGACAGCTTACTGTCCACTGAACTTTCTTTGGCATCTTCTTAGAGGTCAAGTCATTAAGTGGTGTCACAATGGACCCATAGTTCTTAACAAACTTTCTGTAGTACCCAGTCAGGCCCAAGAAAGCTCTGACCTGAGTCTGGGTAATTGGAGGAGTCCAGTTCTTTATGGTCTGGATCTTGCTCTCCAGTGGTTGAACCTGACCCCCACCTACTAGGTGGCCCAGGTACACAACCTTGCTCTGCCCTATCTGGCACTTAGTGGCCTTGATAGTGAGGCCTGCCTTTTGCAGGGCCTCTAAAACATTCCTCAGGTGGACCAGGTGATCCTCCCAGGTGGAGCTAAAGACAGCAATATCATCAAGATAAGCTGCAAGGAAGTCATCCAGGCCTGTAAGGACTTGATTCACCAACCTTTGGAAAGTGGCAGGTACATTCTTCAAACCAAAGGGCATTACCACAAATTGATAATGTCCTCCTGGGGTCGAGAAAGCAGTTTTGGCCTTTGCATTCTCAGCTAGTCTGATTTGCCAGTAGCCTGCTGTCAGGTCAAATGTGCTCAAAAACTTGGCAGCTGCCAATCTGTCAATGAGCTCATCTGCCCTAGGTATTGGGTGGGCATCTGTCCTAGTGACAGCATTGAGACCTCTGTAGTCCACGCAAAACCTCATCTCTCTCTTACCATCTTGGGTGTGAGGTTTTGGCACAAGAACTACAGGACTAGCCCAAGGGCTCTCTGAAGGTTCAATGGCTCCCAGCTCCAACATCTTTTGTACCGCAATCTTTATGCAGTCCCTGACATGGTCAGGTTGCCTGTAGATTTTACTCTTCACAGGCAGACTGTCACCAGTGTCCACCTCATGGGTGCACCAGTTTGTATGACTTGGGGTCAGAGAGAACATATGTCTGTAGGCCTGTAGAACTTGTCTGCAGTCCTGTTGCTGATGGTCAGTGAGGCTGTCAGAAAAGACCACACCATCAACTGAACCATCATCAGGGTTCTGAGTCAGCAGGTCTCGGAGAGGGTCACTCTCTTCCTCCTGCCCCTCATCTGTAGCCATGAGTAAGCCCATGTCTGCCCTGTCAACATATGCCTTTAACCTGTTGACATGAAGCACCCTGTGGGGGCTTCTGGGAGTCCCAAGGTCCACCAAGTAGGTGACCTCTCCCTTCTGCTCAACAATAGTGTGGGGTCCAGACCATTTGTCCTGGAGTGCTGCTGGGGCCACTGGCTCCAACACCCACACTTTCTGTCCTGGCTGATACACAGTCAGCACAGCCTTTTGGTCATGCCAAGCTTTTTGGAGTTCTTGGCTTGCCTCAAGGTTTTTAGAAGCCTTCTTCATATACTCTGCCATCCTGGAGTGGAGGCCAAGTACATAATCCACTATGTCCAGTCTGGGTTGTCTGAGAGGTCTCTCCCATCCTTCCCTTAGTAGACACAGGGGTCCCCTTACAGGATGCCCAAACAAAAGCTCAAAAGGGCTGTAGCCAACACCCTTTTGTGGGACCTCTCTGTAAGCAAACAGAAGGCAGGGTAAAAGGATGTCCCATCTTCGCCTAAGCTTGTCTGGTAAACCTTTTATCATCCCTTTTAGGGTCTTGTTGAATCTTTCCACAAGCCCATTGCATTGTGGGTGATAGGGTGTAGTGAATTTGTAGTTTACACCACACTCCTTCCACATTGCAGTTAAATATCCTGACATGAAGTTGGTACCTCTGTCAGAGACAACCTCCTTTGGAAAACCCACTCTGGAGAATACTCCAAGTAGGGCCCATGCCACAACAGGAGCTGTTGTGGTCCTTAGGGGTATAGCTTCTGGATACCTGGTGGCATGGTCCACTATCACCAGTATGAATCTGTGCCCAGATGCTGTTTGGGGGTCCATTGGTCCTACAATGTCTATCCCCACTCTCTCAAAGGGAACCCCCACCACAGGTAGTGGTATGAGGGGGGCCTTTGTAGTGCCATCTGATTTGCCACTGGCTTGGCAGGTGACACAGGAGCGACAAAACTCCTTGGTATCTTCTGACATGTGAGGCCAGTGAAAGTGAGGGACAAGTCTGTCCCAGGTCTTATTCTGGCCTAAGTGTCCTGCAAGGGGAATATCATGGGCCAGGGTAAGAAGGAAGCCTCTGAAACTCAATGGTATGACCAACCTCCTGGATGCACCAGGCTTGGGGTCTCTAGCCTCTGAGTACAGCAGCCCTTCATCCCAATACACTCTATGGATACCTTGAGCATTCCCTGCAGCCTCAGCAGCAGCCTGCTGCCTGAGGGGTTCAAGAGAAGGACAGTCTAACTGTGCCTGCCTCATATCTGCCCTTGAAGGTCCCCCTGTCCCAAGAAACGCAACCTTGTCAGGTTCCAGTTCTTCTAGGACAGTTCCTTCAGGGCTCTCAGAATCATCCTCCTGTGAGGGCTGACTCTCTACCTGAGGCAGGGGGGAAGGCACAGTCTTAACCCTTCTGCTCTTTCTCTTGGGTTGTGTCTGGTCTATTGTCCCAGAATCCAACACTTGTTCAGTGTTGCACTTTTTGGCCTGTGACCTAGTCACAGCAAGGACATGTGCATCTATTCCCAGCATTTCTGCATGGGTCCTATACTCCACTTCAGCCCACACTGAAGTTTCAAGGTCATTTCCCAACAGACACTCTACAGGAAGATCTGAACTCACCACAACTTTCTTGAGGCCAGTTACCCCTCCCCAAGAGAAGTTAACAATTGCCACACCATGGGAGGTAGTGGCATTGCTAGCGTTGGTCACTAGGTAATTTTCACCTAGCATGATCTGTCCAGGGTCCACAAAGGCAGGTGTCACCATTGTGACACTAGCACCTGTGTCCCTGTAGGCCTGAGCCATTCTCTGGTTGATCATAGGAGTCTGTCTGTACTTGCCCAGGTTACTGGGACCCACAGTAGAGGACAAAGCTATGTCCCCATCACAGATCAGAACAGCCTGAGTGGGTATTCTGACTAGGCCAGAATCCACTTCAGTTCCCAGGGTTAACCCTATTACACCCTTTTGCTGGGAACCTCCACTTACAGCTGGACTAGGGGGTACAGTTGCCTTAGGGGCAATGGTGGTTGGGGGATTGTCCTTTTTGGTGCACTCACTAAACCAATGGGAATTGGACTTACAATAGTTACACCAAGGTTTCTTTTGGCCAGCTTTCTTTTTATCCTTTTTGGGACCACCCTCCCCCTGAGCCTTTTGGGGGCCTGGTGAAGACTTCTGGTCTTTTGATTTCTGCTCATTACCCTTCTGGTCTGCCTTTTTCTAATCACCGCCCTGGTTCTGGTTTTTCTGCTTAACTCTAGTCCTGGCCCACCTATCTGCCTTCTTTCCCAATTCCTGGGGAGAAGTTAGGTCAGAGTCAATCAAGTGTTGATGCAGCAGCTGATTTTGACAGTTGTTAAGGATTTGTTCTCTCATGATCAAATTATACAATCCGGTATAGTCCTTAACCTTACTACCCAATAACCAGCCTTCCAAAGCCTTAGTGGCACAATCTACAAAGTCAGTCCAGTCCTGAGTCTGTGTCTTCTGGGTATCCCTGACCAACAACCTGTATTGTTCAGTGGTTAGGCCAAACCCATCAATCAGAGCACTCTTCAGGACAGTGTAATTGTCAGCATCCTCATCACTAACTGGGAGGAGCTTGTCTCTACCTTTCTCAGAGAAGGAGAGCCACAAGATAGCTGCCCACTGACTTTGGAGTACCTGCTGTACTTTGCAAGCCCTCTCCAAAGCAGTTATCCATTTGTGGATGTCATCCCCACACTTGTAGGGAGGGACAATCTTGCTCAGGTTTCTATTATCATAGGCCCTGTCTCTATCCTTAGGGATATTGCTGCCACCAGTGGGTCCTAACCCACTTAACTTTTGCTCTCTGGCCAGAGCAAGTCTTTTTTTGGGCAAGGGCAAGTTCTTCCCTTTCAATCCTCAGATCGACTTCCCTCATTCTGGCCTGATGCTCTTTTCTCTGTGGAGAAGTCATTCCCCTGTGAGAAGAGGCATTGGAGCTATTAGAGACATGGGAGTGGATAGATTCCCTTGAAGGGGATCTTCCTCTCCTGCTTCTCTGGTTAAGTCCACTTGAGGGTCTGAATGGGGGGACCACATTCAGACTCCCATGTAGGCTTAAGTTAGCCTGGCTAAGTCTCCTAACTTGGACCTGGCTGTCTACCTCATCTTCTGAAGTCCCTGCTGACTCATCTTGATCAGTATTGTGAGGGGAGTCTTCTGTGGAGGGTAGACCCTCATTGGTACCTAAGGCACCTTCTCTGAGCATCATACTCTTCTAAGATCTCCACTAGATAAATGAGGGTAGGGTTTGAACCCTGTTTTAACTTTCTGGAGGTACACAATTGTCTCATCTCCTGAAAAGTTAGGGTATCATATCTAGAGGGTATCTTTCTAGGATATCCCCCTCCTGAGAGAGAATCAACTTGATCTCCTCTCAGAGACATGATCTAGTGAGGGTGTGGTGTGTGCACCTACCTACACTAGTTGTATCTACTAAAACCTCTCTAGTAGTTGTAGTCAGGGAGTGCTAGGCCCTTCAACCTACAACAACTAAGTTCAGTAGAACTTAAGTATTTATAAGCTATGTCATATGTACCTTACAAATATCCTTGTGATCTTTCAATTTGATATCTCAAGATTGCAATGGTATCACAACAGCAAGCTCAGATCCCAACCGCTGCTCACCAATGTGAGAAGTTGGCCTGATATATGATGTGACTAGTTCTAGTGTACACCCTGTATCAGTCCAAACAACCCTTATGGAGATTGGTTGTAAAGTCAACCTTATAGACCAGCTATCCTAGTGGTAGCATGGACAAGAGCAGTCTTAGGCTAAACTCTGTATGGCATGTGAAGCCAGCTGTTATACCATTTGCAATCCCTTGAATACCAAATGAAAGGACACCACAACAGATATATTATAAAAATAGAATGTATTTATTCTAGTCAAAATACCCTCAGCACTCTTTATGAGATTCGAGGTAAGTACAACACAGTCTTATTTAAGCATACATAAGTCACACAGGTAAGTACAGTTAGGCCCTAGGGGCCACGAAAACCATATACTAAGTTAGTGGTATAAGAACCACTGTCACGAACACAGGTTAGGCCTAGGCCTAGGGAATCGCTGGGGCTACACTATCCTATCAGTTGCTAGGCAGTGGGAGGCCCACGGGATTCAGGTGCAGAGTGGAAACACTCACGCGTAATGCGTTAAAGTCGATAGAAATAGTAATATTTAGAAATTAAGAGTTTTAGGACACTTCGGAAGGAACTAGGAGTTAGAGACTTGGAAACTAGACACTAGGATAGTCAATACCCTTGTGAGCACCGGAGTACTCAAGTTACCTAGCCCACGGGCTGCGGGTGCATAGGTGTGAACTTGCATCGGGTTTCGTCGTCGACTCCTATGGATGCCTGAAGAAAAGATGCTGACAGGCAGTCAGTGAAGAGTGTCCGGTGGATTCCAAGGATGGAATCAAGAAGGAGGATACCTGCAAACAGAGGGGACAGAGTCTAGGTCACCAGCCAGGAGCCGGGAAGGAACCAGGAAGGAACCAGGCGATGTCGTGAAGATGCAGGTGAAGAGGTGAAGCTTGTCGCAGCAGCCACGGGTACCAGGAGACGTCGAGGATGACCAGAACCAGGAGGCGAGCTGTCCCACGAGGGCTCTTGCTGTCGGCGGCGTCGATGTCGAGTTGGGACACAACAAGCCTTGGCAAGCGCAACCCACGCAGAATGAAGGATTCGCTTCTGTTGCAGACCAGGAAGGCCTGAGGTGCTTCTCTTTCACAGGGAAGCAAGGGCCAGTCGGGAGGAGCCAAACCAGCGGTGGAAAGTCAAGGGTTCGTCATCACAGAGGTTACTAGCCAACGGGCAAGCAACCGGACAGACGCGTCGAGCAGGAAAATGCAGAAGTGCCCCACGCCGAACTCGTGGAGTGTGGAGGGCTGATCTTCGGTGCAGATGGTGCTCGGGGTTGGGGCTTCTCAATCCCCAGAGCACAACTTCGAGGATGCCTCAGAAGCTGCGCTGGAAGCAAGTAGCAAATTTTTTCAGGTAGCCGGTCCCACGTCTCTCGTCGCCTCCACGGATCTCAGCTTTGCTGTGGATCAGGGTCGGAGAAGTCTGGAAGTCAAGGCGCTGGTGGGGCTCTGCAGTCGGTTCCTCGTAGAACTTTGGGCAAAGCAAACGGCAGGTCGCTTGATGGTGCCTGTTTGCACAGGGTGGCCACTCCTTGGCCACAAGGGAGATTCTTCAGTCTTCTTCCGTAGTCGAATGTCGAAGGTCCATAGTTTCTGTTCAAATTTCAGTTATCAGGATAATCCAAAGTCCTAGGGACTCAGCTCCCACTCTTATACTAATCTGGGGGGCTGGGTTACCTGCTAGGTCCCTCCTATGGGTGGGACCAGGGAGGGGGGTGGTTACACCCCCTTCCCTTTGTCCAGTTTCGCGCCAGGACTGGGGCTGGAGTGCCCCAGCACCGGTTTGAACCGGACTATGCATGGGACACCTTGTGTGCCCCAGGCAGTGTCTCGTTTCATTCATCCCTCCCTGCCCCAATACACTAAGGCCTGTCTAGGGTGGTGCTAGCACCTCCCAAGGCAGGAAACCTATTGTCCAAGCCTCCCTCGCTGGAAGGACTCCCAGCAGCAGGAGGTCAGACTTGTGTCTGTGGCAGCAGCATCCATTTTGTGATGCTGAGGCTCTGGTTAACTTTAACCTGGTAGTAGGTCTTCAACATGTCTTCTCCCTCTAGAAGGGAGGAATACTATCCTCATCGCCTGAAATGGTGTGGGGGTAGTATTCCAAAGTGTTAGACACCTTACACGACATGTTTTGATAAAGCCAAACCATAGTTAGGATTATAAGGCACTTTAAGAGTATATGGTAGGCGATATCATAGAACAGCTATAAGGACATGGTTCCGAAAGCTGCAGACAGGCTCAGCTCATGCTAGAGCACCATCTCACATATTACCAAGCACTCTGCCTTCAGGATTGTTAAGGCCTGCCATAGGAGTGACTGATACGTTACCCATGTGTCTATATATAAGGTAGGTAAGTATAAGTATAAGTATAAAAGAAGCTTATTAAGTGCTCGAATACCAGACGCTGTCGTCTTGGCGCTATGGTGTGTGTACTCAGCAGGAAAACGAATTATAGTTGGACCTGGAATAAGCGATATTTAAGCATCTTTCTGAAAAGGGCATAACTAGGTTGGAGTCGCATCTCCACAGGCAGTTGGTTCCATAATCTAGCTGCACAAATGGCGAAAGAGCGACCACCCCATCTGGCTAGTTTGAATCTGGAAATGCAGATAAGGCCAAGGTTGGCCGACCGCAGAGCACGGGGCGGGATGTAAGGTATGAACCTGTCGGTTCCATCGTTGGCGCCCCCACCAAAGCGGGCCCGATGAACCAGACAGAGTGCCTTAAACTCGATTCTTTGTTGAACCGAAAGCCAGTGGAGAGAGTTCCTGCCCGCAGAGGTGGGGCAGCCCCTGGGTAAATTCAGGATTACACGAACCGCAGCATTCTGCAAGGATTGGAGTTTTCCAACCTGGAACTTGTCAATGCCAAAACATGGCATTACAATAATCTAATCTGGACATGAATAAGGCGGCCATCACAGTTTTTTGTAGCACCAGAGGGATGTATGGAAGGATTTTCCGCAGAGTCTTTAGCAGAAAGAAACAGGAAGAAGTTAGGCTGTTGACCTGGGCTGACAAGTTCAGCTTTTCATCGAAGATCACCCCCAAGTTCCTCACCTTAGTGACCGGGAGGGGACATTGCCCAGCCGCCGAAGGCCACCATAGAGTGTTCCAAACTGAGGGACCTTTCCCGAACTCCATCACTTCAGTCTTTTCGGTATTGATTTTTAAGAAGCTTAAGCGCATCCATTCCATCACATCGGAAAGACAGGCGTGGAATTTGGCCGCTATTTGATCAGGGTGTTCCGCAGCTGATATCACAAGTTGTGAGTCATCCGCATAGGATACCAACATAAAACCATGTTTCCTGACCAGACTAGCCAAAAGTCTGACATAAATGTTAAAAAGGGTCGGGGAGAGAGCCGAACCTTGTGGGACGCCGCATGGCAAAGCAAAATTGGCCGAGTGTAGGCCGGCCCACTTTAGGCTTTGTCTTCTGTTGTCCAAAAATGAAGAGAGAAGGGCCAAAGCTCGGTCTACGATCCCGACCTCCCTAAGGCGCTGTGTCAGCACCGCGTGATTCACGGTATCGAACGCAGCGGACAGATCAGGAGGACGAGAATAGCTCGCCTCCCTCCATCCACTGTCGCCCGAATACCCTCGGCTGCCGTTATGAGGGCAGATTCGGTGGAATGCCTAGGCCGGAAGCCGTGCTGGGACCTATCCAGCAAGGCGTTCTTATCCAGATACCCCATCAGGCTTCGGTTAATGGCCTTCTCAGTGACTTTAGCCATCCAAGGGAGGCCAGAGATGGGACGATAATTTTTGAGTTCAGAGGGGTCCAGAGAGGCTTTTTTGAGAAGGGGTTTGACACACGCTGATTTCCAGGTGACTGGATAGGAGCCTGCTGCTAGTACCTGATTAATCAGGACCGTGAGACAAGGAGCAATCCTATCCGCCACCAGATGGATAACATGAGGGGGACATGGGTCAGAAGCAGCACCCGACTTAATAGAGCCTAACAGTGTCAAGACCTCCCCGCTGGTTAAAGGATCAATGGTGGTCAAGCTACATGTGGGTAACTCCTGCTGAGAGTACAAGGTGTGTGGTCCCGCTGAGTTTAGTAAGTCACCATAGATAGTGGCCACCTTATCCTGAAAAAAGGCAGCCAACTGATCACAGAAGGACTGATCCGGGCTGAACTGGTTGGTCTGCTGAGGATTTGCCAGGAAGGACACAGATTTAAAAAGTTCTTTAGCGGAGTATAGGAATACTACACCTAAGCAAGGGGTGATTACACGACTGTTAGAATCCGGGTTCTCTGGTTGGCACAGGTAGGTACTTGTGACAAGCAGGGAACCTTTCCTCTAGTCAGGATGAGGGGTTACACTACTAAAACAACCCCTTGCTCACCCTCTAGGTAGCTTGACGCGAGCAGACAAGGCTTATCTCAGAGCGTTATAGGTTAAGCATATGTGAACACATACAGTAACCAAGTGACAACACTACAAATGGACACCACTCAGGTATTTATATTAAAAATAAGGTTTCTTTATATAGGATTATCACAAGACCATTAAACAATTAAAAATACACAATACGGTTGCTTAGTTGGTAGAAGATTGCTTATTTTCTCTTAAGTTCTTAAATGCGACACTTTAAGTCAATGTACCTTAGATGCGACACGCAGGGCAACGAAAGTGTTGCAGCGATGCAGATGCGTTGAAGTTCTTGGTGCAAAAGAAATAAAGACGGGATCTTCCAGATGCGTTACGCTTCTCCGATGTTGCCAGAAGGCTCGACTCGATGCGTCAGCTACAGCGGCGTCACCCTTGACGAGATGTGACGACAGCGGCCTTGGCAGTGGCACTCTTCTCCGACGTTGCGAGACGCTTCCGCTCGATGCGATGCTGCAGCGGCGACACCCCTTCTGCGAGATGCGACGACAGCGGCTCCGACGGCGGCACGCTTCTCCGTGGAAGCGAGTCGCTTTTCTGGATGCGGTGCAATGCGACAACTACGATGGCTGCGATGGCGACACGCTTCCTCCTCGATGCGAGACTCTTCTCTCGATGCGGTGCAATGCGACAGCGACACGCTTCTTCGGCGTTGCGAGACACTTCCGGAATGATGCGAGACGCTTCCGCTCGATGCGATGCTGCAGCGGCGACACTCTCTGTGAAATGCGAAGACAGCGGCTCCGACAGCGGCACGCTTCTCTCCCTTGCGTCGCGCTTCCAGCTCCTTGCGACACGCAGTCCCTCAGAAAGCCCAACAGCAGCAGCAGGCACTTCCAAAAGACTTTGGGGAGCTGGGGATGAAGTCCACTGGTCCTGGGACTTCGTTCAGGGGGCAAGCTCAGTTCAAGCCCTTGGAGATCTTTAAGCACAAGTTGAAATAAAAGTCTTTGTAGTCATTTCTCCTCTCCTTCAGCAGCAAGGCAACCACTGCAGGCCAATCCCCCAGGTCAGGGACAGTTACTCCTCCTACAGCTTTCCCAGTTCCTTCTCTTCTGGCAGAGGTTCTTCTTGTTTCAGCAGGATCTGATCTAATTTCTTGGGAGCAGGGTCCCAATACTTATACCCCTAATTCCTTTGTTCCTCTGGGGTTGAGGGGCCTTTGCCCAGTCCGAACCAGTTCTTGAGCACTCTGTTGACATGACTCTGCCTTTCTATTCAGGGTGCAGGGCAGAGACATCAGCCGCTCCGCAGGAGGTGTAGTCAGCATTGTGGTAGCAGAGCACAACCCTATTCAGAGCCCAGGTGTACTCCTCCCACCCATCTGACTGCCAATCTTCCTATTCGCCACCAGGCTGCCTAGCCCTGCCCCTCTGGGTTTCCCCAGCCCTGTCACTGACACAACCAGACAGGCAGATACACATCACAGCAGAGGCGGGCTGAAATGGTCAAGCAAGTAAATACCAACTTTCTAAAAGTGGTATTTGCAAACACAGAATATTAAAATAAACTTTACTAAAAGATGTATTTTATTATTCTGAATTCAGGCATACTAAACTCGAATTTCTACCATGTTCCCTGGGTCTGTTAGGATCATAGGATGTAACAATTCTAACAGCCCATTCTGGCCTATGGAGAACAGGTAGCCTTACAATAGTGAAAAACGAAAATGGCTGTAATTCACTATTAGGACATGCCACACACATCAGGGCTTGTCCTACCTTATGCTTACAATGCACCCTGCCCTAGGGCCTACCATAGGGGTGACTGATATGAAGTTAAGGGAAGGTTTAGGGACTGGCAAGTGTGTGCACTTGCCCAGTCAGCATGACAGTACCAGACTGCACGCAGGTTCTGCAATGGCAGACCCTAGATACATTTTACCAGGCCGCTTCTGTGGGTGGCACAACCAGTGCTGCAAGCCCACTAGCAGCATTTGTATTTACAAGCCCTGGGCACTCCTGGTGCACTTTACTGGGGTCTGACAGTAAACCAAATAAACCAATCATGGAATCCAATCAATGTCAACATTTTACATAGGGAGAGCATATGCACTTTAGTACTGAACAGCAGTGGTAAAGTGCCCAGAGTCATAGAATAGCCAACAACAGGTCAGAAAAAGTACAGGTGGAAGGCGAAAAGTCTAGGGACCATCCGGCCAAAAGGGCCAGGTCCAACAACGACCTTGCCCCAGCTGAGTGATCAGCCAGTTATGTCATAATGGAAGGCCAGCCAGGGGTGGCATAATACATGCTGCAGCCCCTGGTAGGCCTAGGGTACACCTATGCCCTGGGTACCTAAGGTACACTGTACAGGGACCGAGAAGGTGATCCTTACCAATTGGGTTATGTACCTAAAGTACATAGTATGAATTTAGAGAGAGAACAGCTGGGCTGTGGGTCTGATTAGCAGGCCCACAGCCACATCTAAGTCGCAAACCAGTGAAGCAAAAGCAAAAAGTGGGGGTGAACATAGAAAGCAGACCCTACTCTCCTACAGTAGAGGCCTGGATAACCAGGCTCTCAGGTGTGGGGTGCACCGACTGAAAGCTGGGGTCGCCCGGTGCGGTGGCGCCGGGCCACGTTCCGGTCCACAGGAGGGACTGAGGAGGGCTTGGACCAGGTGCCCATCAGAACGTCCGTCAGTGCTTCATTGAACTGCAGCAGAGGCTCCGAGGAGCTTATCGGCAGTTGAAGCACTTCAGTGAGGAGGTTAGTCCTCACGGCCACTGCAGGAAGCTCTAGCTGAAGAGCCTCGGCAGCCCTGCGCAGCACCACAGAATAGGTTGCACCCTCCTCCATAGCCACGGAAGGAGGAGAGATGAAGCCGGTGTCAGGGGAGGTATCAAGACCACTGGCATCCCCCAGCTCTTCTGCCCAGTCCTGAGATAACTGCCACTGCTGTGCCAGAGGGTCCTCATACCCCTCCCAGTCGTCCCTATTATCCGACTCCTGGTAAACAGGTGGAAAGGTCGGACACGGGCGGTAGATGAATCTGTCATCCATCGGCACCGGATACGGCGACGGGTGGCGCCACTCCGATGCCAGGTCCGGACCGGGACTAAACCTGGGGACGGCGTCGTCCGAAGACGGCGCTGGGGGCGGCACCGAAGGGGCCGGCGGAGGGGTCGTAAGGTCAACCGGCGTCGACCGGGATCCAGGCCTGGATCCCCTGGGGGACTGCGGTGTCGGGACCGAAGTCGACTACGGGGCCGGAGCCACCGGCTCGCTAGGCCCCCCATTCGGTCCTGCGGGGCCCGAAGGCACGCCGGCAAGCCTGGATGGCGGAGCGAGACTCCTCATGGCCACGAGGAAGTCTCGGATCTCCGTCGGAGCAGTGCGGGTGGTGCCACCCGAACCCTCAGCCGAGTCGCGCGACCAGCGAGGGGAGTCAGAAGAGCGATGTCGTCTCTTCGACTTCTTGCTGTGCCTCTACTTACCGGAATGCGAGGACTTGGACCCCGACGAGCTGTGATGGCTGCGGCTCCGCGACCGGTCCCTCGACCTCCTCCTCGACCGGGACCTCAAGTGGCGCAGGGCTGACTGCCGGATCTCGAGCAGCTTGCGGGACCGCTCCCGCCTAGCCTTCGAGATCAAGGCCCGGCAGTCGAGGCATGACTCGGCATCGTGGTCGGCCCCAAGGCAATAGAGACACCGGCGGTGATGATCCGTGACCGACATCAGGCGGTGACAGGCGTCGTGCGGCTTAAACCCAGGCATCCCTACCGGCACCAGGATTCGAGGTCGACTCGCAATAGGAACCAAACAAAAAAAAAGTTTAGTCAAAAAGTGACTAAAAGGTTATGCTCTTCCCGGATCTGCGCTTAGTGGCGCGGAAAAAAGAAGAACTGACGTCAGCGCGCGAGGGCGGCGTCTAAGTACTCCGACGACGTCATCCCGGCAACCACGACGCCGACGACGGACGCAGAGCCGCAGACGACGCCTAGTGACGCGCAAGGGTATTGCTGACGACAATCTTTCCGGATCCAGCCTGACGCCTGGGGATATTCTAAGGTAAGGATTCTAAGTAACGTATTTCTTTCAGATATTCAAACTAACACACACAGTGTGAAGTCAATGCAGGAAAGCAAAAGAAATAACACACTTCCTTTGACAGTAACAGATCGATTTTATCACATTATCACTATTGTAGGTATACAAGGGTGGACAACGGGGAGGCGGGTGGGTCAGAGAGGAATCCACAGGCAGATACTGTATCCACCAGAAAAAGCGCTACCGAAGGTAAGTAACTTGTTCTTCTGATGGATACATCTGCCAGTGGATTCCTCACCTTGTGAATAGAGTCCCACAGCAGTCTCCACTCCCGGAGGATGGTGTCCACCCTTCTATACCAAAAAGTCCTGAAGGACGGAAAGTGCAAAGTGTCCGTCCCTCCTCACCTTGGAATCTAAGCAGTAATGCTTCGCGAAAGTGTGGAGGGAGGCCCAAGTTGCCGCTCTATAAATGTCCTCCACAGGAACACCTCTAGATAAGGCAGATGTAGAAGACTTTGCCCTGGTAGAGTGAGCCCTTATACCCTCTGGAAGTTCCTTACCGGCAGAGTAACAGATTTTGATGCACAAGATAATCCATCTGGAAAGGGGGCGCTTGTGCACCGCTCTGCCTTTCCTACAGCCAATGAAGCCCACGAAGAGCTGGTCATCCACTCGAAAGTCTTTAGTACTATCCAGGTAAAAACTCACCGCCCTTTTAGGGTCCAAGCGGTGAAGCAGCTGCTCCTCCTTGGAAGGGTGAGGGGGAGAATAGAAGGTAGGAAGGGTAATGGACTGCCCCAGATGGAAAGGAGTAACCACCTTAGGCAGAAAAGTAGCCCTGGTCCTGAGTACCATTCTTTCAGCATGAAAGGTCAAGAACGGGGGTTACTAACTCAGAGCTTGAAGCTGGCTAACCCTCCTTGCAGAGGTAATGGCAATGAGAAAAACTGTTTTAAAAAACAGTAGCCTTAAGGGACACTTGTGGAAGGGTTCAAAGGGAGAACCCATCAAGTAAGTTAAGACAAGATTTAAGTCCCATTGAGGCACAACAAATGGTGTGGGTGGAAATTTGTTGGTAAGGCCCTTAATGAACCGTAACACAATAGGTGATTTAAACAAGGACGGCGGATCCGGCAAGCAAAGGAATGCTGACAAAGCTGATAAATAACCCTTCACAGTAGCTACAGCAAAACCTTGCTGAGCTAGAGAGAGAGCAAACTGAAGGATGTTGGATAAATGAGCCCTCAAAGGGTCAATAGACTTCTCCCCACACCAATGGACAAATTTGGACCACCTATAGGAATAGATAGACTTGGTGGAGTGGCGCCTGGCAGACAAAATCATGTCCACCACGTCAGGCGGGGGAGAAAAAGAATTCAGGTTGCCCCATTTAATCTCCAGGCATGAAGGTGTAAGTTCTGGAGGTGGGGGTGTAGAACCTGCCCCTGCGACTGCGAGAGGAGACGGAGCAGAGGGCACGAGGAGAGGTGGAGAAGATGTGTATACCACACCCTTCTTGGCCAATCCGGGACGATCAAGATGACTTGGGCCCGGTCTTGGCGAATCTTTCTCAGAACCCGAGGAATCAAGGGTATGGGAGGAGCAGCGTAAAGGAGATGCGAGTCCCATCTCAACTGAAACGCGTCCCTCAAAGCTCCCTACATCGGATACTGGAGACTGCAGAATGACAGGCAGTGAGCGTTCTCGTGAGTGGCAAACAGGTCCACCCGAGGAGTTCCCCACGTCCGAAAGACTTCCGGATGGAGCCTCCACTCGTGGTCGGCAGAGAACTGCCGACAGACTGTCTGCACGCACGTTCAGAACTCCGGCCAGATGATTTGCCATCAGACAAATCTGATGATCCTAAACCCAGGACCAAAGACGTAGAGCCTCTCTGCAGAGACAATGCGACCCCACTCCTCCCTGCTTGTTGACATACCACATCGCGGTAGTGTAGTCCGTTAGGACTTGAACCGACTGACCGCGAAGGGAAGGGAGGAAGGCCTTGAGTGCCAAACGTATCGCCCGCAACTCCAAAAGGTTGATGTGAAGCAACCTTTCCTCTGGAGACCAAAGACCCTTGATCTCCAGATCCCCCAGAAGCGCACCCCACCCTAAAGTGGATGCATCCGTTATCACCGTGGCCACCAATGGAGGTAGATGGAAGGGCTTTCCTTGAGACAGATTGCCCTCCACGCTCCACCAAGACAGATCCGCTGCAGCTTCTCTGGAGATCCTCACAGACTCCCTGAGATCTCCGTTGTGCTGATACCACTGCCTGCGGAGGCACCACTGGAGCGCCCTTCATGTGCCAGCGTGCATGGTTGACCAACAGAATGCAGGAAGCAAACAGACCGAGCAGACGAAGGACCTTCATGACTGGAATGACCGTTCCATTGTAAAACATGGGAATCATTCCCTGTATGTCGAGAATCCTTTGTGGAGGAAGGAATGCTCGACACACAGTAGTGTCCAGTACCGCCCCATGAACAGGTTGCACTGAGAGGGCACCAGATGAGATTTGGGCACGTTTATCGAGAAAGCCAATTTGTACAACAGCTGAGTTGTAACCTGCAGATGATGAAGCACCTTCCCTGGCGACTCCGCTTTGATGAGCCAGTCGTCCAGATAGGGGAAAACTGGAATCCCCGACCTTCTGAGATGGGCTGTCACCACTGCCATCACCTTGGTGAAGACTCGAGGTGCAGTAGTAAGACCAAACGGGAGAACCGCAAACTGATAATGTTGCGACCCTACCGTAAAACGGACATACTTCCTGTGCGACTCCAGGATCGGAATATGAAAATACGCATCCTGCAAGTTGATCGACACCATCCAGTCCTCCTGTTGCAGCGCTTGAAGAACCTGTGCAAGGGTGACCATCTAGAACTTCTCCTGCTTCAGAAAAAGGTTCAAGATCCTGAGATCCAGGATTGGATGTAGCCTGCCATCCTTCTTGGGTATCAGGAAATACCAGGAGTAGCATCCCTGACCCCTTTCCCGCTCTGGAAGCACCTCTATCGCACCTTTTTTCAGTAATGTTAGGACTTCCTCCTACAGGAGAAGAAGGTGGTCCTCCGAGCAAGCACCTTGGCAAGGAGGGTAATTTGGAGGGAATTCCCGAAAGGGAAGAGCATACCCATTTTCCACAAGATTTAGAATCCAAAGGTCTGTAGTGACCGATTCCCAATCTTGCAGAAAATGGGTAAGCAGACCCCCCACAGGACCAACATGATCCAGAATGGTGGATCTAGGGCTGATTTGCTGTGGCAAGAGGGAGGGAGGTAGAGGAGGAAGAGGGCTGACTACCTCGTGGACGACCTCTGTTCTTGCCCCTGTATGTCTTAAACAGGGTATTTTGCTGCTGCTGAGGCTGTGTAGTGAATGAGCCACTTTTGTGGTCTGACACCCTGTGATGACCCTCAACCACCACCATTTTGTACTGACTTAAGTGTGTTATGTTGCCCTAGCCTTAATGTAGGATGGGCTTGCATATGCCTGCTTTTCTTCTGTCTTTTAGTGGAATAGTCTTGCCAAGAATAGAAGGTATGGGATGTTGAGGTGCAGTGTTGTGGGTGGTGGTGCACACATGTGCTCAATGTTGTATACTGAGGGATTAAGTGTATAATGTTATTTGGGTTAGGTGAATTATGACTTTGACCTATTGGCTTTAACGTGGTCTCATGTCATTCTGCCTTCTGACTTTACCTTGCTTCAAACTTTTCTGTGTGCACAATGGTGCTTGTAAGTTGTGTGGATGAGAATTATAGGTGCTAACTATTGCTTTTGACATGGTTTCATGTCATCCTTGCTTTTCTGATTCCATCTTGCTTTGGGCCTTTGTGTGCATGGCTTAACTAACTTTCTGTGCCTGCACGAAGAAGAGCGGGTATTGACAGGTTGAGAGCCTGTATACAACTGAGCACTGCTCACAAAGTGTCCTTCCTGACACTGGTTTGTTTGAAACGTGTGTTTTTAATTTTCAGCGATAAATCAAAGCTTACTCTGAAGTTTTACACATGATTATCAGATGTGACAACATTCAAAAATGTAGTAGTTTGTGCCAATACAAATTAATGTCATTTGTACATGAGTAACATCGATACAATCATTTTTCACATATTTCCAAGTTATATATTCTGAACATATTGCAATAACATAAAAACTTATACACAGCAGAAAGATTTTTTAAATGCCCAATGCATTTCGGAACCAGCCGGTTCCTTCGTCAGGGGCCAATCTGAAAAATAAACCGAACCATTTTTCTGATTAGGATCATGTAATGGGGGCTCAATCTCAATGAGTCTAATACAAAACAGATGTGTTTGACAACAAGTTACCTGTTTGACTGTGTAGTTGGATATTCACTGAAAGGGACGAAAATGTGGTTGAGTCAACATAGGTTCACATGATAAAATTTGCGAACAAGAGGAAAGTGGATAGTGGTCAGCTCTGGGCTTACCTGGGTGTAAAAAAACTCATATATCTGAAAGGATGAGAAAATGAACCGGATTGTGTTAATGCAAGTAATCAGAACTGGGGTCCTAATGCAAGTAAACGGTAATCGGTGTCACGTTACAATGAGGATAGTCTATTCATACCTTAAGTGAGGTCATCGGCTGTGAAGCTGTTGAGGAAATAACAGTACCGTGTATGAGCTGATAACGAGTCAAGTCAACTCAACTTGGCGTGCACAATGTTTAAAATTACACGCTGAGAAAAATTGCCGTCACAATGAAGATAGTTTATTCATACCTTAAGTGAGGTCATCGGCTGTGAAGCTGTTAAGGAAATAACAGTACCGTATATGAGCTAATAGCGAGTCAAGTCAACCAAACTTGGCGTGCACAGTATTTAAAATTACACGCAGAGAGAAATTGCCATTGGGGCTAGACAACTGAAATCTTACCTCCGGAGATTTGGTAATAAGCTGCGTAAAGAAATGGAAGAAAAAGAAAAAGAAACCGGATTTTGTTAGGAAGCGGAAGCGTTATCATAACAATGTAACGCGATATAACAACGATCTTAGCCTACGGGCAGTTCGTCATAGAAACCTCACCTTAAGAATGCTTCGTGAACGGAATAGCGAACGTCTCGGCAACACCAGTGAACAAGTTAGAGACGTCAGTCGAGCATACGTTTATGTAAGAGGAGCGAAACGAGACTTACACCGGAAGTAACCGGCAATGACAACGGACTCAGTAAACTGGGATAAGATCTAAGTAGCAGATAATCTCATAGCATATATGGGGGCCATTATGGCATTTCAGGGTGCCTTTGTGGATGCGGGCAATTTGAGATTCATCACCCGATTTTTGGAGTCCGTTTTATGAGTACGCTCTAGTGATTATTTAGGCACTCATTTCAGTTCTGATTGTATGCTCTTTTTACGCTTTTTCCTGTACCCTGTTTCTCCCCCCTCATATCATCGTGTTACGCCTCCGTTCCAACATGGCCCCCATATATGCTATGAGTCTTGGAGCCATAGCAAGGGCCTGATCAACCGTTGCTGTGACCTTGGAGCAGGCTGGTACGGGCTCTCATGAGAACTAGGAGGCGAGGCTTGCTAGAAGCTTCGCTGTGTTATTAAAAAGGGGAGCCTACACTGGCCTGGTGGAAGTTCACGCCGTGGAGCAGACGTGTTGTCACGGCACAGTGGTGTCACCTCTGAGCTTTCACCCGGTTCAAGCAATGGACTCCCCTTGAGCAAAGTGAGGTGAAATGATGGAGCATTAGGTGAGGTGTCTCTGCTACTAACTGTCTCTTGATTCTTTACTGATTCTCTCCTTTCCTTCTTATTTTCTGATTCTTATATCCATACATATATATATGTCTACATATTTATTTGCTTTGATTGTGTATTTCAATCGGTTATTTGATATGTGAGAATCTGCCATGATCATTATATATTTGGCCTGCCCGTGATTGAAGTATTGTGTTAATAAATGTATATATTCCATATGTTTGAATTCATCTTTTCCTTGAAGCAGGAGGTGTGGACTCTTCTTGGCCAAGTATTCTGTTGTAGAAGGATGGGTGAATTCCCTTCTAGCAGGTAATTGTGTTATAGGAAGTTGTTCTACTCCTGGCAAGTGATGCGCAAATTACCTTGGTATATTGTTTTCTTGCCTTGCCTTTGGGGGAGTGTTGAAAGTTTGCCCACCTTAGGAAGTGCTGTGTATATGTTATATTCCATAAGTTTGGAACTGATATTCTCTCCCTGGGAAAGTGATTGTACATACCTTGGTCCAGAGGGGAGATATAAGTTTGTCATTACAGGCTGCCTGTAGGTCCGAAAGGATGACCTCCCAAAACCTCTGTACCTTCTGTAAGAGGAACCTCTAGGCTGCGTCTGCAGGTCCAGAGACTTAGCTGTGGCTTTGCTGTCCTTGAACCTTTCCAAGGCTGCATCTGCTTTCTTTCCAAACAGTCCAGAACCATCAAAGGGTAGGTCTAGAAGTGTTGCCTAGACATCTGGAGACAACTCCGACGACTTAATCCAACCACTTCTTGTGGGAACCGAGGAGCCCATGATCCTGGCAACAGAGTCCGCAGTGTCCAACTCACTCCGAATGACTTGACGTGCAGCTGCTTGAGTGTCCGACAAGACCTCATTAAAATTCTGCCTATTCTCCACAGACAATGTAGGAGCCAGCTGTTTTGCAGAGTCCATTAGGGCGTGGATGTAACGGCCCAAAAGACAGGTGGCATTTGTGGACTTCAAGGCCATACTTGCCGAGGAGAACACCTTCTTGGCTGACGGTCAAGCTTTTTTGACTCTCTATCACCAGGAACTTGAGGAAATGCTCCAGAAGACTTCTTCTAACAGGCAGCTTGAACCACCAGGCTCTCAGGAGAAGGATGGGATGTTGGAAAGTCCGGATCTCCTGGAGCCGCCCTGTACCTCCTAGCAACAGATTTTGACACTGTTGGAGCCGAAAAGGGCTTACGCCAAACCTCCATAACTGGCTCAGTGATGGCATCATTGAAAGGAAGCACAGGTTCTACTACAGTGGAGGGAGAATGAAGAATCTCCGTCAAGATATTGGACTTAAATTCAGCCGTTGGGAGCTGCAAGTCTAAGAGCTCCGCTGCCTTCCTTATAACTGTGTGGTAAGGAACCACATCCCTAGAGGGAGCATCTGAAGGAGGAGAAAGCTCCTATTCTGGGGACATATCAAGGCCACTTGCCTCCCTTAAGTCTTCAAATAAGCCATCTGACTCTTGAAGTTCACCTTCCTCCATTTCTTCTGCCCGATACCTCTGCTCTTCCAAAATCCTCTGCACCTCCTGCCTGGATCTTATCCTCGGAACCAGCGTCAGCGGCGCCACACACGACTCCGACGGAGCCGGCGTCGAACACGGATCCGGAGGCACAGCCTGAGCCGAACGAGGTCGAGCTGATGGAACCGGAGATGAAGGGAACGGCATTGACGTCCTCGGCGCCGTGAAATGCCAGGACGGCGCCGCTGGAAGGAATGGCATAAAGGGAGCATAGGCCTGAGGAACCTCCAAATTAAAGGCCATTGGTCCCATGGGACCCGAAGGTGCTCCAGAGGGGTACATTGCTCTTGTAAAGACACCATACATGGCATTCAAGTAATGCGATGGGTCTTGACCCGGGCCAGGGAAAGGTGGGTAAGGGCCCAATAAAGGCTCAGGCTGAGACATTACCGGACTCGGGCCAATCGGCGCCGACGGTGGAGCCAATGGAGTCGACGACTCATCAGGTACCGGAGCCCCTTCCACCGGAGCCGGAGAGTGCGTCGGCATCAGAGATGGAGCCGGAGAACGCTCCGGAGAAGCTGCAGGCGAAGCCTGATGAACAGGTGAAGCCGGATTTGAAACCGAAGGAGAAACATAGTCCTTACAATGCCGAGGAACTGGAGGTCGATTTCAAAGCCGTCTCCTTATCTGAACGGCGTCGAGAGCCGTGCCTCTTCTTCTTCTTATGCTTCTTTGATTTTGAAGCATGACACGACGTCGACTTCGAACCCGACCTCGACCTGGACCTCGATCGCCTTCGACCTCTCTTCTCCTTCCTCATCTTCGCCATGAACAGCTTGGCCTCTCTCTCCTTTAAAGCCTTCGGGTTCATCTTACGGCAGCAAGAGCACCCCTCGACGTCGTGAACTGACGACAGGCACCAGACACAATCTCCGTGAGGATTCGCACTCTCTATAGGGCTTGAACCCTGACTTCCTCGACGACATCTTCAGGAAAGAAGCAAGAGAAGACTAGAAAAACAATCCAGAAATACAAAGTAAGCTATGGAGTGTCCCAGAAAACCGTTAGCGTTGACGGTGCGGAAAAAAGGGAACGGACGTCATCACGCCGACGAGGCTCTCTTATGGCTCCAGTGACGTCAGCGGAGCCGCGTGCGGAGCCATGCTATTGTGACGTCGTCCTCGTCGGCGTGGAGAGCTACAAAAAATGTCTGAATGTTGCTGGCGCAGAGGATATTCACAAGGTGAGGAATCCACTGGCAGATGTATCCATCAGAAAAGTATCCCACATCACTTGCAAAGAGAAAACAATCACGATGGATCGCCTGCTGCTCCGGTTTGCTTGGAAGAATTATACCCTCCCTTTCTTATCTTATCCCTCCTTTTGTACAGTAGTGCTTTCTCACACATGCCTTAATACTGGAGGCAGAGGCACTTGCCTTATTGAACAAATGGGTCTCTGATGTGGTGCCCATGGACGAGAGGAGCATGGGATTTTTCCCCTTATATCTTATTTCCCCAAAAAGATGCATTCTGGACCTCTTACTTTTAAGTCTCTTTATTCAACAGGACCAGTTGAAAATATTGTCTCTGAACCACGTTCTTCTGGTGTTCAATGTGGGGGATTGAACACCAGGATGAAGTTACTTACCTTTGTTAATACCTTTTTCTAACTGCAGATTCCTCGCCTTGTGAATATCCCCTGCGCCTGACTGGATAGAGAAACCAGCGTAGCAATTTCCTCACACATTGGTAGGTGGCATCGTGTGGCACCACAATGGATCCATCCTGCTCCGGATATGGCATTGGGGCTGCTATATATGCGCCAACCCCCAGGCTGACTTTCGTTTCTTTTGGAACTCTGTCCAAACCAACAATCTTGGAGCCCATCGAAGTCAACATGTGATATTGTACAGATGTGTTCAATAGATGGAACCTTATTAGTAGACAATATGAGTCCATTTCACAAAACGTGGAGGAGGGTGGGTTGAAATTAACAGTTAGAGTCTCTACCAGAAATGGTGTCCGAAGGTTAAGTACAAAAGCAGTACACAACTCAAGCTGGCAGGTATGTGGAATGGCTCAGACCAGAAAATTCTGCAGGACAGATCGGGCAAAATGTCCATCCCACTGAACCCGGCTAGCCAACCAATGGTGCTTACTGAACGTATGGAGGAACGCAAACCTAGTAGCCTGGCAGACCAAGACTGACACACCATGCCAGCGCAGCGGTAGCAGCCTTTGCTCTGAGGTACTTAGCCCGCAAACCTTGAGGGGTTGTTTTTCGACCAGGCCATAGCAGATCTTGATGGACAACACAATCCATTGGGAAATGGTTCACTTCTGCACAGGTTTTCCTTTCTTAGCTCCTGCGAAACTGAACAGCAGTTTGGCATCATGTCTGTATTCCTGTGAACGATCAACATAGAAGCTAAGGGCTCTTTTTGGATCAAGTCGGTAGAGCGGTTCTTCCTCCTTGGAGGGATGAGGCAATGCACAGAAAGCTGGCATGACATGACTACTTTGGGCAGGAAGGCTTCTTTTGTCCAGAGGTCCAGTTTTTCCTGGGAAGAACGAAGTGTACAGTGGCATCAGAGACTTCAGTTTACTCACTCGCCTGGCCGATGTTACGAAGATAAGGAAAACTGTCTTGATGGTTAACAGGCGAAGGGGACAACTTTGCATGGGCTCGAAAGGATTACACATGAGATGGGTGAGAAACAAATTATTGTCCCAGTGTGGCGTCAGAATTAGTGCTCGTGGAAACATGTGGGTCAATTCCTTCAAAAAGGGCATCACAACAGGTTATTTAAAGAGAGAAGGCTGATCCGGTAAATGTAAAAAAAACAGAAGAGACAATAAATAATCTTTAACTGTGGTAACAGCAAGACAGTGTTGGGCTAGTGAAAGACAAAACAGAAGAATACCAGATAAACTTACTTGTAAGGGTTGAATATGATGGGAGGAATACCAAGCAAACTTCTATCAGGGTCCTGCATATACTGTTTTGGTAAAGGGCTGCCAGGCTGCCAGAAGGACACTAACCACTTTGGGAGGAAGATTGAAAGCCATCAACTGTCACTGTTCAATCTCAATGCTTGGAGGTGCAGTTTGTGCAAGTTTGAGTGCAGGAGCCAGCCCTGCTGCTGTGACAAGAGGTTCTGCCGGATTGGACAAATGCTTAAGGCCAGCAGTTTCGGTTTGCACAATCTCCTTGCCCAGTTCAAGGCCACTAGGATGGCCTGGGCCCAGTCTCTACATGTCATGCCTATGCCATCGACAACCCTGCGGGATGGTGGCTTGCAGCAAATGGTACACAGCAAGGAAGCGACCACTTCAGGGTGCATTCTATACGTGTGTGCATAAGTGTTGGCTGTGGTTGTAGCCAGTACTTTACGAGGGGGTCTGTGCCACCAGAGAGTGAATGAATGGCCCAGGGACCTACTGACTCCTATCTTTCATAGGACGGATGAGGACACTCCATTGCTGTCCTCCCCTCACATGAAATGCATAAGCAAATGTCATAGTTGGTGGAAAAACTCCGTCGAGATCCGAACAAGAATATTCATGAAAAGGTACTGAAACTTCGGTATGATTAGCATCTTGATTAAATAGATACGTCCACACATTGAGATGGGCCTGGGCAACCACTGCTCCACACGGGTTGTGAAGTGTTATAGTCTAGTCACGAAATTACTTGGGATCAACTCAGGGAGAGCTTTAGTTATGTATACTCCGCTTTCATGGGACAACCTATCGCCAGTGTCGCAGTAGCATCCATTAGTGGGAACACTTCAGACTTGTCCCAGTTAATAGGAAGCCTGAAAACCCATCGAATTTTATAACTCCCCAAATGATTGGGGAAAGATTTGCATCAGGTCTCTGTATGTACAGGATTATGTCCTCTACATCTAATGACAATATCAGTGAACGGTCACCAACCGGACAGCCCCTGGTGAGAGTAGAATTCACACAGGAAGCAAGTCACGGGCTCCGCTGGCAACACGAGGATCAGGGGCGACAGGGTGCAACCTTGCCTCATGCCTCTCCCATCAGGTATCAACCCTGAAAAGCAATTATTAACTTTACCTCTGGCTCTAGCCATTACACAAAAGGGCAATCATTTAAAAAAAAAAAAGGGGTTAATTACAAGCCCCTTGGGCCGCCGGTACGTCACTTTTTCCCATTTTAAAAGTGACGTGTCGGCTGCTCAAGGGGCTTGTAAATAAGCCCCTTAGTTTCCAGTCCCAGGCAACACAGGACCTCATGCATAAAAGGTCACTCTAAACCATTGAAATCCTTTGTGGCATCCATGGCTCACAGATTGGGGTGCACACATTGCAATATTGTCATTGCACTGACATTCAAAGACTCTAAGACCTTCTGGAAGAAAGCAGCCTACTGGCTTAAGGGTAGTAAATCAATATTGGAGTTTACAGTACAGTCGGATGAGTGGGTGTCCCACTTTAGGATCTCTATGGGATAAGCAATAGAGAGGCAGATGTCCCTATTGAAAGGAGGGAGGAAGACATCTGGTATGGCAGAAGCGTTGATTTTTTCTATTGAAGAAACTCAAGTAGCAATTGTTTGTGTGTCCCCGCTCGAGCTCCTGGCCGTGAGAGAATCCCCAATGATTTGTATAAAGAGTACCTAACAGTCTTGGGCCCTTATATTAACATGCTATCTAACGCTATTGCCTCAGGTATGACCATTCCTCCATCATGGAAGATAGCAGAAATCATCCCCATATATAAGAAGGGTGATAGAGCTTCCCCGGCCAGCTACAGACCAATAAGTCTTATTGATTCCCAGCAGGAAATCTTTTGTAAGCAGGTTCTGGCTAGGATCCAGGCTTGGAACCTAGAGTCCCGTATCTTGAGTGACATGTTTTCGTGCTAATATCAGTAGGCTGGACCAGGCCTTTCATTTTTTGTGTATTTATTGGAAGGATGTGGTCATCAAAGGCGGTAATTATACATAGCGTTTGTTGATTTACGGTCCGTGTTCGATTTAGTACCCCGGGCTAGTCTCTGGAAAGTAGTGAAAGAGATGGGCCTACCATTCAATCTCCTAGAAAATTTTATTCAATTATATTTTTCAAATTCAGCTCAAGTCAGGTGGGGGCGAATAATCAAACAAAGCAATTCCCAATCCAAAGTGGAGTGAGACAGGGATGAATGTAAGTGACCACACTATTTTCCCTCTTTATCAACGGGGTTGTAGATTTTTTTAGATAGTGATGGGTGTGAAGCCCCTAAAATAGGTGAGAGAAGAGTGCTAGCTCTTTTCTTCGCCCGACGATACCCTACTAATTTCTAAATCCCCCCCAAGGCCTTCAACAACTTTTGAATGATTTTATACGGTTCTGCGATGAGCGGGCCTGGTCTTAAACGAGGCCAAAACAAAATATATGATATTTTCAAGAGGGACCGCAAAATTATTCAAATGATCCCTGTATGTAGGTAACAGCAACCTAGAGCAAGTTGCTGAGTTCGACTATTTGGCTGACATCCAACCTTAACTGGGCTTCCCATATAGAGAAAGCAAGATTGTCGCTAATCCAGCAGACTGCCCATATTAGTAAAATTCACAAAGCCACGGTGTCCAGGAAAGTGGCCCCTGCACTAGAAAATTATAACATCAATGTTCTAGGGGGGACACTCTATGGGGCGGAACTTTGGGGTAGAGGGAATACAAATTGCCTTACTGTTTTTTAAAATTGCTTTCTCAGATCACTTTTAAATCTTCCCCATAATACCTCTCTGATCCCACTGTATCTAGATCTTGCTCATAAACAATGGACCCTCAAGATAGATTACAAATTATTAATGTTTTAGCACAGATTATGGTCGGTTGAAGCGCTAGCATCCATTCCATGGTTTAGCCGCTTGAGAGACCTACTCAGGAAGCTTGAATTGGAGGGGTGTTAGTCTAACCTGAAAGCCTGTCCTCAATACCAAAGGTCAGAATCAGTGATTTACTGGGAAACAGTAATAGAGGTTGATTTGGCAAAAGTGGTGGGTACATTGACCTAGATTTTATTAGTTTTAAATGTGTTCCAAGTTACGAGGTCACTATAGAGGAAACTGTTCCTCCCCTGGTACGTAAATTATTTATACAATTTCGTTATAAGACCTTACACACAAAAATGTTTTGCAACAAGTGGCACAGTAATGTCTCTAGTGATGATTTATGCCCATCCTGCAAAACTTGTTCAAGAATCCATTGTGCAGCTGCTATTCTTTTGTCCCCACTACAAATCTTTGAGGGGAAAGTGGATTGTCCCATTGTGTAGACTGGTTGGCCCTTGACACTACCTTGTGGTGATGAGAACTATGCTTACCGACACACGCAGGGTAATCGTTTTTGGCTTGGCCAAATATTGGTATGCACTCTGGATCCAGCGATTTATATGTATTGTATGTATTGTCTATCTCGGTTTTTAATTTTTATAATGTATTTTATGGCAGCCTTGTGCTTTTTTAGAATGGTTTTTAGACTTTTATTCTTATATTGTTTTAATCTAGTTTTGTGCTGTGTACTTTTCAAGATCTTTGTAATCGAAATAAAGCTATACATGATGATATAGTCATTGCAAAAATTAAAAGCTGTTCATAACTGGGGAATAAAGTCCACTTGGACCGCTAACACCAAGAATTGCATAAGGGGGTACAGGCACTGAGCAATAATTTTTGCAAAGATTTAAATATAAGTATTTAATAAAGAAGGTGACCTAAACGAGGCACACGCTGTTGGGTCCCTGCCAGGTTAAGGTAATACGGTTATCACTGCCTCAAGGATGGTGGGAGGTGGACAACCTTTGTTAAGGCCGTCATTGTACACGTCAAGCAGTCTAGTGGTCAAAATATCTTAAAATTCCTTGTAGAATTCAACAGGGAGGCCATCCAGTCCTCCTCCCGCATTAGGGAAATCTTTAATTGCTGCCTTTACATCTTCTAATGTTAACAGGGAGTAATGAAGTTACCATGCTTCACCCTCTATCCAGGCCAGCGCCATGGCATCCAAATAGGATGGAATCTCCCTGAAGATGCAGTGAGATCGGGAGGCATAGAGGTTGGTGTAGTACTGGGTTAAGGTGGTTGAGATATCTGATGGGGCAGACAAGATGACACCTTCACTCACCTGTATTCTGGAAACTTGGGAAGGGTCAGTGGTGGTCTTGATCACTCAGAATAAAGTTTTCCCGGGTCTATTGCACTTGCGGGCTCGGGCCTATTTCCCAAGGTAAAGTATTTTTTGGTTTGCCGCCTTCCGGACCTCCTCTAGCAGTTCCTGAGACTTGACAAGAGCATTTTTTCTATTTAATTTCCGTGTATTTGCTTTCCAACTGTTTGAGTTGGAGTTTAAGACGGTCAAGTGTAACCCGAAGGGATTTAAGGATGCTCACCTCCTTAGAGATACGACGGGGCCTGTGAGAAGTTGGCCTGGCATATGCTGGTCACTAGTTATAGTGGCCACCTTGCACTGGTCCAATTCGACTCTTATGATGTTAGGTTTAAAAGACAACCTTTAAAGAAAGCTATCCTAGTGGTAGCTGTGGAGAGCAGCCTTCAGGCTAAGTCTTGAAGGAGTGTTAAGCTTATTGTTTTACCATATATAACTTCTTGAACGACCAAATGAAAGAGTATTCCACACAGGTATATATATAAAATATATGTAGTTATTCTAGACAGAATCCCCAAGTCTCTTTATGAGGCTTAGGCAAAGTTATACATCAAACAAGCATTGATAGATACAAATAAATAGCACTGTTAACATTGGGCCCCAGGGGGGGACCAAACCATATACTAAAATAGTGGTATAAGAACCACGACAATTCTGCAGACAATGCCTAGGGCATTTAGGATCGCTGGCCCCTTAAGAATCCACCCTTGGTTATGAGGAAGGGGACCCACGGGAGGCGCGTTCAGTGGAAATAGCTGCTATCAGGATCTCTATTAAAGTCTATGGAGAATGTCGCGGTTGGAAATAAAGCAATTAAAAACACTTCTAGCAGTAGTACAAAGTTAAGACTTTGGAGTTAAGCTTTTGAGGAGCCCACTACCCCGCGAGTACCGTAGTACCACTGTTACCTGCCCCAGGGAAGCCGGGTGCATAGGTCGATTCTGGTGTCAGGTCGCGGGCTGCTTTTCAATGGAAAAAGAGTCAAAAGTTCTGCTAGCCAAAAGCGTCGATGATTTCGTGAAGATCAAAGATGTGAAGATTGTAGAGAAGAACCTGAAAGCAGAGGGGACAGAGTCTGGGTCACGGCAAAGTGACCAGGAGGCTCAAAGCAAAGAGCCCTTCGATGTCGGGTGCTTCAAGTTGAAAGTGGTGTAGCTTGGATCTGCAGTCACGGGCTCCGGGAGGCTTCAAGGAAGGCCAGCTTCGGGAGGGCGACTGTCCCACGTCGGATGAGGGTCGCTGCGGTGTTAGTGTCCGGATTGGATCCACTAAGCCTTGGCAACCGCAACCCACGCAAGATGCACAAATCTGCTACTGTTGCAGACCCACGAGGTCTGAGGGAGGTCTCCTTTGGGGAGACTGTAGAGCAGGCCTGGAGCAACCAGGGGAACTCTTTAAAATCAAGATTGTCCGCCGCTAGGGCCCACAAGTCAAGCGACAAGGGACCGCGGAAGGCAGCAAAATGGAGTGCGTAAAAGGACGTCCACGGGCCACCGGAAGGTGCTGGGGCGCTGGTCTTTGGCACGGATGCTGCTTGGTGGTTGGCTCAGAAATGGACCAAAGCACGACTTCCCCACTGGTCAGGGTCGTGTGCTACGCAAGAGGTGGCCGGTGTCCTGGGGTATCAGGGATCTCGGCACCCACGGGGTCCACGGTGCCCAAACTCGTTGAGCACACTCACTGGCCTCTGGGATGCGCTGGAAACCCACCTCAAGGGAGCTGGAGGTCGTCGAAGATCGTTAGAGCAGCGAAGTTCCAACCGGGTCACTTGCAGTGTTTCAGGTGCCTGCCAAGCAGGGGGATAACTACTTTATCCCAAGGGAGATTTCTTCAGTCAGCTGGGCAGCAGCTCGTCGAAGGTCAAGCCTTTGAAGTCCAAGATTAATCTGAGGCTCTGGGGCCACGTTATTCACCTTTATCCGCAAAATTAGGGGAGTGTCCAGAGTGGTGTCCACCAATGGCTGGTGAGGCGGGAAAGGGTGGATACACCCTCTCCCCTTTGTGTGTTTCCCGCCTGGGCGAGGGGCAGGATGCCCCTGAACCGGTTCCAAGCGGTGTATGCAGAATGAGGCTTCTGCAGCTGCCTACGTGCAACTCTGAAAGGACATTTGGTGCACCCACCCTGTTCCAATCCACATAATCCTGTCTGGGGAGATGCTAGCACCTCCCTGCCACAGGAGCCCTATTGTCCAGCTGGCGAGGCTGGGGTTTTCCCCAGCAACAGCCAGCCAGAGTCGTGTGGGTGGCGGGCAGTAGCCATTTTGTACTACTAGTGCACTTTTAAATTGGTGTCTAAATTCTACCGCTTTTCCCATATCGCCCCTCTAGCAGGGGGGAATCGTACCCTCATGCCCATGGCTGGACTGGGGGTATGATTCCTACATGTTTGACATCAAACACGATATGGTTCTGTGTAGCCATTCCCAAGTTATCGCGATGTCGCGATTTACTTATAATGCGGTTAAGGGTATATGGTATGGTTACACTACAAACAACCCAGTAAGGATTTACGAAGGTTGCAGAGAGGCCCTACTCATGTAGGGGTCCCCCCTCATACACACTTCAGCACCCTGCCCTGTAGGATTAGCAGGGCCTGCTATAGGGGTGACCTATGAGAGCATATGTGTTGTAATGGGGTGGGATATAGGGTACCTATATCCCTGTAAGGGGTGCTAGCACCACCTTACCCAGACTACAGTAGTGGTCTGGTGGTGTCAGTTTGTATGGCTGTCCCAGGGTGGCACAATAAGTGCTGCAGCCCTGGTAGGCCTACTGAGGGACCCATACCCTGGGTACCTAGGGTACCATCTACAAGGGGCTGTCAGGGCATCCTCAGCATCCAATTGGTTGGTACCTAGGGTACACACATCGTTTAATCAGAGGAAGCAGATAGGCTGGGGTCCTGGATAGCAGGGCCAGAGCCTGGCTAAAGTCATAAAACAGAAAAAACATCAGCAAATATTTGGGGGCAACTATGCAGTCGATGCCACTCTCCTACATAACCCCCCCCCCCCCCCAAACGCAGGGACATTAAACTAACCTTGACCAGTTGAGTCTTCATGTTCTAAGTGGAAATATCTGGAGAGGCCATCTGCATTGGCATGGATGCTCCCAGGTCTATGTTTCACTGTATAGTCCATCCCCTGTAGGGAAATGGACCACCTGAGTAGTTTGGGGTTTTCACCCTTCATCTGTTTTAGCCATGAGGGGCTTATGGTCGGTTTGAACAATGAAGTGAGTGCCAAACAAGTATGGCCTCAGCTTCTTCAAGGCCCAGACCACAGCAAAGGCCTCCCTCTCTATAGCTGACCAACGTTTCTCTCTGGGGGTCAACCTTCTGCTAATAAAAGCTACTGGTTGATCCTGGCCCTCCTCATTCAGTTGTGATAACACAGCACCTACCCCCACCTCTGAAGCATCAGTTTGAACTATGAATTGTTTGGAGTAGTTGGGGCTTTGGAGCACTGGAGCAGAGCACATTGCCTGTTTAAGGTCATCAAAAGCTTTCTGACAGCTGACAGTCCACTGAACCTTTTTGGGCATCCTCTTAGAGGTGAGATCATTCAAGGGGGTCACTATGGATCCATAGCCCTTTACAAATCTCCTATAATAACCAGTCAGGCCCAAGAAAGCTCGAACCTGAGTCTGGGTGGTTGGAGCAACCCAGTCCATTACGGTCTGGATTTTGCTCTGAAGTGGTTGAACCTGGCCTCCACCCACAAGGTGACCCAGGTACACAACCTGACTCTGCCCTATCTGGCACTTAGTAGCCTTGATAGTGAGCCCAGCCTTTTGCAGGGCTTCCAAAACTTTCCTCAGGTGGATCAGGTGATCTTCCCAGGTGGAGCTAAAGACAGCAATATCATCTAGATATGCTGCACTAAAGTCTTCCAGGCCTGAGAGGACTTGGTTCACCAACCTTTGAAAAGTGGCAGGTGCATTCTTCAAACCAAAGGGCATCACAATAAATTGATAATGCCCACTAGGGGTCGAAAATGCAGTTTTGGCTTTTGCAGACTCAGCTATCCTTATCTGCCAGTAGCCAGCTGTCAGATCAAATGTGCTCAGATACTTGGCTGAGGCCAATCTATCTATGAGCTCATCTGCTCTGGGAATTGGGTGTGCATCAGTCTTAGTGACTGCATTGAGTCCACTGTAGTCGACACAAAACCTCATCTCTCTCTTACCACCCTGGGTGTGAGGTTTTGGTACTAGGACTACTGGGCTAGCCCAAGGGCTATCTGAGGGCTCAATTACCCCTAATTCCAACATCTTTTGAACTTCTGTCCTAATGCAGTCCCTGAGATGATCAGGTTGCCTGTAGATTTTATTCTTGACAGGCAGACTGTCCCAGTGTCCACTTCGTGAGTGCACCAGGTGGTCTGACTTGGAGTCAGAGAAAACATATGTCTGTAAGACTGAAGAACTTGTCTACGGTCTGCTTGCTGCTGGTCAGTAAGGCTGCCTGCCAAGGCTTCTCCATCAACTGACCCATTGTCAGGGTTCTGAGAGAACAGGTCTGGGAGAGGGTCACTCTCTTCCTCCTGTCCCTCATCTGTTGCCATGAGCAAGCCCATGTCAGCCCTGTCCACATATGCTTTCAACCTATTCACATGAAGTACCCTGTGGGGACTTCAGGGAGTGCCAAGGTCTACCAAATAGGTAACCTCTCCCTTTTTCTCCAAAATAGTATGGGGTCCACTCCACTTGTCTTGGAGAGCTGCTGGGGCCACTGGCTCCAGCACCCAGACCAAGACAGCCTTTTGGTCATGCCAGGCTTTCTGTAATCCCTGACTTGCCTCCAGGTTTTTATTTGCCTTCTTCATGTACTCAGCCATCCTGGAGCGGAGACCAAGTACATAGTCCACAATATCCTGTTTAGGGGGTTTGAGAGGTTGCTCCCATCCCTCTTTCACTAGACAAAGTGGTCCTCTAACAGGATGGCGAAACAAAAGTTCAAAGGGGCTATAACCAACCCCCTTTTGTGGCACCTCTCTGTATGCAAACAGAAGGCAGGGCAGAAGAACATCCCATTTTCGCCTAAGCTTTTCTGGGAGCCCTTTGATCATACCCTTTAAGGTCTTGTTGAATCTCTCAACAAGACCATTGCATTGTGGGTGGTAAGGGGTGGTGAACTTATAGTTAACACCACACTCCTTCCACATTGCCTTCAGGTAACTACTCATAAAGTTTGTACCTCTGTCAGACAATACCTCCTTAGGAAACCCCACCCTGGAAAAGACTCCCAGGAGGGCCCTTGCCACCACAGGTGCTGTGATGGTCCTAAGGGGAATAGCTTCTGGGTATCTAGTGGCATGATCCACTACCACTAGAATGAACCTGTGCCCAGATGCTGTTGGTGGGTCCAGGGGACCAACAATGTCAATCCCCACCCGCTCAATAGGCACCCCCACCACAGGCAATGGTATCAGGGGGTCTTTGTGGATCTACCTGCCTTGCCACTTGCCTGGCAGGTTATGCAAGAGCTGCAAAAGCTCTTACAGTCTTCACTCATTTGGGGCCAATGAAAGTGAGGGACAATTCTGTCCCAGGTCTTGTTTTGGCCCAGGTGTCCTGCTAAGGGAATATCATGGGCCAGTGTGAGCAGGAAGCCCCTAAACTTTTGAGGTATGACCAACCTCCTGGCTGCACCAGGCTTGGGGTCTCGACCCTCAGAGTAAAGGAGTCCTTCATCCCAATAAACTTTATGGGTCCCACTGGCATTCCCTGCAGCCTCAGCAGCAGCTTGCTGTCTGAGGGGTTCAAGAGTGGGGCAGCTCTGCTGCTCCAGGCTCAAGTCTGCCCTAGAAGGTCCCCCTGCCCCCAAGAACTCAACCTGATCAGGTTCAAGCTCATCTGGGGCAGTTCCTTCTTCAGGAGCTAGATCCTCTTCTGCTAAAAGTCTCTACAGACTGATCCTGGGGGTAAGGCTCTGCCTTACCCCTGCTACTCCTCCTCTTGTAAGGTCCTCGGTCCATTTTTCCAGGATCCAAGGCCTGTTCAGTTCCTGTCAGCTTTGCTTTTTACCTTGTCAGGGCAAACACCTCTGCTGAAATACCCAACATTGCTGCATGGGTACTTAGCTCCACCTCAGCCCATGCTGAGGACTCCAAATCATTCCCTAGTAAACATTCCACAGGTAGGTCTGCACTCACCACAACTTTCTTGAGGCCAGTTACCCCTCCCCAGGAGAAGTTCACAACTGCTAGAGCATGGGCTGTACTAACGTTGCTTGCATTGGTCACTTGGTAAATTTCCCCAAGTATGATTTGGGTAGGGTCTACAAGGTCCTTAGCCACCATGGTGACACTGGCCCCTATATCCCTGTAAGCTAGTGACTCCCTTCCATTGATTATTGTCTGTTGTCTGTATTTGCCCAGACCACTGGGGCTCACAAACAGGGACAGGTCCCCATCACAAATTAACACAGCCTGAGTAGGAGTTCTGACTAGGCCAGAGTCCTCTCCAGATCCCAGGGTCAACCCTACTATGCCCTTGTTCTGTGTACCACCACCTATAGTTGCACTAGGGGGAACAGCTGCCTTAGGAGCAGGTGGAGTGGTACTTGTGGAGTCTTTGCCCTTTGTACAATCTGAAGTCCAATGGGTCTTCTGCTTACAGAACTTACACCATGGCTTCCTTGGTTGTTTAGCTTTAGTAGCTTGGGTATTATTATTATTGTTAGATGCAGATTTTTGGGGGCCTGTTGAAGACTGCTGGTCTTTTCCCTTTTCCCCACCCTTCTCAGAGTTCTTGGCATCTTCCTTTTCAGTTGCACCCCCCAAGGGCTGGACCTTCTGCTTAATCCTGGTTCTGACCCATTTGTCTGCCTTCTTTCCCAATTCTTGGGGAGAGGTCAGATCTGAGTCCACCAGGTGCTGATGTAATAGCTGGTTCTGACAATTATTAAGAATCTGCTCCCTCATTATGAGATTATACAATCCTTGGTAATCATTCACCTTACTGCCAGTTAACCAACCTTCCAGTGCCTTAGTAGCACAATCAACAAAATCTACCCAGTCTTGATTCTGTGCTTTTTGGGTATCTCTGAACTTAAGTCTGTATTGATCAGTGGTTAAGCCAAACCCATCTATTAAAGCATCTCTCAAGATATAATAATCATCAGCATCCTCTTGTCTTACAGAGAGGAGCTTGTCTCTACCTTTGTCTGCAAAGGAGAGCCACAGGATTGCTGCCCACTGCTCTACTGGGACCCTCTGTACCTTACAGGCCCTCTCAAGAGCAGTGATCCATTTGTGGATATCATCCCCTGACTGATAGGGGGGCACAATCTTGTGGAGGTTCCTATTGTCAGGGACTTTCTCTCTAACTCTAGGGGTTTCATTACTGCCACCAGGGGTCTCTAGACCCCACTTTCTTGAAGCTTTCTGAAGCTCCAGGGCTTCCCTGTCCAATGCTAACTGTTCTCTCTTAAGCTGTAGCTTAGCCTGCTCAAATTTGATCAGTCTGCATTTCCTCTCATGAGAGGATTCTCTTCTCTGAGAAGAGGCAGAGGTCCCTTTGGATCTCCCAGAATGGTTGGATCCCACTGAGGGGGATCTGTTCCTTCTTGGATCCACCACTCTCCCTCTAGGGATGGAGGGAGTGCCTCTTGGGCCATCACCTCCATGTTGTGAGTGGTCTGGTTCTTCCAGGTCAGGATCTTCATCCTCTCCCTGGTCCTCATCAGAGTCCTCTCTTAGAGGGTCCTCTTCTGATGGATGCCCACCCAACCTGTCTACCCCACCAGACCCTAAAGTCTGCATAAAGTCTGCTATGAGCAGGATTTCCCTGAGACGTTGGGTATTGGCACCTTTGTTTGTCTTAAGTTTCCTAAGGGTGCACATCTCCCTGAGATCAGCAAAGGAGAGATGATCATACTTGTCGACTGGGACCCTTTGGGGTCCTTCCAGAGCCTTAGGGGCACCTGAACCTAAAGACATTTCTAGTGTAGTGATAGTGGTGTATCTACCTACACTAAGTGTGGCCTACTGAACCCTTTCTTGAGTTGTAGTCAAGGTGTGCTAAACCCTCTACACACAACTCCTAAGTTCAGTAGAACTTATTGTATACTAAGCTTGTATTTATATGTACCTTTGGTACCAAGTGGCTTTCACTTTAGAAATTCAAATTGTTATCTGGTAAAACAATGGCAAGCTTGAATCCAACCGCTGCACACCAATGTGAGAAGTTGGCCTGGCATATGCTGGTCACTAGTTATAGTGGCCACCTTGCACTGGTCCAATTCGACTCTTATGATGTTAGGTTTAAAAGACAACCTTTAAAGAAAGCTATCCTAGTGGTAGCTGTGGAGAGCAGCCTTCAGGCTAAGTCTTGAAGGAGTGTTAAGCTTATTGTTTTACCATATATAACTTCTTGAATGACCAAATGAAAGAGTATTCCACACAGGTATATATATAAAATATATGTATTTATTCTAGACAGAATCCCCAAGTCTCTTTATGAGGCTTAGGCAAAGTTATACATCAAACAAGCATTGATAGATACAAATAAATAGCACTGTTAACATTGGGCCCCAGGGGGGGACCAAACCATATACTAAAATAGTGGTATAAGAACCACGACAATTCTGCAGACAATGCCTAGGGGCATTTAGGATCGCTGGCCCCTTAAGAATCCACCCTTGGTTATGAGGAAGGGGACCCACGGGAGGCGCGTGCAGTGGAAATAGCTGCTATCGGGATCTCTATTAAAGTCTATGGAGAATGTCGCGGTTGGAAATAAAGCAATTAAAACACTTCTAGCAGTAGTACAAAGTTAAGACTTTGGAGTTAAGCTTTTGAGGAGCCCACTACCCCGCGAGTACCGTAGTACCACTGTTACCTGCCCCAGGGAAGCCGGGTGCATAGGTCGATTCTGGTGTCGGGTCGCGGGCTGCTTTTCAATGGAAAAAGAGTCAAAAGTTCTGCTAGCCAAAAGCGTCGATGATTCCGTGAAGATCAAAGATGTGAAGATTGTAGAGAAGAACCTGAAAGCAGAGGGGACAGAGTCTGGATCAGGGCAAAGTGACCAGGAGGTTCAAAGCAAAGAGCCCTTCGATGTTGGGTGTTTCAAGTTGAAAGTGGTGTAGCTTGGATCTGCAGTCACGGGCTCCGGGAGGCTTCAAGGAAGGCCAGCTTCGGGAGGGCGACTGTCCCACGCCGGATGAGGGTCACTGCGGTGTTAGTGTCCGGATTGGATCCACTAAGCCTTGGCAACCGCAACCCACGCAAGATGCACAAATCTGCTACTGTTGCAGACCCACGAGGTCTGAGGGAGGTCTCCTTTGGGGAGACTGTAGAGCAGGCCTGGAGCAACCAGGGGAACTCTTTAAAATCAAGATTGTCCGCCGCTAGGGCCCACAAGTCAAGCGACAAGGGACCGCGGAAGGCAGCAAAATGGAGTGTGTAAAAGGACGCCCACGGGCCACCGGAAGGTGCTGGGGCGCTGGTCTTTGGCACGGATGCTGCTTGGTGGTTGGCTCAGAAATGGGCCAAACCACGACTTCCCCACTGGTCAGGGTCGTGTGCTACGCAAGAGGTGGCCGGTGTCCTGGGGTATCGGGGATCTCGGCACCCACGGGGTCCACGGTGCCCAAACTCGTTGAGCACACTCACTGGCCTCTGGGATGCGCTGGAAACCCACCTCAAGGGAGCTGGAGGTCGTTGAAGATCGTTAGAGCAGCAAAGTTCCAACCGGGTCACTTGCAGTGTTTCAGGTGCCTGCCAAGCAGGGGGATAACTCCTTTATCCCAAGGGAGATTTCTTCAGTCAGCTGGGCAGCAGCTCGTCGAAGGTCAAGTCTTTGAAGTCCAAGATTAATCTGAGGCTCTGGGGCCACGTTATTCACCTTTATCCCCAAGATTAGGGGAGTGTCCAGAGTAGTGTCCACCAATGGCTGGTGAGGCGGGAAAGGGTGGCTACACCCTCTCTCCTTTGTGTGTTTCCCGCCTGGGCGAGGGGCAGGATGCCCCTGAACCGGTTCCAAGCGGTGTATGCAGAATGAGGCTTCTGCAGCTGCCTACGTGCAACTCTGAAAGGACATTTGGTGCACCCACCCTGTTCCAATCCACATAATCCTGTCTGGGGAGATGCTAGCACCTCCCTGCCACAGGAGCCCTATTGTCCAGCTGGCGAGGCTGGGGTTTTCCCCAGCAACAGCCAGCCAGAGTCGTGTGGGTGGCGGGCAGTAGCCATTTTGTACTACTAGTGCACTTTTAAATTGGTGTCTAAATTCTACCGCTTTTCCCATATCGCCCCTCTAGCAGGGGGGAATCGTACCCTCATGCCCATGGCTGGACTGGAGGTATGATTCCTACATGTTTGACACCAAACACGATATGGTTCTGTGTAGCCATTCCCAAGTTATCGCGATGTCGCGATTTACTTATAATGCGGTTAAGGGTATATGGTATGGTTACACTACAAACAACCCAGTAAGGATTTACGAAGGTTGCAGAGAGGCCCTACTCATGTAGGGGTCCCCCCTCACACACACTTCAGCACCCTGCCCTGTAGGATTAGCAGGGCCTGCTATAGGGGTGACCTATGAGAGCATATGTGTTGTAATGGGGTGGGATATAGGGTACCTATATCCCTGTAAGGGGTGCTAGCACCACCTTACCCATACTACAGTAGTGGTCTGGTGGTGTCAGTTTGTATGGCTGTCCCAGGGTGGCACAATAAGTGCTGCAGCCCTGGTAGGCCTACTGAGGGACCCATGCCCTGGGTACCTAGGGTACCATCTACAAGGGACTGTCAGGGCATACTCAGCATCCAATTGGTTGGTACCTAGGGTACACACATCGTTTAATGAGAGAAAGCAGATAGGCTGGGGTCCTGGATAGCAGGGCCACAGCCTGGCCAAAGTCATAAAACAGAAAAAACATCAGCAAAAAGTTGGAGGCAACTATGCAGTCGATGCCACTCTCCTACAGGGCCCCAGTGGAAATACACTTTTAAGGCATCCCATAAGGTCTCCACAACAGACACCGAGTGTTCATTCAATTGGTAGTATTCTACAATGGCTGTTTTGACCTTGGAGCAAAATACCAGGTCTCATAATTTGGCCCCCTTCAATTGCCAACTGAAAAAATGCTGAGTTGGTTAGGGACCCCCAGGGGTAAGTAAAACTGACAAATGGTTAGAGAGCGTAGAATGCTAACGGTGCGAATCCTAGTCAGGAGAGCCAGGGATGATGGACATAAATCTATGCAAAAGGACATATCATGTACCAAGGAGTTACATCTATACTCCCTCTCAGATGGATAGAGAGTTCTCATGCATTGACCAGATCATACAGTTGCATCTCGTGCTGCAAAGGAATTCCTGCCTTCGCTTGGTGCTTACTAGTTTCAGACATCCTGTCAGCCCTGGAGATAGAACTACATAAAAGTCACCATAGTGTAGAGTGGGCCAGTCTTTATACCTTGCACATTTAACCATAATCTCTCATCAAACTATCCAGGTGCAACAAAGATTCGGGCCACAGACATTGATCAACAGTAATAACCGTGCATCAAGGAGGCCTGCCACCACCACCAATCGGCCGTTTGTGTCGGTAATATGCTCTCTTAGTATAAATCTTAGGGTTCTCCTTATCAGTGTGTGCACTCTGCGTCAATAAAAGGAATGTGAGGAAAAGTATTGGTGGAGGCTCCATTATGATACAAAGGTGGGACTAACAGGTGGCAATAACTGGGTCTCCAGGAGTAGAGCCATGTCAATCTTGTGTCTATCCAAGTAGGTTAGCACCTCTGTGGCATTGCGGAGATTGCTCAACCCAGAGATATTCCAACTAATATATTGGACCATGATGGTCATTGGGATAGGGTATCACTGCAATGAAAAAAGAGGCTACTGCACTCTATAGGTAAGTAGGTAACTGTACCTTACAAGACATCCCCTACACTCCCTCCACCCACACTAAACCCAAATGTTAGCAAATACCCCAATACAAACAAATAAAAAGGGATACCCTCTACTACAAGAATCATCAACACCGTTAGTGCGATTCAAGCATGAGGGGTGCCATGGAGCATAGGCTGGCCCTGGGTAAAACCACTAACTAATGCTGAATCAAGTACCATCCCTGGCCTAACTATGAGAGGCATTAAGGGCAAACTGGAAGCAATGAAACAGAGCGATTGCCCTCAATCGGGGTATAAACATAAAACAAAAAGGCAACAATGAGCTATTGGATACATCTATAATGACATGCACAAGCACATTAAGATTATTATGCAATGGTAAAGATACTGAAAACTGCACATTCAGTCTTTGTCTACGGGATTAGAGTCTCCGCATGCCCATCCTCCTCTGGAATAGGTAGGGCGTCCAGATGTTGATCTGGGAGTACCTTTGTGCTGAAGATGTAAATGAATGAACTCTAACCACTGGTGGGAATGATGTTCCCCTTTAAACATGTCTCGACTCGTGATACAATCTTGAGATATATGGAGGTTGTTGTGAATAACACATCCCTAATGTAAGTCGGGTCCACCGGTACGTAGTTTAACAGGACCTTGATAAGCCTGTAGTTCATGTGAAGCAGGACCGGGAACGCCGCGCACACAGGAAGCATCACATCACAAGTCGGTTGACTGACTGGCACAACAAAAACCAAGCAATACATGACTGGAATTCTAATGAGATTGCGAAAGACAGTGAATGTTTGTTAATTAACACAGACTTGAAAAAGTCCAGGAGGACGAAACACGTGTCGGCTGCGGTGTTTATGAATAATGATGTACTTGGATGTGTCTCTGAATTAAATAAGAACTTGAACAGAGAAGTTGAAACCTAACATGGAAAAGAACCAACAAATGCAAATTGGACTGTGTTTGATTAAGTGTCATTTCTGTATTTTGTCACTATTCTGCACTTGTTTATAGTGCGGTTGATTTGCACCAAAGGTGGCTGGGTGCTGGCACCACGAGAGCCCCACCGAGTGTAATAGACATTTTATTGTGTTTGTTTCCTTCTTTACTGCCGTAAACTGGAGGTAGATGTACAGACATGTTTTTTGCATTCTCGGTCTACGAGATCACCAAATCCGATATCCTAGACTCGGCCTAAGTGAGCCTATAGTCTTGTCTGTCAACTAGTTCTTTAAAGCGGTCCATCCTGCTTGCCAGGGTATCAATCTTACTGTTGACAGACTGGAGGGTCTTTTTAAAGGTGCACAGCAGCACGGCAATTAAGGGGGCTCCAGCCAATCCACCGAAAAGGAGGTCCTCTGCAGTTTAGATTGCTTGTGATCAACCTTGCCCATAGCGATCCCCTCTGGGGCACATATGGGTCAGGGTATGGTGCAGCTCTCGTACAGTCCACCCTCCACACCATGTTGTTGCAACACAAGGGGTCCAGAGGAATCAGGAGGTGTTCTGCAAGCCGCAGTACTATGAGGCGCAAAAGGTATGGGGGCAGGTGTTCGGAGTTTGAAGCAGGCAGCCAAACTAATCCTCATTAGCAGGAACCACTCATCCTCAGCGCTATGCGCTGCGGGGAGAACGGCCCAGATGCCCACCCAAGTCCACACTGCAACAACCAAAGAGAGGAATTGTGACAACTCCACGCCCCATAGAGTGAGAGAAGTCAAGGGCCCTGCGCTTCACGACGTTGACTCGACAGCAGCAGCATGGCAACACTCGCAGTGGGAAGGCCAGGCAATCATTCACCAGGGTGCCAATTGGTTAGGCGATGCACTGGCAGGACTGGTGTCCCAGGGTGAGGACCGCAAGCCCAGCCCAATTTACCACAGATCCGTCACCAACTCAGGGCCGGTCTGGGAGAGGGGGGTACCTCCCTCAAGATTTCTTTTGCAAGGCTTGAGTGCGACACTCCCTAAGCTGGGGCTCGCATGGTCCCAGCACCCACAGTCCACGGGTCAGTCGCCAGCCAGTGGTGTCACAGTGGACCTCAACCCTCTTCTCCGGCTCAATGCACCGACAGGCCCTGCTAGACCTCCTAGGCCGGATCAATAGGGTCAGTCTGGGATGTGTCATGAAGCAGGGCTTCGGGATCGTCAATGTCAGCGAACACCGTTGCCTCTGCAAGCCAAAGAATCTGTGCATTGGCGTCCATTACAGGCAAGAATGCAACTCTAATAAGTCGGACTGGCGAAGTTCACGACTTAAGCCACCATCTTGGAGCTTGGCACCCCTCGTGAAAAGTGCATGTTTGCTGGCAATTACTATGGCCTCTAGGACCGACGAAGAAAAAGACCTGTTGGTCTCACCATCTTTCTCAGTTTTTTTTTATCCAAGCAAGCTAATACCTTGCTTCAGACCTGACAAACTCTCCTGTCGATGTCGTATGTGCCTTCCACATTGGTCAATCCAGCACCCTTCCTGTTTTCTTACCTCCCCACACACCTCAAAAAGAACGAGGAATAATTACAAAGTCCAGGCTGGATACTAGGCGTGCTACGCCTCACAAGACAAGAAAGAACAGACGATTAGCTTTGTGGGCTTCACTGATGCATTAAAATGCAAGGCGGTTCACCAAACGTATGTTTTTACATTGGACACCTTTGTAAAACATTGCTGTCTCACGGCAGAGGCATGCAGCGGTTTCTCATCACTTACTTGGTTAATCAACACTACTCAATCCTACCTCCTGGAGGGTATTAAGTCGGGGCTCATTCAAAAGGTGAGGGCCTGCTGAAATAAGTATACATTGGAAGAAAAAGTTACCTATCTTCTGTAAGGATATTTCCGGTGGATACTATACCTTCGCACAGACTGTTCACCGCACCCATTCTCCCCTGATGAGTGAGTGCTATTTATAATAAGATTCCAAGGTATGCAAATGTGCGTCTGCTGTTATTGTCGCGGTGTTAAAGCACTCTCGGTTCCTCTCTGCACAGCTCACTTAGGTGTGAAAATATAAGCAGAACTCAAGCTAGCGCACCAGTTAGCGCCTTATATATCTGGATGTTGTCACATCCAGGGTGGATGGAGCCACAACTGGAGTTGAGCGGTGCCACCTGGTGGCGTTGGAGAGCTATTTCTCAGGGAAACTTATTCTGATACAGTCTGGTGACCGGAGGATATTCATGAAGCAAGGAATCTTCAGGAAGACATAGAATTCACCATAAACATTGTTATCAATGGTAATTAACTTTTTTAGAGGTATATTGCGGTTACCTTAACATGCACTTAACATAAGTACACTGCTAGTCTGCCTCAATAAAAAAATACTAACGATTATGTATTCAAGTTAGACCGCTAGGCAGACATTTGGGTGAAAAAAACCTAAATTCAAATTGAATAGGTTACTAAGCGAAAATGTGTCTCTGGTGTTTGGGTCCGGGACATGACTCAAAGTCATGCAACAAGTATGCCCTCATGCACCCAAAGGCAATCCAGGAATGAGAAGTGAAGCTGCGCTTACCCGAACACAGGAAGTAGTAGTGGGCCTTGAATAGGTCCTTCTCGAAGTCGATGGAGCAGACTTGCTCCTGATGCCAAGGTTGCTCCTGCGAGGGTCAACTTTGCAGTCAAAGTCCTCTGGTAAGTCAAAATAGAAGTCCAAACACACAAGAAAATCACAGTGAAACTTGTCTACATCCCACCACTCTCTATCCAAAGAGAAGGTATGAGGGTGCCAAGGGTTCGGGGTTTGAAGCAGGCAGCCAAACTAATCCCCCCTAGCAGGAGCCACACAACCAAAGCGCTATGCCCCATGGGGAGCCTGGCCCAGGCACCCGCCCAAGCCCACACTGCAACAACCAAAGCGAGGAATTCACATGTGATAAATCCCTTACCCAGAGAGCGGGAGGAGTCAAGGGCCTTGCTTTTCACCAAGTTCACTCGATAGCAACAGCAGAGCACGACTCACAGTGGAAAGGCCAGGCAATCACTCGCCGGGGTACCAATTGGTTAGGCAATGTGCCAGGATGTCCGGTGTCGCCGGCAAGTCCGGTGTCCCGCTCTGAGTTGGTCTCCTTTCAGATCTCCGGTTGCAGAGCAGATTCTACAGTTGGTCCCAAATTGATGTCTTTAAGGAGGGCAAGCTGTAGATTTCTGGCTTTCTCGGCATCTTTGAGCCCAAGGATCCACATGGGCATTCAATCAGATTCCCACCAGTAGATCTGGCCTTGGCCTCTGACCCTCTTGGACCCTTTATAGGTTCCGTACCGGCTTCCACCTCACCACCTCTTGTTGAGGCGGTACTGATGCATGAGAAGGATCTGGTGCTGTTTACAATGTCCTACCCTGACCCGACTTCAGCCCAATTCCGACTGATGCCACCCTACGAAATTACTAAAGTGCAACTGATTGCCAAAAAGCCCAACTCCAATATCTTTTTGGTTCGGATTCTGAACAAAGCTTGCCATCATCCAGAGATGTTGATTGTGGGGATGGGGATGATTTACCCACTGATTATGATTATGTCAATTTTTACATGGATTTGCAAAAGGCCTGTGGGTTTGAGACTTCCTCTGACACAGTGTTGCACTCACATTTTGAACCTCCAATGGAAAAGATTGCATCTTTTACAACAGTAATCTGATGGGCAGCTGAGGTCTTAGCCCTGAAACATATTTTACTGAGATTAAGACAAATGGCCTTAAGGAAATATTACAGCCTTTGCCAGCCACATAGGAGCCCTTGCTCCATTTAATGAGGCCCTCAGGCCCTCACTGACAAGCTAAATGACACCTGGTGAAAGCCCTGTTCTTGTCCACCGGTGAATAAGCATGTGGCCGGACGTCACAGACCAACACCTGGCGACCCTTATTTTCTCACTCAACACCCTACCACAGTATGCCTGTTTTTTCAGGCTTTAACCGGCAAGGTAAACCACAATTCATTTCCCACTACTCCTCCAGATAGGGAGTCTAAGAGGTCTGGAGCATTTGGAAACAAAATGTTCTCTTCAGCTAACCTAGCATTATGATCGGTATATGCATGCTACTTACTGGGCTAAAATATATATGCATGTCCTCTGGGACATGGCTGGAAATATTTTGCTGATGGTGCTGCAAGACCTTAGAGCCTCAGTGGCCCCAACCATTCAGGATGGTTAACATGCAGTCAAATAGGTGATTTGTGCTGGTCCTGATATTACTGATTGTCTAAGAAAAGTAACTGATACCAATGTTGTGCTCCACCGCCGTGCATGAAAGCGTTCCATAAGAGTTTATGTAGACATACCGACCCCTTGGGTGTACAGGCCCCTTGGGATTTTCTGGAGATAGTTCATGCCCCACAGGTGCTCATGAAAGTGATGGCGGTGGTCGCTGCTCATCTTCAGAAGTCAGGGGTACCAGTTTTCACCTACCTCGAGCACTGTCCTTTGAAGGCAGGTTCACCTAAGTCAGTTGTAGATCACCTCCACACAACAGCAAACCTGATATAATTGGGGTTCATGATCAACAAGCTAATGTCACACCTAACTCTTTCACAGAGTCCTTCTTTCATTGGAGCTGTTCTGGATATAGTACAGTTCAGGGCCTTCACTCTGTTGCAATTAGTCGAGGGCATTTGGGCTATAATCCTGATGTTTTGGCCTCAATCATGGATCTCAGTGACAGCAGCTCTGAGGCTTCTTGGCATTTTAGTCTCTTATATCCTCATGGTCAATAACGCTAAGTGGCATATTTGAGGTCTGCAATGAAATCTGAAGTTCCAATGGACTCGCAACAAGGACACCAGTGGATGTCATTCAAATTTTATAGGATACTGCATTCGATCTGCAGAGCTTCCGGTGGTGACGGATGCCTCACTGCTGGGTTGGGGAGTTCATCTAGGGGAGGCAGAGATTAAAGGGCTCTGGTCTCCGATGGAAGTCCAACTCCATATTAACTTTCTGGAGTTAAGAGCTAATTGCTTGACCTTGAAGGCTTCCGACCATTCATCAAATGGAGACTGGTGCAGGTTCTCACAGACAATACCACTGCCACGTGGTACTGCCAAAAAGAGTGCAGACTCGGGTCTTGGGCCCTGTTCCAAGTATCTCTGTGCTTTTGGAGTTGATTGGAGCATCAGGGATAGGGGTGGGTGGTAGTCCCTGCTCCGCCGGTGGAGTTCACCGAATTTTTCCCACTACGCACTCCACTTGGAGCACGGAGTTCGACTAAAACTCTGCTGACTGCCGTGTGGCGGAGTTTGCTGCCGGCGCCCACCAAATAGCCAACCCAAAGGGCAGAAGGATAACTAATAAAGCCTACTCTCTGTCACCATGGCAATCACAAACTCTCGCAGCCTCCGCAGGCCTCTGTGTTCAGTGGTCTGTTTTGAAATGCCATTGAATTTGGGGTTGAGGCTTTAGTCCCAAGGAGCCTCGAGTGAAGGCTGAACTATCACGTTATGTAAACAAAGCAGTTCCTGCGGTACTTAGGTCACTATAGACCATAGCATAATCCACACGTGCAGCAGGTAGAATGTGGGGCCAAGAAAAGAGTGTTACGGCCAGAGCTGCCATTGCTGAAACTTTATAGCCTGTTTCTAATCTCAGCGTCAGCTCAACAGCTTCCAGGCTGTCTCTGAGTGAAGTGAACAGACCTCTGTGCAAGGAGTCTGTAAGAAAGGGTTACTGACAGTGTTGAAGGATAGACCATCTTTGACTGAGTGAGGTGCAGATACCTCAGTACCAGTGAGTGAGGTTACAGGACACAGACAGACCTCAGTGCAGAGTGTCTCTGAGTGAGGTGCAGACTCGGTGCAGGGTACCTTTGAGTGCCGGAGGTGTCACAGTGAGGTTCATGCCACGGACTTCAGTCAAACTGAGTGAGATGTGGGAAACACAAACCTTGATGCACAGACCTCAGTACAAAGTCCCCCAAGTGTGGTACACTGACCTCAGTCCCACTGAATGAAATGTGGGAAAAACACACACCGAGGTGCACAGACCTCAGAACAAAGATCTCATGAGTGAGGTACATGAGCCTAAGTCCAACTGAGTGAAATGAGGGACACACACACCTCGGTGAACAGACCTCAGGGCAGGGTTACCCTAAGTGAGGTGCACAGCCCTCAGTAGAGAGTTCCCCTGAGTAAGGTACGCAAGCCTCAATGCTGCTGAGTGAGATGAGAGGCACAGGCAGACCTCAGAGCAGGTACAAAGATTCACTGCACGGTACTGCTAAGTGAAGTACACAGATTCACTGCGGGGTACCACTGAGTGAGGTACACAGTTTCACTGCAGTGGTACACAAGGTAAACAGATTCACTGCAGGGTAACATGGAGTCAGGTACACAGATTCACTGCAGGGTATACCCTGAGTGAGGTTCACGGGCCTCAATACTGAGTTTGCCTGAGTGAGGTATACAGACCTCAACCCCACTGAGTGAGATGAAAGACACAGACAGACCTCAGCCCAGACCCCTCCACGAACCATGTGGACACATGAGCCTCGTGGACACATACCTGCTGCTGGAAGACCTGTCTAGGTGCATCCCCCGTACCTGGCAGTGCTGGGGCTCCCTGAGGGCTGGGGGGCACGGATGAGGGGCTGGAAACCAACACCAGACACCTCCTGTCATTAAAGGCTCTGCCCGGGAGATGAAGAGAGTGGTGGACGGTCTGTACCGCACATAGGGCACGTGCTTACCATGACCCTCTGCCAGGGGCAGTGAAAGGCATCCCTCTGGGTACCCCTATGAGGTTGTAGTGAAGGGATGAGTGAAACCTTCTGGTCCCCCAGGTAGCCAAATACACGTCTACACCAGGTAAGAGTTTACCTCCTTGTTGATATAACACGTCCCTCCGGGCAACCCTATGAGAGTGTAATGCAGCCCAGTACATGAACGGGCAGGCCGCCTCAGATTTCATTTCTTTTCAAGTACATGAAGAAAAACCTGATCCTCGGCCACGGCTTCAGCCTCATCAAGTCTCATAGCACGACCTACCACTCAGGGCTGGGCAGTGTCAGTGACATTGTGCCTAACTCTGGCATGGTTGACGGAGAACATGCACATTTGCAGTTAGTCGACCAGATGAGAAGGAAGCTTCGGTTCTCCGTGGTTGGGGCTCCGCCGGGCCATGCCGTGCAGCGAGCACCGCAGCCCCTGCCCCACAAGCCCCTGGGAGGGGTCCTCCTGAGCTGCCCACTTTGACCTTGGTGGCATGGACCTCTGCAATGAGCTGTGGAGTTCACGGTTTGGAGTCCCATCGTCTGCTAAGCAAGAGCTATGTGGGGTCGTCCCCCATCTAGAGTTTTCTAGACCCATAATTTTGTTGCTGGAGACATCACTCTCCCCTGTCCCATCGCCATCTGGACTGGGGCAGGGCCAGGGGTTGCTTTTAACTTGTATTTGTTTTGTATGGTGCATTCCGTGTGGGCCTGAGTTGACTTGAGAGTTACTCCATCCGCTCGCGGAACTCTCTGGAATCTCTCTGAGTTTTTCGGAAACTCAATGGAATCCTATGGAGTGAAAGTATAAGAGCTCCACCCAGGTCTAATCAGGACATCTTTCTGATCGCGAATCACCTGGCATCATTTTTGTTTAAATAACTTGTTGTGATGAAATGTATTAAAGGTTTGAAGCACCTGCTTCCTCCTAAACCGACTGGGATGCCACATGCGACCTTAACTTGGTCTTAACGTTTCTCATGTGCACGCCCTTCGAGCTGCAGCAAAGTTGTTTGTTGCATTTCCTGACTTTAAAGACCATATTCCTCATTGTGATTACGTCAGCTTGCAATGTGAGTGAACTTCAAGCCATTTCAGTGTCACTGCCATACACCTTCTTTTTCCCTGACAAGCTAGTGTTGAAAACTGGAGCAGCATTCTTGTCGAAAGTTGTGATTCTTTTTCACATAGGACACTACCTGCGTTCCTTGTTTCTCCTTGAAAGAGGAGAAGAGGCTAAATAGGCTAGATCCAAAGGCTTTCTGATTTTACATTGATCAGACCAAGAAACACTGTGTGGACAATCTGCGGTTTATGGGGTTCTCCGAGGTGAAGAAAGGAAGGATGTGCAGAAGAGGATCCAGTCGAGGTGGATAGCCCTCTGCACTAGGATCTGCTATGCACTGCCAAGAAGCAGTCTTCAGAAAATGTAAGAGTTTGTTCCACAATGGCTAAGGCTTCTACCACTGTGTTGGCTTGAGGAGTGGCTGTTCTGGAAACCTGCCCAGCTGCAGCGTGGGCATCAGTGCACACGTTCACAAAGCACTATTGTCTTGACAGCCAGGTCTGGTGGGAAGCACAGTTCGCCTGCTTGGTCCTGCAAGACGTTTTGATCAGAGTAAACTCCACAGACTTTCCACCTGGGAAAGTACTGCTCTGGTACCAATTTTAATGTAAGTAGCCTGCAGTCGGAAGTATACATCTGAAGAACACGTTACTTTCCTTCAGTAAAGGTACTTCTGCTGGGTGGATACTCTAACTGCAGATTCCCCACTGACCTCCCACCTTCCCGTTCTGCGGAGTGGCCTGTTTTTCACATCTTAAAAGTTCCCAAGATATGAATCTGCACACGGATATCACCAATTGTTCATTCCCCAAGTATGAGGGTGTAGAAAGAGACAAGCAAGAAACTGAGGTCAGCGAGCAGGTGTGGCACTTATATGAATCTCCGCTTGATCACTTCTGGGAAGTGCAGAGCCAACTGAGAGCTGCACATCACTACCTAGTGGCACACAGAAGCATTCCTAGCAAAAGTGTTCCGGATCTACGCTGGTGCTCTGCGGTTAGGTAAATTATCAACCAGAAAGAGTTTTACCAAAGGTATGTAACTTGTTTGTGTTCAAACAACAAAAACAGAACTTTACATATAGGTGACCCATATCAGTGCACCTGTCCTGTATCCACGTAGTGGCCATTGCTTTAAAGCACTAAATTGTGGCCGGCACCACAGGAGAACCCCTAAGTAATATGGTGTACATCCCTTACCCTTTCCCATATATGGATCATTAAAGATATCAGGTGGAGGGCTTCTCCCCGTCACCTCACAGACAATTGTTCCTCATGCCTGTCGGTTCATTGATGCCTCTAGGAAGGATTTCCCACTTTTGTGACCATTTTCCGCCCATAGTCCTAAGTAATGTCCATGGGTTGCCAAATGATACGTCTATAAATGCAGGAGTGTGCGTTCCCCCATGCTTATATGGGCTTTGGGCTTTTTAATATTGCTGGTTTAACCTTTGACACGATCCAGCCCATGTTCTCATGGTGATAAAACTGCTTAGTTTACAAAAAATCTCTACATGACCTTCACCACCATCCTCTGGGGGACACATAAACCCTCTGGGCAGTGTTGGCATCTTGACTAAAGCCAACCTTGATATCAGTGAGAGTGGCGACCTGGTCCACAGTTTCTCATTCTGTCTCCATCCGTCCTTCACACTACCTATGTTAAATGTCAGCACATTGTGATCACTATGTGCCACCTGACTCCTAGATATTTTAGACCATCCAATTGCCATGACAACCCTAGATCAGGCCTCATTTCCCTGACTTCTCCCGCCAGCTCACGCGATGGGAACAGCTCCGGTTTTTGCCAGCTTGTGACAAGATCCGACACCAAGGCGAACCTTTGTAGTTGATGCAATAAGATGGGAGAAGGCTCGTCGGGATCCATCGGTTAGACCAGCGTGTCAACAGCGTATAATGAATGACACGTGCGTAGTGCCACCAGTCCACATACACGTATGTAAGAGGACGCCTGAGTTCTCACCTACAACCATATTAGTCTGCGGGCGGGGCCGTTGTGACAGAAGCCTACACCGGGTCGCATGTTGGCATGGGGCGTGACGGCGCGAGGGCAGAGGGCACCGTATGTTCTGCGGGCATGGGCTACGGAGCTTCCACGGGTGAGAGGCACAGCGTGGAGTCCGTGGCCTCATGAATATGGATTTCCTGCTCTGGAGCTGAGCTCATTTGGCAGGTTCTTCTCGCAGGTTATTTTGGGTTTGACTTCCAGTGGCGGAAAGGAAAGGTTGCAGGGCTCAGCTGGTTTCGAGCGCGCGGACTCCCCTCAGAGCACCATGCATTATGTATGAGGAAAGATAATCGGGGGGGGGGGGGGGGGGGTCGAGGGACACGGAGGGGAAGGAGAGATGGCGAGAGAGACGGGGATGGGGGAGAAAGACAAAGAATGACAGCTGGTTAGAAAGAACAAAGTGCAGATTAAAAGATATAGGCAAGGAGACCGAAGGAAAAAAACATTTGCAATGCAATCGGGCTCGCATTTGTGAAAGTTAGAGCTATTGGCATTGTAAATGGTAATGTTGTTTACTTGGCTTGTTTTCTGTTTGCAGTGGAGTGACGTAACAGTAAAGCAGCTGACTTTGGAATTGGTGAACTAAATTTGAGTTTTCAGATTGATGAATTGTCCTGTGCTTTATGTAAATTACCTTTTTTCGTCCCATTAACCTGTGGCTATCACTGTTAAATGCTGTTACTATTCAGCTCAGCTGTACTCAGTTCATCAGCCTCAGAAAGATGAAATGCTGAGACATTCCTATTGGGACTCAATCATGAAAATCCCAAACTACACCAGGGTTACCAGCTGATGCTATGTCAGTAGCGACTGCGTTTACGATGCTGTGTGTTCAGTTAACACAGCAGTGCACACAGGAAGTTGTATTCTTGCTTTAGTTCAATTGAACCAATGCATCTGGAAATAACATCTTTTGAAAGATCCTGAGCTGCAACACTGAGTTACAGACATGTGTATGCAGCAGATACATTAACCCGCTATGCTGCCTTCTTGTGTTCAAGGACTGCCCCGAGGAGCTGCTGCTGCTGCTGCTGCTTTTTGCTCCACATAAGCCATTTATTTTCATTACTCAACCATTGCTGTCTGAACACCACCTGGTCACCACCAGGCACTCTGCAGTCAGTGGCTTCAAGGCAGATTCCCACAGTCTCGTCAAAATAGAGTAGCCATGCGCACCATCGAAACAAGTTTCTTACCTTCAGTAACGATGTATCTGTATGAGACATTAGTAGTTATAGATTCCTTACCTTAGAATTACCCCCAGGCATCAGACTAGATGCGGAGACATTTTTTCTGCGCATCAGTAGGTGGCGTCGGTCGACTTCGTCGTCGTGGCCGCCGGGATGACGTCGCGGTGTCTACTTAGACGCCGCCCCTCCGCGCTGTCATCAGTTCTGTCATGACTTTACACGCCAGAAGAGCAGAGCCATGCAAGACACTGACCACTGGTGCACATAACTAGGGCCCTACAAGGGAGTCCCTATTCCTAGAAGTCAGTTCGCAGAACGGGGAGGATGGGTGGGGCGGGTAGGAATCTATAACTACTAATATCTCTTACAGATACATCGTTACCGAAGGTAAGTAACTGGTTCATCTGAAAGAGACCGTAGTTATAGATTCCTTACCTTAGAATAGGGATACCCCAGCAATGCCAACCCCACAGGGGGTTTCTACGAACTAAGTTCACACGAGGAAATCCTGGAGAACAGAACGGACGAAAAAGCAGTCTCTCAGGACTCGGCTGTCCAGGCAGTAATGCTTGGTGAACGTGTGCAAGGATGCCCACGTGGCTGCCTGACAGATGTCAAGGAAGGGAACTCCGCGTCCCAAAGCTGTAGTGGCTGCCGGCGCCCTGGTAGAGTGGGCGCGCAGTCCCACTGGAGGATCCTTTTTAGCCAAAGAGTAACCGATCTTGATACATATGACAACCCATTGAGAGACGGTACATCTATGCACTGCCCGACCTTTCTTAGCAACCACGAAGAGTTCATCGTCCACCTGGAAGTCTTTTGTGCGGGCAAGGTAGACAGATAGCACACGCTGTGGGTCCAGACTGTGGTGTCTCTCCCCCTCTTTGGAAGGGTGAGGAGGCGGGAAGAAGGTGGGCAATGTAATGGTCTGACCTATTTGGAAGGAAGTAACCCCTTTGGGCAAAAAAAGAGGGCCTAGTACGGAGGCTACTTTGTCCGGATGGACACCAAGAAAGGAAGGTTTAGAAGATAAAGGCTGAAGCTCACTCATCCTGCGAGCAGAGGTGACGGCAAGCAAGAAAGCAGTCTTCAAAGTGAGGAGACGAAGAGGACAATTATGTAGTGGCGTAAAGGGAGCACACATAAGTTAAGTGTGCACAAGGTTCAAGTCCCACTGGGGCATTACGAAAGGAGAAGGAGGAAAGAGAGTAGTAATGCCCTTCAGGAATCTGTTAACAATCGGGGATCTGAAAAGAGAATGCTGATCAGGAAGGCGAAGGACGATATGGCCGAAAGATAGCCTTTAAGAGTGCCCAGAGCAGAGCCCTGCCAGGCCAAGAACAGAATGAAGAGAAAAGAAAAGGGATCCACAGCCTTTGCTGTGCACCATGCCACAAATGAACAAGTTACTTACCTTCGGTAACAAAATAAATGTAAGAAACATTAGTTAGTTATAGATTCCTTACCTTAGAATTAACTCCAGGCGTCAGACTGGATCTGGAAAGTTTTTTCGTCAGCAGTACCTCTGCGCGTCGGAAGGTGGCTTGGTCGGCTCCGCGTCTGTCGTTGGCGTCGTGGTCGCCGGGATGACGTCACGGTAGCTACTTAGACTCCGCCCTCGCGCACTGACGTCCGTTCTGTACACGACTTTCTGCGCCAGAAACGCAGCCATGCAAGACACTGACAACTGGCGCACAAAACTAGAGACATGAAAGGACATCCTTAACCTTAGAAATCAGTTTGCAGAATGGGGAGGATGGGTGGGGCGGTAAGGAATCTATAACTAACTAATGTTTCTTACAGATATATCGTTACCGAAGGAGCCGTGGATCAGTGGATGACTTAGAGCCATCTCAAATTGAATGCTTCCAAAACGGAAATACTGACGTGTGGCGACTGGAAACATTATGACCCGCTTGCCGCCTGGTCTGATGAACTGGGATAACCACCTAAAGTACAAAGGAATTAAAACATACCACAGAATGACTATGGACACTATGCTGTCGATGAAGGCCCAAGTGGACAAATTAGCAAGATCAAGCTTTGTCACTATAAAAACTCTGCAACAAATTTTCCCTCATTTGGGATTTCCACATAAAGTCCAAGCTACCATCTCCCTTGTTCTGTCCAAACTCGATTACACCAATAGCCTCTACCACGGATCACCTTTAACGACCATGAAAAGACTACAACAGATTCAGAACTCGGCTGCCAGACTACTTTTGCATATCAAACCGCAAGACCACATTTCACCTGCCTTCAAAGCCCTGCGTTGGTTACTGGCTGCCAGAAGATCCACATTCAAGCTACTTTGTATCACCCACAAAGCAATACATGGAATGGGATCGCTCTTCATCAGGAATAAAATCACCAAACACATTCAACAAAGGAACCTCCGCTCTAAAGGGGCATCTCGCCTTAAAATCCCAAGATACAAGAAAAAAACCATGGGTGGCACATCCTTCTCTGTTCAAGCATCCAAACTATGGAACTCTTTACACCTCAACATAAGATCCACCGACAACCACCTTATCTTCAGAAAACTACTCAAGAATTGGCTCTTTCCCACATAAGCACCATACGCAAACAGAAATTTACAGCATATCCCTCTGTATATAAGCATTTATTTTCACTATAGATATGTACCTATCTTTGTGTATTGCTTTGTATAAACATGTAGAATACTTATGTTGTTAAAAGAAAACAAATCATCTTTGGTCCACATGTACTTGCTTCCATTGTGCATCTATGTACCTCCATGTACTTGGATCTGTGTGTCTGTTACTTTTCTCCTGAAAAAGCATATCCAATGCACTACCCTATTTCTCATCCTGTACCTCTATCAATATCTTTAATCTACATATAATTACCTCCTTTATGCATCTATATACTTTCAATGTACTTATGGATCTATATATTTATCACTTTCTTCTAATTTGGCATTTCCAATGCACTACCCTATTTCTCAGCCTATACTCTCAATATATCTTCTAGCCAAACTTTCTCAACTCAAACTTCTTTCTACTACTTTTCCCAATGCACTACCCTATCTCTCACCCTATACATCTATCAATATATCCCCTACATCCACTCTCTCATTTATCGCAAACCCCATACCATTACTATGATCCCCAAAGAACAAGTTACTTACCTTCGGTAACGCTTTTTCTGATGGATCCATTATCTGCCTGTGGATTCCTCACCTTATGAATATCCCCTGCGCCAGCATTCTGCAGAAACTTTTTTCCTAGCTCTCCACGCCGACGAGGTTGTCACAATACCACGGCTCCGCTCGAGACTACTACGTATGACGTCACTGGAGCCATTAGATAGCCTCGTCGGCATGAGGACGTCAGTTCCACCCATTTTTTCCGTGCCTCCAAGGCGAACAGGTGGACCGACAATAGATTCAAAGTATATGCAGTACACAATATTCAAACAAATACACATAGTGTAAAATCAAAAAAAAAGCCAAGAGTAAAAGCATCTCCTATAAACCTCACAAATGCAAATAGAAGAAACAAATGCAAAACTAACATTTTGAACAAAGCCACCTTTAAGGTATACAAGGGTGGACATCGGGGAGGAGGGTGGGTCAGGGAGGAATCCACAGGCAGATACTGTATCCACCAGGAAAAGCGTTACCGAAGGTAAGTAACTTGTTCTTCTGATGGATACATCTGCCTGTGGATTCTTCACCTTATGAATAGATTCTCACAGCAGCCCCACTCCCAGAGGAGGGTGTCCACCCTTTTATACCAAAAAGTCCTGCAGGACAGAGCGCACAAAGCGGCCCTCCCTCCTCATTTCGGAGTCCAAACAATAATGCTTTGCGAAAGTGTGGAGGGAGGCCGAAGTTGCTGCCTTACAAATGTCCACACCAGGTACACCTCTGGCCAAAGTAGAAGTTGATGACATGGCTCTGGTAGAATAAGCTCTAATACCTTCAGGATGCTCCTTACCAGCCAGGACGTAGCAGAACTTGATGCACAAGATAATACATCTGGAAAGAGTGCGCTTGTGCACAGCCTTGCCCTTCATGTGTCCAACATAGCCCACAAAGAGCTGATCATCCAATCGCAAGTCTTTAGTCATATCCAAATAAAAGCTCACTGCTCTTTTTGGATCCAGGCGATGAAGTCTCTCCTCCTCCTTGAAAGGGTGAGGGGGGAGGATAAAATATGGGAAGAGTAATGGACTTTCCTAGATGGAAGGGAGCAACCACCATAGGCAGAAAAGCAGCCCTGGGCCCGAGAACCATCCTTTCAGCATGAATGGTCAAAAACTGAGGTTTTGAACTAAGAGCCTGAAGCTCACTCACCCTTCTTGCTGTGGTAATAGCCACAAGAAAGACCGTTTTAAAAGACAGAAGTCTCAAAGGACAACTGCGTAAGGGTTCAAACGGGGAACCCATCAAGAAAGTTAAAACAAGATTTAAATCCCATTGAGGCATAACCAAAGGAGTGGGCGGACACCTATTGGAAAGGCCCTTAATAAATCTCAAAACAATCGGAGATTTAAATAAAGAAGGCTGATCCGGCAAACAAAGAAATGCCGATAAAGCCGACAAATAGCCATTAACAGTAGCCACAGCACAACCCTGCTGAGCCAAATACAGCGAAAACTGAAGCATATCTGACAGGTGGGCCTTTAAAGGAGCAACAGATCTCTCTCCACACCATTTAACAAATCTGGGCCATCTAGAGGAGTAAATAGACTTAGTGGAGTGTCGCCTGGACGATAAAATAACATCCACCAGATCTGGAGGGAGAGAGAAGGAACTCAGGTTGCTCCGTTCAATCTCCAGGCATGAAGGTGCAGGCTCTGAAGGTGGGGGTGTAGAACCTGCGACTGCGAGAGGAGGTCTGCCCTGAGAGGGAGACGGAGGGGAGGGTGCGATGAGAGGTGAAGAAGATCTGTGTACCACACCATTCTTGGCCAATCCGGAGCGATCAATATGACTTTGGCTCGGTCTTGGCGAATCTTCCTCAGAACCCGAGGAATCAAGGGTATGGGAGGAAATGGGTAAAGGAGCTATGAACTCCAATCCAATTGAAACGTGTCCCCCAGCGCTCCCTGCATCGGATACTGGAGACTGCAGAACAACAGGCAGTGCGCGTTCTCATGAGTGGCAAACAGGTCCAACCGAGGGGATCCCCACATCTCGAAGATGTGATGGACCACCTCCGGATGAAGCCGCCACTCGTGATCGGCCCAGTAATGCAGACTGAGACTGTCCACACGAACATTCAGCATACCGGCTAGACACACAAATCTGATGGTTCTGAGCCCAGGACCAGAGTCGCAGAGCCTCTCAACAGAGACGATACGACCCTACCCCTCCCTGTTTGTTGATGTACCAAATCGCGGTAGTGTTGTCCGTCAGGACCTGAACCGACTGACCGCGAAGGGAAGAAAGGAAAGCCTTTAGTGCCAAACGTATAGTCCGCAATTTCAGAAGGTTGATGTGAAGCAACCTTTCCTCTGGAGACCAAAGACCTTTGACCTCCAGATCCCCCAGATGAGCACCCCACCCTAGAGTGGAGGCATCCATGATTGCTGTGGCCACCACCAGGTTGCCCTGCACACTCCACCAAGTCAGCTCCGCTGCAGCGTCTCTGGAGATTCTGACTGACTCCCTGAGGTCTCCGTTCTATTGATACCACTGCCTGTGGAGGCACCACTGGAGTGCCCTCATGTGCCAGCATGCATGACTGACCAACAGTATGCAGGAAGCGAACAGACCGAGCAGGCGTAGGACCTTCGAGACCGGAACAACCGCTCCATCTTAAAACAAAGGAATCATCTCCTGAATGTCGAGAATTCTCTGTGGAGGTGGAAAAGCTCGACACACAGTAGTATCCAGTACTGCCCCTATGAACAGGTTGCGCTGAGAGGGCACCAGGTGAGATTTGGGCACATTTATTGAAAAGCCAAAGTTGAACAACAGCTGAGTTGTTACTCGCAGATAATGAAGCACCATCTCTGGCTGCTCCACTTTGAGCAGCCAGTCGTCCAGATAAGGGAAAACTGGAATCCCCGATCTCCTGAGATGAGCTGCCACCACCTTTGTGAAAACTCAAGGAGCAGTAGTAAGACCAAACGGTAGGACCGCAAACTGCTACTGCTGCAACCCTCCCGTAAAACGGAGATACTTCCTGTGCGACTTCAGGACGGGGATGTGAAAATACGCATCCTGTAAATCGATCGACACCATCCAGTCCTCTTGCTGTAGCGCCAGAAGAACCTTAGAAAGGGTCAGCATCGTGAATTTCTCCTGTTTCAGGTAAAAATTCAAGGCCCTAAGGTCCAGGATCGGACGTAACCTGCCATCCTTCTTGGGGATCAGGAAATACCGGGAGTAGCATCCCTGACCCCTTTTCTGCAACGAAACCACCTCTATCGCACCTTTTTGTAATAAAGCAAGGACCTCCTTCTGTAAGAGAAGCAAATGGTCCTCCGAACAAAAACCTTGGCAAGGAGGGTAAGGAGGAGGAAATTCCTGAAAGGGAAGGGCTTACCCATTCTCTACAAGGTTTAGAACCCAAAGGTCTGACGTGACCGATTTCCAACCCTGTAGAAAGTGAGACAACCGACCCCCTATAGGACTCAAATGATCCAGGATGTGGGATCTAGGGCTGCTTTCCTGTGTTACCAGGGGGAGCAGGGGAGGTAGAAGAGGAGGAGGAGAGATTGCGGGCAAAACCACGTTGGCGACCTCTGGCTCTCCCTCTATATGACTTATAGTGCAGATTTTGCTGCTGCTGCTGAGGCTGTCGCAAGTTGCGAAAGTAAGACCTTCCAAAACCAAGATACCTTTTATAACCAAACCCCCTTGACTGGGTTTGCAATCCCAAGGATTTTGCCGTGGCTCTGCTATCTTTAAACCTTGGAAGTGCAGAATCAGCCTTCTCCCCGAAAAGCTTCGAACCATCAAAGAGCAAATCAAGAAGGGTAGCCTGGACATCCGGGGAAAATCCAGAGGATCGAAGCCAAGCATGTCTCCTGGTAGCTAAGGAGGAGCCCATAACTCTGGCAACCGAACCAGCCGTATCCAGGTCAGATTAATTAACCTGTCGAGCAGCAGTCTGAGCATCTGACAGAACCTCCATAAAATATCCCTGCTCTTCATCGAGCAACTTGGGCGCCAATTGCTTCGCCGAATCCATTAAAGCATGTATATAACGGCCCAACAAACAGGTAGCATTGGTTGATTTAAGTGCCATGCTAGATGAAGAAAATACCTTTTTAGCCGACTGCTCTAGCTTCTTAGAGTCCCTGTCAGCAGGAGCCTGAGGAAAAGCGCCTGAAGATTGTTTTGAGCAGGACGCCTGTACCACCAAACTTTCTGGAGACGGATGAGAAGAAAGACAAAGAGGGTCTCCGGGAGCAGTTCTATATCTTCTTGCCACAGATTTAGACACAGCAGGAGAAGAGAGTGGTTTACGCCAAATATCCATGATAGGCTCCGTTAAAGCCTCATTAAAGGGCAACAAGGGCTCAACAATCGAAGAAGGCGAATGCAAAACTTTAGTAAGCAAATTCGGCTTATACTCAGCAGTAGGTAATTGTAAGTCTAAAAGCTCCGCAGCCTTTCTTATGACAGTATGATAAGGAGCTACCTCTTGAGGTGGAGAAGCCCTTGACGAAGAAAGCTCCCACTCAGGGGAGGTGTCCAGTCCACTTGCCTGCTGAATTCCTTCGAATTCATCCACAGATTCATCTATCTCACCCTCTTCAGCCTCCTCTCTCTGATACTGCTCCTCCTCCAATAGTCTTTGTGCCTCTCTGCGTGAACAAACCCTTGGTTGCGGCGTTCCGGAACCGGCATCGAAGGAGGATCTGAAGATGGAATCGGCGCCGTATGAGGCACAGAGGTAGGCCCACCAGACGGCGCCGGGGACTCCATATAGGCGTCGGAGCCGGAAACTGCCATGACGGTGCCTAGTGCTGAGGCACGTCCAAGTTGTAGGCCAGCGGACCCACGGGACCAGAAGGTGCTCTGGAGGGGAAGGCTGCCTTCCCAAATACTCCATACATTGCATTTAAAAAATGCGTTGGATCTGAACCTGGAGTTGGAAACTGTGGATATGGAGTCGAGCCAGCATCCGCACGAGGAGCATCAGACGTCAGAACAGTGGGATCCACTGGCGGAGCCACAGGTTCAATCTTGTGGACAGGAGAAGGATCATCCTGAACTGGCAAGCCCTCCGAATCCGGCGAACCTCTCGGCGCCAGAGTGCCTTTTGGAGAAGGAGATCTCTCCGGAGTCACTCGAGGAGATGGCGAAGGCAAAGGAGACACAAAGTCTTTCTGACGACGTCGAGGAGACGGCGAAGGCAACCTCGAAGCCTTACCCTTTGACGAACGGCGTTGAGAACCATGTCTCTTCTTCTTGTGTTTTCTCGACTTCGACATATGCGACGTCGACGACTTCGTCTTCGACTTAGATCTTTTACGTCCTCTTCCTTCCTTCTTTGCCTTTGCCATAAAAAGCTTGGCCTCCCGTTCTTTAAGCGCTTTTGGGTTAATCTTTTTACAACTGAAACAGTCTTCCACGTCGTGATCCGACGACAAAAACCATAAGCAATCTTCATGGGGGTCATTGATCGGCATGTGACCCCCACACTCCCTGCAGGGCTTAAATCCAGACTTCCTCAAAGACGACATTGCAACAGCAATAGTTAAAGATGAAGGAACAACAAAGTAACACGACAAAATATCGACAGCGTGGAAAAAAGGGAACTGACATCATCACGCCGACGAGGCTCTCTTATGGCTCCGGTGATGTCATGTGGAATCACGAGCGGAGCCTTAGCATTGTGATGTCCTCGTCGGCGTGGAGAGCTAGGAAAAAATTCCGCGGAATGCTGGCGCAGGGGATATTCATAAGGTGAGGAATCCACAGGCAGATGTATCCATCAGAAAGGCTGATTATTTTAGGCCAACTTAATCTTCACTTTGAGGAGAGTTCGTGCAACAGGGCTAGATCCCTTATTAGCGACTTTGAGACCTTACACCTTGTACATGGAGTCTCTGGACCCAAGCATGTAATGGGACATACGTTGGACCCCATTTTTTCAAATTTTTTCACACTCCTTGTGGAAACCGCAATCACAGTTTCATGGTCAGATTACTATACGATTCATTTTTCATTTCCACTCCCCAATTCTACCCCTCCGTAGTAACAGCAATGAAATGGTCTTCTCTAGGAAAAGGGCGAAGATTGGTTCTGAGGCCTTTATGGAGGCATTATTGGCTCCCGACCCTGTATTAGGCGAGGACGTGGATCTAGCAGATACTAACATTGACAGATGGATCAAATAAGCATTAGAGTGTATACCCCCTGGCCCTTAATCATCAATCACTAGCCTCCCCCTCTGCACCCTGGTACAATGAGTCCCTAGAGGCAGCCAAGAAACTATGTGTCTTGCTTGGCGGCAAGATTATAGTCTGAGCAGCCGCATCAAACACAAACAAGCGCTCAAACAATACCACAAGCTTATCTGAAGCACTCGCAGAGAGTTTTACATACAGAAAACTGACAGAGCTAATAAATCATCTAAAGAACTATTCTCCCTACCTAGCTCAATGTCACCCTTGGAACATGTCTCTGCTACTGTGACTCCTTCTAAGGAAAATTGCAATAACATTGCTAGCTTCTTTGCCACAAAAGTTGGTACGATTTATGACACGTTTCCACCGGAGGCCAAGAAGTGGCACGATCTACTGGTCACAAGAGAAGATCAGACCAATCAATGTGGTCTTGTTAACTTTACCAGTCCTTCCTTAGACGAGTTACAAGGGCACTTTTTGCAAATCAAATTAGGATCTCCTCTTGATCCAGCCCACCCAGAATACTGCGCCTAGGTATGATCTCTAATCTACCCCACCTGAGGCAGTTGATTAGTAAGTCAATTCACTCAGGGTGTGTTCCCCAGAAATGGAGGCACGCAACTGTGCTCCCCATTTGCAAGAAACTTATACTAGAGCCCATACTCCTGGAAAATCTGAGACCCATCTCACTCCTGCCCTTCTTTGCTAAAATTCTTGAAAAGCATGTTAATAAACAACTAACGTGCTTTATTGAATCTAATGCTCTGCTTCTTCCCTCCCAATCAGGATTTAGGGAAGCACACTCCACTGAGTCAGTATTACTAACCACGACTGAAATCTTGAGCCAAAGTGCTGATGAAGGTCATAACTAAGCTTTGATATTGCTAGATATTAGCATGGCCTTCGACACCGTATCCCACCGCTTTCTGATTGAGAGGCTGGAAGAGTGGCGGTGTCGGTGGCAAAGCGCTACAATGGCTAGCCTTTTTTTTTGCTCGATCACACTTTCCAAGTCGCCCAGAGACTTTTTGTGTCTAACTCTACCACAAGGAGAACCGCAGGGCTCTATTTTGAGCCACAGCTAGTTTAACATTTACATTCGTCCCCTAGCAGAGATTGTTGAGAGACACAAGGTAAAATTAGTGTCATATGTCAATGACACTCAATTGATTGTGACACTCTCCCAGGCAGGGGATGAGCCAGCGAAAAAGTTTAAATATTGTTTGGCGCCGCGGGCCTCATGGATGGCTAACAGCTGTTTGAAGCTTAACACGAAGAAAACAGAGATCCTTATTGTGGGTAGGGCCCCTTCCATCTGCCCATCGGCCTGGTGGCCTGATGCTGTAGGCCAGATTCCTGAACCCAAGTCATAGTCAAGAACTTAAGGGTATGATATGATTCAAAACTAACCTTTGAGAACTAGAGTAGCAGCGTAGCAGGAAAATGCTTTGGAACCCTTCAAACTTTAAGAAAGACCCTGGACCTGCTCCCAATAGAGTCACGGAAAACTATTGTACACGCCCTTGTAACGTCACAGTTAAGATTACTGTAATGTCCTTAATCTGGCAGCAGCCAAAGGAAGTCTAAAAAAAACTCCAAAGAGTTCGAAATGAGGCAGCTTGGTGGGTTCCTAATCTCCCCAGAAGGGCATTGGCGGCCCTCGCCACACTCCACTGGTTCCCACTGGAGAAAATAATTTGATCTAAAGCCAAGTGTTTCTGCCATAGAATCCTCTCCCAGAAAGTCCCAAATATCTGCACACTATGATTCAGCCTTACGTACCCCTGCACAATCTGAGATCCTCGAATGCCAACCTAGTGTTAGTTCCTCTGGTCTGTGGGGCCAGAATAAGGGCACGCTCTTTCTCCTTTCTGGCAGCCAAAGCCTTGAATTCTTTACCGGCACAGTTGAGAGCAGAATCTTCTGAAATGACGTTTAGAAATAAACTCAAAACTTGGCTGTTTAGCTCTCTTTAGTGTCAGACGGGGATTTTGAACTAGATTATTTTGCTCATGGAAATCATCCCTACACATACGTAGGTAGTATTCCTTAATAAGGGGTGTCTATTCCCTACTCCTGGACTGAGGAGGTAGGGTTAGTTCTCTTGGGATCTTTTCTTTCATGTGAAGTCCAGAAGAATGCCAGGGTAATGATTAATTGAATCCTTTGATTCAGCTGAAACATGTCGACATTTGCTTGCAGAATGGAGGGGTTCCTCATGGAAATCATCCCTACACATGAGTAGGTAGTATTTGTTATTAAGGGGTGTCTATTCCCTACTCCTGGACTGAGGAGGTAGGGTTAGTTCTCTTGGGATCTTTTCTTTCATGCGAAGTCCTGAAGAAAGCCGGGATAATGATTAATTGAATCCTTTGATTTGGATGAAATGTGTCGACATTTGCTTGCAGAGTGGAGGGGTCGGTTATTTATCATAACTCACCTTACCTTCATCCGCTGGTCATATTTGTGGCCCTTTTCTTTTAACTCTGGGCAAAGGAGTCCATAATTAAAGTTGGATTGAGGATATCCTTTGATCCAGTTTTATATCACTATTTTTGCACCTTTATTCACATATTTTGATCCCATGTTTTGCATTTTCTTTATGTGTTGTATTGTCTTGCCCCTCCCTATTGCTCCACCTTCAGCGTTGGAGAGCGCGGAGTTGTGTTAGCAGCCCTATGATGAAGCATGACACAGCTTGCTGTGTGTGAGGGCAGTTTTACACACCTGGGTATTCTCTCTGGCACCTCGTTAATTTACAGCTATCCAGCTTCAATAGTCCTACTTCCTTGTTGTGTGTTTATGGTATTATAGGAGGTCGAAGTGGTAATTATATTCCTCCTACCCCTTATCTTTTTGTGTGGTTAACCCTAATCATAAACCTGGAAGTTTGTTGCAGGATCAGCATATTATTTATTTCCTCCACCCTCGATCCATGACTAATGCCATAATAGCAATACTTTAACTTATATATAAAACCCTACGCCACTGTCAATAACATGCAGATGTACTTAAAGTGTCTGTGAATGCACCCTGCATTCAGACAAGTCACTCCTCATTCTCACCCTTCACTTTAACGCTCCCCTGCGCTCACAGCGTATAGTTAGGGATTTCCCGCATTTGCCACATAATCCATCATCTGCTGCATAATTTGCAGATTTAAAAAGAACTTGTTTCTAGCTCAAACGGTTCAAAAGTGACTAAAAATGCAGCAACACATGTAACCTCGCCGTGGAAGGTCTTTTCTAATGGTTGACTGGTCACCTTTCTGTTGCTTATTGCTATATGTGGGTGTTAATGTGGTACTTATGAGGGGCAATCAAAGCCAGGACAGTGTTAACAAGTGTAAAAATTGCAAAATAATGCAGTATTGCTATCACAAAATATGCAGCACAATTTGCCTTTGCTTGCTGCAGAATTTAGTGAACCCTGCTGCATAATTTGGCCTTCTTCTGCTGCATAATTCCAGTGATCCTGTTTATAGTGCTATGAGGTCCCAGCCTGTGGCAGAAAGCACTGACTATAAAAGTAATTATTTTAAAACAGTATTTACATACTCTAAGCTAGGCTGCTGTAAAATGATGCAGTTGTTGAGATAAAACTAGTTCAGACATGATATACTTTTTAGTATTAAGTAATCAAACAGTATCTAATGCAGACATTTTTGTAAGTGTCTCCATTATTCCAGATCTCAGCTGATAACACCCTTAAATTACATCTCAAAAAGAATAAATCTTTGCCACCATGAAGCTTTAAGCAGAGCCTCTAGAATTATTCAGCAGAAGAGAACCACATTATGTGGCAGGTTTGACTAAATTATGCAGCAAGAAAAGGTAAATTATGCGGCCACATTTTGTTGTTAGCATTACTTCATTATTTTGTCATTTCAACTCAAGGTAACGCTGACAGGGGATATATTTCACCTCATTAGTACCAGTTTAACACCCAAATACAGCAGTAAGCAACTACAAGATTACCAGTCAATCTTTGCAAAGGGCCTTCCACTGCTCCGGAACATTTTGCCACACTTTAAGTAACTTTTGTTCCGTTTGAGCTAGACTCAAGTTTTTTTGTTGAATTCTGCAGATTATGTAGGAAATGCTATAAACTGATAATTATGTGGAAAACGCTGCTTCTGCAGAAACTCATAATTCCATTAGCCCTGGCTTTAAGTGACTCAATCATTCATTTCAAAACTTTATTCGATTGTTTAAAAACAGTCATAAAAGCACATGGCATCAGTAATACAATACAATACAAGAAATGATAAAATAACAATACATTCGGTTAACGATAAGAAAAATGGGGCAGGAAGGGGGGGTGAGCCAGATGGACAACATCTACGAGTGCGTGTAACAAGAGGGAGAGAGAGGACTAGAAAGCTAGTCCATGTCCCCGAGGGATTTATATGTGATTAAACAAAGAAGACTAGCTTTTGACCATCTGAAGGATGCAGGGGGAAGTAACTCTCCACCCTTACACGTCCTGTAGCCTTACTTTTAACCGCTGGTGTCGGCCCAGTTATTAAAATTTAATTTACCCTTGGGTACTGGGACCACCACCAAGCCGTTTTAAATCACAATTCACCCAACCTCACTGCACTCTCAGCAATATACCAGCTCCACTGTAATCAGGCGTCGTAGCACACTCTGGACATACTAGGTGTCACTGGGTGGGCCCGATGATGAAGCATGCCACCAACTAGGTTGGTGGGTGAGGGCTTCATGAATACACCTACAAGGTGTCTGTGACAGAACTACTTTGAGTACTGCATCACTTTGGTCAACTTAAGCTAGTCTTCTTTGTTTAATCACAACATCTACGAGTATTATTTCACATGTAATTTCAGTAGATCATACTTTTCCTGACGGACACAGATTGCAAAATAAAGGTCGCTGTAAAAAAGCATACATCCGGTTCGTCAAGTGCAAAAAGAAGGCTCATCGCAGATCTGACATTAGACACTGAATATTTTTTTTAAAGTGGTTTGAGGTAGGCAATTCGGAGATATAAATACAGAGGGCAAAGAAGCAAAAAGTGCTCGGTACTCTGCTTCGAAGTCCCATCACAGGGACAGGGCATTGCCGTGTAATTATTAATCAACGGAATGGCCACTAAAATGTGGGCAATACCTAGACGTAATCTGGTGAGGACAAACTGATGAGATTGTTTGGTGACCACTTTTAGGTACTTGGCGAAACCTAAACTTGCCTGGTTAAGGGAGTAGTGAAATTGGTGAGTAGCCATCGGGCGGGTTATGTCTCTACGCACTTTGGATTTAATCCCCAAGTCAGTAAGTTTTAGCTCCTTTTTTGAGGAATCTACAGCCCTGGCAGGGTCCACCAAAACATTCATATTGAATATCTCTCTATAGGATAAGATCACGTAATTAAGCCATGGGATCTGGTTATGTTTATCCAAATGGAGGCAGTCTTGGATAATTTTCCTAGTGAAGCCAGTTTCCTCCTTTGCCCAAATCGATCTCCAGGTCATTAGTGTGCCTAGCCCCGTAAGGTCAGTCAGGTATTCCAGCCCAACCTCAAGGTGGGACAGTCCAGTGGAGGCTGAAGTTGGAAGACAAAGAAGCCTCTTTAAAAAGCTATTTTCCTCCACCTGGAGGTCTCCATGGCGACAATGACCCCAAACCCCTGATCCATAGAGGGCCACAGAAACACATCTAAGGCGGTAAATGTGCAACATATCACAAAGACGCCGGCTTCCTAATTTTGAGGCGAATTTAAAAACACCAGAAATGGCTTTGCCCATCTTGGCCTTAACGTTACAAATCTCCTGTGCCCACATGCCATTACTACTGAGAGCGATGCCTAAATAGCAAAATGTATCCACCACTTGTAGCTTTTGGTCCACAAACTGGAAAGATCTCAGGTTTTTTATTTTCTTGCCACAAGCCATAATAAACGTCTTGGAGTTATTAATTTTTAATTTCCTTCCCTGGATAAAACTAAAAAAACTATCCATTAATCTCTGCAGACCCACTGGAGTTCTAGACAATAAAACAGTATCGTCTGCGTAGAGCAGTACAGGAATGGCTTGGCCCTCGGCTTGTGGTGCATCAGTGGAGACCAATCTCAATTCAGAGTCCATGTCATTAATAAAAAGAGAGAAGAGCAGTGGGGCAAGGACGCAGCCTTGTCTGATACCTGATTTGACCTCAATAGCATCAGTGCATTCACCCGCTTGGCCATAACGAATCCTGGCCGATAGTTTACTGTATAGTCTGGCCAGAAAATAAATAATTGCGGGAGGGGCGCCCATATTTAATAACGTGGTCCACAGAAGGGCATGGTTCACCAAATCGAAAGCGCTGGACAAATCAGCAAAGCAGAGGAATAAGGAGCCCTGTTTGTCTCGGGTGTATTTACCTATGATAAGATCTAAATTAACACACAGCTCAACGGTACCAAGGCCCCTACGGAACCCAAATTGGGATTCAGCCAAGATACCATCGACCTCTGCCCATTCCTCCAGACGCTGTAGGAGCACCCTACTCATAATTTTTAGGGAGGAGTCCAGAAGGGAGATAGGGCGGTAGTTCTTTGCCTCGCTCCTATCGCCCTTCTTATAGATTGGTATAATAATTGATTCACCCCATGTAAGAGGGGTGCTTACCATAACTGCCGCGTTGAAGACTTTGGTCAGAAGGGGGCCCCACAAAAGAGTGTCAGCTTTGTAAAGGTCTATCGGCACCCCATCAGGCCCTGGGGCCTTTCCTCCCTTGCTGTTTTGGATGGCAGTAACTACCTCGTCAGTTGTAATATTTAGGGGAAGGTTTGGACCAAGGGCTGCTGCTCTAGGGCACGTACTAGTTTCCCCCCCCTGGATTAAAAATGCTATTATAAAACACAACCCAGTTTTCTTCACTAACCTGGGCTGACAATACTGGGTAAGCCTCCTTCTGATGCAGAAAGGGACTATTCACAGTGCTCCAGAAGAGTTTGCTGTCCCGCAATTCGGCTGCTTTGGAGAAATTATCCCAGGCTTCCTCCCGTAATTCATGCTTCCTACGGGACAACTGGTCCTTATAGTTTGCTCTGAGGGATTTAACAACACACTTGTCCCTGGGGTGATTGCATAGGGCTTTCTTTAGTTCCTGCAAGGACTTCGTACAAGCCCTATCAAACCATCCCACGTTAGCCCTGGGCCTGTTGGGGGCAGTAAGTATTTTTTTAGTTATGGCATTAATTTCCTCGAAGTCAACGATAATACTTGCTGCACTTGTATTATCATCTAAACAGCGCTGCAGCTCAGGGAGACTTACAGCCACAATTTTTTACATCAGCTTCTCAGAATTGCCACTGCACCATTTTATTCTACATCCATTAGGCCTATGAGGGATTAATTCAGCAACTGTCCTACGGGCAACTTGGACCTTCCTCCCCCAAATCAAGGTGGTAAAAGTAATTCCGTTATGATCACTAAGTGACTCAATCAATTAATGGCAGGTAAGAATGCTGGGTACTTTTTTTTTTTTTTACTTTCTGCACTACCACCACACCCTTCACTTTCAGGCAGAGGCACCTCAAAGTCAGTATTTAACTTTCTGCACTACCACCACACCGTTCACTTTCACGCAGAGGCACCTCAAAGTCAGTATTAACCGCTGAGCCCATGGGGTGGCAGGTAGCAGGGTTGCATTCAGATTCAGAGCCCTAATCCTCTTGATCCCTGGGGCCTCACAGTAATAGTCTAGGAGACAAGAGGAAAGGAGCGATATTCATAGATATTGTCAAAGAGAAGGCCCAGAATAGGGAGCACTGTATGGGGACTCATTTTTGTGATCACAAATGGCCAGAGACAGCTTCTTCAGAGAGATACCCCCAAAAAGGGGCCAATATAAGTGTTTTTCTTTTTTTAAAGGGACATTCATTAGTGAAGCTAGTACTGCTGCCAAGTGTGTAAGTGGCCACTGCTGGTTATCATCAAGGAAGCAGATGCAGCACGGCTGGGGCCCAGGGATTTGAGGGGCCCACTGCATCACAGTTATGACTGTCTACCTTTAAAAAAGGGGCATCGGAGCCTATTTTCCTTTCAAGCATTAGGACCGAGGTGATGATCCGTCATGGTGGGAAAGATATAAAAGATGCAGAGGAGATAGCCTTTAACTCAGGACTGCAGTTATCATTAGTGCAGCAGGTGTAGTTGCATTGGTGTCAAAGAGTGTGAGGGGCTGACAACACCCCAATTAGGGAGAGCAGTTTGTTTGGGATAATATCTGTATTTGTTTGATGCATTTTCTGTTTTATAAGTCTCATATTTAGTGTGGTTCATAAGCTATAGAAAAGTACTATAAATGGAATACTAAATTGCAATTCATAAACTAAGTGCCGAGTTTTATACCTCCAAATTACCTATACTCATCTGTGTGGAGTCCTCCACCCCGACAGACGAGTCTCTGCACACTTAACTATACGTTTTAGTAGTAAAAGTGTGAGAGACTAGGGGAGTAGTAGGAAAAGGGAGCAGACTTACTACAAAAGGAGATAGGACTAGGGAGGAGTAAGAGGGGTTTAGTGAGGGTCAGGGAGGGACGCCACCCACCCACGCAAGAATAAAACAATTGCATTACTTTGGGGGTGGAAACCTGTAACTTACACTTTTGTAGTAAGTTTACAGAGTTTGTGAATACAGAAAGTAGTAAATGTTCCCCAAAGTGTAAACTTACCCAAAAGTGTAAGTTACCTATGTGAATCAGGCCTAATATGTGTTTTTGTTTCACTCTATCCTATATTAACACCAACAATTACCATATGTGTTAGAGTTTCTTTTTTCAATGTACTTGTGATTAAATACTAATCATGCATTATCTTCTACTGGGTTTCCCAATTCTTATCACTATAAGTAGTCAATGGAATATCTTGCCACAGTTTCCAACCTGGTCAAAATGGGCCAGGTCGGAGAGCTCTGAATGGCGGCCAGTACTGTGTGGCGGATGATTAAACCTTCAGTAGAGTCGTACGATATAAACAACAGCTCATAAAGAGTCCAATCTATCAACCAAGACACTCTATTTGCGGTGGGAAATGAACAAGTAGGATGCAGCGAATTCTTTTGGACTCATCGAAAGAGAAAAGTCCATCTTACAAACCTTGAAAGTTTAAATATTGCCCTGGTGAAGTAATCTCCGTGAATTTGGTAGTCTCCCAACTTCCACTTTGTGAACTGATCCCCCTACAAATGCTGGCTCAAATTCTGGGTTGTTGTGCATGGGTGTGAAAGGGTATAGAAAAGTTTAAACTCTAGCGCTCCATGATAATCAGTGGAAATCCCCACAAGAGGGTGTGGGGGTCTGCAAAACAAACAATATTTAATCTACTGTGCTTTGGTAACCACAGAAAATCTCGAACCATTGGACCCAACAATGCACATTTCATGTCAAGCCAATGTTTTTCATTGGCTCCCAGTGACCAGTTGAATGATAGCATCACTGTTTCGCAATCAAATAATGGGAGACCCAGACCTCTCCCCACCTCCTGCGTATTGACCCACACCAATTTCTTGGAAGAATGTACGTTTGATATAATCCTAGAAGTGTACATCCACCTGGTAAAAGTAAGAACCAGCCTTCACGTTGGTTTCCAGGCAGAATCTCCTGTAAGTTTAACAAAAGTAATTGGCTTGTAGGCTTTATTCCTCCAAAAACAACCAAGATCTCGTCAGATGTATTAGGATGCGGGAGGACAGACACCTGCAGTGAACCTCCTCTGCTTTGTGGTTTGCTGAGGTACCAAGGTACACAGAGGTGCTGAATTTGTAGTGTGCCATGTGTAGTCTCCCCCAGAACATATTTTTTTTATTATTATTATTATTTTAAATGGTGCAATGCTAAAATGGCTTGAATACTATTTGGAGGTAGGTGTCAATAACTGGGGAATCTCTCTCTAAGCCAATGCTTGTGATCAGTGGTACGCTCAAGGGCTTAATATTGGCGCCCTCACATTTCTTGATGTATACTGAACCTTTTGGATCACGCCTGACGCATCCAGGAGGTTCAGTATCATATCTTTGCAAATGATACATAGTTATACCCTAGACCCCCTTCCATTGCTAATCACAAGGTCTCATCTTCCCTGACTATATTCAAAAATGGATGCAAGGTAGGCATCTAAAACTAAATGAAAGAAACTGAATTTCTCTTAATCTCTTAAAACCCAATTTCCAGCTGAATAAAAATTGAATAAATGTGAGGTGATATGATCTGCGAGCTTTCAGCTTCAAATGTATGACTCTGCCAGACCAGGAGGTATTAAATCAGACAGGAAACTAAACCTAGGAGTCCACATAAAAAATCTGGCCAAATGGGGCAGTTTCCGACACAGACTTCTCCATAACTCAAAACCTTCCCTACCATCAAAGGACGTACAACTGGCTGTGCAGCCCCTTGTCCTTTACCCACTTACAATGGAAATGCTCTCCACACTGGACTTCCAAAGTAAGCCTTGCACCTCTAAACACGGGGGGGGGGGGGGCTTATTTACAAGCCCCTGGCGCCGCCAGTGCGTCACTTATAATATGGGAAAAAGTGACTCACTGGCGGCGCAAGGGGCTTGTAAATAAGCCCCGGGCTTGCATGCTGCAGCCAGGCCTGTCTCAAACTCATGCAAATACGACCATATCACACCTGTCCTTTTTTCATTAAAAGGACTTCAAGTTGAGGCAAGATGTATTCAAAAACCAGAACACGTCCAAGTATCTCCTGCAGAAACCGACCATTTTCTGGGGCTCCTCTAGGGTCAGAAGCAAAACTAACCTTCGCCTTCAGAGCCAACTCTTTAAGAAAACCTCATCCGCTGCCCATTCCATCTCAGGGCATGCAATTAAGGTATGGCATTCACTACCCCAGTCTATCAGGCTGCCCAACGCTTTGGACTGATTAAGGCGTTCCCTGAAATATAATTTATCTGACAGATACCTCAAAGCCTGATATGCAATAAACATCTAACGTGATTTGATCTCGGTTTTAGCAAGCAAGTACGCCTAATCCATGGCAGAAATGTAAGGACAGGCAACATACTATTTGTAATACTGATTTGCCTGTGTTTATGCAAATACATCTAACCAAGCACTACTTGCCGAAAGATGAAACTTTTTAGCTCACACGTTGGGTGAAGTCGACAACACTCGCTCATTCTGTGCTTTCACACGCGGTGCTATCTATTCTAGTGTACCCTGGGCTTCAAGTGGAATGAAAAAACTGGGGGGTCTCTCAAAGGGGCGTGGCCACTGCAATTAAGGGCGTGGCTTAAAAACACAAGCAACAAATCTGGGCTTAGCATAGTGTGCCGCCCGACTTGCATGTTGCTGTTTCTGTCATTGCATCCAGATATATGACACAAGTAACATCATACCTATAAGAAGTCAGGAGTGGACTATTAGCTTCGTCAAAGGTTGTTCGTTGCATAAGATAAACTAGCAGCAACCATGGCTTGTATATAATATTGAAAAAGCTTCCACTTAAAGCCCTGGTGACACCACGACAATGTTCCTGCTCCTGAGTGTCAAAAAGAGAAGGGAAATCCAGAGAGAAACTGGCTCTCTTTAAAGGATTTCCCTTCCCCAACAACCTCCCATGCATGACGTCATGCCGTAACTTCTCCACTCGTGATAAGTGAGCAGTGTGAGCACGCGCACATCCATGTGCCTGCTGTCACTGCAGTCCGGAAAAATCGGGCCACCTGTGCCTGGGCACAAAACAGAGCCCGATAGAGACCCGTTTTGAGGCCTCCTTTAAAAAAAAACTGCCGGTGTTCGGCACCGGTGAGACCCGGCCCACTTAAAGCCCTGGGTGTACCACTTGCATATAGTCAAAGGTCGAACTGAACGGGATCTATCAAGAATTATGTTTCCAATCATTTTTAATGTTATGGAAAAAATTCCCATACTTCTTGTCAAATAATAACTGTTCCGGCAGGGTTAATGGTGTTACCTCAGGTTGAAAGGAAAGAAGTAGGTCTCCTGCAGGTTAAACATCAGTTTAACTATTTCCATATATGGTCTGTGCATTATATTGTATATGCAGTTACTCTCGGTGGAAGTCCAACAATATAGCTTTTTTTTTTTTTAGTAAACTGACCTCTCCCCGACGCTGTACCCACTGTGCTCAGGTTCAAAGTCCCCATACTTTCTTACACGCCTGGACTGCTGTATATACTGTACTTTAACATGCATAAATGTGAGGCGCTCTGACCTCCTCGGAGGCCGCCTTCGCGGCATATACAGTTTTCTAAATAAATACATTTTCAGCCGCGTAAAATAGGCTTTCAAGGCCATAGACCGCGGATTGGGCTGAACGTCCACTGGAAAGGTCCATTTTTTTTAATCACAGGCTTTGAGCCTGCTCGGATGGCTAATGCACCTGCAGGCCAGAGCAGCACGGCCCGCAGGTCACAGGTTTCAATGCGTACGCTTTTGCTCAATGAATCGATGCGGCGGCTGCTAAGATTTGTTTGGGTAACCTGCAGGTCACAGGTTTGAATGCTGACACAATGCAGACTAGCGGGGGCGGGAGAACCCTCCCCCCCACCCCACACTTCGTCAGTGACCTCAAAAGAAGCAGCTGTGGCAGGCCGGGGGCGTGGTTGGGGAAAAAAGGGGGCAGGGAAGCACTTTACATCTGCTCTTCGCTTCCTGGTTCCCCCCTTCTGCAGGGGGGCTCTTGAGAAGAGAGGGGGGGGGGGGGCAGACAAAGCGAGGAGGACGGAGAAGGGGGAGGAGGGTTACAGTGGAAAGACTGGATAGGTGAATAAGCTGGGGCAGATGGGGGACAGATGTGGTCAAAGTGGAAAAGTGCTGGGGGGGGGGGGGGTTGGGTATCAGTGCGTTTCTTTGTGATGTCTGCTCCATGTTTTGGGGTTCCGTGTTTAAAGCTGCCTCGTAACAGTGCCGCTGCTTCCGCTTACTGCCCTGGGCGAATCCAATGCAGCGCCCTGAAGCTTCAGAATCGGCGCTAAACCAAACGAGAGGGTGGGGTGGGGATTGGAGATCGAGAAAGAGAGTAGCTACGATGTAGAGACAAGCAAAAAAGATAACGCAATTGATAGAGGAGTAAGCAGGCAGACAGGAAGTATGACAGGTAAAGAAATGGGAGGCTAGACATGTATGTGTGCAGGCAGGCTCAGACCAATGCACTAACGGGATGAAACGGATAGAGTAGACAGAGATAGACACATGGGCAAATAGGCGGGTAGACAGGTCGACAGGTGAACAGATGGATAGATAATGAACCCTCCGAGATAACAGACAGAGGCAGATGAAAAAGATGGGTAACTGTGGGTAAAGTTGGATACCGCTCTGCCGCCATCATCAGCAAAACGTGGATATATAGAAATGTTATACTATCACACAAGGTACTCTAGTACTTGAAGATATATATGTAAACCACATCCTTTTCTGAGCTGACCTACAGGCTCGTCTTGAGATGTTGGAGAGTTTGTCTCACCCATAACTTTTCATGGGATATTTCATCATAGGCTTCCTCCCACATTGGAGTCGGATGGCACCACTCCAGTGGACTCAACCGAAAAATTGGGAGTTCTTAAGACAGTTTTACTACAGGACAAATTCACAGGTCCAGCTCATGAGTTAAAAATACCTGGGGTTATCCCAAAATAAAATGTCTTTGTGAATGGGTGCCGCTGATATGGGTTAAAATTAAACAGTGTGGTATAAAGGTACAAATTAATGTTTGACGTGATCACTTCATGATACCAACATGTTTCGACCTACCAAAGTGCCAAAGCTGGTCAAAGGTCTTCTTCAGGGCCAAAATACTCCTTACTGATTTAATACATGAATTCCATGCAGAAAAAGGATGGCCAAGGCTCTCACATCTATACGCTCTCATTCAGTACATAATCCCAATTTAGGGATACATTCAGACTTCATTGTTCAGAATGAAGGACATCTCTTCTGTAGTCACACAATTGTCGAGACGTAGATGCTGTCCTTTTCACTTGGAGTACCCCCATGATGCCGTATACTAGAGATGTGATGTCACCGATACTTATACAGCACACATCTGCCACTGGAATGACCTTGGAGCACCTGAAGATGCTAAGCTGTGGCAGTGTTGAGCATAGTGCGGCTCAAATACTCTGTGACAGGACAGCATACAGAGATGTTATGTTATAAGTAATTGTATAGAGTGTATGTGGCAGTAAGGTGGCCACATTTTGCTGAGAGGTAGACAGCTATACTGCCATCCTCGGAGCGGGGGGGGGGGGGGGGCATTGGCCATGCTGTGTCGGGCTGATAATATGACCTGGTTATGCAATGAGATCAATGGAGGTGATGTCTGAGTGAAATGTCATTGTTGGTGTGAGTATAGGTGCGATGTGTAGGGTTTTGTGCATTACATGTTGAGGGTGTTGTGTATGTGCGGTGATGAAGTTGTATGTGGTATGCTGCCTAAAGACTAGTGCCAGTAGCTCTGAAGTGTGTGTACGCACATGTTTGGTGCCTACTTGTGTCGTGGTATAGTGGTAAGAGCGCGGCTGTTTGAGCATGGGAGCGGTGTGTGATACGAGCTGATGGGGGTGCTGTGTCTGTTTATCTACGAGGGGGTTATTGTTATTTTTAGTTAGTGCCCTTGTGTGTAGTCATGTTGGTGTCTGCATGTGTGGTTCGTTTATGTGTGAAATGTGAGCCGATGGTGATTATGTTCATGTGTTTATGTATGAGGAGTGTAGTGTCTTCATGTGTTTGTGCGAGTGTGTGGTGTGTGTATATGGGGGTGGAGCGTTGGAGACTGCGTCCCTTTGAGAGCTTGGTGGTATGTATCTGGGTGTCTTTGAATGCTGTTGTTTCTTTGAGAGTGCGGGAGTTTGTGTGCAAGCGCCTTGTTTATTTGTAAATTGTGCAGTGTCTTTATGTGCGCATCTGAGAGGTGCTTGGTGTGTATGCCAGTGCTTCTGTGAAAGGCGTGTGGTGTCTGTATGTATGTGTGCGTGTGGAGAAAGGTCTGTGTGTACGTGTGTGCATCGGTGAGGGTGTTCATTCTCTGCGTGCAACTTTAAGTGTTGCGGTTTCTGCATGTGTGAATCCTGAGGGGTGTCTTCATGTTTGTGCTTGCATCTCCGATGGGGTTGGTGTTGTGTGTGCATCTGTGGTGGCGTGGTGTCTGTATGTATGTGTTTGTGCATCTGTGAGGATTTTGGGGTCCTTGTATTAGCATCTAAGAAAGGGTTGTTGTTAATGTGTGCGAATTCGTGAAGGACGACGTGTCTGCATGTGTGAGGACTGTGGTGTCAATCCGTGTCCGTCTGTATGCATGTGTTTGTGAATCCGTGAGGACGGTGGTGTCTGTGTCTGTATCTATGCGGCGTGTAGTGTCCATCTGTGAGTGGTGTGCTGTCTGTAGCCCATTATGTGTGTCATTGAGGGCTCTTGTAACTGAAGGTAGATGTCTGCAAAGGTGTTGATTCCATGTGTGCATCTGTGAGGTGCTTGGTGTCGGTACGGGGGTATCGGTGATTGCTGTTAATCTGTAAATGGCATGTGTCTCTGAGGGGTGCTAAATATGTGTACCCCTCTGTTGGGGTGTGGTGTCTGTATAGAACTATCTGTGAGTGCAGTTGTGTCTGTGTTTCTCTGAAGGGTGTCGAATCTGTGTGTAGAGTGTGCTCATCTGCGAGGTGTTTGGTGTTTCTATGCCGGTATTTTTGAGTGCTGTTGTATCTGCGTACTTCCTCTGATGAGTGTTGTGTCTGTGAGTGGGTATACTCTGAGGACTGTGGTGCCCCCTTGCCTGCATCCGAGTGGGTGTGCGGTCTGTACATGTGCCTCGGGAGGAGTGCAGTGTCTGTATCTGTGTGCATTTGTGAGGGGGTTGATGTCTCTGTGTGTGTACTCATCTGTGAGGGGTGTGGTGTCTGTAAGGGGCTAATTTGCATGATCTGCTGTCAAGAGCATCCTTCTTCCCGAGCAGCCAATGGGTTTGCTCGTGGGTACCAGCTGAGGCTGAGGAGCAGCATCCCTTCTCCCTCCCCGGCACACACACCGCATCCTTCCAGGGAGCAGCACGGGCCCGAGCAGCAAAAGGCTGGCACGGACAGAAAGGGGCACAACAAGGGCAAAAACGGAACATTTGGGCTCCAGCTGCCCGCAGCGTCACCAAATCGACTGCCCATAGGGACTAAGAAACAACCCTCAAATCTTCTGCACTTTTTTAAAATCGATTTTGCATTTTTTCTCAAAAATACTACCATCTTTCGCTTTAATTTTCTCTTCTTCGAATATTTTCGAAATCTCGACGAACTACTGTCCCCGCGCCCTCGCCCTCGCCCCTCACCACAATAGAGGCCCCCACCCGACCAAGGAGCAACGCCCCACCAGCGGGGGTGGGGAGCGGAAGACAAGGTCGAAGGAAATTCAATTTTGTAGAAGATTTTTTATACACATCTATATATTTTTTTGAATCTATTTTTGAGAGAAAAACCGAGTAACGCGAGAGCCAAGCCGAGAGGCCCACCAGGAGGGCGCACAACACCTGCCGATTCTTCGCCTCGCTGCGCCTTAAGGATGGTGACTGTAGGTATTTGCTCATTCCTTTGTGTTTCCACCGTTTTTAGTCTCACTGTTTTCTATTCCAATGTTATATTGCTGATGGGCGGCCGGGCGGGGGCGGGGTAGGCGGCACTTAAGAACATATACCCCCCCCCCCCCACCACTGCATTGTTCTCCCTCTTACTAGCAATGAACACCTTTTACCCCCGCCAACAAAAAACGGATCCCGAACAGCCACCCTTTTTTATTCTGCACATCACCCAACCCCTACCCCCCCCCCCCCCGTCCGACTGGATGTACCCCCACTCACCCCAAACCATTCGATGGTGATTTTATAATTCCCCGTCCCAGTTTATCCCAAACCCAAAATGTGTTAATCACATGTAACGATTAAAGCGCCACGGTGTCTTTATGGCTGAAGAGTGTTATTTTGTTTACTTGCCAAATGTACATTAAGGAAAGACATTCCTACCCAGTCTTAGGGGATGTGGAGTGCACTGGCAGAGCTGGGTGCGGCCACCGCTTGCTGGTCTTCTGGGCGCTAGTGGTGACGGGGTGCTTTGGGTCATTTATTCCAGACCCCGTCTTTAATAATTGCTTTGCGAACACGGATAAGAAGCACCCCCCCCCCCCCCCCCCCCTTGAGGTTATATCGAGGGGAGACACTGCTGGCAGACTGGGTAGTCGGTGCCCGCCCCCCCCCCCCTTTATTTCAGGATGGGGAGGGGCGGCTGAGCACCATCTTCCCTCACGTGCCTCTCTCCCAGCTCTCTCTCCCTCCATCACATCCCACAAAAGGCACAGGGTGTGACCAGAGTCTGAGATGGAGCGAGAAGTGAAGGAGGGGGGAGATAAGCAGGAGGGAGGGGGCTAGAGGCGGAGGGGGTATGGCATACGAAGAGGGAGAGAGAGAAAGCGTGAGATGCAGGGAGAAGGTGCGAGATAAAGGGAGGGGAGCGGTATAGGGGTGGACGAGAGACCAAGGGATTGGTGAAGGAAGGGGCAGAAATAAGGGAAAGAAAGCAGAGGGAGGGCGGGTGGTGGGAGAGACCGCAAGAGAAAGCAAAGTATGGGGGGGGAGGCAGAGAAAGGGAGACAAAGGGAAACAGCGACACGAAGATGGGGAGTGACAGCGGTGATAAGGGACAGAAGGCATTGGAAGGGCGAGACACACTTAAGAGCGCTGCGGCGAGAGTGAAACAAAGGGCGTTAAAGGAAGAGACAGCGAAAGAGGCAGGGAGATGGCTGCGGCTGAGAGGACAGTGTGGGAGATGTCAAGAAACGGAGACAGGTCCTCCCTGCGACAGAGGCAGGTGCAGACAAACATACATACAAAGACATGCAACCAACATACCAGAACAGAGCTAACTGAACACACACATCCACACAGAATGACATGCAGACATACCAGGACAGTCCCGCACTTAGAGAGCAATCACACACATACAAAAACACGTGTACTCGGCGTGCTTCTCCCAGCATGCACCGCACCCTGGAGCTGTGCTGAAGGACAGCCACCCAATGACTCCGGCAGGAGGCACTTATGTGTGTGTGCCAATGCATGTCTGGAGCTCGCCATCCAAGGCATGCAGCTAGTTATGCGTGCTCCTTGCACATAATAAGGCATCCATGTTATGTTTGTTTCCACATATGTGTATTTGCACATATCTGTATAATCTATCCCTGGCATGGGTGGAGTCTGAATTATGCAACCCAGGTGTGGACGTGTGGCCCATGCTTGGTGAGATAAAGGTCCTGCGGTGACGTTTGTGTCCCCCACACTCACGTTTGCACACATGCATGACATGAAGACACAGAGTGAGTTGTTTGGCAGTGCATGCTTAGAAGTAGATTTAGTCTCACATGTGTGTAATGCAGCCCGATTCGTTTGGGATTTGTATGCCACAGCACACATGTTCATCCACACATACATAAAAGTACATGCATGATATTCACGCCAGGAACTGCTGGATTCTGGGGTCTGCAGCACGCGTTATTATGCATCTGTGTGTGTAATCCAGGCCGGATCTTAGTGGGTTGCGGCCTGCTGTCTATGCAGATTGTCCTCGCTCTCTTTTTCGGAATATTTTCTTATGCTCTTGTGTATGCAATGTCCGGTATAATGCCAGGGCTATGGAGGATGTGGAAGGATGGGAGGGGGGGGGGGGGGGGGGATCGCTGCTGGCGAAGCCTCAGTCCAGTGCCAAGGAATGACTTGTGGGGTAACCTATTGTATCCGATAGGGTGGGCACTGCGGGGTGGTCAATATTTCTAATGCCAATATAGAGTTGGGGTACATCTTACTGCCATGGTAGGGTGTGCGGGCAGAAAAGGGAATCAGAGTGTGGAAGCTCTTTGTCGGTGCAGGATGTAGTAGCTGGCCTGATGCCAGTAACCACACCAGCTAGTGACAAAGGATGGCCCAACCTTCAGACTAGGGGGCCCAAAAAGGAATCAAGCCCAGGGGGTTCCTCTAGGTGGAATAGGAGACATATGCATAAAATAGTGGGGCAGAGAAACGGTCTCACGCCCAATGTCTAGGCTGGTCACTTCTTTCAAGACCTAAGCAAGGACAGTTTTGGAAACCGGAGGGACTAGAATTGACAATTTCTACAATAGCAGACAAGGGGCATGCCAATCGGCTTAGACGATGTTGCATGGCATGAAGTGCGGGTGACCTTGATGAGGGCGTGGAAGCGGTTCACGTTGCACGTAGAGGAGTACCCTGTCACTTGTAACAAACTGTTGGGGTGACGTGGTGCGATGGAGGGGGAAAAGACTGCGCGCACGGGGAAAGCACACGGCTCTCCCTCTGAGAGTAGCGATATGGGATCCTGTGATGGCAGCAAAGAGGCCAAAAATGTCACGTACGTGTTGGCTCCTTGCGTGATAGTGGAAGCAGAAAAGAAATAGAAGGAGACCTTGGAGAGGGCCGCAAAGACATGCGCCTCACTGGCAAGGTTATTTGTGCCCTCAGTGCGACTGCGCGCAGCTGCCAGACAAAATGGCTGCTCGGCGAAGCCACAACGGCATTTCCGCCGGGTCTGCTCTGCCGCACCCAAAGAAGGCAAGGCAAGGTGACATTTCCGCTTTTGTAAAATTGGGGAAGGCCATTTGCCCCCTGCTTGTGATCACATTCAACTGAATTTTTTGGAAGGCGCATGAGGAAGGGGAGCTTGGTGTTCGGCAGTCTGAGGGAATGTACGGTCGATCCTTTAAGAAGCCAAATTTCAAGCATATACAAAAAAACTGTATAAAAAACTGAACTCAAACCACCCAAAAGCATGCCCCATTTTTGGCCAGTGGACAAAGGAATACCAAAATGAAATGTCCCCGCTCTCCAGCACGCACCTGTATATTTAGAGCCCCTGCACTCGCCCTTCATATTCATATTACCATAGTACCCCCAGGGGCACCCCGCTTTCCCCCCTCCCCCCAAATTAGGTTACCCAAAGAAGACACAAGAAACAGTTGTAAGTGGGTAACAAATGCTGCAGGATTTATTACATAATTCCAGGATATGTAATAGGTGGGTTATCTTACGGGCGATCCAAGGGCAGGCGGCCATCTACTTCACCTGCCCCGCCTGATGAGCCGGGCAGCACGGGAATGACCCGCAAGTGCTGCCCCCCCAAGTGATTCTTTTTTCGATCACGTGCCGTTGAAATTCTACTCACACCCCCCCTCTCGGGGCGGAGCGTCGCATAGCAAGCCCCCGGTTGTTCAGGCCCACAACCGCCCGCAGGCCTAGCGGGGCGCCGACCGGCTTCCGGGACCTCTCTGGAGGCTCCTCGTTTTGGCTCAGGCACCACGTGGTGCCGCGCAGAGGTACCCTTTGTACCGGCCTGCTTCCAGATCGCCCTGTAACTCCGCCTGCAACGAAAAGGAAAACATTAAAACGTTCAGCAAAAAACTCCACCCCACCACACCTACGCCGGGTAAGCGGTAGGGAGGGTAAAAAGGCGAGGTGGGCGACAAAGAGGTCGCCAGTGAGGGTGGGGGAAGGCTAAATAGCCTTCCCCTCACACCTGGGCCCGGAAGTGACGCGCATTGCGCGTCACTTCCGGCCCCCGACACGGAGGGGGGCAACAGTCAGGATCCCTGCCCCCGCCCCCCCCGAAGGAGGGAGTGGGGAGGGGTGACCGGGGCCCCGGGGCCACTAAGGCGCCGACCGCCGAGTGGCCCCCTGCGGGGGCCGCGGTCAGCGGCATAGTACCCCCAGGGGCACCCCGCTTTCCCCCCTCCCCCCAAATTAGGTTACCCAAAGAAGACACAAGAAACAGTTGTAAGTGGGTAACAAATGCTGCAGGATTTATTACATAATTCCAGGATATGTAATAGGTGGGTTATCTTACGGGCGATCCAAGGGCAGGCGGCCATCTACTTCACCTGCCCCGCCTGATGAGCCGGGCAGCACGGGAATGACCCGCAAGTGCTGCCCCCCCAAGTGATTCTTTTTTCGATCACGTGCCGTTGAAATTCTACTCACACCCCCCCTCTCGGGGCGGAGCGTCGCATAGCAAGCCCCCGGTTGTTCAGGCCCACAACCGCCCGCAGGCCTAGCGGGGCGCCGACCGGCTTCCGGGACCTCTCTGGAGGCTCCTCGTTTTGGCTCAGGCACCACGTGGTGCCGCGCAGAGGTACCCTTTGTACCGGCCTGCTTCCAGATCGCCCTGTAACTCCGCCACAGCCCTGGAGGCGGCTAACCGTCGCAGCCAGGGCCCCCCACCAACCTAGCTCTTTACCTGCACCCTCTATTCACCAATGCTTCGCTTAAATCCAATAAAAACAGGTCCATGCCTATTTGGGAGAGGTGTACTCCATCCAAGTCGAAGTACCCCTTTACATTCCCCCGAATCATCTCATGGCGAATAAAGCCCAAACCCCTTTGGGATGTGAACTTACGCATTGCTCCATTAATGCGCCTCCTGGAGTGCTCTACCGCTTCTAAGGATTTAGCTCCCCGCCAAGACCTGCGGGGGATGATCTCCGACCACACGATCTCACACTCGCCCAGACGCTTGCAGATTTCCCCTAAGTCTCTTTTCATGGCTAATAACAGCAATCGTCTCCCTAGGGTAACAAGGTCGTTTCCACCCAGGTGTATCACCAACCGGTGGGGCAAGGTGGACCCGTGTGCTCTTAGTCTCTGCTCGATCTTATTCCTGAGTTCGAACCATCTCATCCCCGGCACCCCCATCCATTCCACTTCAGTCTGAGGGAAGTGTCGCATCCAATTCCGGTGCGATGCCCATTGGGCCGCCCGGGCGACAAATGAATGCCCGATCACCCACACCACTCGTCCTAATAAAGAGGAGACATGGTGTACACACAAGTTATTTAATCAGAAAGGGTGATTTCAACGATACACACTATAAAATCACAAACACATTACTAAAAGCTGCCTCACGGGCGAACATATATCTTATAGCAATCAGATTCCCAACGCCCCAATTTCTTCACCTGAGCGGCCTCTAATCCCGCCAGGTGAGCGGCGGTGGCAGCGCCAATGCGGAAGGAGTGGCTGGAATACCTTCTGTCCGGCCGGGCGAGCCCCGCCTTGGCTAAGCTGGCCCTGATTACCTGCTCGAACTGGTATCTAGTTACGGGGGTACCATTTGAATGCAACAGAAGATAACCAGGGCCGGGCGGTCTGTACTCCAACAACGCCTTTACCCATTGTACTGGGCAGAACCTGGGGTCACCTAGGGGCTGAAGAACCACCCTGATCCCCCGCCCCGCCTGGTCAGTCTTGGACTTGCGTAAATGAATGGTCAGTGACCCGGAAATGGACACGTCTGAAATTGCCAGCGCATCCCCTGAAAAGTCGACCTTGGACCTAGCCACTAACTCGCTGACTCTGAATGCCCCAAAAAATGCTAAGCAGAACGTGGCTGAAAACAGCGTGGCCTCGTAATGAGAGTAGGTGACTAGCTCGAGAGCCCCTAGCATGCCTTTCAGGATTTCGAAATCAATGGGGGCCCGATTATCAGGGGCCCTGGGCTCCTCCCTAGCCCAGCCCTTCAAGGCGGCCCGGATGGGATAGGAGTTAGTGGGATCCGCCCCGCCAGACAACTTGGTGTCGTGGCTTACGGCCGCCAAGTGGCTGCCTACCCATGAACGGCTTTTCCCCTGTCCCCTAGCCCACACCAGAAATGCTCGGACCTGGGACACCAACGCAGCCCCTGAAGTTCCCAGCGCTACAGAAGTTGCTCTGAATGTTGCCATGTGGGCGCTGTAACGCTTTCTGGTACCTGGGGCCAGAGCTCTTTCTCCCATCTCCTTCAGGCTCAGTCCCACTGCAGGATCTTCCATAGATGGTCCGGGAATGGGGTCATCTGCGCTCTCGCCCGCGGCCAGGCCTCCCTGAATCGGAGCCACTGAAAACGAGAAAGAGCGTCAGCTGCCACATTTTGAATACCCTCAATGTGCCTGGCTTTAAACTCGACATTGATGCGCAGGCATGCCCGGACCAACTCCCTTAGTAAGCACAGCACCAGCCGGCACCTAGCGGACTGGTTGTTAATTGCCTGAACAACCGCCATGTTGTCAGACCAAAATACCACCTTCCTATCTGACAACGCCGCCGGCCATAGGTGTAGTGCAACAACAATCGGGAAGAGCTCCAGAACAGTCACATTTTTGGTGATCCTATGCCTGCGCCAAACATTGGGCCATCCCTGCGCGCACCATTCCTCGCCCAAGATAGCCCCGAAACCTTCCCTGCCTGAGGCATCTGTGAAAAGACAAAGTTCCTGACTATCAATCCAGGGCTGCTTCCAAATAACCGTCCCATTAAAGCAGGCTAGGAATTCGCTCCATACCACCAGATCCTGCTTCAGACCTGTCCCCAGCTTGACCCAGTGATGTTTCTTTTTTATACCAGCGGTCGCCCTTGCTAACCTGCGTGCAAAGACCCTCCCCATGGGTATGACCTTTACCGCAAAATTCAGGGTCCCTAGCAGGCATTGGATTTCACCCAGAGTAGCCTTGTCCCTACCCAGTAGATCGCAGATCTCCTGACGCAAGGCCTGTACCTTATCCGCAGGGAGTCGGGACACGCCCTTTACCGTGTCCAACTCGATGCCCAAGAATATCAAAACCTGCGCCGGACCCTCGGTCTTACCAGGAGCTAAAGGTACGCCCAAGTGTCCTGCCAATTCCTTGAAACATTGCAGCGCCCGTGCACAATCTTGCGAGTCAGCTCCCCCGATGAACAGGAAATCATCCAGGTAGTGGGTCACTCCCTCAATGCCATACCTGTTTGTTAAGGCCCACTGTAGGAAGGAGCTGAACGCCTCAAAGTACGCACAAGACACCGAGCAACCCATGGGCATACACCTATCATAAAAGACCTGGTCCCCCCACTTGAAGCCCAGAAGGTGTTGGCTGTCCGGGTGTACTGGCAGGAGCCTGAAGGCCGATTCGATATCAGACTTGGCCAACCAGGCTCCCTTCCCTGCCCTCCTGATCATGTCGACTGCCAGGTCTAGGGAGCAGTAAGACACTGAGCATCTACCTTCGTCAAGCCAGGAATTCACGGAGTCCCCTTCAGGGTGTGATAGGTTATGAATAAGACGGAAAGCCCCTGGCTCCTTTTTTGGTACCACCCCCAGGGGAGAAATCACAAAGTGGGGCATAGGGGGTGAGGAAAAAGGGCCCGCCACCCTGCCCAAAGACACCTCCTTCGCTATTTTATCCCGCACTACCTCCGGGTGCTCCCTAGCTGATTTCTGATTCTCCGCATCCCTGCTCACTAAGGGGCCTTGATAAGGAATGCGGAAACCGTCTAAGAAGCCCTCAGAAATGAGGGACCCTTCCCTGCTAGTGTATCCGCGGAGGGCACTGAGGAGGTTCTTTACGCTGATGGGAGAGGGCCCTTTCACATGGTCGTGTGGGGCAAGGGCATGCGCGCTAGCAGATGTGTTCGCGGGGGGCCAAAGCGCGGGAGGGGGAACCCCCCCTGGGCTACTTGCTCGAGGAAGGCTTGTCGGGAGTGTCGCGCTTGGAGCATACGGTGGCGGCATGGGGTGCCCCGCACACACTGCAATTGTGTGAGAAACGGCATGTTTTGTCCCAGGAGCAGAACCCTGCATTAAAGAGCCTGCAGGTCCCAGAAGACCGTGCCCGAAAGCCAGGCCTGCGACCCCCCCCACGACCGCCCCGAAAGGACTTCCTGTTCTGCCATTTCCTCTCCTGTTTATCCTCTTTCTCTTTGCTCTTTACACCGCTCTCTGTACCTGACTTCGTCGTAGACCCCTCAGTATGCTTGCCCATGTGTTTTACCCATAAACGGACCTCCAACTGGTCCCACTCAAGATCTGGGCAGATTGCTCTTTGTCTACGGAAGTCACAGTCGTAGTGGTACCATCCCATGCCCCCACCCTTAGCAGCCTCTTCTGTAATCACGCTTGCATAGTGGAAGAGACCTGGCCCTTCATCTGGGAATTTCTCCACTATTACTGCCGCAAAAATGGCAAAGGCCTGACCCCAAGTCACAATATTTTTGGTGGGATATAAATGATACCGCACCCTCTTGTCCTCTTCCTTGTTGCCCATCCTCCTGGTATCTACCCCCTCCGCCCCATGCATGAGAAGGGTGAAGATATCGATAAATTCCCTGCGCCAAATCCCTTCTTTGGCCACTAAAGGGACCATCCAAGCGAGTGAACAGCGGCCCGATACTAGCGGGGCCGTGGTAACTAGAGGCTTAGGTGCTACGGCTAGTGTTGGTGCCGGCGTCGGTACCACCGGGGGAACCACTACTGCAGGATCGACCGCACTTGCCGCGCTCTCGGCCACAGCAGCAGCTGGGGGTGGGGGCCGCGGAGGAGGTTCCAATGCAGCCGGCGGCTGACCCCAGACCTGCGTGAAGCCCCCCGGCGCCGGGGTCACACTCGGCGGCGGTGGAGCGGACGGGCCGACCCCTAGGGGTGACCTGGCAAGCAGAAGACCGGATCTGACCTCAGCCATGAAGTCTTTTAAAGTGTCTGAAAGCTTACCCAGATCCTCTGCTGAGGCAAATGTCGCCTGGGGCGGGCAAGGCAGTACGTTGTGCGTCCCCGTCCCCAAGCTAACCGCCGCCTGGGGGGTCGCTGAGGCCCTGTGAAGAGGGGCCGCTCTATTTCGAGCCGGTGGTTGCTCAACCGGAAAGTCTTTGCTCGTGGGGCGGCGGTTTCTTTTCGACCGTGACGGGCCCGCAACCTCCCCTACATCCTTATCCGTAGCCGGACCGTCCATCGATATCCCAGAGTCTGGGGGGGTACTGGCTTTCAATAGTTCAGTCGCCCAAGCTAAACCCTTGGCCCTCGTCAGCTCCAAGAATGCGGCAATCCGGGCTTCCTCCGAAGTGTCCGGCACGGACTCCTCAACCTGTGTCCCTGGTGTGAAAAGGGGGGGGGATAATCCTTGGCTGTCCATCACTTAGCAGTTGTTCTCTCTTATCTGCAATTGGGAAAGAGAGAAAGTTAACCGCCTGTTCGCCCCCTTTGAGGCTGATTCTTCGCTCCTGAGTGCCACATGCTACTCCGAACGGTACCCCCGTCCCCCACCTGCCCGTACTTACTCCCGTCCGAGCCCCGAATACGGATGATGTTTGGCTCGCGTCTCTCTGTCGCCAATTAATAATCCTCCAGTCACCGAAAGCGGACGAATGTACTGAAAGAGAAACCAGCATAAGCACAAGAAATATGCATACACGAAAAGGCGTGACTGAACCGCAGAAAAAGGGGGGGGGGGGGAGGGGGGGGGAGGACACAGGTGCTCATACAAATCACTTTTAACCATGCACACCCTGATCGCGTCTGCCCCTATCCCCACCTTGAACCTGGCAAGCAGCATGGTGCTCGCTTGCGCCCCACCCCCATACTACTTTCCTGGTGCCCATTTGCCCCAAAATCACTGTCTCGCGTGAAGCGAACGCGTCAAATCTCCATTCATTCGCCTTTATATAGCGTGCACTACGAAATTATTGGCGCGCTTTACATTACATATTCAGGCACGGGGGCCAATTCACTGTCCGGAAGTGAAAATTGTACAGTACCCGCGCTGCCCAAAAAAGGGAGACGCGACCACGAGGCGCAGCCTGCTTCCCCGACCTAGGATGTCCGTTACAAATTTCATTTCGACTACAAAGCAACTACGCGATCCCCTGCCGGTGACCCGCGCGCGCGCGGCATTTCTGCACACAAATGCCTTTGTTTAGGTTGCCGCCTCAATATTGCATGAAATACGATGTACTGACGCTACTACGTTACTCAATTGTATTCATTGTGTTTATTAGCCTCTGAAAGTTGAATTGGTTAGAACCTGCCTTGCCGAGATTCAAACCCAAGAAACCCGTGAGCTCACTGCCGGTGTTCACACATATCGCTTTTAGGGCTGGTAGTGCGCTGGCGGGGGGGGGGGGGGGGGGGGGGGGTCTGGGTGGGGCGCAGCGTGACCGCGCTGAGCGAGCCCCTTGAGCTCGCACGAACAGAGCCATCTCTGAAAAAGCGCAGCGAAGTCCACATTTCATAGGACTATGTCTGTGTCACACACACTTAATTGTCCACATTTGGCAAAACTAAACACGACGTTTGATCTTGGACAAGCACCTGCGGACCTCAGCACACAAATATGTCCGACATTGAGACCCACGAACAACCGGCCAATCGCACGTTGGAGCATAAATGCTGTATTTCTATACCCCCCTTTATCGAGCCATTGTCACCTATGTAATGCCGCGACGCGCGCTAGCTAGGCCCAACGTTAACCAAGCGCGTTAAATGAATCGTTACACTTTCCACCTCGTTCGATTCGATAGGCCTGACATGCATAAAATGGCGTGCTCGACCCGAAATTCTCGGAGCTCAAAGAATCGTATCGAATGGGCCTGTCATGCGCACGCGTGCCGGCCCCCGCATCGAGGGGCGCTGTAAGCAGGGGGCAAAAGGAGGCACCAGCCCAGCGCCTCTGCCACCAGTCATTGGTGCCCCTGACCCGTGTCCGGGGGGGGGAGACGAACCTGACCCGGACCGTCGAAGGGCATGAACATACCCAGCTCCCAGTGCCCGCCGACACACACGCCCCCCCCACCTATTCGGAAAAGCTATCCCCGCACGCCAGGCGAAGCAGCTCTGACCACTCGGCCACGAAAACCTTTCCGCGAGGCGCCAATAACATCCCAATGTGACACGAAAACATAACCATGCATGCTTCTGTGCCCCCAAAAACAGCGTCCCTCCAGGTGCGGTACGGTGCGCACTAATCATTAGGCCCTCCCTCAAACAACACACAGCCAGGGCGTAAAACGACAATAATTTCGTTACTCGGCACATAACAGTCGCACCGGTAAACAGAACACACACGCTCTCTAAATTACAGGCAAGCGGACCGAAGAGGTCAGAGTTAATATTCAAACCCAAGCTGGGTTGTACTCTACTATCCGCAGTGGTATACGAAACCGCGAAACGTTTCCTAAGCGCCTTCGACTGCTCCGTTATGCGCATTAGCCCACTGAGCTGTCCTGCCTGCTCAGCCCACTCGCGCCTCGCTGAGCCCTAAGAGCATGCTGATATCCCGGATCGAAGCGCCGAGATGCCCCGTGAGCACCCGCCGGGGCAAGGGGGAGAGGGGCCGACAGACGAGCGAAATTCCCCCCCCCCAGCCATAAACCCCAGTAGAGGTTAGCCCCTTAACGCTTAGCACGCAAAGGACAACACCGCACACAAGGCCCCGAGCCATCGTGGCCCAACTTGCGCCCTCCCCGCCCGCGGCCATCCGGGCCACAGGGCCCCGTCGACCTGGTACTGCCCAGGGACGGGGCCGGGGCGAGAAGGGTTAAGCAAGACTCACCTAAGTACTAAAATGGTGGCGGCGGGACCCGCGAGGCGAAGACGACGGACCGATGCGGCGAGGTCAAAGGCGAGGTGGGCGACAAAGAGGTCGCCAGTGAGGGTGGGGGAAGGCTAAATAGCCTTCCCCTCACACCTGGGCCCGGAAGTGACGCGCATTGCGCGTCACTTCCGGCCCCCGACACGGAGGGGGGCAACAGTCAGGATCCCTGCCCCCGCCCCCCCCGAAGGAGGGAGTGGGGAGGGGTGACCGGGGCCCCGGGGCCACTAAGGCGCCGACCGCCGAGTGGCCCCCTGCGGGGGCCGCGGTCAGCGGCATACTTCACGAATAATTCAACTGTGCCTTTCTTTTGTGACAACTGAAATACTAGAGAAGGAAGCCATCACAGGAAGAGGGAAGGCGGGTCTCTGGAGAAGCGCTTCTGAGTCAATGTATTTGGTGGCAAAGGGTGACAAGGGGAGTCAGACTTCATCTGGAACCTTCCATGTATTTTTCATGTTAGGCCCAACAGATAACCCGGCCATGGACCTTCACGGAGTGATCTGTGCTAGATGTGTGTGACTGTCCAATTAAATAATTCCTTCTTATAAGGAGAAAAAATAACCTTTTATTTATTTTTGATTTTATAGTGACCGGGCAGGCACCTCCTTTCATAGGTACGATATTTGTTTTTTGAGACGTGTTTAAGTCTGCCTAGTGACAGCTGTAGCTGTTTACTAAATGTTATATAATAATGACTCAGTTGACGTAGAAACGGACAAAAGGTCAGCCTCCTCAGCCATTGGCTGCTGTCGGAGCCATTAAGAATTTGAATCCAACTATATTATATATTGGGAGTTGTAACTGCATCATGATAAATCGAGCTTTTCCATTTCAAAGTGTCTAATTTGTTTCTGCAGTGGATTCACACACAACCATCCACAAAAGACTCAAGTGACTACACAACAGAGGAAATTAAAAATGGGAAGAATATTCTTCAGTATTCATATGTAGTTTCAATACACTGATTTTTAGGCCGCTCCAGAAAGTTAGCCATTTTGGACTGACTCTGATTTCTTCCAAGAGGTGACTCCGGATTCAGAGAGACTGATATGTGGAGAAATAGTTGACTTTTTGATTTGTTTTGCTTTGGGATTTCTAATGGAAAGCTGGATTCGCCCCAGTGCCTCTTTCTCTTCCTGTACATGGAATTTGTTTTTCAGCTAGCTGGGCAGGCCAGAGGAAAGAGCCTTCACCTTGGCCTGCTGAGTCATTGCCACTATCAAGCTGCAATAAAAGTAGGGCTTGCACCACTGCACTGATTTCAAAACAAGGGATACTAGGCTGAAGTCTCTTGAGTAGAAGGAGCAGGAAGGAGATGGCTTTAGTAAGTTTAGATAGCCCAAATGCACGGCCACAACACCATTATCCCTGTGCCCTTTCCAGCATGTTTCTAAAGATGGAGCTTGCAGGTGCCTCTGTGACTCCACATGGCTCCACAAGGCACATCATTGTTTTTCAATGGGTAGCTTGGTTACGAGGCCCCTGGTGCCCTCGCCTGGCCAACCGGGACACCCTTGCATGACGGTGTTGCTGTTCAGCGGAAGCCAGGTGATGCTGTGCGTCAAGCTGGCTGTGCAGGAGCGGATTATGGACCGTGCACATTTGCAGACCGGCTTCTACTCGTTCTCCCTGCCCTTTGTCGCCCTCATCTACCACTCCCCAGCAGTCTGGCGGTATTCGTAAGTCTCCTGTCTGCCACCGGAAAGGAAAGGTATTAGAATAGCGAGTGTTGAACGTAGGTGGTATTATAGTACAAAAGCCAAACTGCCTTCCAACAATAACTCAATGTTTTATTAGTTGCTCCCTAAGACCAAGAAAGTCACCATGTGGCATGGGGTATCTGAGCTCCTTCTGCAGCATTCACTGGACCTCTTCCCTTGTTCTCATCCGGTCTTCCAAGAACTCTCCTGCCATCATTCTCACTCCTTGTTCCCTAAGCTTTTATTATCCCTGGTACACTTCCTTCACTCTGCTTCTCCAATTCTGGTCCTCCTCCCTGGTGTTTAGCACTCCCCCCCCCCCCCCCCCTTCCATGTAGATCTCAGTCCTGGTTCCTAGGGTTCCCAGCACTCCCCTGTACTCTAGCTCTCGTGCCTGGTCCCCGTTCTGTGCCAGGTTCTTTTCCTCACCCTTCTTCTCTCATATCTCTCTCTCTTGCTCTCATTTCCGGTTCTCATTTCTGCTCCGGGGTCACAGCCTCGAATGTTGCTGTTGTTCCTGGTTAACGCTCTCTCTTGTTGGCTTGATCCTCTTAACCACCCCCGTCCCCCTCCCCCACACCAATGTTACTTTTATTCATGGCTCCCATCTCTAGTTCCTGGCTAGAGATGACTCTCTACCGGTACCCCCACCCAAAGTTGAGAGGTCTGATGTCTGTTCCTCTGGTGACACCGCCTGAAAACGCACGGTAAAAAACAGAGTTGATTTTCTCAGAAATATTTTGTTGCCAGACCGACATTGGCCATCTTGGTGTTCTGTTCCGAGGACTCCATTGGTCGCTTTGGGGCCTATCCCAGCGCCCCCCCAGGAGCCTTCTAATTACCCAGCTTTGTGCCCCCTCCCCATCGGAGGTAAATTGGCAGCAGGTTTTGTGGCCCCGGTTGGCCTTTGTGAGGCAGAAACAAAGCCACGCGGCCCACAAAAGCGTCCGCGCACTTTACTCAAGCGGCCGCCATTGTTCAGGGCTCATCTGGCGAGATGGCTAATGACGCCCTCGGCTCTCGGGGGCCATTGACTGCGCCTAGAGGGGGCGTGCTCGGCGCAGGGGACGGCAGCCGCGCGGAGGCACGAGCTGCGCAAACTATTGTTTATTGTGCCGTCGTGTATACCGTACACAGGCTACTATGATCGGGGGACAGATGAAAGATGCGAAAAGCTCGTACGTTAGAAGAAACGGCCCCAGCCTTGCCAGCTCACGAGGAGACAGGAAGCGAAGCGCTGAGATGTTTTGTAGCGCATTCAGCACACACGCCCTGCGCCGCTTGCAGCAACATCTCAGGCAGTTATATCCCATGCTACTGTAATTCAACCACCCTTTACGCCCTCCTGCGTGACTCGCTCTACCAACGGTTCCTGCGTTTCTATCCTTCTCTCTCACTGCACTCCAGCATGGACTGAAGGCCTTCTGCGGGGGGTTCAATCCCAGGACGCTGCAGGGGATAAAGACATTTCACACACAGTATTTCTACCCTTCTGTCTCACTGCATCGCTGCATGAAATAAACATCATCTCAGATATTTCTATACTCCCACCCTCCTCTTCACTGCATCCTTGCATGAAATAAAACATCTTCCCATATATTTCTACCCTGTATCGCTGTGGGGAATGACAAACCCCCGAACATTTCTACCCTTGTCTGTCAGTGTATCACTGCAGGAATAAAGAAACCGGATATTTCTACCCCTCTCTCTGTATCACTACAGGAATAAAGAACCCGGATATTTCCACCCCTCTCTCTGTATCACTGCAGGAATAAAGAACCCGGATATTTCTACCCCTCTCTCTGTATCACTGCAGGAATAAAGAACCCGGGATATTTCTACCCCTCTCTCACTGTTTCACTGCAGGAATAAAGAACCCGGATATTTCCACCCCTCTCTCTGTATCACTGCAGGAATAAAGAACCCGGATATTTCCACCCCTCTCTGTCTTTTTCACTGTAGGAATAAAGAACCCGGATATTTCCACCCCTCTCTCTGTATAACTGCAGGAATAAATAACCCAGATATTTCTACCCCTCTATCTCTGTGTCACTGCAGGAATAAAGAACCCGGATATTTCTACCCCTCTCTCTCTGTATCACTGCAGGAATAAAGACCCCGGATATTTCTACCCCCACTCTCTGTATCACTGCAGGAATAAAGAACCCAGATATTTCTACCCCTCTCTCACTGTATCACTGCAGGAATAAAGACCCCGGATATTTCTACCCCCACTCTCTGTATCACTGCAGGAATAAAGAACCCAGATATTTCTACCCCTCTCTCACTGTATCACTGTAGGAATAAAGAACCCGGATATTTCTACCCCTCTCTCACTGTATCACTGTAGGAATAAAGAACCCGGATATTTCCACCCCTCTCTCTGTATCACTGCAGGAATAAAGAACCCGGATATTTCCACCCCTCTCTCTGTATCACTGCAGGAATAAAGAACCCGGATATTCCCACCCCTCTCTGTCTGTTTCACTGTAGGAATAAAGAACCCGGGATATTTCCACCCCTCTCTCTGTATCACTGTAGGAATAAAGAACCCGGGATATTTCTACCCCTCTCTCACTGTTTCACTGCAGGAATAAAGAACCCGGATATTTCCACCCCTCTCTCTGTATCACTGCAGGAATAAAGAACCCGGATATTTCCACCCCTCTCTGTCTTTTTCACTGTAGGAATAAAGAACCCGGATATTTCCACCCCTCTCTCTGTATAACTGCAGGAATAAATAACCCAGATATTTCTACCCCTCTCTCTCTGTGTCACTGCAGGAATAAAGAACCCGGATATTTCTACCCCTCTCTCTCTGTATCACTGCAGGAATAAAGACCCCGGATATTTCTACCCCCACTCTCTGTATCACTGCAGGAATAAAGAACCCAGATATTTCTACCCCTCTCTCACTGTATCACTGCAGGAATAAAGACCCCGGATATTTCTACCCCCACTCTCTGTATCACTGCAGGAATAAAGAACCCAGATATTTCTACCCCTCTCTCACTGTATCACTGTAGGAATAAAGAACCCGGATATTTCTACCCCTCTCTCACTGTATCACTGTAGGAATAAAGAACCCGGATATTTCCACCCCTCTCTCTGTATCACTGCAGGAATAAAGAACCCGGATATTTCCACCCCTCTCTCTGTATCACTGCAGGAATAAAGAACCCGGATATTCCCACCCCTCTCTGTCTGTTTCACTGTAGGAATAAAGAACCCGGGATATTTCCACCCCTCTCTCTGTATCACTGCAGGAATAAAGAACCTGGATATTTCTACCCCTCTCTCACTGTATCACTGTAGGAATAAAGAACCCGGATATTTCCACCCCTCTCTCTGTATCACTGCAGGAATAAAGAACCCAGATATTTCTACCCCTCTCTCTCTGTATCACTGCAGGAATAAAGAACCCGGATATTTCTACCCCTCACTCTCTCTATCACTGCAGGAATAAAGAACCCGGATATTTCTACCCCTCACTCTCTGTATCACTGCAGGAATAAAGAACCCGGATATTTCCACCCCTCTCTGTCTGTTTCACTGTAGGAATAAAGAACCCAGATATTTCCACCCCTCTCTCTGTATCACTGCAGAAATAAAGAACCTGGATATTTCTACCCCTCTCTCACTGTATCACTGTAGGAATAAAGAACCCGGATATTTCCACCCCTCTCTCTGTATCACTGCAGGAATAAAGAACCCGGAAATTTCTACCCCTCTCTCTCTGTATCACTGCAGGAATAAAGAACCCCCGGATATTTCTACTCCTCTCTCTCTGTATCACTGCAGGAAAAAAGAACCCGGATATTTCTACCCCTCACTCTCTGTATCACTGCAGGAATAAAGAACCCGGATATTTCTACCCCTCTCTCTCTGTACCATTGCAGGAATAAAGAACCTGGGATATTTCTACCCCTCTCTCTCTGTATCACTGCAGGAATAAAGAATCCAGATATTTCTACCCCTCTCTCACTGTATCACTGCAGGAATAAAGAACCCAGATATTTCTACCCCTCTCTCACTGTATCACTGCAGGAATAAAGAACCCAGATATTTCTACCCCTCTCTCTCTGTATCAATGCAGGAATAAAGAACCTGGGATATTTCTACCCCTCTCTCTCTGTATCACTGCAGGAATAAAGAACCCGGATATTTCCACCCCTCTCTCTCTCTGTATCACTGCAGGAATAAAGAACCCGGGATATTTCTACCCCTCTGTCACTGTTTCACTGCAGGAATAAAGAACCCGGATATTTCTACCCCTCTCTCTCTGTATCACTGTAGGAATAAAGAACCCGGATATTTCTACTCCTCTCTCTCTGTATCACTGCAGGAATAAAGAACCCGGATATTTCTACCCCTCACTCTCTGTATCACTGCAGGAATAAAGAACCCGGATGTTTCTACCCCTCACTCTCTGTATCACTGCAGGAATAAAGAACCTGGGATATTTCTACCCCTCTCTCTCTGTATCACTGCAGGAATAAAGAACCCTGATATTTCCACCCCTCTCTCTCTCTGTATCACTGCAGGAATAAAGAACCCGGGATATTTCTACCCCTCTCTCACTGTTTCACTGCAGGAATAAAGAACCCAGATATTTCTACGCCTCTCTCTCTGTATCACAGCAGGAAAAAAGAACCCGGTTATTTCGACCCCTCTCTCTCTGTATCACTACAGGAATAAAGAACCCTGGATATTTCCTCCCCTCTCTCACTGTATCACTGCAGGAATAAAGAACCCCGGATATTTCCACCCCTCTCTCTCTCTGTATCACTGCAGGAATAAAGAACCCCGGATATTTCCACCCCTCTCTCTCTCTGTATCACTGCAGGAATAAAGAACCCTGGATATTTCCACCCCTCTCTCTCTCTGTATCACTGCAGGAATAAAGAACCTGGATATTTCCACCCCTCTCTCTCTCTGTATCACTGCAGGAATAAAGAACCCTGGATATTTCCACCCCTCTCTCACTGTATCACTGCAGGAATAAAGAACCCCCGGATATTTCCACCCCTCTCTCTGTATCACTGCAGGAATAAAGAGCTCGGATATTTCTATACTTTCCCTCATCTCCCCGTCTCAGTGCAAGGGGACAAAGCGTATCCCAGACATACCTACACTACTGTCGGGCTGTATCACTATGGGGGAGAATAAATAACACGCCAGGCATGTCTATATTTCTTACCCACCATATGAAATTAAATATGAAATACCAGCATTTGTAAAGCGCACAGCTACCTCCAGAGAGGTGTTACGGCACTGGGGCCCGTCGGGAAGATTAAGCAAGCTATTGTCCAGAGTCACAAGGTGCTGGGCTAACCTGCCGCTGGTACCGGGGATCGAACCGTGAACCCCCGACCCCTCTTCCACATGCACCACACCTCTTCCACATCACTGCAGAGGAATAAAGCACATAGTGTCTCACCGTATCATTGCATAGATATTTGCACCCTTGTTACTCAATCTGTCACAGAAGGCAATAACCAGCTTGGAAAGGTGGATGGGTCATTGCTTCCCAAGTAAGGCCACACCTGGATTATCAAGTCCAGTTCTAAAACCCCGCTCTCGAGTATTGCATCCAACTCTAGTGGCTACATTTAGAGCATTAGGCTCAGCTGTGGAGGTCACAACTGGTTTATTGCTTCCATCTTTGGATGCCTTATTTCGAGCCTCATGCTCAGTTCTGGAGGAATTACCATGGGTTCTGGAAGCCTCTTCTAGGTCCTTTGTACAGCTGTAAAGATCTCCTACGGAATATTTTGCCAAGAGTTGGATGTTCCATACGCTGTATCGTGCCCACGAAGGCCTCGGCTCGGCCACTGTAGCCCATTTCGGAGGCCACTTCGGGGGCCTCACCAGCTCACATGGAGAATTGTGACCAGATCTGGAGGCTTCATCTACAGTGATATGTCTATTTCTGGGAGATACCCATGGGGCATGGTGCCAACATCGCAGCCCTTTTCTGGAGGCATAACCTTGAATATTTCAGTTCTTGAAGTTTTTTTCAGGTTTGAGTCTAGTTTTGGAGGACTCACCTGATGCATTTTGCTCTGTTCTCGACGCATCACTTGAGGTATTTTCCTCAATCATGGTGGCATTTTCTGGAGAATTGTGATTCTGAGATTCATAGAGTATTGTATAGTGTCCGGTTCTGGAAGCTTCAACTGCATTATTATGTTCAGTTCTGAAGTTTTCCACCGAGTGCCGTACTGTATCCAACTCTTAGAGTCTTCATCTGCAGAATCATGTTCAACTCTGGAGGCCTCACTTCGATTACTGCACTGTGCACACTGAAGGCTTCATCAACGATATTATGTCCAGTTCTGGAGGTTCATGTAACGTACTGTGTCGAGATCTGGAAGTATCATCTTCTGTATCAAGTCCACTTCTGAAAGTCTCAAATGTAGTATGATGTTGTGTCCTGTTCTAAGGTCTTTCACTGAGTACTGTAGTGCATCCAGTTCCAACACACGTCCTCTGGAGTAATTTGTCAGATGGTTATAGCCTGGTGAACAGAGGCAAAGGCAGCATAGAGTTTGACCCTGATGGTTTGGGGAGGGCAGCAGGGACATTTCTAATTGTCCAGTCGCCATCTTTTGGCCAACTGACATTTTTGTTATGTCATAAAGATAGTGCTTAATTTGTAAAAGAATAATTGCGGGAGCTCAGAGTTTTGCACAGACCGCATTGGCTGGCCCGACAGGCATGAGGTGCCGAACACCAAGGCTAGATAGTCTTGATTCCACCATATGCCTCTTTCATCTACCACCAAACACTCCAAACTTTTTATCTAACTCTCGTAGTCGCTTTTTCATCCCTGCTTCTCACTTTGTCACTATTTTTTTGCCTTTCTTTTCCTCTCATTTTGTTTTTTCTCTTTCTTGCTCTGGGTAAAAGTATAATGAGTCAAAGTAAGTCACCGTCCCTAAAAATGAGCGCCGGTGGACCCCACCTACAACCACCTGCTCAAATTAAGCACTGCATAAAGAGTCCCGACATCAGCAACCGAAAGAACATTTTAAAGCCACTGTCTGCCTTTTTTACACACCCTTCCCCTTATGTCACTTTCTCAGATATTCAGGTTTTGTTCATGGGGTGTCGCATTAATGGGATTACTCTATTCAGTACTTTTGTATAGACCACACATGCATAACAGGTATTTACGTCATTATCCTTTAAGTATCTTCCACCTTTGCGACGCAAGTCTGCATTTCGATTTACCTATTCTGTTTATGGCCTTGTATCACTCATAAAGTGCTCTGATGCCCCTTGGGATCTTGTGCACGTCATAGAAAACCATGAAGAAAAAAAATAACAAGGGTGCCGCAGACTGGATGAATAGAGATGGCTGCGAGATTGCAGTAATGAGGATAAGAAATCGCTCATCACCTTACCAAAAATAAATACGACTCGCTAGGATGCAGAGGCCAGTTTGTGACAGATGACACACCTCGGTCATGCAATGTGAAACACATGGTTGAACCCTGTGGCAAGGTAAATGCAACTACTCAATACCTGAGAAACAGGTGGTTTCCTCCCCTGTACGTTTGCCTGAGACGAAAAAATACACAAACGAAATTTCGGAGTCAACTGCCTTGTATTTAGAGAATACGTGTTGAATTCTCGCTTGGCCTAAACTTTGATTTCAAAAGTCCCTGCCTCTTGCTTAAACACAAGACAGGTGCCACTGATCCCACCAAATATGAGCCCGCTCTATGAAAGCAAGCCAGGCAGAGTTTTCGAAGCTATCTGCAAGTGAAACAAAATGCAAAAATTTAATTTACAAGTTATTCTGGAGTTTGCCTGTAAACCAGCGGCTGTCACAGCTTGTCATGCCAAACCTAGAACATGTTATCTGTTCGAAGAAGTCAAAGATCTGCACACAAAGGAGCTAGGATGGCAAAGGCTTTTGTGAAGTCAGCCAAATGAGCCGAACTGCTTCAGTGGGGCCTCAACACTGTAGTGTTCAAGCAATAAGTCTTAGTAAACACGTTTTTTGTCAATATTACTCCACCCCCTAGTGCTCTTGCCAACAATGTGTGATGCAGGCAGTTGTCTCCAACTGACGATACAATGTCATGGCAAATACGACTGCTCCTGCCTACAACTTCACCTGGACAGTAGAAACAACGAGAGGCAATATAGCCAATGTGGAAATTCTAAAACTACCAAAACCCTTTATTCTAAGTATTTATTGTGTTATTTACTTTGTTATCAATGAACCATGGACCATGCAGGGTAGTAATAAGACCCAAACTTTTGGCTTGGATCTATCATCCAATTTTAATGGATGTGCCACCAACTATTACCATTATTCAGACATGTTTTAAAATATATAACTCCTGGATTACAAACTTTTAATATAATCTTGTATGCACAAAGCTTGTTCGCAACTCCTTAATGCGGAAAGACAGTCTCTATAAATGTAGTCTTGACAGTACCTTCCACCTGCCTTGTATGAATGGGGTAGCCTACCTCTCAATAGAGCACCCCGTGAATATGGTGGTGATGACATTGTTCTGCACAACAGGTCTCTCAATGCCCGTAAAATGAGTTGGGAGGTGGATATCTCCATCTGACACAAAACCACCCAATGAGTAAAATGTACAGAGTGCAGCTGTAGGAAAACTGTACAAATTCAGTAAATCTATGACATCATATGCGATTCATGGACAGTGCAATGGGGAATTATTAAGATTAGGTGTGCAGCATAAATCGCAAGTTTTGGTTTTAGGTGTTGCCTTGTAACTACAATGTCCTGCAACATTAAAACTTTAAGGGAAATCTCTATGATTTGTTTTAATAACAAAGCAAAAACCAAAGAAAATGATGGACGGAGTGTTGAACATTGCAAGCACTCACCCCCAGTCAACTGATCTGGGTTTAATCCATCACCGTTCTTTAGCCCACTCTGCCACCCCAGTTCAGACATGGCCATATGCAAATCAGTCTGACCCTGTGCCTTATGGGAACAGTCCAGCCCGAACTGCCAAGCCATGTCTTCCCTGGACAGGAAACAAGCTTCCTAGGACCGGTTTCTGGCATTTCAGCCGTCTTCAGCCAGGCTTGCTTGAATCCAGTGGCAAAGTGAGCAAGGGACTCACGTCTGAGCATACCCTGCCAACTTATGGCGAACAAAGGAATACCAAAGGAAATGATGGACGGAGTGTTGAACATTGCAAGCACTCACCCCCAGTCAACTGATCTGGGTTTAATCCATCACCGTTCTTTAGCCCACTCTGCCACCCCAGTTCAGACATGGCCATATGCAATCCTTTGGTTTTTGCTTTGTTTTAATAACAACCATTATTTTCTCTTTTGATTAAGGAACCATAACTTCTCTTTATCAAGTTTTTCCCCCCATAACTTATTTGGGCTTTTCAGCCATGCGTGATGGGTTCCAGACAAGTCTTGCCCACAACCCGTACCCCCAGTATGCGCTGTGCAAAATTGAATCATCTGAACATAGGGTTTCTGGAAGGGCTCTGCGCCCTCCCCAGTACATTCAGGATATCTACCCTCACCATACTGATCACAGAACCTACAGCACAGAGCTAGATAATCATGTAGAATAGATCAATGGATTCGTGGAAATTGACATGGCCTGCTCAACAAAATGTTCCCCCCATTCAATCACATTTTAAATTCCTTTGCATTTTTTATCTTCAGATCCAGTTTGGATCTGAGAATAATTTGCTAATTAGTGATCCAAACAATCTTAGGATTATTACTCTAAAGCCCAGCCAGTATATTTTAGTAACACACACATCTTAAAAACGACTTGAGGGAATTTACACAAACTTCAAACAGGAGCTAATCCAAACACATTTCTACCAGCAATTGTTTTCTGTAGCCAAAGAAAAAACACCTATAGGACTTAAAATGGTAAACTTTACTTTTTGGTCATCCTAAATAATTTTGTACCTTTCAACTGATTTGAACAACTTTTTAAAGGAAGATCCTTGGCTGGACAGAGCACGAATCTGACAATTTTTAGGCAAATTCCTCAAATAGTGCAGAAGTTATTAGCAAATGAAAAATGCTACAGCATTGCTATTGCCATCATGTAAAACGTCACCAATAAAAAGCTGTGCCATCAAAATTAACCTACGCTAAGCATAAAATGTTAAAGAGAGAAAAAGTCTAAAACATGAGAATAGTATAAGAATGATGGGCCAACCCTGCATAAGAAAAAATGTGGCCACTTGCCTCGAATGCCAATATGTTTCGGTCTTCAATATTTGAAAGGGCTTTTTCAAAACAGTATCTTGTTTATCAAGTTCTGTTAATTATTTACCATGGAAAAAAGATAAATACTCACTTCTTTGTGCTAGTCTACAGCTGTGTACCATTCCTTTCCTAGGACAGATCTGCAAAGAAGTAAACGAACGTAAATCAATAGTCCAGATATTCCACTTTTCTCTTTCAACCCTCCTCAAACACCAATACTTTCTACTGTCACTGAGAATGGATTTATTTCGATTTAAACAAAAGTAAATACAGCAATTTAACTATGATCTCTCAATCAATTGTTCGTGGAAACCAACCTGCTCGAGAGAATATTTCTGTCAGATTCAATAAATGAATTGATTTTGTCTGGTGAGTTGCAGCGCACATGCAATCACAGATTAATTTTATGGGAAAACGTATGGTTCTTGCTATGTCGTTTCATCCTAGATAATTTACATCCCTGTCTGGCATAGGTAATATTTCCTCAAACCAGATCTTGGGATATGTTATTGAGAATTATGGCTATTATCTTGACAAAGCCATTGGAGTTACTATCAAGTGAAAATTAATAAATGTATTCCTCTATCCATGCAAAGAAGTGCTGAGCCTTATTTTCTAAATATAAGATTCACCTTCAATTTATGACTTGGGAATCACAATGTAAGTTTTAAACTTCCATTGTTGAAATTTTGACAGCCATCTCTTGTTTTCGCACACCCTATGACCTGGAGGGAAAAATAAATTAGTGCATAAAATACATAGACATTAATATTTTGAAGAATGACAGCATTCAATTGGTCAATTTCAATAAGTATGTTACAAAAGGCATTGGAGCCAAATGAATACACTCAGTGAGCTTTCAATCGCTTGGGCGTTACGTTAGAGGCCTGCTGTAGGAAATTATTTCTGTATCCCACTTTCTTTGTTTTTGGGGGGCGGGTGATGGGGGCTTCCGCATGTATTTGTCAGTTAAACATTTGTGACATAGACTGACTGCAGTGTGCAAGTCCTACTCAGGGAAATATAGAGATTTGGGAGGGAGAGTAGCAGAATTTGACTGGGGGGGGGGGTTCATTGTAGTGCGTTAGAGAAGGGAGGCTTGGTCTAGCGGGATCAGGGAACGCATGAAGGGAAGAGGCCAAAATTCAGCCATCTAACCCGAATGTTACACACAGATCTTAGAGGCAGGTGCTCAGCCCACAAAAGATCCAGATGAGCATATAAATAAAATGTTTATTCAAAGGAATAGGTTTATATTGTGTCTGTGATGAGTGTTTACTGTATCGTGCGGGTGCCTCACTGGTTCTATTGTACACAACCTATACTCATTTTTCTAATCAGTAGTTATTATCTAATTCTCTTAAAATACTGTTCTATTTATGTCGAGAGGAAAAAACAACACAATCTATTCTGGAGAGCTGGCTGTTCATGTGCACGAATTTATTATAAAAAATTAAATCGTATACAAATTTTGTTTAAAAAAAAAAGGTCATGTCCTTAAAAGGATGACCGTAAATTCAATAGATATCCTCCCAGGAGGCGAAAAGTGAGCACCCCACCAAACACAGCTTTGATGTTACCTCCTCCAGAACACATGCTCAGTTACCTCCTCCTCAAAAGGACGTCTATCCCCATGCCTACCCCCAAACAGTTTCATTGTTTCCCTCCACCCCAGATATAGCACTGACTGCTTCTCTACAACCAGAGTGTGTGCTCGATTGCCATTTTTCTCAAAGATATGCCAGCCATCTCAGCTTCCTTCACTTTAAATGTCCACATTCTCCTCCTCTAGAGAGTGTTTAAAGAGTCTCCTTAAATGCCAGAGCGCATGTCTGATCGATCCTCTTCCCGAGGCTATGCCTCTGGCTCTTCAGCAACGCAAGGGTCAGATTTCTCGTTCTCCATCCTTGTTTGAGTCAGATTTCCACCACTCATGCCCTATTTCTACTCAGTATAAATTGTGAGTTTGTCCTCCTTCCAGCACAGGTATCCGATTGTTCCTTTCCCTCATCCACACCACATATTCAGTTTCTGCTCCTTCTAACCTTGAGCGCATATTTGAGTTTACCTCCTCTTCAGAGAGTATATCAGATTTTTCCATCTCCTTATGTTCATGGCTTATTTTTCTTCCTCTCCCACTTTGCTTGCCCAATTTCTCCTCCGAGTGCATGGTTGATTTTGCGGTCTCCTTTAGTCAGTTTGTCCTATTTAATTTCTTTGGGCCTTTTTCAAAATGGAGAGCCAGCCTAGAAGACCAACAGAGCACTGCTCATAGCAGGAAGCGGGTAAGTACGGAGTCGATAATACATTTTATGGAATATTAGAAATTACAGCTTGAACAGAAATTGCAGGAGAAATGTTTTCCTGCTATGTGGTGGTATTGCCTCCATTAAACAACAGGGGCATTTCGGGCAACAGTGAGAAGGACGAGAGTAGTATTCTGTCCAACCTTATAAGAGAATGTTGTGCCACCATTCTCGTTCTTAATAATGTTTAGATTGAAATTGACACTGTTGGTCAGTTGGCGGACAAGCTGCATCCTTGTGCCGTCCCACTAATGGACTTCACCACCTGCTCGCTGGCTTGGTGTTTCAGAGAGGGATCGTTCACTAGTGACGAGCTCACCCACCGTGCTACCCTGATCTTCTTAAAGGAGGAGAAACTTATGCACCTACTGCTGGCCCAGCCATTCAGCGAGGGTTCTTTCACTGGCAACAAGCTGACCCGAAATGCTAGCCTGATTTTTCCATCACGTAGGAGAAACGTATATACCAATCTCTGAGCCTGGTCTTTCAGAGAAGGATCTTTCAATGGGCTTTGTCCTTTGTTGCATGGCTAAGCATTTTTGGCAGCACTCTCCTCTTTTAGCAAGCTAACTCTAGCAAAGGCATTTTTTACTCAAGGTGGCATTGTGCTTGGTTTCAGTTTCGTCCAGCAAGGTGGCAGCCAGAGTCCTACCAGGATCTTCCCTCCCAACATAGCAGTTATTTTCAGAGTTCTTTTTTTTAATAGATAAAGGCAGGAAAATTTTATTCCAGTACCTGGGAGAATAGACAGTGCAAACTTGTCAATTTTTTAAATTTCTTTGTTAGCTCTCTAGAATCAAGCTTTCAAGCTCAGAAATGGAGTGGCTGTGGTTGGTCATTTGGCGACCACAGAGAGACAACTTGCATCCAAGGGCGTTAGTTTTTTGGAAAGGATTACTTTGTAACGGATGCAAAAAGTCTTACAACTTAATGCGACCTGGGAGGAGGAGACCATGCAACTCTCTGAGGAAGTGATATGGTCAAACATCTTGTGATTAATAGGGTGGACGCATAAAAGACAGCCCTTACCTGAGCTAGGCTGAAAGCTAATTGGGCAGTTAATTTCCCTTTGCTAACATTTATGTTTGAAAGGACAAAAACTTGTGTGAAGAAGCTTGGCTGGGCATGGGGACAGAAGTTTCACCTTGCTTGATAATAAGTAATTTGGATCTTTATATTTACATGGTACTTGGAAGCTTATTTGGGTGATTTCAGAAGCTGTGAGACTTCCTGAAGTTTGCGACAGAGGGATAGCAAAGCTGTTAAAGGTCATGAATAAAAGACAGTCTCGGATCTGTGCATCAGAGGCTTCCCTATACAGGAGAACAGATTTTGCTTTGGCTGGATTCCATGTGTAGGAGATAATCCGCATCCCATATTGGATGAGACCGAGGGGGATCCTAGGGGGTGAATGTCTCAACTATGAGACCTTCAGGGTACATCTGGTGGTGTTGCCATGTTGGTGGATAGAGGTGTCTTGACTGGCCAGTATTGCCTGAGGTGTTCCAAATAGAGTCTGAATCACATAGGTTGGGAATGGGGCTTTGAGGTACCCCTTATGCTGAGAAGAGCAAAAATGGGAAATGGTAGTTTCCAACTGGATGAACTGCTTTCTTCAAGAAACAAGCAGTGGTAAAGCCTATGCAAGAGCTATTTGCTTTGCCAATATATTTAAGCAATGCTGTACACCAGCGTGGCTGCTGATTAGCATGGCTAAAAGTTAGTGGAGTAAAGGGGAGTGGAGTGTCATAAAGTGGAATAGCGTGGAGTGTTATGGATTGGTCTAGAGTGGCGTGGATTAGAGTGGCGTGGTATAGAGTGGAGTGGTGTATAGTGTTGTGGAGGGAGTAGAGTATCAGAGAGGAAGGGCGCAGCGTGGAGTAGAGATGAGTGAATTAGTGTCGTACAGTGGAGTGGCACAGAGTGTCATGGAGTTGAGCGGCATAGAGGGTGTTGCGTACAGTGGAGCAGAGTGTTGTAGAGTGGAGTAGACTGTTGTGGAGCGGCATAGAGTGGAGTAGTGTAGGACAGTGAAGTAGAGTGGTGTAGAGTTGAGTGGCATACAGTGTCAGAGTGGAGTGTCGTGGAGTGGTGTGTCGTAGAATAGAGTGGACTATAGTCACATGGAGGGGCATAGAACGAGTTGAAGGGTGGCATAGATTGGAGTAGAGTTGAGTGTCAGAGTGAAGTACAGTTTAATGGAGTAGAGTGTCATACAGTGGAGTATCGTGTAGTGTTTCAGGATGGAGTTTCATAGAGTGGACAATAGTGAAGTGGCGTAAAGTACAGTTATGCAGAGTATTATTGCAGTAGAGTGCATTGGCTTTGAATAAAGTGGTGTAGAGTCTATTGGCGTAGAGTGCAGTGACGTATGGTAGGGTGCAATGGTGTAGAGTAGAGTAGAGTGCAGTGGTGTCGAGTAGATTGTTTCAGAGTAGAGTGAAGTGGCGTAGAGTCCAGTGGCATAGAGCAGAGTGCCGTAGAGTGCAGCGGTGCAGACTGGATTAGAGTAACTAAGAGTAGATTGTCATAGAGTGCAGTGGCGAACAGTCTCGCAGTACAAAGTATAGTTATGTGGGCTATAATGCATTGGCGGAGAATGGTGTTGAGAGGCGTGAATGAAGTGGCACAGCGTGGAGTGGTGCAGAGTTGACTGCAGTGCCGCAGTGTGGAGTGGAGTGGCATAGTGTGGAGTGTTTGCTTTTGAGTTAAGTGGTGTAGAGTGCATTGGGGTAGAGTGCTGTTGCATAGTGGCATAGATTGCAGTGGAGTGGCATAGAGTGGAGTGGCATAGAGGGGAAAGAAGCAGAGTGGCGTAGAGTAGATTGTTTCAGAGTACATTGCAGTGGTGTAGAGTAGATTAGAGTGGATTAGTGCAGAAAGCAGTGGCAAAGAGTGCAGCGGTGCACAGTAGAATAGTATGGGGTAGAGTGCATTGGCATGGCGTACAGTGTGTAGAGTAAGAGGCGTTTTGTGAAGTGACAGAGTGGAGAGGAGTAGAGTGCAGAGACGCAGTGTGGAGTGGAGTATCGCAGTGTGGAGTGGCGCAGTGTGGAATGGAGTGTCATAGTGTGGAGTGGTGCAGATTAGAGTGCAGTGTCATGGAGTGGTGCATAGTAGAGTGGGGTGGGGTAAAGTGGAGTATGCATGGTGTTGTAGCGCACTGCCATTACAGACAACACATCTTCAACTGAAATGACCATTACATTTGCACAGACATACAGGTTTACTGATAAACGTATGCAGCGCACAAACAATAATGTGTGGAAATGTCATCACCAAGTGTATTGATTTGTTTTAGTCATATTAAAATGTTTGTTTCTACGACACTTCAAAATTACCAAAAAAGGATGCTTCATTTGAGCTATCCATATTCTGAAATATCTGCACAATTCATTTACAGATTGTTTTGGCAGTGTCAGGTTGGCTGAAAGAATGCCCCAGCCAAGCAGAACTACTGCTCCCGTCAAGGGCAGGTGATTACACTTGCTGTATAACCCGTGCTCGCCCTTGGATAGCTTGGCTCTGAGCAGTCAGGTTCACTACAGAGGCAATGTGTAAAGCAAAAGCATAGCAGTCCCTTGCGATAAATACACTGAGCGTCACATAAGAGACTTCACACAGGATGTATGTAAAAACGTTTATATTTAACACACATATTCAGTCATTATAACATGACCATCATAAACTTTTGGGCATACAGCACATTTGAAAATATTATTAGCAGGATTAGGCCCACTCGTTATATTATATCACTATTCTGCACATTGTGGACAATTCCTAATCTAACCCTCTTCTGCCCAATTGAGAGAGAGCACCCTTAAGGGGTGCACAATATAAAAATTATACACATACACAAAAATACAACACTTTTTACCAGCACTGCGAGCCGGAGCCACGCAGAAAAACCCAATGACAAAGGGTATTGTGCTTTTGACAACAATCAACGTATAATGCAGCACCGTCAGTCAGTGTTGTGAATCACAGACTGTTCACACACAATCCCTCCCACGCACACTCACTCTGCGATGCAAAAGGTATCAGCCAGTTTGTACAGCATGCTCTTACACACACATACATACTCTACAACCTAATGCAGTGCCACTCGTACCAAGCAGGTCAATGGTTCACCCTCTGCCGACTCCGTGGCCCTCCGCCCTCTAGTTCACCCCGCTTTTCCTATACCCCGGATGGGAGATAACCAACCCCCCCCTCCCCCCCCCCTCCTCCCCCCCCCCCCCAGACACTGGGCCACACGCGGCCGAAGTCACACTGTCTGGGTCCTCAGGAAGCAGGTGGGAATATCGAACAGTTTTAATTAGGACGTAAACAAAGGAGAGGTTAGCAGCCCCTTGGGAAGTTCACCCACAGGTCTCAAAGCACAAAGGAGTCATGCAGTCTCTTGACCTGCTTCCGTACTGTCATAGAAGCATTTGTTCAACCCAGTCAATCTCTCTCGCTATTACCTGGTGCCAAGGCGACTTCGGGAGGGGCCAGGTGTGGAGAGAGCGCTGGTCTGCCGCGATGAGTGTCAACAAGGAAACAACTGATTAATGAGGAGTAACACTGAGGAGCCTCTTGATAGGATGAGGCTCCCCAATCGGTACACAATGATCTAGGTTGTACCCAGGGAATCCGGGCACAGCACTTGGTGCATATTGGTATGAGTTGCACCAAGCACTTCAGATTTCAAACATGAGTTGCAAATTCCACACCACCCAGGAAAGGAGGCACAATGACCAGAGCACGCTGAGATGGATTCCACCAGTCAATTCTAGTCATACGCAGCGAAAAAATGCAATTCCGTACCTCCCTGGAAAGGAGGCACCATGTCCAGTGTACTATGGTACAGCTGCTCCAGACCACACACAGGTGCAAGTTCCGCAGATAGACGAAACGGACCACTTGGGGTGCTGCCACTGGTAAATCCGCTCACCATAAACTAGACACTTATGAGTGTCGGGCTCTCCGAAGTACAAGAACCACCTGTCTTAGATGCGGGAACGATTTCTGGGGCTCTGCACTAGACAATCCTGTCTCCAGAAAACAAGTCTTAGATCCACACTCGCACCATGCTACCAGTCGAGATTCTGTAGCCGAGGAATGAAGATCTTAATCTTTAGTGGGGCCATAATCCAGCCCTTAGAGGCTAAGTGTCACAATCTCTATCTTCAGTATATCCCATTCAGCCCTGAAATTGCAGAGGTCTACTGTTCCCATTAGATGCCCATAGTTTATGGCTGTCGATTGGGGAATGCACAGATGTGTTCCCCAACCACTGGTGTTCACTGGAGCCAGACACCATGGTCCCCGAGACTCTTGGAGCATAGAAATGTCCATATTCCAAAGTGACATTTCTAAGCGAGTCATGCCAAAACCCCCATTACCAATGGAAAGGTTTGGCACTGCGAGTCCATTGATATGAAACCTCATGAGGCTGCTCCACTGCAATCCACTAGGGCAGTCTTTAGTAGTGTCAACCACTTCCACATGTTAACCTATGGGAAGAGCAGGCCTCATAGGTAGCAAAAACATATACAAGTATTCCTCATTACCTGGGCACATGTGCACTATTGCGCACATCGACCTGCAATGGCAGGAGGGACACATAGTTTCCAGCACCAGTGGTATAAATCCGCCAGCCCGAGTCTGTACAGCAGACTGAACACAGGTTTATCTAATACGTGTGTCTGTGCGAACGCACAAGCCTGCGTTGGCAGATGGCACATGCAATCACAGAGACCATAAGTGCGGATGCATACTCACAGCGGCTTACAATGGCACAATGCTCATGAGTTTACGCCTGATACCAGTGCGCACCCACAGGTCCGTAATGACAGATCAGTCCGTGTTTCTGAACATGGAATATGTGCCACTCACCATAACGGATAGGAAGGGCACGCGCAGCTTCACACGTATTTACAGTGTGAGAGTGTGCAGAGCCCTAAGGCCCCCATAGGAGAATCAGCAAAACTTAGGCAGAAAAAGCAAAGAAGTTCAGGGAACGCTATCGGACGAGTATCAAGTACAACACAGACTTTAAATTTTGTGTTGTGCTAGAAAAAAAGATAACATTGTACAGCACACGATGAGGAGCCAGCTAGAAAAAAAAAATACTACAACCTTTCTATCTCACATGGCTACCCAGCAGACTTGTCACATAAATCCTCTCACTTTGAAGTCAAAGAAAGAAAACAACAAGCTCCCTGGAAAACACAGCCTGACATTCGATCTCTGTCCTTGACTGCACAGAAAATGTGACAAGATAAGAACAAGATTTAAATGCCTGTTTGCAGTAACTCAGTTCTGGTGGAAGAATACAGTAAATAGGGTTTGGGCTGGGGAAGAGACGAACTCAAGCTGAACAGCCTAAAACAAATAAAGCCAGCAAGTAAAAAGCAAGAAAATTTGAATTACAAACCACAAAGCCAGTGGTAAGCAATGGGCGGAATGCATAACCAGGTAAGCTTTCTGAATGCTCCCAGGATGTTGTTAGTAAACCTCACACCTGTGCTGTCTGGTAGGTTTCAACCTAAAAAAAAACAGCAAACTATTGGAGAACTGTGTGACCAATGGGCGTGTAAGAGAGGAGTGGGGCCAGAATGGCTTGATGATGCATGGTCTGGTTTGTTCTCTACAGTGTCATCTGCTCCTGATGGATTCAGGACAACCAGTAGGCACTTGTGTGTTCAGTGGTACCCGGGGGTTCAGTGTCAGCTGGCACGCATCGGGGGTGGCTGGGAGGGGGTAAATAAAAATAAAATATCACTTACCTCCGTGCTGCGTCTCTCCTCCTCTTCCTTCCCTCGACCGGAGCAGGAAGCACCCAGACTCCCCTGATCTAATCACAACGCTTCAATGCAGCGTTGTGATTGGTCTGAGTGCCATGGTTCGGCGCTCAGGTATGGGAGCCTGGGCATGTTTTCCATCCAGGCTATCATGCAGCATGGGTGGAGAGGATGCTAAGTGCGCATGACTGTTTGGCCGGCTCCAGACAGCCGGCCACACATTCATGCCCACTTAAGGAGTGCAAACCACTCCTCCCCTACTCTGAGAGCAGAGCAGCTCTGCCCTGCCCGTAAAGCTGCAGCAACAGGAAAGAATAAAATTATAATAATGTTGCGTTATTATCATTTTATTTTCCCTTACACTGCTGAGAAGCAGTAGGGCGACGCTCCTGCCGCCATTGTCGCCTAGTAGGAAAGTTGTTAGTCCGGTACTGCACCTGGGCATACCTAGATTGGTTGGTATGGGTCGAATTCTTGTACTGGGATGCCACTCCATTACAGATAATGTTATATTTTTTAAAGGTGGGGTTTATTGAGAGTTCTATGAGAAAGAGTACGTTGAATTCCTCCTCCTCTTCCCCGATAGCAACTCTGATTTCCTCTTCCAGCCCCAGAGTGCATCAGATTTCTCCTTCACTGTGCTTGTCTAATTTACCCCGCCCTCCCCCCGCAGTTGTTGGATTTCCTCCCCGCGCAGTTCGAATGTGCACGGTTCATGCCTCCTATGTCTCCTTCTCCCTCAGTGCACAGGTCTAATTTCAGCTCCGATCTTCTTCCTCGATACATGCATCACATTCTCCTCCTCCTCGGCAGAGGGTTCTCATTTCTACTCAACATCCCTTCCACTACCACTGTAATATCCGATGCCATACCCCAGTGTCTCAGAATTCAGTTCCCGACAAAAAGGTTTGCGTAACTCCTTTTTCCTCACACCACACAGGTCATGACCGTCCCCACCCCCATGCACTTCTTTCTGGTGGTGTAAGGGATATGGGAGTCTCTTGTTCTCCTGTGAGGGTCTCGTCTGAATTTCTGGCCGTACATTGTGGTCCATCTCTCACAAACAATTGCAGTACACGCTGCTTTCTGCTCTCACGAGAGCAGCGTGGCAGTGCACTGCTCTCGGTTGTGGAGTCTTTGTGGCAATGGCAGTACAGGCCACCTCGAACTACTGCATGAAAGCATATAGTGTCTTGCACACTGCCTTGCAGTGGGAATGGCAGTGCACAGAGCCGTGCACAGAGGGAATGGCAGTGCACAGAGCCCTGCACAGTGGGAATGGCAGTACACAGAGCCAAGCATGTATCGAATGGTAGTGCACAGTGTGCCAAGCTTTTTTAATGGTAGTCCGCAGAGCCTTGCATGGTAGGAATGGGCATACTGTAGTCTTCTCTGCCGCGGGGAGGTTTTTTTTATTTAATTATAAAAAGCCTTCATTAAACCTGAGCTCTGAAAGACGAATATTCAAGCACCAATTACTGCAGACATTACAGGTGCTGCTGAGTGTCTCCTGAGGACTTGAAGAGGGGAGTCTCCGGCCTGCGCCCCTTCTGTCTCACGCCATAGTCCTCTGCTCACTGAGTACTCATAGCTCATACAAGGGATCTGAGGTCTTTGAGTGCTATAAAAGAAAGTGAATATCGCTTCTATCTGACACGTACCCACTCACACAGAAGGCCTGGTATCATTGGATGAGAGTACAGGACCATCGATACGGACCTCCATGTAACCTTTACTTACTCAAAGAGCAGGGGGCTGGTGTCGCCCACGGTGAGTATCGCCTGCACTAAACCCTCATCTACTCACAGTCCTGTCTCTGCTCCAACAAGAGGAGGGTTCTTGGTTCCCCCGTGCAGAGATACACTCAGGGTAAGTTATACGGAGAGACAAGAGGGCCCAAACCCAATAGACGCCTCTGAGACTAAGCAATGAAGAAGGCCCAAGGAGTAACACCGGAAGCGTCTAATACGACCCTCCAGTGGGTGACACTGAGAACAAGCAATAATGATTACTCATTGGTGACATCAGGATGACTCAAACCACACCACACAATCCCCAACACGGAGACGAAAACTGCCTAATGGTTGAAGTCGAGATACCCAAGGAAGACCATCCAATGGTATAAGGAAGACTGGAGTACTCACATGAAATCAGAGTGCTACATTGAGAACAACCTGTAGAGACTTCCTACTTGGTGACAAACGAGATCACCAATGACAGCCTGCCCGAAAGGTGACATTGAGAGCAACCTAAGGGCAACTTCAATGAGAGAACCCAACGAGATTGCCAGTGTATTGGGACTGTTAATCAGAGGGTATAAACTCAGCTAGAGACTAACAAAGCATTGCTCATACACTAGAGTTAGGGAAAAATTCGATAATGTATACACGAGGAGCGGGCCCGAGATTAGCCAACAAAATTGACCCAATGAAGGCTATCCAATTAGCACCGAAGAACCACCCAAAGAAGACAGCCTAACGAATATAGTTGAATCTATCTAAAACCGGTTACCTAAGACGAGACAAATAAAATCTACCACCGAATAGCAACTTTATGTAACTCAATGAAGAGCGTCCTTCATAATAGTACCGGAATTTGGTATGAGGGCAAAGCTATCTGGGGAGTACGACGGAGTCCAGCGCACAGAAAACGAAATCTGAGAGAGTGAAATATTCAATATTGTGTTCATAAGGGACCATAAAGAGATGTCCAACAAAGACTATCCAATGGGTGAGCAGCAAGCAAAAACCAATCCAACCCAACAAAGACCACTTGATGTGCGACATTTAGGCCAAAGCAAAATGGCTTTGAGGCTACGAAACAACTGTGAGATCGCACAAAAATCCACCCAAATGGCTTCGTTAGCTCACCAAAGATTCGGCCAACATGACTTGTGAAGGATTCAGTGAACACAAGGAGAGAGTGAATAAATCAGAACCGGAGGACAAGAAGAGAAAGGTCGAGAACGAGGCAGTGATGGTGGAGTGGTATGAGAAAAGATCTCCCCTCCCCCTCACTCTTCTTCAACCTTGTCCCACCCCCAAGCACATCTCTCCAATGCATTGGTTGCAGCAGGCACAAGCCCCAAGGTCAGAACCGAGGAAAGAGCTGAGCAAGGAAGAGAGCTCAGAAAACAAAACCGCGGCGAGGAGGCGGGCGAGGGGGGGGGGGGGGGGGGGGTTGGGGGCTGAGGCTCTGAGGCATGGGGCGCATGAAGTGTCAGCTGGAGGATGCTATCCGCTGAAGCGCCGCCCGTCTCCTCCTGCCCACCCTCGGTTTCCTCTCGGTCGCCTAAGCCTTCTTTCTTCTTATTCACGTTGCACTCTTTTTTTCTCTCCCTCCGTCAATTTGTCTGTTCTCCGTTTTATTGTCTCTTCTTCCTCTTGATGTGCTTTCGCAGGGCCCTTGTCTCCTCTTCTCCTCTGTATGAGCTCTCAAACTTTCTCTCATCTCTATAT